>NC_090658.1:54885804-56135804 GCF_013368605.1 Nyctibius grandis
AAATGAATGTGGAAAGCTTAGGACTACAGTCACTCTTATTTTCCAGAGCCAGCTTACACCCCTCAGAGAGTATAAAGCCCAATATTCTAGCCCTAAATGACAACCAAAACACCCCAGGAAGGCAGCTTTTTCCACTACTACAAAGTGGTGTAGTTGACCACTATATTACTTTTCCTGTGTAATGGAAATGGATGGCAAGAGACTGTACATCATCATAGATGAAGAAGACAAGTCAGGTTGTCAACAGGGTAAAATGCAGCTACATGTTGCCAATTCTCAGTATCCAGGATTGGAGACGAATAATAAGGCTCAGCTACGCACACATAATCCCCGATTCTTGCCCCCCCCGACCCAGGCACACAAATCAGGTGGAAATGTCTTAGAATTACCACAGTTTTGCTGATTCTTAAGATTGCCTTTGTGGTACTATAAAGCCTGTGTGGCCTGCTGAGTAGAAACACTTGCAGTTATTTTTTGGTTCTGATGAGTGTGCTTTTTGTGTTTTTGTTTGTTTGTTTGTTTTGTGGTTTTTTTTTAATGTAAGAAAATACCAGTCAGCCATATAGCAAAACTCATTTGATTTAATCCAAGCGATGGTAATTGTGAGGAATGTATCAAGATCTTCTGCTCTCAGAACTGCCAATACAAGTACATGAACACTTTATGTGATATTTTGCTTTCAAATGTTAATTTCAGATTCACAGTTGATACCATATATTTGAAACTTAAATAAAGCATAACAAGGTTAAAAAAATACAGACTCTGCTGAATAAAAGCCAACATATCTATCTAGTTAAGCTACATGAGATAATTAAAAAAAAATGACATCAAAGAAACTACCTCATTCAGGCCTTTCAAAATACTTGTCATTAAAAGATGGTTTGTTGAAACTTCAGACAAGCTAAATGTATGCCACATTTTGAGTGAAAGAATTACCTTTCCAGGGTTGCAATTACAACTGTACTTAGTTGTCATGGCAACCTGGCAACATATAGATGTTGTCAGATGAAGACATCAAGGGGCAGACAGTGATTTTCAAATCACTGCATGCCAAGTGTCATTTTTCACGAGTATATCTGTGCTCAGTTATGAGAAAAAAAGATTAAAAAAATGGAAAATTGGAATTTTAAAACAATGTTAAAATAGCATTCAGATTGCGATACCAGTACTCCATTTTGCTGAGCTATTTCAGTATTCTTAGATTAGTGTCTGCTTTTTCTTCATATTTCAGCTAACATGTTCCCAAAATATAAGCATGACATAGGGAGTAGAAAGGCAAAGAGGTCAGGCTCAGCTGCAAAGGTTACCATGCTTTGGTGATTGGGTAGAGTTGTGCTATTATTCTCCCCCCTTTCTTCCTGTTTTGATTGTCCTGCTATCTTGACATGGGGATTTTCAGTCAGATGCTCTTTTTGACCTGTACTCTAATTCTTTTTGAGACAGCAAAAGGAAAAATGGATCTGTACTAAAAGCCAGTGTTGAGCGTGCCCCAATGATGTGAAGTTCTGCAAACACTCCAGCTGTGACCTATTTGCAAAGGTTGAAGCAGAATCCAGAAAACATCCAGTAGAAATACAGCTTTCAGTAGAAATACAGCTTTCAGTTTTCTTCAATAGGCTGCTCATACTGTGGTGCCATCATCTATACTGCTATTTTTACTTCTACTGACCAAGGTAGGTTTGCTCTGTTTTACATTAAGGGTTCCAACTAATGTTTTCTGAGTTGGTGTTCAGTTTATTTACATGGGCTTCTCATACCATGATGCCATACTCATTAATGCCACACCATATAGTACCAGTTTGAAATGGATCAAGCGTGAAGACGTGCTTGTGCATCCTTCCATCTAACCAGAGTGCATGCAGATGTTGATGCTGGAGCAAGACAGAGGCACCATTCCAGCATAAAGTTTGCATGAATACCAAATAGTGTAAGCAAGCAGAAAGCACACAATACAATCTGAATCTTCTTTGGACAAAGCTATTCTTTCAGCGCTTTTAAACAAATTGGAACTGGAATAGACTGTTCACCATCTACATGGTTGAGATGTTTTTGATCTAGTAGTAAACAGTTTCACAACCCAAATTCACCTCCTTATCAATTCCCATCTTACTATAAATCTGCCTGGCACATTGAAACACCCACACAGTCCAAAACTAGACACTGAAGATGCAGAGTGGAAGCGAGAATTATGACTCAATATTTTTCTTGTCTTTATTCTCTTAACAAATGCTTCAGTAAAAGACGCTACTCTTGTCATGAAATTCTGTCACCTCCCAAGCTTGTAGAAATGAAAACACTGATAAATTGAAATAGCAAACATTTTTTCCTGCGCTTGTGCAAGGAAAGACAATCTTATTAGTTGAGCTTCACACAAGAGAAGGAAAAAAAAAAAGTAATCTAAGGCAGCCCCCAGAGCCCAGGTATCCCACTGTGCAGTAATCATCATCAGAAAACAGAACTTAGTCCATTCCTTAGCAAACAGTGCATAAGAAAAAAAAAAAATGAACATTGGAAGTATGTATGTATATGTATACAAAGAAAGAAGTAGAGGTCTTTTATTAATACTAGTTCTATATTTGGCCTGCAGTGATAATTGAAATTTCCTTTTAAAATTAAAATATATTAAAGATTTTCCTGACACTCAGCAAATTACATACAAAAACTGGTCAATAATTTGAAATTCCAATCTGAAAGGTGCTTCTGTCTTTCATTAATGAATGCTGGTCAAGTTAGATATCTATATCTATTTTACTACCTGTTCAATTAAAAAACAAGCTAAGATTTTAGTGAACTTTATGTACTATTCTTCTCAGAAATAATCTCTCTCTTCAGTTTGACTTCAGAATCAAGCATTGCTGTAAAAGAGCACAGAATATATTACATTAAACCAGAACACAAAGTAACAAAAGAATTTGCAAGAGATGTTTAAAACTTGAAAATCTTACTTTCTAATTTTTTTTTTTTTCTTCTAGAAAAAAATGTCAGTATCTTTGACATTCAAATGATATTCATTTTGGTTATAATTTAATTGGTCAATCTTAAAATGTTGAGACTGGCTTTGATAGTAAACATTTCAGAAGAAATTATAAGATAAGGATACCTACAAAGAAGTTCATGTAGTGAGTTATGGCAGTACTATTCCCAGCCTTAATACATACATACAAACATATATGCATGGGAATATTTTACATAGAGAAGGAAACATTTCCAGAATTGATTCAAACCAAACACCTGTTTTATGAAACAGTTTTTCCTCAGTCCATACAATGTGACCTGTCAGGTCCCTAACAAGTTGTTCCCACAAAGAAGAATAATCAGTCAGGTGTTACTAGATCACAGCAGATTAAGTGCTACCCAGTTATCCCAGTACAGAGCCAGGTATCTTGCATTTGACTTAAAGCATGCTCTGGAAGTATGAAAAAAAGTAAGTCATTTTAGCTTATTTGCCACCAAGATGTCCTTCACCTGTGGGTTCCACCCTGAATTTCAACCTGCAGGATCTTGTAGAAAACTAAAAAGCTCTTTATAAACAGGGCAGGGATTGAAACAGGGAACACTGGAATTTCCATCTCCTGAGACTGAGCCTTGGAAATGACACAACTTTATGCTATGTTCCCCCCTTCTTCCCTCTGTACAAATATCATACTTGTCTATCTCAGAGCTGCATCCAAGATGAACTAAATGCTTTTAAAGTATATTCAGCGTGAAATGAAATTCATTATTACATGTGTAATTGTTTCTTGTTTTTTTTAACATGATCTCCCCACTTTCTTCATGCATCAGAAACACCCACAACTTTCATCTTTTCTCTAAATATTGGGAGAGATCAAATGCATTACCACGTCAACAGGAGCTGTGAATAATTCAAGTCCCTATGTCAAGTCTAAACTTCTCTTTCAAGGCAGAGTTGGTGTTGGGAAGAGCCAAACTCAAGAGTCTGAAGTATCACTTGAGGAACAAAAGTAGTGCATGGAGAAGCCACAACAGAAATGAGACTGATGAGTAGGAGATTCAAATCAGAACCCTGGTACTTGGCAGAACAGAGAACTGGTCTTGTAATTCCAGGTGCAAGCAGCACATAATGCCATGAGTGGGAAAAACTAGTGAGGGAAAAAGACATCTCTTTCCTCAATATGCATTTAGAAAATTAAGGTGTTGAAATTCTATTAATACTTTTTCTGTCAGCATCTTTCTTCAGCTTTCATTCCTTTTGGCTTCCAAGCCACACTGTGGCTTTGGAAGGCATAGGGATCTCTGGTGTGATTTACAAAGACATCTTGGCATAGGAAGTTACAAATCATCTACATAGGACACAGAAGTACTTACAAGAAGCAGAGGAACTTACTAGGCAATCTCTCAATCCATTTGTCAAAGCACCTGCAGGACTCATTTGAAGGCAGGTGAACTAATAAATCACAGCGAAGCAGCCACCAAGAGAGCATTCTGTTTTACTAAAAGGATTTGTAGCCTTTCCTCCCATCCCATCCCCCATCAAAACATATACACTTTAACTTACTGGTTCTTATCTCACTCTCTAGTATAATAAATCAGAGGTTGGAAAAGCTAGTGGAGAGCAGAACAATAGGTTTGGAAATCATGACCTTTGTGTGTAGCAATTGAAAACCACAGAGAGTTCAGAGTGCAGAATGGACTTCTGGACACACTTACGCTGAGAGCCTTTGAAGTCTGAAATTATCCACTGTTATAACTCTAGGCTTACATAGCAGTGTTGTCAAACTGTAAACTGAGGGTGTGTTAAATAATTATAGTTCACAGAATAAGCAGGTAATTACAGAATCAAAAATACTATACAGATATACTATCTTATTTACAAAAGTACATATTCTTTTTCTTCTCCTGGGACAGACAATGTTTGTACCACCTGTTAGGCTGTATCAGTTGTAAAAGTGTACAGAGCAACTACTGAACTGCACTGTCTGTAAAAAGCTTCAGAGGGCAGCTGTGTCCTTCCATACCAATGCTCCTATCACTACACTGTGCAGATAAAAATTACATTGGAAAGATTTAAAAAAAAAAAACAAAAAACAAACAACAAAACCAAAAAGGAATAAAAGATCCAAGTGCATGTAAGGACCAGGGTAACAATCAGAGTATTTAAAACATAATTCTTTGTTACCACGTCACCCTGTCTAACTTTATTCACCAGTAACCGCCCAGACACAGGTTACATCACTCGGCTATAAAAAACTCTTGACACTGCAACTTCTATGCTTGCCAGCATAAGTGAAACAACAGCACCTATGGCTTCTGACTCTGGCTTAACTCACTAATGTATTCCATAAGATCCTTATTCTTCAGATCACTCAAGTTAAAAAAAACAAAACAACAAACCCCAAAACAAACAAACAAAAAACAACCACCAAAAAAACCCCCACAACACAATCGTCTTGGCAACCTCACAATTAGAAGCTCATAATCCCTTTGCCTGCCACACCTTTCAGTATAAATATTTTATCAATGCCTTTGTCTTTGGAAGAAATGTTTGACTGCAAGGTGACAGTTTATCACCAAAAAGCTGAATGCCTTTTGATTTTTCAATAATAAATTTCCTTCAATTGAAAAGACACTGTCTTCATAGGCAAATGAAATGCTCCTAGGGAAGACTTCTATCTTCCGTGCTGTTCACCAGGAGGGTGCTGAATTTGGCACCTTAAGTTTAGGTACCGAAGTTTAGGTAACTAGTTTCTAAAGACTTTTTAAAGAACTTAAATTAAAATCCATTAAGTTGCAAACACACTTACTGCAAGGGAATGAAAAGGCCAATAAATAAATATAAACAAAAAAATATATTGAGAGAAAAAGAGTTCAGAGTTAGATTACTAAATCAAAACATTAAGCACAGTGAAAGAATAACTCTGAAGCCATATCTTTTCAGGGAAAAAAAAAAAGTGTTTGATTATAAACACTGCATTATTACCATTTCAGTGGTAATGAACCTCCCACCTGCAATACCCCCCACTCTTTTTATAAACATATAACTTTTTCAGGCACAGTTTGTGAATGCTGCCACATCACAAAATATTGTCATAGTCTACCACCACCTAATTAAGAGCTTAATTAACACACCAGTAGAACAACATGTTAGGCTGTGTTAGAAACCCATTTAAGCTGTATTTATCTGAAATTGTTGCAAATCAATGCTAGCACCACTAAAGTCAGTGCTGAATTTCAAATTCTGTAAATTAAATACAGAGATGGTGTTAGAGAAAGCTAATGAATAAGGCTTATAGTCATCTGCAGAAGTAAAAATCCAGTCTAACCTCTTCAACCACAGACTGCAAGAATATTTCTCTTCATCATTCTGCACCATGAAACACAATCATACTTATCCCCATTAGCTGGCTTTTCCTTGGCGTCTTCAACAGGAATTATTTTCCTCTTCCAGGGGAAACACTTTTCCTCCATCTTAGCCTTTCCAAGTAAAAGGCAACAAGCCATCTATCCCAAAGTACTTCACCTTCTCCACTTACCCCAGTTGTTTATTTGTCTATAAACCCACTCAGACACCCTGGCCATATGTACCACATGCTCTTACCAGTTGAGTTGAAGAGTATAAACAAGGCTTTTTTTGGATAGCAGACCAAGAAACTGGAATACCTATGCCATACAAATAGAAGCCAGGAGCAGAGTTTTCTTAGCTTCAGAGTTCCAGTTCAACTTTCCTCCCTCAAGGTGAAGTTTCCTTTCCTTTTTCTTCTCCTCATCAGTATTTTCACTCACTTTTCCTGGACAATTCAGAAATTAACCATTTGCTAGAATAAGCCATCTCAAACAGTTTTCCCCAAGGATAGCTATGAAAACATAGCTTGGATGAGGTTCTTTTACACCATCAATGTCCTAGCTTTATTTATAGAAAACAAGGAACTTGCCTATATCTTAAAAAGAAAAGTTTGTTTTAAAACTGGAATCAGAACTTCTCTCATATCCTAATATCCGCATACAGGTCCTTCAGAATGAGGTTCAAAAATATTTTCATTAAAATTTTAACACAATCTTTTTCAAGATGATACACAAGAGGAAACAAATTACACCTGCATCCTCTGAACAACATATTATTCACAGCAGCATTTTATTATGCTTTTAAAGACTTACCTAATATTTGTATTTTATTGCTATGGAAAAAGTAGAATAAAAATAAAAAAATATCTAAGTCCCCTGACTCAATTTTAATTTGAAGCAAAACAATCTTTTGATCTTAAAATCCTTAGAACTGCACTGTTTCAGAACAAGAAAGCCATCAGGAACAGAACCGTACAAATATGCTGCCCATCCTTTTCAGATGCATCTGCGAATTCACTTTTGACAGAGCTGATTTTATTTCTCTCTGTGCTCTGCTTATGCATAGCAGTATTTGTTACATGTGAAGGCTACAGTACAGCGATAACATCATTTAGGCTTCTATCAGGCCAGCCTCAGATAACATATAGTTGTCTCCACATTACCATCTTAGCACCATTAGTTTTATGCTTTAAAACCTAAGAGTAGGCTCTGCTTCCATAGCTCCTACACTTAGAAGTTGCATTCAGTGTTGCTTGCTAAATCATCTGAATCAACTTTGATCACAAATGATTATACAATGTAATGCCAGACTAGAGTGTAATGTCTGTAAAGCGTAGCACATCTATGCAAACCTTGTGAACAACAAGGGAAGCTGGAAAACTACAGAAACAGACAAAAGATCCTAAGTACTGAACCTGGGTGGGCTCATCGCTATTAGTACAAAAAACAGAACAAAAGAAAAACAGCATGAAAACACAAAATCCTTTGACAGTAAGAAAAAAAATAAAAAGAGAAAAAGAGAAAAAGTGTCAAAGGAAAAATAATATAGCTATAAAAACAGAACATGGCATGTAAGCCGGGCCCTCAACTGCAGCAGGTGAGCACACAAGTAAAGGGCAGTTGTCAAAACCCTGACATCAAAGTAGGGAAAGGAAACCAGAAATCCCGTGTCCGGAAATGCCATTGATACAATCTGCATATCATATTTTATATACATCTTAAGACATGCCACACAAGTTTAAAAAGAAAAAAGCAGCTACATGCAGTAGCCCAAAGTGATATGGGACACACAGCAAGGAATCAAGTTCCCCGTAGCACGCAATTTAAAGAAAACATAATTATTATAGAACAGGTACTAGACTATGTTACTTCCTCAGACTTATGAATCCAGTTCCGCCACACTTTTCCCCAGACCTTCAGTGGCCGTTCCCAAAATTTACAAAGCTTTAGAAGAACCATCCATGGCTCCTGCTCTCCAGGAAATACACAGCCTGTGTCTGTAGTGGAGCCAGCCATGATTTTGGGGGGATCTGATCACGTATTTGAAACACAGGATAATAGTAATTTTGAAGGAGCAGGCCTGTGCAATGCAAAACAGAAAGAAAGTAAAAATGGTTTGAAATGCAGCTGTTGAGGGTTCAGCTTGCTAGAAGTTTTAGTCTTGCACTTGAGTCAGTCACAAGCCATTTGAAAAAAAGGCAGAGTTGCTTTCTGCCATTTTATTCCCATTGATAAGGAAACAAGTTGACACATGTAATTATAACAATATGAATTGTAGTGAAATTAGAAGAGGCCAGTGTTCAGAGGAGTATAAACAAATACAGTGGTGATGTGGCTGAACAGGCAAGTTATTTTAACAACAAACTACATTGACTGATAGCTGAAGAACACAGCAGAGGAAAAATAAACAAGCAGGTAGCAGCAAATTCTACATTCCTATTTTCCAGCTGCAAAAGCAACTTTCTCAGCAGTTCAGAGGAAGGCTGGGCAGCACGAACTGAAGAGCCCACACAATACATTCACACTGAATACTTGGCACGAGGCCTCTCTCTGGATTCAGATAGGTGTGCAAGTGTTCACAGGATTTAAGACAGACCATGGAACTGGGGGAGCTGAGGATCTGTCATCATGCCCATGCTTTGAGGGAAGCACATGCAAAGGCCAGGACAAGTGGCAGGGTCAGCAAAGGGCAGCTCTGTTGGTGCTTTTTGCAGTAAGTGGGGGAGTATTTCTTCTGCCCTTCTAAAAGGAATCCCCCCTTACTTAAGCCAAATGCCACAAATCAGGAGTCTGCTACTTAAAATGCCAACTGGAACAGACATACATCCTTGACTCAAACACATTTTTTTTCCCCAGGAGAAGACATAAAGGAATGCTGAAAGATTACCATGTTATTCACTGATGGTTAAGCAAGGGAATTTCTATTCTACTCAGCATGTACAGCAACTGACACAAACCACAAGTTTTTTTTTTGTTTTTGTTTTTGTTTTTGTTAAATTTCACCTGGTATGTATTAAGCTACCAAACATTTATATACACGCACATACACTTACAGAAATAATTCTCCAGTGTGTGCAAGAAGTACAGTGTCATTGATCTGCTGTATGCAGACTAGACAGTTATTTGGCCACAGGTGAGATTGACCGTAACACTGTTCAAATTTAATATTCCATATGGTATTGAAGTGAAATGTGAAATAACCCTTAAGATCAGGTTCTAATGTATTTGATAAACTTGATCATTACTAACAGATTTTCAATGTATGTTTTTAAAAGTATTGATTTGACCATCCTTTAAAGTGTTCCTATTCTGATATCACAGACAATGGATTCCTGACTGATGAAATGATAACAACTGACTGCATAGTTCCTTCACTGAATGTTATATAGAAAAAAATTCTGTTGTACTGAAAATCACCAGCCCCCACAGATGAAGCTACAGGTGTCAGATGAATTTTAGAAGAAGACTCAGACTTTGTGAACTATAAAATCTACCCTGTACATAATTGTGTTTGATCTTCCACAAATATTCCTTTCTTTTCCCATGATCAAAGAATACATCTGAGAGCGCTGAAAACATGTTGCTGGTCTCAAACAACAAATTATTTTTACACATTTACAACAATTTTCTATATTTCCATATCACATTACAATTTGACATATTATCGGCTCCAAAACTAGATTATTCTGTTATAGAATCTTACATCATTCCTTATAGCTTCACTTTATTTAAAATTACATGATGTTATTATTCTAAATACGAAGGCAAGTAGGTTAAATCAGAGAGAGGGCTTCAAAAGTGGAGGCTTGCACTTTAGAGTCTTTCAGTGCATTATTGTTTTTAACAAAGTAATACATTAAGCTTAATTTAACACATCAATCCTACTTTTATAAATAAACACACAAGAAAATATCATATTTTATGAGCCCAGCCCAAGATACTACAAAACAAAATAAAGGTCTGAGAATTACTTGCCTACACTTTTTTTTTTCCTTTTTGAGCAAGATGATTGAGATATCTAATAAAACAAACTTCAGCCAGACTTTGAAGTGGAAAACAATCTGATATTTCCACTTCACTTCTGTTTGGTATCACAAATTTTGCTGTTTCAAGCTCTATTCCTCTTAACTGTCCTTACCCCAGAGGAAGCAAGGGTGAGAACAACCTGGCCTGCTGCTATGTGACCTACTACTTTCCTTTCATCCAGGAGATGATGAATAGCTGATGGGAAAGCTCATGTTGCACGGTCAAACAAATGCCTCCATCAGGCATATATATTAGCAGACATTTAATACCAGAGCTGCCACCATGGCCACAGAGGAGGCAAAGTAATGTCAAAGGCATGCCACTTCATCAACATACGAATCCAACAAAGTGCCGGAGGCACACCAACATGGCAAAGTAAGTGGAAACTGGGATCCTGCTACCGTGGCCACTAGCCCACCCTAAGAAATCGTCCATGTGGATTTTAGAATCTACTGCAGTTTACAGGGACAAATCTGCACTGTGTAGCAGAGTCTCAGGTTGTCTTGGGGATTACTAGAGCATCAAGTACCCATGGCAATCTAAAGCACACTTTGGCAAAAATAAGATATTTATCTGCAACAAACTTGCTTCTTAGAAGACAGCACAACAGTAACTGCAAAGATGTATGCGCAATAGCATTAGGATGTCCCGTTTCTTATACAAATATGCATTCATCACACTTAAACAAAACGTCATCCATGTTGATGATAGATGAATCTTTTTCTAAAAAACTATTCTTTATTTTTTGCAATACATCCCAGTGGCTTTCTAATGTGCAATGCATTTCCTGTGAGAAATGTAAATAAATGTCTGACAGAAGATTAAGTCAGCTATCACTTGAATTTGCAGGACTAAAGCATACCAAAGAACATTTTGCTAGATTTCTGAATGAAGTACGAGTATCACTTGATTTTCAGTGATATACATCTGCTGAGCAAATACATTTAATGGAGTTGAGTTTTGTTATCGGTTTTCTGGTGGCGTCTATTATCAGCAATGATGTAGCTGAATAAAGGCCAACACCTTTGACTCAGAAAAGAAACTACAGTTTTGATTGTATTACATAATATATACCTTATAGCCAAAATGTTGTGCTGTTTCTATGTTTAGCCTTCTTTTGAAAAAAGTTTACTAGAAAGTAACAATAAGAGTTTGAGGTTTTTATGATACTTAAAAATAGAATAGGAAGAATCTCAAAGAGGCATCTTCCTTCCTTGACTAACTAGGTAGAAGACAAGCTGAATGGATACACAGCTTTTACACAACTCCTACGCAACTCAAAATGTGAACAGATACATACTCATTCTAGCTGTTGTTGCATTTCTGTTGGTCAGAGCATTTCCCTCAGGAGTAAAGTTTATACACCTGCTGAGCAGTTTCCAGACCTCCTATGAAGCAAAATGAAGTAATATTCAAAGCATTACATGCTTTCTAGCCTCTTCAGTTTCTTGTATTACTTTTCACCAATATCATTCATTTGTTCACATTCATTGTGGAAAGGGCTCTGCTATCTTCCGTATCAGAAATCTTACGCAGGCTGCTAAGGCTAGAATTAGGACTTTGATCCCTTCTCAAATCCGATTCTCTATATTAGACAGGACATATATTTTACTTATACAACATATTCTTAATGGTCTTCAGATTACTTTAAGAACACATTGCTCATTAATCTTCAAAGACATACTTGATTTCAAATCACTTCCCTAACTCTACATAGTTTCACTCTATTAAAAATACAGATCTATTACTTATTAATAATTAAAACTTGAAAACAAACAAGTTTAATTTGTCAGAAAAAAAGAGCTGACAGTCTTGTACACTTGAATCCTGCAAATATACAAGTTTTTCCATCTCCTTTTGAGTACACTCCTGTAGCAGGCAAAAAATACTTCAACGGTCAGGCTTCAACCTCATCCAGCAAATGCACTCACAAGAAGCTTTTTTAGGACTGAATCTTTACTTCGCTGAAATCAGAAGCAGCAGCATAGTTTCAAGAAAGATTTATTCTAAGTCATATGACCAAGACAAATATCTACCAAACAGATGAAATTCCTGCCTGAAAGAGAGTATAGGCTGTACCAGCACTATCAGTAACTCACTCAGAATAAGGTTAGTTAGATATCTTAGTCCTTTTTAGTCAGCATTCTTTTCACACTTATTGTCTTGTTAAATTACACAAGATTTCAGCCTACTCTTAAAAAAAAAATTATAAATTTGCAATTTCAGTTCTATCAAGAGAAGGAAGCATAGAACATATTTAATTTACATAGATTTCTTTGAATAATAGCAATATAATTATGTACTTGATGAAATGTAAAAGTACTGAACCACTTCAAAATTTCAGGAGGATAACTTCAAAGGCAAAGACTATTAACATGTACTAATGGCTTCAAAGCTGGCACTTAAAACTGCTGTCATTAAAGGGCACTAAACATCACTAACTTTGATCGTTTGCACAGTTTGAACAACAATCTTTGCAGATAAGCAGGGACATTTAAATCATTTACTACTTCTTCCATACGAATCAGTCACATCTTGGTAAAAATAAACTCAGGAGAATTAGATACACAAACATCTCTGATGATGAAGATCAATAAAGCAGAAAAAGTTGCCAGTAAAAATGCACAGTAAAAAAAGCAAGTATTAATTTTCATTTGCACGCCTTCAGGTGCTTCATACCACATGCTCAGGAAAAAAAAAAAGGAAAGAAAAAGAAATCTCTTCGCCACCATCTTCTTGATGAAAATAACTTATAACCATCCAATCTGCAAATACACTTTAAGCTCCCTTATCCACTTTCTACGTGTAAGAGTGTGCAGCAGCATAGCAGATGGCTATTAAGGAAGTGAAGCTGAGTGCAAACTGGTTGTACATGTTTGTGAAGTTTGAGAAGTCACTTATATCCTCCACAAAATTTACTCAAATTTTCCATACTGAAACCCACAGAAGTTGGTCATATAAATAACTTCAAGAATCTGGGCTTTAATGAGTAACCAACACATTATTTGCAGATAACAGTAATTGGTAACAGGGGCAGCAAGTGATCAGGGAGGTAATTTCTGAGCTCCTGAAAAAAATCCTCACTACCAGCTGCCTTCACTGAGTGCTGGTGGAGAAGCCCACCTTGACACCCCAGGCACCCTCAGCAAGCCCAGCACTTGCCAGGCAATGGGAAGGTCCCCAAGCATCCTCCCCAAGCCATGAGCAGAGAGAGGCTCCTCTAGAGAGAAATCTGGGAGAGGGGAAGCCTACAGACAGCTACAAAAGATGACCAAAGTGGTAGTTAGTTTATGCAAACATTTCTCTGTCTAAACACCTTCTAAGGCAGTGTCCTAGTACCTTAAAAAAATGCTCATCAGTACAACCAAATCCTGAAAGGAGAAGAAAGGAAAGAAAAGTCAAGATTGTTTTATAGGACACGCTGTGACACATCACAAGAATAAACATCCTAATAAAAGGAGATGCGCTTTCTGAGCTTTGGACAGTCTTCAGCTAAGGAAGTTTTGTTAGATTTAAAACCACACTTGTATCTACCAGTTCAGTCACTACCATGTTGTTATGATTAAAAAAACCCCAATACCTACACGTTTTCCATGACCAGCAAAACCAATAGAAAATCATGTATGCTCACATGAAGTGCTAGAGGTAGGTAGATTCAGTTTAGCTAAAACAAGTCTAGTCACTGAGGACAGATAAAAACATGGTGATGGGGAAGGGGGACCTAGATGAAAACTGCTGTTCCTGAAAGTGAGGCTCAGGCTGACAGGTGAGGTTTGACAGAGGCTTCCCTCTTTCCTCAAGCCCACAGCCATGTTTCCCTCATAAGTGGCTCCTCTCACACCGGTGAGTTCATAAAAGTATTGCTAGATCACCCTCAAGAAATTCAGCCAGGAAAAAGCCTAGGACTGATGAGTTCACTTTTTACCTGCTGCATTTTATCTCTACACCGAAGTGACAGGAGTTGAAGTGTTAGCAGCTGGTTGCCTCCATTTGATCTGATTATTATCCAACACTGCAGTGAGGCAAATAGAATTTCAAGATAGCAAAAAGTACATAGAAAATTCCAAGCCTGAGACCCTGAGCTCCTAAGAAAAAAAATACTCTCTTTAATCTTCCAAACTATTATTCTGCAACAGAAATTACAGACCACAGAAGCAGAGAGGCAGACTCAGAAGTTTTGCTTCTTGCTTTTCAGTAAACTGCAGATCGAATCAAAGATGTAGAACTGTTTGTAAGTAAACAAGTTGACAGAGGAAAGGTCAGATTGCTAAAGAATAAACCTGCTGAGACTTTTCCTTGTCATTGAGGTTCAGCAGAGAGCTTTGTATCTTGGGAATGCAGAAATATATAATCACATATGGGAAATCTGCCAAGAATAAAGTCAAGAGGAAGGGAAAAAGGAGATAGTCACAGATTTTGCTTACTGTTTTTGCTTATTGTTTTATTTTAGTTAAAAATAAATGGAATGCTTAATCCTGTCACAATATAACATCCATATATGGGGAGATTAGTCAAAGGCAGTTTACATTATTTTGGCTAATGTTAATAATCTTTTTTTCTATGTGCTATTCTTGTTTTAAATTTGCTATTGATTCAGAAAATAATTAAAAAAAAAAACCTGTCCTGAGCATGAAAATAAGTGTTTATTCAGTATTAAGAATTTCCTAGTTTTCAAATCGAAGAAATACAATCAGAATTCTCCAAAAGACCTACTTATCTTCTAATGTCTTTTAAGTCCTGATACTTTACATATAAAGAGTCAAAGTGACCTGAGGTAAGCAACATTAACTGGGCAAAAAGACACATACACCCCATCGTCACATTATTTATTTCATGTTGGGGTTGCATGAAAAACATATATTAAAATAAGTACATTAAAAAAACCCTGTAAACACTTATAGATTGCTTTAAAGATTAAAGCCAGGAATGTTCTTCCTCATTGCCAGATCTTCTTGAAGCCTACTCACAGAAGAGGGACTGGGCAGGAGGAAAGCAGCAGCATAACGAGACCTGGGCAGCCTTGTTTTGCCCTTCACTCCATATGAACAATGGTCAGGTTTCTCCACTCCTTTTATTCCTATGCTTCCTACAGCAACACTTCTAGAAGTGAAGCTGAGAAGAATGGACATGGAAGGAATTAACCTGTTTAGGGCTGGATTATATTGCATAGAGGGAAGATAGGAAAATACAAGGTGATACCCACCTACCTTCTTCTTCACATCATTTCACGTGCTTAAGGACCTGTAACTTGTCACTAAGACAGACACTGATAGGTTTGAGGAAATGCACTGTCATCAGAAGTGTTGCTCCATCTAAACTCAAAAGGCAAATAAGGCAGCTGGGTAACAATCTTACCAGTTATTCACAAAGCTGAATAATAAGAATCATGTAGCAAGAATCACATAGTCTTCTGGTAAATGTGCTACAGATTAAAGATGATGATAATTTCTTTGAAGAAAGATAGCAGAGGGGTAGTGGTTTTTCTTTTATTGGAGGTATTTGGATAATTGGTCATTTCCAACAATTAACCCAGAAATGTCCTATTTTTCAATTAGACAACAATCTCATTTGCATGTTCTCAAAGACAACAGGATATTCTGCTCCCCGTGGCTTTTAAGTGGTGCAAAGTTAACCTTATTTGTCCCTGCAAAAATATTTCACTTGTTTTCAAACAAGTTGCCAGAACTTCCCTGCAATAGAACAAGGTAAAAATGTGTCAGATACAGGACAAACGATTGCAATCTCCAGTCCTGCACTGAATTTAATTTCCTGCCACAGCTGCACAAGAGTATTGGGATGGGGGCGGGGGGTGTGAAGGTTTAGAGTTTAGTGGAAACAAAATCTATCTGGTATACAGCTTTTGCTTATAAATACGTGCATATAAAGCTTTATGTTGTACACCTAAAATTCAGAATTTCAAATGAAATAGCTTCCTCTGACAAAAAGAAATTCTGTGTATGTTACTCAACTAGTATTTTCAAATCACAGAACGTTTAAATTATGTTTAGCCCTCAAAGCACAGGGAAGCTCTAACTCCATAATCATGCTCCTTGTGCTTGCAGTAAACCACATCATGTGCCTCAAAATTTCTTCCTCTAAATAGCACATTTGAAATACACATGGCAGAAGGATGAAACAACAGGAGATTCCCCTGCCTCTCCTTTGCTAAGACTTAGAAAAAAAATCACTTTCCTGGGGAGATCCAGAAACCGCTTGAACATACCTCATTGGAGCATTCAAAATGTCCTTGTATTCTATTCTAAAAATCATGTGAATCAGAGACCTGGAGCTATGCAAGAATTTCTCCTCTTTTTTTTTTTTTATTCTCATTAGCCTTGCCTTCACCATCTCTCAGAGGTGCTACCCTAGTTCTCTCAGCTCTGCTTCAACTCTTCTCTTTCTTAAAATGCTTTGCTCTGAGCAGAAGCATTAACAATAGTAGTTATTCATTGCATTATAAAACACATGGTTATGTCACTTTTAAATATGTTGTTTGATTCTCCCATTATGCAAAATTACTGGGTAAATGGGAGGGAAAGAGAGTGGCATCACTGCTGAATTGTCATGTACGTGTTGAAAAAAAACCCATGATTGTAAGGCCCAACATGTTTTTGTTCTGCTCAACTGGGACCTATTTAAAACAAAATGATACATTTAAAATGATTTCCTAGTGGATTCGATTAGAGAAATAAATTAATGACTGCTATTAAAACATTTTGGCACTGCATATTATGGTAACTTGATTTGCATAATTTAACAGTTGCAGGGACTTCGGGAAATAACAATGTAAATGAGTTCTGAAAGTGTGCAGTAATGAAAGAGCAGATATTAGCATGCATAACCTTAAAATAAAACCATGAGGAAGGGTCTTATCTTTTCAGTTCTTGATTACATTTGTAAATAAAGGTTAAAACAATTTGTTGTCAACACCTCTGCTGTCACTCCATTCTGGTGGTGTTATAGATATTTACAAGTTTCTCTTCCCATCTCTTTTCTGTGAAGGAAAATTAAGTCCTGAATATAGAAAAATGAGAGAGAAATCCTCACACCTGGCAAAATATATATATATATTTATATAAAGAGTCCCCAGCCATTACTAACAAGCTAAAAAATAGCATTTTACTTTTTCCTGTCAGGCAAACCCTGAGGAAAACAGATATTTGTATAATTAGGAAACCACTCATTCAAATAATAATTGCAAAATAAAAAATGTTTCACTTAAATATTTCATAAATCACGTTTTAAAAAATATGGATTTCAGTTGCAGTTCATCAGTTCCAGTTTGTTTCAAAAAAATTTCATAGATCAATACTTATATGGCAATTCACGACATGATTGTTAATTTTTGCACGTTCACAGCAATTAAATACTCTGGAGTTATTCTGTTCAATAAACAATACTATGATTCTTTTTTAACATCCAATTTTGATATACAACACCACATAATTTAACTTTCAGTTTGTCCTCACTAGCTGGTGGGAAAAGCACAAAAATATCAAGATATTTTCAAGGCTTCATAAAACATTCAAGGCTACCGGACCACCCCAATAACACATAAACTAGCAGATGCTTAGTTTCAATGTCCTGCTTTGACTGGCATAAATAAGGGCAGATAAACATTGATCTAAGTGCCCTCAACAGGATCTCAGTCAAATCTGGGAGCTCCAATTTAACAAGACAATGCATCACCTTTAACCTACTGCATGTTGGGTTTGTACAAGGGACATTGAATGAGCCAAGTAAAACAAGTAATCTGAAATCCTATCCCACAGAAGCTCACTGTTATTGCTGCCCACAGTGGTTCTACTCACTCTAGCATAAAGAAACAAATCCTGCTATGGAGGATCATGTGAATCTTCTGGGACTATACTGATTATTTCCATACAAATTCACCCCTCACTTTGAAAATCAAGAAACCAAAGACAAAAAAAAAAGCTGCAGCTACAAGCTTATTATTAAGCCTCTCAAATTAAATTTAATAGACTAAAAAGTACAATGATAAGCTTCTGACCACAATCCCTCTGGACTGGACTTCTGAATTAATGGAATTAATGTGCTTTTTGCTTTATGGAATGCGATTCAGGCTAATCCCACCAAAAACATGGTAAGGTAAAGGTGAGGTCATGGGCTACAAGAGATCACAATGTAGTACAAAAGGTTTGTGTACAAAAATCAGAAAAGTAAGGTAGTTCTGATCGTCAAAACAACAAGATGGAAAGTATAATCTAGCTAGAGTGGTATTATAAACGTTCTTTGTTACATATATGTTTACACATACATATATTCACATGTATACAGTTTCAAAACCTTTAGATTATTATTTTAATCATTTAGTTCAATTAAAGACACTGGGTCTTTCTCAGTGGAGGTTGAAGTTTCTTTGAAGGTTATGTGAAGACACATAACCTTCACCAGCCTGCTGTAGAAATAAGGCTGCTTAGGAAAATCTCAATGGTATATCATGAAAAGCGAAGTTAGATGCTACTTAACCGATTAATGCAGTGGAAATAAATTTATTAGAAGCAATCTGTCATTGCAAACCTCACATCTGTTCCAAAGACAAGACGGGGTGGGTTTTGTTTGGGTTTTTTTTTTTTTTTGCACCTTGTACCTTCAGAAGACTGAAATCTTATTTGCTTCATTCTTGTTTGTGAAACGTCTTGAAATGTAATGATTTATCCTTTAAGATAAAAGCTTAAAAAAAACACTTTTTGGAATCAAATATTTTTTAAAAAATCAATTTAAAAAAATGTAAAAAATACCTTGAGAAATGTAACAAGTGGAAAAAAGAATGAACAACAAAACACACCACCACCGAAAAAACCCAACACTTCCCACCCCTAAAAGGTCATCAATCCAGGATTCTTTCTGAAAGGAAAGTTATCCCATTAGCCAGATGGAGAAACTTTATGCTAGCCTTCATCCACCTAGGAATACACACACACCAGGCATGCCTCAAAATCATGTTCAGCTGCAGTAACCTGCTGAGCTGTTCGGAAATGCTTTCCCCTCCCATGCATATGTCACAAACTTCACAGGTCTAAAGTAATTGTTATGAATACCAAAACCAACACTTAGTACTTTAACTGTTATTTTAAATAGCTATTTTGAAACAAGATTTTTTAGTGTTTACAAGTTTTTGATAGTGTAATTTTACATTTGGTCTCTCCTTTGAGCATCAGCAAGAGGCACCGCTGTTTATTTTGATGTTTTAATGTCTTTACTGTAGCCTTTGACTTTGCTATTAATGCGAGAGAACAAGCAACATGGTAGCAGAAGCTGTAAGTTAAAGGTTTTAAAAAAAAGTTATTTGATTTCCAAAAATAAAACTAAACTTGATCAATAAGAATGTAACAAGTGATTGAATACGAAAAAGTGACACTAGAAACATTTACAACCTAAAATAATAATGATCAAGAAAGCCTGCAAAGCCAGACTAATTAGAATGTTTGCTGTGTATAAAGGATTCAAGACTTACTTTTTTGAGTGTGCACAACACTATTTTGTTTTATTAAGGCTTCTTCAAAGAAATTTGAAAGCAACCTGAGCTGCAAAATGAATTGGAAAATTTTGGATATCTGCATTAATCCCAAATTCAGTTCTCAACACCTTGAAGATTGCTGAAGTACCACACAAACCAAGAATATCTATCACTGCTTAAAAAATAAAAAGCTTCATATATAACGATGCTGAGTACAAACAAGAAACTTTGGTGGTAAGCAGTATTAAAAAAAAAAAAAAAAAGAAAACTATGACAAATTGTCAACTGCAGCTTTTACAGTGATCAGCTTCAGGAGTCGAGAACCAAAATCAAATGCAAAACAAAAGACAGGCATATCAGTATACCATTAACACTTGAAAAGGGGTGCAGCTGTCAAGCTGTTGGACTGTTGGACTGTATACGGTCATGAAAAGCCACAGCACAGATTTGCCCTGACACTGGTGTGATTTGCTCTGACCAACCTCCTTTGAGGTAGCTCTTCAAACAACATATAGATTTGCGTGCCTCTGTCATTCTTAAAAGGGTTCAAAGCACAAGTATGAAAAAGCCTACGCAAGCACAAAAACTGACCGTCTTCACCTTCCCATTTTCTCTATTTTCTGATCTTTCTAGCCCTGTTTCTTTAATAGGAAAGAAAACTATAACAGGGTTGGAAACAGCATGGGGCATGGACCTCAATGTGGTATCTGAGGTAAAAGCTGCTGTCTTTAGTACATGTCAATAAAAAATTATTTGTCTGTCAGGAATTCATTTTTAAGTGTTTCTACCCAACAAGGAGATAAAATTTAAAAGCTGAAAAATAACGTATAACTAGGCTTGACACTGATACAACTATGTTCTCAAGCACACAGTTTTCTTCATGCATAGACCACTGGCAACTCATCAGCAGATAGTTTGTATATAATGTCACACAAGCACACAGGTTCCTTGCCCCATTATGATGGGTATCACTGGCAGGACAGTTTCTGGTCTTTCTAACCACACAGCCAATGCTCAACTAAAGCAACTGGGATGACAATTTCCATGAGTATGTTTATTCAACTTTGGCATGAAATGTTCTTCCATTTGGGCATCTTCTACTTCTCAGAGTTGTCAGTTTTCTACTCTACATCACTGGGCAATAAAATATTATTGTGTTGATAAGGGGTGATTAGATTTTTTTTTTTTTTTTTTTTTTTAGTTATTTTGATTTTTTTCTACCTGTCTCTTTGGACAACAAATTTAATCTTTCTTTGGTAAGACCTCAAAAAAAAGTTTTAGCAAGCATTCAGTGAAAAAAGTAGGTGAGGGGAAAGGATATTTGAAGAAAATAAGTACTTACCCATTATAAATTCAAAATTTTTGGAACAAGAAGTAAAGATTATCAGGTCACTGAATCCTATAAAAAATCATTTGAATACAATGTGTTTAAGACTTACGTGTTATCAAAAAGTTTGTTTTGGGTTTTGTTTTAAATCACTTTAAGCACTGGAAGGCTTTTGAATCATTAAACATCTTTAAGTAAAAAGTTCATATATAAATATATGTACATAATTACATGTGTTGTGATTTTGCCTGCTGTACTAGCTTCTCCTTCACCCCAATATTAGCTCTAAAGGTGCAATAATCTATAGCCTTTAAAATATATATACACCTGATTTTGATCTAGGTATACTATTGAGTAAATGTTTCCCTTAAGCAAGCAAAGAAAAACCTAAAAGAAAAATAAAAGCGCAACTGGGTATCCTCCAGCTAATTCACAAATGCCTTGAATAAAACCTGAATTTTACAAGTACAGGCTTAACTATACAATGATCTTTTTCCACAGAAAACAGACACACCAGCATAGATGGACTGTGCCAAGCCTTTGTATGATCATTCTGAAGCAGAACATATTACAGCTCCACCATGTTCATATTTAATAACTGATTATTTAAAAATGAAGATAAGTATGACTATTGTTATCTTTTTGATAAAGCAACAAAGGATAATCACAATACAAATAAATCAACCTCATTTGGTTAAAAAGATGAACTGTACTTTTCTCTTATAGTGTACAAACTGCATATGTCTTAAAAAAAACCTACTGAAAAAAAGCCATTTTAATGAAGTGAAGAGCTATTCTACATTAGCATAACCTCCTTTATCTGCATCTAAAATTACCATCAATATAAATAATATGTTGGCAAAGGCTAAGCATGCTGGATATGCTTAAATACTGCCACATAAGTAATGCATTCTTTAATCCAACATATAAACAAAAACCACACAGGATAAAGATTTATGGTCACAAAACCCCCAAACCCGCCCAAAAGAAACCAAAAATCAAGCAGAGTCACAAAATTTCATTTCAAAGCCATGACTGAATAGACAATGCTAGAATGTGAGATCACAGTCCTTTCAACAGGAGGATTACATACCTATTTCCATTCCCAGGACAATGCCAGAAACACAAAAGAAGGTTTCTCCCTTCTGCAGTCCACTGCCTCATTCATCATACACCTGCTTAGGCAAAAAAAACCTGTGGAATTTGCATGCCCCAAAAAATTCCCCCTTACCATCTAAACACCAAGTTCCTAAAAAATAGTCCATCCTTCCCTTTCACCCAGCTATGGTATACCAGGAACAGTTAATGTAGAAAAGCAAATTCAAGCATTTATTTTTACTCTGGAAGAACCCATGGTTAGGTGTTAAATTTTCCCCCCTCCCCTTTACACATACATGCAATTTATAAAGTAATTTGCAATTAAAAAAATGCATACAGCAGTAAGTCTGAGCCACTAACAATCAGAACTATGCAACTACAAAGTAGTGTGAAACAATGCTAAAGGAAGGGAGAAAAACAACATTTGTCACTATAACCAAACACATGAAATTTGGAGGACAAGTAGCCAAAACAGAAACACAGGTAAACCACTTCAGCTAACAAGCTTCTGTATTGTAAGACCAAATTGCACAACATAACAAGCTAATGCTAAACCACAGTTACACAAATAAAAATGAATGAGGATAGCTGCAAGCTATGCAACTGAGCAGATCTACAGAAGACAGACCCTCTTCTGTCTTCAGAAAACCCCAATAACTTGTGTAGGAGAAGCAGCTTGTGCGTGTATATATATATATGCAGCCTTCTAGAAACCATCAGCTGCCACTTGTGAAGCCAACTTATGGTGTTAATTTACACACAGCTGATCCCTATATTCATGTGATGGAGAACACTTACCCCAGCAATTAAATGTGTCCCCAAGTCATAAAGAGAAAGCTTCCACTTACCTAAAATAAAAAAAAAAAAAAAAAGAAAGAAGATGAAAATAATGTATCAGGAAATCTGTGTTACAGATCTGACATTTAGGGGAGGGAAAGAAGTTTTACTTCATTCAGTTTAACTCTCCTTTCTTCCCCCTCCTCACACACAAAAAAAGGTAAGAGATGTTTTGCAGGGGATAAGAAACTATAGTAGTCTGCATGTGTGCTACAACCAGCACATACATTTAATCAATACACATAATTATCAATATGCCTTTTATCCAAAATGGTGCAGAACTTCAGAATACTGGGAAAGGGATATATAATTCAGGGTGACAGGGAGAATTGAGGTGGGGAGAAAAACGTCGTCAGGCAGGGAAGGACAGAAGAGCTTCTCTGGGCAATTCCGTGACCAGGGGCCAGCCCCCCAGCTCACCTGCCCACTCCCTCCCGGGGCTGCCTCGGGACTAATCCTTCTGCCTGGAGCAACAGCCAAAGGGTCACTCGGCCAAGGCACACCTGAAGGCAGCTCCACCCCTTCTGAACGGGTGATTGATTTCAGTGGCCTTACTCGAGAGCAAGTGAAAACTGAATGCATACATTATTATAAAATCAACAACTATACAACTGGCATAGTATTTAATCCAGTACGCAAAAAATAGTTCTTAAGAAATGGAGTGCTGTTAGATCAGAAGTCCTCCACAATTCATTAGCTTTGTAAGCAAAAATTGTGATAATAAATATGAATTTAGTGAAATCTGAAATGAGGTAGTGTCTGAAAGTTACTGGAACATGGGATTTTAAAAAATAGAATATATTGTCTCCACTGTAAATGTGTATACAGACATTCAAAACTTTTCTAATTACTAGCATGTATTATCAAAGAAGGGGTGGTTTGAGAATACACCACTGTTCAACCGCAAGAAATGCTTAATGCGTAAGGACACTTAAAAGAACAGTTAGGCAGAGCGAAAAAGGAAAAGAATAAAGCCCGTCACTTACAATTGATACCACCTTTGAACTGCACTGCTCCTTTTCTAAATCTGCCATCATAGAAGGCATTTGAATAATTTAAAACACGGTGTTGTGCATTTATTGAAAGCCTGTTAAGGAGAAAGAAAGGATTTCTATAGAGTATAGATGACTATATAATAAACCTCTAATTCTCAGAAGAATTTAAATAGTTTGTATGCAGTTGTGCCCTTCTAACATATATTTAAAGCGCTTTTTTTTTTTTTTTTTTTTTTTTTTAACACAGTAGGAATGTTCCTATTACTTTGGAGACAGAGATGCCATCTAGTTAGCACAAGGCTGTGTCACACAGCATAGTTGCAGAGCCCCTTTCATCATGAAGCTACACAGAAAAGTGGATGATGTGCCACCCCCTGGTCCAGAGAGACTGAGCTCCCCCTTGATGGACCCTTGGCAGACTGGGGTACTCGCTCAGCAGCTCCATAGCGGACTGCTCCTCCACCAGGACCTCTTGCCTGGGCATGAGAATACACATCAATGCTGGCACACTGCAGATGTTTTCTACTTATACCCAGCATTCAGCAAATTTCTCCTGTACCCCCTCTCCTTTATCCCAAGGGAAAGAGCGGAGGATGGGGGGGATATAACACAATGGGGATGACACGATACCAAAAAAATCCTCTGTCAGTCTATGTAAAGCTCTTAGTTAACTCTTGTTTTTTCTAAAACTCATATAATCTCTAACTAAACTAAGACCTTTTGAGAAACCCATTTCCCTTTAGCCTTTCACTTAATGTTTGCATGTTACTTGTAGCCAAGACATTGCTTTTCTGTGTCCTTTCACCCAAACAGACACTTTGCAGGGAAGGACACAAAATGGGCCCTAAACAAATGTTCATATTTGGACAAGAAGTTCATATTCACAGCACATTTGACAAACCAGGATTTGGGACACTGAGCACAGGTCAGATACTGTTTCTAATGTACCTCTTATTTCTACCACTATCTTACTGCTACAGGATAGTTAGAAACAGAGAACAGTTGACTTTTAACAAACGTATATAAGCATTAAGGGTTCCTAAACTGCAAGCAGCAATCCTGGAAAGAGTTACTGTCACGGTTTAAAGCTGGGCCGGCTATTAAACCTGTGGCAGATGCTCTCTGTTATTCCCCCCCCCCCCCCCAAGGGAAAGGGAAAGGGAAAAGGGAGAGAGATAAGATGGGATCGGGCATGCTCTGAGCGGCTGTCAGAATGATTGGGTGGCATCTGATACAGTTAGGAATTATTCTTCTGCTGCTGCTTCTCTGGGCAGTGCCGCACCGCGAGCTGTGCTTTCCCCCTCCACATCACCCCACTGTTAGGTCACCTAACATGCTGTTAGAAAAATCCCATATTTCACTTCTAATTAAAAAAAGAAAATTAACAAAAGCAAAAAAGCAAAAGCATCTACTTTCTACACATTTTCGTTCCAGTAGTTCATGATGAAGCTTACTAACTCTGTCCTCCCTCCAAACCATGACACACTGTGTATATTATTCGTGAATAAAATGTCCTATTACTGCATATATTTAACATATAGACTACTCTTTATGAGACCTCGTATCACCATCCTATTCATGATTCTATTACTTAAAAAAACCCCACAAACCAAACCCACACTGCATGGGTACTGAAGGTGCTACTATCAAACTCATCAATACTAACAGGTACAGCTATATTAAGAAGAGAGAAACTGTGTTGCAAGATAAGCCTTTGGCATGAGTGGCTTTCTGCCAAGTTTCCAGACTTCAGTCTCAGAGGAAGATAAGGGCACCCTGAAATCCCAGATCAGAAAAACTTGTGTGTAAAAGTTAACCTTGCTTTAGAGTCACTTCATCTTCAAGTCCACATGCTTTTAGATTTTAGTCCACAACTCCGATTTTAGAAAAACAAAAGCTGAGTATGCTACGCAATGAAAGCTCTCTTTTATTTAATTCTAGTTAAAAAGAAAGCTAAATCACAGAAAGTTATGGCTATTGAACATATGCAAACACAATTTGTTTTAGTCCAGAACCAAAAGAGTGCAAGCAATAAACAGGAAAGTTTTTCTTGCCTTAAAATTATTTCTGTTCTATTGCCTGTAACACAGCTAAACCTATCAGCATCGACATTTATTTTATTTTAAATAAAAGCTGAAGTCAGACTACTCCTCTTCTGCCACTTCAATCTTAAGCAGTCTAGGCATCAACACATAGGACACTACCTTGCTGCTAAGTACTGCACATAAGGAAAACAACACAAACAACATTTTTTCTTTCTAGCAAGCGTACTCAAGAATATCGAGAAAGCCTTAGTCTGTATTGCAACCATCCGTTTTTATTCTCCTTTATTAGATTCAGTTTAAAGGGTTTTGTTTCTGCAGCAACTGTGGTGAACTCACAAGAAATGCCTGTAAGATGGAGATAAGCTATGACCACAGTTGCTTCTCTATTAGTTTGCTTGCATGGTGGATGTTTTTGTGATTATAGTTACTCCACGATTTAACGGTAGGAGGCTAATGGGAACGTTACTTGCTATGGTAGCAGGCTAAATCAGTTGGGGGAAGGAAAAGAAATGTGTTTACACTTGAAGATGTCACATAAAACAGTGGGAAGCTCCCACCTCTGACACCAGAACTGGCATGCTCTTTCAAGGACTCATCTACATTATTACATGCTCCTTCACACTTAGAAATCTATTAATTTACAATTAGTTGTATTGATTTTATAGCAGATTTATAAGTTCTGTAATAATTTAGAGACTACTGAAGAAATTAACTATGCCCCTTCCAATGATAAGCATTATTGATAAAGAGGCTTTGGCATAAGTTACTGAACACATCACTGATAGTCTGGATTTTCTGCTGTAAATTCTACATTAATTAGAGCAGAACTGATCGGTAGATTCTATCTGTCCCACCAAGAGTTTCTTCCCTCTCTCCTGACACTAATCCACCAGCAGAAAATGTAATCAGCCACTGGAGAAAATGTCATCTCAGCTTCTGATGCCTCGTTAAGTTAGAGAGATTTAAAATAACACAGTTATTGCATATACCATCTCACTGGCAAGGGCACTGTGTTCTCAAAAAAACCCAAATCAACCAAAAGCAAAAAAGGAAAATCTGAAAAGAAATGCTGCATAAAATACAATTTAATCATAATTTGAGAGCTATATCTACTGTGGCACTGGAAAAATTGACAGAGGCCCAGTGATTGAGAATGAATTACTTCTTGAACATATGCTGTATAAAACATGAGACTATGTTTACCAGAACAATGCCTGTTGCTTATTATTTTATAAAATATTTTGTAAAGTTGGGGGTGTGTCTGTACTATTTTAATAAAATAGTAAGCCAGTTTATAAAACAGGTTTGGGCATATTAGCTCTGCCATATTTTTGCGATTCCTCCATACAATATGAAAAAGTTTACTTCCAATAAAAATCAAATACCTCATTTTTCTGATTTGCTCAGTACTTCACTCAGTGACAGTGTGAACAGAATTCATTTCAATCTTGTGTGAATCTCTTTCAATATAAAGTTGGTCACTACATAAAACACTTAATGCCTGATTCATAAAACCATGCTACAGAAACACCGTACCAGTGCTAATCATAAAATCTCTGCCAAACATTACCCGTCTCTGAGAAACATCTGTACATCTTCTTTAAAACAAAAATTCTCCTTTTCACTGACAGATCTTCAGTAAGTTACTGAACATAACTTTGTAAACTCTCTGCATCTGGTATCTTGGCACTAAACGACCTATTAATACATTTAAATATAAACCCAAAAATAAATACCAAGCAGATAAAACTTGCATACATAAATATATTTCACAATGGTAAAAGAACTGGGTGTGCAATATCAGTGCTGGAACTTTTATCGCCATGCAGTACCTGCTAAGTGGACAGTTAGACTTTATCACTGTGAAATGGTATGTTAGCCAGAGTTATATTTATGGCACCCCAACAAAATCCTGGCAGAAATGTTAAATTGTACATGGTTAGTTGTACACTGTTCAATCACAGCAGAATCTGAGCGGCGTACAAACTCTGATGAACTTATCTTTGAACACTTCTAAGAGTAGGTGTATATATATATATACACACGCACATACCGAGGTGTTTGTGCAATTGGAGGCACTAAAATTGTGCATATGGGGTGTCAAACTTCTAAATATGAGAACAAACAAGGCAGATGATCTACAGTCAATGGCATTGGTTCTTCATACAGCAGTCATCAAGATCTTGAGTACTAGATGAGGCAGTTGCTTTTGGGGAGTAGTAAGAATAGGGAATGGCATGACGTAATTCTCACAGACCAAGGAGCTGGCTGTAAGCTGCCTGGGCAGCTGCACTTTAACTTCTGAGCCCCTGACTTTGCAATGTCACTATGTTCTTTTAAACAGACTATAGAATCATAGAATCATTTTGGTTGGAAAGGACCTTTAAGATCATCAAGTCCAACCATTAACTTAACACTCCCAAGTCCACCACTAAACCATGTCCCTAAGCACCACATCTACATGGCTTTTAAATACTTCCAGGGATGGTGACTCCACCACTTCCCTGGGCAGCCTGTTCCACTGTTTGACAACCTTTTCAGTGAAGAAATTTTTCCTAATATCCAATCTAAACCTCCCCTGGCACAACTTGAGGCCATTTCCTCTCATCCTATCACTTGTTACCTGGGAGAAGAGACTAGCACCCTCCTCGCTACAACCTCCTTTCAGGTACTTGTAGAGAGTGAGAAGGTCTCCCCTCAGCCTCCTTTTCTCCAGACTAAACAAACACAGTTCCCTCAGCCGCTCCTCATAAGACTTGTGCTCTAGACCCTTCACCAGCTTCGTTGCCCTTCTTTGGACTCTCTCCAGCACCTCAATGTCTTTCTTGTAGTGTGTGGCCCAAAACTGAACACAGTATTCGAGGTGCGGCCTCCCCAGTGACGAGTACAGGGGGATGATCACTTCCCTTGCCCTGCTGGCCACACTATTTCTGATACAAGCCAGGATGCTGTTGACCTTCTTGGCCATCTGGGCACACTGCTGGCTCATATTCAGCTGGCTATTGACCAACACCCCCAGGTCCTTTTCCCACCAGGCAGCTATGTAATGCTTTAGAGGCAGGGACAACTTTTTGTTAAAATGTAGTCATGTATTAGCTCACTGGGGCCTTAGAAACACTGTACAGTGCAAATAGTGAACAGAACAGTATCTTTTCCAATTATCTTCATATTCCTTAAAGCTAAGTATCACAAAAAGTCCTTTGCTGTAAAACTGAGAGCTGCTTGAAGATGAGAAAATGAAGGTCCTAGAATTTTTCCTGCAATATTTAGGAGCTTACCAATTAGCAACATAACCCAGATCTTGACTGTCACTTGTGTTTGAAATGCAGGCCCACCTGTCCCCATGTGCCTTCTTTTAGCATATCTTTACCATAAGCAGGTGAGCAAACTAATAAAATAAACATGACAGAAGGGTGGAGAGAAGAGATCACTTCCTTTTGATGGACCATGTCAATGTGCTACATAGTACATCAGAATCTGTACAATCCCAAGATGATGTCACCAAGAGTGTGAAGAGAAGTCAAAGGAAATATTACAGACAAGCAAAATTAACAACATCTAACTGGACATCCGATACTATTTCCATTTATGAAGCAGCCAATTTTAACACAGATGTTCTTTTGACATAGACTAACAGCTGTAGCCTGAGTGCACCTACAGGCAGTTTGTAAATTCCTTTTATTGAAAACATTTTCAGTTTTCTCTAATTTCTATTAGAGGCATTGCCTAAAAGATTTATTTGAATAGTGTAGCCACAGACACTCAGTTACCCAGCACTAACACATTCCAAGTGCTACCAGATAATGCCAGGCACTTGCTATACACCATCTTTGTAAACTATCATGCTATATTTCGTGTCTGAAAATTTGTGAAGTGTAACATTATTTGACTGTCTCATTTCTTAGCAGCACACAGCCCTGCTTTCTTCCATCATTGGCTGTTGCCATACTCTCACCTATCTGAATAACAAATGAGCCTTCGGTGTTTACTCTGATCAAAATTCATAGCTACAGCTAACTGCTGCAGTTCTGCACTCATCTACAGGAGTAAAACAGGCTGTGGGTCTGATTAGCGATCAGCTGGGCTATACATTGCTACTAAAAAAATTCCATGTTGCTACTGACAGTCACAGTTCATTTACACCTCATTGTGATAAATGCACAGACAGTCATGAAGAGAAGGTCGGGAGCCACTTACACATACTTAGACCATTAAAATGGGCAGTGTGAACCTCTATAGGTAAATCACAAAGAAACACAGTGGACAAGCAATATCCCAGAACACTGGGTTTAATATGTGGTAAAACATTACCATATGTCAAGGCCATCACACTTAAGACAAAGTCTCCTAAAGACTCACTAGATCAGGACAGAGACAAACACATAGTCAAGGTGTTTGGTCTGTACAGGGGAGCTAGAAGTGACCTAATAGCCATAATCTATCCAAGAGCCAAGGCAGGAGATGTTGCTTAGCAGGGGAGCCCAGAGACTGCTCTGCTCTGCTGCTGCAGAAGCTACTTAAAATTTTGGCCATCCTAAGTAATTTCATCCATTTGCTGTTAAAGGACACGTCCCCTTACTGTTCTCGTGATATAGGTCATACATTTTATTTAACTATCTGCACTGGTTTTCACTGGGATAGAGTTAGTTTTCTTCATAATACGTTGTATGTGGCTATGTTTTAGATTTGTGACCAAAACAGTGTTGGTAACACAGGGATGTTTTAGCTAGTGCTGAGCAGGGCTTACATAGTGCCAAGGCCTTTTCTGTTTCTCACTCTGCCCTCTCAGCAAGTGGTCTGGGGATGCACAAGAACTTGGGAGGGGACACAGTCTGGACAGCTGACCCCAGCTGACCAAAGGGATATTCCACACCATATGACATCATGCTCAGTGTATAAAGCTGGGGGAAGAAGAAGGAAGGGGGGGGATGTTTGGAGTGATGACATTTGTCTTCCCAAGTAACTGTTATGCGTGATGGAGCCCTACTGTCCTGGAGATGGCTGAACACCTGCCTGCCCATGGGAAGCAGTGAATTAATTCCTTGTTTTGCTTTGCTTGCGTGCATGGCTTTTGCTTTACGTATTAAACTGTCTTTATCTCAACCCACAAGTTTTCTTCCGATTCTCTCCCCCATCCCACCAGGTGGGAGTCAGTGAGTGGCTGCATGGGGCTGAGCTGCCAGCTGGGGTTAAACCACAACACTATCCTAATTTAAAACTCAGTCACAGGGGTCTTCTAAAGGAAAACAGAGCTACCCTGTGGTCAGAAAGGTGTCTAGAAGTGATATAGGGAGTTGCACAAACAGATAAGGAGGTGGATGAGAAGACTGAATATCTCAGAAATACGATATATTTCCAGGATATTTTGGGTTTGGAGGGAGGAACAAAACACAGAGCTTTAGGAAAGAAGGAATGCAAGTGCTCCTTGCATATAGTAAGTGTTTCTTGCATATACATAAGGACAGAAAATTCAAGAACATAAGCCGTTACATAATGAAGAAAGTTCAACCTCTAGCAGAAAAACCACACAGCACAGTACTTCAGATCAGGAAAGAGCTGGAAGGCTGGATCAGTAGAATACTGTTTTCAGTGCAGGGAGCTGTTTACACACATCGCATCAGACTGTGATGTTATCTGTGAAATGGCAGATAGCCACGGCAGCAGTGACCACACAGCGCTCTATTAATACAAATGCCTATTCAGCTCTGCATGGGCCCAGATGTAACAGCTCTGCCCACAGGGAACAGACCAATTTATAGAACCAATGCTTAATGTGTATCTAAGAAGGGCAATATTGAGCTTCACTGTAAATATCACAAAGATCACTTAAATGGATTCTTGCAATGTGACTGGAATGAAGATCATGAAAAAGGAGGAAGAGCTGACTCTGACACCAAGAGAACTTAAGATCATCAAGTTGCTGAGCATTGTGGAAAACCAAGCAACCAACCAACCCACCCCAAATCCACCTCTAAGAAGCTATCACAAGTTTCCTTTTCCCACAGCTCAAGCCCGTCCCCTTTGTCACCTGCCTAATATAAAACTACAGACCAGCTCACTAATTGCCTCACTTCTACTCTCAGAACAATAAATCTGCATGTAAATGGAAAGTATCTATAAGAAATTATAAATTACAGAAACCCTTAGAGGTATTGCAGCTCCCTTCTTTTGTCTCACTTCTGTGTAGTACTAATATGCTCCAAACACTGTTAGTTGTACCCAAAACACAGCTTGTAGAATGGCAAAGGGCAGATGTCTGCAGAAGAAAACCTGCACAACTCTAAGGTTTATTGTCAGGAACCTCCACTGAAGTTATCCTCTGAAAATGTAAGAGCATTACATATAACAAAGCTTAGTATTCAATAAATTAGTGTGCGCATGCATATATATATACACACATACACATGTACAAAACCACAAAGTTATTTCATTTCCTCACTTCGATTTTTTTTAAAGAATTATACTAAATTTCTACAAATTATACCTAAATGCTTACTTTATTCATGAAAGTAAAAATATTGAAAGATCAAGAGCCCATACAGTAAAGAAAATGTCCTGTGTTTATAGAGAATCACACTATCTTCCTGAATATATCCATTTGCAATTGGTGTTTCTTTCAAAAGCATTCTAGATTAAATAAATGAAGCCACACGAGTCCTGTATGTGAGAACACACAGAGCTGAGGGAAACAGCTTCTCACTGAAGATTGTTAAAGCCATAAATTTGGAATAAAGGAAAGCGATATATAGGGATCCATTATATTTTTTTTCCCATAAACTTCATTTTAGAGAAAACTAAACACATAAAACAAGAATACAGTTTTACAACTGTAGCATATACTATACATTAAATCCTTGGAGCTCCTTCTGTTTTCCCTTATTCTGTCAGCATATGCATGCAGACTATACTACACAACAATTGAGGCATACGAATTCTCTATCAGTCAGTTCAGTAGCAACATGTTTTAGAAATACTATTTGCCAAAAGCAGATGTTTTGAGCCCACCCTTGCTGGTTAATACATCACCGTAAACTTTCTCCCTAAACTATTATTTTACAGCTGATAAAGATTTTAACCCACCAGTTATTATCTATGCACCTGGAGTATCACTTTGGAAATGGTACAAGTACCTTGGTGGCACGAGAGATAAGAAAAAGTGTACCGAGTACTTTGCAGATGTACAAATAGTGAGGGCTACAGACAAGAAAATTGGGAAACAAGAAAATGGGGCTGACGAAACACTGGGTAAGAGAACAACAACAACAAAAAACCTAAACCTTTACCACACTCCCACCACTCCTCATAATCAAGGCTCAAACATGTTGAAAGCTACTATTCAGCAGCATATTCAATTATCAGCGTGCTTTTGGGATTTAGTGTTCATTCAGCATCATTTTGGTTTGCATTGTCCCATCTGTGAGCCAAAATCCTCTGCAAAGGAAATAGTTGGGTTTACTCTGCAATTTCCTTGTTAATGACAGCAAGGTTTGCCTAAGGAACACAATAGGAATGGTGCAGTGTTGCAACCATATTTCACACTGAAGAATCTCCAAACATCAAAAAAGTCCCAGTGCCAAAAAAAAATAGTATTTAAGTGCCCATAATGCACAGGCAACACTATTCCTACTAAAATACTCCCAGTTTTATATCATAATACAGAGCAAATGCTTAAACACAACTTTGTTTTACTAATAGTTGATGCATGTAAAGAATTTGTCTTTACATGATACCCCACAAATGTGTCTAAGACTTTTAAAAAAATGTTTGTACGACTTTTGGATGAAAGATGATACAAAATTAGTGATATTGTTTATTTTAATCAAATATATTGTACTTTTATATAAATAATGAAAACCTGCTTTACCACTGAAGTTCTTAGTGGTATTCTATCTCTATTTTTGAAAAGCCAAGGCAATGAAATACACGTTATTTCCTGCACAGGAAGATTCTGTTAGCACATAAAGTCACACTGCTTACAAAGTGATTTACGCCAGGAACTCAGTTCCGGCTTCTGACGTGCCAGTCACTTGATGACTAATTTAAGGTATCTACATCGAGAGGGTGAGCAGGAAGAAGGTTTACTGTCTTCACTCAAAGAACTTCAAAGCAAGGAGCAGGCAAGTAAGTTGCTAAAGGCCATACAAAGCTGAGAATAGTGCTGTAAATCCCCCAAATTCTCATAGTGCATTGCCTGCAAAATTCTACACCAAAGGGTGTAGCAAAGAGTCATGATTTTTGGGCTGTGCACAAGACCTCTTCTGATGGGTATTAGGAGGTGATGGCACAATGAATTAAAGTATCAGTTTACATCAGAACATGATTATTTCCCACATGAGTAGGCTTTGTAAAGGTGTGATTTTAAAACACAATTATACAAAGAATTTTGTAGGGCACATCAGCAACAAGAATTAAATCTCTACAGTACAGACTCTACAGGAGCACTTTCCAATTGAGATGCCCACTGTGAGACAAATAAGAACTTCTAAACTTGCATTTAGAATTTTCTCAATGTTACACCTTTAAATATAGTAAATAAAACCTGCCAAATAAAACAGCTCATTACAAGAGCAAAAAGCCACATCTTCCTAAACTGTTCATCTAAGAAGCAACAGGCATAGTTTTATGAATTAAGACCTATAAATTATAACATTATGAGAGTTTAAAATTGCAAAAAACGAAGATTTGAATTGACAAGCCAAGTCATATTAAAGTGTAAGTGGCAATATTCCTGAGGTATGATATTAAAATTGATAAACACTGCTGACTCATGTAGTAGAAGCCAGTATCTTCAACAAAACCCACTGGAGCAGCAAGTATAAGAATTTGTGCTAGATGGTTAGACCCTATCTAGTCAAGGGCATATTGGCTGTTAAGGCAAAATAAAGCAACCGTAAAGCTGGCTTCATGCTTTTCATCTAAATTTTGTTAGCCTGTCTTGCCCTGGTGGCTCAGATTTGTTGCTTTTGAACAATCTGTTTTAATCATCTTCTAGAAACCACTTCAGAAACATTAATGTGCAAGGAATTATCAGGCAAATATAATAGCATGATTTACATATTAAAACACAACATTTAGAATGCTGGGGAAGTATCCCTTCAGCAGAGCACTCTGGAATGATGCAGCACTCTGGAACACAGGATAGCAGTAATAAACAGTTACTCTTCTATACCAATGAAAAAAATAGTTGAAATAATTTATAAGGAGGTCACAAGCACTTCAAACAATGGCATTCCAGTTCATGTCTGTTCTCCAGTCAAGAGCACTCATAATTAGTTATTCCTACAGTCATTTCCACATTTTCCTGTGTAAAATCTTGTCCTCAGCAGTTCCTAAGTTTTCCCCTAATTTAGTCAAATGAATACACAATGACAGAAAATATGCAAAGGTGATTAGCACATTACTTCTTCCAACCTTACCCAGTTTTCTGATAGCTTGGCTTGATCTAAGTAGAGTCAAGTCTTTAGCTCTTTGTATTCCTTCAGAGAAAGGAAACTGGATAAACTCTTCCTAATTTGCTATTTATTTGTTCAATATTTAATGATTCACAATGTATATAAAATACACAAAAATACATGCTACATTGTTTCACTTTAATATTGATGTAATGGGAACAGAATTGGGATGTATTTCAGAAATCTCATGTCAGATCTTCCATGAGGGGAAAACAAAGTAAAAATATTATCATTAAAATAACCTACCTGAAAGAGATAGTAGGAAGTAAAGGGAAAAATAGGGTGCCATTTGTCACCTCTACCAGCTTTAAAGATCAATATTTTTTATGAAAAATCTCATCGCTAAATCTGTAACATGGCATTCACGTACACTGAAACACACTGTTTAGGTCCACTGTAATTAGACCTCTTCCACAAGCTCTAATTTAGAGCTTAAATTGTTTGGCTTCACTGGCATTGAAATGCTATCCCCAAATATACGTTACTCAAGGCCTTTTTTGAGGGTTTTTTTTTGCACTTTCCTATTTATATTTTTCCCCTCTGAAACACTGTCACTTCTACAGGGTATTTTACAGAACTTGAGTACGTTAAAAAGTTATAGAGGTTAACTTTTCTATCAATTATAGAAAATGTAGTTTGTATGCAATTTCTAGCATGCCTGCTGCAAATTGAGGCCTTTCCATAGTATTTCTCTTTCCTCATATGATTTGCAGTTACTTAAAGAGCAATTCATTGCGTTCTCTGGTTTGATTCAATAGTTTGTGATATGTCCCAGCAGTACTCCCTCCCAAGCTTTAGTAGCCAGCACGTTGATAAATTTGCATTCAAAAACATGCACTTCCAAGTTATCAAAACTTCTAGTTACAATATCTGATGTAGAGCATATAAATGATGCCTAAAACATTGCTTTTAAGGTCAGGAATAATTCTCTTATGTCAGGAATGATTTCTCTTTGTTTACAGAAAAAAAAAAGTAAATGTAAATAGTGAAAGGACAAAGATTAAGATCAGTTTTCATTAACTCTTCAACAATAGAAAGAATTTTGTTGGTTTATTTACATTTGTCAAACCTTTTGTCCTTCAAGTAGAAGCACAGCATCTAAACTAGTACTAAGTTGATTTAACATTTTCAGAGTGCTTTGACCCATTAAGTACAAAACATCTAGTTTTTACTTTCAAATATGCCTTCAACCAGTTGGTTCTTATCTTCAAGGATAACCAGCATACAGCATCGTGTTGTAATGGTCTTGCATTCAGCTTGATTTCCTAATGTATCCAGGGTCAAATCAATCATAACCTTTTCTCCAGTCCCTCAGTCCTCAGTGCACAGGTCATCAGATTTTTCCCTCCTCTTACTTTTTATCAGTTATTGGAGTCAAGCCTAAGGGTAAAATAATTCCCTTTATTATTTCCATTTGTACAGCTTTATAGCATCAGTGCATGTTTGGAGGACATGCACAAAATCCTGTCGTGGTCTACCCTCTTATTTTCTTGTTTATTGCTAAGGACATCTCTTTCAGTACTTTTAGCAAATGTGTTGGCCTCAAATTCTAATTTTCATTTCTGTATTTCACTCTGTGGAGCTGATATATGTCACCAGTACTGACAGGAATATACTTATAAGGAACTAAAAAAGACCCTAACAACCTACAGCCCTGAATAGGATGAATACATCCTAATTAGAAATCCTAAGGGTTGACAAAAGAGATACTGCCTAACCTGAGTGCTTAAACAGGGACTTTTTCTTTCAGGTGAAAAAAACCTGCATAAATTCAGCTGTAACAGTTGCCTTTTTATGTCTTTGCTGCTGGATCCAAACAACAAAAGCACACATTCTAAAAAATGATTTTTTTTCTGACCGCACCATAAATAGGTGGGATTGATGTGAATGAAAAAAATCAGTTAGTATTTTGATCTTGTTCCTGCTTTGCTGCTAATTGTGATTAATTACTCTGAATGATGATTCTCTTTGAGAAATAATACACTTACACAATGCAGCATGTCACAGCCCTTTCACAGGATCAGTGGTTGTGATATAACAAAGGAGGCTGCTGCAGCTTAGACTGTCCTTCCCATGGCTCACATTGTACTACAAACTCAAGTATAACCATACAGTTTTTAAAAGGAAATTTAAAACTATCCATATCTGCACACATTTAGTCCTTAATGCAGCTATATAAAACACAAGCATTTATGAATGAATGAGGAAGGAAGTGCATGAAAGAAAGAAGATTCTCAAATATTTTCAAATTAAGTGTGTGCAAAGTATTACAGTTATTCTACGATAAATCCATTGTATGGTGCAACAGTTCATTGTTGAAAATGTATCTCATATACTGAAAAACATCTGATGGTATTTTCCTAATTCAGAATAATGTAATTGTGCTAACACTTTGAATATAAGTCATAAGCCAAAGATCTAAATGATTGCACGGTGCAGGGAAAGAAGAATATTATTATCAGCTCAGATGTATTTGGGTATTTTCCTCCACAAATGGATTTTTGACGTAACTGTCTAGCTTCCCTCATACTTTTTTCTTTTCTGTTGGTTCTATGGACCTATAAACGGATTTCACAGAAGTTCTAAATGTTTCAACATCACTTCAAAACAGGGATTTAACTGAAAAGGTGTTTTTAACCAGGGCTTTTATAGGTGCTTTACTGTAATATTCGCAACAAATCACTGGTATCTTATCATTGAAGGTAACTTAACAAACATTACTTCAGAACTTTTCCACTAGCATCTGTTCACAGTTTCTTTGAACACAGTGAACTGAATTAAATCCTGTAGGATGCACCCCCTGATAGCCCTGAGCAAAGATTCAGTCAGGCCATCAGAATCTCCTACTAGTAGATGCGCTAGTTTCCACTCTACATCTTTTCCAGTTGAAACTTGCTTATAGCTCTTAATACTCAGCAGCCAAAAGAGAAGATTTCAAAGTATGAAGAGCTGTTTTCACACAATAGCATGGAAGAACTAAAAGAGCATATACAACTTACACTGATGTTGCTGGCTTTAATCCCTCAAATTACTTTCCTGGATACCCAAGAGTATCCACAAGAGTAACAAGAAACTTTCTCATGCCAACTTAAGGAACAATAAATAATTACCTCAGGGGTCATAAATGTGAACTACTAACGCAGAAGACTACTAAATCTTGTGAGATCAGTGAGGCTGATGTGTTGAATAAATTGATAACAGCAACTCCCTTTCCCCCCTCCCCAAGCATGTTTAGAGAGGAATCTTGTCTTCAGAAGCCTTGCTGTGGAATTCTGCATGGGGAATGAGCAAAAGATTCAAGAGGAGGAAAACTATTCTTGAGCTCTTCACTCAAGTGTACTTAGAAAAAAAGTGGTGAGAGAACATTGTGCAATGAGGATGTATCCAGCTATTGTACTGAATGCAGCATTCAACAGCAAGAAATTACCTTATGGGGTAAATCCTAACAGCTGCTTTTGTGGCTACCTGTTTTGCAGCTGAGTTATTCACTTACCTTTCAGATTTAAAAGCTGCTTAAACTAAACTAAATCTGCAATAATACTATCTACTGTGGCATCCCTTCTCTTTTCCGTGGTGGGGAGAGTTCAGTTCTTAGGGTACTTGTACCTCTCTTTTTTTAATTCAGATTTTCCTCTCTGTGATCATCTGCCATTAAATCTTACATAAAGGTGCAAAAGAATTTTCGGTGTATGAGACTATGTGAGAATTTTTCTGAGTTACAGCAATGGCTTAAAAACTGCAAGTTCCCATCACTTTCAGTGTGCCTGAGGTCACAGTACGGTCAAACTGTTAGGTAGCTGCATCTTTACGTAGACTCTTCCCTCCACATTGAGTTTCAGGAGCTACCCCACAAATCAATAACATCCAAATGCATGTGACTCCAAAATCCTGACAGGCGTTCACTGCATCTTTAGGCACCCCACACATTAGAAATCTTGTCCTAATTGCTTAAGCAAGTTTTTAAGAAGGGACATGGATATGCTAAGTATCAAAGGATGACCCTTAAAATACATGGATATGCTAAGTATCAAAGGATGACCCTTAAAATACATGATCCTTCCGGATGTAAATTTCAATGAAGTAAAATTAACTTAAGTTTCATGCAATGTAGTCAACATGCTGTTTTTAGGAGTTGCCTATAATTCATCAGTAAAACAGTTTCATCTACAATGCACTTAACATTGTCAGTTGTCATATGCACAAATTAACTTCAGTTACAGTACAGCAACACTTCTAAAGCTATTGAATTTGAAATCCACTGAAAGTTAAAGGTTTTGGAGACCAAGGACACATTTCTAGCTCTCTAAATCAACAAGCCTTAATTCTGATGGTTTATATTTCCATTTTTTCTCTAAACAGAATCACAGAATCAATCAGGTTGGAAGAGACCTCCGGGATCATCGAGTCCAAACATCGCCCTGACACCACTGTGTCAACAAACCATGGCACTAAGTGCCACATCCAGTCTTTTCTTAAACACATCCAGAGATGGTGATTCCACCACCTCCCTGGGCAGCCCATTCCAGTGTCTAATGACCCTTTCTGAGAAAAATTTCTTCCTAACGTCCAACCTGAACCTCCCTTGGCGAAGCTTGAGGCCATGTCCTCTTGCCCTATCGCTAGTTGCCTGGGAGAAGAAGCCAACTCCCACTTCACTACAACCTCCCTTCAGGTAGTTGTAGACTGCAATAAGGTCACCTCGGAGCCTCCTCTTCTCCAGGCTAAACAACCCCAGCTCCCTCAGCCGTTCCTCGTAGGTCAGACGCTCCAGACCCTTCACCAGCTTGGTCGCCCTCTTCTGGACTCACTCCAACACCTCAACATCTTTCTTGAAGTGCGGGGCCCAGAACTAGACACAGTATTCAAGGTGCGGCCTCACCAGTGCCAGCCTAAACTCCAGCCTATTCTCAGTAACGGGTAAGAAGTAGTAAGTAACCTTGCTTCTCTGGCTAAATCTCTTTGTAAGTGAAATAAATGTTTTTACATTACAATGATGAAGATTGTCACCTGCTTTGACGGTACACATGGGTTGTCTACTTAGAAGACAGATATTTGCATTTCAAAATTGATATACATTTTCCTAAGCACAGGTTTATACACTTTATATAGCATATGCAAATCAATGCAGGAATATTATGAAGACATTGGACCATCTTTAAAGAAGTGTGATACCCTACTGTTTTATCTGTGTAAGAAAACACAGCTTTTCTTGGCACATATTTCTTTGAAGTTCTAAACACCAGCATGAAAAAGTGGCTACAACAAGCACAATTAGGAAAGTTGCTTTGCATCTGCTGGACCACCACCAAAGCCATTCAGTGTGGGGCCAAGCCTGCAAATTTTATTCCAACAGACAATACAGAACCTTACACCCATCTCTCTCTATCCCTCTTCCAAATAAAGTATCTCTTTACTCACATTTTCTTCCCAACGTCGAACGGAATTTAATGAAAACAATTTACATTATCCAGAAAAAAAAAAAAAAAAATCAAATTATAAGAACTCCTGTTGAAAAAAACCACAAAAATCACATAAAAATCAAAAGACAAAACTGTTTTTTCCAGCAGCAGCTCCCTTACGCCGTACGTTTAGCACTGCAAACCTCAATAACACAGTACTGCATCCTATACAGGACAGGAAAAGTGGCAGAGATCACAAGAACCCTACTTTTTATTTTTCTGACCTCTGTGGATTTACATTTTTATCCATATCCTAATGTTTGTTTTCCATAAAATTTAATGTAGCTTTCATAAAATGACTCAGAAAAAGAGATGGAAAGATATGAGGAGTAATTGAATCAGAACAGGAAAAAAAAATCCTGCTTTGATTCATGTTAGCACATCTTTGTGCATCACTTAATAATTCAGTAGATTTTGTAATACTGAAAAAGATGTATTTATGTTATACAATTAGAAAGAAGGAACTCTATTCCATACATTTTTAAGGCATGAATATTCAGATAACTAGTTTAGATCACTTACGATTCGTCAATTCCCCAATTGTTGGTGCTCATTCTCCATAAAATGTCTCTTACGTAACATCAGCTCAAGCATTAGAAAATGCAATTCCCTAAAGCATTAGTCACTTCTGAAAATTTAGGTCACAGAAGATTTCTACGCTTCAACATCAAAATGATATTTCCTTGAAAACTCCCAGGGATTTGATTCTATTTCCTTGAAAAATTCTACTGATTACAACAGAAAGCAAAGCTCAATCAGCAAACCTTTACCAGGCCCTTGTGCCTGCAGGTCAGAGAAAAAGCTCAAAGAACAAACTCTGGAAGGATGAGCCCTCTCAGGTGATGTGTGTGAAGTGAGGAAAAGTATTGTACTGATTTTCATCAGCTAGAGTCGACGAGTACTTTCTTCAGTTGCAGAGCATCTCCTCTCCACTTACCACCTTAGAAAAGCTATAGCAGATTTGATAGTTGGCTGAAGCATTGTTTCTAAGAGAGTATTAACAATGCATATGAATGAAAACAAAAATACCCCTCCCAGCCCTCTGGGTCATGGAAATTATTATTTTATGGATTACATACATTATAAGCAAGTGACCCTTGTCTGTTAAACCTCCCTTCCAAATTAAGTGAAAGTTAGATACAGAAGCATAGAGGGGGAAAAGCTAACAGGTAAAGGTTCATAGAACTCAATGATAAGTGATAAAACTGCCAAGTTCCTGCTAGTAATGTACAACTGGTAAACCACACTATTAAAGAAAACAAAACAAACCCAACAACAAAAAAAACCCAGTAGGCTGATACTAATCTCACAACCTAGTGCTGTGGCTTCACGCAGCTCAGCTTTTATACCCTTTCTCCCTCTACCAAGTACAGCCATACTATCCACGTGCACTCCCAGCTCTAGCAATACATAGAAAGGGCCTAGTCAGGCATTTTTCTCCCAGCCAGTTGTACTCCTCTTCCCAATATGGGCTGGAGAAGAGCAGGAAAACCAAGATGACTACAGGTCCCCGGAGGACAGCAGCTGAAGGGAGGAACTGTTATGGAACAGCATTTGGGGGCTATCAGCATTACCTGATACCGTAGCTTTCACCATGGGTGTAAGTTCCCCAGGAACATGTCTGGCTTCAAAAGTAAAATAAAACTGACCAAGAAGCAGGGGAATGACGAGGGCGTATAAGCCCCCCTTGAACCTTCTCAAAAGTGTCCTACAGAAAGCAGAAGTATTATTGCACACCATAGATTGCAGTGTGCTAATTAGCAATATCGTCATCATGAAAGATAATTTGTGTTCCCCACTAGCTGCAGAACGCGAGGACTGTGGCCCTCATGGAGCCATGGAGAGAACACAGAGCTATCCGGGCCACTTGCAACAGCAAAGGTAGGAAGGACGGGTGTTCTTTCTAAAGCTGTGGGTCTAAAATGTATCCATTACAATCCCAGGGGGAGATCTTGTTTTTATATGTGATACTAGAGACAGTTACCGTTGTGTTTTGAAATTGGCAACATTCACTTTAAGCACGAAAAAGAGCTGACTCTTCATCATGTCTTTTGGCAAAAATACTCATCCCAAAGTAAATGCATATATATATACACGCACCCCCCCCTCAAAAACAAAACAAAACAAAAACCCCGAACAGTGCACTAAGGACCTCTGAGTCACCAAAAGTTTCAGGCTCCTTCATATGGAGCTTATGTGAATTGGCACAGTGGTCTCCTTTCCTTTTGACAGGAAAGAAACAAGTGTCTGTAACTAACAGCACAAATTGAAGGCATTACTAAAGTAAGAACAAATCCAATTTAAATAAAAAAATATGTTTTGTTGATGATAAGTGCTGATAAGCAGCCTTCAAACTTTTGCCATGAGGAATCATAAAGATACCTACAGAAGAAAAAAATATTGTAGGAATTCTTAACTAGAGGACTTTTTTAAAGCTTTTTTTTTAAAAAAGCTTTTTTATTTATGCCAGTAAATCTCTGTAATTTTTTCAGCTGAATTCTGTAACTCTCATAATCTCATCTGGCATCTTTTAAAATATGGATGCATTATTTCAGCAAAACAACTAACAAAAAAACCCTCACTTTGAACCCTGTAGCCTTTAACTTTATTTCTACCACTACAGTCTAAAAAGTGCTAATTTGAAGAGGTGAGGGGAAGTGTGGAAGTGTCATGATTGTCGCCTTTAAAAATGTATTCTCTCACTGGCAGCTTTCTAGTTTCACTACTAAGAAATAAGACTCAGAAAAGGATTTTGAGTCTAGGTTTTAGTGTAGATTTTAGAATCCTTTGTTAGGACTTCAGCTGAGACTTTTGCCATCAGACAGAAATTTCACTATCCATCTATGACTCTCTTTCTAGCTTGAGAAAGATCAGCAGAGACTAAATGAAGGTTAGTCTGCTCAGTTCTATAATTACTTAAGGGAAATTATATTATAAAGACAATTGAGAAAAAAAGGTCTATCAAAAAAGTGAGTGAAAAGCCCAAATAATTGCTCATTTTAAAGCCCCTCTCTGGAGATGCACTTACATAATCATAAAATGCATAAATTAAAAAGATCGTGTCAGTAGATCAGAATTGAGTTTTAAAAAGCATTTACACACTAGAGATACTGGAATTATTTAACTATGACTTTAATACTTTTGCTGCAACAACTGTATAAGAAAGATGTGTTTCCTCACATGGCTTGTAATGCCCACAGAACGCAACTGTGGAGATTACAACTTCTCCTTGTAAACCTTAAAGGAGCCAGGAATGTAATATTAATAACCTTTTTTTTAAGAACTACTGAGGGATCAAAAGAAGGTTTGCAGATTAATATCCATCTGAAAATGAATGTGCTTTTTTTTAAAAAAAAAGTTCTATGTAAAATATACACTACAATATATATAATATATCTATATTTATATATAGATATATATAATGTAGTTGCAAGTCTTGTGAGAAACTCCTGATGAAGTTCACACAGTTTGAAAATTGATCATTCTTTGTCTGCTACCAGCAACCTTGCATATTATTTCCTGAACCCAATGAATTTTTCTCCCACCCTTGTGCTACTTGAATTGAGGCTTCTTATCAGAGGGTCACTAAATTCCAGGCTTGCTTTTAATCTCCATTTGTTCCAATCAGTTAACTGTGAGTAAAATAGCAGCCTCTATTTAGCATGGAGTTTCCATTTTCTGCCTCATTGAATTTTTAATCTGCATAAAGTCAGAAATTCACCTAAAAACCAAATTATCCCACCCATTCACAGAATCACATATCTGAATAAGTTAAGAGCAAACTTAAGTATTTTTCTACTTTTATTCTCCTTTGGTCTTTGCATTTGAAGGAGGAAAACAACTATCTTCTAAGCGTTGCATTTTTTTCGAGTTAAATTACACTACTATCAGACTGCTTTTCCTTCACAAAATTCACTGACACTATGTATAACTTCTATATCCATGTTGTGATGCTCAAGTTGAGAGCCACCCTAGAATCTTCACAGGATGCCCTAGGAGGTTGCAAACACCACTAAGAAGTACTGGTCCCATAGCTCTCGTGTAGTTTATAACACAACAGTGCATACAAACATTAATAGCTCCCTTTTGTACACTGGAATTACTTTGATGAAAACTTTTCTTTGCTATATTTCTTTTTTTAACGCATAACTAAAAAGTGCAATAGTTTTTACTATAGAGCTTGCACAACATTAACTGATTGTAGAAGTAAAACATACATGAAGAAATGCTTTGAACTCCTGTCACGTCTCTGTCAAAACTTTCCTAAATCAAGTCTTTGGGACAGTAGTATCTGTAATGATAACATTAGCTAAATTCAATGTTTTATGTGAGAGGTAATCTGGTAAATTTTCCTGTAAAAAAAGCCGTATCATAAACACCAACAAACACATCAGCCTCTCAGACAAAAACTTCTATTTTGATTTTAGGATACTGTGGCTAATTATACTGCACTGAAAACAATTTCCTTATGTAAAAACATTGAGACATACAGCCTGAATTCCAGTCTACTTTCATATTAGATATGTATGCATAACTTTATATGGTAGCAAAGTACAGATAATTCATAGTTTGGCTCCATTTATGCCTCGAATGATTTAAAACATTTACCTGTGGAGGTATTATGCCTGTTTGTCCAACATACACATATCAGAATTCTTTCTTAAAGTTTTTCTCTGTCTTCTACGAGATTATCTGCACACAACCAAATTTAAACAGGCTTTTTTTTTAAAAAAAAAGCCCAGTTTCTTTCATTTGATACTTTGTCACATTAGACAAGCACAGAAACTTCTCTTTCATAATTCCAAGAAGCTTGTATACCATTGACATTAGGAGAAAGGTTGCATTCTTCTGTCAGGTCATCAAGCAATTAGGGCAGAAAAGATAAGCTTTCTCCAAATCTACTGTGATTCTTGGAAACTGCAGATCGAGGTATTCCACAAATCTTAGGTAAAGTGTGACACCAATAAGATACTGCACAAAGCCTCATGAGAAGCAGTGTGGAAAATTATGAGCCTCTGCCAGTCTCCTGCACAGGAACAGAACAAAAGTCACTGTCCACTTTGTGGCCCCTGCAGTGGCATGATAGAGGCACAGCTTATGATGAACAACAGCAAAAAATGTTATGTGGTAGCTACCTACTGAATAAATTGCATTTTTTTTGTGCAGTAAAACCACTTGATAAATTGCTTTTACTGTGCACGTCTGGCTATTTTCACCTGCCCTCTGCCCACAAATTAATCTCTCTCTCTCTACTATTTCTGTCATCCCTAGGTATCAAGCCACAAGGCACAGCTACTATTTAAAAATTATCACCCATCTAAAAGCAAACCCATGTTTTCTCAAAACCCACAATTTGTCTTCCAGAACTTAAAAGCCACACAGCAATTAACTTGAACACAGTGAGGCGTTACTGACCCCCAGTCAGCAACGATCTCAAACTCTATCTCTGCGCACTTTCCACAGTTGAGGGAACGGTTGATAGAAATGTCACTTAGCTTTACATGTCTAGAGAATGACAACTTCTAGATGACTTTTATCGTCAGTAGAGAGAAACAGACACTTCTGTTGTATTTTTGGCACTAACCTTAGGATGATCTTGACCACATCCTAGAAAAGCCTTTTTCTCTTCACTGACTACAAAGGGAGGGTCTACATTGCCGGTTCACATGTGGATGCCTATGTTGGGAACGCTTTAAGTCAAGTATGATACGCCCTACCCTCAGTGTGAAACAATAAGGCAGCTCTGTCCTGTTCAGCATTGCTGTAAGCTACATAATACAGAAGAGTATATGGATAAAATATAGTGAATGCTTTGCTTAGCAACAGGTTGAGGAACACAATTCACATACCATGGCTGTGACATGCAAAACACTTGGTGTGTCCAGAAGGGAGTCTTGCAATGACTGATCATTGAAAAACTACAGCTTGAAAAAATCAAAGCTAAGATATTCAGATCTTTTTCTCCAGAAAAAACCAGATGCTTAAGTACTTCAAAATGCTGAAGGAAAATATGAAATATTATATGGTTTGTAGCAAAAGCCAGTCTTCGAAGATAATAACTCCTTACCATGATCATTAACCAAAAAAAAAACCACACAAAAGCAATGTTGGACAAGGATAAAAATTCTGCTCTGAAAAACGTATCCCTGAGCAGAAAAAAAAGAAACATAGACAGCTGGTGAAAGCATTTCTCAAACAGCACCTAACTCCTATGATTTCTTTCTCCCCCTTTCAAATGCCAGCATAGTTTGATCCTTATTTGTACTCCCCATGTTGTTTAGCATGATGAGAAAGGAGCCAGAAGTTTATTTAATACGAAAATGCCATTACTAGAAAACAACAGCTAGTAATAGAACTAGAACGGAGATAAGAATCAAACTTGAAAATAACAAGTTTACATTCTCTAAAATAACTTAATTAAAACAAAATCTTCTTATTCAACATCTGAAGATAACATTGAAGTAGTACCCCATGTAATAAGGCTGCTGCATAATCTTTAGGTAACAATCTTTTACCTAAAAAAACCTCTTATCCATCCTTCCTTATGCCCAGAGTTTAAGCAGAGAGAAGGCTTTGTAAATCTGACTTAATAATATGCAGCAGAGACTGAAAGACCCGGAAGACTGAGCCAAAACACGAGAGACTCCCCCTCCCCAAAAATCTTATCAAGCAGCCACCTGTCTGTAATAAGGGTTGTAAAAGAGCAAACAAACTGAAGATCATCTTTGTGGAACGGCAAGTTTTTCAGCGCCAGCACAAAAGCTTTAGTTTAATGTGTTGTAAAGCTAGATTCCCAATAAACGTAAGAAAAGGTAATTTTTGATTAAAACCAGCATTTTGATAATAAGAATTATCTAATCAACTTGTGAACATGCTTTTCCTTTATTATTAAGATGTAATAAGCAAAGGACAATTTGTGGAATGGAAGTTTCCATTTAAGAGATTTTTCATAAGTTATATTCAAAGAAGCGATCCAGCATGGTTTTTCCTGTCTGCTGTTATGGAGGATATGGCAGAGCTTTGACTGACAAGTAGTGAAACCTAAGGAAACATTTTCATTTTACATGCATTTACTATCTGTAAAACCTGAAAGTGATACATTAGGTAATGCATCTCACCAGTTCTCTTCCTTTTCCCACAAATTTATCACCTTTTACCTGTATTTAAAATGGCACAGTGTAGTATATAATACAATTATTTTGCGTATATAAGAGTGCAGAAAAGTCTGCAATACATAAAAAGAACCATTGAAAGAGAAAAATTACACACCAAATCCAGCATGTTCTTTAGTTTTTGACAGCTGGCCACAGCAGACACCACAGCCAGGTTTCCAAGTCACCTGCTAAAGACTGTCCTTTGCAAAGCTAGCTCCTTGCTAATGCTCCTTTCTTTCTCCCACACAGATTTAATCGCTGTTCCTCTTTGAGACTTCTGTGCAAAAATCTCTGCCTTACTCACATGTGAGGGATCCCTGGCCATATTGGACCTCTGCCTTTTGGCTCTGACCTCACAAACATCTGATATTTCTCCAATACCATTGAATTAATATAAATACATCAGTATAAGAGAGATCTACACACATAGTCTTGTAGACTAAACCATAACAAGTTAGAGGGACTGATTACTTAAACATTACAATAGAACATACTATTAAATATGTATTAGAAGTTACAAAATTGTCAATTTCACTCAATATTAATGTTATCATGGGACAAATTCAATCTACATTTCACACAGTCATGCTTATACCAAGGGACAGGGAGAGCTTTCTGCACCAAAACTAGGTCCAGGCACACAGCACTTACATGGAGGAAGCCCAAACAACACAGGCCTGAAGAGAGTCACAGAATGGAACCAGCAGTAAATGAAGGCAGAGTCAAGAGTTTCTGGAACAGAGCGAATGATTTCCTTAACTAGCAGTAATTACAGATGCTGTATTTCCACAAAAGCAGCATTAGCACTTGATTTATTTCTGTCCAAAAGTTAATGCAGTGTTATAGCAAGGAAGTATAAGAAACAACCTTTCAAACTGCTCTTCACACTACAAGGGTGAAGGGAAACCACCACAGTTCAGTGTTTTCCAGCCTTTTCTGATTCATAGATACAGAAGAGTTTTCCATGGAAGATACAGCTCCTTTTAAAAGATTAATATACATGTATCTCTGAACGCAGTATGTTCATTTGACTTTTGTATTTCCCAACACACAGGCCTCAAAAGCAGCACGGAGACCCCCACGAGGCTGCAGACACCGGGGGAGGGGATGGCAGCATGGGCAGGGCAGCCGCTGTGTGCCCAGGGAGGGGAGCCCGCTGCCTGCCCAGCTGCCTGCTCTCCGTTGCGCTCCTTCCCTCCCAAACGTGTTGCTGGCAAACGAGCTCCAACAAATCCCTGTGTCCAGGAGGTATCTGTAGACATCTATACAGCGTAACAAACTTTGAGCCATGTATTTGCAGTGACTCCCTAAGAACCATGCAAGCGACAGTGCAAGAGTGACAGATGCAGGTCACATCAACACCCCGCATGGTGGCCGTGCCACAAGAGGAGTGCGGCACTGCCCAGGGCATGTCTCCCGTGTCCCCCTCAACTTTTTGGGTCCACCCTTTCTAGTCATTGTGGGAAGCACGGCCTGCCTGGTCAGCAAGGTCCTGCTGACCACCGGAGACACTTTACCATTTTTTTTTTTTCTTGTTTATTTTGATTTTAAGACTTAAGGCAGAGACTATTTCGGTGCCATCTTGGCATGTGTGCTTTAATGTCACAGCCACTGGTGCTGCTCCTACTGCCAGAGGCACAGGAGCAACCATCACTTCTATCAATCAGTTCCTTCAGAACAAACTCAAAACAGCAGAGCAGACTGCAGCAGGGCCGCAAAGCTTCACACAGAAAGCAGAGCAGTCCCTGCAAGGCCAAGAGCTCATGTTTTGTTCAGGTGGACTGGGAGGAACCACACTGGCAGCATCAGCTAATTCAAAAGCCAGGCTCAGCTTTAGGCATGCACTGGGGCTGTGGATGCTGGAGGGAGAGAGTGTGCTCCTGTGATTCCTTCCAGCGATGCTGCTGGAGCTGCTCAGGGCGCTGACCTCTCACGCTGGGGAGGGCAGCAGCCAACTAAAGCCTGTCTGCAGGGCTTTGCCTCAGCGGCGTATGACAGCTACTGACAGCTAAGCTGTTTTCTGACATCTTTCTCACTCAGCTGCACTTTTCTTAGTTCTCTTTATGTAGGCTGTTTTGTTTTTTTCTACAATGTTGAATATTTTAGCTAGGCTCCTTAAATAAACTTTCATCACATGGATGCAAAGTGGGGAAACAGAATGAAACTTAAAAGAAACACAAGATTTTCCAAGCAGCTTTGATGTTCTCTAGCTTTTTATTTATAGAATACAGATTAACTTCCTTTTGTTAACCTCTATTGTTGTTTTATAATGGGCGCTGGAAATGCTTTGATAAATGAATTGAAAGAGTTTGCTGCAACTCCTGCTAAGTGCCCTGACTTGCTAAAAAGTGGGTTCTGTAAAAATGTGTTTCTTACTGAAAAATGGAACAAGAAAATTTCATCTGATTTTGGATGGTTATGAAATAAAGCAATTGCTTTGAAGCTGTGAAATGCGATTTCGTTACTCACATGTAACCCATAAAATTCAGCCTCAACCTAACCCACATATCTGCATTGAACAAATACAATCAGTAAGTCTACTCTTTAGCTATTTACCCTTCTTTATATAACTACATTGTTTTGCTGAGACCCTACACATCCCTTTTCTTCTGCCTTTTGCATCTGTATTATCAGTACCTCTTTAAAATATATTGGGATATTTTGCTTCTGAGGTGAATGTCAGACTCTTTCTTCACGAAATATGAATTCCCTAGCCCCTAGCAAAAATTCTGAGACTTCCTAGGATCACTAGAAAGAAGTAGTAGTGAAATCTGTTATGAATGAGGCCAGGTATGTGCACTCCAGTAGCAGTGGCTACTGGGTAGCTACTGCTATTTCTCTTCTTATTTCCATTCATCCACCACATGTTCTTTTCATACCTGTTGCTGTCCTCAGTACCACTATTCCTAATACCAGTGCTTTGGTCAGAGGAGGTTTTAAATTCAGTACTTTCACAAACAGACAGATAACCTGAAACTCAAGTGACAAAGGTCTAAAACAGCACAAGCGCTGAGGCACCTAATGTGCATTTTAAGTGGAAGATAGTGGCCTGGATCCACGGAAGATGTTTCACAAACTTCCAGCTGTCCCCACAAGCCATATCTGTACCAATAAATTAAACAGGCATAACCTCAAGGTCTGCTGGTAGGTACGCAGTAGTTATTTATAGCAAAAAGTCAGAAAGCAGTCATAGATTACCCTTTTCATTCAGTATGGTGTTCAAACTGCTGTTTCCCATCATGTAGTCTGCAAATGACTTATCTTTTCCATCACTCTCCCTTTTGATTGCTCATTTTCTGGTCTCCCACAGCTGCATTCAGCACAATGATGCAGCTCCTTTTACTGAACCCAGATGTCCTCTTGTGAGGTAGCAATGTGCATTTGAGTCTTCTCAGGCCATAGAGGAAACTGAAGTCAGAACCTGAGCGTACTGGATGAGTGCTCCAACTGCGAGGCTACATGTAAAGGTCAGTAACATGACTATGTAATAGAAAAAATCAGATATTTGTCCATACTCAAAAGGACCATTTTCAGTGATTAATTCCAGATTTGGGATTATGAATTTCAATCTTTTAGAGCTCCCAACTCAAATGTTCAAGGAGGTATCTATTTTGTAAAAAATACCCTCCTTCACAGCATAAATTTGTAAATATTCTTATCAAAATGAATTTTTTTCTCAGATTTATACGATCATATGACTATAACCCTTTGCTATTTGCTCTTCCCACTAGCTGTAAGTGCAATAGCAGCGTGATTCATTGCTTCATCATCTGAAGATACCACTTAATGACATATACTAAACCTTGGGTTACTACAACATCTAGCTTATTTCTCATGTTTTGTTTTTTTGTTTTGGAAAAAAGACTCTCTCCTTCCAGTCTAATAAATTATTCTCATTTAGCTGATTTCATCTGCAAGGTGATTTCAGAACAGAAAAACATCTCACCTTTTTTTCATTTGTTTGTAAGCTCTTTTAAATCAGGGCTCCTTTCTCAGCCACCTCTTCCATCTAATTGGCCAGATGAGTAAAAGGCGCTCAAGTAATTAGCACATTCCTTTTATTCAAACTTAAAACCGTGTCATTTTCAGTATTTAATGATTTCCAGCTCAGTGTTGCAAAAATAATATTTGGGGAACTGGACACGCTAGTTAGCTGCCATTCCTCTCCTCTTTCAGCTGCTTCCTGCTCTTTTCTGCAAGCAGAATGCTCTCTTTTCATCTCAGCTTTTTAACCCCAAGGACTTGAACTCTATTTTTAGCCTTTGTATTAATTTCCAATCTAATGCATTTAAAGAACCTATCACAGATGTCTAAAACCTTGGAAGCAATTAATTAAGTCCTGCTATTTCCAGACTACACCAAAACAATTTGTCATTGCACGTAAAATGGTATAATCGAGTAGTGTAAACGTTTTCAGGCCAAGTCTTGCTATGAATTATTTAGTTCATCTCTCCTAATTAAAGACCTATCAGAGGATTAATGTCTCATATCCTGACAAACTACTTTACTAAGTAACAAATTGTCCATATAATGACCTCAAACTAAATTTATGTAACTCGAGTAGTAATGTGCATAAGTATAAAAATCCATTGAAACAGAGAGTATTCTTCCTTGATATTCAAAACATAGATTTTCAATCTTCATTCAAGAAATGAATTTGGACCAAATGTAAATCTATACTGGAAAAAATAATTCACTGGATGTCTGTTTTTTCAGCATTTACGTAAATATCAGTGTATAAGGACTGCTTCTATGAGTGCAGCAAGATAACATAGTTATGCTGTGAAGTGAAAGCACAGATGCCCTCATGGAAATATCACTTATTTTCCTCTGTAATGCATGCAACACATACATTTGCTGGTTATAGAATTTGTATTATAAACCTACAGCATATGCCATGCACCCGAAAGTGATTGTGAAAAGAAAACAATGTCAATGATTCGAAAAGGTAGTGAAAGATGAAATATGTCAATACAGAAATACAGGTCAATGTAGAAAGATGAAATATTGGGACAATATAAAACAACTGCCTATATTGATGTAAGAAGGAAAGCAGGAAGAGATGCTATGCTCCCACAAACAAAATGTTCAGAATTGTTTAGCTGCCAAAAATTGATAAAGCTAAATATTAACAGTAAAAACATAGGCTATAGTAAAAGCAGACAGCAATGCCTTATAAGCTCCCCCTCCGTCTCCTAAGGCCCTGTCTGTCTGTCTTTCCAGGACTGAAGGCCCAGCTCTGATCCAGCCCAACTGTGTAACTGCGCCTCTGGTTTCTGAGAAAATTACTAAGTTGGGAGAAAGAGCTATGTGAAAGAGTAGAAAGACAAGAAAAGAAAAATTACAAATGGGGTACAGTTGTTAAGATGGGGCTTGTTAGTAGCTCAAGGATTCAAGAGGGAAAGGGAAGCCAACTTTCAAGAGTGAAAGTGCACCAACATGGAAAGGTCTAAAATCCTAAAGGGAAAAGCCATGGATGCTGGTCAAGCGAGCTGGGACTCATCAGGTCACGGGTCAGAGCTGCCAGTGACAGCAGTGATGACAGAGCTGGTGGCAGATGGCAGCTCAGTAGCACTGTGGAGCCAGTGCCAAGGGCTGCAGAGGCTGACCCTTCCCTGCCAGGCTCATGCTGGCCGGAGGTGCTGCATGCTTAGCCTAATAGCTAATGCTAATGCTTATGGACTGGTGCTTAGCCTAATAGCTCATTAAATCCTACCTATCTTCTGTGTGCTAGTTAGACAGCAATTGCTTTATACCGTGTGTCATATACATCCTCTATCCTATGCCTTTTTGTACTGGCTAATGACACCTGAACAAACTGATCCAAACTGGCAAAAATGCCTGCCACTTTTATATTTCTTCCCCTGAATACATGACCTATTTCTGTTAAGCACAGCAGATAAGGCTATGACTGGTCAACTTTTGAGTCTGATTTTCAGACTCTAAGCCCAATTACACCTTACTTCTGGTTTCTTTTCATCCCGGCTTGTACGAGATCACAAAGCTCTCTCAAAATTTTTAGTAAAATGAAAAACAAATGTCAACTCTTCTTGTCTCCCTTTAGCATATGCAGAAGAAATTACAATCAACATATATATATTGCAGACTGGAGACAAATAAGTGCTCAGAGTACACAGAGAAGAGAATTTATTAGGTCTCTCTGTCTTTGATCCCGCAAACACTACTATAGTACACATAATTATAACAGACAATGCTGAGCAAAAAAACCTGCACTCTTATATACACCAAATGCCACAAGAAAGAAGAAAAATAGCCAGTCAGAACATCTTACTTGGTTTGTAAATAGAAAGGGACAAATGAATTCAGAACTGACTTCTGTAGTTTTGCAGAGAGCACATGAAGAAGCATATTCTACTGAAGAACCCACAGCAGGGAAGGCTAGCAAATTCCCCAAATCCATAACAAACGTGATTTTAGTACTCACCCAAATCCAACAGAAAAAAAATCCAAAACAGAATGAAATTTAAAACAGACAAACAGTCCTCCCTGACCAGGGGTTTACCAAGCCTCTGAGTTACTTAACCTTACAAAATTGCTTCTTAGGAGGAAAAAGCCCTTCAGGTAACAGAACAGATGCCTCTGAAAATTGGGCAATAGTTGAAATGCATAAATGTTAGCAAACATAACAGAATGGTCTTTAGGGTTTAGTTTGTTGTACTCTTGGAATAGAGCATGGCATAACTTCCAGTACATAATAAAGGATTTTCAAAATTCCTCTATGAAAAATGGAAGAGAAGAAAAATAAAACACCTGTACCATATTCTAGACATATGAAGAAATATTACAGGCTGTTAAAACTACTGGAGAAGTCTATTTTCAAAAGTCAGAATAATCACAATGCTGCAATTTCTCTTTGAGTTAATGCTCAATAAAATGTAGAGAATAACATGGAAAATACAGTGCCTTCAAATCAATGATAAATGTCTTCGTATTATCCACTCCCTATTTAGTATATCTATGCTTCTGTAAAAATATCCCTACATCTTCAGAATTCAGGAAGCATCAGCTTCACTGTAGGTCTACATTCTGTGCTTTGTACAAGCTACATACGCGCACAAGCCCTTCTGCTGTTTTGCGGGGTTCGCTTTTTTCAAGGTCCGAGTCTTCATATATCTCCTATACAGCTTGTCCTCTACACCAACTAGTTGTTATAAGACCCAGTGGCTGACCTGTGTGCCTTTCAGTTTGGCTGAGCCCAGAGATAAAACGCACACCTGCTTCCTCAACTGGCAGTTAAAACCTACTTGTGATACACCCTGCTCTATCCGTACTGCTTCTGCCCTGTCCCAATAATCCCCACTACCAAGTTAAGCTTGGCACATGGCACAGCACATTCCTAGACGGAAATTTAGGGAGACTTGAGGTTAGCAAATGGTGCAAATGAGGACTCAAGAATTGATTTTTATGGACTTCTGTGCTATTTTAACTATTTCCAGGAGCATGTTGAGTTGTGTAATTGGTTTCCTTTAATACAGAGATCGCATTTGAAATACTTCCGTGGTGTATTTTGGATATGTTTTTGAATGTTTGCTCCTACAGTTCTGGAGGGCACAACAACTTCTTGAAAACATCAGGGGAAAAAAGTGACAAGACAAACTCTTGTGTTTTCTACTGGGAGTTGCAAGGTCAGTGCTGATTTAATGGAGATCTGGGGAACACAGCTTTACCCAGAGGTATAAAAGAGAAAGATGCTACAAGGAGATTTCTTCTCATGAAAATTTCAATTCAATCAATATGAAAGCCACACATTTGGATCAAAAAATGGCAGGGAATCCTCAAGGACCCTTCTTACAAAGAGTTCACATAACCTTAAAGCAGCCTTTGATAGCCTGAGAGAGATCTTTTTGTGGCTTTGAAAATGTTGAAACATCTGAAAAAAATTAACGTTGCTAAGATCTTTACTCTAAAATTAATGTCAGGCAGCGACATTTCTAACTATTTTGAGTGCTTCCATGCTAATATCTTTCTTCACCAATAAGGCTCGTCCTACGAATGCTACGAGTTCTGTAAGTCTGAATGAGGGTATTTGAAGAAACACGAGGCAAAGGTGGAGGGCCACCCTAGGTCAAGTCCATGCATTACCTTGATTAAGAGTTTGTGCTAGAAAAATGTTTAACATCCCATTATGTTTAGTGCCTCTGTTTCTCTGCATGTCTGTGTGCGTCTCTCTCTTTTTTGTTCTGCGATATGTATTTTAAAGAAATTCCTGACTGATTTTTGTCCTTCAAAGGCTAAATTAAAAAGAAATACAAGCAAAGATTACTTAGGTACGCTATTACAGTTGCTGTATTGAAATATTTCCATCTATAGCATCACCTCAGTTGGATGTGTTTTCGTAGAAATTTATACTAACACCGAAGTTGTTTCCTCTTAACTTCATTTTAGACCAAACTATAGAGGTCTGGATCAAAGCAGGCCTCGTATTAGTAGGTGAGCTGGTCTGAATATTGGGAATTTTATTTGAATTTGATTTGCAGTTTTTTGAATGAGCTTATAGTAAGTGAAAATATGTATATGCAATATTTTATTACATTTTTATTAAATGCACTGTATATATTTACATTTATAGTTTATATTCTACTTATTTCTTTTTAAATATGAAGTGAAGAAAACACCCAGAAAATAAAGGAATAGTGTTTAAAATTGTCTGAGATTTGTGAAGTACAACATTAAGTACATGTAAATTTTGTTACTGAAACATTTTTACTTTGCTTTATTTATATCACAGTTTATTTTGGAATGCAGCAGCACTGATAATCTCTTTGAAAAGATATGGGCTCAAAATCTATGACTCAAAACCCAAACCATTTAAAATTAAATAACTGCCAGGGGGCATGTGTAATAAAGTGAACATTAAAAAAATTCTAATCTGATTCTAAGCTTATTTGTGCATTTTCTTCCCTTGTGTGGAATAAACGGATATGCAATTTGCTTTGGATTTATGTTTAGATTTAATCTACATCTGAAAAAAGGTTGCTCAATGGATTTCTGGGATAATTAGAAAATCAGACCAAATTAAACCACTCTTATCAAATTTGTCCACTCTTTATACATATATTTACACATACAGACACAATTACATATAAACCCTCCAACTTGTCATTCACTCTGCTTTCTTCCCTCGTGATGATACTATCATCTCTGGGTCCCACAAAACGGGCCTATTGCATCTTCCCTACTGGACTGCAACGAAGTCATATGAAAAAGCTGTATCACCATCGGCCAGGTCACCACCACCAGTTCCAAAATTTAAATGTTTTTTTAAAAGGACTGTATTTTGACAGAAAAACATCTCATAAGTGGTAAATAACTCGTACAGCATAGTGGCATTTCCAGATACTGCATGTGTTTGAGTCTGGATGCAAAAGACCAGGACATGACAGAGATCCATTGTTTGGCAGTAGTGCCACCAATTACCAATTTTTTAAACCATCGCATTTATGACTAGGAAAACTGCATATGCTTACAGCTGAGTCAAAATAATGTAGCTCACACGCCAGGGGAGAATAAAACAGGAGGTACATGGGAGATCTGGGAAGCTATTACTTTAAATACAAATATGATTTTTCCAGGCTCTAACATTTCTGACTGCTGTTGATTCAGAGGTGACTAGTGGGGCTGGAACTAGCATGGCGGGGTTGAATCTGAGAGTATACACGACACCAAAACTTATGAACCTGACTGAAGTAAAGCAGGTACTGTGATAGGGCACAAACCTAATACACTTAATTAAATAACAAAGAAGAAAACCCCCAAATAACCTTTTGGACTCAAACTTTGGTCAAGGCTAAAGAGTCATTGACCATTAGAGATCAAAAGTATTATTGAAAGATAGTAGGACAAGACAGATAAACAATAGAGATGGTGTGAGATTTTAATTTGACTGACTGACTGCTTGAATGAAATCGTTAACACTTTGTCACTGTGACAGGAGACATAAAAGCTCAAGACTTGACTGTAAGAGAAAATACAGCTACAACCTGAAATGTCAATTAAAAGGGGAAAAAGTGCCTTTGCTTGTAATGGTATGGAAAGTAGTTCCCCAAAAGTATCACCAGATTTAAAATATGACTAGGAGCAAGTGACCTACCTTTTATTTTAACTATCAACTGAACATTTTCACAGCCCCAGAGGCTAAGCATGAACTTTCATGCAATTAGAACCGAGTGCATCTCACACACTTCCTAAGAGGCAGTTGTATAAAAAGATAACTAATGACCACAGTAAAAACCACCACGGAAAGCCTCTCCCTCCCCAAGTAAAAAAATGAACCTTGTTCTGCACTGTAATCTTAACATGAGACCAATTTTTGCTACCAATCAGTCAGATACAGGCTTTTCTCATCCTTTTTCCTGTCCTTCCAGATTTATCAATTTAGTAATTTGAAAGGTTTACGAGTCAAGTCGTTTGTTCAGTCAATCCCAGTCTCAAATAACCTACTTGTAGAGTCTGAGACAGACCAGTGTCATGCAAAGAAACTGTATCTCTTCTGCAGAAGTAAAAGAAATAACTGAGGTTCAGAAAAATTATTCTCCTCCCTTTACTTCTCCATAGGCATGAAGTCACACAAAATCTGTGTCAGCCAGAAAACCAGGCCATTTGGGTCAATTTGATGTCTCAATGTCTCATTTTGGGGAATATTCACTTTAACATTAACATGGGACAATGGAGTGGTAGAAGGATCAAGAAGCAGGGAAGACTGAGGCAGATACCCCTTGTAATGACTTCTGAGAGTCAACCAGGAGTCATGAAATCATATATATCATTTCAACAGCCACATTAAGAGTAAAGTTATTCGTTATCTACTACAGAACTGGTTAAGATTCAAACTTTTGTAACTGAAATCTAGGGAAGGAGCTGAAACAGCTCCAGATCTCATATTTTTGATGCTGGATAAGATGAATAGCAAATGTTTAGAGGAATATTCTCCTTACTACTATCGTAATTTTAAGTTTCTTATATTGGACAAAGACCCTCTGGACACCTCTGATGTTTCATTGCCTCTGGTGGCTCTCCCAGTCTGCACCTCCTCATTCAGTCTCAGAATCGTGCCCATCCATGTTAGTGGTGCAGTGGGAAGAAGGGTAAATGCCTCCAACCATCCAAGTGTGCCTCCTCTCCTGGTCCTGCACCAGGAGAATAAGCAAAAGCACAAAAGAACTGAGAATCGGTAATTGGTGTTCTCCCTCTCTCTCACACATCCATCTTTTTTTTGTGCCCAATTTCTGCTAAGTGAAGTGGAGAAATGTCCCTTCCTGACCTGTCACATATCTTTTCATTCTGCAAAGATTCAAGATTTTCTTTTTGCATTTAACCGTATGTGAAATTACACAAGAGCTATAGTAGGAGAACATTAAACACAGAGAAAAATTGGAAGTGAAACATGTAGAAATAGGGAGCAGGTCATCATCTTGATCCTTAATCTCTAATTGAACCTTACTACTACCCCTAAAAATAATGTTAAGTCATGTAGAATATTATAGAAATGTCACATAATAAAAAAATAAAATCCCTTTAAGAATTTAAATGGCAAGAGCCTTGAGCAGTTGACAATAGGTTTCTCCCAGAGAAACAACTCATCTAGACAGAGGAGTCAGGATTACTGGAGCTAGCTGTCATGCAGCTCTGCAAACTTTCTATATTTCTGTTAGCTGAGGGTATTGGCCCGTGCTGACCTTCTGCCCTCTGCTTGAGGCAATCACATCAAACTCCCTTTCTGATGAGCCAATGTGAATGGCACTCTGCTAATGACTCTTCCTGCCACATTTCAAGATTCATGAAAGTTACATCCAAAGGAATTATGGACTCCATATCTTTTGCCTGCAATTAATGAAATCCTTTCAGTTCAAAGACCCTTAACTTTAATGCAAATTCAAAGGGTATCAAAGTAATTGATAGTCTGCATGAATAAATCCATTGGCTTTAAAATAGTTAACCTTCAAAAAACCATCAATTTACAATCACGGGGCCTTAAAATGGTGAAATCACTGATCAGAAGAAATTCCTGAGCATTACACATACAGTTGGTTAACCTATATTAGGAAAAGGAGTTATTTTTCATATCAATTGTTTTCATAGAGGAAACTCAAACAGCAAGTAACTTCATCCTACTGCTTCTGTGTTCTTACTTGACATCCGCTTGGAAAATTTCTGACCAATGCCAGTTCCATGGCTTGCATTTCCAGTGCTACTCCTGATTAAAAAACCCCAAACTAATTAGCATGTAACAACCAACATTAACAACATATGCTGGGACTTAAATGAACTCCTAATTTGTAAAATGTTCTCAAGGATGCGGTATTATTTATTAAAAATTAACATTTTCTGTTGCTCTAGAGCAATTAGTGAAAATGTAAGATAATGAATATTTATAAAGCTAAGGTAGGAACTTGATCATACCCTAAGACACCAATTTTGTGCTTAATAGCAACCAGCAAACCGCTGGCAAGCAGATCTTATATATTAGGTTTTCAGGGAATGAGTTTGTTCATTGCAGTTTGCTTTACAGCTAGAGCTGAGAATAGAAGAAAAGGGCAATTTCCCTCAAAAAAGCCAAAAGGTAGCAGCAATAGTACCAAATAAAGCACAAAAAGTCAAGTCAAGCTAACTTCTAGTGCATATTTCCAAGTGTTTGTCATCAGAAGACAAAGGTCAAACTGTCAAGTTCGCTAGCACCTTTGATAGTCAACAGCAATGCTAGTTACAGCTTTGCAGTTTCAGTTCAGAAAAACAGTACGTGCATGCTGCATTGCACTCATTTGCTAGGACTCCTTTGACGGTGTACAAGGCCGTAGCTAGACATCTTTACTGTGCTGGCAAAGGTAAGATTTGGCCTGTCCTTCAGTCTTAGTAACACAGCTTATTTTTATGAGTTGTTCAGCTAGCTATGTTCTTCACTCTACACTCATCACAACAATTATAGCTGTAAGCACTTTGTCTTAATATCAACTTGGAAGATTTAATCCTTCCATAGTCCAGTCTGGGTTGTCAACAAAACCTTCTTATTTTGAATTTCCTGGTTTTGGATCTCTTAACCCAGCAGATTTCCCATGTACTAAAAACTCTTTTATACTTACTAAAGAGATTGCCCTGGACTTGCTATACCCAAGCTGATAAAACAAAGGTGTAAAACCTTGAAAGTATATATATTTCAGATATATTCAACACTCAGAAATTACTTACGTTGGAGGAAACGCTTCAAAGTAGTTGCTAATGCTAGAGGTGCTAACTTCTGTGAATTACAACAGAAGAAAACACAAAGGAGCAGCTGTCACGAGGGCTTTTCCTCAAGATCAAGAAAAACATTTTTGTATAGCCCATGGTCTTTAGAAACACAGAGATGTATTAGGCGGTCAACAGGCAGGGAAAAATCTGCCTGTAAAGGATGCAATATCCCTTCAAAATATAAACATATCCCTAGAAACCCTTTATCTCCAGCTTGAATGGAAAACTTGGTGTACAGGTAGTCAGGTGAGTATTAAATTTCTTGCTTACTTCTTTTTCTGGACCAGTTAGGAATTCAAACTCTTCTTGAGAGTTGCCATCTCAATCTTTCCGTAGGCAACTGTGACTTCATTTGTTATGCTGAAAGCTCAAGGTATTAACTTCTTCATGAAAAAAGAGGCTTTTCTCTTTGAAGAGGAGTCTTACCTACACAATAGCTGTGGCAGCAGAATCTGCTGATCACAGCTGTGGCTGCAATACTTGTCTAGCTGCAGCCTTCGCAGAAATGCTTCTGACAGTGCGGGAAAGGTTGTTAAAATCTGTGTCTGTCACAAACTGGAACACCATAGGAAGAGGGTTTTTTTATAGCTTGAACCCTTCTGGAGCTAATAGAGATATTTTGGGTTTTTTGGGGTTGCTGTTTTTTTTTTTTTTTCCTCTATAATAAATAGGTTATATTTATAAAAATAGAATGAAAAAGAATCCTAAAATTAGGCTGCAGTGTTCTCTCTCCTTATTTGCTAACTCCATAGCCCTGCCTCTCTCAGGTGAAGCCACAGGTTTACAGTGATTAAAATATTAACACCCATTTCTGCCAAAAATGAAAGATTCAATGCTTTTATAATGTAACACAGAAAACAACTTTTATCAGCACATTTTTTTTGCTAGTTAACTTTTTCAAGTATTAATAATGTAAGTTAATATGAAGGTTTTAAATTAAGTCCTTGGCTGCAGAAGAGCTGTCTATAGCGTTACCCATCACAAATGAAATGTTGAATGACAGCTCACTACATCACATGCGTTTCCTCTTGTTAACTTCAGTAGAAGTGACCTATCAAAGGATATTGCTTCATATTTCCTCTTTCTCAAGGTAACATCCAAATCTGTTCTTCACAGACTATAGTTTTAGCAGGGAAGATTTCTTGCTTTCTACACTTTTTTTTTTTTTAATCACACACCTAGTAAACTCAAAATTAGGAAGCTATGTGTCATCCTTTACTTGATTTGGATAGAGGAGATCTGAAAAGTTGTAAAGCAAGGCTGAGCATCCACTTGCTCCAGGATGAGAAAGAGTGAAACCTCCTGTTAAATCCACTGGAGATCTCACCTGTGAATTATATGCCTGCTGAAATCTGGAGCAGGTCAGAGATGATACTCAGCCACTAATTGTTATGTGTGGGAAAGAAGTGAAGCTGTTCAAGATGAAACACAAAAGCTGCTTGAGGAGACACACACACCATATCCCAATATAGGCAGAAACACTGTAGGCTCCCATGGTCTCTGGAGAGGGGACTGGAGTTGGGTGAAGAAGGGAACTCCCCAAGTTGCCCTGCCTCTCCAGCTTGGAGGAATCGTGACCCTAATCCTCCAAGTGGGTATGTAGTGCTGTGCTGCAGTGAGCTGAAGACCCTCTATTTTTTTGTCTGGTCCTCCCACAAACTCAAAACTCCTCCCATATATTACTTTGCATTACTCTTCTCTGGTGCTAGGGGTCATATTATAGTTAATTACTTTTAACCCTGCACCTATGCTAATTTTGTAGCAAACCGAGGGCAGTGGGGAAATCCTTTCACTTGCAATCAGGCAAGCCTCAAGGGACTGACTATCTGATTGACATTCCAGCCACAGAAGTTTTGTTAGGATAATTGAACAGTTTTGGAGAAGGAAGAGATACCTGGAGCTCTTCTGCCTAGTTCAATTAATTTTATCAAATGATTATCCTCTGAACACAATGCTTGCTTCTTTAATCCACCTGTTCTTGTCAGGCACTTGTATAATTTTTCTAGGACATTCTCTAATTTCTGATCATAGTAACTATTGCAAATGAACATCAACTAAAATCTAAGGTTCTAACATATCATAGAGACGAGTAAGGTAAATATATTCTTGAATTACAAATGAGAAGCTAAGAGGCTTGAAGGAAAAGTATATCCTGTTATTTTCTTTTCTCATGTCAGAATGCAAAATTATGTGTTCAAAATCATGTAACCAAAGAAAAAGAATTGTATCTTAACTTCATAAGAATTATAAATAAAATTAATTACAATGATAACTTGTATAGGACAATTTAATTCCTGATATATCTGTCTATTCCAGATCAGGTAAACATAACAATTTTTATTAATGCTATCTTTATAAACTTACAAGTTTAAGTATTATTTACTTAAGCATAAAACCAGCAAAACCAAGAGGTATGTAATCTTGCTGCCAGCAGCTGTTATTCTTTAGTGTTCCTGATGTAGTTACATGGTAGGTGAATCCTTCACTGTGGTTTCCAGTAGCCTATAAATTGCTGTTCTACTAGGCTTAATTTTTAGTTACCTCTCCCTTAAGATCAGCATGGCAGCAGGGCATCAGCAGAGGATGGCTTCAGCTATGTCCCATAAGTAACAAATAGGGTAACTCCAGAGTGGAGGACCAATTTCTGTAGCTCTCGCCTCTGGAGGTTGCTCAAGCAGGCGTGTTCCCATAATCTGAGGCTCACTTTGACATCTAGACCTTGGCACCACAAAGGAGGACTGCTTTCTGCTGCAGTCAAGTCAAGGTGGCAGGTTCAGGATTTCACGTGGGAACAGCAGAAATTTGTTTTGTTGCTCCTTCATTCCCAAATTTTCTCTTTCTTCATGATCTCATTATGGATTCCAAAGTTTGATAATCTTACTGTTCTATGCAACATATACTATTGCCATTTAATTTGTAAAACTATTTACTAAAAATCTTCAGATGTTCATAGGTAATAGATTTACAAAAAGATTGTAATTTCTCTTAAATTCAAGTATCCAACGTGCCTGTAAAGCACTCAGCACATACTTTTTATTCGTCTCTCATTTTTTCAAATTTGCTCTTACATTTTCTTTGTCTTCATTTGTCCTACTCATTATGAGAATTTTTAATCTCTGTACTATTTCTTTTGATTTCCAGTAATGTAGACTACTCGTAATCTATCTACAGTTTCTTTTTAGATATTTTAGATTCTCATTTCAGATGTTTTATTCTTAAATGAAATTATTGAAGAGAAGATGTAATAGAAACCAGAAGAATGGCTGCAAGTCTTCTACTGTTCTGATTCACCATAGCTTTACACTTGAACTTTTAATTTAATAGATTTAGTATGTGTCACAATATTGTTGTTTGTTACTTAACGAAGTTATGTGATGACCATTAAGATATATTGGAATATTAAACATAGATAATAGACATCCAAACCTTTCTTAGCATTTGTTAACTCAGAAAAATGGGGGAAACACATAAGGGACAAGCATTTTTCATCCAGATTTCCGCTACAAAAATGTTTTTTTTTATATCTTTGGCGACTTTTGTGGTAAAAGACCTTTCATACACTTATGCTTAGTTTCAACCATGCAAGCTACACTGCTAATTTGAACAATTAATCTTAAAGCAGTATGGATCAGCAAAAATCTTTTGCCAATATTAAAATATGGTAGAAAAATAAAGTTTAACAACTTCCATTAAGCATTTTAAGCTCTAGTGTAATGCAGTACTGATAGCACTAACATATGACCTTTGCCATCATATCTAAATTAATAAGAGACCATGTTCTTAGTGTTCTTTCCAGTTAAGAAAAAAAGATGTTTTATGATTTCTTTTCCTTTAAAATCTTGGTGATTTTAACACAAAAATAAAGAGCTGGGAAAGGAGAGTGTTTATCACAAACCAAACAAGAACACACTTAGACAACAGGTGAACACTCGGATAGTCAAGTGGTTCGAGACATTAATTACTGCTGTGATAATTAACAACATTACAACCAAATCAGGTGTAAAGCTGAGGCCACTCGGTAAATATTCTAAGATGGACTGAGCTGAATTGTGATTGTACCAACTTCTGTTCCTCAATGTTGCTGCTGCATTACCAGGATACATAGCTACAGTTTCTGTGGGTTTGTTTTTGAAAGGAGCTGAGTATACACAGAAGATACTGAAAATCCATGACTCCAATCCTCTGCAGCTCCCTGTGAGTTTTGATGAAACTGAGAACACCTTACACCTTGAAAAAGCATTATGTAGTTGGCAAGTTAAAGCTCCTGTTTTCAGAAGTGCTCAATAAAAACTATCATCAGGGGCAGAGTTGCCGTTAACTGGTAAATTTGCAGGCCTTTTTTTTTTTTTTTTCCAGATTCAGGTATGAACTACTAACCTAGAGAAATTTACTGCTGTATTTCAATTTCCATAAACTGTAATTTATTGTGTAATGAAGAGTTTCCCAGCAATAAAACTTGGACTCTTGCTTCTTAGTTTAAAAAAAAAAAATCAAATACAAATGTCAGAACAGAATCTGTGTGAATTTTCAGGGAAGCTGACTTGTTATATTTCAACTGTATTCTACATCAGCATTGCTGTCTGACTCTGACTGGAATTACTATTTGCTTTACTAATTTATGCCTAGAAACCTTCTGAATGAATTACACTCTGGCCAGTGTCAAAGGTGCCATATAATATAAACACTGGCTTAGAGTTACCACTATTATACTTAATTTATTGAGATAAATAAGGAATCCCTTGGCACAACTAGTATTTTACACTATAAAGAGCAGGCTATTTTGATAACAGTCAGCATTATGGGTTCACGAGTAATTACTGACATAAATCAATAAATGCTGGAAATATTGATTACACATTTAATGTTAATTTTCTGGCACCATATCTCTAGGATATGACCATTACATCTTTCACTTAAGTCTTCCAAAAAAGCCTAGAAATAAATATAGAATTTCAGGGTCTGGCAAAGATTAAATAATCAGTTAATGACTCTTCAGAGAAAACCTTTGTATGTCACTGCATCATCAGACTTTGAACGATCCATGAATTTATTACCTCCTTCTTAATTAGTGTAAGATGTTAACATGGGTTAAAGGGAACTTCCCAACAAAATGAGAGAAATATGATAACTGTCGTAGGGTTTCCTGGTTGCACTTTTCCCAGTTCTGGTGAATGGAAGTTAAATGTCATCTCCACCTTTAATGTGTTCTGCTTTGATTGAATTGGGCAGGAGGAATATGTTCAAAGATCAGCATTTTATATTGCTTCATGAGAGGAGAGGTTCTTAGCATTGGGCAGTATAATTTCAGAAAGCTTAAATGGGGTTAAATGGGAAAGAAGAGGATTTAACTGTGAGGGATAAAAGCACAGTAATTAATTATAATGGGTTTTTTTTTGCGAATTAGGGTGTGTGCACATATGTTTATGTCAAGGAAAATTCTGCCAGACAAGGAAGGTAGAGGCTAGACTGGGCATGCAAGTAATATAAGGAATCTGGGGGCACAGACACTAGGGAAGAGCAAAAGACAAAGCAAAGAAATATTGCAAGAGAAAAACTAAGTATAAGCTACCTACAAATAAATTTAGTCTGGGAATTAAAAGGAAATTACTAGTCTGTATAAGCAAGGGAGGCAACTGTTCTAATTAGTTTTCAAATGGAACTTGATGAATTTATTACCAATAATCCATCAGGCTGTAGCTGTAATCACTGGAAACTGAAATCAGTTTTTCCCTGCTAAAGCACATCCCCTGAGGTTGCTTTCTGCAAGCACACTGGTCTCCTGGATTTTCACCCTGAAGAGATGTAGTTACATTTTGTGTCTGCAAGCACCACCCCCCCTCTTTTTCTAATGAGAATTCTTCTGTCTTAGAGAATTTCTTAGCCTTTTCTAAGAAACACCAGCTGTATTCACGCTGCCACTGTTCCAGTCTCTGCCCTAGGTCAGGCACACACATTTCTGCAGAACAGACATCCATACCCTTTTCAAAGCAGCATTTCTTAGCAAGGCTGCAGCAGGACCACCTCAACAAGATGTACTTTTGATTATAACCGATAGAGAATAGAACGGCTGATAACTGAAATTTGAACTAGTACCTTCATTATTAGTATTGTAGATGCTTTGCTTAGTAGGACCAGACCCAGAGGCCTTCCAGAGCCACTTCTCACTTAAAGAGACCCTGATGCAGCCCTGAGCTGGGGCATTTTCTTAGTACAACGTATTTATTTACAGAAGGTTATTTACAAACTTCTCCTTCCTCAAGCACAGAGGTCTTATACTTAGGATGTGTGTAAATGTGCTGGTGCAGGAATACCCCCTTGTGCTTCCTCTCTGATTTTCATGAGGCTGTTAAAGTGTTTACCCCACAAAGAGAGAGGTCACTCTCTTCATCGTTTAAGAAAGCTGTGATGATCACTGCCCTGGTAAGACAATGGAGAGTAATGCAATCCCAGTCATCTTAAAAGTCACCTATATCTGTGTGTAGCACAACTTCCCATTTAATTCATGCAATGACCAGGCAGACAAGAGCCTTTAGTCTGAAAATGAGACCTATAAGATTTGTCTGAATCTGAATCATGAATGTGCCATGCAATGCATACAGAGTCACATACCTTGGCTTAAAATAGATTGTCAGATTGCATATTAAATTTATTTTACCAGATTTGTTTCATTCATTTTAAATGAATGAATAAATGAAACGATACTCGTCTCCGCTACAAAGCGTACATCTTTGGCAGTATTGTATATGCTTTAAAAGTAATAAAATTAAACTGCAGATTATCTCTTTTTGATTCTATTGATTCATTCTTAAATCTGGGAAAAACATGTTGTGTAATGTTTTATGTCTGCACTTTCAAATGATGACTTTCAATAGCTTTTTGTCTGTGCATTAAAATAAATGAAATTTTAACAGTAGACTAAAACCGATTGATGCAATCCAGTTCATTTTAAAATGCAAGGAAATCAAGTTCATTCCAGATGGCAGCCTGATTCACTGTCACTCCCTCATATCATGGTTTTGCTCTACTTCACACGGAATATGGTGGGCTATTCTTTTTAACTAGGGAAGTAGAAGACATCTGTACTTTGTAGAATTTACCTCTGGACAAATACCATTACATCTGCTTTTGGCAATGTCATCAACTACAGTGACAGACAAAGGTCTGTCCAGAAAGGCAGGGTAGCAACCCCATAACCCCAGCTATGATCTTCCAAAGGCAACTAGACCTGGACGGAAGGACGACAACTTGAGACATGAATTATTTTGTACACTTGCTCACGCACCAAGCCTCCAAACACCAGCTTTCCCATTTGGTGCTGGAAGCAGACTACAATTGAAAAGCAGTTAGCTGGCTATTTATAATAGGCTAGTGTACAAGGCAGCCTATTTTTACACATGCCAATTACTTGACCATGATTTTATGGTCTATCAGGTAGTATCTTTCAAATGGTAAACAAGGCTTCAGGCACAGTCTTTGCAATTGTGTTTTTTACCAAAGATGAAGCAATCCTCTAAATCCAGGTAAAAGATGCCCCATGCGCATATACGCTCACAGTTTACTTCGTGACAGAACCTCTGTAAAAGAGGCAGCATCTGCATAATCAGCAGATGTTCACAGATAAGTCCTTGCTCTTGCAACAGATGGGACTGCTAATGACAGTGAGCATGACTCATGCTGAGGAATCCCTCCTCCAAGAATATTTGCTTATTTTAAAAAGGCATCTTTTAGACTTCTCAAATCAAAAGGTACAACACAGAAGCTACTTTGCAATTCTTACTTTGCTGTTAAATTTTGGTCTTCCTGCATACAGCCTGCCCTAGAAAACTTTCTTTTTTCTTTTTTTAATAAAATATATAATGTGTTTGGTATTCATACTTCGTTATTAAATTACAGTTAGCCTTTAAATTGCACCTTTGGAGAAAGTAAAAATATCAACATGGCCTGTTCCAAAAAAAGCTATTACTTTTTTTTTTTTTTTTTTTTTTTTTACAATTTTGGATGTAAAATAAGAATGTCTGTCAAACAGTTAGTTAGTTATGAAGTGCCTACACAACCGCAGGAGCGTTATGACTGGTTCCACAGAACCTCTGCTAAATTTACACCGTGTCACACGCTGCTCATTTCTGAAATACTCCAACATAAAATGGTTTCAGAGAAAGAATGGGGCAGCAGATTCAATCCAACTCCAGAATGTTTTGAATTCTTCTTTTGGGATCATAAATAAAGTTGATGTTGGGAACTGAAAAATCCTTGACATATAATTTGTCTCTGAGATGCATTGTGAACTGACTCAGCTATTGCAACTACAAAACAACAAAACATTCTGATGTAACCTACCCTGCTTTCAGCATCATGTTTCACACCTCCCTCTAGAGAATCTCACTTAAATTTAAGATGTTTGTGGATTTTCTTCCTTCCCAACACATGAGAAACATCCTTTTTCCACTAGTCCCAACCTCAGATCAGTTTAAAATCTGGAACAGAAACCACAGACCTCTCTTTAATGAGGAAATCTAGTCCAATTCCTATTTTGACACAGTGCACTGGCTATATTCCCATCTTGTTAACCACCCTATTCATCTATATCCATCAATCTCAATGGATGAAACAAGTACTGACACTAATAACTTTGCTTCCAGTTTCTGGATGCTGCTGAATGGAAGGAGAGTAAATGCAGCTGAACTCTTCTACGGAATGTGGGTTTTCTCCTGTTCTCCTCCCCTGAAAGTATTTTACAGTGTTTTCGACTGAAAGATTCCGAAGGTGCTGCACTGCCGTTATTTAACATTAGGTATTATTATTACCTCTGTTCTCAGAAATTTTCTGATACTTATTTCTATACAACTTGACATTGCACAGGCTTCTTGAAATCAGCAGAAGAGACTGTTCTGACCTGCAAGGTAACGCCTGATGAAACATCGTCTAAAAGTCCTGCCTAGAAAGCTTCAGGTCAGTTCTTATGTACTTTGCAAAAAGACTAACTGCTATATTAATATATTATGAAGAGCTGGAAGACTGATTGAGTTCCCACCTCACTGTACCCTCAGTCATATCATTAACAGTTCTTTCTTTCTTTTAACACTGGCAATATCAAATCTCACTACTTCCAGCTTCCCATTATATTGTGTATGCAATATAATATGTACATTATAGATGTAATATTGTATCCTATGTACACTTACATACATCCTATAAATACTGGTTAATCCCTATCCTTGGCTGTCTTCCATATATCATGCCTACTGTTACAACCTTACAAGGCTCAAATGCTGCTTATAACAGTAATTACATTTTTTTTTTCAGCTACAGATCAACCTCTAACAAAGTCTAGCTGCTTTCCTAAACCAGCTCATTGAGACCTTATTAAACAAGGAACATAACTTTGGGAAAAAATTTTCCATTTGCTAATAAAAAATGGGCATGAGACTATCTCATTTAGCAGTATTTGGTCATTATCTGCCTCCCTCTGCAAATTAAAATATTTGATCTTTGCCAAAAGCAGAAGTATACAGCTTAATATGATAATATAGGACCTGTTGTGAGGTAACACAGTCAAAAATTGTAACCAGATCATAAATGTTAAAATGCAAAAGGAAGGAAATGCCTGTTATTCATCTTCCAGGCAGTATTCAGACATTCATGAAATTGAAAGTTAATGTACCAGGGACTTTCATTATCTGACCCATTCTATACTATCCATTAGAATCCCATAGTACTGGAGACAGAGGACCAATATGTCACTAATACAAGATGGAAAAGGTCACAAAAACTAAGCATCAATAAGACATTACTTCTCTATTAAATTTCACAACACTCAGCAGAAAACACACTTGCTGAAACCAGAATATTTTATTATGTAATGCAGCTAAACTGAGAGAAATATATGTTTACCAAGGCAAGAGCATAATGATTAGTTGTTGAGTGAAAATAATGACTTTTTTTCCTCCATTTCCTCATTAAAGACATTTTGTTTGTTTAAAGAAAAAGTACTGCATGGTTTGTTTTGTTTTTTAAGGCTATTTCTTACAACTGAAATATGTTGTTCCTTTGGCTATAGCAAAGGTTTCCTTCCACACCACTGAAAATACTATATTTATTGGTATGTTGTGAAGTCAAAACAAATTTGCTTTCCATTTCCTCTAGTGGAATGTTTCATTTATTTAGAATAGCTTTCAGTAAGAACAATATCACTACTATTGCAACATCATTTTCATGTAGAAAGATGATGTACTGGTTCCCTTGAGCTTTCTCCATCCCATTTCTCCCCTAACATTGTTGCCCAAGCCCCTCCGCACACATTGCTGTTACTACACAGCTGAGAAAAATGCACAGCAGGAACTGTGATGTGAGATTGAATTATTATGAAGCAACTTATAAAAACACCCTACCATTTGCTATTACAGAAAATATGTGAACATTCAGAATATTTATTTTAAGTGCTGGGACTAGTTCTTCTGTGAGGCAAAGCTTGCTGACAAAGATCTTGGGACTCACTCAGACGATAACCTCTTTCTTCATGCTACTCTATCTAGTAATGGGTAAAGAGGAGAACTTCTGACAGTAGACCACTCATCCATGTAAATGAAAAGCGGGCAGGCAGGTGGTTATGTGCTGGTGGACATTGGGCTGCAGGATTTCATTCACCACTTTGTGACTTTTGGGGAATGCCACAGGAAAAAATGGTTACAGCTGGCCAAGTTCTATCCTGATACATTGGTTTAATGGTGCTACGATTTTACAGTATCACCAAAAAACACCTGGAGACTGGGATAAAACTTTTGTTATTTAAATGTAAACAAATACGCCCAACTCTTTCAGCAAAACAATCCCTATTAAAATTATTTGAAAAGGTATAAAAGCATCCTGTAGACTGACTAGACTACTTAAGGTGTTATAAAGAAGATACAAAAATGAAAAAACAATGACTTTAAGGAAAGGAGATCACAGGAAGGAAATTTTCATTTTGGATTCCTAAGAGTAGACTGAACAAAGTGACACAATATACTACAACATACATGATTTAAAGAGCAACTCTAAATTGTCTGGATAAGAGACCCAATAGATCACTACCATCTCCCTGCCTGACCCCCCTACTCTTTTCTGTCAGGATGGTTTGAATTTCAGGTTAATGGCGCAAACCAGAGAGTGGCTGAAGAGCTTGACATAATTTCAAGTCAGTTCGAGCCCTGCGGTACAACTGCCTCCCTCTTTTTTTCAAGCATATTTAAACACACCAAATATTTGCAGTCTTTAAGTGGACATTTGCAGTCTCTAATACTTTTTTTTTTTTCCGAAAACCTGAAGAATTACTACAAAAAGATAATGGCAGCTGAAGAAATTCAGAACTGCTGAGTGATAAAAAGTAAACAAAAAGGCCGGAAGACAAACTATTGCCTTGCCTTCAGCTCAGCAACTCTCAGTGTCTAGGTTTAAACTCCTTCCAGATTTCCCTGGGTCACTCCAGCTATGCAGCAGCTGAAGGCTCCTGCTGGCTGACCTGCTCTACTCTGCCATGAGTGACAAAAGTGGAAGCTCAATGGCTCTTGGGAAAGAGTAACTCCAGCATCCTCTCCAGAAGGCTAAATCCAAGGAATGGTGACCAGATCAAAGGGAGATCTTTCATCCTTCTCTCCTGTCTTTCCTTAATAATTTAAAATTCAATATTTAACCAATAAATATGAACAAACATCTAAAAAGTTCTACTGCTTATCAAAGAACACTATATCCAATTACCGTATTAATCACAGGGCACATTTAAAGCATCTGCATTTATTTAAAATTAATCCCACTGTTTAAGGGGGAGACAGAAAAGCACATTTAAGATATTTTTTACTCTTGCTTTGGTAAACACTTTGCAATGGACTGTGACACAATTTTTATTTAGAAAGTTGTCTTTTTAACTGTGCCTGAAAGACAGAATCAATAGTAACACAGAGAAGGTTACCTGTTATTGGCTAACCTCTGTCCAAGATAGCAGGCCCCTGAGGCACATGGAATTTATGCAAAATCAAAGTTAACATTGCTGAAAAAATAAATAAGTCTCTGAATCCCTGCTACTTGATGTTGCCTCCTATCCAATGTACTCAATGTGTTTGAGATAACAGAGAAGATAACCCAACAGTCTTTTCCCATCCTAATCACTTTTTTTTTTTTTTTGGCAACACAGTATTATATAACTGAAAGGCAAAATCACAGAGAGAAATTATGACTGAATTTTGTAAAAATCAGCTTGTAAAAGACAAGAAATATTTCTTTTTTTTTTAACATTAGTGGAATTCCTTGAATTAAAATATCTAGATAAAATGGTAGTTGCATCTCTGTGCCCACTAACCTTTAATAGGGGCTGGACTGAACTGGAGCATTAGACGACGTGACTGCTCCTCCTATAAGGACCATACTGAAGTTTTCAACTCTCCTTTGAAATAAGGTTGTTTTTCACATGACATCTTCTGCCTACGGGTGTGCTATTCTGCAGTGACCCCAACACATAAAGACAGAAGACACTGAATTGCAATCTGAAAATTTTAAGTTTGGTAATACGATTCCTTACTAATTTATTCAGCCTCTGCTCATGACAGACTTAGAAAAAACAAGACAACATTTCCAAGCACTGCAATTCTAAAAGAATTGCTTCTCTCTTAGTATATTACAGTGAACCCACCCCACATGTCTTTACATAAAGAGATCAGTATTATGGTGCTAAGCATTAGAACCCAGAATCTGTATTTTCCAAAAGAAAATGATAACTCAGCCAGCTACACTTCAATAATAGGACAGGCCATATTGTTGTTTTACTGGGAAGAAAGTACATGACAAGTGAGGCTTAGGTTTAGACCAATGTGACTGTACCCACAAAAATAGTTAACCACCACGACTAAAAAAAAGAAAAACCTCTTAAAATAACAAGTCACTACACAACATGCAAAATACAGCACGGCACAATATTACAGCTTGAACAGGCTAAGAAAAACATCCAATAAAGTCTCTCAAGATACCTATTTATTTGACATGCTTACATGTGTTATTGTCACCATTTACTACTATTTACTTTAAATTGATCCTCCTACCAAAATTCATTATAGAAGAATCTGGTACAGTAAAGAATAATAAATTCTGTTCATTCATACGTTTTTAAATTATTTTGCTCCTATAGAACAAAAAAAGGTATTTCCTACCTTGGTTGCTAGTTAAGAGAGTGCAAAAACAGTCACAACAATTCTTTCAAAATCTTATCTGTCATAACTGAGTTTACATGATAGAGTTTCATTTAACACAGCTGCACAGGATATCCAAACCATAAACAAGTGCTGTATTACTGAACCCTACATATCTTATTACAAGTGACACTGAAATTGCTGGCTAGGTGGGGTGAGACAGACACCCCACCCAGAGTCAAGCCCCACCCCCAGATAACATCACTGCAAGAAATGTGAAAAGCTCCAAACTTTCAGCTGTGCTTAATTACCTGGTTTGAGGACTTGGAAGGAGAAAGAGGGTATCAAGTCTTAGTCTAGTGGCTAGAGAATGTGCCCAGGGAGCAGGAGTCCTGGATTTAATTCTCTCTCCATCTAGAGTGATTTCAAGGCAATTGCATTAACAGCAGGTTTAGGAATCACTTGCTACCTAACTTGTCAAAGGAATGCTACCAGGAAAATATTGAAAGGCCTATGACTAGTGTTGCCAAGCTACTAGGTACACATGAGTATATCTGTATTCATCCCAACTAGCAATTAATTGTTGAACACACAAAACCAATGTAGGTGTCATCACTCTTTTATGTCACATAAATGAGAACTAGAAACAAAAGGAAGGATGGTCACAATAAAGGTTCATTGATGGAAAAATCTACCATCAAAATACAGCACTAACTCTTATCAATTACTGCATTACAAATCTTCATTACAACACATTTTTATAAACTACCATTATGAAAATTAAATACTTAACCAGTATTTAACAAAAAAAATGCTCATTCTCGCATGTCAGCCTATCTGGAACCCCAATTTTTATTTTATTCTTTCTCATTTACATACAAATGAATACACATCCTCCTCTTCTTAAGGAATACTGTCTTCAGGCAAATATTATCTAATTCCTGTCCTTTTTTTGGGAGGAAGGAAGGGAGAAGTTCTCAGTCGTGTATGAAACCTAAACCATTTTGAAGCTGATGGAAATTTTTAGACAGATTTCACTGAAGGATCCAAAATCAAACGTATAAAGGAAACTTCTACTTTAATTATGGAGTAAATACTGATGCCACAAGAGAAGGTTCATTATTGAAATATAACTTGGGTCACCCTGGCTCTCGATGATATCCAGGGTGATATTGTTTGAACTTTCTCATCAAAATTCCGCAAGGATTAAATGGAAATATTACAGAAATTTTCAAGGACGTTAGAGGAGATGGTGAATAAAGATGGGAATCTCCTTTTCTGCCTTAAACTAGACCCTTACTCCAAATTAAATCCTGCAGGAAAGGTCAGGATCCTACGGTGCAGGCTGCAGCCCAGAGCATTTATGGGACCCTCTCTCCATTCTTCCTTTGCTCGGGTATAGGGTTGCCTCCCTGTGCCAGTTCCCCTGCTATGACAGGACAAAAATGATAGCTCTCTTCTGGTATTTCAAGGGATAAGGAAAACCTGCTACTGGCTAAGAAAAAAAAAGGAGAGGAATATGGCTCATCATCAGGCCCTCTCTCCCCCCATTTCTGTAAAACTGCACAGCTCTTAGGACACATGTGGAGCACAGGTGGAGCTGTGCAATCTCAAGGGAGAATTCCCTGCATGCCAAATTGCAGATTTCATACCACACCCCTTATCTAACTTTATCGTTGTCTTCTAACACCATGGAAAAACCCAGAAAACAAAACATCAAGACTTCTTTTTCCTGCAAGTCATGAAAAAACTAAAATAACTTGCTATCCTTTCACATGATCTCTGTCTTCCATCAGTGGGCTGCACTCCAAGAGCAACAAGCATGGGTAGGAAGAGAGAAATAAGGTACAAAAAAAAGAGCAATACAGACGCTGATAGAGATAGACGTTAAGGAAGAGAAGAAGAAGTGAGGAAGCAGCTATATTCTCACAGTCTACAAGATGAGAACAAGGTCTATACTAACCTTTGTACCTCATCCTTCTTCCTGGGCATGGAAAGGCAGTATCAAATAGTTTCTGAACTGCTGAGAAGAGGGGGCAGCATGCTTAAGTAAAGAGAAATAAATGGTGCCCTGAAGGCCTGCTACTTATCCAGGGTGCAGTTTTGTGAAACAGCAGAGACCTGAGGAAGGAGTGGAGGCCAGCATTAATTAATTTGATTTGGCCAAGATACTAGATTTAACCGACTTCATTTGGCTGGGCACAATTCAATTACAAAAGGGTTAAACTGATTATTTTGAACACTGAAATGATTTATTTCAGAGAAGTAAAGATATATGGATGGAAATTAACCAAAGAAATGCAGGAGAGGGAACAGAGCATTTCTCATCCCCTTTCAAGTAAACTGGCTCAATACTTCAACTCTTGGGGTCCAGGAGATTTGCCGCTAGGAAGAATCCTTAGCAAACAGCACCTATAAATATTTGGCTTGCTTGAAGTCTTGGCAAAACACATTTCTAAACAATCCAGCTAAGTAAACAAATGTTCTAATTTTGAGTCAGTCTGAAACTGAGCACCAAGTGGTACACCTAGGGATCAAATGATTGGGTGCAGAGTCACCTAACATGCATAGCAATGAATGCTTGTTTAAAAGTATTTAAATTTCAGATGCCTCACTGACACCCTTCTGAAAATATGGCTTCCGTATTTTATCAAATTGCTTATTTTTCCAAGTAGAAGATTTAATGCCAGATAAAGTTATGTGTGCATGAATTTTTCATGTGTAGAGCTTTTAATTGCATGGCATCTATGTTATAAAGCAGAACAAAGTAATACTGTCTTGAATGAAATACTCCAAATGCCAACAGGTTGGATGGAAATAATTTCCTCTCCCTTCTTTGTGCTTTCACAAGACAAAGATAAAAATTAGCATCAATCATACGCTGGCAAACAGCTCAGAGTATTTAGTTTGGGCAGACTGATGAGACTCATCTCAAGTGGATGTGAATCTAAGTGCATCAGCAGTGAATAAGACTCCAGTCTTCTCGGTAAGTGAGTATGAGAGATGCTGGCACCCACCTCTGTGGTGGCAGTATGTGTAAGGTGGCAGGGAGTATTAATTCTATGTGGTGTGACTCAGTTTGTTTCTCACTTTCAAAATTTGCATTTTATCCAACTTCTGTGTGAGAACAGCTGCTCCTTACCCAAGAAGACTGTATATACACAAAGAAGCTTCCACAGTACTAACTTCAGACTCTATTTTCAGTTTAGGTTTAATGCCAGAAGAACAGCTAACATTGGTTCTAAATATGCCTTCCCTCACCTTAAACTTGAAGTGTCTGATCCTCACATTCCTGAGAACCAATTCATTTCACCCAAACAAATCAATGTCTATTTGCAGTCTGAGCTAACTTGTCACAAGTGCATTCACAAAATGCCTTTATTTGTCCTAATTCTGTTAGCTCATCTCATTTTCTCTTCTACGACTTTCCCTGGCCAAGGAAGATGATCTGATTAAGGCCCCTGTTAAAAGAAGCACGGTGTTGGCTGAAGCCTTCCTTCTTTTGTACCCTTGCCAGCAGAGAATGATCGACATTAATAACAACCCATATTGTAGCTAATCCCAATAGCGAAAGCAAAGAAATGGCTGATGCAAAGCCAGGACAAGCATTTTGAAACAGGCAGGGAAACAAAATGGGCCCGCATACCTGGCAGCAATAAGAGTCTCTTCACTGATGGATGGGAATAAATATAAAGGCTGATAGCACAGTAATAAAACAATGATGATAACCCAAAATTATTTATTACAAGGAAAGAACACTGCTGCCTGCTCAGGCTCTGCTGTAAATGGAAGCCGACATCAATGGATGAGTCTCAGCGAGAAAACATGGCCCATTTTAATTTGGGAAATGTCATCTCATTTTTTAAGGTGAAAGCCCTTATCAAAGGTGACAATGATCTATAGTGAATCAAAAGAAACAACAAAAACCCATACTTAACCCCTCAGTCCAGTACATTTGCTACAGAATATGACTTCCTTGTAAACACCAAAACAACATCTGAGGAAGTTGAAAAACACCAGTAACATCTTCTTGGAATTCAAAAGTCCTATTGGGTATATTAAGAAGGATCAGAAGTGATACTGATACAATACTGATACAATATTTTCTTTGAAGATGATACAATCAGCCAATATTATTTAGAGAATGACTACCACTGAAAAATAGGTCACCCCATCAGAAACAATGAAAGAGCACAGAATAAAAACCTGGAATAAAGTAAAATTCTGATGAATTGTGTTCAATAGCTCCTAGAGAGTCTCATCACCAAGGGAAACATTTCTTCTCAATATTACTGCCTTAATACAGCTAAACCTATATTGACATATTTAAGACAGATAATGTGCAAAAGAAGCCTTATGGCACATCCCGTACAAGTTCCAGGGCCTCCAGTAAAATGTTGCCATAGAAACACCTTTGCCACAAGGAAGGTGTATTTTGTAAAGGACCTGGGGGTAAACATTCAGATTCCCATGGCATCTTTTGTGTCCAAAGGCTGAAGTACCATGTGTCAGTGTCTTTTGGAGCAGCACGCAGGAGAAAGAAAAAAAAAGAAAACAAAAGCCACTCAATATTTTCTCCACTGGAACTGGTAAACATAGCTGATAATCATTCAAGGCACCTACCTGAAACTGGAATAGCTACAAACAGTATTTTGAGTTAAAAACTGTGAGTGAGATAATAAAACAATGGAAAAATAAAGGAGAGAAGTAGTATTGATTAAAATGGCAGTGAATAACCTGAAACACTCTTAGTGAGTAAGACCCATTAGGGCTTTATGTTTTTTAAAGTTAGAAGAGGGTCTCAAAATTCCCTGAACATGCTTAATACAAAAAGAACTACAATATAAAAAAAATCAGAGTCCTTTTTGACCATCAGATTTTATACTTCCTAAGGCAAGAAATCACTTTATTTTCCTGTCATGCATTCAATCACCACCACTTGCTGGGAACAGATCTCACACGGAGAAGACACTCCTTGACAAAAGTGAAGAGGAAGACTATGCTGAAGGAGGGCTACACATTTCTCATAACTCAGCAACATTCCTATCAGCTAATCTAGAGCAGCTTTGTGGAAATCCTAACAAACAGCAAACATTTATTAAAAGCAGACTGCCAGACTTACATTTTTAAATGATGTAAGTCCTTCTCCCTTCTACTGACAAAAGAGAATGTATTTTTTGAGAACAATCTCTCTGGCCGTCCTGCCATTATTTTCTTTTTCCCTAAACTACTTCCCCAAAGATTGCTTCTGCAGTCTTTCACATGTTATGGCTTCATGTTGTAGATCTCAGGTTCAGGTCAACCAAAATTAGCCCTCCACCCGTGAAATCTAAGAAGTCAAAATGATCTACATTTCATGTTCTGCTAAATAGGTCTTCCCATGGGACCCATTTCATTCTCTTTGATTTTTTTTCCCCCAGTTAGCTATACATCTGGAGTATTTTTAATAGTTATTTAACAAATTGTTCTAGATATTCTCTTGTTAAAAAGCATGCTGAACAAGGAAGAGTATTTCCTTCACTAATGTGCATATGGTGCTCTATGATCTTCTATAGTGGGTCAAACTTTACATCTTGGAGTGAAAACATGGAAATGAGGGAAAAGGATGGATTTTTTTTTTGTTGTTAAAGCATTATGTGGTCCTTGGTTTGGTTTTTTTTTTTTTAATTTCCTCTGTTTTGAATCTCTAAATATGATTGAATGTCTTAGTATTCTGTTTTTAAATGTTCTAACCATGCTTTAAAAGAGAGTGAAGTTCTTACATATCACCTGGGTAGAGGAGTAAGACTCATATAAGTATCTCCTTTTTTCTGAAAGTAGAAGTAGAAAGAACATTTTGCCTATTTTTAGCAGCAGAAATCAGACAGGTAAGCAGTACGTCCAGAACTTAAAAGCAGTCCCAGCAGCAGATGGCTCCTGCCCAGCTGGGAAGATAGCGAATGGTGGAGGAGAGGAAGAACTGGTAGAGAAGTTTGGGAGAGCAGAGGCAGGAAGACAGGGATTGTGAGGATGTAATAGTGCCATTTATTGAACAACTTGTATTTTCTTTATTCTTTTCCTTTTTTTGAAGTGCTAACTGCAGAAATGCATTGAAAATATGGAAGCGAAGGAGCAAATTGATAAAAATCGAAACATTGCTCTTCTTTGCCCAAGAAGCAGCCCTGTTCTTTAAGTGAGCAAGGGTAACCTTTTATGAATCATTACATGCACTCAGAAATGTTTTAGGTATATAGATTGAAAGTGGTGGACAGTGGCTAGTAGTACCTACTAGCTGTAATTTTTCTCTTCAGTGATAACTTGCATTAATTTGGTTGTGTCAACCAAAGTTGCAGCCAGCTAATTCAGTTGTGAAAATCTGAACAGAGACAGACAGGTAGATGTTTTTTTAATTCCAACCAAATTTTTTAGAGGATAGAAAATCCTGCTTTTGGCCTGAGAGCCAGAGTATGCATAGGAAAAATGCACACATAACGATTCCAGATGCATAAGATGTCAATACATACTAACTCTATGGGCCCACTATAACTGCTAATAGGAAATGTTTGAATAGAAACTTATTTTTTTAAAAAAAAGAGTCTCCCATCTGTAAAATTATCAAGGGTTCAGGGAATAATGAGAGTGAAATGATTAAGTACAACATTTTCCTGCTGCAATTCTCTATACTTATTCTTGCAGACTTAGCTTAAAAATTTGGGAAATTAGATCATGCTAGGAAAAAGACCCAGAACTGGAAGGAAAATTAAAGAATGCTTCTTCCACTGAAGTGCAAAACTTCAGAAAACTAGGATATAGGTATAATCATCAGTACAGCAACACTAATGTATTCCTCAGCTGAATTTTGAAATCTTGTCTTTTCTGGGGCACAATAAAGGTCAAGTTCTTTAACGAATGCCTAAGTCAAAAAATTTGTATATTTTCTAAGGTTAACTGAGAAATACAATGATGCTTATTGTCTGGAAGGTAAATCCCTCAGTTTCTTGTCCTGAAGCCTAAGATACGAATGTCTAGGAACCTGAGAGAAAACTGCTTCTGGATGCTGAATTGGTATCCCTTAAAACTCTGATAGCAACTGAATTATTACCTTTCTGTGAACTGTCTAGGGACTCTCTTATTCTCATTCTCATGAATCCTATTGGATCTGGCAAAACCGCTGATGTTTTCTGTTCAGATGTAGGCACTTGTAATTATTAGATGTCTGTTTTCTGAGGTCTTTGAAATGATCTTTAATGAGAACTTGGAAAGTAACCAGCATTATATCTGGTCACTGTCAAAGTAATTGGAGCTCCTTGAGAGCAAATACTTAGAAATTCTTAGAAAAAAAAAGCAATGGGAATTTTTTCTTTGTTATCTGAACTAAAACTAGGAATATTTTTTTAGAGTAGCCAAACCTGGGCTGAAAATAAAGGAACCCTTCTGGAAAAACGAAGACAAAGCTGAAAAGTGTCTTCAGCTGAAAGATTCTGTCACTATACACAGATGTTATCATTATCAACAAGTTGCTTATGCACTTCCTGTCACAATCCCAACACACATTGCAGACAGAAAAAAACCCAAAGAGGATAAAAAGGCATTGCCTGGAATCAGTCTGCACTATGGCAAAGTTCAAGAAGGACTGGTGACTCAGAAACTAACACAGAAGGGCGAGCTTCCTTTTAGGATGATGAAAAATCATGAAACTCCAGGACATAAATATTTTTATTTCTAAACCAGGAAGGCCCAGATTCTGTGAAGAAAAGGTTCTTCCAGTCAGCTGGGAAGAGTCAGTACTGTGTAAAACTCTCCTTCTGTTACAAAGAAACTTAAGCACAGCCCTCCAGAATCCCTTATGGGAAAAAAAAAAAAAAAGGTAAATATTTCTGGAAAAAGTGATTCAGAGCTCCATCCTTCACTGCCTCTTTTGTGGAGGGAATGCAGTTGTGCAGTCATGAGAATGCACCTCTCTGATGCGGATTATTAGATTTTATTTTCAATGCTTGAAAACTTAAGAGCTCTCTTCAAAGGGAAAACATACACTTAAAGCAATTGCACGCCACCAAATCTAGTCCCCTGCTATACCAGACAAGCTGTTGTGTCACGTAATCCTGTTTATAACCTTATTAAGTGTCATCTTAAATCTCATTAGATTTCCTATTCCCACCGGAAAGCTAGTGCAGTGGTTGTCCCAGTACTTGCAGAAATTTCCTGAGCAAGAGGTACACACAACTGGCTGACAACTATTTGTTCTTCAACAAACATGTCCTTTCCTTGATAACCTGCAATCCTCGGAGTCCTTATTTGCAGTGATTTCAATATCATTTTCATCCTTCTTGAAGACAGACATGTCCATGGCATTTCAGAAGGAGCCCCAGCAATATTTTAAATAGTTGATACTACTCAGTACAAGGGCTAGAAACACCTTATCATGTGCCTCTTGCTGTTGTGCATTTTGCACAGCCAAATCTCATCAGTATTTCGTAAACATCCTATGACTGCCTAATGCACTTAAGTCTTTTTTATTCTAACTGATAAGAGCTCAGAATATAGTAGAAATTTTTACTTGCTTCTGATGCATGGCTTTGTCTTTTCTACTATTAAAATCCCTCTCTTTTTATTCATTTCAGCTCTCAATATTACCCAGTTCATCCTACTTGTTATTCAACTCCTCTTCTGCATTGAGATTGACCCCATCTCTGCTTTATCAGCAAATTTCATCTGTGAGTCGAGGTCATTAAGAAGAATATTAAATAAGATTGTTCACTTGATGAACTCCTCTAATATCCTTTTTCCCTGAAATACTTCCACTTTCAAGATAACCTATCTTCCTAGGTAGATAAGGAGCATACATGTAATAGAGAAAGGGTCAGGAATGAACTCGATTGCTTGGAACCTCGTCCTGGAACAGCAATAAACTGAAACCTGGAAGTATTATCCAAGGCATTACATATTAATGTTACTGTGGTATTGGTGGTACCAGACCTGTGCCTCATTCTGTAGTCCCACACATGGTCTGGCCCTTCGCTAAGCCACTACATTTTGTTATGCCAAACTCTTTCCAGCCTGGCCCAAGCATGCGGACAGCACTTCAAGCATGGCTTCTGCATGCCAGCAAAGTCACAAAAGGGACTTCTGCCAGCAAAATGCCATGTGTGGGGACAGGGGCTGCTGGAGGGACCTGGAGGGAAGCTGGGGGCAGGGCGGGGGGGGCACTGATGAGGAGGAGAGCGTCCTGACAAGCTGCAGCACAGGAGCTGGTAATATAAGGCAAAGTGTCCCAGAGAAATGTCCTCATATCCACAATAAAGCCAAGACTGGCTGGAAGACAGAGTGTTAATGAGGAAAGAGAGTAACCCCCAGACTCTTAAAAGATAACCAGAATAGTTTCATAGCATCACAAATTTTGCAGTATCATGATTCTTACTTTTTAATATCAATATTTTGAAAGGTTCAGATGATATTATGCATTCTAGTATGTTCTGCAATCCTTACGGCTTTGCTGAAGTGGTTTTATAGCTGTGCAACAAAATATTGCCCTCTTGTCCTTTAGTGCTGACAGGTTCACAACCATTTAGCCAGTCCACTGGAGCTGGCAGGCCAATGGGGCGAGAAATTGGACACGTTCAGCAACGTTGCTTAGATAAAAGCCATTGCTTAGCAAGATTGCAGGCTAAGCCAATCTGGAACAAATAAAGAGAAACAGGAAAGAGAGAAAGAAAAAACAAAAAGCTTAATTGAACCTCTTCAAGCATATTCCAGTTGCTTTTGCTTCTGTTGGCCTATGCAGACTGGCAGTACAGGTAGTGGCAATAAAAGCAGGTGTGGAGATGAGATGGTCCCTAAGCAGAAGGGAGGCGAAACGGCAGCCGTGCAGGCTCATAGACCGTGCTAGAGCTTTCTGGACTGTAGCTGAACCATGAGGTAGAAAATTAAGGAGGGAAAAGAGGAGAAAGCAAAGGTAAAATGGAGAACTGAAATAGATTGATTGCATCTGAGTGACATTGATTCAAAAGCACACTGCCTCATGATATACAGAAGTATAAATAGACTTGTGAAGCATGTTGGTCTATTTTATAAGGATTTATTTTCAAAAACTGTGTTTTGGTTGCAACTAGGTTACAGGAGTTCACAGAGGAATTTGATACAGGCAAGTAAATTCTTACATTTCTCATGCTCCTCTGCTGAAGCACAGAAGCCCTCAGCTGGCATATAGCAGCCGTACAGTTACATCCCAAACATAGCTAGGTTGGCAGCTTACTTATACAGAAAGCTAACTTGCAGAACAGCCTGATGGTAAGCTTTTCCTCTGTAGGTATGACTCAGTTTTTTGGGTCAGTCTGAGGAATTTACAAGTTTGAGTTAGAGTTAAGCTTTATAGAATAGTTATAAATTGAGTTTTAAAAGCCCTTACAAGTACCTCTAAGAAAGATACCCATAAAATCCAGTCAAACACAATTTAATTTATTTGAAGATAGAGGCTAATAGTATAATGGAAAGAGCTGTGCAGTCAATAGCCAAATGAATCAAAAATTAATCTGGGATTTTCACAGAACCTTACAGAAGAATTAGGAGAGCCTCTGAAAATCCTTTTCTTAGAAAAATAGGAAAGACCAATGGCTTCAAAGAAAAGTCAGTTGTCAATCAGTCTTGAAGAGTAGATGTTGCATGCAAAGACAAGATCTCAGAATTCAAGGTCAGGGTTTTAACTAGGTGGAATCTCTTTCATTAGCTATTTTCCTTGGATATTAATCAATGTGAGAAAGCAATAACAAGTCTAGAAATGATCAAAGTGTGATCTGAAAGAAGTTTCTAATGAGAGCATAAAGAACTGTATCAGCACTGATGTGGTACTTGATTATAAAATCCTCATGCAAGGGAACTTTAGATTTAAGGACACTCAGTGATTAAGGATTATACCAAAAGCCTGCAAGAACAGGTTATAAAGATATACAACATCTCTCAGTAATTGCATTGTTTTAAAAACTGTTACACTGATGCCCCTTTCTTTGGACCTTCATTGGCTACATGTTAGTACTATGAAATAGATAAAACTGAGAAAGTTCTCTGTTTCATTTCCACTGTAGTCTTGCACAAGTTTCTTAGAACCCTGTGGCTGAAAAATATTATGTGTATAAAAAATAACAACCCTCACCCATCAAAAAAACAGCAGAAGTAATTCACAGGAAAGGGGAAGTATTAAGTGCTTTTTAGAAATGGATATGGATTATTGGCTGTTTTAAAGGAGGTAAATTATCTTACAAATCAGGACACAGTTGCAAGAATCTTTTCACCTGCCTCATCCTGCATCTGCCGTACAATTGTGAGGACATAAATCTGTAGTTGTTCAAGCAAAGATAAGTCATAACAGGGAAATCATGTTTGGATCCCATAAAGTAGAGGCAGAGAAAGAAAGGTTGGAAACTTTGCCTCCCTAACAGAGGTAAACAGCTTCTAACAGAGGGAAACAAAAATGTTCTGCTGTAAGGATAATTACTGGTATTGCAATATAGCATTCAAGACATAATATTATCTCTGTGCACTATTCTTACTTATGTTCTTCCTGCAACTGAATTAAAGAAATCAAAGCATGATTTTATTAATCAACATTTTAATGTCATATGCTGAGACCTATTTTAGAGCAAACTAATCTTCCATAGTAGGCATCATTTTTCAAGTTTTACAAATTTTCTTTTCTATGTCTGCTATTTTTATCATCTACATAAATGAAGTTACAAGCACACAATCTATAGACCTCTTCATGAGAAAAATCTAATGTGTAAATTAGTATGACATCCTAAGGCTTAGTAAGTAAAAGTGACATGAAATTCCCTTTTGCTTTTTAAGCTAATTGCCTAATTGATGCATTTGCTTCATTAAGCTTTAGGTTTTTTTTGAAATGCAATCATTAAATATCATTAAATTGTGTAGTAGCACCACACAGACTGTTAAATCTGCTAGCTAAAAAATAGCTTTAAACTTAGCAAAGAACAAAGCAGCTACACTATTTCACATAGGTTAGGAAAGGTATGTTGTCTGTTCTACATGCAATTCACTAGAGGATTATGGCTACTTTTCATTGAAGTTTCTGTTTCAGGAGCAGATTAGAACACAAAATAGACTGTAAAAAATCTTAGGTTTGGGGAGAGAAAAATAGTCACATGTAATTAATGGAATTTTCAGTCAGCCTTGAGTAACTGCTAGTAAGGTCTATCTATATCGAGGCAGACAGGCTTCCAACTACAACTGCTTTTTCCAGTTTCCATAAAAAATAAAATAATCACAGGGGGTGGAATCAGGTGTCACCACTATATTAAAGTAGCTGGAGAGGTAAGAGAGGTGTTAAAGATGTCAGAATGCAAAGGAATACTGTTTTGGAGATGTGACAAAGAGAAAGACCGTGTATTTGTAAGCTGCATTAACTGTTGAGCAAAACCTACAAGCAAGGGGACAAAAAGCTGTTTTAAATTTGACTCTTGTCAAAAATCCTCTTTTAGTCTACATGCATATGTGTTTGAAGTGTCAGGGTAAAAGGCAAAGCCCGTGTCTCTCTGGTGTGCAGACCAGAGCCTATTCAGGAAGGTGGGTGTTCAATCCACAACATCCTTCCAGCCGCAGCGTGGAAGGACCCATTGCCTAGTTAGAGATCTGTGTGCAGCCTTCTTCGAGGGATGTATCTTATTAGTAGAAATTAGACTTTTATTGTGAAGTGTTCTTACACTGATTCAAGTTTCCTTAATAGGTCGTGTACTATGGCAACAAATCTGAAATCCATGTAGGTAAACTTTTGCTGATTTATTCATAGCAGATTTATGGATTTCTCTTTGAGGCTCCAGAGGAATTCCATTAAATCCATCATCTGTTTTACCTGATTTGATTATGTCAATGACTCTGTTGCCCCTCCTTTTTCTCCTTTGATTGCACAGACAGAATGAGCAGAGAGTATATGGAAAGGAGTATGTAGCTGAAATCTCCAAGCTTCTGCCTCTGCAGACTTTCAAATTCAACCACAAAATAAGACTCGAAGGGTATTTTTATGTTTAAAAATGTACATGCTAATAGGATGCTCCAGTGCATGGCTTTTGAAAAAGTTAGCATAGGCTGATGTTGAAAGAACATGAACTTCACCAGATGTGTCATTATCTTGACTCTTCTCTTTTTGCAGTGAAAGCAGATGGACATAATTGTCCACCTTTCTGGGGTGCTTCTCAGGTATATATTATAGACAGGGACACTATTTGTCTAGATTAGAAGGGGGAATTTATCATTGGGAGTTCAGTGAGCTACTGTGCAGGTTTCCACTATTTCTGAATAAATTATCAAAAGTGCAGGAGTATTTCTGCCCTGCATTGCAGCCTCCTTTCCTGTCTCATCTAAAACCCATAGCATCTACACAGTCATACAAGATAGAACTTGGTTTTGACACTATATTGAGTAACTAGAGAAGTAAGAAGGGTCCTAAAAGATGTCAGAACACAACAAAAATTTACTTTTTTTGGAAGACTGGATGCCTGATAAAAGCTTGCACTTCAGTTGAGTAGGTGGCTAAATCTGTGTTATCCTTAGAAGAGCAAAACATTCAGAAAAGCCTAAAAATGACACACAGAAAAGACACAATAACAACAACAACAACAAAATCTGGATTTCCTTCTAAGCTTTGTGGCTGTTATTAGGATAACAGGTTCCAGGATACACAGATCCACTTCTGGAAAGAAATTCTCAGTCTGTGATACCCAAGAGTTAAGCCTTTAGTCTATATCTGCACCTATTTTGTACATGGCCTTTTGCTCATGGCTTTGGCTTTCCTAAATCCATCCCTGGACACTTGACAGTGTCTCTGTATCCCTCCTGAGTCACCTACCCTTGCTTCTACCTCTTGTCTGCTACCTTTTTTATGTTTGGGTTCTGTCAGGAGCTCCTTGTTCATCCACGCAGGCCTCCTGCTAACGTTGCCTGACTTCCTGCACATCAGGCAGGACTGTTATGGAGCTTGGAAGAGGAGAATCTTGAAAATCAGTCAGCTCTCCTGGAACCCTCTTCTCTCCAGGGCCATATCCCATGGGATCCTTCCAAGCAGGTCCATCAACAGGCAAAAGCCTATTCTCCTGAAGCACAGCGTTGCGATACTGCTTTTTGCTTTGTTATCTCCTTGCAGGATCTTTAACTTCTCCATGCCATTATCACTGCAGCCAAGACTGCCCTGGACTTCAAATCCCCACCCAATTCTTCCTTGTTTGTAAGTATGTGGTCCAGCAGAGTGTTTTCCTTTGTTGGCTCATTGATCACTTGTGTCATAAACAAATATATTTTTTCCTTCAATTCACCCCTTTTTCCTTCACGATGTTGTCTCTACTCAGGAAAGCTTGCAAGACAAAACTAACAGAATCAAAGAATGAGAACCAGAGGATGAGATGAATTATAAAGCAACAGTCAATGGTATGGTGTCCTATTTGAGCATTCATGCAGCTCTTACGGAAACAGCATACATTAAAATGAAGGCAGGTATTTTCTTGGAGAAACTAAGGCAATAGCAAATTCATCTCCAGCTGCCCAGCAGGCTTAAAGTAATTTTTTCTAGCATCTCCTGTGGCATGTACTCTGGTGGTACGCCTAAATTAAGAAATAGTGTAATGGGAGATCCAATGGTCTGCTTATGTCTGGTAATCTAACATGACATTGTGTGGTGAAGGTGTTTGTCTCCTTGTTCCATGTGACAGGAGCATCTCTTCTTTGCTCTCTCTCTTGCACAGGTTTAGGAAGTCGGCTGTGAAACCACTGGCACTCAGTCAAATTCTGCAGTGGACCAGATAGCAAAAAATAGTTAAGAATTCAGTTTGGTTTGCAGTCCGCAGGTTTAACTACACAGTGGCACCTGCCACACAGTGCTCACCACACTGTGTCACTGTGCTCAGCAAACCACTTATAATGGTCCATTCAGACTGCCATTACATTTCTCATTTTGATTCTGCACTTATAATACATTCACTTACAGTCCAAATTATGCAATGCATTAAAACATCTTGAAAGTGGGAAGCAAACAGGCACCAAAAATTAGTTTCAGTAATCCTTGCTGTGTGGAAATTGAATGATAACACCCCCTGCAGGGGTGCAGAGATTTACAAGTAATCATATCTGTTCGTACCAGCCATTCAGATCCTGGACAATACGTAAACACCAGGCTCCCTGTAGTGTATCTAATAATTTGCCTATGCTCACTTTCAGCTACTAATTTTTTCCTCCCCAAAAGAATTTTACAAGCCTTAAAAGTTTGGTTCAAATCAGATTTGAAGCTTTGTGGATAAAAAGACAAAGGATTTGGGGTTTAGCCCTACACACAACATAACTAAAAGTACTTTAAATGATCTCTTAATTAAAAACAAAACAAAACAGAGAGAAAATCTGTACTACACAGCACAAAAGCCTTTAAAAATTCATTAATCTACCATTTAACACTGCTGTATGTGATTCCTTTTGACAAAAGAGAAAACTTGAGAAGAATTTGGGGCTTTGAAGGATTTTATCTACAATGCCTCCCATACATGGCATGATGATAAACTGTGGGAGCTAAGATCAGATAGAGGTTTGGAGTTCAAGAGTTGTGTGTGTACAAGAAGTGTATATATTTTATTGGTGTGGTAGGGAGAAAAGAGACACCATTAACCATTCACCTATCCCTTTGTGTGTAACTTTAATTCTCAGACTAATAAATACCAACAGAAATGCCAACAGATTTTCCTTTTCCTCTTTTTTCTGGCATCTCAACTATTGATAACTTCCCTGGCTTTTTGTTCTCTTTAGATAAAATACAGTTTTAGCAATTTTGCCTTAGAAAGAAGCTCATCTCACAATATTACTCAAAACAAAGACACGCACATACACCTCTTCCTAAGATGCAGTCACTGCATCTCATCTACACATGAACAACCCCGTCATGACGAGCCTGCTCACTTGCAACTTCTGGTTTCTAGTTTCTCCACTTCCAGGGGAGAAGTTTCATGCTATGCTTTCACATAGGCAAGAGAACTTTTATACATCTTTCAGGTTTTCTTTGAAAGATTCCTCAACTTTCACTGACCGAGTCAACATAAAGGTTTTCCTGGAAACGTTACAGCTTTTATCTCTGCTGAGTCCATCTCCCTTCTGCCTACTCACTGGTAAACACAGCCACTTCCAGGTAAGTTTGAGAAAGTGAAAATAAAGTCAAGTCGCATGTTGGTGTGCTATATATCACTTTTACTATGCAAATGATTGTTTAGAGAAGAATAAAAGGCTGTAAATATTTTGAGAAGTGGGCCCCCAGTGCCTCTTCAGTATGCCAAATGGCACCGTGTGCTTCGTAATTATGTAATATAGAGAATACCAGCTGGTTTGAATCGTTCTCAGGGGCTTTGGATGATATCGAAATGCTCTGCTTCCCCAGCGAGAGCCATAATCAAGCAAGTAATACCGTAAAGTCAGACCAAATTGACATTGAGTTGTTGGCTCTTAACACACTTTAAACCAGATGTTAATGCTGTACACTGTGATTTTAAAGTTTTTGGGACTTTTTCTCTTAGATAAAGCATTATTTCTCTGACAAAGCAATGCTCTGGTATGGAGACATTCTCTCAGAAGCTGCATTTTATATTTTCTGAAGAGACAGATAGTCAGATGCTTATTTTCCACTGCTATGGCAAAGAATGGAAGGGCTACTTGTTTTGCTGTCACAAAGCAGTGCAGGGAGGCAGGCAACACACACATTGTTATGTATGCGGCATGACAATTGCTTGAAGCAAAGTCTTGGGAGCAAACTTGTCAATTCTTACAGTGGCACTAACTGAGAAGTGGTAGCTGCTTTTTGTTAACATGCAAAAATAGGCAAGCATCTCCGTTTACAGAATTTTTGCAATTGGTTCTCCAGTGCTTTACAAGCAAGAACCACCTAGAATTTCTCCAAAGCTCATAATCTTTAGCTCTTCACAAAAATGTAGTATGAAACTAATCACAGAACTAGAGTCTATAATATTATATCCATTTTGTGCAATCTAATATAGGAGCTGAGAAAGCTCTCAAGCTGTTGGTACAACTACTCCCCTACTGAAGCATGACAATTAAACCACTCTCTTTCCACAGAGATTACAGCTTCATCATTTTCTTAACAATTTCTTACAGCCATGCTGAGAAAACTTTCATTTTTTACGACAGGGCAAAGAGCTCCATCCCTTTGCATACCACACCTTCCCAGGTCAAAGACCTGTAGCCAAAGAATGAATCACGAACCATTTATCATGTTTTCTATGCCTATGACTGTTAATGGAGCTGAACGTAACTGGAGCGGCTACTTTTCTTTCTGTTTACAGTAGCAAGTGAAAAAACCCACATCTCACCTCCTGCAGGTGTCTAATGCAATAGTAGGATTGTCCTAACAGAAAACTCCACTTTGCAGTATGGACTGGAGGCCCAACAATCAGGATGCAGCTCACTGCCCTGGTGCTCAATAGCCAATCCTCCTGCACAACCAACGAATACTTTACACAATGCCCACACAAATCCTATTCACAATTTATAATTTTCTCACAGTATTAGCCAAAAATCTGTCAAGTCTCAAGGATCGAAGGACCGAAGCATGGCTGCCATGTGTCACATATGATCATGAGATCAGTCCATGTTCCTCTTCATCCTTCCTCCGCTTCTCATAGCCTTACTAGTTTGCCACTCTGATCCCTTTACAGTCATTCTGCTGCTTTTAAGCTGCTTTGCACGCCGCTGTCTGATCTGAGATGTGGGAAACAAAGAGCGCTAGCAGATTATAGGTGCTGTTAAACAAAGCTACTGAGTAAGGGATAGAGTTCAGCAACTGCTTGGCTGAAAGAAAATGAGAGGAATGCAAAAATGTACTTATTGCCTACTGTACATTATAATGACCCGAGGTGAACCATAGTGACATTTCCTCCTTGAGACACTAATATAGCACAGATTTTGTATAAATATGTAGCAATTCTTCACCAAAAATCAGTATAATACTATTTTATTCTCTTGAATAAGTGCTAAAAAATGTTTTACATATTATCAGTAGCTTCCTTCCAGATAGCTATGTTAAAGCAGCAAAGAGACAAGCCCTTAGGTAATAGGAATAAGCACAAGCAATTATGTCATCAATTATTCAGATGGATAAGTAGTATAAAGAGGACAACACAGTGGCTTTAATAATTAATAATATTTAAGACACTAACAAACTACAATGTCACTTTAAAAGATTAACCCTACTGGGAAAATATTTTTTGGAGGAACACAAAAATAAAGGAGCATTTGAGAGACTTCTACTTGGGTTACAGAAAGATTGTATCAGCATTTCAGGTTAGATTGCACTTTTAAAGTTACTTTCCACAACAATCTTCTATCCCAAATAAACTGTTCTAAAAAAAGATGCAGTATTCTTGTACTTCAGTAGTTAATATTTTCTTTTCTATTGAGTCTATCTTTTTGAGATTCTTATCAGTCACATTATTTTCAATATATCAAAAACTGACTTTCAATCCTTCTTTTCCCAATGGGAGTCCGTAAAGAATCAGTATCAAAATGGAAATTTGTTGGGAATGGGTGCTGAAATAAACCTCTTACTTGGAGTTTGCTGGAATGCAAGAAAATAAGAACAAGAAAATATCCAATCAGCTCTTGTATTCATAAAAAAGTTCCTTTTGAGGAACTTAACAAAAACATATGCAATTGCATTTTTGTATGTAGGATACTAACTCTACTTTCCTTAGCTGTTTCATTAGTTTTTGTTAGTTCCATTTATCCAAGACAGAGGAGGGAACAGAGATTTTTGCCCTGAAGAACACCCAGAATTTTCTTTACAGGAGTGCCTAAAGGTAGACTCCTAAATCTATACTTAGATATCTAAGAGGTTTGGCTTTTTGGCATGAATAACAGACAGCTGTCTTTGTAGGCATTCACCTTGTAAAATAACTGATGATAGATTTTCATTCAATGGCTATTAAAGAATGGAAGAATCTCTAATTTAGTAGGACAGTTCTTGTATCATTTAAGATTAAAATTGTTATTACAGACCTGTGCTTTTTCAAGACCAGGAACCTGGGTTAGGTTCAATACACATAATTTCAAGAATTAACCTGGAGCTGATTGTGGGATCAGAGCTATAGTTTTATTGCTTACATTTTTCCCTCTAAAAGGTAGTTATCCCTCAGGTTTCCTTCCCAGAATCAGCTCCTGCAACTGTGCTTCACTGATTGCTTATGATTCAAGGACATGACTGTGCAGGAAATTCGTCACAGCAGGCTGGAGGGGTGTTCCATTTATGTTCAAAAAACCACAGGCTCCCCCGTAATACATCTTCTGACTTGCCCCAGCATGGTAACTACAAAGCAAACAGCTTCTCAGAAAATATCAACACCTGACTTCCAGAGGGAGCAAAAAGCAACATGATTTTTGATTCACGACGTGATGCCTGGCCTACTGATACAGGCATATTTAGAAAAGGATTTGCACATGGAAGAAATTTAACTACACTTAAGTTTAAGGTAATAAAAGCTTGTTTCAGAAGATACATGCCGTTTCTATGTCAGACCTTAACTATCTGCAGAAGCCATGTGTGATTTCTTCAGCTAAACTGATAAATACAGTTGCTTTGCTAAATTTTACTTTACATCTATTTTTGATATTAAAAAAAACCCTTAACTTTGGGATCATTTATGGGAGCTGCTTCCCTCATGATTTTCAAGAGCTCATTTAAAATTATTTAGAGAATTCTACGCAAAAACCAAAATATTAAATATGTCACTTCTTTGGTAAAACCTGAAAATAAGCAAAGACGATCTTTATTCAAGCACAACTATACAGAGACTGAACTGGAATGAGTCATGGGATTCAACTGGTTGATATTTCTCCCTTTCTATCCCCACCTCCCCAAAGGCTGTAGCTAATGCCAAATCCACACCAGAGATCTTGGCTTGGAGAATGATAAAGAAGGGGGAAATTATTTAGCTATCTTTTCCAGTGGGATGCATGTTATTAGAAACATGGGGATGAGATCTAAGATCAACCATAATCAAATCACAGATGGCAGGTATACAGCCATTATGAAAAAGGCTTTAAAGTATATTAACAAGAGATGACTTAGCAATAGTAAAAACTTCAGTTATAGATGGAAATGATAAAACTTCATAACATGCCGATGAGGCTCAAGTATTCAAATAATACTTGTATATGCAAAAAGCAGAATGTGGTACTCGTCACATGAGAATGATGAAAGATTTTTTCATTCTGTGAGTATCGTAAGTGAATAAATACCTAACGTGGACTAGGGACAAGGACTACTAAATCAGCTTACTTTTTATAATGGCCTCCCAAAGCTCTATGAAGATGGTTGGAGAGATATTTCAACCACTATTACCAGTTTTTATATAAACATTGTAATACTCAGGAAACTTAAGAAATATGGAAGCATGCTAACATTTCAGTATGCAACAAAGGCAAACAAAGAAGTATGAATGATGTGCATGATAAAAGAAAAGATTGCCAAAGATTTGGTTTCTAGAGGACGGCAATACAATTACACACTACATTTGGGGTTACATAATGAAAGTCTTGGCAGCCATACCTAGTTCTAGTATTTTAGGAGGTTATAAATTTGGTAACTACAAAGTTGGGATATTCTTAGAATTTTGTGTTGGTTCAGTTAGAACCACATTAACTACTAATTAGAAAATAGTGCAACACTGGACAATACCAGCAAAGCGTACATTCAGAATACTAAGTGATATAAAATTATCTAATACTGAATCATTCTCAAAATGCTGAAAGTGCGATTTTGTAATGTTGAGTACTAGAGACAATCCCATTAAACATTTTAAAAAATAATCTAGGGGTAAATAAAAAAAATGCTGATTTTTCAAATTACACAAAGACTGCTTGTAAACTCTGATACGGAGAAGGAAGTAGTGCATACAAACCAGTTACTGGGAAGGTAAGCACACCTAGGAACCAGGAATACAGGCCCCACTAACAGAACAGGCTTGAACCCTGGAAAATGGTGAAGCTGAAAAAGATTCAGAGAGAACATGAACTCCCAGGATGATGTTATGACAAGAACTACTAATGAAATCCTTGGGCATGATCAAGGAGTATTAAGCAGAAATAATGACTTCACCACAGTGCTAAATTGACATGAGAGCATTTCACATGTATTTGGCATCCATAATCCAAAAATTATTTTCAGAAAATGAAGAAATTTCAGGGACAACTCTTAAAAATAATTTGGTTAAGATATCTCTGTGTAAAATATTCAGAACAGATCCATATATAGCATACATCAAGAAAATGACTGCAAGACGATCAGATGAGCAGCTTTTTTTTTTCCATAGCCTCCCCCAGTGCCTCTATCCCATCCCATGCCTGAAAGGCGCCACTGCCTCATGCAGAGTTCTGCAGGCAGGGGTCACCCCACAAATGGTGGTAAATTAATGCAAGACATTCAGCGTTTGCCTTACAGATTCCCTGGAAATATAACAGTAATCTTCCAGCACTATCATACACATGACAAGTCAAGTCACCAACATTTCCATGTGACTGCAGATTGTGAGAACTATTACGACCACAAAAGCCAAGGAAATTCCCCCTCAGAAACAGAGTACTTACACACCTATTCCTAAATCATATACAGACAGTGTAATAGAGAAGATACCTGCTAATTAGTACTGTGATAGCAATTTTTTCCTCTCTATATTTGTCCGTCTATTAGTAAGTGCTTTCAGATTCACACAACTACAAATCCCACAGAAGTTTAGACTTAAAAAGATTTACCCATTAGAAGAGTTGGTTCCAGTCAGAACCATTATCACTGGAAGAAATAATCCTTTCTGATTAGCCATTTAGATATATTTTCAGAAAAAAAAAAAAGATGCAAGAATTTAAAAATCTATTAGGTGAACAGACTGTGAATGAGGCTTCTGTTATTAAAAGTTACAAAAGTCATTACAAGTTAAAAAACACTGTGTTTTTATGAAAAAGCTAAATGCAGACGGGTTGGTGGAGAATGGACTGTGACTGTTTATAAGTTGAATTAAATTCTGAGGTAGCATCCATTTTAAAGTTTGTCTTCCACTTTAATCTGTTTCTCCTTTTGCACACAGAAAGCTTACTGAATGTTGAAGGAATTGAAAGAAACCAGCACAATACACATTCATCTCAGACTCCTGTATGCAATAACCTTTCCTCCCATCCCAGCTCAGTGTTCATATTGCTCAAGAAGCAGGATTTTAAGGGTTTTGTCAGCTGATATTTGCGATGTTATGCACCTAATATCCTTTGAGCATCTGTCAGAGAAGTTTAATCTCTTGGCCAATCGTTTTTATGTCTACCTGTCCTACAGATTCAGCAATCTAGTTGTGCACTGTTGGAAGCAATATCAGAACATTTCTGTGGCATTTTTTTGTTGTAAAGTCCTTATTTATTAATGCTCACAAAGATTGTTTTGCTCCAAGTTGTAAACGAGGTTAGCCAATGTCCAAAGAACTCATTTCACAGTAAGAAATGGTTAAAATTAACCTTCTGGGCCATGAGCTGATCCTGTGGCTGGGCATTTACTGCAGCACATACAGCCCCGACTTTTCAGAAGTGCCGTTCTAGTCATAGCGAGGCCCTAAACAGGCACCTATGCCTTCTAGAGAGATCAGGAATGTCCTTTTATGCCAGCAATACAGAATATAAAAGCCACAAAGCAGAATGAGAAATGACTGGTCTCACTTTCATAGTACTGCTGTGAAAAACATCATTTTCCATAGCTTACATTCTGGGTGACTGAAAAGGGAAGAAAAAAGAGTGTGAGACGTGAAAAAAGAGCTAGCAGAGGGATTCTTAACAGACAGAGGGTCTCTCAAAGGAGGAGAAAACGTAAGTGCCCCCTCAACCGTGGAGAAGAATACAAGGTTTGGAAAAGAAGGAAACCTGGTGAGATAAGGCAGAGGGTTACAAATGCAATGCATGGAAGTAAAGCAAGCAGGTCATTTTTACAACAGAAGAGATCTTGTTACAATATAGCAATACACATATGAGAGGCAAAAGGAGTAGTATATATTTTGGGAAGCCATGAGATATGGAAAGAAGAAAGATGGAGGAGCTTGCAAGAAGGAGAGGATAAAAAACGGGAATACCTCTTAGAAGGCAGATGGGGAGGGATATTTTGAAGTGGAAAGTATATAGGGATGGTGTGAAGGATGACTTGGAGGAAAAATATCAGGAGGCTTCGGGCAATAGAAAAATAGAATTTTAGCCTGAGGAGGAATGAAAGAGATGCTTGGTAAAAGTTTTTTTTTTAAAAAAAGGAGCTTCAGAGTTAAATGGTTAATAAAGAGAAAGGGCCATTGATAGAAAGATGGTATGGAAAATATGGGTAATTTAAGGAAGAAAATTCAAGGAATCGGTATTGGATGGGATTTTTCCACTTCAAAAGGCTGACTATCTACTCAAGATACAAATGTATCTTGAGGTACCAAGGTAGAAAAGATATGGATGAAGAATTTGAGTGGGCCTCAAGAAAGATCAGAAGCTAAATCAAAGACGCAATAAGTGGAGACAAGTAAATGACTGTTGGCAACCAGAGATACAAAGACTACCTGCATCCATGACAAATGGCAGAACCACCATTAACCAGTCTAAGCATCCAAAATAAGCAAGTAATTAATCAAGGCAAGAAATGATATTTAAAAGTAGTTGAAATGACATGATTTCTCAGGATGAACAGCTGTAAGTTTCATCAACTTCCAGAGGTCTTTAGTATTCCCACCTGCTATATTCTATTTTTTGCATATGCTGTACACCTGCAGGCTAAAGGATATATTAACAGCACTTAAGTATGTACAGCTCTCTCCAAATACTCATCTCAAATTGATTACTGGAATATATATTTACTGCTTAAGCTGCAACTTAAATTACTGAAGGACTCAATCTTAGAAGACGGTGATAAGCAACGTTACACAACAAGCACTTATTGTTGTTTTAAGCCCTGTCAGAGAGTAGACACGTGCTGTGATATTGATATGAAAAGATCAGTTACTTATTTCAATTGAATTAACAGAAAATTACTTGACAAAGTAAAAGGAAGAAAAGGCACTATGTCTTTTTCCTATTCTGGGTGTGTACTTGTAAAGCTGTCACATCTTGTCATGATCAGAAGGAAAAAACCTCGCAAACTTTTTGGAAGAAATGTTTTCCAATCTACTTAATCAAATACACCTAAAATATGTTTGAAACTACTCATTTTGGCAGAGGTCTGAAAAGTTACTCAAGTCTCACTTGAGCCTATGAATCAGAAACTGATATAGTGTTACTCCTGATAAGTCAGGCGGCTTCTGGGCTTCCCTAGCAGGGAGTTATCACTGCACTTTGCTCATAGGTATCCATCAATCTCAATCACCTTTGCTGGTGTATTTCTCATATTTTGAACTCCTTTCACTTTATCCTGTCTCAGCTTTTGGGTCCAGGAGTTCAGAAATGCAATTTCTCTCTTTCACCACTTCAAAAGCATCCTGTTTATTCAGCTGTCCCCATCATCTACAAGTGCTTCAACCTCAGTGTTTTAGGTTTTTTCCTCACCCAGGACAGCAGAGTACCTGTGGGATTTGTCCTTTGTATCTTCATAAGACTGAAAGCAGTACCAGTGAAGCAACACATCACAGATTTGTCAGTATTGCTATACAGCTGCTTGTGAAAGGTGTAGGCAGCACAGTTCAGAAGCTCTGTCTGCCAGGCAAAGAAGGTTATTATTTATTAACATCTTCTAGTGCCAATATAAGCCATGTTTTGGGACTATCAGAGAGAGAACTATCCCTGAAATAATTTTTAGGGCTGTTTTAGCTACTTGGCTTTAACACATAAGACCTTGGGCCAGAGCAAAGTTTTATTCCGTGTCAAGGAGTTCCATGACTGGTGAAAAACTGCTCCCTTTTACTGTTCCAAACCTGGCTTCTGCCAGCTTCAGTTCAGCTCCCTCTTACAGAGGAAGATGTGATCAGCCTGTCAGGCCACTCTTGGTTCTCCTGAGTATTAATGGTGAGCTCAATGCTTTCATTTTATGCATGAAGTTCAGACTTTTTTCTATGTGCATCACTTTGTATCTATTTACATTGCATTTTATCTGCCATTTCACTGGTCAGTCACTGATTCTTGTAAGTTCATCTTGTAGTTTGTTACTGATGAACCTTGTCTTTACTATGCTGAGTTAATTTTAATATCATCAACAGGCATTTATAATCATTCTAGTTATTTCTATTCCTTGGCTTCTGTCTTTTGATCCACTACCTGTCTATGCAAGGAACTGTATAGGCAGCAATCCTTTAGTCACTTCCTTAAAATTTTTGGGAAAGAAGTCTTGTTGAAGGACACCTGGAAATTTTGACAACCTCCTTTACCCACATACTTGCTGACAACTTTGAAGAATTCCAGTGGCTTTGTGAGTCAACCACTCCATTTAAAAAGCCACCATGAATGTTCATCATATTTATCCATGTGTCCATTAATTCTATTTTTAACACAGTTTTTATTCATTTCCCTGAAAATTATATTTGTCTGTTACAGACTAACACCTGTATAGATTACAGGTCTATATTAACCCTGACTTCCCAGAAAGCCTTTTTAAAAACTGGTGCAACTTTTGTCACCTTCCAATCCTCAGGTACCAGAGTGGTTTATGTGATGAATTATAGGCTGCTGTTAGTTACACAACAATGATGAATAAACATCTTATAAAAACAAAACAAAACAAAAGTCTTTTTCAGCTAATGATGTGTCTAAAGGATTTAGAGCTGTTGCTTTACTTTTTCTCACCTGCACCTGACTGCTTATGTACTTTATCCACTTACAATTGAAAGTACTGTCCCTCTCAGTTATCCAAAGATAGACATTTTCTGATTTACTGATGATGCCCAGAAACAGGTTTGTATGCAGTACCTGCTAGTACGTCTCTTTCACTACTGGCAAAAGCAACCACAAGAACACAAACCTTAAACAACATCCTTCCTGAGAATTCCTGCTTAAATTTAATTGGATATGATGACTTCCTGTTGTCTCCAGACTTTGGTGTGATTAGGTTCATATTTAATTATAATTGAAAATAGCTAAATTTCCATTAGGGAGCTGTTTAGTTGTGAACTTTTCTCATCTTAAAGGCCTCAAACAAAAGACTGCAATGGATTTAACAGAACTGTATATCTCTGATGTAGATACCTGTCATCTATGTCAGTGCTTCTCAATAAACCCATCTAAACAATTGTGTTCTTCTGTCTCACCAGCAACTGAAGTGGTCAGGCAGTTGGACTGGATGATTGTTGTAGGTCCCTTCCAACTGAAATATTCTGTTCTATTCTACTCAACCACTGCTACTCTATTCTAAGAAATACAAATTTAAATTATGTACAGAAAACATGCATTATATTACTCTTTGTGCAAAGAACATTTGTTCTACTATGCAGTAAATAACAAAAACATTACTGTGGCTAATATAGCCACATAAATGACCAAATGATATTTAAAATATTGAAAATAGTCTGTACATACACAATCTCATTTTATTCCAGTTAAAAAGTTTTCTCTAATAAAGACACAACAAATGGCATGTGACTGAAACACCAACACATTTTCTTCCAGCCTTGATTTGAGGAGGGTTGTCTATGCTTCACCAAGCAGAGAAAGATGGTTTTCTTCCTCACATCAGACACAAGCAAGTAAAAGCTTTTGTGTATTTGTCTCATGACAACATTTCATCTTAATACAATCTGGTCACAGCAGCTGCTGCAGAAAATTGCTCGCAGTTTGCTGGCACCATGGAAGACCATCATTACTGACAGGATTGAGAAGCCCATCAATGACAATTCAGGACTCAATCTGTGGCATCCAAGTGCTTCTTTATTAGGGCTATTTTCTTGCATATCTTTAATTCTTACCCACGTCCATTGGTCCTTGACTCACATTGCAATTCAATGCAATAAAGGCTTCAGCTCAACTGAATTCTATCTCAGAAATAATCAAAAAGTAAGATTTATGTAGTACTTTTTAGAAAACCTTATGACAGCCACCAATTCAGGTAAGATGTAAGCTCTTCTTCAACAGTACTACAAAGACGTTCACCTATCTCCTTCACAAAGGAATCATACAGGGCAGCCTATTCTGTATCATGTTGTGATGACCTATGTCCCTTTCTCTGTGGACGTTTGGCAGAAACCAGTTACAACCTGTGCCAGCAACTTTGTTTAATAAGTTTGTTTGATTGAAACTCATCTATCATATAGTATTTTTTTTACAGAAAGAAATAAATTCACCTTTCAGTCTCATGATCACTCACTCCAAATCAGACTAAAGCCATCATTGCTCTTAAAAATTATTTAAAGAGGGTACAGAACTATTCTTCTGAAGATATATGACTTGCTGAGCTTGCAAATGTCACACAACAATTATTAGAAAACAAGAACCAAAAAACACAGGTCTACTTTTGGCTTCCTTGTTATTACAAATGGTATATCTATACCTGCAAGGGAGAGAGACACTAAAATTCTAGAAACAGGACAAAAATACATCCTCTTCATGAACATAACATAAGACACACAGATTCATACTGTCTTCGGCTGAAGTTGATGTATCTGTCATTCCTGTGCTGGACCAGTTCTCTGGTCTTCATCTGCAATACAAATCTCTTGCTTCATACTAATCTCCTATTCCATACTGTGGTAAAAGTTTACAGCTAGCTTTTCCCAAAGCAGAGTTAATCAAATCTGTAATCAGAATCTCATTTGCAGGAAAAAAAAGTGAGATGTAAAGGGCAAGTGTCATGAGGATGGAGCCAGGCTCTTCTCAGTGACATCCCTTGACAGGACAAGGGGCAATGGGTGCAAGCTGGAACACAGGAGGTTCCACTTAAATATGAGGAAACACTTCTTTACGGTGAGGGTGACTGAACACTGGAACAGGCTGCCCAGAGAGGTTGTGGAGTCTTCTTCTCTGGAGACATTCAAAACCCGCCTGGACGCGTTCCTGTGTGATATGGTCTAGGCAATCCTGCTCCGGCAGGGGGATTGGACTAGATGATCTTTCGAGGTCCCTTCCAATCCCTAACATTCTGTGATTCTGTGATTCTGTGATTCTGTGACTGAGAGAGAGTTGCCTCCTCTCAGAGCTGGGAAACCGAGAATGGAAGAGGCAAAGGGCTAAAGAGAGAATGAGCATGAGAAAGGCCGATACAGTAGCTCTGTTCCCATTCAAGGATCATTGCATAGACCTTAAAAATGGTTTTCAGAACAGGGACCAGTATTCTGAACTCCCAGAGGGGTTTGCTCTTCACTAGGCTATGCCTTGTGCACTTAACATTTAACTTTAAATTTAATAGCCTACTATTACAGTAGACTATAGTTTGCAATTTGCAACTACATTTTCCTAGGAAACCATTACAATAACTTACAGAGCCTAAGCAGCAGGCTAAAGTGCTCACACTCTAGTCTACCAGAGCTTTTGACTATACCAACAAAAAACCCAGAAATTTATGAATGCTTAAATTACATGGGTAGGAGAGGATGGGTCAAGGTCATACTTCTGTACTTTGCATTTCTCATTTTGTACAGAAGCAAAATATGCAGGGCAGCTCTCCAAAGTTTTACATGTCATTCAGTTCTGCTGCTGACCTGCTTAAAAACTTGAACTTTATTCTCATGGAACGACTGAGAAAACAGTGTGAAGCTGCATTTTCCTTTGTAGTTCAGATCTCATCAGGAAACCTCCAGTTGCTGAGTCAGTAAGTTTTTTAAAAAGCTGCTCCATAAAGCAGCTGTAATACTGGATTACTTCTAGTCTACGTTTTTTGTCCCCTTGTTGAATTATGGGGCATGGATTTTTCAAACAAAGCCCTCGCTGCCTGCCATTAATCCTTTTGGGTAAGCAAATCAGCAATCTTTTTAATCACTAGGATTGATACAACCACTTCTAGCAAAGCATCACAACCATCTGCCAATTTCACGACTATCACATCCATGAGTGAATGAAAGTACAAGATAAACAGCATGGTACAGAATGCCATAGCTGAATAAAAAATTAGAACCATCACAGGGGAGACGGATTACTGCTTTATTATACTACAATCCATACAGCAGTTAAATCTTGACATATCATTCTTATTATGGTAGTCTTCGCACCAAACTGCAAGTCTAAGCGCAAACACATTTCTGTGTATTATGAGAACAGAAGAATGCAGACACATACCTAACAAATATGAATATAATGTACATTTTTACGGGCTACCTTGTTCCTATTGCCTACAATCATGCTGTATCTGAAACAGCACTTCAAAATAAAGAATCACAGAATCACAGAATCACAGAATCAGCCAGGTTGGAAGAGACCTCAGGGATCATCGAGTCCAACCGTTGCCCTTACACCACCCTGTCAACTAGACCATGGCACTAAGTGCCATGTCCAGTCTTTTCTTAAACACATCCAGAGATGGTGATTCCACCACCTCCCTGGGCAGCCCATTCCAATGTCTAATGACCCTTTCTGAAAAGAAATTCTTCCTGATGTCCAACCTGAACCTCCCCTGGCGAAGCTTGAGGCTGTGCCCTCTTGTCCTATCGCTAGTTGCCCAGGAGAAGAGGCCAACTCCCACTTCACTACAACCTCCCTTCAGGTAGTTGTAGACTGCAATAAGGTCACCTCAGAGCCTCCTCTTCTCCAGGCTAAACAACCCCAGCTCCCTCAGCCGTTCCTCGTAGGTCAGACCCTCCAGACCCTTCACCAGCTTGGTCGCCCTCCTCTGGACTCGCTCCAACACCTCAACACCTTTCTTGAAGTGCGGGGCCCAGAACTAGACACAGTATTCAAGATGCGGCCTCGCCAGTGCCGAGTAGAGAGGGACGATCGCTTCCCTAAACCGGCTGGCTACACTATTCCTAATAGAGGCCAGGATGCCATTGGCCTTCTTGGCTACCTGGGCACACTGCTGGCTCATGTTTAGCCGGCTGTCGATCAGCACCCCCAGGTCTCTTTCCACTGGGCCGCTTTCTAACCACTCTTCCCCCAGCCTGTAGAGCTGCATGGGGTTGTTGTGGCCGAAGTGTAAGACCCGGCACTTGTTCTTGTTGAACCTCATGCCGTTGGTCTCGGCCCATCTATCTAACCTGTCCAAATCCCTCTGAAGGGCCTTCCTACCCTCCAGCAGATCGACACTGCCACCCAGCTTGGTGTCATCTGCAAATTTACTGAGGGTGCACTCAATCCCTACATCTAGATCATCTATAAAGATATTGAACAGCACTGGCCCCAGAACTGAGCCCTGGGGAACACCGCTAGTGACCGGCCGCCAATTGGACTTTGCCCCATTCACCACCACTCTCTGGGCTCGGCCATCCAGCCACTTTTTAACCCATTTAAGAGTCCACCCATCCAAGCCCCGGGCAGCCAGTTTGTCTAGGAGGATGCTGTGGGAGACAGTGTCGAATGCCTTACTGAAGTCTAGATAGACTACATCCACAGCCCTGCCCTCATCTACTAAGAGGGTCACTTTGTCATAGAAGGAGACCAGGTTGGTCGAGCAGGACCTGCCTTTCATGAATCCATGTTGGCTGGCCCCGATGCCCTGATTGTCCTGCATGTGCTGTGTAATGGCACTCAGGATGATCTGTTCCATTACCTTGCCTGGCACCGAGATCAGGCTGACAGGCCTATAGTTCCCTGGATCGTCCTTCCGACCCTTCTTGTAGATGGGCGTTACGTTTGCTAATTTCCAGTCAGCTGGAACTTCTCCAGTTAACCAGGACTGCCGGTAGATAATCGAGAGTGGTTTGGCAAGTTCATTTGCCAGTTCCTTCATTACTCTGGGGTGAATCCCATCCGGGCCCATAACCTTGTGGGTGTCCAACTGGCACAGCAGGTCACTAACCGTCTCCTCCTGGATCATGGGAGGTTCACACAGCCCCCCGTCCCTACCTTCAGGCTCTGGGGGCCGAGTCTCCTGAGGACAACCAGTCCTGACATTAAAGACCGAGGCAAAGATGGCATTGAGCACCTCTGCCTTTTCCTTATCCCCTGACACTACACTACCCTCCTCATTCAGCAAGTGGTGGAGGCTCTCCTTGACCCTCCTTTTGCTGTTGATGTATTTGTAAAAGCTTTTTTGTTGTCTTTGACTGTAGCAGCCAAATCGAGCTCTAATTGAGCTTTGGCCCTTCTAATCTTCTCCCTACACGACCTGGCCACGTCCCTATAGACCTCCCAAGTTACCTGACCCTTCTTCCAGAGCAAGTAGGCTCTCTTTTTTTCCTTAAGTTCTAGTCTAAGTTCCCTGTTTAACCAGGCCGGTCTTCTTCCCTGACGGCTTGCCTTCCTACAGACTGGGACAGCCTGTTCCTGAATATTTAGCAATTCCCTTTTGAAGCATGTCCAGCCTTCCTGGACTCCTTTGCCCTCCAGGACCGATTCCCAAGGGACTCGGTGCACCAGCCTTTTAAACAGGCTAAAGTCAGCCCACCGGAAATCTAAGGCAGAAGTTCTACTCTTGCCCCTCCTTACTTCCCCCACTATCGAAAACTCTAACATTTCGTGGTCGCTACTCCCAAGACGGCCACCGACCCTCACATCTCCCACTAGTCCTTCTCTGTTCACAAACAACAGGTCAAGCAGGGCCCCTCCTCTAGTGGGCTCATTTATCACTTGCATGAGGGAGTTGTCCTCCACACATTCGAGGAACCTCCTAGATTGCTTCCTCTCTGCCATGTTGTATTTCCAGCAGACATCCGGCAAGTTGAAGTCGCCCACGAGTACAAGGGCCGGCGACCGCGCGGCTTCTGACAGCCGCTTGTAAAACGCCTCATCCGCCTGCTCATCCTGGTTGGGTGGTCTATAACAGACTCCCACCGTAATGTCCGCCCTGCCGACCTTCCCCCTGATCTTCACCCATAAACATTCAACCTTGTCATCCTCACCATCTTCCTCAATTTCGACACAGTCCAAGCACTCCCTAACATATAGCGCTACCCCACCGCCTCTCCTGCTTCGCCTGTCCCTCTTAAAGAGCTTATAGCCATCCATAGCAGCACTCCAGTCATGAGAGTCATCCCACCACGTTTCTGTGATGGCAACCACATCATAACCTTCCTGCTGTACAGTGGCTTCTAGCTCTTCCTGTTTGTTGCCCATACTGCGTGCATTTGTGTAAACGCACTTCAGCTGGGCTAGCGGCCTTGCCCCCGACGCAGGCCTGTCACCCCTAGGTTTATTTGTGGCTGCCCTGGTCTTATCCCCCTCCCCCATCGAACCTAGTTTAAAGACCTTTTAACCAGCCCTGCCAACTTCTGGGCCATAACCCTTTTCCCCTTCTGACTCAGCTGTTCCCCATCAGGCATAAGCAGGCCCGGTGCCATGAAAGCTGCCCCGTGGTCAACAAACTCAAAATCCCACCTACGGCACCAGTCTCTTAGCCACATATTAATCTGTTGTACTTTCATAGTCTTTTTCTTATTTTCACCAAACACCGAAGGAATTGAAGAGAATATCACCTGCGCACCTACCCCCTTCACTAAACGCCCCAGGGCCCTGAAGTCCCTTTTGATAGCCCTGGGACTTCTCTCTTCAATCTCATCCCTACCCACCTGGAATACTAATAGTGGGTAGTAGTCAGAGGGCCTCACCAGTTGAGGAATCCTCCTGGCAACATCCTTTACCCGAGCCCCAGGGAGGCAGCAGACTTCCCTGTGAGTCGGGTCTGGCCTGCATACGGGGCCCTCCGTTCCCCTTAGCAGGGAGTCGCCTATAACAATTACTTTTCTTTTCTCCTTTTTGGAGCTGGTTGCAACCCTCTTACTCGGTTGCTTCTGTTCACGTAGTCCCGTAGAGGGTCTTTCACCTAGATTCGTGTCTTCCCGACACTCAGGAATGAGACGCTCAGGCTCCAGCACATCATACCTGTTCTGCAGGGGGACGTGGGGAGGGGAGGAAGGTCGGGATGGGATTCGCCTGCCACCCCGAGCAGGGACCTGCCTCCATTCCCCCCCGTCCCCTAGGTCTCTTCCTGCTCCTTGTGGAGGAGGAAGAGGATCCTCCACTACCCGGGGAGCAACAGGCCCGTCCGTTTTCCCCAGGACAGGCAGGGAACAGCACTGCCCGCCATCCTCTTCCTGGGATGCTCTTGTACTCCTTAACCTTTCCACCTCCTCCTTGAGTAGGGCCACCAAGGAGATCAGGTCATCGACCTGTTCGCACCTCACACAGGTGAGGTCTCCGTTACCCTCGAGTGCCAGGGCCAGGCTCTGGCACTACCTGCAGCCTGCCACCTGCACCTCCGCATGCTTCCGCGGCAGGTCTGTTTGGGTTGCCATGTCTTTTCTGGCACCTGCAAGGGACTTAGGGCCCTGCCGAGTGGAAAACATACCTGCCTGCCCGCCTACCCTGCTCGCCGCCCTGCCTGCGAGAACTGCTGCGCAAACTGCCACACCCCTGGGGCTGTGCCCTCCCCCGCCCCGGGACACACACAGTCACTGCTGACTCACACAGTCACTGCTGATGTGAAGTGTTTGTACCCTTTTCACTCACAAATGTTGTAATTTGTGTCCTATATAGTTATATAAAACCAAAACTGCTCAATGGGATATGAAATACTCCTTCAAAATGATGACAGGCCGATCTCACTGCAGACTAGTTGCTAAAACTAGGTGCAAAACAAAACCCACGGCAGGTCTCTTTTGAGAGGTCAGTCCTTCCTCTGCACATCTGGATTGGAATAATTTATCCATTGATTTTTTTAACACACCTGATCCTTCTAGAGAAAATAATAAAGGCGAAAAACTCTAAAACTATGTTGAAACCTAAAATCACTGACAAAAATGAATATGTCTAACCACCATCACAACTCATAAGAATCAGTGCTGGCTCCAAGCAGTACAAAGGAAACAGCTTGGACCTCAGCTCAAAAGCACTGGCAACCAGTTCTCTGGGGCCCCTTCTGAGCCTCTCTGAACCTTGCCAAGATCAAAATACACCTTAAGCCTTTCCACTGTAAGTTCAAAACTCAAAGAACCAACTATTTAACAGTTACAACCAGAAAAAAAAGGCCAGCAGTAAATACAAACTGTAAAAATTATAATTGCTGTTTCCCTTTCCCTTCTCCCGGGCAGAGATTTCCACCTCTGTAGACAGCAGTTGCATCAAAAGTTTAGAAACAGCAGTTGATTGGGCATTAACCACAGATTACAACTGACAGACATATACTTCCAGTGGGAAGAGAAGACAGTGAGAAGGGAGAGACTCTCCTGCAGTAGTTTCTCCCCAAGTCTCTGGCACTGCCAAAAGCAGCCACTCACCCCCTTGGCTGGGCAGGCTCACCCCAGCACCATTCCTCAGGGCTGAGGGAAAAGCCACCACTGGCAGGGCAGAAGCACGCAAGAATCTCTTAAACTGATGCTCAACCAATTACTGCTTATGAAAATGAGAATAAATAAGCAAACTGCTGGTGAACACCTCTGCCCAAATATTGAGAAGGGAGTCAGCCTTGACCCACAGCTCCTGGATTCCTAAGGCTAAGGCAATCAGTAGAAAGGCAGAAGACGACAGAGACCTGTAGCCTAGTCTCCCCCAGCAGCACGTGATAGCTGCAGCCACACTCCGTGAGGAGCTCCGCTGACTGTCACCTCTTTGGGATCTTCTGAGGCACTCAGTGGATCAGGCCCCTCTGAATATTCAGAGAGAGGACAGCCTACTTTCTGGATCCTGACTTGGAACAGGCACCAGATGAATTGGAAACACAGGTTCCTTCCATGATGCTGAATACAGGATGGCCAGAAACTGCTCTATTCATGTTCACCTTGCTCAGGATCCTCCACCGCAGCTGTGTCTGGGGCAGAGCTAACTGGAGAGGCCAAAACAACCCCTGGGGCTGTTCCTAAGAGCAGTGTGGACGCCCTTAATTAAGATCATGTCCTGGACCTGTTTGTTATCTGTATTGATGAGAGAGCATAAGGGACATTCTTACTGTGAAAAAAAAGGCAAAAGCATTAAAACCAAATTTTTTTTGTCTGCATTTTTTCCTAAAAAGCACCAAACCATTGTTGGTATGATGTAAAAGTTTGTCCAGTGCTTTCAAATTTGGATGGCCAAGTTGGATGAAAATTGAAGTGGCCTGATTTACAGAAATGTAATTAATTAAATTTCTACAATTTGGAACCTTTGGAAATCAACTTAAGTATTTATTTCTGATGTGTAAACATGGACTTAGATACCTTACTTAAGTATCCCAGTAAGAAAACGCCAGAATGACCACTCAATGTCCAAACAGGTCTTCATCAAAATTAGTTTATCTATTAGTTTATGCTGATTGTCTAATACTGTTGAATCTATTTATTGCATATGACTACAACTTTTAATAAGTTTGTTATATTTTCAATTTAAGGCTTACTTAGTTTACATTATTTATTTATTTATTTATTTATTTGTTTATTATCTGAGGAGTCATTATTGGATGCACCAGGCACTTCCTGGAAATTAATGACCAATGAGATAAAAAGATACTACAGTGAGGTCTTAACCTTTCCAGATGACAGAAAAATTTTTTGCGAAGGTACTAAAACTCTTGAAAAAAAATATTAAGACATACAGTAATTCTGATCCCACTTGAGAGACTAGAAAAACTGGAGGAAGAGTATCAATTAAAGTGAGTATATTTGTTGGCTGGTTTGTGTAAAATCCCTACATAGTTCACGAAGCAAGGAGCAGAACCGCAGTAAGGATGTGCAGGCAGCTGTCCAGGACAGCCCAAGCTTGCAACCAGCATCCTGGTCTATGTCACTTGTCGTCTCGGCACTTTCTTAAACTTATCTAAGTCCTGCTGATCCTGAAAAGGGCAGTTTCTCTCTTCTCTGCACTCTCTGCTTAGTGTTTCTACCCTCCACTTCCCAGTCAGCCTCAGAGCTTGGACAATCCCCTACAGATTTTGAAGGGGGAGAGATTTTCACTAGAATCAAGTCTTGAGGCATTCACCTAAACAAAAGTCATTGCTGTTACAGCAGATTATTTGAGATTTACTTGAAAGATGCTGGATACTTCCAGGCACTTAAATAAAAATAATATATATAGTTTGATATTCCTAGTTCCTGTAGTGAACCACTACAAAACTATGATTTACAATCAATGTCTTCACATCCCAAGAGAGTGCTATGCCTTTTACTTGTGATTACTACTGAATAAAGTTACTTAGATGCTGAAAGGATGCATAAAAACCAATACAGTTGCTTTGTGAAGGCTGAAGCTCTATTGTAAAGCCATGAAGTGCATTTCCCTACAGTTGTTGTGAATATACTTGAAAAGAAGCAGTCTTTTTTTTATGATAGAGTATTCCATGCCAGAAATAAGGAAGTGAAGATGAAAATTGCTATCAGATTAGAAACCCCACAATCAAGTACTCATTAGAAACTCAAAAGTACCCTATATGCATACATGTATATTTCTTACATTTTACATCTTAAAGACTACACAGAGGGTGAATTTTGTACATCAACTTTGAATCCTTTGAAAACTTTCAAACATACCCTTACAGTAATTGTATGACCTTGTAGGTTTGTTCCATTTTACATTACAGTAATTTGCAATTGAAGATCAGACTGAGTGAAAGAACTATCAGTCAGCACAATTTTAGAGCATTTTAGAGCATTACATAAGCATGAGTAAACCTGCTCCTTTCATTATGTGAACATGAATAAGAAGTGATACTGTGGCAGCTGCAGTATAACTCCTTTATCTTCTTCATCAAGGCTTTCTTCTCAGCTTTTCTCTGTCACTTGTGTACTCGCACAGGCTTTTAAGCAAGCTATTGTAAAACCATGGAAATGACCTAGTCAGTCCTCTCTTGGATGGACATGCCGCTAACACATGGCCATACCTGTTGCCTCCCACGTGATCTAAAGCCCACTGAGTCTGTCTAGTGACTAATGGTACCTTGTCGTCCTAGAGCTTTCAAATGCATTATCATTTCTGTCATCCCAGAAAGTAGGGGGATCTTTGTCAGTCCAGCCAGAGTAACCCCTACTTTGTGACTTCAGATATTTACATACATTCCCCCAAAATGTATGGATAATAGGGCTGGGAACAGGCTCCAGCACCTCTCTGTGATCACTTATTGTCAAAGTTTTAACTAATACCTTTTCTGGTGCATTTGGCTCACATCAGATAGCACTGGTGTGACTGGGTAACCACCTGGATGTAGCATAGCCTGGGGACTGTTCTGAACAGGCTGTGTGGATGAGGCCAAGACATTTTTTGGAGGAAAAAAGTTAGCTATATGGGTGTAAACTCCGTTGTGCCACTTGAGCTTAGGGCCAAGGAATGGGTACTTGCTCATAGACACTGCCCCTACATAAACTACTTCTCTGCAGATGTGCTAAGCCTCCTGGAGAAATATGGCAAGGCAAAGAACTGAGTCTCAGCAATCAAGTTTCTTAACTTTATAACACCTCTGTCTGAACAAAATATATTGGAGAGTTATCAGACTGCCAAAGAGCCATGAAAAGAGTATAATCCTTACATGGCACTGATCCCTTTGCTAACGAGTTTCATTGGGCTATGCAGCTAAGCCTGCCTATGAGGATCTGACTATAATTACTTCTCACTGGAGAATTTCAGGGCTTTGCCTTCTCCATATTCCCTTCCCGCAAACACCCCCACATGCACATTCCCCTTTATTTTCTGTAAAGAGCGATTAATAAATGAGAAACTATAGTTGTAATAGGAAAATGTCTTTCAGTCAAAGGCCTTTTATTACGCAGTGACCACTTAGAGCCTGTCGTTCCACTAGCCATCAAGCATCTGTGACAAAATTGTTGCTGTAACCCACCGCAACAGACAGTGAAGATGACACTGCAAAGGGAAGGCTGCAATGAAGAGCTAAGCCCTTGAAATAAAACGTTTTTTTACCAATCTGACACATTCTGATTACAACAGGGTATTACTGTTTCATATTACTGAGGTTTTTTGTTCAGAATGTTGCTTTCTTGACCTAAGATTCAAAACTTTTAAAGGAAAGTATTGTGTTTTCTTCCTTACCCTTTCTTGATACATCTCCCTACTCAAACACATGATTGTGCATGGTTTATTGAGAACTTTGCAGATGGGTGGCATACACTATCCTCTTCCTTTTTGCTATGCTTTTTTTATAGAAAATCTTAAGGTACTCTCTAGAAGAACCAGTAACAAAGAAGAACCCTGTATTAGTCTTATAAGTACAACAGAAGTCAGTAACTCAGTATATTGGTGTGGTCAGAAAGAGCTCTCATGACAGGGTTTCTATTTTAAAAAGTCCTCCCAATTTCTTCTTTACCTTCTTCATCTTCTATTATACTTCTAAATAAACCCTTATAATCAACACATTACTCTTGCATATGAAAAACGACACATCAGCTGTCAAGGAAAACACTTCTCAGAGTGCTTAAAATCCTCATTCAAGAGCAGCTAGAATTCTGAAAGTATGCATATACACTAACCTAATAGCATGAGCAAAGAAAAGGACAATGTAACTCCAAAAACTAACCCTTCTATTAAAAAAAGGAAATGAAAAATCAAGTTCATACTCAAAGATACAATTATTAAACTATGTACTGTAACTCAGGCAAAGGCTGTCATGAATCCTTGTCTTCATTAAATGAATACAGATTTTAAGGATCAGATGTCTATTTTGCCTAGCAAGCACCTACAGTAACTGAAGATGCTGCTGTTCCACAGCAATGTGTTACTGCCTTGGTGCTGGAGGTTACTGCATGCACCTGCATTCTTCAGCCACTTAGTGTGAAGTCCCAGCAGCTTAGCCCAAGCCACATTTCCATGACAGTATAAAATAAAACCCCTAACTTTGCACTGGTTGAGGAACTCTCACATGGCCTGTTGATGCAGCTGTCCAGCAGAAGCAGGCAATTGGTAGGTCGTTCTTAAGCTTTTGTAGTTGATTACCATGTGACATAGACTTTAATAGTAAAAAGCTGAGGATTAAATACAAGCCTAAAATTTGTACCCCTAATCTGCTCCTTCAGAAGCCAGGCTGCTCTCTGGAGCACTTCTTGGTCTAGTTTGCAAGTAGGACTGCTCACAAGTCTAGAACTGGTACTTCAGACCTTTCTACAACTAGCCCAAAATTAATACACAGGTTCAGGTCTTCCAACGAGATAAAAGTTTTTTTTAAATACAGTCAGGGTATGGATTTCATTACTCAGTCTCTTCCTGTTACATACTCTAAACAAGCTAATTTAAACAAGGAAACTTGACAGTTATGGTTTGCCCTGAGGCAAAAGCTCTAAGGAGATATGGGTTGGAGAACTAAAGCTGTGACAATCTGTACAACATACGTAACTGTAAAAAAAAGTGATGGAGTAAAATCATCGAGCATCTGAAAAGCAAAAAATAAAACTCCATTCTCTACATCAGAAGTTATCAGTACAGTACTACCAGTATACAAAGCTTACATGATTGAATTAAGCACATATCACATTCAGACTGACGGAAATGAAGATGCTTGTAACCATGTTCTGTATTGTCTGAACAGCAGCAGCTTGGGACACAGTTTTCTAAGAGTCAGAGTGGAGAAACGTGCTAGTGGCAGGGAATCTGAGGAAAAAATGCCATTTTCAATTATTTATTTGGTCAGCTCCTACACTACACAGCATAATCACTTCTATAAATTATGAAAACTTTACTCTTGTTGTAATGACTTGGTAATAAGTCCAAATGCATTGGAGCATGATATAATATCCAAACCATTACATGAAGTGTAAAAGATCATTACATGGTTCAGAAATTATTATTGTAAATAACATCTTGTGCAAACAATTAACCATCTCCACTGCATTTGTAAAGTGACAAGGCACTTTCAGGCAGCCTATACATTGCTTCTCTAACACTTGTGTCTTATTGTCAATCAAAGACGTCTTTACAGTTAGAGCCAAAACCCTTGAAAATTTGGAATATATGTGTTCAAGGAAGAGAGAATGTGGATGTCTTCACTGGATGTTGTCTGTTTGCAGTATGTGTTGAACTCCAGAGTGTGATAACCTCAGACACTCTCTGAACTGGATATACATGTGATAATTTTCTGATTAGAAAATAGTCCAGATGTAGGTCCTAGCTATCATATGCTAGCCATATGCTTCTTATCTATAATCAAAACATAATAAACTTGTTTCATCATAAAATAAACTTGTGGAATTGAGGGGAAAAAAGGCTTTTAGATCTGTGCATAATGAAAGCTGCCTTCTCTGCCCCCTTCCTTAGGGGCACAGGACAATTTCAGTTTTGAATACCATACAGTTGGAAAGTTTCTTATAAGTTTTCTGAGAGCACAAAATCAATTTTTACTTTGATACTTTATGGTTTTGGATCCTAAACCATCAGTGTTACTGGTTTTAGTGAAAAGGTAATATGATTACAACGACAGTGTTCAACTGATGACAGTGTGGTCCTCTATTTCCAGAAGAGACTGCCCTCTTTTTAAAGACCATTTATGAAGTGAGACATTAAAAAACCTAGCATTTTGCAACCCTTTTATGTTGAGCCCTTTACCATCATAAAGTAACCAAGGTGACAGTTCCAACCCTCCGTGCTTCACCAGAGCACCTCATTAATAATAAAAAAAAAAAGGCTTTTCTCCAACTGGAGAAAAATCTACAGCAATTTCTCCTGCCCTTGTCCTATATTTTTTGTTCCGTATCTCAAGATTTGGGCACATCTGTTTCTGAAACAGTATCCTGGTACTCTAATTACAGCCACAATCAGGGAATATTACCTTATTTCTTTAAATAAATTCATTCACATTGCCATATTTTGTAAGTCAGACACAAAATGCAGATTTGGGTTGCTAAAGAAAAAATGGGGCATTTATAAATCTATATATGTATATGAGAAGTATGACCCATTGCTGTTTAGATCTTCATAATATATAACATCCAGAAATAACATGAAATCAGATGAGCAGCAAAACCAGTCTTGACAACAGAAACTATGTTTTCTTTCCATGGCTTCTTTATCCAAAATCCAAATCCCAGTCAAACTGAACATTTTTTGAGCTTTGAAAAACTTAGCTCGTTTTTTCCCATCAGCATTTTCTTTTTCTATGATCTCCAGATCACAGGAATATCAGACAAAATGCAGCTCTTGTGGTCAGACTGATGAGAAGCAGAGGTTTCTTTTCAGTTGTGCTGGACTGGTTTGTGGAGTCAAGATGTTCAGTGACTGCATGATCCTCTAGATTTCTGCAAACATGTTCAAATTGTTTGAGATTCTTCCAGAAGTAATACTAGGAAAGGCAACACTTGAATTCTAGCAAGTGCCACTTTTATTAGCTAACAGCTCCATACAAAAACTATGAAGAACAACAAGATCTGTTTTATGCAAATCCACAGCCCAAATCACTACCCACTTTTCTTATAATTAAGCAGCTGTTCCAGAGACTTAACCAGCCTTTTTAATACGTAACATGACTGTTACCAAGACTGGGTCAAAGCCCCCTTAATGTCTTCAAGGTATTTCTGACCTGCTAGCTCCTACCCCTATTGAGTAAATACTGCAGTACAGGTGAACAGTTCCTGGAGGTGCAATCTGGGAAGCCGTTCATTTATAAGCACAGTCTTAAAATCCCTCCAACAGGGCCACACAAGATGCGTGTGGGATACCAGACACATTCAGTCTGCTTTAGGCAGTGAGATTTCATGAGAAAGCATGTGACTGGACTACATCCCAAAACAGATTCGCTAAAGCAAAGTTGTGAAGCTTTGACATATAGCTGATACACACAATCAAGTCAGTAACTTTTCCAGATTCTCCTTTCAGAGTGGGTGCTGAAACCTTATGAGTGCCTTCTTCAGCAAGAGCAAATAGAAAAATACTCCAAGACCACAGCATGATCCTGCGTACAGATAAGCTGGATAATGCACCACCTCATACACAATCATTATTCTTCTACTCCATGGAACTACAATTGTAGGTGTCATCTGAATCACACACCACACTGTAATTTAAATGACTAACTGTCCACATCATATAGCTTATTAGTAAAAGAGCAAAGCAGAATTCTCTTGAACTTACTCTATTTCCTTAATTAGCACAAAATCTACTCTCTCTCACTGTTGTAATGTATATTAATGAGATACATTTCATTCACCTACTAATTTATTATAAGATTTTTATTTCAAAAACTGGATTCTGAAAGGAAGATTCATGGTTACTGTTGTTTTCACAGTTCAATTTTTTTGATCATCTGATAGTTAAGAAACACAGTAGGAGATGCCTCGTTTCAGGGAGGTAACGGGGGACTTACCAAATCAGAGGATTTATCTGTAGTTAGCTGTGCTATCAATAAAACAACAGAGCTCCTGCAAAGGAAGCAGTTTGTTGGGGGCATGTAGCACAGCAGGAACACCATGTCTGTCTTTAAAGGTGACCTGAAAAAAATTATGTCATACTGCTGAGCTGTTTATTATGGAGCTCATTCATTTTACAGCAGAAAACCCATCACACTCAAAAATTACTCCAAAACGTTACTGTAAAAGTCCTTGTTTGAGAAAACCTGCAAGACGTGCATCCCATTACATAGAGAGGGTCAGTAGACATGCACAGTAACAATGTAAGCCAGACACAGTACAAGTTCACACACTGATAGACGACAAACATTTACCAGGGAACAATATCACTAATCTGTTGCCATGCCCTTCATTACTTCAGTAGTGACACGTTTTAGTAGGGCCTGTTGCGATAGGACAAGGGGTAATGGCTTTAAACTAAAGGAAGATAGATTCGGGCTAGATATAACAAAGAAATTTTTTATGATGAGGGTGGTGACACACTGGAACAGGTTGCCCAGAGAGGTGGTAGATGCCCCATCCCTGGAAACATTCAAGGTCAGGTTGGATGGGGCTCTGAGCAACCTGAACTAGTTGAAGACGTCCCTGCTCACTGCAGGGCGGTTGGACTAGAGGACCTTTAAGTTCCCTTCCAACCCAAAATATTCTATGATTCCATGATTCTATTTTTGTTTCCTTTTCAAAAGATACAGATCAAATCTTACTTATTTATTTTTCACATTCACCACCATATCTCAAAATACAACCAGCTCATGCTGTTGAATGACTCTAGAAGTGCTTCAGGTATCAGAGCTGGGCTCGGCAGATAGAGGTTCAGTTCCACAGTCCACTTCACTTTAACTTTTCTCTCTCTTGTGTTCATACTATATACCGTTTACAGCCTTCACCCTGCTCTTTGGCAGGGATCACCTTTTTCTAAATATATGTACACTGTATGGCTAATGGAGTGCCAGTCTCAATGCATCTCAGGGATATGACTGAGGGAGATAAACTGGCCTTGTAGGCCAATGGCAGTTACCTTGATTATATAAATTATATCAACTATATAAGTTATCTCAACTATATAAATTCACAAAATACCTCCCTCATCTTTTTTAACCATGCTAGTTGCCTCCCACTGATGTAACAGGTGAGATGACAGTAGCTTTTGTAAATAAAGAATAGAGTAAACTACATAAATAACAATTAGTTATTTATTAACATATTATTAACAATTCATCTATCTTAATTTGCTATCCCGTTCTTCATTAGTTTAAATTCATACTAATCTCTTCTTAGGCTAAAGATAAATATCTTCATCATTTCAGCCTTTAATTTGCTCAATATTCTACTATCTTCTCCTCTTCAATAGCAATGAAGATGTGATTACTATCTTTAACATATATATGTATGTAAAAATAAATCCTCTGTTGATGGTATGGGCAGATTTCCTAAATGGCAGCTAAGCTACGTTGCAAGCTCAAAAACAGCCTTATCATGTAGGCTCTGCTGCCAGACAAGCTGGAGTATTTTGCTTCTTGTGCGGAGGTGGTACCTCCACAGCACAACGCTGCCCTGTCAGCTTTAGTTCGGATTGCCCAGAGAGTCACAAACACTCCTAGTTTCCATTACATCCCCAGCAGATGTTTGTGCAGCCTAAGTTCCATATTTTACATTTTTACTTTTGGACTATTTTTTTGGTTTTACTTCATTCTGTTCAGCCCATGTACTCATGCCCCAAACAATCAGAGTTACCAGCACATTGATCTTTATATCTATGTTAAACATATATTGACCTTTAATTTGTGCTGGCTTCAGTGACATTGCAAATGACCATAATGTGTCTACTAACAGAGAGAGAGATAATCTTAACACACTGGTGAAATATATATTTAATGCCACAAAATGTAAGGATAAATACAACATGATTTTACCAGGAGCTACAACGCACGTCTTTAACTTTGTATTTTGGCAACAATGACATCTGTCTTTGAAATGGAAAAATAAGAATGTCTGATGAGAGCATATCACTCCCAGAATGTGGCCCTCTACACCAATGTCATACAGTTATGAAGATGTTTTTCCTCCATTAGAGCACAGTGCCATTATGATTTATGACTGCAAAAACCTTTTCAAATTAAGATTTGTTTGATTGTCTGTTTCTATTAAGGGTATCATAGTAATAGTGTTCCCTTTTCCAAACAAATGTTCTACACAGCCTAGCATCCACAAGACAGGCACAAGGATGTGACAGTGATTAATTTCTGTTGCTGAATTCTTTATTTCTACTAACTAATTTAAGATAGACACCACTTTTTAATAACTAAAATATATAAATTCTGCAGGGTATTTTTGCTTAGGTAATTGATAAAACACCTTCATATTAATGACTGTGTAGTCATTAATACTACCTGCTTAGTAGATGAGGGCAGGGCTGTGGATGTAGTCGATCTAGACTTCAGTAAGGCATTCGACACTGTCTCCCACAGCATCCTCCTGGACAAACTGGCTGCCCGGGGCTTGGATGGGTGGACTCTTAAATGGGTTAAAAAGTGGCTGGATGGCCGAGCCCAGAGAGTGGTGGTGAATGGGGCAAAGTCCAACTGGCGGCCGGTCACTAGCGGTGTTCCCCAGGGCTCAGTTCTGGGGCCGGTGCTGTTCAATATCTTTATAGATGATCTAGACGTAGGGATTGAGTGCACCCTCAGTAAATTTGCAGATGACACCAAGCTGGGTGGCAGTGTCGATCTGCTGGAGGGTAGGAAGGCCCTTCAGAGGGATTTGGACAGGTTAGATAGATGGGCCGAGACCAACGGCATGAGGTTCAACAAGAACAAGTGCCGGGTCTTACACTTCGGCCACAACAACCCCATGCAGCGCTACAGGCTGGGGGAAGAGTGGTTAGAAAGCGGCCCAGTGGAAAGAGACCTGGGGGTGCTGATCGACAGCCGGCTAAACATGAGCCAGCAGTGTGCCCAGGTGGCCAAGAAGGCCAATGGCATCCTGGCCTCTATTAGGAATAGTGTAGCCAGCCGGTCTAGGGAAGTGATCGTCCCTCTGTACTCGGCCCTGGTGAGGCCGCATCTTGAGTACTGTGTCCAGTTCTGGGCCCCGCACTTCAAGAAAGGTGTTGAGGTGTTGGAACGAGTCCAGAGGAGGGCGACCAAGCTGGTGAAGGGTCTGGAGGGTCTGACCTACGAGGAACGGCTGAGGAAGCTGGGGTTGTTTAGCCTGAAGAAGAGGAGGCTCCGAGGTGACCTTATTGCAGTCTACAACTACCTGAAGGGAGGTTGTAGTGAAGTGGGAGTTGGCCTCTTCTCCCAGGCAACTAGCGATAGGACAAGAGGGCACAGCCTCAAGCTTCGCCAGGGGAGGTTCAGGTTGGACATCAGGAAGAATTTCTTTACAGAAAGGGTTATTAGACATTGGAATGGGCTGCCCAGGGAGGTGGTGGAATCACCATCTCTGGATGTGTTTAAGAAAAGACTGGACATGGCACTTAGTGCCATGGTCTAGTTGACAGGGTGGTGTAGGGGCAGTGGTTGGACTCGATGATCCCTGAGGTCTCTTCCAACCTGGCTGATTCTGTGATTCTGTGATTCTGTAAATTATGACTATTATATAAATCTGTCTCCTCAGAAGTCTCCTGTAGAACACAGCAGTATAGGCAGCTGCTGTGCACTGAAGCATAAAATTTATACTATGAAAAAGAACACATCTCCACAATGCCAAAAGTTGTCTGAACAAATATAAATAAAAATATTTTTTCTGAATTTTGTCTGGATGATAAAGTTCTGTTGACATCGTATATAATTGAAATAAATTATATATGTGGTTGTTGAGACTCACTGAATATCATCTTCCCATAGGAAATGGCAAAAGCACAATTTGTTTTGGATTTTTAAAAGCAAATTAGAGAAACCACTGGAAAATTGCCTGTGGAGAACAATGGTAGAGTGGCATACAGAAGGACTAGATGACTTAACAGAACTTTCCTAACTAAGAATTTCTCAACCTTTAGTTCTTCCTTAGGTAAAACTATAATCAAACATAGACAAATTTAGTTGCAATTGCAAAAATAAATGGTAAAATAAATCTCCATCCTTAAAGCAAGCTCATAAAAAAATTTATCCCTGCTTCCACAGGATCTTTTCTTAAAGCTGAGGCCCACATTACAATATTAGGAAATTTTCTTGCACAGTACCATATGTTACACATGCTTAAACACACCTCAATGTTTAGAAAATAATCTGGTCCTATGATTTCTGTAGCTATGCCCAATTATTTTGGAAGAAGCTATGTGAACTTTTTCCAGGCAGTGATGAATCCCAGTCATAGTACAGATGGATAATCAGACTTCTTATGAGATAAGCTAACAGTTTGGTTCCACAATTTCATTTATCTATAAATCACTAAATCCTCCAGAAATTGTCAGCAGTCAAAATATGCTGATATTTAATCCAATTTTAGTATACATAGGTTCATATTCAATTTTATTGCACCTTACAGAAAATTATAGTCCAAGTCTTTGGGTTAATAAAGGTCAAGACGATTTCCCATAGTGAACATAAGCCTGAGAGAAAGATATATTGAACAGAAACCCACTCTTCTGAAATATTTTGTAACATATTCTCTGCAAAGAACAACGTCTCTTTGGGCATTTGACCAGACCACAGAGAGGAGTAAAGAAAAGTTCTTCAGGTACTGAACAGCTGTTCCTTGTTGTGTATTTTACTGGGATTCAAGCACGAAAATATTTTAGTAATGCATATAATCACATGTATTGTATCAATGCACAGTGAAGACAGGGTCATCATTTATTCGTACTGTACTCTCTTTGGTTGTATTGCAACTATCCTTTATAGCTGCACAGAAAGAACAGAAGCTATGCAAGATACAATGACACTGAGACAGTCACTTCATCATACCATATTTGGACACCTGTATTATACTGGTGATTAAAATCTCTCTAGACTTTCTATCCAAGAAACCTTACATCACTTCTATCCATGCTGTTTTTTGTGTGTATAGGATTTTATGGTTTATCAAAACACACACCAAGAAGTTCCTGCCAAACAGCTCCTCTCAGACAAGACACAGGACAGCAGAGATTTTGTGTGTGAATATGCAGCTGAATTTTAACAGCACTGGAAGAGAGGACAGAGAAAGGGTTGCAAAAGGAAGAGGACTCTTAGTCTATAGGCTACTATACAAAAAATATTATCCTCCAAACATGTAAGTGCTTCTCAGACATGCTCTTAATAGCATTATTGTGTTAGCCAAATTTAACAACAAGAAAGAGAATTCAGCTGATGCCATGAAGAGAGACAAGTCGCCATTTTTTAGCATCCTGTCCTTTTAGCAATATCATGGGATTTACTCAGTGCCAGTCAGTCATGTCTTTTAGCGACTGAAAGTCTCCCTGGGAGTGACAAAGGCATTGTGTTACATTATTTTTGTACTGTAAAGCAATTTACCAGGCATGGAGCAGCATAGTAAAAGAAAATTACAGTAATTCTCAAATTGACCGGGATGAACGTGCTCCTACCTTAAGTACCCACTGAGTATCACTGAAAGGAGAGCTCTGAATTTCAAACCAACCTTGACTTGCCTCAGCCTGCAGCTGAACACACACCCCTTCCTCTCCAGTCTTACTCAAAGGCACTATGCTGGAATTACCCCAGGCTAGACGCTTTGCTGGGGTCAGTTTTGTCTTACTCCAACAAGGCTATTGTATAGGAAAATTTTAGTTTTCAAATTGGTGCAAGTATAAACACTGCCCTGTTTTTGCAAACAATAATGTAATTAGAGGCTATTATAAAATAATCAACTTTGAACCATAATTTTGCATGTTTTCACTAAAAATGCACAGACTGTCATTTTAAAGTACTGTAATTATTGCTTTTATCATTCAAGTAACGTTTCATGGAAAAGCTTCACTAGAAGCAGATTCTGAAAGACCCGATACCTTAAACAGTTGCAAAGTCATAAATGAACTAACAGTTCCTGCCTGTACCTTAAGATTTTACAAACGAAATGTGCTAAAAGCCTTGAAATCAAGACACGGATGGTGTTTCATATCAGTATGTCTCAGAAGTAAAAATTAAAAAAGGGAAAAGAGGGAAAAGAGGGAAAAGAGGGGGGAAAACGGGGGGGAAAAGGAAAAGGGGGGAAAGGGGGGGAAGAGGGGGAAGGGGGGGAAGGGGGGAAGGGGGGAAGGGGGGAAGGGGCAAAAAGGGGAAAAGGGGGAAAAAGGAGAAAAGGGGAAAAGGGGGGAAAAGGGGGAAAAGGGGGAAAAGGGGGAAAAGAGGGGAAAGGGGGGAAAGGGGGGAAAGGGAGGAAAGGGGGAAAAGGGGGAAAAGAGAGAAAAGGGAGAAAAGGGGGGAAAGGAGGGAAAGGGAGGAAGGGGGGAAGGGCGGAAGGGGAGAAGGGGGAAAGGGGGAAAGGGGGAGAAAGGGGGGAAAAGGGGGGAAAAGGGGGGAAAGGGGGAAAAAGGGGGGGAAAGGGGGAAAAAGGGGGGAAAGGGGGGGGAAAGGGGGAGAAAAGGGGGGAAAAGGGGGGAAAGGGGGGGGAAAGGGGCAGAAAAGGGGGGAAAAAGGGGGAAAAGAAAAGCGAAAAAAAGAAAAAAAAAAAGAAAAAATAAACTCCCCCATAGGCTAAGGAGTAATTTTGAGGGAGTAGCAAGGCTATTTACACTGCTAATAGACATCTTCTAACAGTTTCTCTCAAGCAAAACCTTTGGGTTGACAGTGGACAAAACTGTGAGTATATCATATCACACAGAGGATCTAAATTAGTGAAAACTTTGACAGACCAAATTTTAAAATATGCAAATGTATGGTAACCTATGCCATATTTTACTTTTGCTTGTAAGAATTTATTCAAGAATGGACTTCCATGTCAGCACCTTCTTTTATTGCGCAGTCCAAATCTGAAAATACAATAGAAGATATGTACCTATTCCAAATCCAACGACTTAACTGGAATGAAACTTCAGGCCTGAAAGGTACCTACAGATGAGGAATGAAGCAGCTGAACAAAATACCAGATGGAAGGAAATACTGTCAAAATTTGAAATTTCATAAAATCACTAGAAATTAGTGAATTCTGAATCCTTCACTTTCTAGGAAATCCTAACAAAGATACTCAAAAGTATCCTATAATTTGCACCGGTAACTTAACCTAAATTTAAATATAATCTATATTTACCTTAAAGATTGTATCTTTAATTTTAATGTACAAATAGAAAAGCAGTCCAGAAAAGTGCTACTCCACATTTAAACCCTAAGCCTTCTGTCTCTGAATCCTACTGCCCAAGGCAGATGTCCCCAGGAAATAATTGCCACAGGTTTTCCTTATGCTGACAAGGGCCAAGAGAATAGAGGAAGGAGTCACTGTGAATAACTGGAAATAGATTTGAGATTTAAAGGTGAGATACATGAAATATTTGTACATTTATACATACAAAGGTACCATATGCATCGAAAATAATTTAAAAACACACAAGCAAAACTACAGAAGGTAGATTAGAGAAATATGACAGTGAAAACTAAGAATATTTGAACGGAGTTTTGCCATTAACTTCAATGGAACTAATAATGTTATTGAATTAAATTATAAATGTTCCCTTTAAGTATTAAGATCAAAAGTACATCACAGGATAACAGTTTTCCATCTCTCTTTCTCAGCGGTATCTGACAGCAGCACCAACAGGATGTTTTGCCACAGCACTAGGCTTAATTTATTTATTAATAAAGTAACTTGTCCATAAGTATCTCATGTTGTGACCAAAAAAGCATGACCTCTTGTCTACTTCTGACAACGAATTTCCTTCAAAATCCAGAAAAAAAAAGAAGACACAAAGTTTCCCACATCTGAGCACTCAGCTCTTAGAGCAGTGAGCTTGCTGTTCACCATCCATGCAATGGTTACCTATGTATAGCACAGGGCAATCTTGAAGCTGGTAACACAGCTGAGTGCCTAATCCTGGTATAGCAAGATGAGTTCTTCCAATATTTTGATTTGGATGTCTGATGGCAGCAGACACAGAGCAGCTATCAGATCAGCAAAAGAAAATGTTGTGTTAGGCTACTACAGTGCACTGACCTTCTACGAGGCAGTAAAAAGTGGTTTTAATCACAGAATAGTCTTGGTTGGAAAGGACCTTTAATATCATCGAGTCCAACCATTAACTTAACGTTACCAACTCAACCACTAAACAATATCTCTAAACAATATCCCTAAGCACCACATCTAATGCCTTGCTGTGCTTTGTTTTAATAGTCATTGAGAACATTTCATAACCAGTAATTTGATTTTTAAATCCTAACACTTCAGGCATTTATGATGTACAGATCTTAATTAATATCCTCGGTTTAATTAAAAGCTGGCCAAAAGATAAGTTCTCAGTACAAGTAGACGCTTGGCTACCGACACAATCCAATCTACAGCTACATGGAAACAATCAAGCATGGAGTAAACAACACACCCTCACTTGCTCCCTCCTGAAAAGAACATTAGAGCATGACATGTGGTGCACGCACACAGTGACATATTGCGTCTGCTACTATCCTGTTCCTCTTGCGTGTTACGCCCTTTCTCTACCTTGACTTTTTCTGGTCAACTGTGCAAGCTCTGAAGGGACCTTCTACCAAAGCGTTCGCAATGAAGTTTTGGATAAGAAGACTGCAATGATTCCACATTTGGTTTGACTTTAAATGCAACTTTATCAAGGAGAAACTGGATCACCAGGCAGATAGAAGAATATGTTTAGAATAGAAATTAAAAACGGACAACGCAGAACAGCTGCTCCACATCTCCTAACAAATACTGCCACTGCTCTTATTGTCTTTATGTGTATCCACACATTCCAATTCAACTTGCCACAATCTTTTTTTCTTTTTTTTCTTAAGAACCATTATAGTTGAGCTGTTCATTAAACTATTTTTACATAAAATGTGAAAAAAAATTTGTGTTTAATTTCCTGCACATTCTATTTATTTTTCTCTTTTTCATGTCTATCTTATTAGAAATCTTTTTCCATTCTAACCATATTATTTCATTTTCTTCTTATTTTCCTTTGTTATGCAATCCTTTATTGCCCCCAGCTACCATTATTTCACTATGCTGCAACTGATGTGCCTATCACTAAAGCTGCTTCAGTCACCCTTTATGTCTTTCCTGAACGTCCCTTTTCTCTTATCCACCACCTGCATGGTCCAAGCCCTTCCTTTCTTCCACTAGTATTTCCTCCTAACACTCTGCAAATATGATCCTACTTGCACATTATCATGTATTTTTTCCTACTTTTTGGGTCTCCCAAATCTAAAACAAACTTCACTAGCAAACTTTGAAATAATCCCTTAATTTCTTGCTTGTACTTACACCTGTCCTTACCATATGCTAGAATTTAACTCTCTTCCTTATGTGACTCACATGGTGGCTACATCACCAAAGTAGAAAGGCACCACAGGAATCCCTCAGGAAAGTACAGATCTCCTAGCAGAGTCAAGAAGAAGACAAAGGCTGAACGAGCCCTCTTCTCACCATGCTATGCTGGAGCACACTATGCTGTGATATCCCATGGGGGCACAGATAATTAAAGCAACAGATAATTCAGTAGGACACAACAGGGAGCAAATACAGTAGCATGCATATTACTCAGCAGGCATTACTGAGTGAGCCACAGAGAAAGTATTTTGAGATACAGAAAGAAAATAAAAAGGGGACAACCTCTGGTGTACAGAAAGAAAGAATTTATTTGAATATGAGGGTGTCTTCTCCCAGTTGTGGAACATGACATGACACTAATGGGCAAAAGCACACCCTGTCCTTGTCAGATTTCCAAAAGGAAATTTCCGAAGGAAGACAAAAAGCTTTCACTTTTGTTACTGCTTTTACTGCACTGACCATCACTGACACAATTTGGAAAAGGACAACTTGTAAGGGCAGTGTCCTGCTATATTTTAACTGCTGTTCTCATGTGGCCGATGAGGATAATTTCCTAGAGACACAACTGAAGATATTTTCAGAATGATTTAAGTAAGATGCTGCTGCCCATGCAATTCTCACTCCCAATTTGGTGCATGAGCAAAGTTCCTTGAGATCAGCTAAGAGAAAACACAGCGTTCCCAGAGTTCACCTTGTGGACTGGCAGAGAGTTAAAATTTGCTACGTTTACTGTAAGGAGTTTACAACTGTCATTTAATAGTTTCCATATTTCAGTTTCTACTATACAAAGGAAAAATATCAAAATGAAGGATAAATTTGGGTTTTTTACAGGCTTTTCAGATCATGAATTGTTCCCAGTGTTTCTAGAAATGGACACTTATCTATGACAAATACCCATCTTTCCTCTTATCTCCCTTCTAATACGTAATTGAGGAAGAATATATGTTTCTGCTGCTAAATCTTTTAAGTACATGTGAAAAAAAACCTTTCAAATGCTATAACACAGTATATGGCTGCAAGGCACTGTAGCCTTAAAACACATGACAAGCCAAGCAGAAGCAAATTTGGGTTTGGGTTTTGCTTTGTTTTATTCAAAGGACAAGCATAGAAATATTTACAGGTTGGGCCATCTGACTTAATTTCATTTCTTGTTGGCTAGAAAGAGCAAATTGCTTTATTCCATTGAATTTTCAGCAACCTAGCATGTGATTCAGAAGATCATAGAGCAGCTGCAGCACATTCAAAAATAAGCCTTCAGCTTCTACAGTGAGGTCTGAAAATGTAATGAGTCTTGCCTTGTAATGAATTTACATTCTCATTTTTGAGTAACTAGCACCACCACAAGAGACTATATAATAAACAGCTGCATCAGAGAAGTATCAGGATGATTTCCTTTCATAACTTACTTCAGGTAAATATTAACAGACACGTTTCAAAAAGTAAGTTTAAGATTCTACTTCAAAACTGAGCTCATATGTGATACAGTCTATGTGTGCATGACTAGGAGAAAATAAGCATTTTAAAAAAAAAAGATGGCTATCCAAGCCAATAAGAGGTACATCCTGGTGAGCTCCAGCAATAACATTCATACGTTCAAAGTGTAAAATGTTCATTATAAAACAATGTGTTGCATAGTCAACTTAATAGATAGGTTATTTTTTTCATTTATGTGTCATGTTATTTGCGTACAATATTAATCACATTTATTTTACAAATTCAACTTTTTTAAAGGGCCCCCAGGAGAAAGTCAGATTTAAAGTCTGAGACCTTGAGCACTGGCTATCTCACTTTTGGATATTAGCCTTTGAATAGATTTCACAGCCAAAACAATTCCGTTTCTCTGCATTCTTGTGTCATGGATTGCATGGTGAGTTATTTCAGCTGGCTCATCGTGTGGAAAACTAACTCTGCCAACACAGAAAAATAGAAGGAAAGCTTTCTGATGGATCAACAAGATATATCAACTCACCTTCTAGTGATAAAATCACTTGATCCAATGCAAAGTAGAGAAATGGGAACATGGTGTTGGGTAGGAGAGCAAACAGACAGTTCCTTTAGTACAAGCTTACTACAAGGTCAGCTGAACCATAACACCCTTCATGTGTCCCCACTGTGTGGGTCATTCCTTAATTTTTAACATCCAAGATCTCTTCCTTGGCTGTGACCTAGCAGTGCTTTCTACTCCTGTTTCTGGGGAAGGTGAGATTGTGCTCAATGACTTCAGTGTGCTTACAGCACTCTCTGTCAATGGATGAGTTTTTCTAATGCTGCTGTGTGTATGTTATTAAGTTGTGATATCCCTCCCAAGTTATCCATGATTACTTACCTTTGCAACTTATCCTTTGATAAGTTCTTAAACTACATCTTAGGAGGCTGACTAAGTGTGAGAAGCACCTGATGAGGACAGCCTCATAAATTTGGAGAGGTACCATTATTAAAAGAGCTCTTCCTGAAATACTCCTTGCCTTCCAGTGACTGACACTGAAAAAACAGAGGTACGAAAGGCAGCCATTTACTTAATTCCTCTGAGAGAGATCTTGGAACAATAGGATCATTTAAAATAACTTCCTTTGAAAGAAATTCACAATCCAGTGTGACTGAGACATCCAAGGCCTATAGAGCTCCTGAAGAACAGAGGACACTGAGAATAGATATCTGTTGCTGTAAGGAAAATGTCCCCTTTTTAATCTTCTGAAAATGGCTCAAGGTATTGCCTCCTTCTATGAGATCTGTAATGGAGAAGTGACTGGAGAGAGCACCCTGGCTTCTTTTCAAAGAGACAGATGAAACAAATACATAATCATCCACTTAGGGCCTGGATTTGCAGAGTGCCAATTTTATCTCATGCTGGTTTAAGTGGAATTGGAGCTGACAACTATCTGAATATCATATCTTTCATGAAGCTCAGTAGTGCAGATTTCAACACTGAACTAACTCATAAGCTTGGCCAACGTCCTGAGCAGCTTCAGTGATGAGATGTTCAGTGCTGAGCTATGTGGCCTGAGGAGATATGATTGGTGCTACCACCAAACCTGTAGAAATCACAAGTGTCTATGTCTGAGATGCTGCAGAGAAGAAAACATCAGAGGCATCATAATCCTTTGAGACAAAGAAAACATTTGTGCTTACAGGCACAGGTCTTGGAATAATGAGCCTAGGATCAAGAACAACAGCCCTTAACAACAGCAACCTTGAAGTTTTTCCTGGCTTCTCAGAAACAGTTGGTTTGGAGACTCTAACAGCAATAGCTTAATTGCTCAGCTGTCTCCAGAGCTGATGAAGCCACAAGAGTGTTTGCATACTGAAGAACATGGCAGGCAGGCCTAAAAGCCAGGAGCCTAGGGATCTGCCACAATGACTAAAGTGGCCTCTTGAAAAGGGTGGTCAGTGGAGAGAAACTAGGTATACAGATAAAAGTAAAGTTACTTTTTTTCCTTCCAAAGACCAAATTTATAGAAGCTGAAAGAATAGGAGAAATAAAATCCATGCACAAAATGAGAATGCAACTGTCTCACATAAGCAAGCTCTGTCATAGAATAGAGCACGTGGCCAGCATTCAGCCTCACACTAAGCTTGACTTGTTGATCTTTTGTTGTGGTCAACACACTGTGATGTACTCTCACGGTCTACGTGAACATTCATGTGAGAACAGACAGATATTTGAGGAACAAACACAGTTACAAGTCAACTAAAAAAATTAACACAACTGAAAGGTGGTGACTAATTCTCTTTGAAGTTCTTCTCTCTCCTGAATGTATACTTCACCACAAACACTATGGTAGTCTCATAATTGATTTGTTTTCTCAGCTCAAAGACTCTGGTTACTGTATACTGAGACTGATTTAACAGGTTTAATTCAAGGGAGAATTTTAGGATTTTCTTAAAATATTTTATAATCTACCCTGCAGGACAACTTTTAATTTTGCTGTCCTTGAGTAACTTCCTCTCCTGAACTGATCGAATATCTCCAGCTCCTCTTTTGTTGCTTAGACAACCTGCAGCAAAAGTCCCATTGGAGAATCCTAGACTTCCTTCTTCTGTGTGTGCTCAGCCCAATGCAAATGAAACCCTAGATCACATCCAGTACTGAATAAATCTCAGTATGCCCTCAGCATCTGACCTGTTGGTCATGACAGTGAAACTCCAGAATCCAGCACAGGTTGTGCTACTCCAGCAGCTCAAGGTGTTGAATATGATGACTGTAGAGAATCCAAGACTCAGGGAGAAATGCAAAAAGTATAGTATCATTGTACTTCAAGTGAAATGAAGTGAAAATCAGATCTGTATTTTCCCTCACAACTAAAAGATTAATTATCTTTGAAAGTGAGAAGACAGATTTTTATTGTCATTTGCTACTGATCTGAGAAGAGTGCAACCAACATAGATAAAGCTGGTGACAATTTTGATCCTTTTTCTGTTAACTAGTGTTGGGACAGCTGACCTGTGTGAGGTTGAAATATGCCCTCAGCTTTTCCAACCATGAAACTGAAGTCATTGGACAATGTTGATTAGTGGTTGAAGATATGCTGCACATTTTTTGTGCAGTGTGCAGCAATTCTACAATCTCCAGCAACCAAGACCATCTCTGGATTTAGATTTGTCTTCTCATGCTGAATGTTCATTTCCACAATGACCAGCGTATGTTCCTTTTTCCACAGCCTGAGAAGGCTGTGGGCAGCATCACTAAGAAGGGAAGAGGGAAAGGAACAGAGGACTGCTGATGAGAAAGTCCTCTGGATTTGAGTATATGATTATACCAGCACCTACAGTCACTGAGATAGCAGATGAGATTACAGGATAGTGCAGATGAGAACAGACCAGTTTTTTGAGGATCTTTTCAAGACTGTATCTTCCATCAAAATGCCTAGCTAGGACTATGTTATCAATGATTCTGCAACCAGCACATGACTGCATTTGCTCTGAGGAAGGACTTTGTCAACAGAAAGTAAGTTTTTAGATAAGCAAGGGTAATCCTATGCCAGGAATTTTCAACAACAGTGGAGTCTATGGCCACAATATTTACAGTAGTACTCAAAATAAATCTAGTCTCATGTACATGAGTCGCACATGAACCAAATATAGAATCTTTGTAGACATTCATTCAAAGAAACAACACAAGGATTGGGTTGCCCATATAAACAGAGGGCCAGAAACATCAGTCATTGGTTCTTAATGCTAAGAAAATAATTAATTCATACTTTCTCAAAAATAAAAAGGAATATTAAGAATAAGCCAAAAACATAGAAGTGGAACAATAAAATCTACAAGTTTAAAATAAAAAGCAACAAAAAATTTGCATTAAATATTGAAGAATAATTTTTTGTTCAAAAATACCACAGGACTGCCACAATGCTGCCATAGACATTAGCATTAATGCATGGATAGCATATTCTGACCTTTAAATTTAAAACTACCTAAATCATTGCAGATTGTATAATGTCTACAAGATCCTCCTTTTCCCATCCTACTACTTTCCTGAAATTTAAAGTAAAGGAAAACTAAAAAAAAAAAAAAAGGGAATGGGAGTTAGACTTGGTAATATTGTTTGCTATTGGTCTTTTCCACGCTTCCTTCCATGCTCATTTTTTAGTATTTACCTTTTGGATATTTTAGATATGCAATCTCAGCAGACCTCCTGAACACAGGGGACAGAATTACGGAAAGGAGAGCAAATTACACAAAAAGCAGAGCTATACACAATAGCTAAGGAAAGAACAAACATTGTAATCATACTACATATTATTGTGAAACTACACAGAAAATAATCACCTAGTAATTTTCCATTATATCAAAGAAAGCATATACTTTCTATACAATAATTTTGTTTTTTTTTATTCAGAACTCTCTCTCCTGAAAAAAACCCAACTTTTTAACAAATAATACACAATTTCCACAGGAAAGAAAAATCTGTGGTTTTGACCAGTTCTAGAATTACATAATCAATGCTGCTCTGGAACCACAGCAGAGACTACCTGTATCTCCAACAGTCTGAAAGGGCACTGCTGTCATTCCCCTCATGCCTCACATCAGAAATAGTAGTTGAGTGCTGCAGGTAACACTGTTGGGTAAAATATGGGATGGTTTTCCTGTTGCAGTCAAAGTACTACACTGCTGAAGTACCACTGTACTGAAGTTCCGTTTTTTAGATGGCAATATCTAACTATGAAGGAGGTGAGGGTAATGGAATAATCTGACTAAATAACATAGACTTTGTGTGTTTGTTTGTTTTTTTTTTATTTTGAAAGCCCATAATATTCAGCAGAGGAACAACACACTTATCAAGAGAATATTCTGTTCGTAAGAAATATCAATACATCTCATTACAGTGACAGTGCAATAGCATGGCTTTGATATTACTAAATTCCCAGCTTTGATAAACAGCCCACAAATTACCTCTTGAAGGGAGCTGCATAATAATACCTGAAGCGTAAAGAGAGGAAATGGAGTTTAATTAAGTGTTGCCCAGCTAAATCTCATCGAGAAATGCATAGGGAGGTGGGAAGAATACTGAGGACTTCAGCTCTGCACAGAGGTGGTAAGACAGAGTGGTCAGGCAAAAAGCTGTATCTGAAAACACGCTGAAGCTAGAGTGGGTTACACATCAGCAGTTTCTGATGAGCAAAACCACTCATTGTCACTGCTCTCCACGTAGTCCCTTTCAACATGCAACATTCACTTTCTTCCCATTATACACAAAGGGTGAAAAGCAGTATCATAAACAAAGGAAAAATGAGTAATGCTGAACTACATGTGTTCTAATTCATATTTAATACTCAAACAAAACCCAAAGCTGTAGTGCAATGTGCATTAATATCCCAGCAGGAAATTCCTGGGGAAAAAAATCACATAAAGGCAGATAGAACCATTGTAGAGAAAAGCTGCCAGTGTTACATTGCGGTTGGAACATGATGGTACTGAAACATTTTCTTGCAGAATTACTGGGTGTTTTAAATTAGGATTGGCATGATGCTAAAAACTAGCACATACACTGTTTTCCTTAGGTATCACAATTAATACTCCAAGAGGAGTACCGATCACCTGGAACTACCTAGCTGCCCACTAAAATCAAAAGCAACGGACCCTAATACGTTCAGAAAATCTGTATTATTATATTTCATTTTTTAGGATTCTAACTTCTAGGAGCAGGTAGATTCACCAAAAACATGTTGCCAGAGTGCTCCAATACTTAGTGGCATCTCACAGATTAAAATGAGCTTGCATTCAACTTTGTCTCTCTACTAATAATCCTTGACTTGGACCATTTAATTTTGCATGAATGTTCTATTGCCCTAAATAAATGAACTTTCAGAAGCAGTCAACAGATTACCAGTGTCCTAAATTTAGTGGCATTTTACAAATGCCGTTTACAAACAAGCACATGTAGATATTGTAACATCTCCTGCAGTTTTGCCTTTGCTTAATTAATGAGAAAAAGCTCTTTAAAGTGTTTTATGTAACATAATCCCAGAGAAATATTTCTTCACAGAAATTTCGCATTTCTTGGAATGTCGGTTATCCAAATACTAACCTAAAGCTCCAAGAAGGCAACTGTTATACTGCTTTTGCTTCCCTAAGTGATACTGACTCTTAACTGGAGACTGAGCAGTCAAAACAGAAAAGAAGTTCAGCAGCAAATTGCCTGGGCTAATAATAGAGACAAAGCATCATCTACTAATTAACATACCAATAATTGAATATTGATTAGGGTTTGTCACTTCTAAAATAATTGAATCCATCTCACTTCTAACAAACAAGAGACTAAGATTTGTAATAAACAAAGGATCTTTGATTCAGGAATGCTTTGTCAGCTTTCCTATTGTGTTCTGCACACCGAAAGATGCATTCAAAATATTTCCCCCTATTTGATAAATTTCCTTGCTTTTCAGTTCCCAAAGAGAAAACACTCGGGGTATCGTGAGAGCATAAAATTCATACATACCATCTTGTTCCTGTGTACAAAAGCAGATCCAAGCACAAAGGATTTAAGAGAAGTAAAACCTGGTGATACTGCTAAATGTTACCTCATTTACTGGAAATTCAGGATAAAATTATAAGGGTTGCACAGCAGCTATAAAAGGTCAGTAACACAAAACAGAAGGGGTTTTTCTATTGTTTTTTTTTCCCTAGTTATTTTTTGGAGGCTGACTTTTCAAAGATATGGCTAAAGTATAAACTGCACATCTACCAAAAGCTTTTATGCGATTCCATGGAGCCATTGAATCCTGAGAAATGGCAGCACTTGAGATAAACTGGAAGAATAATGCCTGGGAAGGTATCTGCATGGTTAACAACAGTATCGAGTTAAAGGTATAATCCTGTTCCCTGTCTGAGAACAGAAAGGCCATTAATCTTCAAATGTTTTTGTCTCGGGAATGAGAGGAATATAAGGATAGGAGACCGAAACTCAAGCCCAAACAGGAGAAATGACAGTAAATGGAATACTATTCAGAAATATCTCCTTTGAGAGTTTTTAACTCTTCTTGAGTTCCTTCAGTTTCAAGTGTCTGTAGTCCTTAAGAGTAAGGCCTCACAAACAGAAGACTGATTATGGAACAGTTGCTTTTAAAATAGTAACAATGACCTTATCTTCCATCTGGTTTTCACCATAAGATTTCATGGTTTCAAGAAAGGTTACTTTCTTTGGAAGCTAAAAATTCACATATATATGTGTCATATATATATACACATACACACATGTGATTTGCCGAGATAATTTTAAAAGGTATTGATATTCATTCAATTTAATTTAATTTATCATAAGGTGGAGTTTTTTCTACAACAGGGATTCGAGAAATGCATTTATTAAAAAAACCTCACCCTGATGCCACCATTTTGTACTAAATGAAACAATTTTGTGATATTTTCTTCCCAGATGTGGAAGTACAGGGAACCTGATAACTGAAACTGCCTGTTTACACAAGTGACTTCTCAGATCCATATTCTCCAACCTGAACGAAGTGCCAGGGCTTAACGAAACCATAAAGCATGAAAAGCAATTTCTACAGTTAAACAGTACTTTAGGTGTGACAAAATGAGGTGTTACTGGTCAAATAAATGAATCTATTTTACCATGTTTAACTAATGGGTCAGTCCGTAGGTATTCCTTTGCTCTTCTATGTTTCTTATAATACTGAAGTGAGGGACCCTCTGCAACTCAGGCAGCAGCTAGGGAGAAACTGTGACACATATCCCACCAAATACCTCTTTTTCCCTCACAGAAGGTTTCTTCTGTGCACAGATTTTGGGGGAGAATATTCTGGATTAAAAAGTCAATTTTTCATTAAATGTCACTGAAGCTCATCTTTAAATTGGTGCTAAAAACGGCTCGCTCTTGCATTGCGACCTTTTGTGTCCAGATTCATCACATAGGGAATTTTTACAGCAAATTCTACACCTCCTGCAAAGCATGGTTTAAAATGGAAGCTCCGACACAACATTAGCAATGGCCATGCTATGATAAGAGAGAAGAGAATACAATAATTGCTATAGTTTGCTAAGCTCCACCTGGAGGACCTGGTGGCTAAATGGATTACTCACTGACTTTTCACCTCTGGGATTCCAGCCCTGACTGCAGTGACTGAAAATCATTCTGATCAGTCAAGTGAAAAAAGACCAAAGTGAAATCAGACTGGTGGTTTCAGCTTCGTTCCCTCAGTGCTGTACTTCCAAATCACAAAACCACAGCACATTGAACACTGCTAGCAGGGGAGAAAGTGAGAGGCTTTGAGGCTTAATGAGCATGAATCCAGCTGGCTGTCCAGCTCGCAAACACCTTAACATAGACTGTAACCACCCCTTACAAACAGGCACAAAGTAGAATAAATGACTGTGGATTATCGTACAAATTATTCAGAAACAATCCCTTGCAAATGTGTATTGAAATGTCTCCATTGCATATCACAATAATGTAATTTGTTAATCATATTAGATTAACTCTGACGGTTAGATGATACTTTGGTAAATGTTTAAAGAAAGTCTCTAACAGTATTTGAGTATTTCTATTAAAAAATATATGCCTTTCTATTTTCATTGTACTCACAAACACTAAATAATCCTAGCACATTCCATGACCTATACGTGCAAGAATTATTTCAATTTAAAAATGGAGAGACTGGGGAACAGAGAGGTTGAAGTGCTTTGTCCATAGATTTTTAAGGCCAGAAAAGGACATTATGATCATCTAACCTGACATTACACTTCCTGCTGTCTCTGTACAAGGCTGGACAGTGAGAATCAATAAAGAGAACCACTGTTAGGATGCAGGAGTTCAAGATTTCAAACCTCAAGCTCAATTCCCTGTTAATTTATAGAACTAGGTGCAGAAAATTTGCCTCAAAGCCAGTGTTTTACTGCAAATGAAACAGTCTTGCCCTGTGATGCTGTCTTTAGCTGTAGCTCAGCCAGCAAAGACAGACAAAATCCCTCTTCCTCCAGCAAGACAATTTAAATGGGAAAGAGAGCTAGCATACATTAAAAGTATACAGAAAATGCCTCATTAAATTACTGCTTGGAACCAATCAGAAGAAAGACCTGTCATAGTTTTAATAATTCAGGGTTAGGGTTTTTGTTTGGTTGTTTTTTTTCCTTGTCTTAAATCATTTTATAAGGCCACTTCTTTATGGCAGAACCTGCAGAAAACACTCATTTGCTATGTGAACACAAGTGACAACATAGGTATGGAAGAAAGTGTGATTTTGTAGGCTGGAGCTAAGATGTTTCAAAAAGAAGTCTCATAAAGAATGCTGCCTACAAAAATGAACATTTTTATTTATGAGATCATTATTTGGGGGCATCTAGCACATTGTCATGTTTTTCATTAAATGAAAAATCGATTGAGGAAAAAACAGAGCCTGTGAATTTCTCTAGGGGATCAGGCATTGTTCCTCACTCAAAAGCGATGTTGGTTTTGCACCTCAGAGCTTTCTTAATTCTCACATCAGAGCAACAAACAGAACAGGCATTCTTAAAAAGCAGCCAGAGCAGCTGAACTTGTGCTCACAGAAGTCTCTGACTTTATTCTCCTCCCCTACCAACTATCCAGCTTCGATGCTCTCTTTAATGAGATTAGGGATTATTAGCAAATATGCAACATTGGACTGTTGTGAAAATGCATGAGAAAAATGTAGAAGTCGATCGAAACATCCTGTGTACGTGGAGAATTTTCAGATATGGCTCACTGCAGAAGGCTTGATTAGCTAGATATGATTGCAATCACTAATTCTCTTCTTTAGGGTCATATGACTGCTCAGATGCCCAGGAAATTTCAATTACAAAAGTAAATAGGTTGTGTGTGCTTCATGACTGTTTCACTAACCTAATACTGAAAAGCTTTCTTAAATACTGTATTTGCCCATAGCTCACACAAGGAATTTCATGCTTTAGAACTATTCATCTTTATTTAATAATAATTGCTTTATAGGATTTTCTTGGGTTATTTTAAAATGGTATAGAGTATAAAATTGCTTGTAGAACTTTTTTTACAACTTACATTTAATGAAATAGTATGCCAAAAGGCCTTCTAGAAACCTGAGAACAATTTAAACACCTGATAGCTACTTGATTATTGGCAAAATATAAATTTCTCTGACTTTTTTTTTTTTATGTATTGCATATAACTTATACTGCAAGGCGTCTACATGTCTACCCTGCACCTCACTGACTTTTATGCTGTTGGACGGAGACTGTATCCATAAACGGGACTCTCCTTTTTTGGATCAGTTTTTGACAACTGGGACCCGGATTACTTGCTATAGTCTATTGAGTTAGGCTGCTACAGAAAACTATGTGACATTATTTCTCTCTGACAAGTCATATGCATTATAATAAAAACTGGTTCAGTGAGAAACTCGGTAAAAACTAGTCTGAAATTAATTGGTCTCCATACAAACACAAATATGAGACAAAGCACCTGATAAACTCTATCATAAACGAAAGACCAGATTTGCTAATGGCATTTACTGCTATGCAAAATTAAGGAGTTAGATGCAAGTTAATTGCATCTGATGTTTCATCTGTTTCATTGTAGAAACTCTTCATGTGCTCTGCCTTAGAAGAGCACCACTATAGAAAATGATGTTATCTTTCTTTTGATGCACTAGTGGAAATTGAAAATGGCTTTTTAAAGAGTCTATTGGGGAACCAACATATTTTCCACAATTTTTTCATCCTTTGTTTCCCCAAAATGGATTTTCTTATTGATTTTGGAGCTATCATACATTTTCGTTCACAGTAGCCTGGCACACTGAAAATTTGCTGGGCACGTCTATTTCTTTTGCTCTCCACTATTTAGATTTTGCATTATATGGTCATTCATCTCCTAGTATGCAAGTCTGAATCGTTTCCATCTGTGAAATCTATTAATAATTTTTAGGTTTACTTTCACATCAACGTTTTTTCTTATCAAGGTCAGTAATTCTTAATTAAAAATAAAAATCTCAAAATCTACTCAAGATTGTTTTAAGTAAACCTATAACATTTTGTTTCATGTCAAGAGGAACACACTCATTTATTTCCTATTTTCCTATTTTACACTTGCAGCAGTATCCAACAAAATACTGCTACTCCAACAAAACACAGTTAATAGAAAAAAATGTTCTTCCAAAGTATTTCTTCCAAACACACTCTCTCTTCAGAATGGCTGTCACTAAATCTAGTTTCATTCAAGAGCTAGTAATGAGTCAGACGCATTTTTCTCATTTAAATGCATGCTTGCATAAAGAATCATTATCTGTCTACATTTGTACAGAAAATGTAGCGCTCAGAGCATGAACAACCTGAGCTGTGAACTACTGCCTGTGAATCAGACAGAAGGGTTTACCTTAGAACAGGCTAACACTGCTGCAGGGCATTGCTAAAATGTTGAGACCTAGTTGCACACTCTTCTCCCTGCCTGGATGCGAGATTACAATCTGATACCACATCCAGGTTTGCATTTCTAGAAGTTAGACACTGCATTCAGTAGTCCCTCAGGGATATTAAGGCATTCTGAATGACTCTCTTCCTCTTTCCTTGGCACCCTAGGCAGGTTTGGGTACGTAACAAAACCTGCATCTTCAAATCAGGGCTCTACTCAGCAAAAAAGACTTAGGAGAAAGAGTCTGTATTAAGACTGGATCCCAGCTGTGATGTCGTGCAAGTGTCCTAATAATGTGTAACAAGATGTAGCAGAGAGAAAAACATTTCAAATGAGTTAACCAAAAGAAAAGGAAGATATGAGCTTGATTTTCCTGTATTTTGCAATCTCAAATTCAATACATGTGTTAAAAATATATTTTCCATGGTGTAAGTATTAACATCTTAATTTTATGTGAACATTCATCTTTCTTTAAGGATGTTTTTTTAATTCATCCTTCCATACCTGCAGCAATGGTTAGTTGGGGAATCAACAGCTATCACAGTACCCAAGACCAAAGTACAGTAGTCAAAAGCAGGAGGCAGGGTGGGAGGGATCCTGCGCAGAGCTGCAGCAGCTGATGTGGCAACAGATAACTCAAGGCGTCATTCAGAACAAAATGCCTTCCAACAACCAGCCTCAGCCAGAGGATCCTTAGCGAGCAAGGATAGTGGGAGAACACCTAAAGCCTTGTGTTGGTAACAATACCATAACATTTTTCCTAAGGGAGCCTTTTAGTTTATTTATAACTCTTTGAAATATATATTAGCTTTTCTCCAGGTTCTTTGCACAGTGGGGACCGTACGCAAGCAATGGTTAGAAAGCTCCCATTCCCTGAATCACACACTACTATGATGAGGTGCTTCAAGTGCAGGCATTAAAGTTAGCCCCCTTACGCTGCAGTGCCATTCCCACTGGGTTTCTGAGAGGCATAATTCTCCTCTCTCACAAAAAAAAAAAAACCACCCACACCAATAAAACACATTTAATATGCCAAGAGACCATCTCCCTACCAGCTATCTTTGCTAGAAGGGCCCTTGAGCACCCTTGAGTTCATTTATGCTGCTGATATTGGCAAGGCTTCGTTTTCCTCTTACTGGTGATTGTTGCTATTTTAGGGGAAATGCTGTTCAAAACAAAAGCACCTGTAATCACCGACACTTCATAAAGTGCCCCCAGGCACAAAAGCAGCCAAACAATGGATGCTTCCTCATACATTCGCATATGTTGGATCTCTTTATTCAGAGGAAAAGTTATTAGACACACATAATGTTCAAGAATGCTAATATATAAAGATAATTGCATGATATATTTAAATTAGCCTTTACACCCCCCACCCCCCAGTAACACTGCTTGGAATGGGTATTTTTAATATAGCACAAACAGAAATTTCAACAAGACTAAGATATCAAGAACAACTGAGATTATAGCAGCATATCCTACAAATAACAGCTCAGGCTGGTAGATGTCCAGACATGGTCCCTGATGAACCAACTTTTCCACCACTGGTAACACTAGTTGTACAGCCCCAGGTGCTACCCTGAAAACTCTTAAGTGTCTCTCACTAAAATAACAAACTTTTTAAAAAAATAATAGCAACTTTTTTTCCACCCCTGAGGAACACTACATTTTTACTCTGTTACCAACTTTCTCCCTCTAGAATTTGCCCAGTTATCATCATGTCATTGTACAGGAAAAGGAAACCATAGCTGGTCACAAGTTCTCTAAAAGCAAAAGTTCCTAAATTCTCCCCTTCCCCAAATAATATCTCCAAGGGCTGCAAAAGGTATCAGCACCCAAAATAAGACTGTCAAATTAATTGTGGTGTTGAGTATTATCTCACTACTAAAAGTTGGGAAACACTTTTATTTTGTAAACTTTGGCTAACCTAATATTATTCTTTTTATACCTGGATAAACTTCAGAAGTCACAATCCCCAGAACTACTGTAAGATTAAATAAAAAGGTGAGGGGGGAAAATACAGCATTAAATATTCTTATGTATCAAATAGGCTCTCTTAAAAGAACACTCTAATTACAAATATGTAAAATATTAATAAACTTTTACAAAAAATAAACTGGAAAATTGTAGCCAATATATATCATAGATCTCATACAGCCTATAAAAGCATTACCATTTTATAGTTATAATTAAGACCATACAGGATTTGTGCAATTAATTTCACTGTGAACACACAAAGAATTTGTATTTTTCTCTAGGAATATAAGCTTATGCTATATCCAAGTTAAAATGAAAGAAACATACGTCCTTGGGGATATTACTGGTTTCCTGTGGTATGAAAACAAATACGCCTAGGTACTTGTGTCACTCCAACTTGATTTTAAATCATAGAGATTTAATTAATAAGTGAAATATAAAAAAGGTTCTTTGCATTGTTTTCACATAATTTGTTCAACCTGATGTACACAGAATTTTTTTATTCTTTAGCACTTGAGGATCATGGCGTGTTTGCAGATTCTTCCTAGTACAGCTTAACCTGAGAAAATTAAACACTACTGTTGGTATTGTCCTGAATGTGTTTGATGTCCAAGCTTATTTTTCTTTGACTGGCCAAATAGTTTTGCTCATTCTGCCAGACAAAAATAAGAAGATAAACCTGGAAGGGACATCCCAGGGAGTACAAGCAATTCCAGCTGATCACCAGTCCTTTCACAAGTCACTATTGATCCATTGTAAAAACAACCAGTTTTTTTGCTCCCTCTGCTGCTCTTAGCAGGTTGCTCCAGAACCTTATCTGTCTCATGGGGAGGAACCTTCTCCCAAGCTAAATATATTCAAGGACAGTTACATTCATTTTACTCTTATGCTACCACCACCCTTTAGCAGAAACAGCTTCCTTCTCTGGTGCCTGCTCCTGAAGGAGTAATCACACTCCTCAGCCTTAATTGTACTACATTTAACAAGCCAAGCTCTTTTTGTCCCCTCCACATGGCAAGCTTTGAGTTTCCTTAATTACTCTAGCTCCAGCTGTCCCAGTTCAAATTCATTTTCCACGAATGTGGCTAAACAAAACTGTCAGATGAGGTCTCTTCACTGTCTTGTACGATGTCGTGAATGCTCTCCTATCTCTACCAAAATGCACTGTTTCCCACTGCCAACTACCACAGCCTGATTTACGTACTCAGCATGCAAGTTCCTCTGGCACATGGGGTCCTAGCAGGTCTTTTTTCTTACTTGTTAATTTGTGACTGAAGAGGGCACCTCAGCTCAGAAACCAGTAGCTTGTAAGGCTAAAGAAAACAAGTCCCAGTACTTCTCAATCCCTAAAGCAACGTACACACTACACAGCATTAGAGTCTAAAATTAAGCATATTTTGTACCTATTTAGCCTAAGGACACGATGATGATGACGACGACATTTACTATCATCATTACTATTAGTATTACTACTATTGTTGTTGAGTGGGGTTTTTTCAGTTCAAAGTACCTGAAGTAATGAAAACCCCATGTTGTAGCCATCACTGTAGTATTTTTATGCCACGAAATGAAGTTTAGGTATAATGTGCAGCACAAGGGTGCAGTATGAAAGCATACGGGAACATTTGAAAGTGCAAAGCCTGTGAGTGTTAGGTGGTGCTGATGCTGATATCACGTTGTCAAACTGGCTGTCAGGAATGGTGTCTGGAGCACACTATTCCCTGAGCCATACCTGACCATTTTCTTGAGGAGGGCTAGTTGGCCTAACCTAAAACCACATGAGGAAGCATGCTAAAAATTAGGGACTGTGCTAAAAATTAAGCAGTACAATCTGTACTCACTGCCCGATCTCATGACCTATTCTCTGTTTTATATAGCAGTCTACATGGAATCTACAGGAACCATCCTGCATTTTCTAAAACTGAATTTCATTACATTTCTGTTATAATCTTCACGTTCATCTGGTTCTTCCCATCCCACTACCTCAATCCTCTTTCTCTGTTGACAGTCCCTCCTAAATTTGTGTCAACTGCAACAGCGGAGTACCACAACTTGCTACGATATTATTAATGAAAATACAACTAACTCCATTAACATCTTAATCTTTGGGAAATTCCACTGCTTTCTCCTCCTCAAGCCAGTATTTTCTTTTTCAATACAATCCACTGTCGTGTCCCGTTAGCCAGTTCTTCTGCTTCCTAACACTTCACATATTAAATCCCATCTTCCTCAGTTTTGTAAATAGTTTTTGTCATTCCTCTAAAAAAATAATTTGTTATGCTCCAATATTATTCCTGTCATTGTAGATGCCTTCAAAATTATTAATTCCAAAATGACAATCTTATTCGCAAATTTCCTCAGAAATCTGGGGTATAAACTATGCAATTCTCCAGAACCAAGCACATTAAGCTCTGGAAATTCAGATGCAGTAATTCCCATTCTCACACAGTCAGTCCACAGATCCTTGTGCTTAAGCTCAGTGCAGCCTCAGTGTAGAAAAAACAATTCTTCATTACTCCTTTATGTACAGAGTTGAAAAACTTATTTCTAAGGTTTTATAAGGATTTAAAACTAGTGTAAAAGTGCCAAAATAAGAGTCTTTTACAGTACTATGACTTCACTTTTATTACACCTTAATGGCAGAGTCTCTTCAGTGCTGTCTTAATACTCTTCAATTAAATAGTTATTTAAATATACGCTTTGGTTCAGAACCTCACAATAATGGTAATGTAGGTTCACAGCAATTAACAGATGAAACTTTTTGAGCTTTTCTAATCCTGACCCTACTGATGAGCTGCTAATGAGTCCAAATTGTACTGTTAAAATAATAACAAAATTGAACTTGATTTTAACTTCACATTTATATTGATATTATTTTAAGCATGCTTTAATGAAAGAGCTGTAATACCTAGTAGCAAGAAAGTATTTAGGTTTAAGAATTCTTGAGTTGATTAAAAGTGTTCTCTCCCTTAAAAATAAATAGTATCAAACATCATGCTATCAATACTTTATAGCCCATTGTTGAAAGGCATAATGTTTTCTTTCCATCGCTTAGGTTCTGAACAATTAGATGACTACAGTATTTTTTTTCAATAAACATTCTACTTTGGAACAAACTTCTCAGCTATTCTCTCCAGCTACTTCCAAGAACTCCTAAATTTGATGTGTCTCTAATACAAGTAATTCAAGAAACAGAAGGTGCAATACAGCTTCTATCTGAGGGAGAGAGCAGATAAGGTCATATACTAATATAGATGTTTTACTATTTTGCATCTGTGAGCTTGCCAAAGATCACTGGCTACAATGAAGCTGTGGGTCCCTGATTTGTTCCAGGATGTACTCCACCTTCTAGCAGTTCAGACAGGGTTGGTTTTTTTTTCAGTTATTTGCTTTGTGGGAAAAAATCATATCTGTCCCATTTTTCCTATGAGAGGAATGGTTTCAACAGTGGCATGTCTCTAAGAAGTGCTCCTCCCTCCGGCCACTCTCAACTGGGACACCAGATTTGGTGAAACTTTCTTACTATCCTAAACACGTTTGTGCCTGACATGTTCCGAAAGAGACTATACAAAGGTGAATTTAGAGAGTTGTGTGCCTCTAGTTATGTGGTGGGGCTTTGTTGTTTTTTTTTTTTTCCTAACAGGAGGAGAGGATTTGTTTTTTCTTCATTCATTGAGTTGTATAGAAAACCCTCTAAGAATATTTATTTTCTTTTCTTTGCCTCTTGTTCTCTCAATTAAAAGACATATAACAAAAAGCATATTCTGATTAGTATTCCACAAGATAACCAACTCCTCTTTCTGTGCAGTCTAAGGTGCAGTTTATTTATTATTTGTATGCTCTTCCATTTATTCCAGCAGCCCCTTTGACCGTAAGAATTACTTACACCTGCAAGACTAACAAAAAAGCTGATTTTTAAAAGTTGTTCTTGGTCTCTCCTTTGCCAGTACCTCTTGACCCAGCTTCCTCTGTCTCTCTGGAATTAAATGAAAGCCATCATCTGCTGAAAACATGTAACTTGAACACTCTTCCAGTGTTAGCAATCTTATGACTTGCACTGACAGAACAACGCTTAGAGGAAACAACCAGCTACTGTGGTACCATCTTTTCAGAAGCACTGCACACATCCTGACCTACCAGTAGCATGTAGAAGCACAGAAAAATTGTTTTTGGAGACAAACCAAGTAACCTGATGGATGTTCCTCTCCCACTCCCAAAGACAGCTAATTGTAGGATTCTTTTGAAGAAGAAGGAAAAAAAATATTCCCACGTTTATATATAGAGAGGTAAAAAGATAGTCTACTCATGGTCTGACTGAGAACATCCATGGAGACAGAAACACACACTGCACCTTGTCAGATTTATTTTCTGACATCAGATGCAAAGCAGTAATGTGTGAGCATGCAGTTTGCACAGGAGGAACCCATTAATAGAGAAGAACCACCAATAAATCTTTCAATGTTCTCCAACTCAGCAATACAGTCCAACAGCACAATGATTTCTGAGAAGTATAAATGCATTCTCACACAAAAGGACCCAGGAAACTGATTCATTTATACCAGAAAGCTCTGGCCAAACTGAAATCCCTCACTTTTGAGATGGAGTCAATCATAAACAAACTCCTAAAGAGAAGTCATACAAGAGTGAGTTGTGGCTTATAGAAGATTTCTTTCCTACTTTAGCAGACAGCCATTTTAGGTCTGCTCCATATGTCATAAAATTAAATTCCATTAAAAAAAAAGCTCCATATTATTCTATAGAAAAAGGAAAAAACCCTCTTATCAGGTGCATAAACACTTACTCTTTTGAAGTGCTGTTTCTAAATAGTGAAGATTTGCACATAACCTCCACTTCTACTAGAGGCAGCGGTAATGCTGGTGATACTCTCAAAATACTTTCATCATCTGCATCGATTTTTCAAGAACATTAACAACTTTCATGTTACGGTAACTCTAACAAGTAAACATATTTTTGAAATACAAACTATTTTTTTGCTCAAAGATATGATTCGAGAAAATGAGAGCTTCCTTATACAGGCTGGTGTTAATGAATTGCATAAGTATCTGTCATTATCACCTACAATTCTTCCTCTGTGGTTCCCTGTATTTTAGCTACAGTTCCCCACCTGCTGAGAACAGATGCAGGTTCACTTCCCCAGAAGGTGATCAAAACATCTAATTTTCTTTCAGTGGGAGCTTTTCTCACAAATGACTTTTTGCCTGAATGCCCTTCTCCAAAATCTCAATATAGCTTTTCACAGGCAAAATTATCTTTTACCATTTATAGTTTCTTTTCTCTTAATTAATAACCTAGGATATAATTGCAATACAACATTTCAGAGAGTGCAATTATATCTTAATAAACCATGCAGGGCATTTAAAGGCAAAGTGCCCTAGGTTTTCAAGTACTCCACATTATTTCCATACTCTTTGACATGCTCTGTGGCTTAGTCTGATGTGGCTTTTCTAATTAGAAACAAACAGAAGTTAATCATTTAGGAGGCAATGAGAAAGGGAGAGTAAGAAAAATACACTTACTTTGCAGTTACATCTTAATTCCATGCAGTAATTTAGACATAATTTATCCTTTCTTTTTTTTTTTTCCCAAGTAGACTGAAGAATTAGAGTGAGATTGACAAGGGAAAAAAAAAAAACAAAACCAAACCACCCAACAGATAATTTAAAAATGTTAAGGCAGAAAACAAGTTTTGCTAATATTTATTTAAGAATCTATACATCACCTCTGCTCACACCGGGTTTTCCAAGCAATACCTTGTAGTGTTCTTCCATAGGGAACAAGAAACACAATTAGTAAACCATGTGATTCAGAAAAGAAGAATTTGATAAGGATATCACCCAAGTTGTAAATGGAAAATGCATGAGTCATTTGTCACTTAAGAAAGTCTATGGTATCATTCCATTACTCATTTCCTAATATTTTGGGACTGGCTAACTTCAGCGGGGATAATTGCTTGGGAAAAAAGTACAATCATATTATCTAGGAACAAGGTCAGATGTCCATACAACCCAAAGACTTTATTAAATAAAACAACTGTTCAGCTGCTGTCTTGCAGAAGTTTGGAGAAGATAAGGAAGCTATGTGCATGCAAAGATTTTGACACACTTCATAGTACTGAGTGGGAAACAATTAAAATAGTCATCCTACTGAATAAATTTGGGTTTGGGGTATGTAATTTAGCCTCCACTTTCAAACTGTACTATTTTCCAAAATAAGTCACAACCGGAACCCTCAAGGTCTTTGGGTGCTCACTGCTACAGACAGGCATCTCAGGACCTTCTCAAAATTACTAACTTTGATAATAAGTCCTCCTGAAAATATGATATCTTTCTTAGTTACTTAGAGGAGACTTAGCTGAAAGTAAAAATCACTGAAAGGAAAATCGGCCTGGTTTAGGCCAAACCAGGACACTGCTTCAGACTACTTCTGAAGTAAACTATTTTTACAACAAATATTTTTTGTGACGAATCATGCTCTGAATGAGGAGAAAATCACAGAATCACAGAATCACACAGAATCAATCAGGTTGGAAGAGACCTCTGGGATCATCGAGTCCAACCGTTGCCATTACACCACCCTGTCAACTAGACCATGGCACTAAGTGCCATGTCCAGTCTTTTCTTAAACACATCCAGAGATGGTGACTCCACCACCTCCCTGGGCAGCCCATTCCAATGTCTAATGACCCTTTCTGAAAAGAAATTCTTCCTGATGTCCAACCTGAACCTCCCCTGGTGAACCTTGAGGCTGTGCCCTCTTGTCCTATCGCTGGTTGCCTGGGAGAAGAGGCCAACTCCCACTTCACTACAACCTCCCTTCAGGTAGTTGTAGACTGCAATAAGGTCACCTCTGAGCCTCCTCTTCTCCAGGCTAAACAACCCCAGCTCCCTCAGCCGTTCCTCGTAGGTCAGACCCTCCAGACCCTTCGCCAGCTTGGTCGCCCTCCTCTGGACTCGCTCCAACACCGAAATGAAAAATGAAGAAAAACGAAGAAACAGGATCAACTCACTAAGGAAAATCATTAGGAATCTGATAAAAAAAGAGAAAAAATGTTCTTTTCATTATTATAGTAATGACAGGATAGAAACTACATGTTATCTTTTTTTTGCAGTTCTCTACTTACCCTTCTTGGAAAAGCTTGCTTCAAATATTGATTTTCAACTATTATCCAAACAAATTTCTAATTGTTCTTACTAAATGTGTGTAGACTAGCAAGCTAAGGGTTCTGTGAAGCATGCAGTATGTCTTCATTCTTGCTGTACATATCTTCCAAGTGTGTTAAGTTTTATTTATTTGACTACTACTTTCTTATTCTTTTTGCGCATTTAGTAGTGTGCGTGCTTAAGTGTTTTGCTAGAATGAGCTCTCAAGGAATAAGCATTGTTCACTTGAGCCCTCAACATTCTCACCACTAATTTAGCAATCTCAAAACAGAGAATTGCAAGTACGGTTAGTTATGTTCAGCACTGTGCATACTATTCAGTCTAAAGAAACCTCATAGGAATATACCAGAGCCTTGAAAGAGCTTTGTTTCGTTGTTTTTTTTTTTATTTTTGCTTTGTTTTGTTACTTTTATTTAATAAAGAACCTTTCAAATGCAGCAACTTTAAATCCACAGCTTCTAGGAGGACTATAGAAAAGCTCCTGACCACCAGGTGCCTACCTTATGCTTAAACTGGGAGACTTTCTTTTGCTAAATTCCCATGGAACTTTTAATGAAGTATTTGGTTCAAAAAGTGGTCAAAAGTGGTTGGCATTTTTATAATGAGAGAATCCCCAGTTCCAGTAAACGGAAACTATTCGCTATATGTGCTCATCTTCCCAGCACCTGTGGGAGCTGCTACCAAAGCAGATGGCCAAGAGGAGGATGAAAAGACAACGGATGAAGGAAAGAAGGAACCAGACGGACAAGCCAAGATGGTATTAATCTAATTCTTCCTAGTTCTTTTTTCCTGTTTCCTCCCTTCTGTGTCTCTGCCTGTTCCAGCCTGAAAATCAGTTGCCCTTCTTCAGGACATTTTACAATTTTACAAGCAAACTAAATGAACATATTAATTCTGCTTTTGCAGGGCTCCAAATACTGAGAAAAATAAATGTTCATTTATAATAGCAAAAATGCTAAACAAAGCGTGTTTATACCTGCAATAAAATGTCTTTCTGATTATGTGATTCTCCCATCCCCTAAGCACAAAATTGTTTCACAACAATTAAAACACATTTCTGAATTTATCTTCCTCAATTCCTGATTACCCCTGCATTTTACCTCTGTTTCTCAACTGCCTTACTCCATTCCTGAAACCTGTTCTAATACACATGTAAACCATTACTAAAAAGCATATAATTAGACTTAAATCAATAGCTGGATATCTGAATTGTGCAGTGGCAAAAGTCAGGCAATTCCACAGAAAGAGCCCCCAAGGAATATCCTCTGCTGCTCTACAAGGTTTTAGATTTTACTTTCTGCATTTTGACTGATTAATACAAAATGTACATTGGCATTTTTGCTGCTTATAATGCAAAAGGTTTGCAACATTCAGCAAGATACACTTACATTTGCCCGATATTTCTAATACAAACACTGCCTTAAATTTTCTGAATTACAGCTGCAGATTTTTATTAGGCTTTTTTTTTCCCCCTCTGTTGGTAAAAGCAGTAGCTATTTAATGTTTTTTAATGAGAATTAAAAACCTGTTTATTTGATTTAATCAGCTCATTGAGCATTCTCTGTACCTCTAATCCCTTGAATGAGTACGTCAAGGCATGTGATAGCACATAGCTGTGACAATAATCTCAGGAGGTTTTCCATTGCTGCCATTTATAAGTAATGCATTTTAGTGCTAAATAGACAGCTATACTCATTACAGAGGAAATCTACTCCTCCCCAGGCATAAGAGCAACAGTAGCTGGGTTTAGGCAAGGAATTATGGAGGCCTTCAAGGTACAGAACCCATTTCCAAAGAGGGAGCTGGCTCTGTAGCCCTCCACAAAGGCCCTGCCACTCCATCACCTCTTTTCTTCAGCCTCTAGACTAAGGAGCAAATGATAGTTACCTCTTACTCAGTTTACCTCCAGAGCTTCCTTCTGTTATACCACATTCAGAGGCTGCCATGGACCCACGACTCTGCTCTGCCACTGAGTATGAGCACTATGGGACCCACCAGGAAAAAGAGCCTTCCGTATCCAGTTATGGATAGCTTTCAGCATATACATGAATGTGGTACACATAGCATTAGACTCGGAATGAATGCCTGTGTGCATAAAAAACATGCCCATTTTTACCTCAGAACTGAGAACCTTCAATTAGCCATCCCTGCAAAAGAAAGTCTTCTCAGAGCTGTGGAGTAATGGCTCTAGCAAAGGCTGCCAGAACCTCAATCAGGACAAACCTATTTTAGCTATTTCAATCTAATTTTAGTTTCTTGCACTCAAAATTGAATATTGTTGGCCACAACAATACACATATCTACGAGCTAGGTTAGAGAAAAATATGCTGCAACAGCAAAGAAAATTTTTCATCTAGAGATGAAAATGTAGGTTGTCCCACGTATTATCTATGAAATGTTTGGGTTTTTTTAAACACAGAGTCAGTTTCCTCCCACTCCAGTCTCTCATTCACTACAATAATTTTTCCTGATAGTCACCCTGCTTCTCTTTACAAACTCATCAATACTTGAAGTTGCACTTCACAATGAAAAAAAAACAAACCAGCAACATGCTGCAAAGGATTGTGCAATGCTGACTAGCATTCATTTGAATGACGTGTCCATTCAACAAGGTAGGTAAAATAAGTCAATAAGGTTATGATGATTGCTCAGGCATTCTGTTTCTGGAGAACTACACAATCATTTCAAGTAAGGCAATTTTTGCCTCTTTTCTCAGCTTACTGAGATAGGAAAAGTTGAGCCATTACCCCTTCTACCTCAAAGAAAGAAGATGACTTGGTTTTCCCACTAAATTGCAGCTCCGAACTTTCAAAGAACAATTAAAAACCAGACTGCTAGTGTGGAAGGACCATAAAGTCTTTCAGGGTTTATCACTGTCAGGCTTGAATTGCATTTTATTATTTTTTTCAAATGCAACAGTTACTTGCATTTGTAACACTTTTATATTCTTTTACACTTTGTCTCATGTGGGACATGTGGTTGCCTTTAACTACACAAATGAAAATGCTTCTGGGATTTCTACCAAAGCTTAAGTCTGCTGCTGTCATTTGAACATGCATATTTATGTTTAAGCTTTAGTTTGCAGAAACACTGTGGATATCAATCACAAAACTCCCATCTCAAAGAAGCAGCACAATATAACCTATGTGAAGTGGCTAGATCCTTACTAATTGTCAGCTTGAGGTAGCAGGACAAGTTCTGTTCAGCTACGTGTAGAGGAATAACAAACTCCTTAAATGCAGCAGAGTTACCTGAGAGTCTTATTCAGTGACACTCAGAGCGGAACACAACCATAAATAGCAGCAGATGAGACAGTGCAGTATATGCAGTGCATATGCTTACTTGTTTGTGCTAGAGTGACTCTGATACAAAAGATGTATTAGTACAGAACTGAAAAACTAAGTCTGAAGAACTATGATATGCAAATTCCCATTGACTTCTTCTAGAGACAAATCTCGAAGGTTGCAGAATCAGACTCACTTTTTTATACAATAAATGGATGTTTTTAAGCCTTCATTTGCTAACCACATGATCATATAGCCCAAAGCAGAAACCAAGGATACTACAAAGTATTTAACAAAGAAAGGATAATTTCCATACCACGTTTTTTGAGTGACATTTAATGGCTGCTCAGTCATCAGACTGAAACTTGACTTTGATCTGACGTCCACTCCAGGGAAAGCATCTTTGAAGAGTGCATCCCGTTCCCTCTGCACAGGCAATTGCACTGACTAGAAACAACTGTAGCTCCCCACCTGAGCTGGTTCAGGAATTCACTCACTATACTGAGAGAGGTAGGTTTGAAATCAGCTTGGGACCCTGACTCACTCCAGTAACTAAAGACACGTCCTGGTAAAATATTCAGGGCTTTTCAAGCAACAGAGAAAAATTATGAAAGCAATTAAAGACAGCTCAAGTGTCAATTCGACCATGATGTAGTCTAGTAAGAATGGAGTATCTCCCAGATGCCTGTTGTACCCCATCAAAAGAACCCACATGCATGAGAAACTTTAAAGTAACAAATTCAGGTGGGTAAAAGTGACAGACACCAGGGTTGCCTTGTGCAGTGAAGCATGCAGAGAAGAGGAGCTGTAATGAATTCTGTGTAAGCACATTAACAAACTACTTGCTTCTATTCTGATTTATCTTTGCCATCAATTAGATAAATTTTATTTATGCCTTAGAGCTATGCTGTGTTGGCACTTGCTGTGTACTCTTCCCCCAGTGAATTTATTAGCCAACGATGTAATTTAATCAGTGATTTCAATTTACCACCAGCAAATCACATTTAGTATCGTTGTTTCCAATAATATTGTTTTTAAACAATGTGGTGCTTTGCTGTGTCTCACCATTAGATAGTGTCTTCAGTATTGTCAATCTGGTCACATTAAACCTCAGCCTGCATAAAAAAATGTGCTAGTTCCCCTGAGCAGCAGCTCTCTCTTCTTCCACAGCATACCACGCATGTCAAAAATATAATCAAAATTTAAACTAATGCCTCAGAACAGCTGCTTCTCTACCTTTTCCTGCCCTGTTCCTGTATATCCTAAAAAGCACTCAGATACAAAACACTGAATCAGAGCATCATATGTGCACTGATGACTATATTACTTTCATACCCCAGTTACAGTTCTGTTACTTTCTGGATACCGATCTCAATGGTCTCAACAAAATAACATAAGAGAAAGCAAGCCACCAGATCAACTAAACCTGTGTGAGCAGGGTAAGAGTGACAAAAGGTAGAGGAACTGCTGCTCTGTTTGAGCTCTTCCTCAGGCACCTTTTATCATTACTTTGTGATATTAACATTCCTTGTGAATCATGGGCATGTCTAGGACAGAAGCTGAAGCAGCCAAGGAACCATTACCATAATAAATATACCATCTGATTTCCATGGATATCCGAGTTCATTACGCCAAAGAGACCCCCGAGTGGCTTATACCTTGTAGTGGCTGCAGCAGGAAAGACTTTGTGAGGCTCCTACCTACCAATGCTGCTAACAGCCTACCACGAGGAACAGACTGCAAAAGAAAGGTGAGAGACGCCCTAAAGTCACAACAAAAGAAGTCCCTACTAGGGATTCTACAGGCTCTGCAAAAATGGAAACAGACGACTTCTGAGATTTTCTTGGACTATAATGCTGAAGACCTCTGTTTGCAGCTTAAAGAGTAATTCCTTGCCATCCTTAAGGCCTTAATTTCTGTCCTGGCTTGGACTAGGACAGAACTAATTTTCCTTTCAGTGATTTTTACTTTCAGTTAAGTTTCTACTAACTAACTGCACTTTCTGAAACTAACTGCATGCTTTGCAGACAGTGTCTGCTTCTAGGACTGATAACACTCGAAGTTTATAGTTATTGCTGAGGCACCAGTAGGGATGTTATACAGAAAGGCTCTTGCTTGTACTTATTCTTAGAGAAACCAAGGTCACTGCTAAATTCCTCACTGATTATGGTGAAGAGCCGCAGGAGGGTCGCACCTGCAGGGAGGAGCGGACGGGGCAGGTGACCCAAAACTGACCAACGAAGGTATTCCATCCCATACACGTCACTCTCAGTATAAAGCGGGGGGGTCACGAGGGTCTCGCCCCCTTCTGCTATGGCCAGCATCCGAAGAGGACTCTGTCCGTTTTCCTGCTGCCCCTGATCCCGATCCGTGCATTCCTGAATCTAGTTCCCGTCCATCGCTGGGCCCATCCCGGGCCTTCCCGGAGCCTGCCCTGCAGTGCCGGTGGTGACGTGGCCGACATCGGGGGAGCTCGATCTTGCTTTTGTACATATTTGTATACATTTAATTATTTCCATTCTTATTATTATACTCTTTTTCACTATTATAGTTTATTAAAACTGTTTTAACTTTCCAACCCATAAGTCTCTCTCCCTTTTCTCTTTTCCTTCCCCTTCTGGGGGGCGAAGAGGGTTAATAGAGAGCATCTGCCACCGGTTTAATAGCCGGCCCAGCCTTAAACCATGACAACTCCTTTGTTACCTGCTTTTCTGTGGAGAGTGGAAACAAGGATCATTATTTTTTTAAATACATAAATAAATAAAACAAAACTAAGGGAAGACTGAAGAGCTTCCTCCAAATAAAGGGGACATATATAATTTTTAAAATGCAGGCCAGTCTGAGTGTCTGTCAGTTTTTCCTATAAGCTCAAGGGATGTAGCAAAAAGGTGCTGCAACAATGGTCTTCAGAAGGAAAGAAAGAAGAAAAGAGAAGATGAATGATGAAAGATGAAGAAGTAATGAATTAATTAGCACTTAAAAGATGTACTCACTTATTAAAAAATAGACTTTCTCATTCCAACCATTCATTATTCTCTTTAGTTGATATTAAAATGAAGCCATTAATTACATATTATCATTTCTAGATAATTTGGTATGTGTATAAATTCTAATTCAGATGTCGAACATCAGGCTGTGACTGAACAGTATTTTGTGATTTTTTTGGTTGTGTTGTGTAAACATATTTTTTACTGTGGTTTTATATACTCTGCTTAGGCTTAAAAGTTAACAGTTTTTATTCAATGTTAAGTAATGTGGACTTCCTTAAAATTACTAGCTGATATGGTTAATGGGTCTCAAAAATCTCATATGAGAAATAAACCTTTGTGAATAACTGTGTTTTATACCTTTTTTAATGAGTAAAGAATGATAATAGCAGCAATGAACTCAATGAGAAAAGTATTTTGTAAGTATTAGTCTCTATTTATTCTAGAATTTAGTTCCTTGCATGCACAGTTATAATTAGCAAGAATTATAGAAAGCAAAAAAAATCTAACATCTTAGCTATCATTAAACAGGAATATGCTTTTCCTGAGGTTCAAAAGGCTTCTTAACATGGTACAAATAGGTGAAGATGAAGAATCCCAATTCTTCAACCTAAAGAAACAGATGTTTAAATTCTTTTGAGGAACATGCATGTTTCCTGAAAATGAAATTTGAAACGTGCAGGTCTCCACCCTTTCAAGTATATGCACTCACTCCCCAGCTGCTTTGCAAGGCTCAGTCTTATTATTTTAAATAACCCGGGTCAAATCCTCCAATGAAACAACATGCCTTTTTGGCAGGACAATAGGGACAGATTGTAGGCAGATCGTCCCACCTGGCATACCTAACCTTTACCTCTTTATCACCCCATATAACAAATATGTTAAAAGAAATAAAATAATATGGTCAGGGCTCTGTTTTACTAAGAATTGGAGGTCAATTTATATATTACAGAATAGACTCAAAAAATGACTCTGCTAGGCCTACATCGTCATAGACTTTCACCAGAATCAGGAGCTGCAGCCAAGCATTTTTAGCCAGTTATAAATCCAGGCCACTGTCTTTACCCGTTTTTGTAAGTGGCTTTGGTTATCTATCTGCCTGCTGTCATCACCAACCTGCAGCATATTCACAGAATGAATTAAGGTCCCAAGTTATCATTCTGTGCAGTAACAGAGTAAAATCAGCTTTCAGTTGCATGGATACATTCCCATGGAAGATCCTTTAAAGTGAACTCAAAGCCAGTGGGGTAAGAACGAAAAACCCTACAAGTTCTCAGAGGACAAACCATGGCACTTTCTGAAGCTCAATACTTAGTTCACAGCATACAAAATAGTGTAAGGGACTTATGCCTGATTTGCTGCAAATTTAATTCCTTACTTGACCTTTTCTTTCATCTGTAACACAACAAGAAAAAAATTATTTAAATATGTTTGTGCTAGCACCCATCTTCCTATTGAAAAACTAAATAATTTGTTTCTAAGCGAACCTAAGGTTGAGTCTTGCTGTATTTAAAGAAGGAATACTGAATTAAAGAAACCAAACCAGACAACAAAACAAGCAACAACAACAACAACAAAAAAGCCAGCCCCAGAACTTTCCAGATATCCAGATGGGACCATCAGGTGGGCAGTGAAATTTTCCTGCATTATGTGCCTTTAAAAGTCAGAAGACAGAGGCATACTACCACACAATATAGCTTGAATAATCTCAGTGATAACAAATAATAAAGATTGGGCATTAGAGTTTTCAGAGGTATTATCACAAAAAATAACCCTTTGTGCTTCATCACTGCACTGAAAATAGCATCCAAAAAGATAATTTAGGTCTGCAGCTCTCAGAGGAATCAAAACCTCAAAAAATTATATTACATTCTCAGGAAAATTTGACCAAGAGTGTACTGTTGATCAAAGGTCCAATGTATTTAGGTTTGCATATACATTACGAGTCATCTGAGGGAGCTGTGCACAATGCTAGTTAAGCCAATAAAGTGTGGACTGGTATAAGGTTATCCACTTTGATACTTAAATGAAAACGGTTTAATTGAAGTCATCAAAATGCAAAGCTAACACAGAAGCTAAATAGTTCATGACTTCCACCTGTATGCTGCCTTTTAACTTACCCATTTCTAATACAATTATTAGAATAACAACACATTGCAAGGCAGCCTGAACCTTTCGAGGGCATGAAGAGCTGTTATCTCCCACTGAGGACACTGTGAGGTGGCAGTGCTCAGCACCCGGCAGGATCACGCCTGGAAGTTTCACTTAAATCCAATGGGAACTGGACTGTCCTAAGACAGTCCTCTTTGGATGGTTAAAATACAAACGCATCTTTGTATAGGGATGCAGTGAAACAGCTCAGATCCTTTTTTGATGAGATGAAGGAGGGAGAATGAAGGGAAGCATTTGTTCAGATGAAGACCAAACACACTCAAAATACATACTCTCAGTCTGCCAGACACAGAAGATATATGAAGACAGCATGCTGGCCTCGAGATTACTTTTTGAATACATTACTGCAAAATGAAAAAATCAGCAAATTAATTTCCTTGAAGGGTATCCAAAAACTTGGGCTCCCAAAGGGTGAGATCTACAAAACAGTAACTGTTCTTTGTAAAGATGTATGAAAAGGAAGCTCAGCCTAATTCACCATGTAAGCAGTTAAGGAGTGCTTCTTCTAGCACTCCTCTGTGGCCTGTGTCAGTCTCATCATTCTTAATAAGATAAGGATGCCTTGATACATGTTTCATTTTCTGTAATAGTCAAAACTGGTGATGCTGGAAAAGCTTTCAGGCATGTGACCTTCCTCTACATAACTGCAAGTCAGTTCTTGTTTATAAGTGGTGATATTGTGTTATGCGGGTATCATTATCTATGTTATCTGCGGCATACATTGCATTCTTATTATCATTTTTAATGACTTATTATTTGGATTAAAATTCTGTTTGTATGATACCATAAAAAAACTCTCCAGGCAAAACAATACTGGCAGTTTTTAATTTTTCCAACCTATTATTACTAATAGTACTTCATATTTCTGTCACAAGTCATTCGCTGGTACCCAAGTGCTATATAAACAGTAATTAATTAGGTTTCTCAACATGCTAGTGAGGTACTATGGCTATTATTTTTGTCATACCAAGAGATTAAATGACCTGTTCAAGGATGCAGAAACAAATTGGAGATTTACATGGAAGCTTTGAATCCTAGGTTCCTGCTTTTAATGGTGCCCAACACTTACTCTCCTTTTGCTGGAGAGAAGCCATCATAAAAATTTTAATGAGTAATCTGTTAAACCTCTAATAGTGCATTACATAGACTATCAGTATCAGTGCACATAAATACATGGTCTCCAAGCATTTAGTCTTCGCTCTAAGACAAGTAACTTCAACAATAATGAAAAAGGAGATGTATCAGAAAAAGAAATCAGAGGTTAATTGTTATCACATTAAATTCTAAAAATATGCTCCCCTTTAACACCTCATGACAGATGCCAGAAAAGCAGACAGAATCTGTCATGAGGGAACAAAAGATGCTAATTTGCAGATAAGCCAACTATAGTCTACACTAATAAATTCAGTTCTTGTTGTTTCTTAATAATGAGCTGTCAGATGGCAGGATTATAGTGTGGTTTGACACCAAACTACTTTTCAGGGAGAGCCACGGTGTTGTGATGACACTCACCTCCTTCACTCCGCTGGGGTACTTCAATTCCATTACTTATAAAATAGAACCTAATTTCCTCCGTAGTACAAACCAACTTTGAAATCCTTAACGTAATTCTGTCGGGTAGGCGGGCATAAGGGAAACCACTTCATAGGCAAACAAAATCACATTACTAGATTATCATTTCTCACAAATAGACTCCTTACTCTGCCTGGTACCCTCTCTCTTTCTCCCCTTGCCCCAGGGCACAACACAGCAGTGTGCAGCGTATTGCCTTATGAATCTTCTTCAAGTACCCAATTATCCTGGTGCACCAGACTTGTCATTACCACGACAGCTGTGTGCAGTATGCATTACATGCTGTCAGAGGTGAAAGATTGTACATAGGCATCCTGCATTTCCATTACAAAGTGGAAAGTGAAAGGGAAGGAAGAGACAGACACAAACACACACTCCCCCTCAACAAACAACTTTGCTAAAGATGCTGATTAAAAGCAGAGGCTAAGATATTTTTTTTTACTGGCAATATAATTGCCAGACATTCTAGTGCTGTCTCTGCCTCTAGCAAAATTCCTCCTGTGTATTTTTCGTCATGATAATCAATGAGATGGCGTGAGTACCTTTTGAGCACTTTTAACAGAGTTGAATAAAACAGTCCATCAGCCTGCAGTTCCTCCAGAAGGAGAATTAAGCTTTGCATTTCCTTCCTCTGACCAGTTTTCTTCTTTTTAAAAAGTAAATACCCCATCACCACTCACACACAGAGACCCACCCACCCACAAAACCCTGAGGGCTGTCACTGCAGTAATTGAGCTGTGGTGGCTCAAATAGGTTCCCGCTATAGGAAGGTGTACGGAAGTGATATAGGACATGCACCTTCTAGGTGTACAATACTGGCTGAGCACAGATTTGGCTCAGGACACAGCTGGTAAACTGCGTTGTGATGGATCAAAGCTGGCACTCGCATGGCAGGAGGTAACTGATGTTACCCCTCTGAGCATATGTTCATGCAAGGTGACTTATGCCCTCAGTTCACACTAATATCAATGAGAACCGTACCCTGAAGCATCACCGTCAGTATCTCACAGGATCAGGCCTTTAAGGACAAACATGCAGCGCAGACGAGTGGTCACAGTTCATAAGAATGTGCTGCAGATTTTCTAATTACACACAGTGTTTGGCACTTATGTTCTGCGTCTCACTTCCTCTTCCCTGAATTATCCCCAGCAGGCCCCTACCAATTCTTCATGTGATCATGCAGTTCATTACAGCTGTAAATATAAACATACTTTTTTCACAACCTATCATTATTAGGAACTCAGATGGGAAAAAATATCCAGATTAACAGTAGACATACTGAGATTTCTTCTTTCCCTAGTAATGGATTTTCTATAGAAAACAATAATTACAGTATGTATAGCTAAGACAGTTAAGGATTCTTTCTAAAGACAAACAGGCAGAAAAGACTGTGTAACTGAAATAACTCATCATTCAAAATTAACTTAATCTACATCAATAGAGACAAATGGAAGCAACCTGAAACCTCTGGTCAAGTATTTTAATACCAGCACTTAAGGAGATATATCTTCACAGTCTGAAATAGAGGAGAAGGGGAGCAGCTGCACAGAGAGAAGGGAAGAAAACAGAGAACTCCCACCACTCCTTTGCAAAGTGGGAATGAGGTGTTTATTACTCAGCATCAGCTGCTTGCTTTTCATAGGACAATCTAACACACGAAGCTCCTGAACAAGCTCTAGAGTTGATACCCTGTGCAGACACTCAGTACATTTGTCTAGCTAGAGGCCCTGGGAGGTTGAGGTTATGGGGAGTCAGCGTAGCCTAATGAGATGCCTTTCACTCGGCTCTGTGTATAACTAAAGGACAAACTTTGGTTCCTTGAAAAAGTTCTATGAAAGACTGCTCTCTGAAATCAGTGTCCTGTCATGAGTCCTGATAGTGTTCTCAAGTTTGGAAAACACCACTTCTTACAGGACAATAAGCGATCAGATAACAATCTCACTCTTATTTCAGAGTTAACACAGAAGATATAAAAATGGGTAGACAGGGCATAAGCACTGAAAGGTAAGGATTCAGAGAAATGCTAAAAAATAGGAATTAAAACACTCTTCAATATAAAACATTTACTCTTTTCATAACTTTTCTGCACTGTAAAGGCGCAGGAGCATCATTGTCACCTTCTTAATGGTGTACTCATCAATTTCAACAACAGACTGAATCTGTTGAATCTGTTTGAAAAAAGATCTTTGGAGATCGGGTGGGAATGATTACAGTGAGATAAGGGAGTGGAAAAGGGGGGAAAAAAGGAAAGAATAATAACAGTAGAAGTAACAGGGTGAGCTCTAAAAAGATTAACTTGATACTTGTGTCTTATCTTGTAACAGCAGCTCTGACAAAAATCAAACCCAGCAATCAATCTGACAAATATAAAATATGCATAATTTTTACCAGTTATGAAAAGTGCAGCTGTTTTATAGTAGAGGTTTATAAATTTCCATATAGTTTATTATAATTTCTTGAAAAATCTACAGCAAACTAACAACCAAGTGTAATTCTATGTCTTTGATAATGACATTTTTCAATGTAAAGTGAGTTGCTTTCATTTTCAATGATGCACCATTATTTTTTTCACAAAAACTAATACTTATAAAAAATTACAAGTACATGGTTTATCGCACATTCCTAAAGTAAACATCCTGTTATGAAGCTGCAAGGTTGAAGCCATAAAATGCACACACAACCATGTTAGCAGTAAGAAGGAGCTATAAATATCTTTCTTAATTTTATTACTAATCTTCCAAAGCTTCCTTCAATTTGTTAAAGCTAGTGAATCTTCTTCACATTGCTGAAGCTTTGTAAATGAGAGCACTACAGGGCCAGAGGACGTGACAACTTTTCAGTCCTAAGGATATGTTTCATAATACCTGGGCAGCATCTATGTGAAGGTTGAAGGAAGGCAGAGAGCTCGAGTCATCCGCTTTTTAAGGGCACTTAGCGTGAGTAAGCTATAGTTCATCTTTGCTCTACAAAATGACTCTCACGCTTAAGATTTCTTCCCCCGCATCTATTTTCCCTCTTGGCATTCTAGTACTTCTGAACGTTAAATCATCTGCAATTCTGGCTGTCAAAAATAATTTTGAAAGTTTGGGATTAATAGTCTCGAATGACACTGTGCATTTTGCTAAACACATACAAATATCTTCCTAACGTGCTATGTAGGAAACCAGAGGTGCTAAATGCAACTTCCATTCTGAAAAGCAACACTGTAAAATTAAGATATACATGTGTGAGTCCTTCTGAAAGGCAAAACCAATGTACTATCTTGATTAACAGAACGAAAAATTCAGAAATTACTTGGTAATAGAAAGATCAATTTCCTTGAAAGGAGGAGGAAATTGCTTACTAAATATTTAGTCCCTTGCCTCTCTGCACACACTTACACCCCCCACAACAGAAATTAAAGATACCACTCTGGGACGTGAAGACTTCAAATTACCAGAACTCACGGGACAATTCACAGTCCATGAACCATTGATATTAGCAGGTTCTCCACATTTACACCAATGAAGATGTATCACAGCGCCCTTTCAGGAAGTTCTCTTATTTTAAATCTGATTAAAATTGAGCCTTTGGTTTTGAAGACAAGCATATTATCCCAAACCTGCACTTCCATTACTATTACCATCATTCGAATTACTAACAAAATTTTCAAGATCTAAAGTTATTCTTAAAGCATACTTCAAAATTATTTAATTCAACAAAAGTAATTCAGCAATGGAAATTATAATCTTTTTGAGTTGAAGAATGAAAAAAAAAGCAAGTATGAGTAAATTTAAAAATATCTAAAATAGTATTTCCCCATTATCTCAGTACACCTGTAGGACTATGCTGTATTTATGCCTTAAGTTATCTGTAATTATTATTGCTGTCAATATTAAAAGATACAAAAAACCTAACAGAAATTAGTGAAAGAGGACAAAAAAATATAACCAAGATGTTCTACTTCAGTAAAACTAACAGTGAATACCCTACTTATCTAGAGAATTAGTCTGAGCCTTTCAAAATCCTCTGTAGAACATGCAATGCTTGCAGACCATGGTGCTACTCGGTGCAAGATGTCAAGTCTTCCAGCTGATCTTGTACTTTAACAACAGAAATGCCTACTTTTTGCTGACTTCCAATTTCTTTTCCTTTAATCTACTGTTATGTTTTATTTCAATATTAGTCCTCCCTTACCCAAACCCATCCAACTGATACCTGTAGGTCACACTCAGGAGACTGGGAAATAGTCTGAGGAGTGTTTGTAGAACCAAATATTCCAATAAACTGTGTATGTACAAGTGATAAATTCTGTCTGATTTATCAAACCGCCAGAAAGTGCCTCGCCGTACCTGGAATCCATCATCTGTTGTCTAAATAGTAAAATTCATCTCCTATAGCAAGCACAACAGAGAATCATTAACTTTTGAAGATGATGCTTGCACACCTAGAATGTCTTTGAGGAACCAGCAATAGTTTGGGGGCCTAGCATGACCAAACCGCAAAAGTACCTACTACTGCCATGGAGGACTAACAGGTGGAGAGCCTTCAACACCATCATATGCCACTGAGCCCAAAGCAAGCAATAAAAGTGCAAACTAGTTGTATCAAGGGACCATGAGGGAAGGCTGAAAACATTGAGCTCAGTGGGTTAGGACCCAGCCAGAGCTGCTATCTGAGCATTCAATAGAAGGAGCTCTATAGTGTGACAGTATGTGTCTTCAAAATGATGTAGCCATCTTATACTACAGAAATAGGAAGGTTTTGTTCGCTAAAACTGTGGTGAAACCTACCTAAGAGTCAAAGCCTTAAAAGAAATTATTTATATACCTGTAGGGGAAACACTGCTGCTACCTACTGCTTGGGATAACATCGAGCACCAAAAAAGTCTTCATTTTTTTTCATCACAATATCATAATAATTTGAATTGGCAGAACTTTAAAAAAATACCAAATGCAGCATCATATTAGAAAGATCTGAATGTATTAGCAATGCAAGTCTTCTGGAAAATTGCCTTCACGCATAGACAGTCTTGTAATTTCCAGCTTTTCCATTCTTCTCTTATGTGCCTTTTAATAACGTGGCATATTTAAACTGCCATGGGACAAAAACATTTATTAGCAAAAATACTTGATAGCAATAAAGCTAGGATGAAAGTTATGTTCCTTCCTTAACAGCGTTGCAGAGCAGCAGCCCCTTGGTCTCTCCCATCCCCAGACTCTCTGTAGAATGGCTGCTAAATCTTCTAGGAGCAGACCTACCAGTTTTCCTGATCTTCTCCTGCTCATTGTGACATCTATCTCAAACCCTGCTCTATGGGATTGCACAGATGTGTCTGAAAAGATTGTCTGTTCCTTGCAGGGACACTCTTCATAAGCTGCCCCAAATATTTTAATCTTCTAATGCACTAGCATAACACAGACCTTTATCAACATGATCGAATCAGAGGGTGTGGAAGAAAAAGAAATTCCTGTATCTGCAGTAGAATTTCAGTCTCCGGACTACATCTGTGTGTTCTCAAGATTTCTTTCCAAAGGTTTTTAGTACTTCTAAGCAAAGATATTCTGCATTTGTTTCTACCAGTCTGACATTTAAGAACACTTACAGAAGCAAAAAGATGCTACCCCATTTGGTGCAACTGGTAGGCAATAGAAGTAAAGAATTCATTTATGAATTTTGAATCTAATCACAAGCAAATTGCTAAGAGGACTGACATAGCTTGCTTGGCTTTTAAAGATTTTTTTTCCACCCCATTTGCAATAAACAGCAGAAATGTCTTTAGCATTTAAGGAATGCTAAGGTTGTCTGGGAAACTTCTCAATTTAAATCCTATTGTCATTTTAAAAAAGGAGAGGTGAGGGTAGAAGATGAATTCTCCATATCAGAGGAATTACATCTAACAAATAACAAAACAAATTGTGACATGTAGCATGCATTGTCCAATTGCTTTTCAGTCACAGACTGGGGCCAAGCACCACTTGTCTATTTGTTTTGCACTAACAACTGGACACACTTATAGAGGATAAACTGCCTTCCTAATGAATTGCATTTAATAACATAATTTATAGATGTTCTCCAAAACCAAAATGGAGACACTACAGAAACTTGAGATACATTACAGGCAGAGACCAACTTTCTCTTCTTACAAGGGCCCACACAATGGAGACATGTACAGTGAGTACTTTTCGTCACATAAGAGGAGATGGGATGTGCCAGTCCTCTCCAAATGTGGGGTGGGAAGACAAGAAGCCTTCAAGCAGGACTTTCCTCAGCACAGGGCTACACTAGGAAGAACACACAGCTGCAGCACAGTGCAGCAAGTCTCCAAGATAAGATGCAGATGTATGAGCTTCTCTCTCTGGTATGTGGGGTCACAGGCTGAAAGGAAGGCCAGTGCCATCCTTCAAACCTGCAGGATATCATCCTAGCTTGGGAGAAGCTGGACACAGAAGCACATCTCACATGTACTAAGTTAGGCAGGACTGAGATGAAGCTGTGCATTTAAAACAGTTTGCAGCTGGTGTAGAAATGGTGCTGTGGAGGTCTTGTCACAGTGCCCATGCAGACACCATAATGTGTCTTAGCTACAGCTCTGAGTGATGCTGCTTCTGGTATGCAGTTCCTCTTGAGGGTCTAATACCCTCTCTCCCCTCATGTCTATGCATGCTCCTACTTCACTGTGATCTGTAGTTTAAAGATATGCTTTAGGACATAATACCTGAGTGTAGAAGAATATGGCGACCCTTCAGCTTTCCCAAATACTTTGTTCACATTTCAGAACTTAACCTCAGTTATACAATGGAAGCTGTGGTGTAGCTTCTACTCTTTTGCAAGAAAGAAACTTTATTAATTTTCAACAGTAATTGTTACGGGGTTTTTAGTTAATAATTTTAAGGATATCACAAAAAGATAGCATAAAAATGTAAAAAGAACCTGAACAGAAAGACAGCAGTAGCCTAGAAGACGACTTATTAGAAATACTCCTTGGTTACACCTACAGTAGTAAATTTTACTGTGCCAAGAATGTTCCTGGGTACCAAACCTTAGTAGTCTCTACTATTGTATCACTAGAATATGCTTTTGGGCTGTAATGACTAAGTGTGCTCCCTAACAATTTCCTGCCACGGTTGAGGGGTTGGTATACACTAGAGACTGTTCCTAATAGGCAGTCTGCCTACATCCATGCTGCCTCTGCTTTGGAGGACATGAGAAGAGTCTGAAAATATATTACGAATGTAGGGATATGCCATAACAGTTCTTGGCATGTTTAATTTAGTAATGACAGTGTGTCAGTTGTAGCAGATCCCAGAGCTGATTTAAATAGATTCAGAGCAAGCTATTAATAGATACTATGTTCAGCAAAAGATAAATGTTTTAATTTTTTAAAGTACATGTTTACTTTTGCACAGCTGGTGTGTCTAAATGGCTGCCATAAATGAAAACAGGAGACACGAACCATTACTAAAGAAGTAAAAATTACTAAAAAATTTGCATAAAATTTAGAGAAACAGTAAGTGCATTAAACTATGTTTCTGCTCTCAGCCAGTGAAGTTTTATTGGCAAATGTAGTTAAAGTTACTACAGTGGGAAAACATCATTTCAGGGTAAAGATCTTTGTTAACAGAAAGGAGGCTCTTACTGTAGCAAACTTTGTATATTATGGATACACAACCTGAGAAAAAAGTGCATGGCGCTCGTGTGGAATAAACCGAGTGTAATACAGTAATTGCCCTGAACTTTTGAAGGTCACTACTTTCTGAGCACTAAGTGAAAATAACCAGTATAAAACAGAGATTCAAGTAGTGTGCAATTCTCTGCTGCTACCAGATGTATACTGTCTGCTGCGTTATTTGTTTTTACTTGTTTAGGATATAAAGGAACTTTTATTCTTCAGAAGAAAAAAGAATTGGCAATATTCCATCAAATGCTCCTACGTGCTGCACCTCGGGGGTCCAGCCAGTAACTTTATTTTGTTTTTGTTTTGTTTCTACATAAGGGTCTCCATATGCTTTACCAACATATCCACATGCCTTTTCTTTGTGCCTCCAAATAAAGAATTTGGGGTTTTCTTTTTTTAACTAACAAAGATTTTGTTAAAGTTTATCTCATGTGAAATGAAAGCATGAAATGGAAATTAAAAAAATATATATATAACTAGCTTTCTTTTCACCTCTGGAAGCCCACAAATGGCAAATCTTTGGCTACTATTCTCAATACTAAGAAGTCAGTTCTAATACTTGGAGTGTAGCACATGATCATGTATCTTAGGGAATTTGGGAGAGAGCCTTCTAAACAGTATCTTCTCAGAACATACAGCTAAATTCCTCTTCCAAGAACATTTGAAAACAGCATATACGTCATAAAAAATATGGTATACAATTTTGCTTGAATGTCTGTCTTTATACATACTCTAAAACTTTAAAAGCAATGGCCTTAAAAAGTTACCAATAACTACTACATTGCAGTTTGTTACATACAAGTGTACTGTTTTCCAGGTCACACATCTGCTATTCCTCTTTCTTTTTTTTTTTTTTGTAGATTTGTGGACTACTATTACATAAAACCAAACTGAAAACTCAAACTGAAACACAGGAAGTTCCACCTGGACATCAGGAAAAACTTCTTTACTTTAAGGGTGACAGAGCACTGGAACAGGCTGCCCAGAGAGGTTGTGGAGTCTCCTTCTCTGGAGATATTCAAAACCTGCCTTGACACGACCCTGTGCAACGTGCTTTAGGGGAACCTTCTTTGGCAGGGGGTTGGACTAGATGATCTCCAGAGGTCCCTTCCAACCCTTAACCGTTCTGTGATTCTGTGATAAAAAGATGGAACACAATAATCGCAACTAAAAGTCCTTTCTCTTTCAAGGTTTCTCTTTACTACAGCCTCTTACTTAAGTCATCCAAAAAATACTAGTTTGAACACAGGAGGAAGTGTCAAGTGTTTACCAAAATACACAAATAATTGGAGATTTTAGAATTTAATTTGGAGAATAAAGACACAAGTCTGGGGAGACAGACCTTCTTGTATGCCATAACTTCTCATTGCATAATTTGGGTTTCTGTTTTCCACATCTCTAAAGTCCTTGAAAGTTCTTCTAATACATCACCTCTTGTTTTCTATCCTTTTTTTTTTTTTTTTTTACAATTCCTATACATTCAGCATTTAGCCATCTTATTATCCAGTGACATTTTATATATTTATGTATATACACGTATAGCCACTGAAAGAGATAGATAATATGTAAAAAAAAAGATTATCTAACTCATATGTGGTGAACATCTGTAGCTGGTCACCCATACACTTAACAGGAGTAACTCTTGTAGACAGAGAACTTAAAATACCAAGGGTTCTTCTCCTGAATCATAATAATATCAGATCTTTGCTATTGTACAAGAGCCCTTACATTATATATTGCTGTTTCAGTCTGTCTGCATTTTAAACATAATCTTTTCAAAGGTTAAACCCCCTGCATATTACATTTACTTTGTAGAAAAATTCAAATAATATATAAGTACACAGAATACGACTTAGTATGACAGATAGATACTTATTTTATTCTGAACATACAGTAATTTCCTTGTGAGTTTTCCCTTTCCATGTCATCCTCTTCAAGATACTTCCATGGAAAGGGAATATAAATGTCACAAAGACATCATCACTGAGTAACATGACTTTGTAAACTGAAAGCTAGATTATGTAATCAGGTAGCTACACTGAGATGTAAGAAAAAAACAAGCAAGTTAATACTTAGAAATTTTCACTGTGCAAGTTTGAAAGCAAAGAAATCACCATCACAGGAAGCACCTGCAAAACTACATTGTTCTTGCAATGAAAACACAGTGTATCTGTGTAAATGCTTTAAGCTCCATTTCCCCTTAAAACGTAGTTGATGGATGCTGGCAAAGTCTCTGCAACTGTATCAAAATAAAAATGTCATCAAACATGTTCATGTTCACACCGGCCATAAGTCAATACAGCTTCTGCCCGCTAATTTTATTTGCAGTAACTGCCAATGACTCCCAGGAAGCCTGTGATTTCCATCATGACAATGATGATACGTTATTTCTCTTTCCTCCCTCTGCCTTTATGCATCAGATACTCTGTCTTAAAGGAAGTTTTCTGTTAGTCCTGTCCCACCAGCCACTAATTCCTGTAAAAAAACCTAGCACTTTCTTGTCACCATGAGCAAGTGCAACATGAAATGTAACGCTGCTTGTGCCATTACAGTAGCAAAGGGGCTATCTTGCTTCTTCCATTACCCTGCCTTAAGGGTTATGTTTGTGAAGTAACGCAAACTTTTCTACTTCTTAAGGCAGCAATCCATAAACACCCAAGACAGCCAGATAGAATTGCAGCACATTTCACTATGAGAGCTCAAACAAGAGATACTCTGCAGTAACCGGGGGAATTAAAAGCCTGTGTGAAAGCCCATAGTAGAGGAGAGCATATTTCACTCTAGTCTGACATTCAGCCACCACATTATGTTATTCTGATGATAATATAAAATAAAATTAAAATAAATGTGTTTCATAAAGCTCAAGGCTAAAAAAAGAATCAAGAAAAAGACAGGCTGACAGATCATAATTTTTTGTTATGCAGTGAGACTGGTTAAAATCATCTGTGCCTGGCTTTCCATATATTATTATGTTGGCAACAATATTAAAAGTATCTTTAATTGAAAACAATTTTAGAGTATCTTTAAGTGCTATCTGACAGTTAATTTGATTTTTGTAGGATTCTTTTTTTCTTTCTTACTTTTTTTTTAATATGCAAAATTATAACCTGCAACAGAATAATTTTTGTCACATACTTCATATCCTGTAAGTTAACCAAGCCAGAAAACAGTATATGGAGAAATCTAGAGAAAACAATAACTTTGTAATTTTCAAATATTCCTCTGACATCAGCCAAGATGGAACAGTCCTTCAAACTCCAGAGAAGCTAAGAGGTGAGATATGGACTGCTGAAATGGGCATTGTCTCCATAGGTACTGCCTCATAATTAGATACCCACCCAAAGACAACCCTTCTGAAGTCATTTGGTTAGAAAACTCTCCTGATAAGAGCGAGCTGTGGTTTTGAATCCCAGTAGTCTAATAGGATGTTTCAAAAAAAAAAAAATCTCCTTAAGCTTTGATTCCCCACATCTAAACAAAAAAATCCTCACCTCCAAAAATAATCAACTACAAGCAACAAGTAAAAATAACTGAAAATTACTATGCTGCTGTGATTTGTGATAGCTTTTTGTTTTTGGTTAGGCCTTTGCTCCTCAGACTAAGGTGCTTCTGGCTGCACATGGAAGACAGCTGAAATATTTTAGAACTTGACATGAGGTACTAAGATGGTTTTGCTTGACTTTGTGATTTCTATAGCCCTTCAGCCAGAGAGCCTAGATTTCACCTGAACACAGCTTCTCTGTATCTCACTGAATTCCGAGACTTGAACTGAACAGTAAAATTCATGTGGCTTTGCTCTGAAAAGTTTTTAACCCAGTTCATGGTGAATTAAATTTTCTTTCCCTAAACTCCACCTGTGTTTTCCACGGCGTATACAGTTCTGCCTTGCACTGTTTATGACTTCCACACAGTGGAAGATTTGCCTTGTGTCTTTGTCCTATAGCCTGGAAAACTGAAGTGAAAGATGTTGCACTTCCAATTTTATTTTTCAATGTCCTGTAACAAAGTACATGGACATTATATAACACTGCCACAACAGCATCCACATCTTTCCTTGTAAACATTTTGTTTCTGCTTTTCCACTTCTTTATGAAAGATGACAACTGAACTGATTTCACCATCACTTTTACTTACAATCTTTGAGTTAATTTTCACTTTGCTCTTTCATCCACCACACAGCTGATTCACGCTCCAATTCTACTGCTACTTCATTCTTAACATCTGCAAGACCCTGCTGCTGTTTCCTATAGACAAGTCTCTTACTCAGACCCTCATTACATCCCACCTTGAGTACTAGTAAATCCTGTTCCTTGACTCACCAAGACCCCCCTCATTCCAAGCAAAACACCGCTGCAACAGCCATCTTCCTCACCTGTCGATTTGATCACATCAAGTCACTCCCTCTTTGAAGCCTTCCACTTCTATCACATCAAATTTAAGCTCCTTGTCATCACCTTCAAAGCTTTAAATTACCTGTCACTGTCCCCCCATTCCCTTGACTGGTTTTCCTTATGCTGCGAGTTCCCTGGAGCAAGGAACGTCCTCCTTGAACACTTGTAAAGTGATTAGTTGTATGGCAGAGGCTATTACCACAAATAAATCACAAACAATAAAGATCACACCAAACCTCATTTTTTATTTCACTGTTAACCTCGCAAACTAATTTCTACAGCTCAGACAAAAGTGAGATAAATTTCACTTTCCGGATGACATCTGCAAAATTTCTATATTATTGGCCTCAAAAACTCTCTTCCCCAGAGTAACAGAGAAAATTGCAGTGTAGAGAGAGAAATAGAAACATGCAGAATGCACAGAAATCTTTTCACTGACAAAATTGAGGACAAAAGAACCAATATAAATTCTCCTCAAAGGCAGCTTACACAACAACAAACAAATGCTCTTTTACTTCTAAATAAAACCCTGCAGAAGGGTTTTATGACTCTCTGTGCACATTACATCACACCATGAACTAATTGCTTTCCTACATGCCGCTCTGCAGAGTAGCCCTCTGTTTCTCAGGTATGTCAAACATGGAAGAAAATTTCACACCTGCTTTTGCTGGTTTATAAGATTAATCTGCATAGTAATATAGCTACTTTATGTGCTTTCTCATCTACTTTAACATAAAATTCATATCTGAGTAATCCGTATATGGTAGAAGTACACTTGTGTGGTGTTTGGCTAACTGGAAGGGAAGACTTCAAAACTGGAAAAGCTGTGAATCTCCCTGCTATTTCTTCACCGGTTTTGATTTTCAGTTTCCCAACAGTTTGCTACAGGTATTAGGCACAACAACTTTTTTACAAATGGGCTTTTTGTGGATAATCAGATTCCTTAACCTTAAATGCTGAAAAACTGAGAGACAATTATGCTTCATTATCCAACTCTTCTGTCCAAAGGTATATTGTTCTGAATTTGAGATGAGAGCAAGCTGGCTAACTAGCTGAAAGATCCCATATCTGCTCTGAAGAACTTTCCTCTTTATATGTATTCCAGCTTTCTGTGTGTTAATTAAGACAAGCTAGATTTCCACTTGAGCTAACTGCAATATGTCAACATCTGTAACAGATTTAATTCCTTTTTCTGTAGCCTCCATTATGTCAAATGCATGCTACATTTTGATCAATTCCCTGTTTGCTCATGACAGATTTAAATACCCATGAGAGCTCAGCACAAAGGGAGGATTCAAGCTTTTGATAATTCCAGCAAGTGCCACTGGCAAACCTCCCTAGGCCACCATACTGCCCTACAGCCTTCATGTTTCCTCTGTGTCAGTGAAAGTACCAGTTGTTCTTACCACTACACACTCCTCTCCTTTTATTACTTAAATATTTCATTCACACACTGAAATTAGCCTATAATGTTTCTAGTGCACTAAAAAAAAAAAAATCTTATCAGTATCTGTTATGTTCATGTAAATATTTCAGGGAAGGCAGAACGATTCAAATGGGAAAACACTCAACAAAATCTATTGCGCTTTTTTTCTGCAGAGCTGTAATTTTCAAAACCCTGCCACAAGTTCATGAAGATCATAAAAAAGTGTGATGACAGCACAGTCTGGTGGGTGCAGTGTTCCTGAACTAATTCCCAGCTCTCTGCTGCTACTGGCTTCTCTGCACCTCTGTTTCCTGGCCTCAGCTTTACCTGTTCCTCTGGTTATGGTGCTGAGAATTGGCACATTATAACCCAAGCTGATCTGCATTATGCTGCTACTGAAGAAGAAGCATCCAGTGTTGCCAACTGTTCTGCCATTTTCCCGGGTGATTCCAGTCACTTCATCTGCCCTTCATCCTCCTTTGCACCACATCAAGCGCTTGTCAAATTTTGCACCCGGTAGAGTCATTCATCAGAAAAGAAGCCTGACAAAGGGGACCAAAGAACTTTCTGCTGAATTAGCAAGTTGAATGAATTAAATGAAAAGTTGGTGAGAAGCAAAGCTGCAGCAAAGGAGACAGGTAGAACCATGTGGTTAGCAGCAGACAAGAGGAGCAAGGGAGGACTCCGCTCTACAGTTCTCAGTGAGCTCTGCTGTAACACGTAACTGCACCTCCAGGCTGAGGCTCTATGACAGGCTAAACAAACCAGCTGCTGGGTATTTGCACCAGTGTTTTACTGGCTTGGTGTGGTGAAATGCAGGTTTGATGAATACCAGAACTGGCACAAATGAGTGGGATGAGACCATGCAACAAAGAAAGGAGGAGAGTGGAACTATGCAGCCAGCAGTGAGATCAACTTCAGTTACTTTTCTGAGACAGGAACTTGTTTCATCTGTATTCATATGATGCCCCATACAATACAACTTCAAATTCAATAAGGCCATTAAGTGCAATCACACTGGAAAAATACAATAAAATAGATAAAATAAGAAGACAAAGTGAACATGCCGCTTGTAATGTTTGCTGAACTGGCCATATTCTTAATAAGTGATAGCATCAGATGCATCACAGATTTTGCCTGGAAAATACCTCAGTATATTTGACAGATCTCCTACAGACATTCAAATGATGGAGTCCAACATCAAGTGCTTTCATTTTGGAAGATCTATGGGCATCAGAAAGAGAGCCATAAATCCTTTATTTTTTGTTTCCAAACTATTTTGGAAGTAGGAACAAGTAGGAAAGATGTATCAACTTAAAAATACTGCACTAATGTAGCAACATGTGAGACCTTGTTTGGCAAACTGATGCTCTTTCTGTGACAATTTCTAACCCTTTTTAAAAAGTCTCTTCAAAGCTTAAATAAAATCCGATAGTTTTCTTCCTACCGTATGTAGAGGTAATGAATCTATCAAGTCTCTTGAGGCAGCCAGCAATTATCTCTGACATTAGATACAACACACTTGCATTTACCCACAAAAGCATAATTTTAACTATGGGCAAGAATAATTAAAACTTTGGAAGCTACTACAAAGTAAGGACAGATCAGCTGGTGAAATGAAAGAGCACTGAAAATAGGTTTAAAAACTGCAACGTGCTGAATTTCTCCTCATTGCATTTGTGGCAGTTAAGGATGTCCATCAAAAGATGTTCAATGAGACAGTTTGGCCCTGTCCACCACTGAACAGTTAAAGCATCTGTAGACCCACTAGCTCTTAATAGATCCAACTCTCTCCAGGTCTGACATATACCTCCTCTGAATATTTTGGTGCCACTTTAATCTCTCTCTTCCTCAGTCCTTCCCCTGACTGCAGGTTCCTCCTGTTCCTAGTTTTACCAATTGTAGGGGCCTGGACCGTGGGAAAGTTATAGAGAGAACATACCAGTACACTGTTATGTAACAGCATGAGATAGCAAGAAAGCATAGGGATGTGGCTTGCTTAAGTTTATAGTAAGTATCCAATTAGAACAGTAGAGGTGGCACGCAGCCAGATTATGGACAATACTTGTAGCCAATAGCTTAGTGTGTGACCGTTACATAAGAGAGTATGTAGGTTATAAAAGTGTGTGTTAACCAAAATAAAGAAACTACTAGAGCACCATATTGGCGTGCTGTAGTTCCTTCCTCGCGCGGACCCCAACAACCAATTCTGGCTAAAGAAGGGAATTATTTAATCACAGCCACTATACTCTAAAGGGTTTGGAAATTCTAATTCGAACCATAATAATAAAGTTACTGGGCTTGCCCACTCTTGTCTAATCTCACTGTTTCCCAAGTCTGTTTTCCTGTTCTCCAGTCATCTTTGCACATGGATGGTCAATAAACCCTTGACTGCACTGTCCCTCTCCGCCATGTAAGAAGGCTGAGAAGTGTCAGATGTTATTAGTTATTCAGTGATGCTTCCACAGAAAATTCACTGTCCCTGCTAGCTGGGCCAACTTTTGAGAGACAAGCCAAACTGATGTCCAGGATCACCTTGCAATGGCTTTCAGAGACAAGCTGTCAAGTGCCCCTCTCAGCAAGTAAGCTGTCTGCAGTACACTGTCTTGGGCAAGGCTAGATGTGTTCTTGCTGTAATACAAGATGGAGAACCTAATACAAGACGGAGTTAAAGTTTGACACAAATGTATCTTACTGTCATTCTTGGAAATTGATAGTTTCAGCCTATGCGAGTCACAGCTAGACAGTGTTTTCCACTCTGCAACCCAGTGAGAAACTTCCCATCTTCATCTCTTCCTTTTCATCTTTATCTGGGCTATCAAGTCCTCAAGCCTACATCACAGGAGAAACTTGGACTTCTTTCTCCTCATTCTTCTCAGAGTAGATGGTTACTGCAGATGAGCAGAGTTTTGTTTCCAGAGGGCTGCATATACTAGCCAGACTTGCTTAGTGAGTAGTGTATATGCTGTTTGTATGGGTCAGCAACTACCTGTCAGCAAACAGAAAGCTAAGAATAAAATGCAGTTATTGATGTGCCTGTTCCTGCTCACATCACCTCTGGTGTCCTCCAGCAGTGGTACAAGTCAAGCACTAGACCTCTTCCACAGCAGTGCTCAATCCTGCAATGAAGGGCTGTGTATGCATATAGACCTGTAAAGTCTATTTGCACTGTAGTGCTCTCATCTCTATGTGGCAACATTATGCCTTTGGATATACAGGGTCTGTTGTATAGGATAGATACAGATCACGAGTCTGTCAGTGCAGCTGGGGGCAGGGGCTGCGGGGGGTGGGGGCGGGGAAGAGCAACCCAGTGACTATTTTCATGAGACAGCAAGTCTACACTACAGCTGAGAAAAACAGTTCTATTTTTAAATTACTTTGAATTTCCTTCACCCACTCCCTGGAAATCATGAATGCTGGAGACCCCTGAAGTCAGAGTTTCCTGGCACTGAACATCAAGCCTGCCTGAGTTACACTCACTTTGGAAAATCCCTGTTGTCAGCACCATGTGAGCTTTTCAGGCTCACTTGAAAAATGTTGCTTTTAGTCTCAGCTCTACAAAACAGAAACCATCCCCAAACCATTCCACAGTTATAATTATAAACCCACCATATGTTTGAAATAGACATGTGTAAATTAACATTTGCCTTATAAGCTTATTAAGCCTTCAGAATGGCTATAGTTAAAATTTATTTTGATCACCTCTACAGCTTTCAGTTGTGAGAGCATGATGAAAATTAATGGATTTGATATATACAATGGAGGTGCATGTTAACTTTTGTGCCTACCTGACACAGCAACTGGAGGGAGAAGCAGAATGGTAATTAACAAACTATCTGGATGTTGTGGCAGTGTTAATTAGTTACTGCAAAAGCTGATTTAGCTCCACAACAATTTTCACTGAGGTAGTCACTTCAAGCACTTCTTATGGGGCCTTTCTGTCAATCATATGAAAAGATTCCTCTTTTGCTTCTTTTTTTTTCCTAAACTGTCATAACACACTTAAAAACTTGGCACACAAAAGAATAAAGATCAAACTATGTCTCATCTCATTTTCTCTGCAATCAAAACAAACTCAATACTTGACAAGTCAGGCTTATTTAATTTGGGCAGAATATGTCCCAGTGTAGCCATATTTAATTGTGGAATGATTAAACACACTAGGCCACAGGGCAAAACAAGAGTTCAGTCACCACTTCCACTCTATTCCTCAGAGGTGATCTATGTAAAAACCAAAAGTTTTTAAGAAATCTACATATTTTCCACTGGAAGAGGAGGCAGATCTAAGAATGCAGGACAGATTTCTGTGGGAGAATAAAATTGTCAGGCTTGTAGTCCTAATGTTCCAAGCACACAAGATATGTCATGTCCACAAATTGTTGCACTTGTGGCTGGCATTTTAGAATGAATTAGGTGGGTGGACTGTTAAATGACGACAAGTACTGTATATCTTTAGCCCTCAAGGAAGAGAGTACTTCAGACCCTCTTACATGTCTTTTTTTTTTTCTTCTTTTAGGTAATAAATTTTTACAGGAAAAGGTCAGGCCAGTGTGACAGAAAATCATTCTGATTTGAAGGCTGTTAGGAGTCATGAAAGCAACACATCCTGCTATATTCAGCCTGGCTGGATGTGTGCAGAAACGTGCACAACACAAAAACACAGGAGGGAAGGGGGAAAAAAAGAAAAGGAAAAAAAAAGAGAAACAAAATTCTCACAAAGAAAGTTTTATCAAAAATACAACCAACAAACGGAAGAAAGAGACAACTGTACTTACTATTGAATACAAAGCCTCCTAGATCTCTTCTAGGCCCATTTTCTACCATTTTTTTCCTCACGAAAATGGCTATTTCTTTAGAGTATTTTGGAACAAGTTGGGCTAAATGCATTTTTGAATGGCAATAAAGCTTTCAAAAAGCGTGGAGGTCCCAACTGTGAGGTGACTCGAATCTCTTCCCTTAAAACGTGTTGACCAGAAGAGGTGAGCTAATGCAGAGGGGAGATAAGCAGTGGCAGGTTTAAAGCTCATGATAACGCAGTGATCTAGCTCCAAGACACGTACAACAAAGCTTCTTCGAAGACTTATTTCGCTGCTTTCTTTACCAAACAAGGAAATCTCCTCTAATCCGCAAGTAAAGGAAATGACAAATGTGAACAAAAAAATGAGCTGGTTACAGACTATTCAACCTTAGATTATATTACTCTGAACTGTTAATTAAACTCTTTTTATAACTCTCTCCTGAGTCTGCCTGGGGCTATACCATTAAATTACCTTGTAATGGGAAATTGATGTGAACAGCATGCAGCCACAAGACCAGGGAAATGTGTCCCCATTCTTAGGATGTCTGCTGTACACATCAATGGACATGAGGGCTCTGTGTAGAACTGCTACCTCTATTCTTGGCTGCGTGAAGAGCTAGCCAATTAATTGGCTGTCAGGAAACGCATACAACACTGTAACACTCAGATGGAAAATGAGAAAGAGCACACAAATCAGAGAAAAGAATACAAGATAAGCAGGTCAACTATCACAAAAATGTGAAAAGGAAAAATAGCTACTGGAAATACATGAACACAGCGGCTCATACTTCCAATTCACTAGAGTTATACTGAGGTAGGCTTAGCCAACGTGTTTATACAATGACATATATCACTCTGTGATATATTCTGGAATATTTCCAAAAGCTTGATTTACACTTAAAAGATAACCCCTGGTAGCACATGTCAGATGAGTGGTGTAAACAAGATCATTGATATGATAAACTGTTACGAAAGAAAACAGAGAGAAATAGCTATAGCTTTATTTTATAGTTTTAAGTTAGGAATGTAGGGTAATGCTAAAGGCTTGATGGGGTTTTGTTTCATTATTATGGCTGCCTCATTTTGCAGAAAATAGAGGTCTGATCCAGGCAGTAGCTTTAGCATCTTACAGCTCTTCTCTCAAAGACAGCGTTTTCCACTAGGTTTAACCTGAGAAAATCCAGATGAAATACAAAGATATAAGATGCAAAGTATGAATTTATATCTATAAAAAGGCAAACTGTGTCAAATAGGTCATTATTAGAATGAAACGAAATCAAGCTAAGTTCTGCCCTCATGTTGCATCATAGAAAAATCAGCTTTCACACAGCGTACAAACGCATTCAGGGAAAGACTTTAACTCAGAATAGCAGGACTGGCAGAAAACATTAAGAATTCTACAATTTAAAGAAAGTCAACAGTCACCTTGTTTGAACAAAAGAAAAACTACATGAAAAAAATCACTACCTGACATATAAATGGTTGAGGTTTTGATTGAACTTCAGCTGTGATATAAATCAGAATAGCTATGATGGGACCTGAATTCATGACAGAATTACAGGTCAGGTCAGTGCCCCACTGCTCAGATATTCCCAGAACTGGGGAAGCAAAAATAAAATACCTCCAAGGAATAATTACTGAAACAGTAATTTTTAAAATATATATTCAGCTACTTTAAATTGTCCTATCCTTATCTGATAAACTACTATACAGTATAAAGACCAAAAGCCAATGCATTTTTTTTCAGAGTTCCAGGACAGACTTTACCCTTTACTAATAAAACCAAAACTATAAATCTAAAAATATTGTTAAAGTTTGAATCCCATCACAGTTGATTTTGAGACAGAAATTATAATAATTGCATCAGTGCAGTATCATGCGTGCACTTCTGTTCTTAGTCATTTCTAAATGATCATCACAATTTTAACTAAGAAGCACAAAGCTAATCAATCACATGCAGTAGAGCAGAAACAGGCCTAGGATCACAAGCCTGAGCATCTTGGTTCTGCAGCAGCAATGTTTACAAGACAACAGTAAGGATGGATTACAATAAAAACCTACTCATTAAACATTTCTGAAATAGCACCCCTATCTTCAGTTTGAATACACAAGGGCTGGTAACCAGATAAAAAAGGAGATAATTCAGCATTTCATATCCAAAATCTTATCCTCCTGTTCTTCCTCCTTAGGGAGAGCCAGCAGGAGGGGGAGCAACAATTTGCTATTCCAACAGGTTATCAGCTAATTGCTATAGTCTTAGAGGGAAGAAGCGGCAAGGAGGGAACTGTAGAGATGGGCCACATCCTGCTGACTCAACACAGCTTGAAGAAAAAACCCTTTATTTGAAGCAGGAATGTAAATGCTCATGATGAATAAATTCCTTCCCATTTCCTCAAAGAAATGTGATACTCACATGCAAACGGCATCCTCATGAATGATCATTTCCATACTGTATTTCAGGATGTTGACATGTTACCTGATCTTTAAAATTCCTGAATATGACTCTGCTGAAACTTATTTGTCTCTACTGACATTATACTGCAATTGCCAAGAAACAGTATTTCTCTTGAGAGAACCTCAAAGGTAATCATGTAGCACACAATAAAAAAGCAGGGGCCTAGTTCCCAAGTTCCCTTTCTAGGAAAGGTGTGCCCTTCTTGAGAAGGTCACTGACCACCCAAAAAAACACAATAAAATGTAGACTCAGTTGGCTGAGGGTTTAGCCTACCTAGTAATTTTGAAGCAGATAAGTGGAACATTTTACTGCACAAAATCTACAATGCAGAGATGGAAATGAAAGAATAAGTGCATAACATTTAAACTTCCAAATGGTTAAAGACATACAGAGACATCAAATAGGACGCAAACATATCTTGTCAGAACTTAAGAGGGGTAATCTAAGAGGCATCCTTTCCATTGAGGGGTTATCTGTGGTGGAGTCCAGCTCTTGAATGATATTATTTTGCTGTTTATTGTCATGCCCACTAATGCTGGTAAAATACCAGCACAAGGAGAAAAGGAATCTTTACAGCAGGCAAATGGCTTTGCCAATGGTAATGCTGAGAAAGTAACTCTTAATAGACAATCAGTTGTAATTGTAACAAGTTAGTGGATTTTTTTTTTGTACTCAGCTCTAGTTTCAGACTAATTTAAAATGTACTCAAGCATAGTTAATTACTTGCAGTTACTTTTTCTTACTATGCATATTGGTACATGTTGAAAAGAAAGTACTAAAACACGTGGACACTTCCTCACTGCCTCCCCCTGGGAAAGAAGAAGATTCAAGGATCCAGGAAAGAAGAGAGGTGGCTGCTGGGCACTCTTGGAAATTGCACTGTATCACTCTTCCACTCAGCTGTATAAATGCAAGCTACAGAATGAAAAATATTACTAATATTCCCAGTGCACCTAAGTAGAACATGCATTTTACTTGTATACATTTTTCTTGTGCTTGAATGCTGATGTCCACAGAGCCTTTATGACAGATTTTCCATTTGTTTTCCTTGTGGGGAGAAAGACTGGGGGAAGGAAAAGGAGGGAGAAGGGACACACAGACTACCTACAGAAATAACAGAAAACCCCTCAAACTAAAAGCTCACCATTTCAGACAGCTTTTAGTCAGGATGAATACAAAGCACAAGAATATTCACTCACTATCATACTTGGAAGAAATTTCTTCAGAAACCGCTACCTGTTCTCTTCCTTCAAATCCCCTTAAAACCCTCTGCTGTCACATCTACCAAACTTGATAACGGTGTAGACAATGCTCTACCGCAGCATCATTCATAACCTTGGATTTCATAGTGTATCGTGGAATGTTGCTAGGAATATACATTAATTCATACGTATTTTTTCCCCACACATACTATTGCTAAAAGAATTTATTTTTAAGCATGATTTATAGATACACACAAAACTGTAGTAGGTATATTTTTTAAAAATTAACTTAAAAAAACTTTAGAATGCACAGAGCATCGAAAGGCTGCCTTCAGAAAGGACCGTGTGCCGGGCTGAACACAGCCACAGCCTAACAAGCAAGGAGGATATGCATCCTCAGGCATCTCACATGGCACACAAATATACTTCATTCTCCCCTCTCCTCCTCCTGGATGCTAGCATAGATGCTCACTCTTACTTACACCCTCTTACTAAACAGCGCATATGGCTGTACAGATAGTTCAGGCATTTCTTCTTTCTACACAGCAATGTTATATACTGGTTTAGAACACGTTATAGGACTTTAGTCTGCTACCTTCAACAGCCATATTAAAAACATCAGCTAACATAAACATCAAGAAGGGAACAATGACTTGAATTTGAGATTAGTGTCCAGGTACTTTTTGAGTCCCTCATGTTCCATGTACACAATGAACCCTTCTTAGGTTCAGAAATGCTCACAAGTACCACGGTTTTCCCAGGTGACGTTTAATTTGAAGGAACAGTTTACTGACCTGATAGGCTATTCAAAACTTTACTTTAATTAAAAGAATATATTTAGATTAACTTTCCCACATGTTTTATCCTAATGCATTATCTGATTCCCTCTGCTATACTCACAAGGGGAAAGATGCAGAGGCATGCAATACTAAAGATTTTATCCCGTTTCATATTACCCATTTTAAGATTTGATACCTGAGAGATTCAAGCAACTGGATAGTAAAACATGGCAGAAAGCCCAACAAAGCTATTGCCATTGCAAGAAAATAGTCTCAGGCACTAGAGGGAGCATCTGCCTTTACAGTCACTGAAGAAAAGTTTCCATGTGCTTACAAGATATTCCATGTAATACGCATAAATTATTTTGCATATTATATATAAGGTACAAGTCCTACTTTTCTCACAAAAATCAAACAAATAGAGAAAGTACCAATATTACTTAACTATTGTTTTAAACATGCTTTCTCATCTACTTAACTTACTCAACCATCATTTTAAATTATTTTCTTAAAGTTCAGACTCTGAAAGTAAACTTTTTTTGCGCAGTTATCTAAATAGCCTAATAGTGTTAGAATGCCATAGTTTGCATTGTTCAGGAAATGAAAGCAATGACATTTTATTTTAAGGACACAGCTTCAGACTTCTGCAACGCAGACATCCACATCTTGGCTAGCTGCCTAGACTCACCACGAGAGAAGGGCATTTCTGGGCTGTGATTCACCTGACCAGCTCTAGACATCTGTCAGAGGATGAACATGTGAATCATTTTCTCCAAGTGTGACTTCTATGAACTGCAAAGGTAGCTGAATTCACATGTGGATGTGTACACTGCAGATTATTAGGTCACAGGATCCCCACCCAAAAACCATAAACAGAACACACTAAGCAAAAATATGCCTGACAACATTAGTGCATGTAAATTTGGGCGGGGGGGGGGGCGGGCAGGGAGGGTGAGAGAGCGTAGAGAGCATATAATATTATGGCCATTAAGACTGACTAACCTTGCTGAATTACCAACACTAAGGTGAATCATTTAAAGTGGAAATGGGTTCCACGTAGCACAGCTACTATGTCAGAGTCACAAAGCCTTAAGAAAACACAGTGTCAATCAAAGAGTGTCATTCTCAGCAGAGGAATGTGTCAGCTGGTTACCTGGAGCGCACTGGCACCATAAACTCATTGTACATTTTCTGGTACTATAAAACTCTTCATTCTTGCTACACACAACAGATTCCGTTAAGAAAGTGAAAGGAGAGAGACAAAGAGCAGAAATCCTTTATTACAGCCTGTAAGAAATAAGAGAAACTAAACACCTACCAAGCTTGTGTACAGATCCATTTGAAACATTAACAGTATTTTTCTTCCTGAAAGTGATAAGAAACAAAAAGTATCTGCCACCTATGTTTCTCTTTAATGCCTCAGCCTTGCTATGAATTCCCTTGCTGGCAGGTATACATGATCAGTTCAAGACAGCCCTCACCTCTCTGGCTGTCTGGATGCTGATACCTGAAACACTGCTGAGTATCACAGCTTAGTTTACCTCATGCAGTTTAGTAGCCACGGTTTTAATATCAGGCATTATGCTCCCAGACTGTGTGCCAAGCCCTGAGACAGGAAATTCTATTTCAGATCCATCAAATTGGTACTGCTGCAGTCAAGGATATTAAATTATGTAGTTTTTAGTTTGTTGTGTGGTTTCTTACTTCTGTCTACAATCATCAGCCACATCTGACAGGCTGTAAATTTTGGGAAGAAATATTATCTCCACTTACGTACTCTGAAGAAAGTACAGTGACTGGTTCTCTGGAATTTTCATTAGAAAGCTTCTTTATTCTTCCCCTCGGCATGAAGGTCCTTGCTCATTTCCAGACAGGGAGGACTACGCAGTGCAAAGGCAAAACTGCAATGGTATCTTCAGTTATCCTCACAAATTAGCAAAGCAAAGTGATCTCCACATATGACTTTTACTGAAACAGTGTAAGATACCAGCAGCCTCCAAAGTCCTAACATTCTAACACTACTAAGAATGTTTAAAGCTGGAAGATCTTGCAAACCCACTAGTTTGGACCCTGATAAAGCTGAATAAAAATTATTTTACCAAAAGGATTCTAAGCACCTGTAAATTGCAGATCTCTCTTAAAGCATTTCTCTCTGCACTTTGAACATTTTTGCAGTAGTGTAGCAAAGCCTCCACTAAACTAATACAAGCACTTATCATTAGAGAATGATAGAATCAACTAGGTTGGAAGAGACCTCTGCGATCAGCAAGTTCAACCTTTGACCTAACACCATTGTGTCAACTAGACCATGGCACCAAGTGCCATGTCCAGTCTTTTCTTAAATACCTCCAGGGATGGTGACTCCACCACCTCCCTGGGTAGCCCGTCCCAATGCCTAATAACCCCTTCTGTGAAGAAATTTTTCCTAACGTCTAACCTGAACCTCCCCTGGTGCAACTTGAGGCTATGTCCTCTAGTCCTGTCGCTAGTTGCCTGGAAGAAGAGGCTGACCCCCACCCCGCTACAACCTCCTTTCAGGTAGTTGTAGAGAGCGATAAGGTCTCCCCCCAGCCTCCTTTTCTCCAGGTGAAACAATCCCAGTTCCCCCAGATGCTCCTCATAGGACATACCCTCTAGACCCTTCACCAGCTTTGTTGCCCTCCTCTGGACTCACTCCAGCACCTCAATGTCTTTCTTGAAGGGAGGGGCCCAGAACTGGACACAGTACTCGAGGTGTGGCCTCACCAGTGCCAAGTACAGGTGAACAATTACTTCCCTAGTCCTGCTGGCCACACTATTCCTAATACACACAAGGATGTTGTTGGCCTCCTTGGCCACCTGGGCACACTGCTGGCTCATGTTCAGCCAGTTGTCCACCAATACCCCCAGGTCTCTTTCCAGGCCGCTTTCCAACCACTCTTCACCCAGCCTATAGCGCTGTATGGGGTTGTTGTGGCCACAGTACAGGACCCAGCACTTGGCCTTGTTGAACTTCATACCATTGGCCTCGGCCCATCTATCTAACCTGTCCAGATCCCTCTGCAGAGCCTTCCTACCCTCAGGCAGATCAACACTCCCACCCGACTTAAGTGTCGTCCACAAATTTACTGAAGTGTGCACTCGATACCCTCATTCAGATCATCAATAAAGATATTAAACAGGACTGGGCCCAGTACTGAGCCCTGGGGAACACCACTAGTGACTGGACGCCAACTGGATGCGGTACCATTCACCACCACTCTCTGGGCCTGGCCATCCAGCCAGTTCTTAACCCAGTGAAGAGGGTACCTGTCCAAGCCGTGGGCTGCCAGCTTATCCAGGAGAATGCCGTGGGAAACAGTATCAAAGGCTTTGCTGAAGTCCATGTATGCTACATCCACAGCCTTTCCCCTCATCTACCAGGGGGGTCACCTGGTCATAAAAAGAGATGAGGTTGGTCAGGCAGGACCTGCCTTTCCTAAACCCATGCTGACCGGGCCTGATCCCCTGGGTGTCCTCTATGTACTGTGTAATCGCACTCAAGATGATCTTTTCCATGACCTTGCTGGGCACTGAGGTCAGGCTGACAGGCCTGTAGTTCCCAGAATCCTCCTTCCGGCCCTTCTTGTGGATGGGCGTCACATGGGCCAGCCTCCAGTCATCTGGGACCTCCCCAGTTAGCCGGGACTGGTAATAAATAATGGAGAGCGGCTTAGCAAGCTCTTCCGCCAGCCCCCTCAGTACCCTTGGGTGGATACCGTCCGGTCCCATAGACTTGTGAGCGTCCAAGTGGCACAGCAAGTCTCTAACTACTTCCTCCTGAATTATAGGGGGTCTATTCTGCTTCCTGTCCCTATCTACTGGCTCAGGGGGGCAGTTGCCCTGACGATAACTGGTCTTACTGTGAAAAACTGAGGCAAAAAAGGTATTAAGCACCTCAGCCTTTTCCTCATCCCCGGTCACAATGTTCCCCCCACATCCAATAAGGAATGGAGATATTCCCTTGATCTCCTTTTGTTGTTTATGTATTTATAAAAACACTTCTTATTATCTTTTACTGCAGTGGCCAGATTGAGTTCTAGTTGAGCTTTCACCTTTCTAATTTTCCTTCTATATGACCTAGTGACATTCTTGTACTCCTCCTGAGTTGCCTGCCCCTTTTTCCAAAGATCATAAACCTTCTTTTTTCCCCTAAGTTCCTGAAAAAGCAACCTGTTCAACCAAGTCGGCCTTCTTCCCTCACCGCTCGTCTTTCAGCTCATGGGGATGGCCTGCTCCTGCCCCTTTAAGATTTCTTTCTTAAAGTATGTCCAGCTTTCCTGGACCCCTTTGTTATCAAGAACTATTTCCCATGGCACTCTCTGAACCAGTGTCCTAAATAGGTGAAAGTTCACCCTCTGAGAGTCCAAGTAGAAGTTTTGTTGGCCCCCTTCCTTCTTTCCCCAAGAATCAAAAACTCTATCATTTATGGTTGCTGTGCCCAAGACGGCCTCCAACCACCACATCTCCCACCAGACCCTCTCAGTTTGTAAACAACGGGTCTAGTGGGGCACCTTCCCTGGTGGGCTCACCAACCAGCTGCGTTAGGAAGTTATCTTCCACATGCTCCAGGAACCTCCTAGACTGCCTCCTTTCTGCTGAGTTGAGTTCCCAGCAGACATCCAGCAAATTAAAGTCTCCTACTAGAACAAGGGCTAGCAATTGTGAAACACCAGCCCACTGCTTGTAGGATAGTTCATCTGCCTCTTCATCCTGGTTGGACGGTCTGTAACAGACTCCCACCAGGCTATCTGCCTCGCTGGCCTTCCCCCTGATTCTTACCCATAGGCACTCGACCTTATCATCACTATCCTTAAGCTCTATACAATCAAAACACTCCCTAATGTAAAGAGCCACCCCACTGCCTCTCTTTCTTCTCCTGTCCCTTCTGAAAAGCTTGTAGCCATCCATTACAGCACTACAGTCATGCGAGTCATCCCACCACATTTCCGTGACGGCAACTACATCATATCTTTCCTGAATGACCTCCAACTCCTCCTGCTTGTTACCCATGCTGCGTGCGTTGGTGTAGATGCACTTCAGCTGGGCTATCGGTTTCTCCCCCACCTCTGGCATTCCACCCCTAGGTTCATTTCCAGCAAGCCAGGTTTTATCCCCCTCCCCTTCGAGCCTAGTTTAAAGCCCTCTCAATCAATCAGCCCTGCCAACTTACAGGTTAGAATCCTTTAGCCCCTATTAGATATTAGATTATATTTATTAAAGTAATAATAAAAAGAATTTAAAAATTCACAAAAGTAGAGTTTAAAAGGTAAAATTTTCAAGATGTATCAGATATACAGTGTTTCAGAACATAAAAATATATATATAACAAAATTTGCCTTGTAGTCTTATGACTAGCTCCTTTGGTGATGCAGTAACAAGGCAGCTGGAGATTCCCATCAGTACTGGGGTTTGTTAGTCACAAAGACTGTGTTTGAACTGCAGGGTACCTCACCTGCGTGTGTGTGGGTGCAGGGAAAAGATGGGAAAAAAAAAAAAAGTGCAACAGGAGTAGGAGGAATTACTGTGTGGTTTAGACTTGTCCCAACATGAAGCTGGGACATTACAAGACTCATAATTTAGAGATGAGCAGAGGTGAAGAAATAGGCTTTCATCTTTCTCACTTTCCCCATTCACTCAGTGTGAGCTTCAGCACAAACAGAAGTGCCCAGCTCCCTCAAGTTGCGTATGCAATATATTCCTCATCCTGCAAGAGGAAAAGCTGTTTTTAAGATGCTATGTGAACTTAGATTCACTTGACAGAAGATGTATATACTGAGCAACTAAGATCCACAGTAATCCAAATCTTTGATTAACTCCTGTGTATGTGGGAGACATGCTGTTGGCCACTGAACTGAGCCCTGAGGCAGAAACAAACACGCTATAAGCATGAATCAACTGAGGAATCAGACAACCCCACTTCCTTCTGGAAATGAAACACAAAAGTAACAGTGATCAGTAATATTATGCTATGAAGGCAGAACATTTTAAGTCTAGGAAATGACTCCTTCCCATTGCTATCTGCTTTTAAAATGCAGGCACAACTCCTTCCTGTAACAACTTCCTAGGGACTTGCTTATTTTGTTCTCATTTTTTGTCTGACTCTTTCTAAAATATCCTAGTTTTAAGAAAGTAGCCACAAAGACATATATCAAAAGTGATTGGTTCTGATTCACAAGCCTAGTTCTGTTTAACTGGGACCACAAAAAAAACCGAAATGAGCTATATCCTGTGCTGGGTGAATTAACAAGTACAGCAGAGTAGACAATCCAGGAGAATGAAGAAGCAAAAGTCACCTTCATGTCTCCTAGATGTATTAAACTGCTGAGACGATGCCACATAACTCACATCAGCTCCTTCCCCAGCTACCAGAGGACAGTTTCATATCCCAAAATAGCTAGAGCAATGTTTCTGTTTGGTCCAGGCTTCCTCCCAAACACAACAGATTGTACTACATATGTTGTGAGTGGGAAGGCTACACATTACCTACATCACTCCTTCTCTATTCCTTGTGCTTTGGGTACACAGGGGAAAGAGAAATAAATAAATAAATAGAAAAATAAATAAATCTATTTCGGGGCAATTGAATTCCTGCCATGTTTCAAAAGCAAAGCCTTAGTAGCTATACAGCCATGCTCTAAATTTTTTAAATTTAACAGTGATATCTGCTAAGGCTGTACCTCTTCAAAAGAAGATTTCAGACACTGTTATTTTTCCACAAGCTCTGAAAATTACATAGTAGAGCCCTGTTAACCATTTTAGAAGCAATCCATAAATATGTATTACTACTTTATAAATACTTATTGTATTACAAATGAAGAAAACAACTGAATAGAAGACCTCATAATTGGTACGATCCTTTATTTAAAAACTAAAAAAAAAAAAATTACATAATTCCACAGAGAATTACTTCCCACGTAAGCATGGAAAGACAGTATAACAAAATAGTTTCTAGTTCTTTGTACTTGAATGTAGCATTTATGGGTTTGGGGATTTTTTTGTTTTCTTTTGGGTCTGGGTTTTGGTTTGGTTTTTTTTTCAGTTCTGTGATTTACAAACTGAGGCACTAGTGCAAGCAAAAGGAGGCAGAATGAGTTGTCTGGGTTGTTGGGAGAAGGAAGGAAGACAGGCCTGTTTTGTATCCATCCACATGGCTACAATGGTCATGCAAGCCCTCAGCACCTCGCTTCTTGATTATTGCATTATCTTTCTTTCTTTCTAAGGCTGGTAAACGCAATAGTGCTCAGTTGTGACCATTTCCTCAAGCTGTTGCTTTGAGTAAGCCATTCACATATTGCATCTCTCTTTTTCTATTGCACTGAAAGAAGCAAGTGTAGAAACATGACTATAGTTTTATGCAAGTTCTTATCAAGTAAGCTGATCAGTTATTTGAAGTATGGCCATAAACTTTGAAATTCATAAATAGAAGAAAAAAATTAGTTGGTTGAACTTCCCATAGAAAAGTATGTATTTTGTCAAATCTATTCTGTCCATCTAAAATGTTCCCAATTTAAAAAGATACCCACAGATCAGCCAGGTACTGCATACCCCTCAGAAAACACTGGGCAGTCACTGGTGAAAGAATCCCCATCTGCTCAGCACTCAGCTGACTGTGTACCTGTGTGAGCTGTTGGAAGAAACACACACAGGTCCATTAGTTTAGGCTGTTGAATCCTGGATGTTAAGCGAAAACACCAGGAACCTGAATCAATCAGAGAGGAAGAAAAAGTCTAAAAGACTAACCATCTAGAAAACTAAACTTACTAATCTTCTGCTTTAGTGCAGAATTAGATGGCGTAAGAATGGACTGTGTATAATTTTAAAATAAAACTAAACAGTGATAATATCAGTAAATATGGCAATTCTTTCTTATTTTTAAACATAGAATAAACAAATAAGGATTATAATGAATGAGCAAGGCTCATTATTCACCGGGAATATCACCTGTACCTCAGTTTATCTATTAGACATTATCCAACTGTATGAAGCTATACCAAAAAAGTGCTTTATAGATATGGGAGATCTCTAACCACTTGTTGCCAGATGTGTTGCAGGCTGGTTTTCCAAAGGTCAGAGTATAAGAATAAGATCCGTAATATAAGCATGGTACATAGACAGGGATTTAATTAGAATAACCTCCATGCCCAAGGACATGATCTTCAGACTCTACGTTGTGTCTTTGATGTCATTTGTAAAGATAATTCTACCTCCATTCCCAGGGTTAAGCCTGAAGAATTTAAACGCACAAGGCAAGTTTGAGCAAACATGATGCTGCAGCCTGATGATCCAGCTCAAAGTGAGCTGCTCTACTCTGGAAAGAGAACTGGAAAAAAACCCAATCATTTGAATTGCAGGAAAATCTTGTGAGTTGTCCTAATATCCTTGTGCTCAAATCATCTTGCCTCCATGTAGCTTTATGTACGAAAGGTGAAATTTCAGAGACAGAAAGAGGTCTCTCATACTTCCATAGCTTCCATCACTCTCACTATTTTTCCATACATAAAATCAATCCAGACTAGGGAGCTCTTTAGAAAAGCATGCCAAAGACCAGGTAGGCTATGGAGAAGGGCCATCACCGAGAATGTTACAAAGGTGACACAGTCACAGACTGTGACCATATCTTCCATGTAAGACAACACAAGAGTGTAAAGGAAACAGGCAGCCAGGGCTGAGCAGGACCCTGTCTTTACATGGGACCATCTATTCTTCTGTGGCAGAGGAAGATTTGGGTCTTGGGCTGTATGTCTTCTATTTTCAGGAGAAAAATGGCACTGCCATCTGAGTATAAGATATCACTGTTGTTTAATGTTCTGTAATTTAAATGAAAATAAAAGCAGACTCAGTAACTTGAGGTTCTAAATTAATGAAAGCGAGGTGATGAGAGGGGAATATAAATGAAAGGGCTCAGTACTAGAATTCCCACAAATAAAGATGCAAAGATTTGTGAGAAACAATTTCCAAAAACATCTGATTATTTCACTGTTATCCTTCAGTAAGGACTAGAAATATAGTGCCATTTTCTGGCAACCCACTAATGTATATCTTTATTGAAACTAAGTGTTTTGTTTCAAAATGAAAAGATAATTTACTGGGAGTTTATAAGTAAGAAATTATTTTAGACTTTCTAATCTCCCTCCCACCCAAGAACCATAAATGTCTCATTGTTCTCCTGCGAGCTCGTCTCTGGTGGAATATAAAGATGGTGCTTACAGCAGCATTTTGACACAGTTAGTAGTTAATCATATGTAAAACTGTTAAAAACTAAGGGACCAAATAATTTTTTAAACGTCCCTCATGCATTCTGTAATTGTACTGTGGGAGTCTGACAGCCTGACGAATACTAGGTCAAAGTTTTGCAGAATGCACAGTGTTTAGGTGACTGAGTAGGTAACAGAGTAACAACAGCATGGAAATTACAAAGGAAAAGGGGCTTCCGAAAATAATATGACTACAGGAAATGTGGACACTTCTAAGCATATCCCTCAGGAAATTGAGGTCTCGGGCTGGCAAGCAGAACCAAGGGTTCTAAAAATCAAATGTCTGATCAGACTTGCAGAACACAAGAAGGGCAAGCACAGTATGTTGTATTTAACACACCTCCCTACTGTCATACTGAAATGGGATGCAAGAATTGTCTCCAACATCTCATGAGATTTAAGCCTTTACTTCATTTCCCTTTTTCCTGTTCATCTATTGGGACTGACAGCCACTTTGTTTTTGGATTCTTTGGATTCCCATTTGATTCTTGTTTTGGGCTCATGTTCATACCACTCAAATATATGCAGCACAGCCTGCAGTTCTTATGTATTCAAATCCTATTACAAAACCAAACTAAGTGAGTAGAAGGGAAGACATTCTCTCATAGGAGCAACAGGTACTATGGTGACCAGAAGACCCATGTTAATCATCAATAAAGGATGACCTCTGTATTCTGAACAAAGTCTCTGGATTTTGTCCCACACGGAGTCCATTATGAAAGGTTTTTACCATTTCCCTCTTTTAAGCAATGGCTTTAGGGACTTACCTATTCTCAGACTCAACAGGAAGGCAGGAGACAGGCAACCTGGCATTAGCCCTCTTGTCATATAACGAAAGCTGTTGCTCATCATATAATCTGCTGTAGGGGAGGGAAATCCCTGAACTGATGATCCTGCATTTCATTTAAAAAGACAAACTCATCTTTCTACAATAGGGTAACAATCTTCAAAAGGTGGGAGAAGAAAAAATGGGCCCAAAGTCCAAGTATGCAAGCTTCATGGGTTGTGAAAACAATGAGGGTGCCACAGAACAGGAACTACATTGCCCTTTCTTTGCAAAATATGCTGCAAAGCTCCACAGTTTAGACTCTGCCTATTTCTACTGGAAGAAGCCAACAGAGGATGGGTTTTGTTGTTTTGCTTCTAGTACACCACAGTTAGCAGTGCAGCCCCATCAGCTCAATGTGAGCCACCTTTGACTTCTTGGCTACCTGCTCCTTTGAGGCATGCAAAGATTTGTATGATTTCAGCAATCAAAATGCCTCAGAAGTCACACTGATTCCCCTACACATCAGACAATACCTCAGCCTCCTCCTGAAATCACTTATATTTGAGCACAATTTGTTTCTAACTTGTTTTCTATGAGTAACTTGTTGAGATAAAAAATCCAACATTTTAATATGAGTTACCTGTAGAGACTGTGAACCACATTCACTGACTTGCCCAAGAAGGAACAAGGGACAAAAAGAAGCCTAAAATCAAAACTAATTCTCTTGGAGTGCTGGAAGTCCTGTCAACATTACAATGTGAGGTTTTGCAATTGAATAGCATGGCTAGACACATAAAGCCATATAAATGTCTTTCTTTTTTTCATATTATATAATAATATTATAAAATATGTCACAAATAAACATCAAATTATTCTTCCTGGACTTTAAGTATGTCTGATGATCTTTGCATAGTACTCGGCTATTGAGTGTGGAAACTCCCTTTTCATCTTGTACAGCACTGAAAAAAACTGTTAACTCCATTTACTTTTCACATTTTGGGACTAAAAGGAAGGAAAAATATTAATAATAATATTCAGAACAGCATATTCAGTACTTTGGACATGCAAAAGAGAACAGCTCTAAAATTTGACCATGTCACACAGAAGTGAAAAACGTGTCTATACTTACTACTCAGCTGGCAAAGCACCTGCTTGTGTGAATGCCAAAGAAAACTAAATAATATTCATTTGGAAGCCATTCAGGGTTTAGTTTCACATGATTATAATGAATTAAATGCAGACAGGATTCACAGCATCAAAGTGCTCAATCAAAATAAAACAATGAGAAAACAGGCAAGCAAGCTTGATGATTTAAATATGAACAATTATATCACAGAGCAAATAATTTTCAGTGACACAGCCAGGGGAAAATAGGTAAACCCCCTACATAATTCATTTTGCCTTTTGGTATTTTGCACCTACTGTAGAATGAACACCATTTGTTTGAAAATATATGATACTATATTAAAAAGTGAAACAGACTTGACTGACAGAGAGGGACAAGGATTAAAATCCCCAAGGTTTACCAGCCTAAAGGCAGCCATGACAAAATGCTGCCAGTTGCCCAAAGCCTGCACAGCTACTCAAGCACACCATCCTCAAAATAGTCATATGTGGCTGAGGACGATCCCTGCTGTGCAGAGCTGAATTTCAAATTGGGCTCAAGAGAAGGGAAAACATCAACAAAATCACACACCAGTCACTCACATCTTACATTCATTATCAGCTTTTTCAAGGAATTCCCAAGGCGACTATATTTCACAGAATTGAAGATTTAAAATAAAAGAAAAACAAAGCAACTCCCTCTACTCAAAACTGTATTTATGCTGGTTTATGAACCCACAATAAAAAATATGAAATAAAATTGGTCAAGTAGATCTTAAGACAAAAATAGTTTTTGGGAAGTGAAAAATAAATACTAAGAGAGTAGGTAACAAAAATAATACTGCTACCAGGCAATTGAATGCCATCCAATATATAGATTCTTAGCCGAATACTATATACTTATAAGAACTTTACTTTCCAGGAAAAGCTGCAAAGAGATTTTCATTTGCTGTACAGAAAGCATAGCTACCCATCTTGCCCTTTACTGTGTGAAAATTCTATGCATCACTGCAAGTAAATATAATGTATCAGCAGTAGGATGTGACATGTTAATGTGCTCTAATTTCCATTACTTGGGCAGAACTGATGTGTGAAGAAATTTAAAGTCTGTGCATTAGACAGATTAATCGAGTCTAGGAATGAATAAAATACACAATTAGAAAATTCTGTTTAAATTAAGAAGAGGATTTACAGAGGAAGGCACATTACATTCATGTGAATGGTAATCTACTGAATTTTTTTATGCTTTCTGGTATCAGACTGAAATTTTCTTTACTAGGGTACCCCGAAAAGAAAAGGGTGGGAAAAGACTAACAAATACCTCAGAAGGATTTATGTATATTTACTGATGTGGGTATAACATACTCCTTGGAGAAAGCCAGTAGTAGTCAAAAATAAGGCAACATTTACCAGTAGCTCCTGCAGATAGTAAGCAATGTAAACAAATATACTACTTGCATTGATACAGTACATGTATAGATGAGAATGTTAAGTACAGCCTGGGAGCTGCTGGTTGTTTTTCCTCTTTTTTTTTACTGCAAGACATCTGTAGCTCATGTACAGCACTACACTGTTCTAGTGACCCTCCTTCTTCCACACTGCCCTTTTTCACTAGTGGGAAGTATTTCATTAAAAAACCCTGAGATTAAACAGATCAGAGCAGTTAGCAAGACTGACTGCAGCCAGCAAAGTCATTGTCACTACCCCATTCTATGAATTGCCCATCACTCTCACAAAGGAAATATGGCAACCAGCAAACCCTAGTTGTCAGGCACAGATGGAAAGCTCCCTCCTTCTGCTAATTGACTGGGGAGAAAACTCATTAAATAGCGTTTTTTCACCTGTCACAGTCCAAGAGCAAACTCAGCAGCCCTCTCAGCTGCCCACCTGTTGGGGAAAGGCATAGCTGATGCTATACTGGATGCTCTCCTGCTACTAAACAAACGCCCTGTTACTCGACAGAAAAGAGCAACAGATCTTCCCCCTGACAATTAAGCTCCTGTAAACCACAGGGTCATATGCACCATTAAGTTCTATCTGCACCACAAAAAAAAAATACTCTAATCCCCAATTTTCATAGGTAGTAAATAATGGATAAGCTGGAGGATGAATTCTGTATTTCGTTAGGGCTATTCCCCCTCCCTTTTAAAGCGCTGTCAGCACAATGAAGCTTTATGAAAAGATATTTTGATTTTAAAAAAAAGCATATGAATGAATTGTTTTCGTGTGACTTTTCCTTTTTTCATAAACAGGCCCATCACTATTATTTGCACTTACTAGAAAAGAATGTAAAAAATAATACTGAGATATTTTATTTCTGTTTATGTGCTCTATTTTATTAGTATGCTTCATTTAATAGCAGCATAATTTTGCAAAGTCCAAGAACCAAAGACATCTATGACATTAGCGCAAATCCATGCTAGACCAGCAAATCCCTAACTTCTGTGTTACACTCATATAAAACAGAACAGGATTTGTCTTGTGCCGTTTGCTGGAATAGTTTAAATAATTCCTAGAGAGTTGTGCTGCTTCACTGGGTTGGGAAACTTGACCGTGGACTTAAAGAGCAACACGCTTAAATACCACACCTAAAAATTAACATATGATTGTAATATGTTAGGTTCAAATAGAGTGGATATTGACACCATATAAAGGAAAAACTTACCACCATAACGATGTATACACATATATAGACAACACCAGGGAAAAAGCGGAAAAAAACAACTCAAAACAGAGCCATAAATTTCACAAGAAATAAGACATATGGTCTTCAGAGTACAACAGCAATCAGCAAGAATGTACAATTCACATTGAGGGACCAGTGGAAAAAGGATAGTGAAAAGTTTTAGCGAATGGCTTTGTGCAACCTCAGAAGCACATGGGACGCCCCATCCCCAAAACGCAGTTTTAAAGGGATTTCTACCAGTTTCCTGTCAACCAGATCAGCAAAGTGGGCAAATAGGCATAAATCAAATCTATAACCAAAATTTCTCCCACTGCTGCTATTTCCCCAACCTCTTCCACCCCAAAGAAAACCCCACTAATGCTTATCTGTACTGCTGTATATCATGGCTGGTCTCTCCAGTGCACAAACCTGTTCTTGTATGTTAAATGAACAGGGTTGCAGGAAGAACAGAATTTTACTTCAAAGCAGTGCTGCTTTCAAGAGCTGCTTAACTACCAGTCTGTTTTAATTTTAAAATTTGCATGCCAACTCTAAACCACAAAAGAATTTTCTCTCACAAGCACTGGAGATAGATATTTCAAGGGCACTGACACTGAAATTAAAAGAACAATTAAGAAAAACAGTCCTGAAATAAATCTTAGTGCAAGGAATGGTGCCATGTGGCATCAGTTCTAAAAGGACTGGTCCTGACACCTCAGCCACTTTTCTAATTTAGCACTTTTTCTGAGAGTTGCTCTCCTTACCCTTCCATTGGGTCTTTCCTTAATGCAACACGCTAACAAATACGAGTCAGATGACTTACTGTCTGCCTTAGCCATGGATCAAGGTCTTCCTGTTGTAGAAAACAGAATGAAGAGCAAAAGGATAGTCCTTCCTTTTAGTAAAATATTATCCACAGGGAAGGAATGGAAATGGATTTGAAGAGATGGAAGTCCAATAAAACAAAAAGTGGGAGCAGTGTAGGTCAGCTCAACAGCCACCTACAAAGTCTGTTTTCCATAGGCCTCATGATGAAGTACCATTTAAAGGAGGGACGTGAAGGAGAGCAATGAAGTAGTTCTACAGATCTTTGCTATGAGCTCCAGCCACGTATGAAAAGCTGCACGCGAGAAACCGCAATGCGTCGTCACTGGAGAATCTCTTTAGTAGGCAATGGAGACAAGGATCATAGACTGATGCAAGGAAGAAGACTATGTCCCCAAGTGCAGTTTCATGTTAGACCTATCCAGTGCAAGAGCAGGCTGCTGCCAAAAGGGAATGGATCACAAATAACAAGACAACTATCTATGGTAGCTACGTAGTAGAAAAGAAGGAGAAAGTGCACAGACTCAAAGAGCAGCACAGTCAATGCAACAGGCCAGGAAAAGGACATACCATGCAGCAACCTGAAATGAGGTAAGGCAAGGAAGCTTCTTTTACAGAGGCAAAGAGAAGGATGAGTGCCTACTGAAGATACAGGGTGAACACTGAGTTTGTCCTCCTTTTTTCTGCCAGCTCCAAGAGCTGTTGAAGAAATGATGAGTGAAAGACAAATAAGTAAAATATGAAGAGATATTCCCCAAAATGTCATTTTCAGATTCACAATTCACACTTTACTGTTTGTTCACAGGGCAGAATCCAGGACTAAGCAGCTTTCCCGCTTCTTAAATTTCTTTCCATGAGGCATGATGGTAACAATCATCAAGTTAGACCAAACTTGCTGCATAGACGAAATTTGCCTATTTTTCTACTTTGTGTCCTACTTTAGCTGACAATACTCCAAACAAAACTATTGTGTAAGCTCTTTGGTTTGGTTGGGCTTTGTAAAGATTACCACAATGTTATAAAACATCTAAAAGAACACAAACAAAAACTCATACTGTGAAAAGTTATTTGGTCACTGCCATTCTATTTGAAATGCTTTTTTTGCACCCTCCTTGCTTCAGATGGAGTGGCCCCATTATGTTTTCAGATGTCAGACATGGTTAGTGAACACAATGCTGTCAAACTGTAATGGACAAAGATTTTTTTTTTTTTCCATAATGTGTTTTGTTTGTGTGAAGAACTGTGCCAGGGATCTGCTAAGTTATATCATTTCCTTCAATGAAACTAATTTACAAGGAAAATGAATCTTGGGAAAGGCAAAGAAGATATCAACTATTCTATATCCACCCTGTTCCTTCCTGTATCTGTGCCTGGAAAAACCAAGCAACAGAAGCACAATAGGCTAAACTCAGATCTGGTGTAATGCCATTGAAGTCAATGATGTTACAGCATGAATGAATTTGGCATAGTATCAATTTAATTTTTAGCAATGCTGAGGCCAATCCTAGCATGTAAAGGTTTGCCAATTACTTGACAATATGAAGATAACTTTTGTGTTAAAGGACAGTATGCCACATCCATTCTAACTGGGAATTTGCAGGTAAGCAGGAGGCATACTGTATACTTAGCTAAGTTAACACTGCAGCAGAACAACCAAATAACTGCTCTAACAAGCTGCATGAAGGATTAGCAGCAATGTATTGCCACAACCAAACATAATCTAATCTTGTTTGCCACATCCAGTGCACCCACTTTAGGATTGGAGGGACAGTGTCATAACTATGATTGAGAAGTAATTTTTATCATAAATTCCTGTGTCAGGCATTTTCATACATTTTCTTAGGAAGGTCATCCTTTGGGACAAAATTTCTTACGCTTGATTTGTTCCCGTGATTTCTGAGGGTATTTGTCTTTCTTGTAAAATTGCATATTAAAAAATCCAAAGAAAACAAAACAAAACAAACTCCCAAAAACCACCCACACATAAAAATCCTCTATGAGGAATTTAAGGATTATACAGAGGCTTTTTTCTCCCCACTTCAGTATCTCAAATGTAAAATTATCTTAAAACTGAAATTTACCACCTATTCAATCTTCATTACAAACATGAACCACATGCCAAAAGCCTACGTAATGCCTCTTCAATTTTCTTTTCTCCACAGTGTCTCACTAGTAAAATGCACGCTGCCACTGAAGTCAATGATTCTCCACAGCTCATGAGAAGGCGTGGAGAGAGAGCATGCAAACACTGCTGCAAAAAGAGAAGACGAGAAGTGTGTAGGACTAGATCAAAAGTTATGCTGACAGACAAATCATGAAAGATGAAAGTCTTTCTACTTTTGGAATTAAAGATTTTTGACGTGCATTCTAGTGATGAGCAGCCATAAGAATGGTTTTTGGTTGGGGTTTTTTTTTTATGCCAGTGAAGAATACATGGTTTCCCAGTCCCCCATCCACTGCTCACACATTTCCTTTTGCAGCATACTGAAATAAACTCCATCCCCACATAGGTCATACCCACCGCTTCAATTCAGTTTCAGAACAATTGCATGTCAACAGCCTTCAAAACCATATAAATCTAAATGCCCATTTGAAGTATCTCTGAAAATCTTGTGCCAAGTACTGCCGTTATTTAACATGTGTTCATAGGGCTTTAGTGGGGTGTAATATTACATCCCTGGATTGCCCTCCCTGAGCGGTGTCACATGGCAAACACCTTCTCTCTTGTCTGAGCTGCAGCAACTGTACTTGCCACTGCTATCCACAGCTTAAAATCACACAATGCATAGAAACTTCTACTCCACATTTTAAAATTAAGCTTTTATATCCTTATTGTTGAAAACTGATTTTAGATTAAGAATGTGAAAGCATAAAGACTATTATGGAAATCCATCAACCTTTATCAAGCTCTAAAAAAGTTTTAAGATTAAAATAACAGATAAGGAAGAGACAGAGATATGGATCAGGTACAATATAAAAATGAAAGACTAAAAGACAACAGCCAATTCCAGAATACAGATGTATATTTAACAGTATTAAAGAAAAAAATTCTTTCATAATGTAATAGGAACAAACAGACCATTCACACAGTGCTCTTATGTATCCAAAGAGTGCTTGAATCAATCACACTTTCATTGACAACAGACGGGTCAAACAGAAGTTAATGGCCTATTGTACTGCATGTTGGGTTGACACTCAGGGGTCTAAGACCTGCCAGTGCCTCACTGACTTAGACATAGGACTTTGCCACTTTGTGCCTCAATTTCCCAGTCTTCAAAATGAAGGCCAATGGCAGTAACCTGACTGAAGTGCTTTCAGAGTTCCTCAGGACAAGCACTGCAAATGCCAGGAGCTGGGTGTTGTTGCAGTTAGCAGTATGTCACATGTTTTCAATCACACAAGCTTTACCGCTTAGGACTAAAACATAGACTTGTACAGGAGAATTCTGCAAATAAAACCACTTTGGTCCCTGTTAAGTGCCTAAAATGGCATTTTTTCTAACTCTGCAGTCAATGGAGGTCACAAGCAAATAGGAAGCCTCAGAAACAGTCTAAGAGAGAGACTGACTCAGTTTGTACTCCTCTCCTCCTCGTGCTCCAGAAGAGAGCAAAAGTGTACCAAGACTGTATTGTTGCAATTTATGTTCCCTGATGCTCCTCTGCTGCATTGCATCAAGGGGAGCACAGCACAAACTTATGTGAAAATATGTGCCATATTATCCAATTCCTTAGGCGGAGGGCTGCTTTCTTTTGTAGGTCCAGTTTCCATTCTTGTTTTCTTACCAGCAACTCAAGTTACAGTCAGCTGTGAAAGGAGATCTCTGTCTCTTCCTTAAGAAGCCATTCTCCATTTCTGATGGTTGTTTGCACTGTCTCAGAAAACAAATCTGAGCCATGCAATGAGTGTATAACAACGGCTGTAGTCCATCACTTTGTTTACTACGATACCGTAAAATTTAGTGATTGTACTTCAAGCAAAGGACCGAATCTAAAGATTGTACATAAAAAGAAACAAGCAAGCCTTGAGGAAGGGAAATAGAAGAAATAAATATAAAAGCAAAGAATAAACAGGAATAGTTATGGTTCCAGATATTTTTCAGGGAGCACTGAATAAAAAAATAAGTAGAAAAAAAAAATTTTAAATTTATTTCATAAATGTAATGTGGCAAAGCAAAGTATACTATATTGCCAATCTAAAAAGGCTACAGATTAGTTAAAATAATAGTAAATATAGTCCTTTCAACTCTCTGCTAAAACAATGTTTGTGCTACAACAGCACAATTCCAAAGTATAGCACTATTTGTCCAGAAACTTATCACAGGCACAGACATAAAGAAATGAAGTAAGGCAGACAGCCAACATTTACCAAAGGGAAATAAATAACAGTATCTAAAATTACACCAAATATACACAATGATATAGCCATATATTTAGGAAAAAAAAAAAAAAAAGTAGCTAATCAACGATTACAAACAGCTTCATCCAGAAATCTTGGTGGTTACTTTTTACCCATATAACATTTGCATATGTGCGCATGCAAAATAGTGAGTAGTACTGGAAATAGATGATGTTTTCTTCAAATTGTACAGTAACATGCAGTACCATCTTAGTCATTCCCTAGTTAGTTTCAGAAAGTGCAGTTACTTAGAGGAGACTTAGATGAAAGTAAAAATCACTGAAAGGAAAATTGGCCTGGTTTAGGCCAAACCAGGACATTATGTTGGCAGCAGGGCAACACAAGTGGGAGTTGCAATTGAATTTTCTTCTGTAAAGACCAAATCAGCTTTTAAAGGTTTAGAAAGGAAAAGTCCTGAAGCAGCTTATTATGCATGAAACCATGTGTTCTTCAACAGAAAACAAAACAAGTTCCTTTTTATTTAGAGGCTATTAAGGAACACAACCTATTAATTAAATTCATTGTTTAGAAGCTTAAATTTAATTAAAATACTCTCCTAAATATCACTTAACGGCGATTTTTGCTGCATTATGAGCAGTAAGTTCACTTTACTGAAATGAAGCATATACATATGCTGAGATGATAACAAGAGTACATGTATTTTATCCCCCCCACACACATTGAAGTAGTCGTGTATTCCTCACTAGTTTTTTTTCCCAGAACACACACAGAGCGAACATTTACCTCTCCAAACTCCCTCCTATATCCTTTTAACACCATTCTAGGTTACCAGTGTGATGCATTTTTCATATTTATTGTATTTATATTTGTTAGTTAGCATTATTTTAGTTAGCATTATTTAACGCTATACAGAACATTATCACTTAGTACATTAAGCATAAAGCCAGCATCTACCTACTTAAAGGCGACTGAAAATCACTAGGAAAACTGTATTACCTTTAGTCTAAGATAATCATCCAGATAAATAATTTTGACCCACATAACTCGTCAATTCTGATCAGCTTTACTGCTAAATTCTTTTGCACTGGACTAAACCGCAATGTTTAAGAGGTATTTCCTACAGTATAATGCCCTGCTGTGTAGACTTCTTGTAGTTAGCTCTAAAAACACAAAAGGTCTCATTGACTTCAGTTCAGGGGTAAGCACCTGCACTGCTCCATATTGTTAATTACTGCACACCAACATATGCAGAGCGTTACTGTAAGTTGCCATCTATCCAGAAGGAGAGACTCTCACCATTGTATATGAGCAGCATTGTTACGCGAAAAACCATGCCGAAAAACCCAAACCTAATAAAGGATTCCAACAGGATTCTCTTCTTTGTTTTCAAACTGAAAAAAATGTAATAGATTTTGAAAAGAACCCCTTCCAGACTTGCTTGGCTTTCGATGACAGATCAAATTATTTCACTTTTACTCCCCACCCCCACTAAAAAGCAAGGAGGTGGTCTGCTTAAAATGTAGCTACTTAAAACAGGCTATTGTTTCCTTCCCCTCCAAGACCACCCAGATTTTCAATACTGAATCATCTTCGCACTAGACAGATTAGACTACTACCACAGCTCTCTGTGCAAAGACCTGCTATTCTGCAATATGTTTATCACTATTTACCACCCTCGCTGCATAAACAGAGCATACTGTGCTGGCTAAATGCACACACATAAGAGGAGACAGTAGAAGTTAGGGGAAAAAAAAGTGAAGTCTGAGGCATTTGGGGAGGTCAGAGTCATGACTAAGGCCCTCTTTAAAGCTGTGGAGATTATGTTTAGAAATAGCCTTTCTTCTAGACACTGTATGTAAAGCCCTTTATATTCACTACACGTTTAGAGTTTTGCATCTTATATGTTCAAGCTGGGGGTTTAATAAAAATTTAAAAGGAAATGGAAGTTATCATATAATAACCTAATTCCAAGCTCTAGCATTTCTAGGGGGTGGAGGGGTGGAAATCTCTAAAGGAGTCACGTTACAGTTTGTCCTAGAGGTTAGGGCAGTACACTGGGAATTTGAAAATATGGATTTCTAGTCATGGCTTTCTCATTATCTGCTTCTGCTCTCAGCTCATGATGCTTCAGTTTCCCACCCAGAAACTGGTATATTGCTACTGGTCTCCACTGCATTTTGAAATCCACAAATGAGAAGTAGAAGGTAAGAAAAGAGCTACGCTATTATGAAAATGAAGTTGGGAATTACACAAAGGATAGATACTGCTTAGGGGCAGGATTTATCTATCTAGTTTTAGCCAGCTTAAAAAAAAAAAAAAGAATCCAAGCACATAGTTGTCTCTTATCACAGGAAAGGGTAGAAGGGTAGAGACCGTCTTTGGAGGTAGGCAAGAAAAATCAGTGTGGAGATGCTCAAGACTGGTGCCTGTCCAGACAGCTAGATTTAGGTGACTTGAAACTCATCCTGGGCTACAAAATAAAGCAAAATTATATACATTAAAAACATGTCAGGCATTTGTCCTTGATCATCAAAGCACCACACTGGCACCACTGTTGTACTGTATTTTATCACATTTAGCATAATCAATTTTTACTGTGATCAGTACATATTCTTTACTAACCATGAACTTGCCACCCCACACTTCATGTAACTGGCACAGAAACTATCCTATAAATCACAGCAGCTGCTCATCGGTGAAGTGGGGCAGGCAAAGGACTGCTGCCTAAGAGGATGATAAAGAGAGGGCACTTCTTTCTGTTATGACATGTATCAGGAAGCATGTGAAGACAAAGTTATGCTTGAACAGAAGACATGTCATTATTAAATCTAATTAACTAGCATCAACATAGTGTTAGACTGGAAATTGTAAAAAGCAGGACAGGTATACAGTAGACTCCTCTCAGTAATACATTTCGAGTCTATCCAGATGTGGGTTATATTTTAAATAGCATATTAAGATAGGCATTTTTTAAAAAAGGAAAAAAAAGAATCAGAAAATTATTGCTTTGTTGCTACTGATATTTCATGCGACACATAGGCAAAATGCTGCACTTCAGATATTGGTTTTGTATTCTTAATTTCTCATTCCAGGTCCGTCTTGGAAACAAGGCTTCTTGTTCTTTCTTTCCATTACAGTCAGTGTGGATATGATAGCATAACAATGTAAGCCAGCTAAACGGGGGTAGTAGTGGGGGAGGGTTCTGAGAAGCGGACAGGGACAGGATGAGTGACACCGACACGGGCTGTAATACAGGAAATTCCAGTGAAGTATTAGGAAATCAGTTTTCACAATGTAACAGTCGAGTGCTGGAACAGGGGCCCAGTCAAGTTGTTCTCATTTTTGGAGCTACTCAAAATTGGGTTGGATGAGGCCCTGGGCAACTTGCTGTAGTTGGTCCTGCTTGGAGTGGAGGGCTGGACTTTGGTCTCCAGAGGTCCCTTCCAACCTAATTGACTCTGATTCTAAACCACCTTGAAATATTTTTGCTTTTTAAATGGCTACTATTTCTAAGACATTTAAAAGGACTACAGTTAACAAGGTACTATTGTCAGTGTTTCCATCATATGTATTTCCCCAGTAGGTGTATTTCTGCTTCTCCAGTGGGCAAATAACCCATGCACCAGTGACCCAGGAGCTTGCCTTGAACATCTTAAGCTTGCTCAACAAAAAGTGATTTCTTTCTCACAGTCTTGGTATGTTTCCCCTCCGCCCCTATCCTCAGCTGTGGCCTATAAATAGTTTTCTGCCTGTAAAATAATCAGTGGCATTAGTTCTTTGTGATAGCATCATACTTTTGCCAACTTGCCATTTTTAACAAGGTTTGCTGTTGCCCACTTCCAGCCTGGGCTTTGAATCCCTCCACATGCAATAAGGAAAAAAATTGTTTGTGCTTCTGTAACTCAAGTTACAGAAATAAGTTATTTGTTGGGATGGGCTGTTTCCAAAAAAAGATGCCTCAAAATATATTAGCGTATAGCTAAAAAGAAGGTAGTTGATAGGTTTTCTGCCACGCTGATATCTGCATTGGCTCATACTAAATCTCCAATAAAACTGTACATGCATCCAGAATCTACGCAAAATTTCAAAACAACAGTATAGTTTCTAGGGTAGACAGTTGTTCCTCATCTCCTCTTTAGTACCAACATAACTTCACAGAAAACATCCCAACAGTAAAAGGTCAAATGGCAACAGGCATTTCACAGAGGCTGAAAATAATTTGAGTGAAAACGTTCCTGCCATTTTCTGCCAACCCTCAAGTTGCTCCTAACTTGGTAATATGGAAAGAACAACCACCTCACAGGCATCCGACATTGACAACTGCATCAGATTAGGCTTTGGACACAGTAATAAATTAGTCTTCATTATCATCATGATTATTGTTATGCTGTGTATTCATTAGCTACTGAGCTTTTGCAAACTTCAGGGCAGCAAGTATATCTGTAGTGTTACAAATACCAAACCCATCTGCACAAGAGAGGAGACACAAAAGGAGCAAAAGGGAGAACAGGGAGATATTTATACTATGAGAAAATGCTCAAGTGGAGTGGCGCCTGTTGCTTTCAAAATATTTTAAGGCTAAAGCGTATACAAACATTCACATATTTATGACATTGACTCTGTCAATTGAAGGTTAGCAGTTCTTTGTGTCATTCATAACGATTTCTTCTTATGTCTAAGAAATACAGCCTTACTATATTTTTTCCTCCATTCATAATTTCCAATATGAAAAGCTAACTTAATACAATATTAATGCTAGCCCAAGATGGAAGTGGTTTTGCTGTCACAAAAAAATCCAAACTTTTTTTTCTAACTATGAATAAAACGTCAGAAATGCAAACATGGCCTCAAGCCAAAAGTAATCCTAAAGCAATAAAAATATTTTGATGGCTGCAATTTTTTTGTTTTACTGTAAATTAATATAGCTTTTGAAATAAACACCAAAGAGTAAAGCAGAACTATTTCATTTAAATAGTGTAAAATTAGAATGTCACAACAATTTGAAAACTCCATCAAAAACATTTCAAAGCAGGAAATTCCTGATGACTTCCTATTAAGGCTGAAGCCAGGAAAATGCTGGTATAGCTTGCTACTTAGCCTGGCCTTCATGTACATGACATGAAGTATTTCTATTACAGAACTTCAATAAAGAGATAGCATTCCACACTCAACTGTTTTAGAAATTGGAATGAACAGTGAGGTACATTTTATAAACTATATTTACATAAATGAATTGTCACTGAATCAGAAAAGCTTAAGTAAGAAATAAAAGAGAAAACAAACTGCCTGAATGTAGGTATGAGAAGCAATATTACAGTATCTCATGCTTTGATTTTTAATTCATTGCTTTTATTGGTGAAAAAAGTATTTGAAAAATGAGTGAAAAGCTAATGAGCTTCCATTGTATAGTCTGGGCAGTGAGTCAATCTCACACACTCATCCACAGGCATCATGAAATACAACAGAAAAGGATGCTGTAGATCTGTGGCTCAGCATCAAATGAATTATTCTGTCCCTGGATCACCACATTTAATCTTCAGATGCATTACAGCTGGTCTCAAGATTTGTTAATTCTTCAGATGTACAGGATTTAAAAGTGTTGCTATGTTTTAGAGAAGACTATCTTCAAGAAGTAAAGTCTTTGGCTCTTTGACCACCATGTTATATGTGAACATGCTTGAGACGTGCTGCCTCCTTTGTCCTGGTACAAAGTTTATTGCAATTTTCAGATGGGGCAATGGGCTAGGCCAATGCTAATAATGAAGTTAAAGTGTTTAGGTAGGCAGCAAATCCTGACTTACACAGGAAGTTTACAGGTTATTTTCTCTTGGACAGAGAATACATCTTGATAAATACATTCTCTGGGGAGAGACACAGCCCCTGCACGGCTGATATACCTGCAGCCCAGATTTCATTGCCAAAATTCCAGGCACATGCTTACAGTCCTGAGCTGAGGACCTGGGCACAGCGCTCTGCATTCACAGGGAAAGGAGGTGTCTCACAGAGCACTCTCAGAAACCAGCAACCTGGCTAGGGAGATGCCAAAGTTAACCAACGGGAACTATAAATGCTAGTGAGGAACCTAATGGCGCATCTTCAACCCAACTTGCCCTGTAGCACAAGGAGCTATGTGCCCATTTAAATAGCTTTGAATGTAGTCCAAGAGTTAAGATGCATGAACACTAAAAGTTTAAACTCTTGTTCATTGTTTTTAGATAAGTCTCACATCTTTTTGTATCCAGAAAGCAGTTTCAACTGGGGACTGTCCCTCAGCCCAGATGAGTGTCATCTGCAAAGCAGGACACTTTCCTGGGGGGCCTGGCCTAACACATTCCCAGATGGAAGAGAGAAACGATCTTCAATCTCTCACATCCTTGCTGAGCCCTCTAAAACAAACATGGGAAGGCTGCCCCCTTCCTCATGTTTTGGGGTGTTTTTTTTTTTTCCCCCTCTTTTGCAGCCCCATTTACATTTTCCGTGTAGCAAAATGACAGAAATAATTATGTGGATATGGCAGACACTAATGCCTAGGCAGAAACAGAGCTTCCAGCTCTCAGAAAATTTTAATAATGAAAATCCGAGCACTAATTGACACGAGACACATGTGGTTAGACATATCTTGATAATATATTTTGGCTTCTAAATTTCTTTTTTTATCTAGTTTTGGGCCCACTGGGGCTGAGGTCTCAGTACTTCACTAGAATGTATGAAAATGGAACCAGAAGGAGCGAGGCAGCAGAAAGTAGTTTGCCACCAAACACTTCGCAAATAGAATCATAGAATCATTTTGGTTGGAAAGGACCTTTAAGATCCAACCATCAACCTAGCACTGCCAAGTCTACCACTAAATCATGTCCCTAAGTACCACATCTACATGTCTTTCTTTTAAATATGTACAGAGTGCAAGATGCTCCTCAATGTCCAAGATCAACGCTTCATGTCCCAGAGCAGAATCTTTTACATATTTGAAGTGTTCAGCATTATGTATGCTTCAGTTGTTCCGAAACACAAATGCTTTCACTTGCAGCCTGACACAGTCATGAAAGACTGGGAAGTGGAGGCCCAGGACTTCACAACTTTCAAAAGTCCTGTAGCAGAACTGGAAGGCTGTTCACAGTTTAAACCTTCCTTAACAATCCTCAGGTGATGTCTAAGGTATGAGGTGGTTTTACAGAATTCATTATGTCTTAGTTATTAAATACTTAACAGATTTATTATAACCAGAACCAAAGCAAACAACAGCTTTTTACCAAACTTAGTGTTCTGGATGAAACAGCATTCTTCATACTTGACAGATCTCTGACATTGGCTGTCATTTGCTTCATTTTGTCAATGAAGTTGCTACTTTGTAGATATCTTTTAGTGCTAGTTGGAGTAGCTGAGAAATTGACTTCAGTGGTCTCAAGCTACTAGTAATGAACTTCAGTCCCACCTAGTTTTAGGAATAAATTGCTAAAATTTAGGAATAAATTCCTACAGGAATTTATTGCAACAGAAACACATTGCTGGGGTTTTCACAGAGACTAACACACCATGTTCCTACTATTTTCCCAGAAAGTTATTCCCTTATTAGAAACAAATAAACAAACAAACCACCTATTTCATATTTCTGGAACTGGTGAATTTTAGGTTTTGGTTTTTTTTTGGTGGTGGTTCTTTTATTTTTTTTTTTGTTTGTTTTTTTTTGGCTAGGTTGTGTTTTGAGGAGCTCTCTCCCTTCATTTAACTACAGTAAGGATGAAATAGGTAGTTTAAACTGCCGAATAGCAATTTCAACAGAATTGCTGATTCATGTAAATTACCTACCCCCTGTGGCATGTTTACTAACCAATCAAAATATTTTCTTCAGACAAAGCACTGCAATAAATTTAAATGAAAATACGGACAACCACAACACAAGACACATAATAAGAGATGTGTGCACAGCGTGGAAAGTATCTTATAAGTAAAAAAATTATGTTCATGCTTTACAGTGCAGAATTTTCAGAATAATATAGCATATTTATCATTTGCTGCAGTACAGTTATTTCCACCAACTCAATGAAAAAAACTCCAGTTATAAGTTGCTATTGGATTCGATGGGAATAAAAAATTAATCTGAGCAAAGCATTTGAAAAACCATGCATATTCTATCAGAGCAGATCTTTTATCACTATCTTTATTATGAAGAACACTTACCGAAACATACATTGCAACCCTGCAAGGAAATTCAGTCCGAAGATTTCTAGGGTCTATCACAAGGGTAGATAGAGTATAACACAGCTCTCACCAAAAATTATGGGACAAGGTGCAAATACCAGCTGAACAGAAAGGATTTATAAATACTCTGCAAGATAACTTCACATCCCTTCAACAAGCTGAAGACCCTCATTGCTAGCAAGATCAGAAAGTCTTTCTCTTGGTTTTCTTCTGCTTGCTAAAGAAACACCACACCCAAAACGGCCTATGAAATTACACCTTCGGGAAATCACACTTATCCCAACACAGGGTAGAAAGCATTGCATAAAATACCTCTGCATCTTCTTCTAAGGGGTACAGTCCTTTGGTCTGCAAATTGACAGGCCCAGCATCTTTCCGTGCAGCTTTTCCCTTTGGCTTAATTACTATGTCATATATATAAATATATACACATATATATATAAATATACATATATACACACACACATATAAAATAAAAGAACCTGTACTGACAACTTGAATCAAGATACAGTAAAATTTAATCCCTCTTCAAATCCAGTTTTCCAATATGTTGGCATTTGTCAGAACTCACCTGCTGTCACAGCACAAAGCTGCCTCTTTTGGACTTCTCGGTGCAGGATCCTCTACTGTGTGTAGCTGAAGCAGACGACTGCCTGAAGCAGCGGACTGCTGGGGGCAGGAGAATAGTCTTGTCCCTGCTGCCTGGTTTCCCATGCCAGATCTCTGAGGAGCTGTAGGTGCTGACAGTGATGCTGTGGAAGAGAGCCCAGGCACAGCAGTGACTCCTGCTTGAGGGGGCAAGAGCCAGCCCTGCCCTCCTGGGCAGCCGGCCTGCCCCAGCTCACTCGTCTCTCTCTGCCTGTCCAGCACTGCTCCTCACCTCTAGAGGAGAAAAATCTCAGTTTTGCTTGGAGGGATGATCCACTTACACCTGGAGGCCTGCAGCCTTTGCGGGCCCTGCGGCAGAGCCCAGCAGGCCTCCCACATCACAGCCCCCACTGTGTCCCGGCCTACCTGCCATGCATGTCTGGCAGGCCCTGGCACAGCTGGGTCTGCCAGGCTGGGCCTTCAGCCGCCCATGACCGCTGACCAGCTGCAAAGCCGTATTGAAACACAAGTTGCACTCACACTGCCTCTAGAAAAAAGGCACTGCTATGTGAAACTGTTTACAGTGCAAAGACTGACTGTTGTCTGCAGGTAACTAGGAAAGGCCTCGGACAAACCCCGCCACCATCCTAGCTTCATTTGCCATTTTCCCTCACCAAGAAAAGTCACATTCTCTCCTAAACGGGCCCCTTCCCTCAGCTCTCCACCACATTGCCACCTGGTCCCTGTTGTGTTGCTCTCTGCCAACAGTTCTGACATTTGTACACAAATTTACTTCCTGATACTTATTTTCGTTACTACTTATTTTTCCTCCAACAGCTCCCTGCTAAACTGAAATTGCATATTCGAACAGTAAACATATCAACAATATACCAATATACTTAGTTATGCAATCCAGGCTCAAAGAGCAGTTTAAATTCATCACCTCCGTATCACGTCTGTGCTATTAAGATAAGTACACCATGAAACAGCAAATTGCCACAAGTGCTTGACAGGCAAGAGACAGAAGCCGACTGACCCAGCGGTCTCCAGCCACCTCCATTACTTGTCCAGCCAGAGCACATGTTCATCCACCCAGCTGTATTGCCTCTTGCCGAGAGAAGGCCAAACATTTGGGATATTTTAAAATAGAGACGACATCACAGAACTAGTGGGGACAATGCAGAGGAAAATAAGAGGCACATGCAGCTGAGAGCAAAATGAAGGGGAAAAGGGAGAGGCCATACACACAGGGAAATGTGCAATGATCTGTCAGGGTCCATTCACTAACCTGATCTGCCCCATTCTGATTTAGGGAAATGGGAAAACCTGGTAGCATGAAACTGAAGAGACTGCAATTTTAAGTCTTTTTGCTTTGTTCAAGCAAAAGAAGAATAAGAACAGCTAGGATATAAAAGTAAAATAGCAATTGCATAGAGAAGTTAGAATCAGAGTTCCCTGTCTCACAATACAAGAACAAGGAGTCGTGCAATGAAACTGAAGGCAGAGAAATTCAGAAATAAAAAAATGGATCAGTATTGTTTTACAGGAAAAAAAAAATCGAAGTAAGAGCAAGGATATATCTAAAGTTTTGACAGCCATAACTTGCACAGCTGTCAAGTATACTCAGATTTTGTGAAACTAACATAACGTTTTGAAAGGCTATTGAAGTCTCATGTTTTATGGTTATAAACCTGTCTTTAAATATCTGTAATCAGGGTGAAAACAGTTGTGAAGAAGAAATCATCTGCCTACTGTGCCATTTTTACAATATTAGTTATCTGATGCTGTCAAATGCACTGTCAGAGCCAGGACACCAGCCAAGGTAGTACTGGGAACTGGTATTCCTGCAAACAAAGGGCTCATTCCTCATCACTGAGGTTTCCCATAGCCATGGTTCTGCAAACTCAGTGATTCTCAAATAAATCAGTGTTCACAGAGCAAAGGAGCATCTGGAAAAAAGGCTGTGATGCTGGAACTGGATTCACAGACACCAGAAAATTGGAAACCACTGATCTCCATGCTGGACTTCATTAAGTATGCTGGATTTTGGTTAAAAGTTTAAACACGAAATTATGGTATACAGAACATAGAAAGGATATATTTTGGAAAAAAAAACCCTTATGTTTTTAATTTACTGTCTTTTTTTTTTTTTCCTGAACATGGGAAGATTTAAAAAATTGTATATAACATCTTTGGCTTAAATAACTATTACAACATCATGACAGCTTTAGCTATTCAGTTAAAACAAGAGCTCTATCATCCAAAGTGAAAATCAAGCCCAGAGCTGAACTGAAGAATTCTGCCTTAGAATGATACGAAGAAAAACAAAAACACTGATTCCTGTCAGTTCCTGAGGCTTTTATTTTTTTAAAATATTATTATTTTGTATGGAAACTTACGATTACCCCAAGCTTCTTTTAAAGACTGCAATTTGCTTGTGTATTATCTCCAACTACAGATATAAGAACAAACCATTTCAGTCCAGAAAGTTAACGAAAAAGAAAATAAGCCCTGTCCTTTTTGTATTATCAATAGTTTAATGGTTTTACCGAATCTTGGCTGAAACCTCCTCACCTCCGCAGAGACAAAAGGTTAATTTGAGTGTGGATATCTTGAATCCTGACCAGCTAGCACAGATGGCAGTGTGGCTTACAGCCCAGGTTCTAGTTTAAATTGAGTTAGCACTTTCCCATTCTGTAGAGAGAATATAAATAAAATAACACTGAGAATCCGCCACTGTCCCTCCTGCAGTCCCTGTTTCCCCATAAGAAAGGGTAGTTTTCTACATCTGGCTGGGATAACCTTAGGGCACCTCAGGTCTGTGGGACATACTTGCAGACTCAGTCCACACTGTTCATCAACCAGTGCAATAGTTAAATTTAAATAAAAAGATAAACTAAAGCTTAAGGTTACAAGCATGGATTTACAGTACCTGAAATCTGTGTTTCCCAGTCTCCATCACCTTGGATGAACCAGCTTGGCTATCTATATATGAAAGTGTTTCTGATTAACTCCATGCATAGGCACCCCTATTGCTACAGTCTGGATGTGGAGCTGATCAGGCACAGCTATTACACTCTAAATTCACATTCTGCTATAATGAGAAACATTTGGAAGGGGAGCTAAGGCTGAATTTGCAGAAGTACTGAGGCCTCAGGTGACTGACAACTGGGATATGACTGAGATCAGGCAGCAGCAGCTCCACAGCTCTGAAAATTGCAGTAGGTGGCCAGCTGCATCTGCGGGCATGGAAGTGGGCTGGCTGGTCAGTACGTGGAGATCCTACACAACCTTTCCCATCTCACATGGGCAAGAAGCCCTGCAGCAGGCAGTGCTTGGGAAGCAGCAACACTTGTCCACTTCTAGAAAATCTATGCCTACCTAAAGGCTTTCCAAAACGGGCACCTGAATTTCCATATAGGTCTGTTCCTCATCTGTGGAGCTCCGTGTAGTGCTTGCAGCGTTCAGATTTATCAAAGAAATAGCAGTAAAGTGGATTCAGTCAGTATCTTTTCACTCTTTACTCTCCTTTTACTGAGACTCTTTGGAACTGTACATTTTCCTATTTCAGGTCCCCCAGGGGCTTTTGATGGGTAAACACAGAAAAACCTGACCGCTTATAGCACTACATTACATTGACTTTGAGTGGAATGAATCATACAAACTATAAATTTAATAGAAAATGTAAAACCTAATAAAATATATAAAATCTCAACCATTTGTATTGTTTAATATGTTTAATAAAATAAGTCATATACAGTAGCTTATAGTTTTCATACCAGTATTTACAAATGATTTTTCACTTTCCATTCCCTTACCATGTTTTAATCTCCAGTTAAGCTCAGCATCTCATAACCTTCAATAATTTTTTCCTTCCAGATATCTGGCAGGCAGGGAAGTGCTATTCTCCCATGCTTCATAAATATGGTGGCTGGAAACTCATTATTAAAACCATTTTTGTGAATGCTTAAGTTCTAATTCATGACTTCTCTGAAACTACTTAATGAAACCAAGATGTCTGATAGTCAAGAAGTTCTTCCAATGGGCATGAGCAACAGATCTTTCACAACCTGTTAGAAGATGTGCCAAGCCTAGTTCCTTTCCTGTGTAATAGAAGCCAAAGGAATCAAAGTTTCTGATCAAAGTCCAACACCTCAGCACTGCCAAAAGCTGACAAGCCCTTTTTCCCCTCTTTCCTGAAAACAGCTCTGTAATCACACTGGATTTTAATAGGATAACTATCTCTTGGACTCAGGCTGAACTTGGTTGTATTAAACTATGATTAAACCATATGATGGTTGCTACACATAGTATTACTTCACATATTTATTTTTAAAATGTGCTGAGATTCTTATACAATCTACTACCACAGTCCAAGGTGTTTGGGTTTTTTTATACAAAGACATTTTTCCTCTGTCAGGGACACTGTATTAAGCATGAAACAAAATATTCAAGCAGTAAAGTGACAATTTTGCTGTACTTGCTGAATGCCAATCCAGAATATATACACTGGATTTAATGAAGCTCTTCAGTTTTGACCAGCATATGTATGAAGAGATTTTAGCACTTGGAAATAAATTCTCCTGTACATTCTTTCACACTGTGGAGCAGTGCAGAACAACTGCTCCTAACCTTTTCATAGCCATGGTTCTTGGGAAATTGCTACGGCTACAACATTCCCGTACCAAGATTTAGGGAATGAAATAACAAACTGACCATGCAGAAAACCAGTATAGGTCTGGCAAAGTTTATCGGCTCACATTTTGCATTGCAGCTGACAGTGTATTTCCAGCTCACCCGTGATGCACACCCCACTGGTGGGGGATGTAACTTGAGGCTATGTGAAGTAATCTTTAAAATGTGAAAGTGGTGTAAACCTGTCCCTGAGTAAGAACCAGCCTCAATGGGGTCTTATGTAAACAAAAGAAAGGACATTTAAATATAATATTCCAAACAGTCATTTCATACTCAAGCCACTCAAAGGGTTGGGCGGAGGAAGGACAGAGATCTATGTGTGTGGCTTGCCACACCTATGCTGATGCAGTGCTTCCCGCAGAGTGGAGGCACAGCCACACACACAGACTGAGCAACTCAAGCCTTCACTGAGCAACTCACGTGGACAAATGCCACCCCAGCCAGCCAACATCCTGCATCAGCAACACGGCCAATTTTCTTAACTAATTTCATGCCACTGAGATCCTTTAAAAACTAAGACTTTTGTCAGTTGTTCTCATACAAACTGGTAAAACTGCTTACCAGTTTTGGATGTATAGCTAACCTTTAGACATTATTTAATTAGATGTACTGGAGGAAATAGTAGTTCAATAGTAACACATGGCAATCTGGACTTCTGAATTTCTTATCTCTGTATTACTGATTTAGTGTACAGCCATAGCAATACCCCAGAGCTTACTAGTGCTTTGGTTACCAGGAGAATACGCAAACCATTTTCCAAAGTGTAATGTTTAATCAACACTTGCAGAATACCTTGACAAGCTTGTTGAAAGATTCTCTGGAACTGCAAATTCCAGGATAGTTAAGTTTGTGAGTTTGTGATCACTGCAAAGGAAGTATACTGCGCATCTTGAGTTTCATTCTGGAATTTTTAACTGTATAAATGTTCCAAAGTGAACAGTCACAAGCTTCAACTTAAGAGCTTGAGCTCAGCTCCTTGAGTGTGCCCAGCCATAGCAATTACTCTGGCCAAACATCTTGTCTGGTGGGAAGGGGAGAAGTATCCTCTGGTAATAAAAGGTCTAATTGTCCTCTAAAGGAAGAACAGTAATCATAACATGTAGCCTATGATGAAAATTCAGAAGGACTTTAGTACACAGAGAACTGCTCTTTTCTTCAGTGGGCAAAGAAACAGTTCCAGTTCTTCTGTTTGAGTCAAATTGCTGCTAAACGTGTGTGCCAATGACCTAATTCTGTTTCCTAAAGATGTATTACTTACGCAAGAGAGACCATAACAACCTTTTCACAACTATTCCCAGTCAATTATGGAGTTACATATTTGCAATATGTACAGTGCATAGTGAAACTTAACAGTAAGAAAATATGCAGAACCCAATTCAGCAAAGGGATTATAACAAGTTAATAGAGCCTCAGTTACATCTCAATTCAGTAAAAACAAATCTATCAGATTTCACTCCACACATTTACGGAAATTTTAGCACCTACAGAGAAATTAGTTAGTTTCCTGAGGCATTGATATTTTCAAACTTAACATGTTAAGGAAGCATAGAAATACCATCAATAAATGATAACATAAACCTCTAATTTAGCATAATTTTTCTTTTAAACATACCAGATGGGGAGAGAATCTATTTTCTCTCACAGCTCTCTCCACTCAATATTTACTTATATGCCCACAATACTCTTCAAATAAATAGGATCTAAAAACTTATAATACTGCAATTATCACAGTTAATATTTTAAGAGAGTTTCTATAGGAAACTGAATTTTCACTGCATGCTTGGACTGGTATTAAGAACAGTTCTTATGAGTCTAATGTTTTGTGTTGATTCAGCTGCAAAATGCTGACAAAAGGCCTTACAACTTGCTACACTGGCTAAATTCTCAGCAATGACTAAACCACACTGAGGTGTAACGGGTTTGGCTATGACATGTCATTCTCTCGAATTGTAATTTTGTGGCAGACCTGATAAAACTATCATTGCAACCTAACCTAAAGTTAAACAGATTTTTTTATGCCTGCCTACACCTACCTGCAAGCTGCTTCTTATGGGCAGGAATGATGGGAACACGCAACAGACTCCTCTGTATCTGGTGATATTTAGGTCTGTCTGGAGCAATTTCATTCAGCCCAGGGCTTCCAGCATGGGGCTGACACATGCAGCCTCCCAGCAGTCACCATGTGAGAAAACTCCGTTGGCTTGGACACAAGTGGAACCAGCTTGGTGTCAGAGCATGGTTCCTTTTTTCCTATCCGTTATTGGCCTGGTACTCTTCCTAGTAAAGTTCATGAGTTTTTCCCTACTCATTTCAGTGAGAGAAGTTTAATCCCAAAATACTCCCATTATTTTAAAAAAACCTTCACATAAAACACCCAAGCATCGTAAAACTGGAAAAAAAAGGGGGTATTTCTTTCTAAATGCAGAAACCTTATATTCACAGAAACAATTTGAAAAAAGCCCAACAATCTGAAAGTTAACATTTACAGTGAAAAAGCTAATGTGCATTGCAAACCTGAACGGGTTTTACCCTACACGTGTATCTAAAATGTAGCTGTTCACATCCTGGCACAACCCAAGCAGCCAGGAAAACATCTGTGCTTTGTTGTTCTGCCAACAGTTACTTTATAGCTTGAGCAGGTATTTAAGGTGCTTCCCATTAGCTTGAGTGCTAATTTAGCTGAAAGAGCCAGCAGACCAAACTCCTCTTGGTGAAATGGTCTTTACTCCCTCCACCCCACCACCACGCATACACACATGCACTCATCCCTTTCCCCTTCCATGTGATGGCTGACTTTGCTTGGAAATTCTTCCTGGTGTAATCTTCCTGGTGCGGAAGAAGCAAAGTGGATCCCTCTGCCAGAGTTGTTGCTTGACCAGGGTTCAGGAAACAGTTCCCCTCACACTGCTTAAGAGGAGGCACAGTATCTCATGTTATTGCCAAATGGGGGAAGTTAAAGTCACAACAAGTGATTGTGTGCCTTATAGTATTTGTACACATGACAATCACACTTCCTATTAAACTAATTAGGGTATTTTGGCATGCTTACATCCATAAATGTGTTACAAGACATCTATGCTTAGATATTTATAAGAGGAATTACCTACCATCATGAAAACACACATACAGCTAGAGAGAATTGAGGGGACTGGGAGCAGTTTTCCAAGTTATTTCCAATAAGAAACAAAAAGGTTAAAAAGAAGAGGTAAAATTTAGGTATGCCTTGCTACATACTTGCCTTGCAGCCAGGCAGGAATCATTTACCAATCTAGCGGACAGTGTAATCCTGTAATCCCTGCGCTGCAACCTAAAACCAAAGCGCCAACTAAAGTACATGGCTAACTCAGAGGACCACTTGGTTTTCCACAAGACAGGGCATGTTAATGTCAGTGCTAGATCTTCCTAACTACTGCTTTGTTGAAGTTTATTACTAAAATAATGTCTGAAAATAAGATGTGAAAATAAAGGCTTTTTAAAATTCTCCTGTCAAGTGTTAAAAGCCCAGACACAATCATTCATCATGACTTGGAATTAAAGCTACTATTATTTATGAGGTTTCAAATTGGAAAGTACACTGGTACAGCAGTGAACAAGAAAGTGGATAAAGACTGCCTATTTGATGTACACAAGAGAAATAGTAAAATTTGTATGGCGGAATTAAAATTGATTAAAACTGTTTTTCTGCATTTTTCTTCAATTGCATGATGAGAAGAATAGCAAAAAAAAAAAAAAGGATTGAAAAAGGATTGAAAAGAAATATTTTTTTGGACAATTCTAGAGACCAATATACCCTAAAAACGTCTTCACATGTTTAGGCAAAATTCTGCAAATGTCAAACCCTAATACATTGGTTTTCTTATCTCTTGCTGGAAGACACACAAATCTATGGTGAGCAGGAAATGTTTACTGTATCCCACATCACTTCTGAGATTAGATGGGAGGGATGAAGGAATATTCATTCATGGTTATAATTTTCTTGAAACCTTACTGCCCCATAAAGCAGCAGCAGCAGCACTGCAGTACGTCTTTCCTTACACATACATATCAAAAACTTCCAGATATAGAGATGAGCTCATTAACAAACTGAAGATAAGTAAGATGAAGCATCCTGAAATACTTATTTTCCCATTACTTTTTTTGACAGTACAAGATAAAAATCTGTGAAGAGACTTTCACAGCAAAGCAGTCTCTGTAATGCTTTTTGTAAAAATAATAAGTCTTTACACATCAGATTTCAGTCTGGTTCCCCAAGATGCCACCTATTTCAGTTTGTCAAATAGCAACAGACAACTAAATAGCTAAGAAATTAAATCAGTATTAGTGTATGCTTAAGTTTTTAAGCTCTGAGAATTGTTGTAGATGTAATGTCAACCATATGCTTAGTATCTAGTTGAATTATTATCAGTTTACCTAATGGTAATTAAAAATTCCCATGTACATGTTGAAGAAATCTAACAATTTGCATATTGCATAAAAAAGTGCATTATGGCTTAATTAAAAAAAACAAAACAACAAAACATGCATTCATTTTTTCCTGTCTAAACTGAATTAGGCTTCTTTAAAGAGAAATGACTTCATATCATGTGCAGCTTTTTATCTTACATCAACTACTTCATAATATGCCTGATTAAAATGTCAAGGAGTGTTTACATTTTGTTGTCCAGTCATTCTAATTTCTTATTTCCTCTATTGAGAACAATCAATAATTTATTGCAAAAATGTGTGCTTCACATGTTTCCAGCCACCATTCCATTGCCATTTAACTAGCATGGAGATGGCCACAATCCCATCTTGACAAGTACCCATCTCATTAATGCCTTTCTAATCATCAAGGATGACATCCCTGTCAAGTTCTAGATAAATTATATCAAAACACATTCAACACACAAAAGCATCATTCTTTCATACATTTGAGTATAAACGGGTTTATTATGGAAACCTGAAATTAAAAAGCAATGTGCAACAATATAGGAAAAAAGTAAAAGAAAACATAAAACCAAGGGGTTCGGTGACATGTTGAAGAACCAAGGGCTTTTTGTTTGGTTGATCGTTTTGTTTTGTTTTTGTTTTGTTTTGTTTTTTTTTTTAAGGTTTGCTGGGTTTTTGTTTTGGTTTTCCCCAATCTTTGCCTTCCCCTGTGTCACAAAAAGATAGGAACTATCAGGATTACTATTTCCTCCCACTGCTGCTGTTCCACTGCCACTGAAATGCTTCAGCCCTTCCCTCTTGCTTCACACACTCCTGTCTTACAGTTTCTTCCTCAGCATTGCCTCAGGGCCAGCACAGGGTTCACCAAGAGCACAGCAAGACAGGGGCTATGATTTCAGTTTCAATGCTAGTTCTTCAGCCAAGAGCAGCAATTGCAGCAAAATGAATCTGGCTTTAATGATGTAGCTCCAGGCTAAAGCATGTTAAGTATCTCAGGGGGGTTGATATGTGCACAGAATGGTCAGCCCTAGCAGAACTAAAAGGTGCAACAAAATGCTCACGCACAACTTCAGATAATTCAGTAAACCTTAAAAGGAGTATTCACCAGGGCTAACTTTAGTCAACTGAGTTTTCTCTCCCTTAAATTCCTCCAGAAGTAATGAAAGAAGAGAGCAACTCAGCAGGAATCTAACTTTGATCCTTTGAATCAGCCGTGGAAGAACTTGTCTCCTATTAACTGCAGAGAAGATTAGCCTTTTTCAATACCTCCCTTTTGTCTCTATTCAGCCCATGCAAGCAGACTTTACAAGTTTGTAATTTGGCAAATGAATAATGAAAGACATACCCTTGACAAAAAGCCCACCTGCTCCTAAATTTCAAGGCTATGCTCCCAATTATGGAGCTCAGTAGATAAAGCTAATAATAATAAAAGTTGCTGGAATTATTTCAAATTAAAACATTTTTTCTCTTCATCTCATTTCCAGAAACTGTGCAACCATTTTGTCCGAAACTTTTAGAAATACTAAAAATAAAAATTCAGCTATAATCAAAAATTTAAAACATACGTGTATACAAATGTAGTGCTCAGTCTCGTCAAGAATATTATGTCTCGGCTCCCACAGGTCATTCCGGTGAGGTACAAAATTGTCTCAAGTCAAACAATGGCAAATTACCATACCTCCAAATGCATGCTATACTGAGAAAAAAAACACAGGGATTTACTGAGGATTATTATACACTAAATTATAACGTCATGCAACAGGGAGGATTCATGCAGAACGATCCATTCACAGGGGTCAGTTTGCAGCACTATTAAATGTTATCATCACTAAGCGCATACAACACCTTTTGACACAGACCCTTATCTTCAGAAAGGAAACTAAAAAACGCGAAGGCTGAAAGTTCTGCTAAATGTCCATCCTCAAGATTTGTCCCAATAAAAACATGTCCCTCCCCATCAAAAAAGCACCCCTATAAAGCCCCCAAACCTACTCCCCCCTCCCCCAGCCCCGAGAAAAGGGAATAGCATTACAGGAACAAACACTAATTTAGCTGCATTTCACCAGATGCTTTTTAGGTAAAAATTTATAGCTTGATTATTGCTGTTATCACAAAATGAGACCATAAATACATTCAGACAATATAAAATTGCTACTCAAGCCTTAATTTTAGCAGTTTCTGTATTCAAAAGTTTAACCAAGTAAATACATTTCATGAACACATGCTTTTTACTGTTTTTCTAAATGGATTAACTGACCACACTGAAGTTTTCATTATAAGAGTCTCTTAACATTTTAAGATATTAAAAATGTCTTTTCAAAAAGCTGTCTAGACTAGTCAAGGTAAAGCAAGACAACAAACACACAACTGAAGGGAATTTCGAATAGAGTTTTCAATCCTTTTCTATATACCACTTGTTTCAATAAAGTGCAACTAAGACATAATTTGACTTTTCTGATAATATCTGATGAAACAAACTTTCTTGCTATTATCTGTGGCTGGCATTTGGAAGAGTTCACAGGGGAGCTGATAGCCAAGTGGTAGCTTTAATGTATTTAATTTTTTGAAACATTAAGAAGAGTAACATTGTTAAGGCATTCATATTCACTGAAGGCTTCTAGGCATGCCTTTGAAATAAGGTTTTGAACATCTGTCAGACAAGTAAAATTGCGTACCTTCACACCATCTCGTCTGACTCACTTTGGCTAAGTATCTACTCTTTTCCTCACTAACACTGTAACTGGAATTCTACCACTCAGGCTCTCTGATTATCATCCACAACTCCCCCTTCCCCTTCATAAGAGATTATAACCCTTTCTTACACACCAGCTTTTCAAAATAGAAAATATTCACAGAATCACACAATGTTAGGGATTGGAAGGGACCTCAAAAGATCATCTGCTCCAATCCCCCTGCCGGATCAGGATTACCTAGATCATATCACACAGGAACGCGTCCAGGCGGGTTTTGAATGTCTCCAAAGAAGGAGACTCCACAATCTCTCTGGGCAGCCTGTTCCAGTGTTCGGTCACCCTCACCGTAAAGAAGTTTTTCCTCATATTTATTATGTTCTTATATTTCACAAAGATCAGGAGAAGAAAGAAAATCCAGTGAAATACGTTGATACTAAAAAAAAAAAAATCAACTGTAAGAATTCCTGTTTTTCCAGATATTGTCACTTTTGATGTTTATTAGGTTCTGTCCACTGAACTTAATGGCATTGCACAAACGTATCTGAGAAGAGAATTTGGCTAACAGTGCTTAGAAAGTATGGCAGTGGGTCAATATTTAGAATTCTCTGCCAAGGGCAAGAGAGTGTTGAATATTATAAACATTCTGCTGGGCTTCAGTGTTGCTATACATCAAGTTGTTCCCTTCCCACATATGGGCCATAAACCTCTGGAAGCAGAGGCGGCAATCTGGGGCTTTAAAGCAGCTTATGATGGTGAGCCACTGAATGCCCCATTGACTGGGCATTTAATTCCTTTTACTCCCTCTAAAAAGCTCAGCTTTCTTGCAGAGTCTCCTAGCATAATGGATGCCATACATACAAAATAATGTTCCCATACATCAGATTTCTAAAGTTATTCAGCTGCCTCAGTGCCTAACGGGATTTTCAAAAGCACTGAGTAATTTAACATTTATTGATTTCAGAGGAGGTAAGCATTCACATGATTACCTGCATCTGTAAGTATACCAACTTCTATAATTTATCTGGACTTATAATGAGATCATCTAATTGGATACTCAAATTTTGTCATTGCTAGTGGTGTGACTTCCAAAGATGCTGAGTCCTTGCAAATCCAAGTGACTCAGAGCTTTGTAGGTGCTCAGCACTTCTGAAAAGGCAGGGTCTAAGCACACCTGCCCTAATCAGAAGTAGAAGGCTACCTTTGATCAAGTATGCCTGACACAGCATGTTTATTTAAAGTGCTGAAGTATCATGCACTGTACGCTCAGAAAGTCTGCCTAAATGGGAGACTAAGGAGCCGCTTCTACTTTCATTCAAAACTGACTTGACATTCCAGGAGCTGCACTTAGGTAGGCTAGATGAACAAAAAGCTATTCATATTTCAAGGATCCTTATCACAGACATGAGAAAACAGAAGGTTCAAACCAAGTTATGTGTAAAAACCTGTCTTTGCCAAACAGAGTGTAGACTTCATGCTTACACTCTGAAGAAATGGGACCAAATGTACAAATCAATTTCTGTGAAATCTACTTTGGAATTTATTTATACCTGCTTGGAAAGTTGGCTGGCATGTCACTGTCCCCCAGCTTTCAAAAGGATCTTGTTATTTGCATAGCAAGATTCTACTGTACTCGAGATGACCCTTACGAAGTAAATATTTCTCTAAACACTACAAAGAGCTAGTGTCAAAGCAATAAAACAGAGCAGGGTGGTGAGAAACTCAAGTGCATAGAAGAGTTTGACAGGGAGATAAAAACTATAATTTCTTGAAGTAATCTCACCTTTGAGATATGCTTTTAACCTATGCTTTTCAGGGAGTTCTCAACCCTAGCCAAAAGTAGAGCTCATTGTAACAAATTACCTACTTTGTCCATCCTAGAAGGAAATTTCTCATTAAGTTGTGGAGATTATAAAATCATATTTCTTCAGCACTTAATGTGGAAATCTATAACAGAGAATAAACAAGATGTGGAAAAAGTTCTGTCTTATTAGTCTTTATTAGCACTAGTATAAGATGCAGAATAATATAGCAGTAATATCTATGTGCTGCTTTTTTTGTAAGCAGACTAAAGAGGTTGCAGTAAATATTATAAATATAGCTTTGGTTAGGACACAAAAAGGGGGAAAACAAGACATTAATAGAGTCAAGACTAAAAAAGGGACCTTTTGATTTCACTGCCAGGAATCAATTTCAAGGGCACAAAATACAATGACATGCTCTAAATTGTCTTGTAGATCAGCAGAACTTGGGTACATCTTAATACTGCCCCTGAAAACTTCCAGGCCCAGGTTTTGGACTGCACTGGTTATCCTTGAATTTGAGTCCATGAAGACACTGAGGCTGAGGTTGGATAGCAGGATTTCTCAAATGCTTTTGTATTGCAGACTGTGTCTTAACATAGTCTTATATTTCTTAAACATATATCCTTCCTTTCAAAGCACAGACAACATTCCTTTTCCATTCACAAGTCATATGTCTTTTCAGTGACCATATAAATTGCTTACATAAGAGAGCAATATGGGCAATGTGGTTTTGTCTTCCTTTTAATGAAGAGGACAGTTAAAACCATACAATTAGCTAGCTCTCTAAGGATCAAATACTTGCCATATACTTCCCAGACCACCAATAACTAGTGAACCACAGAGTGAAAACCTCTATGACACAGTGGAAAGTCAAGACAAAAGTAGGCAAGCAGTGAGTTTTGCTCATTTTACTTTACTACTGAAATGATTCTTAGCACTGTTACCTCAAATCCACAAAATATACAAGGACTAATACAACAACAAGTGACTGTAGAATTCTCAAACTAAGTAATGAATTGAACTTAGGATGAGGAAGGGGGGGGGGAGATAAAGGAGAGCAAGGGGGGTGTGGGTGTGTGTGATAGACAAACTGTTTGCCAGTTTCTGATTAGCCAGATTCCAAAGATTCCTTAGTCATAGAAATTATTTAAGATGCAACTATACAAAGCTCTTCAGCAACACTATCATTTGTTTAGGGGTGGTTAGTCTTTTCCATTAAATGTTTACATAGTTAAGGTTTTGGGTTTGGGTTTTTTTGAGTGGCAGGGGTTGGTTATTCTCAGAGTTATTGGAATACAAACATATTATATAAATTACAATGAAAAAAAATGCTACCTACCACTGAAAGGTTTTCAACTAATGGTAAGTCAGATTAATTTTTTAAATCCCAGTGAAAGAATTTAGAGGAACACGAATACTGAATTTTTAAGATGAGCTGAATAAAGCTTTTGCCCTCGAAGCACATTGAGGCTTTTCCTAATTCAGAAGAGTTTTATAGAGCTAGGTTTTCTATTTCCTTCCTTTAATAGATTCAGGATTTATTTTCTCGGTTGTTCAGCATTCTTTCTATTTCCCAGTTAGTCCTCTGTGCTTGGTGAGCCACACGCAGACAGCTATTGATGTAGTGCAACTGTAGGTTTCTGCACAACATAGTCCAGACAATAACCACTTAACACTTCTCGCTAGCTCAGTCTACAGCTAGAAAAAGAATTACACTCTTGCTCAGTCTTTAGTTCCCAGAACTCAGCTGGAAACTGAGCCAATGTAATCTCAAAGCTCCCTAAAATATACATGTTAACACTAAATTAGATGGACAGAAGCTGAAGGAACCTGAACAAGATTTTTCCTGAGTAAAGCCAGTTTCACTCCGGTCTGAGCTCCTACAAAGTTTTATTCAAAGTAGTTGTTTCTTGTTGCCAACAGTTTGCATAAGTTCGATGCCAGCTGGCAAAACCCAGCCTGTCACCTCAGTAAAACCACCTTCCCAAACAGCACAAGCCTCCAGCGAAGTGTCACTACGGACAAACTCCAATTGAGAACATATGCCCTCAGCTCCTCTGACACTATCCTTTCCCAGTATAGCACCTTTCTCAGCAAGGATGCATGGCACTGGAAAAAGCAGCCAACTCTGCATATGTTCCAATAATACAGCAACATTGGCAGCTGTGGGCTGGCAAGTTTTGGAGTCTCATGCACACCAACACAGGAATATCAGAGGTGTGGATTGCATTCTAGGATTTTAATTAATAAGAATACAATGTTCTTGAGTCTTAAGTTCCTCCTCCTTACCTTCTTTTGTGCCTGATAAATGAAAAGGGAGGGAATTTTAAGAGGAAGGAGTGAGAGGAGAAATAAAATAGGTCCTTGTCTCTGAGGGAGACAGTGTGCCAGCGAAAATGCAGCCATGGCAGCTTAGCAGTTACATTCTAGCCTGTTGTATGATAATTAGAACTGACGAGGTAATTTATACCTTGGCTTTTACAGAACAGAGAGGGAAGCATGATCACCAGTTTCATTACTTCTAGATGACTTAAGATTTCATTACTGAATAAATTGAGAACTGTTTTAGTTGTGAAACAAAAGATGCTAAATACCAAGCTCCACTTTTTCCAAAGAAATTACAAACCAAGCAGACCAGCACAAACATGCACAGCACATCCTATATATTTCAGTATGCAGAGAAACTTTTTTTTTGTCAAACCTGTGCACATAAGATATGCATAGTGTGTGGTCAAAGCACTTTCCATTCCTGTGGGATAAACAGTACCAGCCCAATTAAATCAGACAGGATGACTTTGCCAGACTTGACCCAAATGACAGCCTGTTCTCAAGTTGCACTGTGAGGCAGCACGCCACAGATAAGAACACACCTTTGGGAATGATACCACACACACCACTTTAACACAGGTTGGTCTCCCTGTACCAAAGACCGAGAAGGACAACACATAATCTCTAGGTGAAAGCAAGCATAACAACTTTCCTCATCCTTGCACGTGTGTAATTTGAAAGAGGGAAGAGATGGGCATGTGGGAGGGCAGCAGGCAGGTTCACCAGATCTTTAATAATGGCTTATTACCCAAAAGTTTTGAACAAAATAGTGACCTCAGGCTCAGCAAGTGTGTTCCCATTCAGTAGCAAGGAAAATACCAAACACCTTCAAGTAAATGCAAGAGTTCAGCAGCAGCAGTATTGTGGTAAGATCATGACTTACTGGCACAAGGTAAATAGGTTTTTGAAAGAGAAAGCAATTAAGCTATTTGCATGTTTATATGGCAACATTCATTTTTGCAAGAGCTTTTTCTAGGTCACTGGAGAGGAGGCATTTGAATAACAACCCCTTAGATTTTAATCACACATTATCTATTCACAAGTATGTCTGGTGGCTGAATGGAAAAAATAACCGATGATAATTCAAAATAGATTTTTACTCAGAGGAAAAGAGGAGAAGATACAACTCTTGTACTTTAATAAATCCAGCTCCTATTTAATACACAGACAAACAAATGAAAGATTCTAGCTCTTGGTTTACAAAATTTCAGCAACTAATATTACTGCTCAAGGGACAGTATCTCAGTAGACATCTGGAGAATCTACTGATTAATTAATAGATTCATTAATTAAGACAGCTGTACTATTAGTAGAGGATTTAATTGTTTGGATTAATAACCCTACTAATTAGTCATAAGGAAAATCATAATCAACCCGCAGAGTTGAGAAAATGCTGAGTTCCTAAACGCGCACCTGCATGATTAACTTCATGTTTCTAGAACATGTTAGCTAACTACTGACTGACTTACAAGACTGTATGTGCCATGGGAACATCCAGACCAACTTTAAAGGCAGTGATGTTTCTGGTCTCTAGCATATATACTGCTAGAGACAAATGCTATTAAAAATCACTTATGTATTTCTTGATTCTGAAGTATGGCACCGACATGAGAACCTGAGAAAAACAATTATGAATGCCAAGCCTTTGAGGGGATGCATAAATCACGAGGCAGCCTATGAATACTACTTAAATTAAAATCATCAAGGTATGAAAGCGATACACAACAGCAAAGAGAAGCCTATGCAAAACTATGACAGGGCTGCAGTGTTTGTGAATAACCTTATTTAATAGTATTGTCTCACCAAGAAGATGGGCATATCCCTTTCCACAAAAGAAATGTTGTAATTATATGAGGTATTTCATATGAGCCATAATCATCTACAATGCGTTACAGCCAGCTTAGAGTGCTGTCTAATAACAAGCTAAAAGACCTCATTGCAGCATGTTCCTGTCATCATAGGTGAATGTGACTGTATGTCTATACGATGTTAAATATGCTAAAAATTCTGATACTGGTTTTCCTCCTTTGTGTCTAAGTTACCCAAATGTATAATAGAGATAATACATCAAGGGATACCGTGAAAATAAATTAATGAACTTTGTGAAGCATGAAGATGATTCACTGACATCCTCCTTAAAAGCCCACAGAGAAATGAATAATTTTGCATTAAATATAGTTTAATTAGCATACAAAAAGGTACTAGGGATATAGTAAGGAAAAAGTAGAGTGTGTGATGTGCAAAATGCTATGTGATGAAAAAAGTTTATGACCACTTAAAAAACCCCACAAAGATCTATGAAATAGCATACAGATGGAAGGAGAGGAGAAAGGGTAAAGAAGTTAAAATTGCACAGGTAGCCACAAATTCATATTTTCTCCATTCTGAGTGCTTGTTTCTGCAGCCATAATATTTTCTTGCTGCATTCCTGAATTCTTTAGCTTATTAAGTCTTTGTATGCTGTTTATTTTTGGAAAACTAGGTGTATTGCCAAAGCCCAAGACTGAAAGAAACTACTCCACATCAGATTCTAAAAGCTACTTAGTAAAATAAAAATTCACCAAGATGCCTGGTAGAATCTCAATGGGTAAGAACGACCAAGGATTTTTTATTAAATCCTGCTGCATCACTTTATGCCCAACTCCCTCTGGCCCAGGAAGTCAAAGAAAACTCTTCATGAATGTGTGGCACATCAACAGACTACATGACACCAGGACAGACACCTAATTTATAACTTCAGTGAAACTATTGCTTAAATAAATATATAGGATACTTGTCATTGTTGGTTTTGTTCAGAATGCTTATTTTACCTGCAATGTAATGCTTGGATATTACTATCAAAACAAAATTCCTGTTCCGAAATGCCAAAAATTTCTGCAGTTGTATGCTAAATCAGAAGGTTCCTAACTTTGATCCCTATTGGTCAAGTTCAGCTGATACTTGCCATTAACTTCAGCCCTATCAACAGGCTGCACACTGTCACATGTGCACTGGAAGACCAATGCTTCCAAAACACATTACATCTCACCAAGGATGTAACCTGCAGAGGGGAAACTGAGTAGATGGTGGGAGGGGTGCTTAGAGAAGCCTTCAGAGACTGCTTGTGTGAAGATGGAGTAGAAGAAAGTGTTTCAGTTTTTGCACTATTTTATTACTACCATTATTTGTTTTCAAGTTGTGGTTTGGTAGGAAAGTCGTTTTGGTGGAAGAATTGGTCAATACACAGTTATAGACACAAGACTGGAGAGCAGAACAGGCCATAGATGACCTGTGACATCTGAGATCGCACACACAGAGAAACTATACCCTTCCCCACCACTCATATGTAATATGCAGTCCATCTTCTCCTAGTTTCTTCCCAGCCTAGGTCTCTCAAAGAAGTAATTGAAGATCCTTAACTAGCGATGAAGAACTTGGTGCTGTCTCTGCACTCTCCACCCTCCCATGTCTCTCACCTCCTAAAAGCATTTTCTAATAATCTAGTTATAGGCCAAACCAAGTTAGAGTGCTTTCTGTCCCCTGTTGAACTCTGCAATGCTTGTCTGTGCAATGACACAATTTTTTAGGGTTACAAAGAAAGCACGAGGGAGGAAAAAAATAGCAAATAACTCCACAGTCTGTGACAAGGGCATCCGTCCACTGTTCAACCAACCAATACCTTTTCCTAACAGAATTATCTGGTTTATCCAATTAATGTTTCATACAAAATAAAGATACAGGTAGCAGAACAGAGACCACAATACCAAGGACTTTCCCATTAAAACTAATTGCCTACTTGTTTTAATTTTATTGCACAGTTCTCAGAACAACTGGAACTAGTTGAAGAAATCCTCTGGATAACCTGGAAAGAAGAAAAATGAATCAAAGAAAATGAGATGGGTCATGCACTGGAATGAAGGAAAAACCCCATTATTTTCAGGCTTCTTTTATACTACATTTAATAAAAACAGTAAATGATTGTTTTTACTGAAAGAAAAAACAAATTTTCTACATGAATTTTAAGAAACAAGTCCAAAATACAGCAAAGTATGTTCAAAGGAACATTGTGTTACGTTCCACATTCTTGCCTTCTGTAAGTATTCCAAAAGTTAACAAAAACACTCTAGACAAAACTAAACATTAAAACCTATGGTAGGAAAAATTCTTTAAGTAGATTAACTTCAGGGATAAATCCCACAAATTCCTATTACATGGTGTTAGGGAAAGACAGATATCTATTTAGATTGCTGTGACTGCAGTCAATAAGTGTATTTCATCACTGCTGCTGCCAAAACAGTCTGTGCAGAAATGGGTCTGACAAGTGTAAAGAGAACTAAGAGAAACTGAATGACTTATTGCTTGCATTACATTAATAACTGAAGTGTCAGGAGAAAGATGGACCAAGTGGGATCAACTATTTAAAAATAAGTCATCAATACTGCATTTTTAAAAATAACCTTTATCCATAGCTTATATTGTGACTTCTCATATTACTTTTTCATCTGCATTTGACACCCTTTCCTCCTGATGCCAATTGAACAAAGTATCACGTATAGTCAATGATTTGGTTTACTTTACACACACACACAAAAATCCCTAACATAACAGTTACCAAATCATACATTTAAATTGCAAACATCAGCTAAAAGTAGATTATTTTCTGAGCATGGAAGAGCCTAATTGAACAGGAAAGTAACTTAAAGAAGAATGTATGGAATCAAACTACTGGAAATAAACAGCACAGGAACACCATTGGTGACTTAAGTAGTACTTCTATGGTCCTTTAGCTTTCCCTTTTTTCCTTCTATTTTTTTTTTTCATTTAAAAATATATAATTCAAACTATGTAATTATTTAGGGTGGTACAGATTAAGTCAATTAAAAGACTTTTTTTCCTCTTCAACTGAAGTATCAGGAGAGAAAACGTCAACTTTCAGCTATCTTGAAAAATAACTGCATTCAGCCTTTAGTAACTGGTTAGCATCTGCAGGTGACAGGTGATCTGTCATCCAGTATATTAAGGTAAAGCTAAATGTCCTTGCTATTATTACAAATGCTTTCTGTAATGACCTTTCTAAAAACATATACAGAAAATAGTTATGGCTACAGTTGAAGTTATCGGAATACTTCTTGTAGCTGAACTAATTATTATTAAAACATTCTCTCCTTAAATTGCTTGCATTATTATGCTGTATTGAGAATAGGAAAGTGCAAGAAAACCCAATTCACCAATCCAACAATCACGTATTTGTTTTAAGATGGGCTAATTTTTATGATGAGAGAATATACGAGAAAGGAAAGGAAATTTATATATGGGAAAACAATGGTCACATAAAATAAAAATTTTGAAAGACTGAAGAATTTGGAAACATAAAACTGAGGATTGGAGTTCTACTGTGTGGGAAGAGGGAAATCTGGGACAATGAGTTTTTATACCTATACTTGACCACAGCAAGTATCTTGTGACACCAGTATATTTAGATGTGATTCTCACTTCTTTGTTTAGATACTAGTAGTGGAAAAAATAGGGGGTTGTGTTTTTTTCTCCTTGTTTTTTTTTTTTTGTTTTTAATATGCATGTCAGCCAAATAATTTAAAGAGTCAAAATATAAGTGTCAAAGCCTGCCTGCTCTGTCAAGAACACAGAGAGGATATAAGCATGTTGCCAACTTCTACAACACTCTCAGAAGTGCCATCAGCACTTTTTTTTTTTCCTGAGGCATATGGTTAAGTGGCAATCCAATGAGCATCACTCTCTAATAATGTGTTCTTTGTAGTTGGGTGAAAATCTTTACAAGTACAAAAGCAAAAACAACAAACAAAAATAAACTTCAGAAGAACTGAAAGAACCTGAATTGATCTCATGATTTTCAGTCCATTTTCTAATTTCTTTTTTGAGTGGTAATACAGCTATGGGAGCCTGGAAGAGCAAATAAAGGACTGCTGCACTATCAGTAATATCTGTGGATGGCAGTGCCCTAAACCTAGTCAGGAAGGAGTTGAGGCAATTAAGAGTCACCATCAAGAGCACATGTACCACCAAGGTGAAAATGGCATCAAAGTCTCCAGTATATGGCCCTCGTGCAGATGGAAGAACATGACAGCTCCTCACTAGACCCAGCACAAAAGAGATTTACTGCAGAATCCACTGTTTCCCTCATAGGTAAGAGTAAGCATGATGAACAAAGTCAGGTTTTTGTGCAGATATCTAAATAGGCCTCTGCGGCAAATACTTTCTGCTGCTGCCCAGAGCTGGGCCAAATTATGCCCACTGCTGGACCAGCACTCCTATTCCTGAGAAAACAACTGAGGTTTTCTGGCATAAGCATGTGACGATTTAGCAATACTGTTGTTCACAACCAGTTAGAGGCAGACCTATTGCACATACCTACATATGTGATATTTTAAAAAAAAGAAGAAAAAAAAAAAGTAACATAACTGTACTCTTTGGCATTACATAGTCCCTGGTTCCCAAAGAGACCATAGAGAATGGAATTAAAACACAGTCTGTAAACCATGAGCCTTTCTCCCCCATTCACATCATCCTCCTCACTGCATGAATTCTCTGACTGTATTCTGGGCAACAAATCTGGCCCTGCTAAAAAGTAATACACATTTCCATATTTTCACTTCTTTATATGTACTATATCCCAGGCATTTAACAATTACCTCACGGTTTTTGATAAACAAAGCTTTAGAAAGAATGTCACTGCTTTGCAATGGATTCATAAGACTCCATTTTGAGTTTTGAGATAACTCAAAAATCCCAGGTCTTTCCATGGGACTTTCTGCCAAGATATGTCAATGAAAAAATAAATAAAACTGCACCATAAACAAGCACATCCACATCTCTACTGTGCAGGAGGGTCATTTAATGTGCACATTTCACTGCCTGCTCCACCTTAAGATCACAAATGCATGATAATATTGGAAAGTACTATAAAAAGTAGCAATTATGGTCCTTTAATGCCTGCGTTTCTCATTTTCAAGGGGGAGGGCAGCCTGCATTGGTACTTTTTCATGAAAAAGAGCAGCATTTTTCATGGCTCTGCAGTATGCTGTATTATGGAGTATCTTGTACTGGATCTTATAGATCAAATCAAGAAAATGTATACATCAGTGTAATACAGATACAGTTCCTTTTGGAGTAATATCCACCATCTAAGAGACTGTCTTTACATATTTTCTCTGTGCATTACTTAAAAAAAAAACACCACCAAAAAAAAAAAAAACCACAGAAAACCTGTCACCACAACAGGTTGGCTTTTAGGAATAAAGTGGATGTTCAAATAAGTCACAAATATTCAACATTTAATTCTTAATTCCCTTTTTAATGGTCTCAAGTTACATCACTCTTGATAAACAAGTAGCAATAAAAATAAAGGAAAAAAATCACATTGGAGAGAAAAGGTATTGCTACAAAAAAAGTTCTGAAGCAACTAATACACTTAAATGCAGTTGCTCTGGGTTTATTTCAATTCTGCTGTGGACAGTATTAAGCGCACTGGATTCCTCTAGTTGCTATAAATTTCAGTCCCTACATCTGCAAATCAGCTTGCTCCTGGAAGTACAAATGATGAGATTTATGGTGCACTGGAAAATAGCAACAAACATCTCCAAGGCCCTTGAGTCAGTAAAACTATTCTCTCTTTTTCAGGAGCTACTAAATGATATAACAAAAAGGAATGGAAGACATCTTTCTGAGTATAATGCCAGCCATTTACATTTTCACAACTAAGAATTTGGCAGAACATTTCTTTCCATTCGGGTAGTGGATAATACATGTAAATCTTCCACAATACTTGCACTGAAATATTATACTCCAAATGCTGTGACACTTAAGCAGTGATAATTTGCTGTATCATAAGGGATTGGTGGGGGTTGCTACCTTAGGGAATTTTTCTCCCTCTCAGCAAACCGTTGTTTTCCGTTTGATCCCGTCTCTGTAGGACATCACACCATTCTGGGAATGGTAGCCCAGGGTGGTCCCAGGTTCTGTTTCACTTCTCTCATTAGAGCTCTTTAGTATTTTCTACAGTCATATACACAGTGTTGTTCATGCAGCTCTGTACTGCCCAGAGTCAAAAGATACTCCTCAAATCATACATGCGAACAAACCCCAGACAAAAAAACCCAACCCAAAAAAAAACCTCATACATTCTTACAGCTCCATGTTTCTAGGTTTTGTTTTGCTCTGTTTGATTCTGGTTTTTTCTCTCCCCTTCATTTTGTGCTTTTCACACGTTTTGGAAAAGCATGAGGCAAAAACTATTTTGTCAGGAATTTTTAAATCCTCTTAAAATTTTAATCTCTCTCTTCCTGCTGCCCCGGCAATCCTTTCCCCCCCTGAAGTAGGATGATGGCTGTTCTTCATATTGCAGCGTGCAGCAGGGAAAAGGATGGATTTACAAAGGAATTGTTTTATTTCTGTACTATGGATTCCCATTGTATAAGTTATTGCAATAATTTATTCTTAGAAGCAGTAACTCGCAGATTAAATGAACATATACACACAATCAATCCCAGGTGAAATACAGCATGTAAATTTTAGTTCTGAAATACTTAAAAAACTAGGGTGCTTTGTGATTTGGGGTGACAGGGGAAAGTAGGTCCAAACCAGGAAGTATGTCTGAAATCAAAGCAACATGCCACTGTGTTAAGTGCTGCCAACAGTGGCTGCAAAAGCGTTTGTGCTGCAGTCATAGGATTTCTGTGCAAACAACCAAGAGGCATGTGCCCTCTCTCAACTGAGCTGGCTCATAAGCATCTGACTGACAGCTTGCTGCCTTTAATGAACTGGAAAACTGTACGTTTCCTGCCTCTGCAGATTTGGGCAAGTTCAGCTCTATGAGAAATCATGAGCTGCTTTCCTTACCTTTGCCCTCTCCATCATCCCACTCCTTTCAACAGCCCACTCAGGGTAATTAAAATGACAAAGGCTTGTTTTACATTTCGTAAGGTTTTCTTGACTCCTAAGACCTATCACTTTATCTTCCCTCTAGCTTTGTGTCATTCAGACAGAAGATCCAGATATGTTTGGAAGCTACATGGCCTCACTGACAAAAGCTTTTATTCCCGTACGAAATGGGGTCTTCCTTGTTCTTCTTAATATATGTTCATACTCATTAGCAAGATGACATTTTCCACAAAACTGCATCTACAGAGTGAAGCATGCTGCATTCATGGCATGAACACTCTACAAATAACCATGCTGACTCAGGGCTGCTGGAGCCAATATTCACACAGTGTGTAAAAAAACCCCCATTTTTGCATATTATGGAATAAAGATAACTGGGTTGCCTGTCATCTAATTTTAACTCCAACTTTTTTTTTTTTTTCCTTCTTGTTATGGTTATTAGAACCGGGGAAAATGCTTTGATTTTAAAAAATAACAATAAAAATGGGGAAGGTGATAGGAAAGCTGTTTCCTGAGCAAGGCACTGGTAGACAGGACGTGGAAGTTGCTGCAATTCTTCCTTGCTGTGAAATTAAATTAGTCTCAACTTGGAGCTGACTAAATGCTGCAACTGGTACCACTTAACTGTGTGGCAAGAATCTAAAATTCATATCTTGTTCTATGTTTTTGTAAAGTTGCTTTTAATCTCTGTTGTTCTTTATCCTTCCCTCACTTGTGCAGTTTTCACCAGCCCAGAAAATATGTTTCCAGATCAGTGTGCCTGATTTCCTTCTGGCAGCTCCTCCACAGAGCACATCCCTGCAGTGGCCCAAGTGAGGTTATTCTTCACAAGGCAGGGGAATCTGCTTCTGGTGCTCCTCTTGGAGACGGAGAACTTTGCACAAGAACTGGCAGAGGGCCACTGCCATCCTGGCCAATGTTTCATAGCTGCCGAAAGAGGAGGAATACTGTTGTGATGAAAGTTTCTGAATCTGTGCCCTGTCACAAGAATAAAAGCAGAACCTGCCACTCTTAACAGCTGCAATCTCAAATCCTTTGAATTCTAGCTCACTGGGCCTCAGACTGTACAACTCTAGATTTTCCGCTCCCTTTCGGTAGTTCTCTAATGCTGTTGGTGCATGGAACAGCCATTCCCTCCAGAGGCCCTCTGTGACATCTGTTGAAACATCTGCTTCATTTTCTGTTCTGTAAAATATCCATTAAAAAGCACTCAAAAAAACCCCACAAAAAAGCATTTGCTTTTTTATACTTACAACAAAAGCACATAGCATTTGTAGAATTTTTAACAACTTGTTCTCCTTTTGAGTAACATAGTAACATGTTTTACAGGGAGAGGAGGGTGCACTTAAACACCAGTGTGCTCAGTGTATCCTGTGACATTTACTTTTCTCTATCAGTTCCAAGGAAAACGTGTTATACACTATGCAACAGAAAGTGGAAAAATGTATATCTCATCATGAGTCTACATTTGCAATACTGCCAAACTAAACATAATCAAGGGTAACTGAACACCACTACTTTCATCATAACCAAACACCACTACTTTCATCATAACCTAACTTTCTTCCTTCACTTGTCCTTGTTCCTTTAGCATACACAAGGACAAGAACTCTAGGATTTTTCAGCAAAGCTCTCTGTGCTCTGCTTCATCCCTAGAAATAAAAATCAAACCAACCAGTATGCTTATTGCACACTTATAAATCACTTTATAAGTGATTTTTGTTTGTGAAATCTTAGTAGTAATGCACTACTAATTTAGAAGAAAGATGGAGAGGGACTTTTTACAAGGGCATGTAGTGATAGGACAAGAGGTAACAGTTTTAAACTGAAAGAGGGTAGATTTAGATTGGGTGTTAGGAAGAAATTCTTTACTGTGAGGGTGGTGAGACACTGGAACAGGTTGCCCAGAGAAGCTGTGGATGCCCCCTTCCTGGAAGTGTTCAAGGCCAGGTTGGATGGGGCTTTGAGCAACCTGGTCTAGTGGGAGGTGTCCCTGCCCTTGGCAGGGGGGTTGGAATAAGTTGATCTTTAAGGTCCCTTCCAACCCAAACTATCCTATGATTCCGTGATAGAAGTAATGTACTAATGGGAAATTATATCTACTGATGTATTTTAATATTAGAGTCATAAGCAAATTTCACAACTGAGGAAGGGTTTTACTTTGTTCTTACAATATCTTTTATAATAATGAATTTAGTACTTAGAAAATATGTGGGTTTTGCAGTTTTTAAAACAGTCTATTTATCCAGGGAAAGGAGAGAATGTAGACAAATGATGCATGTTTTTAAACTCAGTCTGTGCAGAAGTATCACGCCTAGGCTGTGAAGGGAAATGAGATTAGGTTTTTTGTATGAATGAAGGCTACTAAAAATGTCACCAAGATCCTATATCCATGTCATACAGTTCCTCAAATGTGACCCTATCTACCAGTACTGATATAGGACAAAGTTGAACTTGTGACCTAGGGTTAAAAACTTTTTATCTTATTGTTGACAATCCCTTGCTTCACCTGTGCACTTAAACAGAAAACAGGAACAGTGTAATCTGTCATAAGAAGGTTAGATGAAAAAAACAGCTTCTCAATAAAACAGTGTTTTAAGAATAGGAATATTAAAAATTACTATTAAGACAACATTGTTCAAATGAAGTTTAGCACAGGGGAGCTTAGGAAAACAATGCCTCCTGCAGCTAAACATGTTCTTACACTGTTCTCCAAATCACACTCTTGCTTTTCTAGACCTGCCAAACAACCAAGTTTGACCTGAACCACATAGACTTCAGGGAGCTTTTCAGGTTCCCAAAGTGCAATCCATAAAAAACCCACACGTGCTGCACTTGCATCACCTGGATACAGCCTCTTTCGGGGACATCACACCAGGGGACATGCTCCAAATACCCCAACTACCTGAGCAGTTGCAGTTAAAAACAGCCTGAAGATTTCTGGGCTCTAAGCAGAACTCTGGTACAGACCACATGCCAGGCTTCCCAGAGCACAGTTTACAGCATGAGACACAGCCTGGTGCTACTTGGATGTGGGTCCACACAGATCCAGAAAGTTTATTCCTTTGCACCACCTCATTCAGTTTATGTTACTTTACTAGTCAGCATTTCAAACCCTTCACCCTCCCACAACACTATTTTGAGGAACATATGGTTCAACACAAGGGGTATAAGGTGGACTCTTCTCCACGCTGATCAGCACTGTGCTGTATAGAACATTTAAATAACAAGAAAGCAAGCAACAAGGTCTGCTGAGAAATCTTGGCCTTTTTAAAACAGCCAAAAGTGCTTCTATTTTAAAACTTAGCCAATGTTATACCCCTTCTCCTGATTTTGGAAACGAGACATTTTGAAACAGCCTCAAGAAGAGCAAGTTACAGTCACCATACGGAAATTAGTCATAAGGATGTAACTATGCACTGTTCCATCTTTCTAAGTGTACACACATGCATTTTTATCCCCAAATTCCTGATGAAACTCATTTGCAACTGCTAGCTCTCTCTCTCAAAACATTATTTTCTACTACAGAGCATATTAATTTTCAACAATAAGAATCAAGAAAAAGAAGGGAGAAGTAATTTTGTTATTTTTCAAGTTCTGTTGTTAGAAAAGTTTTGAAGAGTAAGACTTTATGAGCTGTACCTCACTGATGTATCTGCCCTTATTAAACTGATGCAGGCATTAATTAGCTGTTTTAATCCCAAGCAACTGTTGATCTCAAGCAAATCATGGCATTACCATACTAAATCACTTAACACAACTTTTCATTTTCTAAATTAATGTTCTTTATTAATTCCTCTGAAACAAAACTGGTTTTCTCTCTTCAAAGAAAACTCAGTTTTAACTATTAAGCAACATAATGTGTAAAGCAACATAATACAACATGAAGTGCAATATTAATTATCTTGCAAGCTTCCCTAATAATTATTGTCAACAAAACCTTAAACTAACTTGTCAGGATTCTGAAATCTTTAACAAAGGCACATGCTAACTACTACATTTTGACACGTGGTAGACTTGAGGAACATTTTGAAATACCGTGAGAAATAAGAGACCACATAGACTGTTGTGTAAATATCTGTATTTCAGAATGCTTTACACAGTAAAGGGCTGTCGACTGCACAGATTATCTCCTGAAATACCATCTATTTAACAGATCTATTAGTTTGATGCATTTCTTTTTTGCAATAATTTACTTAATATTGCTGTACAGGTCTCAGGGGTCTCTGTTCTGGGCTATTTGTACACAGCATAAGAGAATTTTAAATTAACTTCTGTTTAAACATATTTTAAATATACATCTATGAATATTATCTAGTTTTGTGCTGCAGCTTGACATGACATTCCATTTCTTGTCTCTTCTATTATATAAAAGCACCTTTTTTATCAAAGTTGCTGCCTCGATTTTTAAATGAAGTATACAGTTCAAAAAGCAGTAAAATACATGGTTTGCAAAGAGTCCAAGCGATTGTTCAACCAGATTTTCTTCACTTGACATATTTTTGTCTGTACACAAGAAGGGGAGGATTAAAGTAGGAAAGGCTTTTTCTTCTTTTTATCAGTTTAATTAGAGAATATTCAGACACAGCTTTTAATATCACATGTTCAGAAGGACACTGTAGGCAACTGCAGTTGTCATGTTCAACTGCATCCTGCTTTTTTGAATGGATTTAAATTCAACCACATAATTTTGTTTTCAACCTTCTATTAAATTTGCCCTTATTTTTAAACTAACCGAAAACAAAGAACTATGATGAGCTTATTTGGGGGAATACAGTGTTAGCGACACCCACTACAGTGTTTCTGAACATATTTGCAATATTACAGCTCAGTGGAAACATTTAGAAAAATGGTTGTATATTATATCCACTGAAGCAGACATGACTTGGTATTAAAACTTATGAGCCTGAATAAAATCTTCAGAGACAGCAAATACAGAAACAACTTCAGAATGGACTGAGGGAAATGATACAATTAACAGTATAATAATACACGAAGGAGCTAAAAGGGCAAGGTAAAATGATGGAAGAGGAAAGCGTACAGTAACCATACCACATAAATTGATCAGCAAGACACAGGGATGAGCTACAATAACACAAGACAATCCAATTTAACTGTTCTTAACATACACCAGGAGCCTGAGAAGAGATCTGATTATACCAATTGTGCTACACAATTGGTTTGGAAGAGCTGCTGTCTTTCATGATAAACATTGGATGCTAGGATGGCTGAACCTTCAACACACAAGTTTCCTTCTAAAGTGAGAGGACAAAGATCTTCAGGAAGGTAAAACCCCACAGAATATTCCATTTCTACTTACTTTTTTTTTGGATAAACTTTAGTTTCAAGTTCAGTCATGCACTTTTTGTTTCTTTTTTTTTTTTTGCAAGTTACTGAATTATGTACATCATAAATCACATCGGGGAAAAAAACCCCAGCAGATCCAATTACTTTATGTAAGAGATTACACAACACAGGAAGGTGTAAATGGAAAAGCAAAAAGGCACCTTTGTGTCCTGGTTTGGCCTAAACCAGGCCAATTTTCCTTTCAGTGATTTTTACTTTCAGCTAAGTCTCTTCTAAGTAACTGCACTTTCTGAAACTAACTGCATGTTTTGCAGACAACGTCTGCTCCCAGGACTGATAACGCTTGAAGATTGTAGTTATCGCTGAGGCACTGGTAGGGATGTTATGCAGAAAGGCTCTTTCTGTACTTAGTCTTAGAGAAACCAAGGTCACTGCTAAATTCCTCACTGCTTACGAGTGAAGAGCCGAAGGGGGGGTCGCACCTGCAGGGAGAAGTGGACAAGGCAGGTGACCCAAAACTGACCAGCGAAGGCATTCCATCCCATACATGTCATTCTCAGTATAAAGCGGGGGGATCACGAGGGTCTCGCTCTCTCGGCCCTTCCTTCTGCCCCCTTCCCTTGCTGCTTCGGCTGTGTTTGGGTGTTTCTGCTGCTTCGGGCTGCTTCTGCAGCTTGAGCCTTTGGCCAGTGTCCAAGAAGGACTCTCTGTTTTCATGCTGCCCCCGATCCCGATCCGTGCATCCCTGAATCCAGCTCTCGATTGTCACTGGGCCCAGCCTGGGCCTTCCCGGAGCCTGCCCTGCAGTGCCGGTGGTGACGTGGCCGACATCGGGGGAGCTCGATCTTGGTTTTGTATATATTTATATATATTTGATTATTTCTATTATTACTATTATACTCTTTTTGATTATTATAGTGTATTAAAACTGTTTTAACTTTCCAACCCATAAGTCTCTCTCCCTTTTCCCTTTCCCTTTGGGTGGGGGGGAGGGTTAACAGAGAGCGTCTGCCACAGGTTTAATAGCAGGCCCAGCTTTAAACCGTGACACTGTGACACCTGTGCAGAGCAGCCCCCAAGAGCAGCCCAGGATTGCAGAGCTTGCCCTGCCTACCACCGGCAAGTCCATCTGCCCCTGTGGTTGCGTTAATCTCAAAACTGGATAATCTGCCCTGGGTTAATCAAAAACAGACCATAGCAAACCAAGATGTACAAATACCATTTTATGTCAATCAAAACATGGGTAGAGAGATGCAAGGATTATTCTTGAAAGTCTTCCCTTCCCTTGTTCAGTCAGCATACAATATTTAAACTTTTCTGTTACTAGTCTAACATCGAAACAAAAGTAACGTTTTCGCCTTCAGAAAGCCAAGCCCCAGATCCTGAACACCACCTGAAACTGTTCTTTAATGATGATCATCTTTTAACTAACATTTAGACAGCATTACACAAACTTTTTTGTAAAATTAGAATGTTTCCATTACCTTAGAAAATTTTTTCCATTAAAACCACTGAAAATAGTGTAAGCAACGATTATTTGATATTTGGTTTTGATACAATAACTTCGTATGTGTAGTCCAGTTCAGGAAAGAAATGAACACAACTTTACAATGAACACAGTGTTAAGACACTGACACATTTTTTTTCCATGTTTGTGCTGGTTAAATGTGCATCCTTAATTACAGAAAGGCACATTGCCCCCAGGCAACCTGAAAAATGATTGATAATCACATTTACAATTTGTTCAAGGCTTCTCCTTTATAATTAACCTTCTTACAGTGAATAGAATACATATTAGACATATAGCAGCATGATATTTTTTACTTTTATGAGGCCAGATCTTAAATTATCTCACTGACATAAGATTATGTAAACTAGTGCATTCAGCAAAACATTATTTTTGTCTGAAATATTTTTTAAAAAAAAAAAACCTATCAAGTAACATTTGTAAATCTCTATTAACAATCATCAAGATAACTACTTCTCCCACAAAGAGACCCAAGAATTTAAAATGTTGTTTTGAATTTTATGCTTGCAATTGAAAAAAGTCAAATTCTGATCAACTAATATGACCAAGTGATTAGAATATGGTATTTATAGAAGTTGTTTTAGAAACTGAGTTCATAAATTTAATTGAAAAACTTCAATTTTATCTAGCTAGAAATGGATGTACTTAGTATGGCTAATATGGAACAAGTAAGATCAATCTAGGTTATTTAAAATTAGAGCATCCATTCTAGTGGAATAATTTTCAGGATACAAGTAGAAAGGTGTAAATATGCAAACTCAAGGCCTATCACATCTAATGCATGTGTTTTGAAAACTTTAACAAGTTAAACTCATGCAAAACCCCCTGTACTAAGTTTCAGATCTTTTTGATTAAATTCTCATCTCAGGGTAAGTAACGTGCACTCTTTTCAATTTATCATGGAGTGCTTCATCTGGTTTCTACAGCCAGATTTTCTCCTCTCATCTGTTTCGTGCACTGGAAGGGGATGGGAAAGGAGGTGGCGTGTGAAACATATTTGAATGAGACAATTTATTTCTAATTTACTTTCATTTTCTACTCTGATTAACAGTAATTTGGCTAGATAGCAAAATAAATTCATCTATTCTTCAGCACACATTCAAATTTATTGAATGCATAGCTATGTTCTCCCCCTACTTAACACATTACCTATGGAGAATACTTTAGGTTTTGTTATTTTGCTTATTGCCTTCCATACTTCTCCTTTCTGGGGCTTTTAAATGCAGCTCTCCAAGCTCTTCTCCCCTTGATCTCTACCCGTTCCATTCAGAATGCTGACAGAACACAGTTGCCTGCCATTTTTCCAGGGGCACACTCTTCAGGTTTTTGAAAATATTTAGATTTTATTTTTTACATTTTAGTATTTTTTGGTTTTTAGATTTTGGTATTTTCTAGCTTTTGATCTAATGAGCCTTCTGGCACCAGACTGTGAGGGAAGGATCCACAGATGCATACAGCTTGCTAAAATGTAGTATGGAGCTATGGAAATGAAAGCCTGGTAATGTATCAGCTCATGATTGCTTTTGAAACAAAATTGTAACTATACAGGGGCATGCCAAAGCACATAAAACTGTACCATGTTGTCCTGGTTTGGCCTAAACCAGGCCAATTTTCCTTTCAGTGATTTTTACTTTCAGCTAAGTCTCTTCTAAGTAACTGCACGTTCTGAAACTAACTGCATGTTTTGTAGACAGTGTCTGCTTCCAGGACTGATAACGCTCGAAGTTTGTAGTTATCACTGAGGCACCGGTAGGGATGTTATGCAGAAAGGCTCTTTCTGTACTTAGTCTTAGAGAAACCAAGGTCACTGCTAAATTCCTCACTGCTTACGAGTGAAGAGCCGAAGGGGGGTCGCACCTGCAGGAAGGAGCGGACAGGGCAGGTGACCCAAAATTGACCAGCGGAGGCATTCCATCCCATGCACGTCATTCTCAGTATAAAGCGGGGAGATCAAGAGGGTCTTGCTCTCTTTCTGCTATGGCCAGTGTCCAAGGAGGTCTCTGTCCGTTTTCCTGCTGCCCCCGATCCCAATCCCGTGCATCCCTGAATCCAGCTCTCGACCTTCGCTAGGCCCAGCCTGGGCCTTCCCGGAGCCTGCCCTGCAGTGCCGGCGGTGACGTGGCCGACATCGGGGGAGCTCGATCTTGGTTTTGTATATATTTGTATATATTTGATTATTTCTATTATTATTATACTCTTTCATTATTATAGTTTATTAAAACTGTTCTAACTTTCCAACCCATAAGTCTCTCTCCCTTTTCTCTTTCCCTTTCCCTTCAGGGTGGGGGGTGGGGGGGGGGGGGGGGGGGCGGGGAGCGTAAAAGAGAGCATCTGCCACAGGTTTAATAGCCGGCCCAGCTTTAAACCGTGACACATGTCAAATAAAATAAAATGAGGAAACCACTATTAAGGCAGGTGCTCACAAAACAAGATATTTTGTCTTTATTTCTTTTCCTTCCTAATTGTAACACCACTTACATGTTACAGCCGTCCTTAATTCTTATGAGAATATGTATAGCTGAAGTGACAGTTTTAACTCCTTTTTTTTTGGAAAGTTACCATTTTCGTTGAAAACACTTTGGTTTACCTTCAGTTAAAAATATTTTATTTATGATAAGCTCAGTAGAATTCTTGGAAGATTGTTTCAGTTGTAAGACTGGGAATTGTGTTTTCACCCTCTTCGCATGTCCCAGATGATCCCCTCCTTGCACATGCAATCAGCTAGTTTAAAAAACAGACATCTTAATTTTTTTTTTTTTTTTTTTTTTTTGCTTCACAATGGACTTTGAGTTCTCAAATCATCTGTATTTGACTCTAGAAGGACAGGCCTCAACCATCTATATGCCTGTGGTTCACTTTGTCCAGTCAACCTTTAAATGTTAATTTCAACATTTGGCAAATTATACCTTTTTGTTAAACACAAGGCCTCCCACATCACTGTTGGCTGGAGCTGGAACATAGCTGCAGACCATTCCCACCAGCCTACACGTGCGTTGCTCACACTTAGTCACAAGCATGATTTGCTTTCAATGGCAATCCATTGAATATTCAAGAGAACACAACAATAATAATCACCAAAGATTTATTTTTCTTTCAGAATATGTGCCTGTTGTCCAAACTTTGGAAACCAAATTTCTATACACAATTATCTCCCTGTTCTTTGAATACACAGAAGGTCTGAGGGCTGCCCAAAGCATGCAGGTTCTTTCTAAGGAAGAGCAATGGAGAATTGCTGCCATCATTAGACTAATTTGTTGATCTTGCAAGAATAAAAATGATAAGCTATAAAATTGTGCAAGTCATGATAAAACTAAAGTTATTCAAACTATATGAAAAATTATGCTTCTTACTTGCATTTGTTTCTCTAGAAGGACCAAGTTTCAAGATCCTTATTCTTATGAGTAGCAGCTTATATATGGAATTTGGAAATACTTGAAGGAGAAGTTATTATTCAATAGAAATAACGTCATCAAGTATAGTTCTACTGCAACAACATCTTTATGTGAAAAGACAGAGAGGGGGGAAAAGAACATATTTATGGTGTCTGAAAAGAATAAACAAATTGCTTCAGAGTTAAAGGTCCCTCCTCAAAAAAAAAAAAAAAAATCTAACAGGGAAATACTTTTAGGACAATATTTAAAGAAAACTGAAGACCCCACACAGTCTTATGTAAGCACTTGCATTGTTGAACAAGCCCCAGAATGTATTTCAGGGACTGAGCAGATTTCCGTATTCTTAGAGGATTTTACAGAATTAAGCCATTAGTATATGACCTAGTTGATAAGAATGTTAAACACTTAGAACCACTAAAACAAATACAGAAAACAGTGACATGCCTGACATTTGGCCCCAGGGATGTACTGCTTTATCCTGTACATATTTGAAAGACTGTTTCATTTTTGAAATAAATGTTGTCATTTTTATAAAAGTCATGATACAAAATACAACCATAAAAGATTTTTCCAGTCTTAAATTATGTTTAAAAGTTTATTTCCTTCCTAATGTTCCAGTGCAATGACTTTTTGGCAGAACTAGCTGGAAAGTAGAAACCAGATCTAAATGCAGAGTTTAACCTGTTTATTTCTGAACTGAAATTAATACTAACATTTATAAAATTTTGAAGTCTTCCCACAGCTGTAAATTACAGAAATAATTCTTTTTTTTAAATTTGTTTTACTTAATTTGCCTTTTGATATTTATTCTCCTGAGAAATTCAGGGGAGATTACTTGAGAAACTAGCTGAAGAGTCTAACTTTCCTTGTTTTCCACAGCTGGTTGACTTGTTTCTTTGTACGACTCAACAGTACTTTCCAGTGGGAAAAATTACTACTGGCCTGAATCTGTAGTGCACATCGATGTGCACTATCCACTGCAGCCCTGTAGTGCTTTGTCTTAAGAACTGCAGAAACAGGAGATAGAATTAAATATATACATTTATCAAACATACATAAAATACGCTCTGTTCCATAACTTGAGCTGATCACTGACTATGGCATACAGCTATCGGCCCAATACTGAAGTGGAAGAAAATTGGGATTAGTTGATATCGTCCGGTTTGGTATCACACTCCACAACAAAATTCAAGATGCCTGAAACTTAAATGAAAAAAGAAATGTCAGTAAAGCATGTGCAACATGCTCTTGTGACCATGAGAGATGGTCACAAGAAATATATAGAAACACAAAAAGAAATATATAAAACACAAAAAGCCAAAAAAAACCCATCCCAAAACTAAACCCAACCCACCACCCCCAAAAACCCAAAAAGAAAACACCCACACCAACTCTTGATCAAAACTTACTTTTCTTGAGAAAAGTATTGTCTTTCTTGTGGGATATGCAAAAATGTAGTAATCACAGTTTTATACTAACTCCCATTCCAGAAAACATCCTCCATGGGATTAACACTTCAAACAACTGAATGTTTCCTTAACTTTAGACATGAGTGAAGTACTTTTTCTTTGAGTGGAACAGCTCACTTGTATCAAACTAAGCTAATGTCATTAGTGTTTATAGACCCTTATTCTACAAAGCCAGTTAATTGCTCAGTGTATCAGTTTTATTGGTGCACAGCATATCCTTCACTAGCTATATCCATTCCCACAGAGGTGTATTTCACTGTAAGTGGTTTACAAATTTCCAAAAGCCAACGCATCCCTCCTCCTAACCAACTGTTCTGTCTACATTACAAAGAAATAAATATAATTTTTTTAAAAATCCATTTTATACGCAAGTAATAGCTGAAACGCACCCAGGATTTCGCAGTTTTACGTGGAGGTTCTGCAGCATTTCATGGAACTGTTTAGCAGAAGGATCTGTAATTCTAATCAAATACTTTGGTATTGATGAAAAATTAAGCCAAAACTCTACTGCACAGCTTCCATCACACAAGGCTGTCATTTGTTTATTTTGAATTAAATGCTTGTAGTTTTACAAAAACAGGTATCTTGTCTTTCTGTGGAAATAGCATTAAAGAGAAAAACAGAAATAGCAATGATGAGCTTCCACAGAGAGTCTACGAGAAATTATCAGTGAGGTGGTTGTATGGTGTTTAACTATCCAGGGCACAGTAACTATCACCTTTTCTGCCCTCAGATAGTAATCTGGGGAGAGGAGAGCTGAGTTCCTTTCCCCCATGTGGATTTAATTTGGACACCCTTGCTATGTCAGAAAGTTGAAAGTGAAATTCTTTTCCGAATTGTACCTTCAAGGAAGTACATAAAATGGGTTACTGCCTTCATAGCTGGTGTAAATCCTCCTCAGCTTCATTTGTTCTTTTTTTATGAATTCCCACAACAACACAACTTACTAAAAGCATTGCAAGCTCAGCAAGTGTGTTCACACGTGCTACTGATGAATTTCAATTTGCATCCCATTGTCAAACTTGGCTTTACTGTTTTAACCAATAATATACTAAATACTCTATAGCTTGGAGGATGGACAACAAAGAGCACAGCTCTCTGAAAGTGATGGAAACACTGGACAATAATACAGATAAACCATTTGTTACAGTAAAATTGATCCTTGGCAGAAACTATTATTTTATAGTTCTGTAAATATCATGTGCCTGTGTGGGTACATGTTGGACCAGCATTTGCAATAATAATTACTGAAAAGTTCTAGAGCATCCGTGTGATTTCTACAACGAAAGTCATATGTTATCATTGTAACTCCCTCCTATCATATAGGGTCATGTAATTAAAAAGCTCAAGCCACTTATATTGCAAGAGTCAAATAAAATGGAAATCACACAGAATACTCCATGGCTAGTAGCAGCTGTAAGTGTCTTCAAACAATACTCTGTTCTAGTTAAAGCCACACACACTGACAGAAAACAAATTATTTCTGTATGCATGATTCTCAGCAATTACTTCACACATTTCATGATCATTTCTCCATTTAATTACTTTCCTTGGGGATTACTTTATACTACAATACTTTGTATTCTATTTAATTTCAAAGAAGGATTTTGAAAGCCAGGCCTCTTCCATCATTAAGTTTCCTGCTTTTAGGCCTTCTGAAAGAGCCTTACCAAGGGCTCATTCCTCCCACCTTCCTTCCAAAAAAAAAGGTGACTTAAACACATTTTCTTCTAGAAAAATAAGCAAGTATCACAAACATTACTAACTGATAATGAAATTCACTCCTACATTGCACTCAACTAAAAGTAGCTAAGCTAGTGAAGAACACAGAATCACAGAATGTTAGGGATTGGAAGGGACCTCGAAAGATCATCTAGTCCAATCCCCCTGCCGGGGCAGGATTGCCTAGACCATATCACACAGGAACGTGTCCAGGCGGGTTTTGAATGTCTCCAGAGAAGGAGACTCCACAACCTCTCTGGGCAGCCTGTTCCAGTGTTCAGTCACCCTCACTGTAAAGAAGTTTTTCCTCATATTTAAGTGGAACCTCCTGTGTTCCAGCTTGCACCCATTGCCCCTTGTCCTGTCAAGGGATGTCACTGAGAAGAGCCTGGCTCCCTCCTCATGACACTTGCCCTTTACATATTTAGAAACATTAATGAGGTCACCCCTCAGTCTCCTCTTCTCCAAGCTAAAGAGACCCAGCTCCCTCAGCCTCTCCTCATAAGGGAGACGTTCCACTCCCTTAATCATCTTCGTGGCTCTGCGCTGGACTCTCTCTAGCAGTTCCCTGTCCTTCTTGAACTGAGTGGCCCAGAACTGGACACAATATTCCAGATGCGGCCTCACCAGGGCAGAGTAGAGGGGGAGGAGAACCTCTCTTGACCTGCTAACCACACCCCTTCTAATACACCCCAGGATGCCATTGGCCTTCTTGGTCACAAGGGCACAGAAAATCCACTGTATTATATTTTATTACTGAAATCCACCAAGGAAACACTGAGCATGTACTGGAAAAAGTGTATATAAGTTACATAAAATTATGTGCTGCATTATCATGGCATATTTATCCATGGCACTGTAATTAATAACCAGCTGTCAACATACTGGAGTGTTTTTGGAACACGTTAAACATAGGGTGCTTAAATACTTTTAACTTCTTTTTGTTAACATGCTTCTTTGAACAAGCAGAATTTTTTACATAAGCACTGTATTATTATGAATGCCTGAACAGGATTAAAAGGCTTTCCTGAAATGCAGAGACTCAGTGGATTTCATCTGCTATGTGGGAAGCTAGCGCTGTTCATGGGCTTCTCAGGTTTATATTACATTCATTATCTTCAAGCACTGCTAGGTGTTGACAGTTTAACTGCCTTCATTGGAACGATGGACCCTGCAAAGCTGAATGCGAGCAGAATTTACAATTTAACACCCATCTGTCATGGCAGAAAGTCAGCCCTTCAGAAACCTGTCACTGCACATCTCCCCAAACTCTTCTTCGAGAGATGTGAGTGGAGAGTCTGGTCCAGGAGCTAGAGGGGGAGGGGCCCTCAGCCTTCCCTGTGAGCTTTAACTGAACCACCACACTAACCACCACACTAACTGCAGGAGATCACATGACCTCCCAGGCACCAACAAAAAAAAAAAAATCTTACTAAGAGGCTTAGAAATAGCTTAAATGAAACATGTCTGTGCCTCAACCTGCTATTCCAGAGGAGTCAGCATGAGCACACACTTTGCTAAAGATTTCCAAGAGTTTCCAAGAGTAGAGACACAGGTGAAATTGGGAGAGATTGCTTCGTCAGTGATAAAAAGACATTTAGATGATCTCATGCTCTGTTACTATCCTAAAACCCAGGAACACTTTGCCCTTATTTTACTATTAAAAACAATCCAACATATTCTGAAGTATTCTTAGACATTTTTAATTCCCCCTCCCCATCAAGAACATAAGCTTTGTCTATAGATCACATCAGGTTTTTTCCAAAGCATACTCGGATATATTAAAAGCACATTTTTCTCGCCATTTTTTTCATTATACTATTGTTGTAAGTTGCATTAAACCAACCAACAATTTTTAGAGATTGAAAAAAGTCACATTTGAAATAATTGCCTGCTGGTGCCAGTATGTTAACTATTAGGCTGTTATTAACTGATTTTGTATTCTACCAAATTATGTAGTGCAACCACAAAATGCTAGATTCATTACACAGAGAATTTCACTCATGTATCTTTTCAAACTACTCTTATGGTATTTTTTAAAAAAAATTATATCTTAAAATACTGAACTAAGGAAAAGGAGAAATAAGAAGGAAAAAATAAATCAATGTTTTAACACAATACAAAACTAGTATTGTGTTATTCCATACCAAAAAAAACACTATTAATCCTTTACTAGTGAAATTCTTTGACAAAGAATAGACTTTAAACCATACACAAAAAATAATGTTTTATCTTCTGTCAAGCTGACAGTAAGAGATGAAAGTCAAATGATGACACGTAAAACCTTTGAAGAAATTATAGCAGATATTTACAGCACGCATTGTTATATTTAATTTTTCAAAACATCTAAATGAAATATTAAAAAATAAAGCCCTGACATTTGCTCTTGAAAATAACCCTTTGAAAGGCCCTCCAGTCCCTTGGTCCTTTTCTCCAACTGTATTCTATTCTGTTATAATCTTAGAAAAGTTCCACATAAATGTACACAAGGTAAGTAGCTTTGAAGTCAAAAGAACAAGTCACAGCCTATTTTAAGCATTTAAGTAACTGATGAAGAGGAACCCAGAAATATGATCCTTCGAATGCTTATACTTGTGCTTAACTTTCCCTAATAAACATACTCCTACTGCTGGGCTGCTCGCAGTGTGCGTCAAGTCAAACATTCACACAGAAGATCACCAAAATTTTGCTGTACCAAATTCAGCTTCAGATTTGTGTTTAAGATATGTGTGAAGAACAATGTTTTATTGAAGAAGCCACAAATACACAGTTATCTCAGTAACTGAATCTACCACATAGAAAATCATGGAAAAAAAAAAAGGGAATTAATAACACCAAGGCTTAGTGGCTGCTGGAAAAGGTAGAAAATGGATTATTTTCACCAGTCAAACAAAGTTTTGGTAGAATAGTGTTTAAATTTAAGATATGGACCAAAAACTACTTTGGCTCAGTTTTCAATAGCAGAGAATACAGAACATGAGGGCGGGAGACATGAACAAGAGAGGACAAACTCTTAGACTATTCAATGCAGAGCTTTATGCTTGAATTTGGAGAACTGTATGATCCGCTTTCCATAATCGTGAGCAGAACCGAAAGTAATAGGGTCAGTGGGAAGATTTTTGCATAAACCTAACAGATCACTTGTGACAGAACAAGAAAAACACCCCAACGGTTCAGAGCACTGGTCCATTTAGCCCTGTATTCTGTCCCCAGAAGAAACAGCAATGGGAAAGAGGTATTGAGGGATCAGGCACGGGAATGGCCACTTTCTGCAGTTCATTTCCCTCCCTGTTGTGAGGACAGGCAGTTTTAGGAGTTCCCTGCTTGTTGTGTCAGGAACGCTTTCTTTATCCATTTTACACCCATATCCTACAATTTTCAAGTCCACTGTAGTTTTCATGTCACAAGATTTGGTGAATAGCAAATGCAGTCTGTGATGTTGCGATCTTCCTGAGTTCTGACTCGCATTTGCAAGTTCAGAAGCATGCAGGTCTGGTTTGTATTCTGCTTCTTTGTATTATTCAATGTGCTACTTAGATATTTTTTCTACATTAAAAACATTTGCTGCTTTTTGCCCCTTCGCTCAGTTTTGAAGCTCCACCTGCAGTTCCCTGACATTGCCACAGCATTTGACCACTCAAAAAAAAAAAAAAAAAAAGCTAAACATCATCTATAAGAGTAAGGATTTTACTGTTTCAGCTCTTCTTCACATCAGTGAAGAAGATACTGATCAAAACCTGTCCCTGCATAAATCCCAGTGGGAATCCCTGTGCTGACTTCTCCAACCTGAAAATTTACAGTTAACCCCCAACTCTGTCCTTTCTGCCCCTTAACCCATAAAAGGGCCTTTCTTCCAATTCCAGAACAATTTGGCTTCTTTAATGACACTTGGTGTGGAATCAGAGTCTTTCTGAAAATCCAACATCATGTCCACAGGATGCCCTCCCCTCATTTAGGTACCATGTACACATTCAAAAACCTTGCCAGATTTCCCTTTACTGAAGCCGTGCTCACCCTCTCCCAAAAGTATTTAGCCATCATCTCACTGATCTTATCCTTTATCATAGGCTCTACCATTGTATCATGGACACAAGTCAGACTTACTGGTCCCTAGTTTCCAGGAAGGCCACTTAAGCCCTTTTCGTAGATGGAAGCCATACTAGCAGTCTGCACAGTGGCCATTTGAAATGGGATGTTACTAAACTTGGCTAACAGCTCAGCAATTTTGTGTGTTGCAGTTCAGTCCCTTCAGTACCCTTTGGTGAATGACATCAGGTCCTGGTGAACTGTTAACATCTCATCTGTTCAGTCTCACATTTTCTCCATATTTACCATCAAATTCGTCTAGTTTCCTACAGGGACAGCAGTCAGAGATGTAGCCAACTAGCCAAGGTTGTTGCTGGTGTTCTTCAATGATCAGTCCCAAGACTGATCTTATTTAGTATTTTCCCTGACATAAAGAAAGAAGCAAGTGGAATTTGTGGATGTCACAAAGCAGGGGAGGTTCACCAACACACACGAGGATCACTCTCACATAGGACTGAACAATCTCAAGGATTACTGGATGGAAAAGGGACAGCTGTAACACTTCAGAGTGCAAGGTCAGTTTATATCAAAACACTAGAGGAAAGACCTGAGTATATACATCAAACTGTAATTAACTATGGGTATCAGCAGGACAACGCCACTTACAGGAAAAGGAAATATAATCCAGTGATGGATCAACAAGGTATATACAATGGAAATATTCCCTTTCAGCTGAAATAAATCCATTTTATGCGTACGGGGCATTTTTGTTAAAATAGAAATAAAAGTTTAATCCTGCTTTGGAATTACTTTCTTTGATCTGTGCTGGAGGCCAGGAATAACCAGTCTTACAGCTTTTTCAAAAAGCCAATACTGAGACCTCTACTCGATCTTTAAAAAAAAAAACCAAAAACACCAAACCAAACTTTATAGAAAAAACAGATAAATCTCACTTTATATTTATCTATTTTTCTAATAATCCCCTCTTTTTTTTTTTTACATTCTTTTAAACCATAAAGATTGATGTTGTCATTGGAGAAGAGACAGCTTTGAGTGAATTTAAAAGTTATATTATTGTAGATAATTAGGAATATTAATGATACTTATAACACATAATAAGATATAACCTTGCAGATAAGTATATTAACCTTGCAGATAATTAGAAGAATAATTAGTGTTTGCAAAGAGTCATGAGCAGGCAAGCACTATATATAGCACTGTACGTGCACACTTCTGCTACCTGTTTCTATTTTTAGTAACTGCCATCTATTCTTTTCAGGAAAAAACTGGCTGCACAAGGAGGCATTTTTTATTGGAAAAAAAGAGAGTCGCACAGGAAAAACTGTGTTTTATTCCCAGATCTTCCACCGATCTAATGAGCACATTCAGGTGATTTATTTTGCTACTATTCATAAGTTTTGTCACCTGTCAAATGGTACTTATTTCCATTGTAAAACACTTGAGATCTACTGATGAAGACCTCTACATAATCAAGTACTTTTATTTTTCAGTTCACTATGTAGGCATCTAGGTCAAGAGATTACAGAATCCACAGATTAAAGGAACTAAATAAATTATCACATGCAATATTAAAAAGTATTCCCACAGCCTTGAGAGTATCATTGCTGAGATACAGATTAAAAAAATCTAAAGCCTTACTAAAATAATTGTTCCCACTTTATAAGAAAAGCATTTTGTTGGAAAGTGATTAATTTATTCCAAAAATCACCTACAGATTTCCTGAAAAAAGAAAATAAATATCTCTTAATTCAGCTAAACTAAATATTAATTTAGATTTGTATATATTTTTCTGCTTCAGAAAAATGACTGCACTGGCTGGAAAACCAAGAAATTTATTAGCTATAAACTAGCCCTTTCTCAACTCCGATGAAACCGAAAGTGCTGGAACATTAAACACTAACTTGAATCCATTGATACTGAGCAACAGTGTTGTTTAAAAACAAACAAAAAAAACACTGTTTATCAGAAACAAAAGCCAACAGCACACAGCAAAGTAGTTTGTAATTATGTTTTACAGAACTACTGTCTTCCCGTCTCTGGGGAGATATTACTAAGTCTTTGCTTACTTGAAAACATAAACATAACAAAGGCATTTTTGTTGGTTATACTATTCTATTTATGCTTCGGTTACTCTATCACTGAAAATAGTGTATAACACTCCAAAACTTTACATTTGCTAAGTGAGAAAAATAGTTTTGTCATTGAGAGGGTTGGAAACATGAAGCAAAATGAAACAACAGGAAGCAAGAGTGTTTATGGGGTTAAAAGAAGCAGCAGACAGGAACTGAGAGGCTGCCAGCCAGCTCATCCAGCCATCACTGCTACCTGCCTGAAGGGGGAAATGGGAATTCTTGTGTTGTTTCTGCACACTCCAAGGAAGATAAAAAACTTATGTCACTTGGCACAAAATCTGCATTTGGTGATCTGGTGCTGCCAATATCCCATGACAAACCATCAGGCTTCATACATTAAGAATCAGCCAAAAAGAAGATTCCCAGAGGAAAACCACAGGGCTGCTGAGACAAGGACAGGAGTAGCTAAGAGAAAGGTCCCCATTTCCCTTTATCAATAGTCAGCACAGCTTTGAATACAGGTTATCAACCTGGAAAATTTAGTCCCGGTTCTGATATTCATCAGCTCTACCCTTCATCATCTTTGTTTCCTTCATAGTTCATCTTGCCTATTCAGGTGTTAAGCCCAAGCGACAGTCCCCTTAACATGTTCATAAAGCATCATGGAAGCAAGTGCTAAGCTGGTACAAAAATAATTCTCATTAATAAATATCACAAGGACTCGATGATCCTTGTGGATCCCTTGCAACTCAGGACATTCTAACACCCAGTACCACACCAGAGATTTTTCAGCCTGTGTCCAGTCATAGATTCTGTAGGCTAAACTGGAGCTTGAAAGATACCCAGGTATTGAATAATAAAATCAGCAAATCTCCACTAGCTTGCAGGTCAGTTCTTTACCAGTAATCTCCCAAACCACTCACTGTTGACTGAACTTGGTACATTATAAAGGCTATGAGAACTATCTAAGGTTTACTGCAATAAAACACTTGCCTTCAATAATGCTACCTTGACTAATGCTGAGTTAGTTTTTGTTGTTGTTGGTTGGTTTGCATTTGTTTTATTTTTTAAATGACACTTCACTCCCTCTCACATTGATCATTTAGCTCAAGATCAGAACATAACCCATTTCTCCCCAGAAAGCTTCCCATGAATGGCTGGTCCACACTTTACCCTCCAATTCCTCTTTCTACCATCCTCAAAAATTTCTTATCTTCTGAGAGTTGCTGCCTCTAGTTGGAAAACTAACACATGATGTGCAGAACCATCTTGTGCAAATGATAGCATAATCCTGTGCCCTGATTAACTCTGAAGTCCTGGGACTGCAGAAGTGCAAAAGAAATTAAAAAAATGTATATAAACCCACATTACACAAACAAATACATATTAAATATCACATTCAATTGCAATTATGTATCTATTTTCTTGACTCCAGCTCCAGGACTTTAATCACTGTCGTTCAGTTGTTTGAAGATGGACCACAGCAGTGCCTTTTAATTCTTTAATAAAACCTTGAACACTTAAAAGAATAATAATAATTTAAAAAAAAAAAAGCAGCAATGTCCACTTCAGTAAACATTCCTAGCGTCATTTTTTAAGACTCAAGAATCTTAATTCCCAAATGCTTTGCTTTTTCACATATATGGCAATGAGACATTCAACTAGTGTGCTATTGGGAAGATTTTATTTTTTTTAGTATAGAATTTAACTGCCTCCATTCATCTCTGTTACAGCCCTTCTGCCATCTGTGACACATCATATTTCTTGAATTCATCATCGGGAGATGACTTTTTTTTTTGGTATGTTACCTCTTTACACGCTGGCATCCCAATAACTGATATTTTACCGCTAGGAAAAGAATCTTCTGATTTCGAGACGCAGAGGGAGACTAATGACAGAGCCCTCAGCAGGACACTGCATCTCCTCGACACCAATCAGAGATTACATTTCCTGCCTTCCACTGCAGCAGGAAAGCACCGGCTGAGCGGTTCAGAGGAGATCCAAGCAGCTTAGAAAAAAAAAAAAACCCAGAGCCAATCACAACTGTCTACTGGACACAGCAGTCACAAAGAACTGGATTAGTATGCAGAGCAGGAGGAAGATGCAAGTTATCTATTAAATCAGTCATCTGGGTGACTTATTAAACAACTGAACAGGAGGCAAAAGAGACAAAATATGACAAAAATAGAGTGTTGGAAAGAAAAAAAATCCCCCTCTCCCACGACAAACACTAAATTGATTGGCAGAGCTATTTAAATGTCAGTGCTCTCAGACTAATGGTACAACTACTCTGCTGTCTTATCACCACACAGATTTCTTAGAGGGCCAAGAGGATCCAACAGTCAGGTCCCTTCCCAAGTATGCCGTTTTACATAGAAAGGGCAAAGGTTGGAAAGACGAGGGCCTGAGATCCTCAGCTGAATAGTCTCCTGAAAAAAAGGTCATCTTCCTGTCTGGACAAATGGAAATCTAACTTGAGAAAGAGAGGCACAATTCTTAGGCTGGGCTGCACCTTTCATAGGGTGTCAACAATAAACACCTGCAACAAGTTATCAAAACTGGCATGTATAAATTGGGAGAATCTCATTCCTAAAACAATCCACATGAGGAGGAACAACATGTAGAGATTCTCTGCACATCACCTACACAAGTCAGCTTGAAGATATAAAGAAAACCAAAGTTGGCAGTAGAACTTGAAATGTTCCCATAACTAGAGTAACTTCAGTAGGATGGAAATCACATCTTTTGAGATCCTATACAGCAGTCAAGGTCTGATTCAGTTTTAGAGTTGTATGAACATAATGAGATCAGTGTTGTGCAAACTTTGTGTCATGCATTGTATGTACTAGCTGGAGTAGAGACCTAGTTTGGAGTATACGAAGGAAGAAAGATAACAGGGAAAAAAGTTGCTATCTTTCATCACAGATTGGAAAAGGATGTGGAAGCAATCAGCTGCAACAAATCATGGTGTCAGCAGAGAGGCAGTCATGTAATGCCAAGACCAAAGTTTATTTTGGAATAATGATATGCTAACCTTAAGGGTAGAAACAAACACACAGAGCATGTAGATGTGCTTTAGAAGACTCCAGTTATCTAAAGCAAGCCAAATATCCTTATCCAACAGCATTTAGCTATCACTGTTCAAACATGCAGCAAGGATGCATCAGTTTATATGGCAGGCCACAGCTTTATTTAATTCCCATAATATGAAACAAACTCCCCCAAAACCATAGTCAGGCATACACCAAGTTTGGTACTTTGGCATAGGATGGCTATACTAACCTACACTTCCATCTCAGCCTTCTTTGTATTCTCTTTACTCTGCAACATTTCTGTTTCAGTTTCCAAAAGAGAAAGAATAAACTTGCAATGACTCTCCTGGGTGGCCTCTACACCTTCATATCCCTTACTTCAGTCTCCCACATTCCTTAGCTGACAAGTCTTGCATCAGCTTCAGCTAATTTTTTTTTATTTCAAAGGAAAAAACTATCACTTCCATTTTCCAGAAAAAACATCTCATAATTTCCATAGAGGGTAAAAACAAAACAAAAAAGATCCCCAAAATATAACATACTCATTTGATGTACAGACTTATTCTAATAAAATCATAGAATCATTTAGGTTGGAAAAGATCTTTAAGATCATTGAGTCCAATCATAAACCTAACACTGCCAAATCCACCACTAAACCATGTCCCTAAGTGCCACATCTACATGACTTTTAAATACCTCCAGAAGTACTCTATTCCAAATTGTCCACTTAAAGCCTTTTTTTAAGCTATAATGAATGCTGCTGTTTCTTGTGAAAAACAGAAACATTCCAAAAATGTTGTAGTATCAAGTCCCATATACTCAGTAAAAACACCTGAATATTGTCAGAAAAGAAAAATTCAACCAGCTCTATTGTCCAATTAAGTATAACGGTAGCTGTTTTTAAAATTTGGCCAAGGGAAGCCACAGGCTTCTGAAGCTTTAGGATTATGATGAGGTACATAAAACTCTGTCTAAAGAACAAACAGGGGATCATAATCACAAAATGTAGACTCCAAAGAGCTGGTTTGTGTATCAGTGACAACTAGCAGGAAAATAAAACTTAGCTGCTCACAGCAATAGACGTTTGCCACAACAACAAAAAACCCAACACAATGTCTTCCTTAGTCCTTCTGAGGCAGAGTATTGTGTTTGTACCACACTCCTCTTCCTTATTTATATTTAGGACAAGAGAATATTAAAGTTGTGGTCTGCTTTTTCCTCAGTTAATGTATTGCCTCTCTGCTCACTCATGAGATGTCCTTGGCAACTAATGATTTATCTCACCTGTTCCAGGAACAAGCTGATTGTAATGGATTACTCTGGCTTTCAACACTTCTGCTCCACCCATATGGCCCCTAGTATACACTCATCATTTATCTACAAGGTTTTCTGAAGCAAGTGGTGCTGGTGAAGGAAACACACAGTAAAATAACATTTCCATTTATTTACAAGAGGCAAGATTTTGAATGAATAAGAAATGTTCATACTAAGCTTCATTACTGAATGTGCTGATGACTGATCAGTCACATATGTCTGTGGTTCCAACCGAGCCTCTAAAATTGCATATTTTAAAATTATTTTTAGGCAGATCACTGAAACAAAGTGTCTACTACATATTACTTCAGACAAGCGACAGCACTACTGCTGTAGGAACCAATAAGCCAAGGATTAATGATACAGACATTTACCATCATCACAAGACAATTTCAATTTTATACTTGAAATTATGTAAGTCCACACCAGCTGCCATCTCATACATGTACTCTTTATTGCTCAATTTCTCTATTTTAATAATTTTTACAAACTTGTAAGTAAACAAAAGTATACCTTTACCACAGTTCCTTACCTCCCTTTCATACCTTTGCCATATAAGGCTGAATGTGTCGGTCACTGGTGTAATGCATCTGCACTCTTTGGCACTGCATGCTTACTGAAAAACATATAATAGAAGTTCATACATTGCACAGACAGATCATTTGCAATGTGTTAAGAGAGAAACCAGTAAGAGGGAAAGAGACTGGTGTGAGCCATCCTTTTTCTCACACTTCTGCAGATCATTACATAAATAAATACAAAAGGACTAGTATCTTTTACAGAAGTCATTCTAGGACAAAGAAATGAAAATTCTGATTCAATAAGAAACAGAAGAAGGGATGGCTGTGATGCAGTTCTGTGACTATATCCAGAATAATTAAAGAATTAGCCCAAAAGCAAATAATGCAGTGTTTCAATTTTCCTAAAGTCCCCATAAATTTACCTTGTGACAGTATTCTTTACCAAACATCATGCCTTAAAATTTACAGTATCTAAGACAAAACACACTAGATTCAACTCTGCAGTGACTCCACAAATGTTTCATACATTACATCAGGGACAAATCCTGCCCCCCAAGTTTTGTGAGCAGTCAAGCAACAAACCCAACCCCATACACTGTCAGCCATACAGGCACACAGACAGAATACATCTACATCTTTCTAGAAGCAACCCGACCTAGAAAAAAAAGCACCAATCCCTTGGACAGGCTGAGAAGGTTAGCATGCACTTGCACAAGGTCACAGCAGCCATTGCCTACCTGTTTTGCACATGTACTTTCTGTGAAAGGGCAGAGAGACCAGCATGGTCCCAGGCTGCGGGTGTGGTGAGCAGAGTACCAAAGCACTCCGACTGCCTGTGGTGTGCTGCTCTCAGACATCAGAGAGAAGATGCTCCTCTACTATCAGCAAACCAAGTGTGCCCAGACATCTGAAATGGGGGTGAATACTGCAGCTTCCACTGCTGGTGCTCCTCAGTGCCCTGATTGCCATTCACAGGTACCTAACAGAGCTCTCGAGCAACCTATATGGAATTTATAATGTAAAAAGTTGATAAGAGTGACTGGCCCTTTTGCTGATAGGTTATATTAAACTATCACAACAAGTTACGCTCCAGTCTCATATGCAGCCACTATAACATAACTCAAACTTGTGTTTTATATTTGCTACAAGAAAATCTGCACAAATAAAGTTCATGTAAGTCTTCATACAAGAAGACTCTACCTCCTAGCAGACTTAAAGATCTCCTTTATACATGAAGACTAATCCCACCAGTACCTTCAATAAGTCCCATATCATGTTTTATTTCTTCTGAGATTAATAAATAGTCAGTTCATCCCTGGCTACACTAGTTCAGCCCAGGTACTTCAAATACCCTTTCTGAGCCCATAGGCTTACCCAGCAGTCTAACTCTGCAAAACAATGAAGCTTTAACTAATTATGCTAATTAATTAAACTAATTAGGCACCTTCAGCTAATGCATGTAAATGCAGCTGTTTCAGAGTAGTTCCTCTTAAAAGGCTAAGATAATTCAGCATGACCGAAGGCAAACAGTCACTTTTATAGTAAGTGTTAACAAACAGCTGTAGCAGGTTGTTTTGCACAGGAAACTGTTGCTGTCTTATACTCCCACAGAGAGAAATGATCAGAGGACTCCACAGTACTTAAATTGAAAGGACTAAGCTCCACTCCAGGACAGCGAAAGTGTAACTTCCACATTTACCTACCGTATGTGCCTTGCTGCCCAGAAAATTCCCAGCAGAGTTCCACAGTCAGCACTGAAGTATAAACTATGATATTACTACTATAATCTAGCTAGCTTTAATCTGAAAAAGTCTGATTTTGCCTTTGTGCAGTCAGAGGTTGTCATCGTTAGAGAGTCATGGGTCTATTTTGCCTTACATGCCACAAATGCTGTATTTGGGCTTCACAGGCTAAATGACCGATATGGAGTTAGCAGGATATAATACACTTTTGGCTTACACATTCAATCCCTTTTGGAGCAGAATATTAAAATACTTCAGTGTTAAAAAATTATTAACATGTCTTACCATTTTACTAACATAAAGATTAGCTATGGATTACTACTGTCCCTTGAAGGTCCAAACGCCTCAAATGTGATTTCTATTGCTAGGCTGAGCTTCAAGTAATAGATTAATTTGAAGTCTGACTATTTTATATTTTGGTAAGCCATTCACAAGTGCAAAGTATACCTCTTCCTCATCTTGCTGCATAAAAGCACTCATTAAGAAGACATTAACAAAATAATATCAATATTAGGGTGGATCAGTATAAGGCTAGAGAAAATGAAAGTGGCAGAAGGAACATCCAAACTGAAACTCTGACCTATATTCACTTTGGGTAATTACTAAAAGGATGAAAGGGCAACAGCCTTTAAAACTAGAAATTGAGACCAAAAGCAGTAGTGAGATCTTAGCAAGACAGAATACAACATGACAAATGACAGTTATGATTAAATAAAACTAAGAGCACCAGCATACAGGCAGTCTGTCCCATTTTTGCTTGCTGGTTATCTTATTTCCTTGTAATTAAGGAAATACCTCTTTTCCCTCCATGGAACTGTAGTGACATTTGACAAAGTAATTAAGAGAAGGACAATCACGATCAGCTGCCTTTGCCCTGTTACCAAACACAGTCAATACACAGTTCATGACTCCAGCAGATGTTCGTGCTTTACAGACTTACAGAGAACTTAAGGTCTTACTTTTTCTGTCCTTCCTGTTTTACATGGAAAACAGAGTCTAAACAGAGAAACCACTGAATTATTGGCAGCAAGTATTAACCCACAATCCACTCTACAAATTGACGAAGAATAGACTCTGCCCATCAGTTTTATTTCTGCAAATCCAGAGCTATTTTGAAATGGGCAGGCTTGAACTCTCTTGACAAATGGAAGAAAAGCTAGTTTGAGCAAAGGACTCTGTCAGGGCTGTTTGCTACTCATTCATCACTCACTGCCCTTTCCAGTTAATACTTGGCTGAAATAACCCTGCTGACAAAACATGAATCTACAACGCACAGGATGGAGGGTCACATATCTTAAGGAGGCAGAGGCAAACCCCGACTCTGAAAAAGTGTTCATGAATTCCCTCCAGCCCTCCTCTTCACCTCTACTCCTGTCTCCTGACTTATGCTACCCATCTCTGCAGGACCATGGACTTGTGCATATCACAGGACCAAGCCAATTCAAAACTAATCCTTCTCACACAAAGAGGAGTTTTTGTGCGTGTGTGCTCATACAACAGAGGAAGGTAGCAGAGATTTAAAATTAACTGCCTAAAAAAGGCTTTTTTTTTTTTTTTTTTTAAACACAATCAGTTTAAACTACATGTAAAATAAGGGCCTAATCCTGATTCAGACTTTACTTTCACTGTGTTAACTGAAATACAGTAGTTAAAACCTGATTTGGCAAAAGGCATCTTTAGTCATACAAGAATGCAATCTCACTGAACAGCTGTGAGGGCTCACAGGATATATGGCTCCTAGGCAAACTCTTCCTCACCCTGACAATCAGTTCCTGGACTTCAAATGCTGGAGTGTTGGCTACACAATAGAAATCCACCTGGGCTTCACAAATGTATCAGAGACTGGTTGCAGAAACTTGGGCCAGATACCAGCTAGGGATTCTCAGGTCCTCCGGTGAGGAAGAGGATGAGAAGGAGAAGTGAACAGATGAGGCTTTACAGACCAGAGAGATTCTGCTGGAAGCCTGGGCCAAGTATCATCAGAAACCAAAAGTTCACTCAATCTGGAATAATCCAAATGAAACATTTCAGACTCTTAATTTTAATCAAAAAATACCCAACCATATCTAGACCTGAATACATCCTGGGAGGAAAAAAACCCAACCTTTTCTTTTGAGGATTTGGGTTTCATCTCTCATGCTTGCATTTACAAATGCTTAAGTCCTTAACCATGATAAAAAAAAAAAAAAAAAAAAAGACAAAATCTTGCTATTCTAATTTTATGGTGCACCCTGTCTCACACTATCATAACCACCTAAACAAGGTGCTAAGGTGGAAAGAATGTGCCAGAGTGTGCAAACCCTAAAGTAACTAGTACCAAGGTGGTCTCTGCTGCATTTCAAACCCGTTTCAGATGAAGAATTTTGACAAGGAGAATTTCCAAAAGGTCAGCACTTGAGATATTTTGCAAACAGTAAGATGAATACAACTGTTAATGCAAGACAGTGATTGAAGCTTTAGTCAACTACAGATTCCACATAAATAAAATGCAAGCTAAAATAAAGTACTGTAAGTTAATTCTATCAATCAACACTATTGGTCAAAATTCACTGGGATACTCTTGTAGCTTGTAGAAAAACCACTGTCATCCAACAGTTCAGAAACTTCTCTAGTTTGGGATTTTCCAGCCAGTATTTCTAAAAAACAGCTATATAATCAGTAACTATGCCAGTACATTTTACATTGTGACTTGAATGTTAATGTACCTGATCGTTATCTTATATTGGTTAAAACCCAGGTTTAATAAGAATGGAAAAGTACTGTTTATGCTAATACTTGAGAAGAAACATGTCATTGTTACAATAGCTTTAACTCTTATGTTTCCCAAATGCAAAGTGCAATTCAGAAATAACACTTCTTAAAGTTGGTAACCTCTTCGCCTTGGGTTTTGATGCATGAAGGCATCAGGAAAGTGGAAATATTCAGGAAAGGAAGAAAATGGACAGGAAGGAGAAATGTGAGCAAACCCCCTTCATATTCTTACCTTATTCCAAAGGTATTTAAAAATAATTTGCAGGTGAAGTGTGTCTTTCTGCTTTCTATACAATTTTAAATGCTCACAATTTCAGTATATTAGCTAGCTTTTTAATAATTCATATATTCCTAGATATGTATTGGGGCATGGGGAGGGGTGAAGAAGAAAAGGACTTATTTACACGACTTGCTAGACAGAAATGAGTCTGGCAGCTAACCTTAAAATTAATGGACCTTAATAGAAACTAAGAGGAAAAAAAAAAATATATATGCGACTCTGTTGTAAGCCAACTACTTCATTTTACTTGTAATTAATTTCCAGCAACAAAAGAAGATAAAAAGGGCTACATATGTATTCTTTAATGTACAAGATTATAATTAATATGTCTGTTTTAAATTTACTGTTACCATCTGTTAAAGAATAAATAATTTTACAGCTTTCTAACATGTAATTCTCAAGCTCTAAATAACTGACCATAACTAATAAGCAGTGTAATAGCATGAGTATCTGAAGTAAAACCACAGACTGCAATTTTGTTGATTGTAAATCATCATCATTTTTAATGCAAAGGCAACAGCAAATCTCTGTAATTACTGGGTGCATTTTGAATCACTTTTATGATTACTGCTCTATTCCCATTAAGAATCCAAAACACTGAACTGCACAGGGTATAAAACTAGAATTATGATACACTACGAGCCATAATTGAAATCCATAAATTTCCTTACTAGTGTTCAAAATTATTTTTTTGCCAAGAATTGCAGCCCTGCAGAATTAACTTTAGAAACATTTACTTTATTAACAGAGTGGTAGTGGCAGGGGCAGTAGTAGTTGTTTTGGGGTATTAAAAAAAAAATTTAAAATGTTGAGGACGAGATTTGGCACTGCTGCTTGTTTAAGTAATACAGATGGCTACCAAAATCAGAAGTTAAAAAAAAAAAAAATCTGCTCTAAGTAAAAACTGAAAAGGCCAGCAGTGGTATACATGTAGTTTTGATCTGTAATTAAAAACTTCAAGACACAGCTTATAATATGGTGATATGACTTACCACCTACAGCACTGCCCAAGAACATTCCACAGAGCAGTAAAACACTGTATATTATTTAATTTTTTTAAAAACATGCCCACACACTTCTTGGGCAATCTACTGCATTTCTTCAGTAGTAAAAAGAAAATAGGCTTCTAGAAATATGTTTTCTATAAAGAGTGGAAAGGAAATCAGAAAAATTAAATACCTCATAACAAGAAAAGGCTTTAATGTTTCTAGATACATGAAAGTGTATGCTGGTAGACATCTCATAGAACGCTAGAATAAAAAATCATCCGGAATAAAACCACATTCAAAAAAAGGGATAATACAAACTTAGATGGATGCAGGAAAGGGATATCAGTATGTTCATGGATTTGGACAGCCCAGTTTACAAGGAGAGACTGGAAGAGCTTTCCTTGTTTCAGCTACCGGAACAAAGACATAGAAGAGATAGGACAGCTCTTATCATGCTGGTGAATCTGGGGTATTCCTTGAATGGGAACTACTGTATGGGTGCAACTAATCACTACATGCAAGGAGATACACCTATGTTGGAGACTATGCAGAAGTGGAGGGGCACTGTGTTGTTCTTTTTCTTTTTACATTATAACCTACTTAAACTAAAAAAAAAAAAGAACAACAAATAACTAATAAATGTGGGTTGGAAATTAGAAGACCGTTCATATTTACAAAAAAAGAAAGGAAAAAATTTTTGGAGGATCTTAAAGTGCTTCTATTGGGATGAAGGATAGGAATAAACCAGTTTCCTAAATCAGAAATATTTTTCCACACCTACATACTGATGTCATTGCCTGCTTCCACTGGTCACCAAAGTTTATCTTAGTGTAGGTAACAACTGTTTTTCATTCTGGTGGGGTTGTCCTAAGTTAAAGACAGTGAAAGAGAATCACAGAAAGGTTAGGGTTGGAAGGGACCTCTGGAGATCATCTAGTCCAACCCCCTGCCAAAGCAGGTTCACCTAGAGGAGGTTGTACAGGGTCATGTCCAGGCAGATTTTGAATATCTCCAGAGGAGACTCCACAACATCCCTGGGCAGCCTGTTCCAGTGCTTTGTCACCCTCAAAGTAAACGAGTTTTTCCTCATAATCAGTAAGAGACAATTTGCAGATCTGTCCTGTAGAACCTCCAGGGACAGAAATTGAACAGAACAAGGTAAAAAGTACACTTGGTTCTTTTTTTGCATTAACCAGAAGATCTGCTGATTATGCAAGTAGGGAGTAAGATATACGCCACTAGAGAGGAGCAGACATGGGGACACAGATGCTGCTTTTCCTCATTTTCCCCTTCCATTGCTAAGGCTTGAGGAAACACAAGAGTCACTTGGCTCTGGTTTTCTCTTGCTTGTGCACTTGAACTCTCCAAGGCTTTATCCATGAACTTGATCCCTTTCAGCAGCACATCCCTCCCCACAGTTACATTACAAAACACTATATTTTGGGATGCTGCGCATATGACTGAGCACTTGTTTTAGGTTCAGTAAAAGATTTCTTCCTGTTAGGCAAAATGCTTAAGGTGTGATAGTCAACTGCTCTTGCTTCTGACTTTTGCAACATCACAGCAGGTAGATCCTGACAACTTATGGCCATCATGCAGTGCAATTAATACAGGAAGAGTCCTTCTTCAGAGATAATGGTGTTAAGGATTTTGTTACTGGACCACTATTAACAGAAGAAGAGACTTACAACAATCCTGCTGTGACTCTCCCGCATAAGAGACAGGTTAGGTGGGTTTAAAAAGGGATGAAGATCCTAAGGATTAGAAGCGTGAATGATTAACTCCTTGCAAAAAAACCCAGCAAGATGCACAACTAGAAAAGGAGAAGGCAGCTTTTCTCTGCACAGAGCAAAGGAAAGTTGTGGTGTAAGTCTGTTCCTGTGTCAGCCATTCAATTGCTTATACTTGTACAGCTGGCTACTCCGGGGTCCTTGTCCCTGACATGTTGTGTAAACAAGAGCAAACTAATCAAGTGGTCTCTGTTTTTGTTTGGTTAATTTCTAGTTTACCCTCTCTAAACAAAAAACAAAACAAAACACCACAACCCAACCAAAAACCACAAACAAACTGTAGGATACCTATCTGCCTATGCCCCCTCCTTAGCAGTGGTTAAGGCCAGGCTGGATGAGGCTTTGAGCAACCTGGTCTAGTGGAAAGGTGTCCCTGCTTGTGGCAGGAGGGTTGGAACTAGACAATCTTTAAGGTCCCTTCCAACCCAAACCATTCTATGATTCTATTGCCAGACCTACAAGAAGTCTATGAAACTTTTTGAGGTCTTGATGGAAGGCCAAAAACGTAGAATAGCAGAGATTCCTTGGATAGAGCCAAACCACCAGGTTATCCAGAGAGAGAGAGAGATCCTTGCAAGTATATAGTAAAATCCCAAAGGCCTGTGATTAAAACCCACAGTAGTCCCACCCCTAGTGACCCTGAGTTGGGTCAGTGTGTCTGCAGGGAGATGCACAGACACATTTATTTTTACATGACATGCCCAGTAGGAAAAGTGTTTCCTACAGTTTATATTTGAGACAGACTAATACAGCATAAAGATACGTCTGAGGGTTAAGAAATTTAATCATGATTCATGCATGACCCAGGCACATTATTGTTTTCTTCAGCTACATCCTGAACGACAGAATGGATGCCACACAGCATTCAATACGCATCAGACCAGATCCTTGGCAGTGGCCAAAACGCACACAGCACTCCCCAGAAGATGATTTACATGAATGCCTCAAGACCTTCCTTTGCAGAATCTGCTTTTGCATGTGTATATTCCTGTAGTGCCTATGGACAAACTCTCCTCGTGCACAAAGTGCTGAAGCGCAGCACAGAGTTATCTTCAGTTCCCTCGACCCACTAGAAAACTAGCAGAAGCTGAAATGCAGAGCATACATCCGTGTCTGTGCCCAACAGACATTGTATATGTAGGGGCAAACAGCTCTACAAAGGAGTTCACCTACTAGCTTAGGTTTATGATCACAACTAGACTGGTAGCATGGAGGGGGGGAACTGGACTGCATGCAAGGAGATGGTCTGCTGTGTACCCAGAAAGCACGCTACACTCTCCTGAAACTGGTGGTGTAAGTGACCAAGAGTGGTTACTTTCTACGTAAGGGAAGATAACAGAAGGATGAAACAAATCTGTATTTGTTGGAACAAGATTCTTATGCTGTATAGGGAAAACCTTATTGATCCTCCTACATAAAAATTCTTGTTTCATGAATCAAAAAGTGACAAGATGTTTTAACGGTCAACACAGACTTGTCAAGAACTAATTATGTCAGATCAGCCTAATCTCTTTGTATACCAGAAAAAAAAACCTCCAGGAAAAACGGAAATAAAATGCCAAAAATCTTGACTTAATTACATCTTTTGGTGCCGTTTCACAAGATATTTGTATTAGCAAACTAGGGAAGCACAGCCTAAATGAAAGTAACAAATGAGTACAAAATATGAGGAAACCCATATTTACAAACTGTGTATGGCAAAATTTGAAGAGGTATCAAGAGAAGTTTTGCAGGGGGCTGTCCTCAGTACAGCAATAATCATTATTTTTAGTACTGATTTGTGTAGAGAAACAGAAACAGTGCACAGGAGGCCAGGCTTAGACTTCAACACGGCCTTAAACTGGAGGGAGAGCTTGGTAAATACAGGGGTGTTGCTCATCAAGGACAACCGCAAGAAAGTGCACCTGACTATGAATCATTACATACAGCAACAGTGGGAAACAAACAGCTCGCTCTGCTACCTAAAGGTCTCAGGGCCTCCTGTGGCTCCAAGGCACGAGTCAGCAATATCATAACACTACAAAAAGGGTAACAGCTATATGTGGGTAAACAAAGCAAATTATCGACTGCAAAGACAGAGTAACTTATGTTCTGCCTAACGCCAGCAAGGCCCCTTCAGACCAATGAGGGAGAGAGTACAGAAGGGACCAGCTTCAAAGAATGAGAATTGCTCTAGAAAGTGTAACCTAAAAGGAGTATTAATGAACCATCTTCTTTATTTTAGTAGAGACATTTAGGTAGGACTTAATAGTACCCTCAGAAAGCTAGAGGAAAAGAAAAAAACCTCTCTTCTCCATGTACCTGGCAGACATGGCAAGAAATAACAAGGTAAAATCATTACGTGGAAGATTTACGTAAGATACTAGGAAAAAAATTTTAGCAGCAAAACCAGCTTAGCATTGTAAAAAGATTAATAGCCAAGATTAGGATTGCCAGTAATGCAACCTCTGTAAAGTTAGAAAACTGCTTGCCAATTAGTAGTCTCAAAATCCAGCTTACACTTGAGGAAAACACTTGCCACTATTCAGAGGTATTGGACAAGTATTTCAATCACAAAAATTACTAAGGGTAGGTATTACCAATTAGCCAAACAGCAGAAGGACATTTAACTCCCAGTGTGGACCTGATGTCACAAACAGAATCACTTTTACACCTTCGGCAATATCCATTTAGTCAAACCTTAGATATACTGAAAGGGAACACATGGAAAACTGCTACACCAATTTCACTGCTTTTTCTGCCCTTTAGAGGCATGCAGTTGCTTCAGTTCCATGCAGCACTACCACTTAGTGGAAAAGAAGCTTGCATAAAACTGCAGGAGTTTTTTCTAAACATATTCTTCAGCTGCAAGCTGTCTAAACAACATCCAGAGCTGTGATTTAAACATGAACCTATGAAAAAAAAAAAAAAATGCTTTTCTCTTCCAATTTTTTCTTGTATTTAAAAGACATTGACATTATTTGGAAACCCAAGGTTTAATTATTCTTTATACACAGTTTTGGGAATATAAAAAAAACCCCAACCTTAGAGTTTTATTCACATACCCTTTAGGCCCTTTTTTTCCGCCCCCCCCCCCCCCCCCCGCTGTGCTGACAAAACAGCCTACAAGGGCACAAGCAATGGGCTAACAGGTCTAAAAACGTGTGTTTATCAGGAAAGGGAGCAGAAACCAGAGATTCTGAAGAAAAAGTGAGGGAACGTATTGGCAGACAGACAGCAACTGCTCCAAACACATCACTTCAAAAAAAGAATAGGAAATTACTTACAATGTCTACCAAATTTCCACCTTTAGGATTGATCAAACACATAAAGTAAACCAATCTACCCATCTCCAAACAAATTCCGCCATTTAACCAAATTCAAAGTGATCTCCTCCTTGGGGCAAATAGTTGCAAAACAATGTGATATAAACTGGCAGTCTAAAAACTTTTTTCTCAACCTGGCTGCTCTTGAGATTTCTTTACTACAACTCATACCTCCTTTCCAAATTTAGCTCCTCCAAGGCAGTTTAGGCCCAATAAAGTACCGATAATTAACATATAGGAGTACTCTTCTTATACAGGCTAAAAATCCTTTTGAAAGGGCTATACAGCATCAGTAAATAATTATAGCACAATTATCAACTTTTTCCTTTTCTTGCCTTCTAAATATTTTTCATGTACCAAAAAACATCTTTCTTACTACGTTTTCTATTCCCTTACTTCTAGCTGAAAAACAAAAAACGATCCAGAATTTCACCACGTTGTTTGACAGGTTATGACTTAACTTCACAAGTCTCCAAACTGGAAAAAGAAAGGCGGGGGGGGGGGGGGGGGGGGGTGCGGGGATGTGAGGAAAGCAAGAAAGAAAAAAACCTCCCATTTCAAAGAGAAAGGACTTCTACCAGTTCATGAAAATAGCAGCTAATAAAAATATATTTAAAAAGCCATTTAGGTCAAGGCAAGGTTTCAACTAGAAACCATAATGGTTACATTTTTTTATTTAGTACTTTGAAAGCAGAATTGTAGGTCCTCAGCAAAAAACCTCAGTCTGATCCTGACAAAAATCAATAGCAAAATTTCCACCGACTTTCACAATAGGGGGTAACGGGGTCAGAGCCTACATACCTGGCAGAATCTATTGTGAACATGCTTTTACTTTTGAAAATTCTACTATAAAAAAAGGCCACTGATAACACTTGGTGCTTAAACTGCACAAGTCTCCTTTTAGAGCAAAGAGCTATTTACCTACCAATGTACGTTTCAGTTATATATTCTGCACGTCTCACTTTCAAGCAGCTAGCAAATAGACTGCAGAAAAGTACACAAAGACAAAAGTTCAGTGCTGCAATCTGTTTAGAAAGCATTACAAAATCCCTAAAACCAAAACCTAAATATTCATGCATGCTCCTAAAACCACATAATATAAAAACTGTAAATATTGCTATGTTAGCATATTATTTCTTGTCTGTGTGATACACACAATCACTAACAGATAATTACTATTAAGATAACTATCTGAAAGGGTCTACAAAAAGGTTGGTGTGGTTTTTTTTGTAAATACAATACTTTGCAAGAGAAACCTGCACTAAAATAAAGAAGCATTGGTCAAAAGCAATGCCATTTAGAATGGAAATTTAAAATCTTTTTGCAGCAGCAGCAGCCAGAGAAGTAAAACAATATATCAGCAAATAGTAAGAAGGGAGGTGGGGAAGCCTCAGAGAATAAAGAAAAAAAAACAAGCTTGTACTACTAAAGAGCCAAGGTAAGTTCTGGGAGGGACTGTCCAAAGAAGCAAGGTGTTAGTGAAAACACCTGAATTGTTCTCAAAGTCATTCTTAGGACACCACTTCTAAAAGTTCATAACAGAATTTAAATACCATGTTTAATTTGAAGGAAAAACAATGCTGCCACTTCAGTTAAAAACAGTTCATCTTGAAAATTTAAAATTAGACCCTTATGAACTGAAAACTATCTAGCACTACTAGTGAAGTGTATACTCATACTGCACAAACTATCAGGGAAAACGACAAAAGATTATGAAGTTAGAGTGTTCTAGGTGAAAGGATGAAGTTATTTTTGTCCAGTTGTATAGCAGATTCAAACTAGAAAAAGACATTTTTCCATGATAAAAATGACAAAAGAGGCAAGAAGGAACATAAGCTCTTGAAATTCCTTCACTACCTTTGCCTTGAATTTAATTCATATTCATTGTAAGTAGGAAGCTATTTCTTATTAAGATGATGCTCATTTCCTTATCCCTGTAGGAAGAAGTGTGCTCAGCACAAAGGAATTTCTACCTTATTTTCCAAATCTGCATCAATACTATTAACTATTACATCAATTGCAGCCACTGAAAGATCTATAAAACAAGTTCTATGAAAACAATTTATTCTCCTGGACAAATCCGTGCTCCTTCCAAAACCAAAACCATTACACACACACGAAGGATATACTGCAATAGCTTATTTCCTGTTAGACACCATAGGAATTGATTTAATGAATCCAGTAGCTGCATAACCAGTTCTTTTTAATATACGTAAGGTTAGAATACAAATTCTCTTTTAAGTAAGTCTCTAGCTCCAAGATGAAATAATTCCTTAGGGAAACATCTCAATCTTTTACAACTTCCTATATAGGTGAATTAATATGCGCTACTGAAAGCTCATACGAAAACCACCCAGTTTTGTAAGTGATGTAATATTTTATAAAATGCACAGCACCCACACTATCACATAGTTGCTACAGTATCAGTACAAGCCAACTTCAACAAGATATTCACACTACCTCTAATTATAATAATCTCTGCTTTCATTGATATGCATAAAGCTTACCTATGACAAACTGTATTGCAGATTATCTAAACTCCGTTGGCAAAATATCCCAAACTGATTCAATCCTAGCAGTGCAACTCATACTTATGGAAGTAAATGAGCACCAAGGCCACTAGCCTGGGAGTACCCAGGAGCAAGCCTGGCTCAGCTGATTTCCATTGCCACCTGATAGCAATTAAGTTAGTTCCCTTCCTTTCACTTCGCAGCACATGCATGCCTTTCTATCAAAAAGAATAAAATAATTTTCCCAGGGAATTATTGCATCAGGACCCAAAGTACTACTGAAATGAGAATTTTTCAACATTGCTTCAAACACTTGAGTTTTTAGACCACAAATCTGGGAAATAAAGTCAACTTTTTAGGAGAATTTTGCCATAGCCTTTGCTAGGGATACTAATGTTACTTCTTAAAGAGATACAAAATGAGTGACTGGTTTTTTTTGTTTGATTTTGACATTATTGGCAATGACACACAGACATTTTATTACTTCTAGTCACTGGCTGCATGAAGTGTGCCCTTACTGTATGTAATTTTTAGAGCTGGACAGAAACCAGCGAGTGGTATTGTCAAAATTCCTCTTGCTCCATCCTGCTCCACAAGCTACAGAGCATTATTTTTACCACTGTGTAAATACCAAGTGTATGTGAAAATCCTCCCTCTAAAATACACTCTTGGCAAAATCTTATTTAGAAGTTATCACAGCAAAAGTCCCATAAATTTTCTTCACATGAAAATAAAAAAGCAGGTGAAATTAAAGTGACTCTTTTTTTCCAGATCTCTTGGTGCAGTTTCAGTCACATTTCCTTATTTCCTTTTTTCCCCCTTTTTGAAGTTAACACCTTAACCTTTCCATAGTCGTCTTTAGTAATCCTTGAGTTTCTTTAGGATAGTGTTTTAAAACAAGATTTGCTTGTGATGTTTGGTCTGATGTGAGAGAGAATGTAGACTCAGAGGCCAAAATAGTCACTCATTCTTATCTTTAGGTTGAAATTTTTAGCCTAGGAACTAGCACATGGAGATCTGTAACAGACCTTCTCAAGGGCAAATTCGATTCTTGATGACTCTCTATTCTGGTACTTCTCATTCCCTAGCTATGGGAAAACCTCTGCTAAACTAATAGCTGGATAATTAGGAGGAAACCTTAACTACAAGGTGTACAAAAGATCAGAGATGCATTTTTACAAAAATTCTCAATGCAGTACAACACAAGCAGTTGTAAGTAGAACAGGTTTAAACAAAATTTGAAGAAAAAAATTTTGTCAACCACTAAACAATTGGACAATAATTCAGAGATGCTACAATTAGAAGCAATTATCATGATCACATGATTAGCACTAAAAATTATGCCAAAAAAATCTTTCAACACGTTTGCATTGAACTCATAACTTTTGATGAGGTTACAACTTATTTTCTTAACAATACATTCAGTCTTTCTTCAAAAAGACCAAGTCAGTCCCATACATACGTTCGAAAGCTATTATACATCCTCCTTTCCTAGATCGATCCCTTCTTTCTGTCACAGAACTGGGGCTGGAGGGACTTGGGATAACTGCAACTTGTGGCAGTTTTAATATTAAAATTTTTAAGATCGAAGTCTAGAGCTTTGGCTCTGTGAGACGAGTTGGGCTCAGCCACCTGCATTGGTCCATGGGAAGGCAGCTGGGGGCACTCAGCACCAAGGAGAAAGAAGTGATGGCCCCACTCTCTGCTCATCAGAGCATGGGGGAGGAGAGAGAAGGATCCAAATTGCAGTCTGGGAGTCTGGGGCAGCAGGAGAGGGAGATGGAATGAAACCCATACAAGGCTTGAGATGGCATGGAATGGGATGGGATAGATGGGATGAAGTGGGAAAGACACAGCATTGTCTCAAGCTGTACAAAAAGGTATTGCTGAATCAGTTCTGTCTTTCCACCCAAACAGATCATGGTTAACACTCCTCAGCTTTGTTAAGCGAAAGTAGATTGGGGAGAAAAAGGTTAGGGAGACCTAAGACAAAAGATACACAATCTTGGGTGGGAAAGAGATTGCTCTTATGGAAGAAAATAGTGTGCCTTGAGGCAGACTTAGGGGAGATGCTTTAGGAGAAGTCAGGGAATGGGTAGCTCTGGGGTACACAGAGGGCTGTGGGACAGCAGAGCTGCAAGATGTGGAGGCCAAGGGACAGGAGCTTGCTAGTGCAGAAGAGTCACTCCCAGCAAACATCTCTATCCACAAGCTAAGGGCACAGATGCAGAACTGGCACCCACTCCTAGTTTTGGGTTTTGTTTTTTTTTTTTTCTCTATGGAATATTGACTTACTAAGTTTTTGGTTTATACTGGCTTCTGGCCTTCTTCACAGCATGAATAGCCTAGCTCCAGCTCACAGCCACTGAAGTTCTTAATGCCTTTTTCTGCTAATAAAAATATTTCCTTCCATGCATGTGAGAGCATGGCCAAATGGCCACTTAACTAACTCTGGGAAAAAACAGTACAAGCTTTTCTTGGTCCCTGACTGAACGGCAAGGTTTTTTCCAGCTTTTTAACTCTTTTCTTAACCACATCAAATTTACCGTGTGGTTTCTGAGGCACAGGCATCGGAATCAGACTTAATTTCCCCATAAAGTTCCCACTGACATCATATGCACTGATTACACCACATCCCTGCTTCAGGGTGTGGATCCTCAAAATCAACGCCATTCTTCTTGGAAAAAAAGAATTTGTGGAAGACATACATTTGTACATGGTTGTAAGTTTTATTTGCTATGTACTATTGCCATTTCTCCCTGATTTTAAGTTACTGAGAGGACAGCTGTAAACAACGATGTGTACTTGATTCCAGCCAATATACATTAGTGGAGATTTCAGAGAATATTTACCAAACATTTATTCTAGGACAAACCTGTAAAATCTATGTTCAGCAGTCTGCCTTGCTGCTGTTCAAGCTGCTAATCATGATATTTAAAGCTCTGAAAAGTTCTGATTTCTTTTTTTTTTGCATGTTCTGCTGTATTTATCATTCTCATCTCATGTCATCCTGTTCTCACCCACCACATCAATTACAGTCGGTAAGGGTGTGCTTGTCAGCTGATTTAAATTCCAACACTTCACGCCAAACCCAGCATCAAATGAAATCACTGGCAAAACCCCCACTGACTTCACTGGGAATGAGACCAACTGGAGGAGCAAGGCTCCCGCGAGAGGCATGCATCACTGTCACTCACATCCTGCTGAGTTTGTGAGAACCAGGACTAGATACTATTTGAGGGCCCTTCTACTTGTGTTTCATGTGACACACCACTTCTGTTTTGTTTTGCCGTAAGAAAAGTTTTTTATTATCTGCAAGGAACAAACTGAAGAGGCTGGATGAGTCACTAGAGACGGTCTTTGGCCAGGCCAGCTTGCAGACTGCCTGTGTCAGGGAAGGTTCATCCGAGTCTCCCCTTCCTGCTGCACCGCCAGTCCCAAAATAACGCGGCAGTGCTAAACATAGTGCTGCCGTGCTCTTTTAATAAACGACGATTCCTGCAGCGTGTACAAGCCACCACATTTGTCAAGATAAGCACATCAATATGAAATATCATATTAGACTTGACAAAGAGATTGAACCAGATAGCTTTGTCAAACACCAAGCAAAGGGGCTCATTCAAACTGACAAAGCAAGAAATTCAAAAGTTGAAGCTACCAATCTAGTCTTAACTCATTCTGTCCTCTCCTGCTTTGGAAGAGTCTCAAACCAGTAAGTGAACTCCTGTAAGTGATATAATAAATTCATTCCTAATCTGCAATAACAATATTCCTGTCACTTCAAACCCCTCTGCTGCAGTTTCAAAAATTCTGTAATAGCTGTTAGTATGTTTCAGATTATACATATAATTATCTATATACCTTAGTGGATAGGGACTCTTCATAATGACATATGCACACAGAGTATAACTAACAGGCAAAATTAACAGGCATAAATAATTGCCAAACAGCCAAGTTACTGGTTATTCCTTGATCGCTTTTCTGTTACTTACACAAAAACTTTACTCTTAATCGTAAGGCAATGGACAAAGATGCTGCAGTAGTGGGTCCCAATGCTTCATCTGTCTAAAATTTTTCATGACTTTAGGCAAATTCTTCAATTTCACATCTGAAATCAGGGACACAGCTGCCTTAATGAATATGTGAGATGATAGTGATATTGGTCATAAACAAAACTAGAAACATGGTTCACACGATTACTTTGTTGGTAAGAAATTATCTTGGCTTCTTTGGTATTCCTCACACATGGTTGTGTAACAGTAAGGGCTTCAGCATCCTACTTATGGTGGAGACAGAAGCTCTGGGGGTGGGGGTATCAACAGAAATATTTTCCTTAAAATGTGTTTTCTCCTCAGAAAGACTTATGATCACCAAACTTACTTAAAAGAAAACAGGTACATCCGTGTGTGGAAGTGAAATTGCTAGTTAGACGTTTGCTGCACCACTGGTGGTGTCCCTATTGATGTGCAACACACACACAAAACCCCGCATTATGTGAGAAAATTCAGTTCAGCTTTGCACCACAGAGGTCTGACTGAATCATGTCCTTTGGGGGAAGAAAAACCCTTCAGGGAACTACAAAAAGGGCAGGCATTTCTCTTTTGCCAGGGAGATGTAAATTCAGCTTTTCCTTCAAACTTAGAGCCATTTGGAGGGTAAAGGAAGGATCCCCCTTACAGGACAGCTGCTTCTGCTGGTAGGGGCAGGCTGCTCAGCCCCTCACAGTTCCTCGGAGCTGGGAGGCACACGCTCCCCTTCTCCTCTGCCAGCCCCCACCATGACCAGAGCTGAGAAAGGATGCTGGGAAACTGAGCATGATCGTAGAAAGGGAGCGAGAAGGCTGTGGAGCTGATGCTATCCTCTCTCAGGACTCCACCTTTAATATACCCTAATAAGATCTTCCTCCCCTCAAAACTGAGAGATAATGAAACCCAGGAAGATTTACATTCAACATTTCCAGAGGAGATTGAATACACTCTAAAATATTCAAGAACAATTCAAATGCAAATACCCACAGTACTCTATTATTCATATTCTGCAACATTTAGCCTTAATGGTCTGATTGGAAGAAGATCTTTTCCAGTTTGTTTTCTGTGAGTAATAAACCAGGACTTTGAAACAACTGCCCAGTATATGGGGTGCTATATTTTCTTTAAAGGAAAACAGAGTTATGAAGTCAAAGGCAAATTCAGTGGTTTCTTATATAAAATACCTTTTCACTTCCTGAACATTGCCTGTAGCTTTGCTAATTTATTGCCATGAAAATATTGTTACTACTTAATGCAGTAGTACTTTTGTCAATAGGCAGGCAGCTTTCCCCAAGGCATATCTGAGAATGCTCTGCTAATCAGAGTTGATGCAGTTATTCCAAAGCAGCCAGGTCTTTAGAAAAAGGTTGATGTTTAACTCTAGCATGGGTGAGTGTTGCCATTTCTTCAAAGCACAATATTTTTAATTCATTGAATTCACTTCTGTAGATATCTAAAGCGATGACTACATTATCCAGCCCCAGACTCAGCTTGAACCAGTGTATTTCAAAGCACTATTGCTAGCATCTTTACCTCTTAACATTTACCTTATGTGAAATATTCCTCATTTTGTAGTGGCAAGGATTAAACAAAGATTTAATCAGAACCACAAATCTGTGCTATATCATGAGCACGGAACTTAAAAAAACGTGGCTGGGTGTTTAAGCAGAGACTCAGTTTGATCTGACTTCTTACTTTTCTACATCTGCTTGAACTCTTGAGATTATAACCTCAAATGCAGCTGAATTTTTAGTGTTTGTTTTCCAAGCATGCTGATAATCATGAACAGCACGGTGAGTGAAAATGAGGCCACGTACACATACCTATGTCACACTACAGTTTTATTCTCTCTAATAAATACTGAAAATTACATGAGTATAACTTCACTGAGGCTAAGCAAATCATCTTAATTGGTGTGGGAGCTTTTAATGCATGTATGTTTTCAGTGATTTTTAATGTATTCGCAACTCTCTGCAGATGAAAAATTGAATAAAGTTCCTCATGAAACAGGTCAGGCCATTTATTTCAATTAGAAATAGTAACGAAATTCCAGTAAACTATTAAATGTCACTTAATCTATATTCATGATAAATAGCATACTTAATTTCTTTTGGCATGTTCCACAATGAGGTACCCTACTTGTCTTTATATTGACAAATATAAAGAAAGCTTCTCTGCTTTCCCTACCACAGTGACATTACTCCTGCTCAAACCCAGCATGGACATAATCCACTTTGCAACAAGCCCACCATGGCAAGAAGTGTCTCCGTATGGAGGTGAAGGCTCTAATTCCTCTGATCTGGCTGGTTCAGGTCAGCACTACCCTTTCCATCGGTCGTCTTCACTGAAACTCAGGGGGGATGCTCATTCTGCTTTCCTTCTGCCATCAGACCCATCCCCCAAAATTTCTACGTGGCAAAAGAACGTTAGTACTATTCCTACACTGGGCATAATTAATTTCCTAACTAAGGACAGAATTACAACCATCAAGGAGAATTTTTTAAAAGCAGCTAGATGTTTTGAGATGACACAGGTGTTTCACTTGATTCAGAGAAGTACTACGGGTTCTTGTTTGAAGGGATTTCAAGCCTATCACCTCCACAAGAAGCTTCTTAGATATATGAGTCTTCTAAGGTTATCAGCCAGCAACAGCAGGCATGAAACTAAAACAGAAGGCTTTGACTATTAAGTAGCATCACCAACATGGAAGAAAAACTGACTTCTGTAGAGTTCTCCTGAATTACAGTTATATTTCTTGGTTTATACCTGAAAAATATATAAGATGCAATTTGAAGAGGTGAGGCCTTGTTCTAATTCTCCTTGGAAATAATCAAGATGGCCTGTGACAATTCTCCATGTCTGAAGTCACCCACACACATGGCTTCAATCCAAAGTTTGCACGTCTTTTAGAGATTTATATTAAGCTTTGCTAAGTAGTTGTTAGTAATTTTTGCTGACTGTAATCAAACTAGGTTAAACTAAAATTTACCATCCCAATACATTTCTATCTTTCCCACTCTGTTGTTTCACCCTTCATCTGAAAATAAAGCAACAACACTGAAAGGACAGCAAAAGGATGCTTTTAACACATCCACATCCAATACTCATTTTTTTGATCTATTGACATGTCTACAGCTTGGGCAGCTAGCAAAAGGTTATAAACAAGGCAGAGGAGCAGCACTTCCAGTTCTCAGGGATGTTTTCAAATAAAACTCCAAAATTGTCAGAGAACTACACAACTGAACACATGAAGTATTCTTCAGGAAACAAGTAAAATGCATATACATAGATGTGTACATACATATATACACACACAAGCATGCTCCTCCATTCATAGCTACTACTTTCCATTCATAGATGTTAAGAGGAAAAGATGATGATGTTCTCCATGTAAGCCATGGAGGGAAGCAGAAGGCTAGTTAACAGCTCAGCAGCACCAGAAATGCAGACAGATGTCAAACAGGTCAATGTCTAGTGCCCTGCTCCAGAATACCCACGTGACCATCTCTAGATGGACATTTGATAAATGTAGACAAAAAACTTGACACAAGCCTCAAGCTGATTCTTTAATCCTGTGAACAGCAGCGAACACATCCAGTTTCTTTTGACATGCAGAAATCTGTACACTGCATATTCTATACAAAACGTATAATACAGGTTGCTTAAATAATATACACAATTTTCTAAAGTGTTTTGTTTTTTTTTTTAAGAGACACTGTTATAATATGGCTCTTTCCCAAATGAAAGAATACAGTATTTTATTTTTCTTGCTCTAACCAACATCCAATGAATAATGTACAGTGACGTCATCTTTTGCTATTCCCTTTAAGCCATTTTGGAGATGGATTGCTACAGTGGGTGGCATTCAGAATAAGATGTTGAGCAACACACACTCAAATCTTGCCAGCTTGATCGTTTCTTGCAACATGCTACGATGTGAAGTGATTCACACTGAGGAGATGGAGAAAGTTTTTCTATTACTGTAAAAAAAATGATGTTATATGCATTTATCATCCAAAATAAATACATTGACACCACAGGCTGAAATAAAACTAGGAAAGTAAGCTTGGTTCCTTTTTCTATTTCAAAATATTGCATTTGGATTTAAACCAAATAAAGCTGAGTGATGCTTTCTGTGTAAGATGAGCTTGCCCTGAGAGTTAATCCACACTATTATCAGACCCATCAAATTAAAATAAGGTGAGCTAAAGAAGAAATCAATGCCAAAAATTTGAATTTCCTTGATGTCATATGCTGGCATCTTAGAAATTTTACAGTTCCCAAGGAGGAGATATAGAAGAGAGAAGGCAGAAGATCCACTTGGTAAAACAGAATTGGTGACTATGAACATACACGAAGTCAAAAGAAAGAAGGGAAATGTAGCTGTGGAGGTGGGTAATGTGCTGCAGCTACATCAATAAGCCAGAACCTTCATAGAAGTTCTTTTATATAAGACATGTAATGGTAATTTCAGATGGGTGTCAGTCCAATGATGTATCACTTCAAAGGGAGGGAAAAAAAAAAAATCTCTGTCAAATGATACAGTAACTTTTGGAAGATGGTGTACTTAGACTAGATGTTCATGGATGTTTTGTTAGATTTGGCTACAGTCCTATCAGATTTGATACACTGTCTCTGACAATGTCATCAGCCAAATGTTTCAGGAAAAGAGAACAAACAAATATATCAAAGCAGGCAACTGTGCTGTACTTGAGAAGTGAGTAGTAGCCTTCTATCACCAAGCCGTTAAAAAATCGGGGTCCTGAAATTTACTGTCCTATCAGTCTTAGTATCTGCACCTCCACATTGTTATCCAAGTTGAGTTTTACTCATCCTCACATCCAGGTCCCCCACAGCAGATAATTAATTCTCAATTTAAATTCCTTACATTTCTGTAAACCCAGACCTGCAGACTTCCCCATGACCTTGCTTCCATACCTTCATAAGATTTTCAGAGGTAAAAAGTACCCACAAGTTGAAGGTCAACTGCAACTGCTCGGTCTTTCTGAAAAATCAGACTTCAAATCATTAAAGAAAATAGAGAACTTGGGTCATCAAACAACTTTGAAGCACATCATTCTGAACTCTGAAGCAACCATGCACTATAAGGCCTTATTTTCTTTCACAAATCCTTTTCTCCTCCATAGTAGTATCCATTTAATTCCATGGTTTTACTTATTCTGCATATGATGTTTTCTGCAGGAAACCTACAGAAAATTTTTGGCAAAACAATTCCATCTTCCAAACCACATTAATTTTATGTTTTAACCTTTTCAAAAGATAAGAATTAGGTAAATACTGGGATTTCATCCAACTGGAATGTACTCTTCTGAGACCTGCACTTTTCTGGCCTTTGCTTTCAGCAGCCCATGTGTCCTGGATATAGACTGACCTGCGCTGGAGCGGCTGATGAACAGTTTTGACATGCACCAGTCACTACCCTCCCCCAGTAAATAAATCCAGGCAACAGAAAGAGTTGTTCCTCCAGCCACATTACCACTTGCTTCATGAGCCATTTCTCCAACAGAAACTTACACTAAAATATTACCCTTAACAAAAGATGGGAGAAGCCATCACTCTCCAACACAATGGAAAAGTTTCACAGAAAGGAAAAACAAACAAACAAAACCCCAAACCACTAAGACCATCCTGTCAATTTCTGCCTTCATGCTCCAAACTAGACTGGACTAAAAGAACTGGTTAATGAAAAAAAAAAAAAAGAGTCGAAACCAAAATGCAGCGCAATGCTGCGCCACCCTGTAAGTCCACATCAGGCCAAGTGTTGGTGGATCTGACCGGCATTGGCCCCACTCCTCTTCACACCTGGCCGGTGCTAAGTCCCGACCATGCTTCTCTCCAAAAATGCCGCTGACACGGCTGAGACACTGAGCACCAGTGCACGGCAGAGATGGGACCAGGCCCTGCCAGACCTCCTCACCTCCAGCTGGAGGTCACCCAACCCCTGCCTGTGGGAGGACTTGCCCGGCTGTCACCACTGCCCACCACACCTGGGAGCCACGGCCCCTCCGGGGGGCAGCGCCCGGCGGGGACCCTCTTACCTTGTTGGAGTAGGGGGGTTTACTCAGGTTGATGCCGTCGCGGATGAGCTTGTCCCGGATCATGATCTTCAGCTTCAGCCTGGGGTAGGCGGTCAGCCCCCCGCCGCCGGCCGCCTCCCGCCGGCCGCCGGGGCGGTGCCGGGGGGCCGCCCCCCGCCGGACCCCCTCCTGCCCCGCCGCACGGCGGGGGCAGCGCCCGGCCGCGGGGGGCGCCGGCCGCGGGGGCGGCGGCGGCTGCGGCTCCAGGGTGAAGTACAGCCCCGCCGTCGTCTCGTCCGCCTCCTTCAGCCGCCGCACGGCTTCGTGGATCCGGCGTCGGTGGTGGGGCACGGCAACGCCGATGGCATCCAGGTCCGGATCTCCGATCTGCTTGCAGACCTCCAGGTCGTCGTAGCCATTATCGACGAAGGACTCCGCGTACTGGGGGAGCTGCAGGGTCTTCAGCCACTCGTAGACTATGTTGGTGCACATGCTGGCTCCAAAATAATAATGACTGCAACTTTCAGCACCGAAGCCAGCCTCCCCCTTTTCACTTCTCGCCAAAGGAAATAAAAACAACCCCAAAACTGCGATGCAACTCAAAGGACTCAAAATCAAGGTCAGGAAATCAACGTCCACCAGGAAAAAAAAAAAAAATCCTTAAAGCAGATCAGTAGGGCACCACAAGCACTGCTGAACGAAACCCTCCTGCTTATTCCTCCTGTTTTCCTACCGCCAAGTACAGCCGCTTTCTGCCACCGGAGAAGGGAGGCTCGGACTACAGAGAAGCAAAATGTAAGGATGCATCCCCTAAAATCCCAAGTCGCTGCTGCAACAACATCCACCCACTTTCTCTGGAAGTAATTCGCCGTCGCTGTCTTTTTTTTTCCCCTCTTCCTTTCAGTGTTAGTTTCTGTTTCTGCATCGGTCTCACCTTCCTGCGCTCTGTCGCATGATGAATCTGTTTAGTACGTGTAGCTGCTTTGGTACACGATCATGTTGGGGGAGAACCGAGCGCAGGATCCCCCACCTTCGCCCAGCACAGGCAGGGGTGCCAGTGTGCAGTGCCCTCCGTCCTCGTGTCTCTCCCGGCAGCGGGTGCACACGGCGGCTTCTGCTTTCCCTTTAAACAGGTCCTTTCGGATTAGGAGGAAAAAAGAAGGAAAAAAAAAAAAGACAGATAAGAATCCCATTCACTTTTCCGAGTTACTTTCCCACTTCCCCTTCATCCCTGGGATGATGGTTAAAGGCGCTTCGCCGGCAGCGAGCCCAGAAACTGCCTTCCAACCCTACTTTCTCCGCGTTGATGCCGGCGGTGCTCTCCCGGCCCCCTGGGGCACGGAGCCCTGCGCCCGGAGCGCACAACTTCCCCCACTTTCCCCTATCCCTGCTGGCCCTCCCGCCGCTGCCCGCAGCCGCCCGCGGGAGGCGGCGGCGGAGCCGTGCGGACAGCCGGTGCTCCGTGCATCCTCCCGCGGCGGCGGCGGCTTGTCTCGGCGGCGGGTGAGCTGATCTGCGGCAGGTCACTGGCGCTCCCCCCTCCTCCCCCGGCTCTTGGCGCTGCTTTCCCCTCCCTGCCAGCGGTACCCCGGAGCGGTGCTCCCCTCCCGGTCCTCCCCCTACCCCTGAGGCGCCTGACGCGCCGCCAGCAGATTTCCTCCGGCTCCTCCCGGTGCTCCGGTGCGGCTTCTCCCCGCTCCTCCTCTGCGCCTGTCACCTCGCTGCCAGCCCCCTGCCCCACGTTCTCCCCAAGGCCTTTCCAACTTTCCCGGCTGGCAGCCCCCCTGCCCGACACACCGGGGGCGCGGGGAAGCGGCTTGCGGCCGGCCGGGGGCAAGGCGGCCCGGCCGGGCAGCGGCGGGGGGCTGCCTCCGCTCCGCAAGCTATCCGGAGAGCTTGCCCGTCCGCGTTCTCCCTGGCAAGTGAGAGGCACAGCGCCGAGGGGGCACGGCCCGGGGAGCTGCCCCCCAGAGCCCCTGGGACAGCCGGACCGACGACGGCGGCTCCCCCGCGGGGTCACCGAGCCCCTCCGCGGCCGAAGGACGACCCTTCGTGGGGGCAGAGCGGGGCTGTCGGCGGGGGCGAGCGTTCCCCCGCGTCTCGGGGAAGCGGTGCGGAAAGGCGGGAGGCGCCGGCCCCGCTCTCCCACCCGCCGCCGCGGGCTGCCCGGGGCCGGCGGAGGCGCCACACGCCGCGCTGGGCCCGCAACGCCGGGCGGGCAGCGCCCCCGCCAGGCCGCTGCGGAAAGCGCGGCCCGGCCCGGCCCGGCCCGGCCCCACCGCCCCACCCGGCCCGGCGGGGCGGGGTGGGGTGGCCGAGGCTCCCCACTCCCCTTGCCGAGCCCCAGGGAGGGTAAGGCGTGGACCCCGCTGCCATTTTAATTTAAAACAGGTTGAAACTTGTTTTCTTACGAAAATCCCTCTCGCTCAGCAGACCCTTCAGCCCCGGTACTGAGGGAGCCGGAGCATTTGGGGCGGTCCCTGCCAGCCGGGTCCCGTCAGAAGGGGCAGGGGCGGGGGCACGGGCAGGGTCAGCCCGACTTGGGCTGGGGGGGCACCCAGCTTGCCTCCCCGCAGCACGCCGCTGCTCGGAGCAGGTGTGCCGCAGGAGGAGTGCGCTCCCTTTTGTGGTGTGGGGGGGTTTGTTTGTAACAGGTTTCCTGAAGGACCTTTTTCAGCAGGTAGGGGTTACGTAGCATAGCAGCATTCTCACGAAAAGCCTTATATTACAAGGTGTTTTGAAAAGCAAAAAGGTTAGATATTTACAAGTGGTTAAAATGCAGCCTCTGAATATGAAGCCTAGAGATCACAGATGCATGTGCTAGAAGGGGAGAAAAGGAGAAACAGTGTTTTATTCCATTAAAATCTCCTTCCATCCCTCTTCTTTTTCTGTATATTGTTTTCCTTCCAGGCCACATAATATTTCAAACCCTCTTCTCAGGCCAGAGATTGAAGCAGCAATTATCTTCTCTTCACAGACCTTGTGAAAGACTGACAAGGCCAGAGAAATTAGCAAGGAGGTTCTGTGAAATGGAGCTGGAATTGACGGTGTGAGAGAGAAGAAAAACTGACTGATACAGCCCATATTCATTGGGCTTATTGACAGTACATACAGAATTGTATCATTTTTATGTTGTATTTTAGAAGGGTCTTGGAAGGCTTTTAAGGTATTGCAAATGTAACGACTCAGAAGTACTTGGTAAACTGCAGGTCTCCCACCTGTAAAAGGGAAGGGTCTTCACTTCTGAGGGGACAGCAGGAGGAGAAGTGGTGCACCCCCACGGGAACACGGAGTTTGACAGCAGGTTACAACATTGTGAAACTCTCTCTGGTTGTGTTTGACATTGATTTTAGTTTCACAAAACGAGTTCACCTGGTAGCAAATACAGCAAAAACTTTTACATGGCTTTGAAATACAAAAATAAACAACAATTAAAAAGAAAATGTTAATTCCTCCTTTAAAAAAGACAATCAGACGTCCAGGCAACCAAAGACCAGTCCACCTCACCTCAGTCCCTGGGAGAACTTTGGGGCAAGTCTTTGTGAAGACTTACATGAAGTTTTGGTGGGTAGTTAGAAGGGGCATACCTCAGGGGTTGACACTGGGGTCAGCACTGTACAACACCTTCACTGATGCCCTCAGTGACAAGGTGGAGTACATCCTCAGCAAGTTCCCAGACGACACCAATAGGGAGGGGTAGTCAATATGTTGGGAAGCTAATTTGGGAGGGAAAAAGAAGGAGAAAGGTCACAGAGTGGCACAGAAAGAAATGAAGGCATGTTTTGAGTGATAACAGCAAACTCAGTTTGAAAACCCCCTTTATGTGCTTTTTATTAAATGCAAAAAATGTTAATTTCTGAGACATTGAACTGTGGTTTCAATCCAGCTGAAATGTAAGAGTGTGCTTGCTGACTGTAAAGCCCCACCTATCATGCATATTGTATCTATAGGACTATTAAATCAATAGGGTATTATCACTCTAAACAGTATTTGTTACAATATTTGCAGATTAATTTCAGTGGTGGAATATAGACACTGTATTTCACCTTAAATTTAGCTTATGTCTGCAGTTACTTATTTATACTTGTGTTGTACACACATACTAATTAAGGTGTTTGTATGTTACAAGATGGGAGAAGCTTTCCCTGAATGCATAGGTTTTCCTGACATACCCTAAAAATAGGTAGTGCCTAAACAAAGAGCTGCAGCACAAGCAATTTGTAAATGAAAGAAGCACAAGCAGACAACTAATAAGGGTGAGATAAAGCATGTACAGGTAAGTCTGCTTTCAAGTTCTAGAATAAACAGGAGAATGAAATTATGTGAGCTAAAAAGTAAATATATTAGCGCCACTCATCCTGGCTTCCTTTATTTAGTATCATACCCTGCTCTCATCATGCAAATAATCATCCTCTTTTCTAGGATTACCTAAACCCATGCACAGGCTGTGGAATGGTCTGTTGTTTCTGACCTTGCCGATGGACTATGTAAGAAAGGATGAGACTCTCAGAGGAAACCTGAACTGCATTGTCCTAGGAGAGACACGCAACATGTAATAAATAATATTTTCTTACCTTTTATAAACAGGTGAGAAAAGGACACTTCCCCCCCCTTTCTATACTTTGTCATTCAAATAAAGACCACTTCTTTCCAAGCTTATCTGAGCTTAAGTTAATCAATCCACAGTTTGACTGGAATTTATTTGAATTGTGTGGGCTGTTGAATATTTGACACAATGGGCTTAATTTCTAAAGTGGTCCGTATGACTGGATTGTCTCCAACATTTCCAAACTCAGTCTTGACTGTCTTTTTCAAATTCAGCAGATAATAAAGGTGGGAAGATGTATCAGAAGTCACACCGACGATATAGGATTGCTGCAGCCACAATATATATACACACATATGGAGAGCAAGTACAGAAATGTTTGCTATAAAGTTGCTGGTAGAGTTTTTACACGTAAGCAGTTTGGTAGTGGAAGGTAAGGACCAGATTTTTGCATTTGCATTTGCATTTTCATTTCCGTTCCAGCAAAATGGATAAAAGTTATTTCTAACTTGTATTGGGAAGAATCAAGTCCAGGTGAGATGCATGGCAGAAAAAATATGATTTGTCCTGAGGACTTTTTTTCTGCTCTGTAAGATTTGCAGGCCCACTAAAAGGCAAAACTGAGATTCCTGGCAGGTTTCACCACGTCAGACTACATTATTCATGTAACACAACATAAATGTGATTGATATTGCCAAAAAGAATACAGCACAACAATGCCAGATTTGCTTAGCAAATGTAAAGGATATTTTAACTGAATCATTGATTTCAGTATCCTTTAAACAGAGGGTACCCTACATCTGTAGTTGGACTCGATGATCTTAAAGGTCTTTTCCAACCTAAATGATTCTATGATTCTATAATTTATGCAAGTGTACCAAGGAATTAAAAGGTTTCATCCTTGAACTTCTGTTCTGAAGGGTATGCTACTAAAATGTATTATTATCTATTGGATTACATTATCTGACAATAAAGTATGACAGATTTTGCAAAGCTATGGTGATGTATTTTCTATACCATGAGACACTATATATAGGCATTTTGCTTGGGATGAGATAAATAAAAATGTAGCTGAATGCTAACATACATCTAGGTACAAAATATACTCAGGAAACCTTAGAGCTGTTTATTTTTTTCTACCTTTATCAAGACTTACTTGATTTTTGACACATTAAGGAAACAATGTGGGCCATTGCTCTGGATAGCTAAATACTTTTTCATGCTTTGAACCATACACTGATGTATTTGATGGTTGAAACAAAGCTAGACAAGAACACAAATACTTAGAAGAGTAATCACATAGTGGATGAATGAGAGGAAGAGTCTGAAATGAATACAATTCCATTAAGATATTGGTAAAGTTGTTCAGCTAGAAAAGGAAACTCAGATTCGCACACAGAGTGAGGGAGTACCACATGATTATGTTGCAATGAATAATGTGCAATGAATGAGTGCAAGCTAATACTTCTGCGCTTTTCTAAAACAACAGAAGTAGATTCTCAAATACTTTTCTGCAGTTTCCTCCAGGGCACAAGTTGAATGATTCACTAGAATGAATGGAATTGCTCATACACAATGGCAAATATTTGCAGAACCAGGCTATTAGTTCAGATAAACAGAGCTATGTATACTTCTGTGTAAAATGTTGCAATTATTTAACTGTACCTGGAGTACATTGGCAAGAGTCCAGAGGAAAGTAATGATGATGGTGAGAGAAGGTTTGAAAATATCCTGTGTCTTAGCTAAAGTGTTAATCCCAAAGAATACATAACAACAAAACTGAGTATCTAAAGGAAGATTTGCTCATGTAAACTCTGCAGAGAAATAAGCTTTTGTATAAACTCAGAACTTAAAAATTTAGTACACGTCATGTCAACTTCCATGAGCTGTACTAATTCTAATGAGTAGTACTGACTGTTAAGTATTCTGGAGATTGACTTTTCCTCATTATAAAATCAGATTACCATTATTTTAAGTACTCTTTCATAGAAGAATAGGAAAGTTTAGCTTGGAAAGGATCCCTGGGGGTCACCCAGTCCTATACCCTGCTCAGAGCAGGGCTAATTACAAACTCAGATCAGGTTGCAGATGGGTTTGCCCAGCTGACTTCTGAAAATCTGCAGGGATGGAGATTCCTCAGCCTTTTGGATGGTCTCTTCCAGCACTGACCCATTCTCACTGTGAAGAATTCCTTCCTCCTGTCTAGCCAAAGCAATTGTGATCTTTGTCTCATGTCCTTTTGCTAAGCACTTCTAAGAAGCATTTTGCTCTGTCTTCTCTATAGCTTTCCCCATAGATAGTAAAAGACTTCTTTTTGGTTCCCTTTGCCTTCTCATTTCTAGGCTGAACAAACCGAGGTCTCCCAGCCTCTCCTCATATTTTGTCAACAGACAAAAATTTGAAAAGATGCTGTTTTAGAGGTATGAAGGTTTATTTAAGCAAAAACTCTATCATAGAAAAGAAAATAAAAAAAAGGAGACTATTGAGAACATTGGAATAAGGAATTTATATGAAATTCAGGTGTTCACACCTGGAGTACCGTGTCCACCTCTGGACTCCCCAATTCAAGAAAGACAAGGAACTACTGGAGTAAGTCCAGCGGAGGGCTACAAAGATGATTAGAGGACTGGAGCATCTCTCTTACGAGGAGAGGCTGAGGGAGCTGGTCTGCTTAGCCTGGAGAAGAGAAGACTGAGGGGGGATCTTATCAATACTTACAAATACCTTAGGGGTGGGTGTCAAGAAGATGGGGCCAGACTATTCTCAGTGGTGCCCAGCAAGAGGACAAGGGCCAATGGGCACAAATTGAAACATGGTAAGTTCCTTCTCAATATGAGAAAAAACTACTTTGAGTGTGACAGAGCACTGGAACAGGCTGCCCAGGGAGATTGCGGAGTCTCCTTCCCTGGAGACATTCAAAACCCGCCTGGATGTGACTCTGTGCAACCTGCTCTAAGTGAAGCTGCTTTGGCAGGGAGTTGGACTACATGATCACCAGAGGTCCCTTCCAACCCTAACCATTCTGTGATTCTGTGAAAAATAAAATTTTTTAGAAAAACAAATGTATCAGTAGTTTATATAAACAAAGCAATGTTTTAATTTTCAAGGAAACTTTAAATTATAAAAAAAATGACCCCTACCCTAAATTTACTCACTATATTTATGTTTGTAATAATTTAATGCTCACTGAGACTATCTGACTGGGAATGTAAAAGATCTAGCTGATGAAACATCCCTTTTTTCTCTGTCATAAAGATAAAATTATTTTGGATGTGAGAGTGCATTTGAAACAGAGTAGCTGCTTATTTATTGTAGCGCTCCTTTCCCATTAAAAATTTGCAGGCATTAATTTAAGATCAAGTCTGTGATAACTAGAAGATCACTTTCTGAATGTAATAGAGAAGCAAATTTAATAGAAATGGGACTAAATATCCGAATCAAGGCCGCTTTTTTCCTCAGACCAAGATATGTAACCAGAATTCAGTCTAAAAATAGCCTCTTTTTTTCTCAGTAACAGAAGGAGAAGGTATAAAAGCTAAACATCTTCCACAGAGCAGCCAATTCTCTGTTTACCATTCAACCTCTAACATTTTTTTTGTATGTCACTGTCAATGAGAAGGTAAAAGTGACTTGCACAAGTACTACCTTCTTGGCCTTTCATCGCAAAGACTATCCTGAAATAAAACAAAATTATCCTAAACCAAACCAGAAATACACTTTATCTCTAGAAATATATTGTGACTGCTATTTTACCAGGTGCTGAGAGACACCTTTTTCATAAAGAAACCGTTCCCTGCAATAATTCAGGGTGGGTTTGTCTTTACAAACTTAAAACACTGACCAGCTCTCATTACTATTGGCTTTGAGCCAGAAGATAATGCCAATATGTGTGCATGTGGTTTAATTTTACCCGTACACAAAACATTTTGCATCACACTGAATGCTGTTCAAATGAACTATTTATTGCAGGTAAATATAAGAAGAAATTCTAAATTATTACTAACAGTAGTGTTCTTGCTATTACTGAAGTTGTAGAAGTCCTTATAAATACCAATTGAGTATCAGCACACTGAGTAGAAAACTAATGAATATTTACATCCTCTCAATTTACAATCTAGCACTTCAGTGCTGAAAGCTTTGCTCACTTGGACATTTACTGTGGGCTTCTGTCTCCTTTTTTCTACAAACTTCCACATCTCTTCATGAAGAAGAGCTGCTTCATCAGACACAAGCAGAAACCATGAAACAACAATCTTTATGCAGCTTTCAAGTTGTTGTTTTTGGTTTTTTTTTTCCGGGGAGAAATTTAATTTAGAGCATACAGCTACTGCCTAATAAAATTGAACTCAGTTACAGTCAGCATAGTCATATGTCTTAAACAAATACATTGTGAAAATCCGCAATCAGGCATCAGGTTTCCAGGACACCAAAGCATTTTGTGGAGGGAAAAAAAAAAAGGATTTAATAAAATGAGCAAAAATGGATCCATCATTCCTAACTAGCTGTAGTTACTGTGGGACAGAAAGTGTATGTCAGGGAAGGGGGGAACCATTGAACCCTTCAGAAATTATCCTCTCTATTCCAAAATTGTCCTCCAATGTCCTAGGACCCCAAGGTAGTATCCTGACCCCAGGGGAAATCAAGGAAAAAAACCCTGCCATTTTGTTCAGAACAGCTGAGGATTCTGTGCACTCCTGGAGCAGTGTCACCTGTTTGTTTTACAGAGCTACCAGAAAAGCTGACGTATGACAACCAGGTCCTAGTTTCTCCAATGTTTGTTTTTATTCTACCTCTCTTCAAAGGCATATAGACAAAGGCCCAGATTTACGAGATATTTAGGGGAAGATAGAAAGAAAATAGTGACATTTTCAAAAATACTCAAAATCCAGACTCTCTTAAGTACATAAGCATTAAAACTCTGTTCTTAAACTCCTTTCTCTTACACAGCTAATAGTAGGGACTGGCTTCTTATTACCCGCTGGCATATGCTTGGTTCTTTTATTCCATGAGCTCTTTCTCTAACCGCTCCATTCATCCATCCTTCCTCCATGTCTATTATCCCAATCAATTTCCTGCAGCTCTGCCTGCCTCATGGACTGTGTTTTTCATCATCTCCTATTTCCACAATTCCTCCCCTTTTCCTCCATGATTTCTCTGCTGAATGGCTTTTTTTTTGTTAGCACTCTTCACTTTGAGTTATTTTTTCCTTCTCTTACTTTGTCCAGATCTGATTCTTCCCCCTTGCCCCTCCAACAAAAATAATTAAGTTGGAAAATTCCCTTGTAATGCTTTCCCTGTTCATATACTTATTTTTTTGCTTAGGTACCTGCTACCTAGACAGGATATTGGGCTAGAGAGACTTCTCGTCTGATTCAGCATGGCCATTGCTATGTATGGTTTTTGTGAAAGGCCTGTCCTAGCTTTCCCTTTCTCTCTTGAGCTCAGCTGCTATAGATGGTGTAAACACACAGAGCTTCCTGAACAGCACTTGAGACTCAAGTCATAAAAGCAGGAGCCATGCAAGGTAGAAATCAGCAAGAGTAAATCGGCGAATACTTACTCTATTTCTTGAGGGTCATAGAATGTAAAGTGCTTCGTTGCAGGAAGAAGTCAAGATTATTACCCAGGTGGCTATCAGGTCAAAATTCCTGGAGCCAAGCAGCAGTGCAGGTTAGCAGTCATGATTTTTCCTCTTATGGGCCTGAGCTCAACACGTCAGCAGGACCTATAGTCCTAGAGGAGGAGGAGAAGGAACCAGATGGCATGAAAGGGTACAGCATGATCCGAGTAAGTTAGACCCTCTGAAGCAGCTAGGGATTCAGCTCCTGGCTTTGAACTAAGGAGTCCTGATAGTGCTGAGACTCTGAAGAACCTCCACCAAGAAATTAAAAAGCTCCTGCTGTGCCATTTCAAAACAAAGACAGGATAAAGTGTTTGGATTTATGCAAAAGCTTCTCTCCAAATAATCAATGTTTGAAAGAATCAAATACTTCCCCAAATTCCCCTCAGACAGTCCCATTCTGGATGAGTAATGAGAAATTAATCATCCTGTCAGAATAAAGGCTGTGAGACCTTTTAGTCATGCTCGCCCCTTTCTCCGTAATAGATTTTTGTCAGTCATTCAACTAGGTCTCCCAAAAGACAGCGCTGCATCCCAGCTCCTGCCTTTTGTGCGGCCTTTTTTTCCAGCTGGGACTCGTTCTGCCATCCCTTGGCATGTGAGGAGTCAATCACACGTCACAGGAGCCCGACCCATCACGCCTGCCTTGCTGCCACAGACTGCCACACCACCACGCTGCACCAACTCTTCATTAAGTCAGTGTTGATTCCGCTCTTCCTGCAGCTGATACCCAGTATCTTCCTGACACAGGCAGTCACAGCTGGTGCATCTGTGGGGTTTTAACTGTTTAGATGGATAAATACAAGACTAACAGAAGATCAGGGAATTAACAAACAAAGTTCTCGCAATCATATGAATTCATTTATGCCATAAATATTTCTGCTAAAGTAGATATAACAGTGTAAATAGAAATGCAAGGAAGAAAAAGGAAGAAGTAACGTGTTTTCTGTCCTTCTGAGACAAGTTTTCCTTGTTATAAGAGTCACACCAACTAAAAGAATCCAGAGTTTTTCCATAGACACAAAATAGGCATGATGGGTTTTCTCTCCAGGGAACACATCCAATTTTTTATTTTTAACGTATTATATTTTAATTCCTTTTTCAGCAACCAGTAGCTCAACAGAAGTTTTTTATCTTTGTGTTATTGAGTCTTCATTTCTCTATAGCATGCATGCAGTATCCACTCATATGAAAACACTTTCATTTACATGAGCTCTCATCCATCTTTAATTATCAGCTTATATTTGAAGTGAACCTGGGAAAACTGCTGCAGGGTACAGACCTTGGCTGCAGAAAGACAGACAGATCTGTGGGTTAATCTCTGCACCTCTGGTGGGAGAAGATGGGAGAAAGACGAGTTACAAAGCAAATAACTCTCAAATTTCAAAAATAGCGTATGTGCAGATTGCTGCTGCTTGTTAACCCTGGAAATGTTGGTAGGGGGATGGAAGAGATGTTTTCTTCCCTTCCAGTCTGCTGCAGGCTTTCATGTCTCACCCACTTCAGCTGAGTATGCAATATAGGAGTGGACTGCTATGTAAGGGAAAAGGGGCTGCACATGTGAGAGGATCCAAGCTGTGACATCAATTCTGATCTAGGTGTGGGTCAAACCTAGTCCGGGAATGGCCTTGTTGACAACAGCTTAGCATTTGAAAACATCCTGATACTTATTGCCATTTCAGGTTGCCAAATTCAGAAGACAGAGTTGTCTGTCTTTCTCAGAGAAAGGCTATGTCTCAGCTTGGTGGACCAAGGACATTTCTGAGCTCCCAGGTGTCTGGGTGAATTCTTCAGCTGTCACAAGCTCTTACCGGAGTAGAAGTTAGGGGTCCAGGTGGTTATCTGTACATTGGCTCATACAGTAAGAACAGCAGTCACACAGACTGACAGACAGCTATTGCTCATCTCAATCAAAACCTTGATTTGTTGAGGGCCTAGGACTCTGAATTGTGCCATGAAGCACACCTGCCTTTCCATCTAATGGCAGCCTCTGGGGTTCAGTCTTGCTAATGGTTTGAAACAGGCTAAATCATGTCCTCATAAAGTTCAAGACTCTGAACCAAGGTTTGATCTAAATCTAACATTAATAAAATAATGATGAATTATCTTAGTTTGGGTTAGTCAAATATTAGGGCAATTCCTGTTTCATTCAAGCCCAATTAAAGACCCAGGTAGAAGATTAATGCATCTTTATCTCTGACCAGTCTTAGCCTCATAAAATCAGCATTGGTTCAGACTGGTCAGCTGAAGTATCAGAATTAGTCTCCAGAGATGTGGTGTAATGAATTATTCTTTCTCCCTCCGGATAATATAAAACCCCAACTTTTTCTAGTGATGCCAGTCAGTAAATTTATGAGCTTAATATCTCCTCTCCTGCCTGTGTGTGGTTAGAAGATATGGACAGGTACATTAACAGTGAGCCGCCACTGTAGTCAATATACCCCAAACCTGACATGCACCTCCTCCCTCCCTGAACTTGAGTAAAATGTCAGGAAATCAGAAGAGCTTGGTAGCATGGTGGTAGTGCATCCAGAGATATTAAAACACTTAAGAAACACAGATAAACTGAACTGCACCATCCTATTGCTGTATTCATTTGAAACACTTAGATATTACTAGATCAGCAATTGTTTCTGGACTTCCTTACTTCCCATTTGAATGCCAGAATAAACACCCAGAGATCCACAAAAGCTGCAGGAGTAGAAATCTCTGGAAATTTGATCCTGCCCACGGCGGTGGCAGGCCGTGCGAAGCCAAGGCTACCCTGCGGCTTCCCCTCTTCGGCTCTGACCCCGCAGGCGCTCAGCACAGGCACGGGGCTTTGCCTGCATAGCTGTTCCTGGGAAAGGATAGAAACAAGCATTACTGTTCCCCTACCTTCCCTCCACCACCAACAGCCCAGCAGTCATCTGAGTGGCAAGGATTTGTCATGCCTTCCTTCATCAACAGTGAAATGGAAACTGTGATTGCCATTAAAGAAAAATTTTTAACATTTTCACTAGGCTGTAACAAGCATTTCAACTGTTCATTTGCGTTAATGTTGCAAGATAGGGTGTAACCTGTAGACTAACTAATTAAATGCTCTTTGATTTTGAGTGAAGTGTTTGGTACGGTTTAGACAACAGAGTCTAATTAGTGCTGGATGTTTAATGGGACTAAAGACCCATGAAAAGCAAAAGGTGCTGAAATAAAAAGTCAGTGAGAGATGTGAAGATAAATGAGAGCAAAATAAGGAAAATAAAATAATCCTTTGCTGTGCTAGAAATACCATTCCCTCAGAAAAACCTATATTAATTATGAAAAATTGATAAAATCTCATCAACTCAAATGTCCAGCTGTTTTGAGTAATATAATGGAAAGCTATCTAAAACACATTATGTCAGCAAGCAACAGATTAAAGTATTTCACACTATCTCACTGCATTTAATTTCTTCCAGGCAACAAATTCACCCCAGTATTTTTATAATGGAATAAAAACTCTGTATGTATTGCTTTGTGCGCTGTGATTCACAGCCTCTCAGCAGGAAATAGAATGTTTGCCTTAGCAGCACCTTCTTCTGTCAGTAAATGCAGCTAATTTATAGTTTTTCTTGGCTGAGACAAATGTTTATGCAACTTTCTACCAGTATGTAGTTAAGTCCATAAACTTAAAAAAAAAATTAGGAAAATGTCAATAGATGGGTCTACAGCGTAGCCTTAAGAACAATAACCTTTTATGCAGTGCATGTGTCCTCTCTAAGAAGGGATTAAGCTGAATGGTTTAGGAATAACAGTCTAGATTGCATCCCCAGCTCTGCACTAATTCCTTGGTACTATCATCTGCTAGAGGCCTGGGAGCAGGGTGTACCAAATCAGCGCTAAAAGCCATGGCCAATTTAGTTTTTCAGCATTTCTGGTTCCCAGACACCACCTTCTTTTGCAATGGGAATTTAGTTTTAGGTTTAGGTTTTGGTTTGGTGGGGGTCTTGGGTTTTTTCTCTTTTCTTTTAGGGCTTTTCAGTGTATTTTAAATTTATTTATTCTGAAGGAAAGAAGGTGAGCAATGAAGTCATCTGGTAATACATTGTATGTTTACACTACCACCACTAGTCCCTGAATAAGGGTGATTTAAAAAAAAGCACCCAGCGTAACTGCAGTACAAACACAGATGCCTTAATCCTGCAGCAGCAATGTGTCAGTGAACATAGAATCCAGCCCTTGCTTTCTAAGAAATAACATTTGTGTAATGATGTGCAGCATCCCTCTCCAGTGGTGTGTAGTAGGGCAAGGATGCCTACGAGGGCAAAGCTTCCTGAGGAGGGATGGGTGCCCTGTGTTCTGAACAGGCTGCTGGGGAGCATGGCTGTGGTATGGGTCGGTGCAATGCAGAAGTGGTGCCTGGCCCCTGTCAGACATGAGGACCAGTGGCTTGAGCAGTTCAGACCTTATGTGTAGCTGTCATGGGGCAGGAATAAAAATGGTCCAGTGATTCTAGAAGCCTCTTCCTGCCTTCAAGCCCTGTGGCCTGTCTCCTCACACCTCACTGCCCACACACAGTGTCAGACAGTGTTTGCCTTCTACACACAGCCACTGTACCATCCTTACCTCAAAACATGGAAACCAGGACAAGATATGACCCAGGGCTGCACTCCTGTGCAGTGGGGAGGCATGCTCTTTGGGAGATGCCCGAGTAAGTAATGGCCAAGGTTGCTGGGCAGGACTTGCTCATGGTCCCCAGGAGCTGCTCCAGTCGCTGAGAAATTCACAGGGGAGTTTGGAATTGCAGCCTCATACAAGCTTACATGGAGCCCTAGGCCCCAACCCCAATGAGTCATGTATGATCAGACCCTCTGACACAGGCTCCATGCCAAAGGTCTCCATGCCAAAACAAGGGCAATATGTTCTGCTGTGCTATGGCTGTGTTTTTCTTCATGGGCTTTAGGTAGGTTGCCTTTTTGTGTTTGAACTGGCATCCTGCACTGTTAGAGGGAAAGTCAGCATCGAGCAGTTGCTGAGCTGCCTTCTTATATTGCTGCTTGAAGCAAAGTCCAAGTCACAACAACTGCAAACTAGAGCATTGAAGTCACTGAACCCCTGTGTGCTTTGGCCACTGGTGCAGAAATGACTGGCTGCTTCACAGCCCACCACAGGTAATGTTTTACAGCATGATGTCCATGTGTATCATTTGGAGACTTATACGTGGCCTATGAGTGAAAGAGGCCACAAAGGCTGCTGGGATATTTTTGGAAGATTATGTCAGTCTTAGAAAGCCAAACAGTTTTGTTTACATCTGCACTGAATCTACATGCATGGAGCTTGGCATGAGCAGCCCTCTCATCACACCCATATTTTCTTGCCAAAGGCAATGGTTAGTTTAAACCCATTTCAAAGCCAGGGCATGAATCAACCATTCAGAGTTTGGACATCTGTAAGGAAATAAACCTGATATTAGATCACACATGAGGCATTGCTGCTACAGATGAGAAGTTTGCCATGTATAGCGTGTGCTTACATTTATTATCTCCCAACTTTTCCTGCTTACCACTTTGATAAACTTGGTAGAACTGAGCAAATGCTTGGTGGGTGTCACAGAGCAGCCTTGGAGCACAGGAGCTGTTTTCCTTCTGGTCGAAACGAAACAAAAATACGTGCTCCAGCAGAACATGTAATGTGCTTCATCTGCGTATTGGGGTTCAACCCAGGCGACCAGAATCGACCTAGTCCAAAGCAACCCTCCTGACTTAGGTATAGACTGAAAGTCAGGTCTTTAACACTGAGTGCTTCTCTCTACAAACGTCTTTCTATTGGGCAATGCTATTCTCCAATGCAGCTGTAGCCACAGTACTCTGACACTGGGTTAAATGTTTTCACTTTCTCTACTTGTCAGTTGTGGAGCTACTGCTATCGCAGAGGAAAGGAAAGAACTGACTCAGCAGTTACAGCAGCAGGGTTTTATACAGATCAGCACAGCACACAAGGTGGCACCATATGTTCCTGCCCTTCAGCATCTAACAAATATCAATTGATTCCAGCAGGCACCAGCACAGAAGCAAATACTAATTAGGGATTTGGAGAAAGGGGTGGTATTAGCAGTCTAAATATTGGGGAAAATTCATGCTATGCTGAGAGGCACTCGAAGGAGGACAAACTGAAGGTCATTTGCATATTTGCATTAAAAAAGCTGTGAGAGCAGTCAGCCACCCCTACCCCCACACTTCCCTGAACAAGCCAGAGATAGCTTGCTCAGAGCTAAATCACAGGAGATTTGGAAAACAGGCTTAGAAGCTCATATTCGGTACAATGAAGAACAGCAAATCAGTGAAGGCTCTCATGTGAGCAGCTAAAATGAATGAAACTTTGAGTGACAAGAAAGATAACTTCCCTCTGGAGTTTTGTGAATGTCACAGAGCACCTTGGTGCTACCGATACATAACTAACACAATAACAAACAGTAATTTCTTCAAAAGTACAAATTCATGTAATTTTAATTATTTTGGGGAATCCATCACTAGTTATAAGTACACTAAATTTTAATTTGGATTTTCTGTGGTCTTAATAAGGCATTTATTCTTAGTGGCTGGGAAGCTTACGTGGTCACAAGAAGGATTTGTTTTTAGGCTTAAGAGCTCTTACATTCTCTGGATAGTGACAAAGCAGAGTTGTATCTTATTTTCTTTTTGGGGGGGCCATTTGTTATATATACAAGGAAAATCTGCTGATTTCTTTGAAGTCTTTTAAGCACAGCGACTTGATGACAGGACTCTACCGCCAACAGGAGAGTGGAAGTTGCAGCTAGGGGCTCTGTTTAGGTGAATCCTAGCAGTGGATGGAAACACTGTAAGGCCAGAGTTCAGCCTTAAGAGGCTTGGTACCCAAGCTCTTTCAAAGATCCCAGTTCAGAGAATATGAATATCATCAGCTGTGACATCCTCTTTAATCTGTGCAGTTGATTAGAAAAACAAACAAACAAACAAACAAACCCCAACACAGATTTAAATGCAAGTCCATATTTTGAAAGGCAGCAAGAGGAAGAAGGGCCAGAGTGCCCAAAGCCATGGAAAAGCGGCTTTCATAACAGTGACCACAACTTAACAAAGTCATTGTATCTTGTGAACTTCTACCCCACCACCTGCAACCTGTCAAACCATTTCTATTGCAATGTACGCTGGCAACCATAATTATTTGCACAGAAAAAAATAGAATAAGAAATAATTACTGAATTTCCAGGTGTATTTTCATAGAACGCAGAGGTTTTCTTTTCTTCCAGCTCCAGTGCCAATGAAGTGTCTGGAGACCAACAATATGACTTTTTCTCTTGGAGCAGAGGAAAGTTATGCCACTGGTGGCATGCCCTTCTCCATCAACTATTCTTTGTTTTCTGAGGTAGGTTAATGAAGCCCTTTGTTCTTCTGTTTTTTTTTTCTGTAGAATCTTTGTTGATGCTAGAGGGGAAATGATGAAGTGCTAGTTCAAGCTGAGAAGATGAGAAATGTTGAAAACTAAACTCCAAGGCTAGTTTTCATCGTTGATTAAACAGAAACAACTGGAGCAACAAGACTACTGCTAGGTCTGCATGTCATCTGCTATTCACATGGATTAATGCTGAGAATGAAGAAATTAAACGGATGAAGCTCAGAAATGTAGACAGTACCCTGGAACACTGCTCATGTAATTAGTTGAAATGAAACTCCTCAGACTTGAATTAATAACTGGTGCTGTTGTGTTGTTTCTGAAGTCACAGCTGTTGCTTTATGAGGAGAGAGGCAAGGGGAGGGAGACTTCAGTGTTGCTGTTTGTGTTTAACTTGCTGCAATAATACCAGATCACTGAAATTAAATCAGAGACCCAAAGTGTGGCCTTTTTGCTGTCTATCAATTCATATTGCTTTGAAGACTGGGAATGGCACAAGGTCACCAAACTTCAAAACGCATATGAAAAGCCTTTTAAATGCTTATGAGAGAGAAAGCACTGAGGTTTAGGAGAGAAATTTTTGCACCAAGAAGGGCATTCACAGGAACACACCATCTCCTGATCCTAAAAACTTGAAGGCCACGCGAGATGCAGCTTCAGGCCAGTTTAGTGGTTAGACAACAATGGAGGCAAAATATCAAAACAAATAGTCATTATACCCAACACGGACTACAGTTTCCAGTGCTTTTTTTTTTTTTTTCTCCCCCCTTGCCTTTCTCAGCCCAGTGGCTCCCTGAAGACTTTACACATCAAATCATCTCCCTTAAAGGCAGGCATGGCCTGACATTGTGCCATCGTCACCACCAGCAGTTTTCCTATTCACTCTAACAGCCCAGCACTGACTTTCTTCTAGCTCAGGTCTTTCCTTTGATCCAAGGACTCTAAAATTCCCTGCACTAAGCTTTGTTGGTCTTTTGAAAAAGCAAGTAATATTCAGGTGGTTCACTGCCCCCAACCCTACTGTATAGAAGAAAAAGAGAATACTCACAGGATGGCCAGAGCCCATTTTCCCTTCAGGGGACCATTTTATTCATGACCTAGACCAAGGAAAAGTCTGAAACCTTCAGGGAAGGTTAAGTTCATAGGCTTTCAGGTAGCTGAGAAGTTCTGTGTGTCGTATGAAAACAAATCTAGAAGACAGTAATGGATGCTAACCATGCAGTACAAGCCAATAAGTACACTTGCAGTCACACATTTTGGTGTTCTAAACACCTAAAAAACTGGGCTTTCAATTCACACTGCAAACCTCATCACTGGGAGTTTTTAAAAATCCTAACCTCCAAGCCTGACCTCCAGGCATGTTTCTTCCTTGGTGGAAGACACTGGAGGTGCTTGAACTGTCAAAAGACTCTTAAACAACAAATGCAGAAATTTCACTTGTGTGGATACCCTACACTCAGGAGGGGGAAATTCAACAGCAGAAATTCAATGTTTTATATTTTTTTTCTTTCTGAAATGACTCATCTTTTGTGATAGAAACTCTAAAATGCTTAATCCTAATTTAAAAATATGTCTCCATGATATTTGGTAAATATGTGATATGGAAAGAAATGACATTACTGCATTACTAGTCCAGCAAAATTCTTTAGATACTCTTCAGGCTTTGAAAGAGTCTCACGGGAGAGTTTGCTAGAAAGGAGAGTGATTCTCTTCTAATCTGACTGACGGCTGGAAAAGCAGCCACAATTTTCCTGTTGAATTCAGACTGCTGTATGATAAATGGTGTTTTAAACTGAAAGCTTGAAATATGATTGTAGATTTTTTGCATCAAGAAAAGCGTTGCTGACCAAAGGACATGTTCTAGGCAGCACAGGTTATCAAAACAATATCACCCCAGCCCTGCTGTCTTTAGCAATTCTATATCTAACAACAAATCAAAGGAAGGATTTGATTCATCTTGTTTTGTGAACACATTGTAATTTGTATTTGTATAGTCCAATGGACTATGGAACTGGGATTTGTAATTGGATCAGAGCAACGTTGTTCACTCTGTGGCAGCAGCCCCAGGGGAGTGCCTGTGTTTTGTTTTACTTCCTTGTCAGTTGGTTCAGGAGTCTGAGGTTTGTAGCTCACTACAAAATGGTACTGAGATGACCAAAACATACGCCATTTTCAGGGCTAAATACACAAGCCACTTCTTTGACCTCCTGTCTGGAGAAAGAGGTAACTGCAGATTTTCCACACTCAGTAGTCCTGGGAGGTGTTATAATCATTTTTATAAGGACCTCAATCAATAAATTGCGAGACAAAGGCAAAAAGGAAAAAAACCCTGCCACCTAGCACAGAAAGCTCTGCTGAGGGTGCACTCAAGGTGCTTTTGTAGCATAAATAACAAAAGCAATTTTACAGCTTGGTGACTGAAAGAACATGGCTGTATGGAGCAATTATTAAAGTGAACAAAAAGCAGATTTTCCCACGGAGGCCAGCTTAGACCCACTCTAGGTCTGTGCAAAGCTGTGGGATGGAGGAGGGGACAGAGCATTTTACATCTGGCAGCAGGCTTTGTGGTGAAAGGAGGGCTCCTGGACTTCAGAGTGAGCCTTAGTCACTCTTCTTGGTGTTCAAAGGTGGGGAACGCTGAGGGAATCAGTGAAAATAAAATAATTTGCTAAACCTTGTCTATTCAATTCAGCAAATGCCTATCAAGGTTTGTTTACTTTCAGGCAGAAAATTATTGGTTCAGCCCTAAAAGTGTTGAAGAAGGGTTAGCTGGCGCTTGGAAGCCAACATCAGACTATGGAACTGGAGATGAAACCTAAATACAGCAGGATCTGAAGAAAGACAGGTTGGCAGGAACTAAAAGAGTGACAGGATAGGAGACCAGAGAGGTAGCAGACTGCCATGGAGGAAAGGGCAGAGCCTAGAAAGGATACAGACACCGAGAATTTGAGGATAATCAGCAAAGCAGGGTTAATTAATAGGATCCTATCTGGACCTTCTAGGGTCCTCCTAGCATGAAGGCAGAAGAGATGAGGGCATGGCTGAAACGTGTGAGGTGCTGCAGGGGTAGCTGGTGAGACGAGCTGCAGGGCAGAAGGAGCAGCAGGATGGGTATGGTGGGGACAAACTGCTACGCCAGTGGGGGACATGTTCTCCATCAGTACCCGGATGGCAAGCCTGGGGCACTCGGGCAGGCTAGGGCAGCAGCAGTGGGGATGGGCACTGGCAGAAAACCTGGTATGTGGGAACAGGGGCAAGAAGAAAAGGTCTGCCTTGTAACCAGAATTGCTCCTACAACATACATACAAAGCAAACCTATTTTGTCTTAAGGGGCTTAAATTTTTGCTGTCCAAAATAGGAACACAATCTGTTCTGACCTGTTTGCTATGTTTCAGGTTAGCAAAAAAAGGATAAATATTTTTTCCATAAAACATAAAGGATCAGCATAATTTAACATCTAAAGTTCAACTTTCCATAACTGTATTTCTGTTCTAGATTTGAAAGGGAAAAAAAAAATCACTCTTTGTTTTAAGCCAGTTTGTTTTCCCTCAAAGGATTTCCTTCAGAATAAGCCATGCTGAACAATCTGCCCACAGATCTCTGTGGCCTGAAGTGCATTAACTTTCCAACTGCCATTGTGCCAACTTTTACTAAATTAGCCAGAAATTTTTAAAAGCAGAGAAAAAGGAAGTGACTACTAGGAAACCTCCAAGTTCTTAATCTGGATTAACAGATTTTTTGGGGAGTTTGATGGAAAATGGACAGTGGGCACAGCTTCTTTATCAACATGGGGTTTTCCTTCCTTGGCTTTTAATTTGGTACAAACTTTTCTACGCGTTAGTTACCATTAGTTCCATTTGTGAAGGTCCAAACTAGAGATGCACACTTCTAATAGCTGAATGAGTAATTATAAGTAAAATAAATAGTACACAAGCTTGGGCATGGCAACAAGGTCATGGCAACACAAATTGATAAGAAGGAATGCAAACTCTTCAGCCTGACACCAAAGAGACTTTGCTGATGAGTGTGACAAGAAGGGTCGTGAGTGAAGGGAATCAGATCCAGACTGCCTGTCTCTGTTTTGCAGAAATTTGAAATAGCTTGTCAGATGGAAACCATTAGGAGACCGTATGATCATAACACTACTTTGAAGACAACTCTAAGGAAAAAACCTCTCCTCTTACAACCAACACATTTAACTCGGGTTGTTGCTCATAAATACTAAGTGCAAAGCAGCTGTATGAGAGCCCACATACCACCACGGGTTGACAAACTTTACTTACCCTGGGGAAAACTGTATTTTTCAGAGTTGGTCCTACCAGGGGTGTACACTCCAGCACAGAGTATGGCATTTATGCCACTATCCCACAAAGGTCTTACCCTGAAATGCAGGGAAAGCTCAAATGAAAACATAAAATGTCTGTATAGTCATTTTCCCGGGGTCACAAACAATCACTTTGCTTGACATGAAGACTTAATGTAGTGCCTCAAATCCAGACAAAGAAAAGAAATGGAGGCTGCACAGTGGTATTGCTGGAATCTGTCTCTGAAAAAAGTTCCTAATTCAGTTTTTGCTTTTCAGTAATGGTCTTTGATTAAGTTATTGCATTTTTTTTTAAGTTTTTTTTTTTGTTTGCTTATAGTAGTGGTTACTATACCACAACAGAGAGGAAAACAAGCCACATGCAGCATGGGCCGTGTTGTCCTTGGCTGTTGGAGGAGAAGTGGGGCTGAGCTGGTGGTGGCCCTGCCATCCCCACCTGTGTGGGGTCCAGCCCTCCTGCCCCACTCCCCTCCTCCCTGCCCACCCTTCTCCTGCAAGGAGGGAAATGGAGCACCTCAGCCTGGACAAACCATCCTGTGTCACCCCACGAAGCTGGCTCCCTCACTGCCTGGCTCCCAGTGAGACTGCATCTACCATTTCAAATAGCAGCTGCATTGGTGCTGCAGTTTAAGCTTGCAATTAAATTGCAGGTTGAGGTCTTATACGAAAAATGCCATGGGATTATGAATGATCACAAGCAATCAAATAAAACAGGACATCTCTAGCACGAGGGGGCTGCTGCTGCTTGTTGCTGTGTCAGTGAAATTGTTCAAGTACTTATCTGTCATTTACCTGTTGTGATTTAGTGAGATCATAGCTCCACAGGCAAGAGTCAGTGATATGTAGATACCCAGGCATGTAGATAGATAGGCACCCAAAAGCAATGCTCAACCCCCTAGGTTCACAGCTCCCAGAGAAAGCTGTGAAAATTCAGTGCTTAAGGGCTTCTGAAAATTCCCCAAGAAGCAAAGCTTTATAGATAAGCAGGACCTGACTTCCACTGATTTCAGAGCATCAAGCAGCCAAATATCTTTGAGGATCTGGTCCTAACTGTTTTATGACGTGAGGCCACAGCATAAGATGGAGCCAGACCCTAAGCTTGTGCTGCTTTGTGTTTTCATTAGCAGTGACTAGATGTTTTACTGCTGTCCATAGGGGTGCTCACAGGCAAACTCCAGAATGATTTACATATGGCCAAATGTTACATAGACCACGCTCAGATTGACTGTTCTCGTTGTATCCATAGTGTTCTGATGCAGAATTTGAAGAATTTGAAATATTCACTCTGTGTCACATCTGCACTTGAAATGTCTAAACCTCACCATTTTTTCTTTTACAGACTGAAAGAAGAATTGAAACTAACAAGTTGCTACTTTGCGGCTGGTGTTAATGCTGGTGTACCCTGTACGTCTTCTACCAGCCAAGAAGCTCTGCCATAATGCACAAAACTACGGAAACGTGGTTGGGGTTGCACAAGAACACTCTGAAATAAAAACACAAGGAGCTCTGGGAGAACGTGGTCTGTTCTAAAGATGCCGTGTTAGCAAAAGGGAGCTGCAACCCAAGTAAAACACTAGAGTAGAGTGAAGCAAGGCTGAGACATGATATAAACTCCACTAGACTCTGGCCATCCCAGGGGACAAGACGTGCTTTGTTAATGCCTGCAGTAGGTGCTTGTGGCAGAAATATGTCAATGAATATTGCTCGTATGGAAAGTCAGCAGAGCTCCTGTCTCAGCAAAATAATTTGAGAATAGCGTTTATCATAAGCAGATGATGTTACACACTACCGTATCAAGGCGCTGAAAGACATTAATTCTTTTCTTTAGAACAACTGCAGGAGACGTACCTGATGGGTGGACAGGCTTGCTACGTGGGGGGAAATATTCATGTGCCTCTTTTGTCAGGAATGCATAAGTAATTATTTGCACTTGTTCATTCTGGAAGAGAGAAATTGTTTGCATGTGAGCAATAATAAATTACTCATTTTAAATATTTGATCCTCTGCTGTCAGAAAAATGTTAATAGAAAAGCAGTTTTCAGTAGCTAAGATTTGCAATAGAAATTCCAGCCCTTTGTGGAAAAGGCCTTAGATTTAAGGATCTCATCTTTTTCTGTAATGGAAAAATAAGTAAGAACATTGTCTATTTAGGTGAATCTATAAGCTTGATAAAAACTTTATAGGTTTTTCAACTGGCTATTAGATTTAGAATGAACCCATTTAAACTTTGTTATTCTTCCCCTTATTCTTAGCTGAAATGATGGATTTTGCTAATGCACACAGCTGGTTAATGAGGTCACCACAATATTGAAAGAATAATAGTCAAAACCAGGGTAAATTGTTTTCTCTGTGGTTTATTGTTACCATTACTGTTTTGGGATATATACAAAACAAAGTTACTTAAATTGCCTCTGAGAACCTCATCGCAACGTGATGGATTCCCACAATTTAACTGGAAGAACAGATTGCCTTGTGGTGCTAACACACTGCTCTGCTTCCCACCCCCCAAACCAGACATTTTGGTTTAGTTTCTGAATAAAAAGTTACAGTTGGGCTACTTCACCTTCATCACAGCGCTGTGACTGTAAGTACTTCAAGCAGACTTTCTGTATTTTTTAATAATTTCCCAGGGCAAGAGTAATTACGCAGATTATAATCATAGTTTCTACAAAATACTTTATAGTAACCCTTACAAAGAGGGTATCCATGTAAAACTGAATGAAAAGACAAGTACACAACACTTAACTGAGTCCTGCAGTAAAAACTTAAAGAATGTTTCTTCTGGAGTGCAGTTACGTAAAAATGACTTGTGATTTCCGACTGAATAGCTCCTTACAATATCCAGTCGCATCTGCTTAGTTGTTTGACATAAGTGACGCTTCCCCTTGAGATCCAGGACGTACCAATGCCATTTTAACAGTCTTCTTTCAGTGCAGAACCACGTCTCACAGCCAGAAACAGACAAAGAATTCAGCAAGCCCTTTCAGACCAGCCCGGCTCTCCTCTCCCCCCTGCCTTGGGCACACATGCTATAAGGATGGTCTTTCTCTGAATTTCTTTTTTTGTACAACTTGTAATTTATTGCAAGTATCCAGAGAAGTAAACTGACAGGCAGCTGTGTGTTAGGGTGATATTTCTCTCCTGACAACACTAGATGGACCCAGACATAGGAAACAATGTGGTATCATGAGATATTTTTGCTTGAATACGATGCTTTCAATTGAGCATCTTCAACACTGCTTCAGCTTTAAATCTGAATTTGTCAGATATAACAACGATCTGACACTGACCCTTCACCTGACAGTAATACATTTTTTATCTTTTAATAACATACAGTAGTGCTGCGCTGTGATTTCAGGAAGCTCTTTGAGTAAACAAATCATATTCATTGCCCAGAGACTAACATCCCTTCCCAGAGCCTATAAAGATGAGAGATAAGCTGAAAGATAGGCTTGGAAAAGTTTTCAGCTAGCTAACAGCAGAATTTTTTTTAGGAGTACATTGCTGCGCCAGTTAGAAATTAATGCTTAAAATGATATTTTTTTAAGGTACAGTTGTTTATATGATTTCTTGAATTGATTTCTCGATACTGTTTGATCCAAATGTACTGAGGGTTTCAAACTGGGTCTTTAGCCTTGTTTCTCAGGGAAACAAGTTTTATGTGCTCATATAGTCTAGCTGCCTATGCTGAGCAAATTGGTTTTGAACTTAAACTTCAATTTACAATTTTACTTAAATTTCACATCATGCTAAAAGTACTTCCCTCCAAGTTCTGATTCATTCTCTGGTCATCAACAGTTAGAATGAGAAAAGCAGACGTATTAGTGCTATGGTACCTCACCCCATGGCAGAAACACTGAGGAGCGAACAGGTTTTGGTCTGCTCTGGCCTGACTTATGGGCAGAAATACAGAAATGAGTGAGGGTGGGGAAGGTCAGTATTACAGTAAAAAAAAAAAAAAAAGCTTTTAGACAGTGATGCTTTTAAACAGAAAATGAAGACCGCACCAACAAAATTGAAGAATTTGTTCAAAAAGGCATTCTTGCAATGGGTTTCCAGGGGATATCAGTGTTGCAGTGAGGAACCAACACAAGCATCAAATGCTGCACATACCTTTGAGTCCTCTCAGCAGAGTGCAGCACAGGCTTTCTCCAGATCCAATTTGGGATGACAGCTGCCACTTACAGGGAGCTTCGGTTGGCATCTGGTGGGAGGAACGAAATGTGTCCAGCACAGTAGGACAACAAAAAATTAATTAATTGTGGGCTAGCTTGGGAAATTAGCTGTCCAGGGGAAGCAGCAAGATTAGAAATTAGAGGAATAACCTCAGTGAAATATTTTAGAACATAAAGGGGGAGCATGAGCATACTGGCCTACTGAGAAGGGTTTCCAAGTATTTCTTGGGAAAGTGAAGGCAGAAAAACACACACAACATTGAAGAACTGAGGACAGAGCATCACCCACATCATCTACATATGTGTCTTGAAATTTCTAATGAGAGTTTTGAAACTGCGTTCAAACTGGAAGGCAATATTTTTGTGTAACACAGCAGAGAATAATTACCGACAGATTGAAACGAACAGCACGCGTACTGTACCATTTATTTTATCAATTGAATTCTATGATTTGTTCCTCAGCCTACAGTCTCCTAATAGCATTAAGTAATGATTGTGTGCTAGCATGGGTAATCAGAATGAAAATTAGCCTTTTTCAGTTGAATTAATTGTCTCTATTTATTCTGCTTCCTATTCAGTCTTTGGCTATTATTTATAGTCTATTTAAGAAAGATTGCATCTCTTCTGCAAAACCACTGTCTTCAGCAAAACCACTGTCAGAAATAAGAGCAGTTTTATGAAAACTGAAATAACGCAGCATTTCTCATTTCAGCTGGATGTGCCTTCCATACTTAGTTTTTGGCTTGAAAAGAAAGCCATTATATTCAGATAATAGTTTTCCCAGCCAAAAGCATGCACTCATATGGAAAAGATTGACTGTTAAACTCTAGCAAAATCTGTAATCTACACACAATGACATTTTATAATAGAAGCCTATGCTAAGTAAAGGCATTTTGTTTTTATTTTTAAAAACTCCTGAGAAACCACAAGGTTGATGTATCTGAACCTAGACCAGGAGCCTAACATCTCATTGTGCACTTGAAAAAAGCTGATTTGTTCAGTGCTGGAAAAGACTGGGATGGTTGTATCATAGTTGTTGCAATATGGCAAAGGTCTCTGTCTGTAAAACCTGCATCTTGTACAGGAGCTGGGTACATTAATTTGTGAAGTGACTATTTTTGATCAACAATAATAATTGCTAAATCACCCAGGGCTCACTTCATTACAGTCAGACCTAGGTAAAAATCCACACTGCTGCCTTGATTATGTATTTTGAGGCAAATCTTTCTCCTTGCTCCAACTCTCAGGCCCCCAGACAGGCAGTAATCACAGGCCTGTATAGAGCATCCTCTGAGAAACAAGAATTTCCCAGCAAACACAAGTTAGAGGTGAGTAGGATTATACAGGGTGTGGCATCCCCAAGTGCTTGATTCAGTCAGGTTTTGGGTGACACACATGCTGGTGCCACTGTTCCTGTCCTTGGGGGATTTTCTCAAAGCTTGAGAGAGGTAAAAGGCCTCTGTGCGTAGCTCGTCTCTCTCTATTATACTCCCGCTGGTTAGAGGATGAGCTTAAATTGAAAACTAATAGCATGAGTTGGAAGAGTCAGAGAAGCCAAGCTACTTCTCACAGTCTCCAGTGATGCCTAATGTTTGCAAAACAGCACATTATGTCCTGGCAAGCAAATCCTGATCTGCTGTGCAGTCAGAGTAGCAACGCTCCCCACACAGACCTCTTCCCACCATCCCTGGCCAGCACCACCTCCACCATCTCCCAACTCGCCAGCTGCCCACCACTGCGTTGGCAAATCCACAGGCTTGTTTCTTCTCCAGTCCCTCACCTGTCCAAAAACACAGCTGCACTCTTGCCTGGGCTCCAGCAGAGCCAGCCAGGCCCTGCCGACCCCCTCCCATGCTCGAAACACCGCCAGCCACACCAAGCCCAGGTCCTCAGCTATCCCTTCCAGTGCCTCATGGACATGTCAGCATCCTGCTCCACTGAAGTGTCCCTCCTGTGGCTGGGAGGGGGGGTACAGCAGGGGCCTGGCCAGCACCAGCCACGCAAAACCTTCCCCATCCCACCCTGCAGCTTCTCATCTCTTCTCCTCCCGAGGTAAACACCGTGTTCTTGACCCACCTGACAGGAAAAGGGCAGCTGTTCGTGAAGAGCGAAAGTCTCGGAGGAGTTTTCCACAAGGTACCTCTGCCATGCCTCCGCTGCTCTGGCCCAGCTGTGTTTATTTGCCTGGCATGACAAGCAAGGAAAACCATCCACAAGGAGCTGCTGTGCTGATCCACAAAAAACTGGAGCACAGGTTTTGGGAAAGCTTTTACTGTAGCTCACACAGGTGAGGAAGAGTTTAAAAAAAAAAAAAAAAGGTGAGTGTGTGAATCTTTTAAGTGACCCTATCAAAGCAAAAGTTTCTAGAGACCCACATTTTAGTTATACGGGAACTTTTTACAGAAAGTTTTACTACAGCATATACTAGGTACTGTATGACTCAGGTATCCAAAGGCCTAAAGGATAACACTATCGGGAAGACATACAACTCACAGTTGCCAACACAGTAAATCTTCCAGTGGAGGGGAAGAGCAGTTTGCAATTTCTGTCATCCTTAATACCCTATGATGTACCAGCACGGCTTTTAATTAAAACTACGGAGCAGGAGGGGTTTTTATTTCACTCCAGGGCAGGACGGGTGGTAACAATGAGAAGGGGATGGCTCTTTTCTTATTAATTTGCAATATTACTAGTACTCCTCCCCTGAACATCCATCTGGTGCCCAAGAGCCACAGGGCTTATTACTTACAGGGCACGTTCTCTGCTGAGCATGCAGATCCCACTCACAGTGACCTGGCAGTGGAAGCCCGGGAATTTGGCATGCCCATGAAGCCCTATCTTGTGAGTCTTCAGCCAGAATGTGACACTTCACTGTAAGCTCTGGGAATAAATGAAAAAATATGATCCTGTCATGCACATATTGCCTTCATGGAGCAAGACTCACAAGGTAAGGCAGATCTGCAGAACAGCAACTGTGAAGCCAAAAGCTATGTGAAGGGCACTCTGTAACTAATAGTTTCTTCACATGAGAGGGTGCTTGCATCTGCAATGCTCTACGGACACATGTGGCCACATGTCAGTGCACTGAAGGAAGCTGCACACATTGTGCCTTAGTTACATTAAGAAACATTGCCAGTTAATTTGGCCCAGAGCAGTGGGTTTTTTGTGTTGTTTTTTTTTTTTTCTCTTAAAGAAAAAGATCTATAAAATCAAAGGCTGATTAATTTTCACCTGCCTTGCTAAAGAAACCCTAAGAGAAAACCTGTCTTTTTATGCTTGGTTCAGAGCCATCTTGGAAAACCTGAGGGGTCAAAGCCCCGGTGTCGGTGTCAGAGCAGCCAGCAGGACCACACGAGGGGTCCCCCAGTCACGTCCTACTAACTGTGAAGGGCAAGAAGCCCACGTCTATCACTTTGAGGAGGGCAGAGATCCTGGTCTGGATGCTGGGGAGGAGGCAGCAATATCAGACTCTTACTGCCGATAGAGGAGCCCTGGGGTCAGCGCTCTCCTCATCCTGGCTGCCAGACAAATTTGAGGCCCATCACTCCTGGGTGGTCACAAGCTGCAGTGCTGCTCTGGATGTCACTGTGTTTGGAAACGCGTGGCCCATATCTGGTGGTGTCTGTAGGTGAAGCGATGCCTGGGATAATGTGGGTCCTCTGTTTGGTGAAGCAGGTGTCTCCTTCAAGAGGCAGTTCAAGAGGCACAGAGATCTACTGGAGAGAGTCCAATGGAGGGCTACGAGGATGATTAAAGGACTGGAACACCTGCCTTATGAGGAAAGGTTGAGAGACCTGGGGCTTTTTAGTCTGGAGAAGAGAAGACTGAGAGGGGATCTGATTAATGTGTATAAATATATGAGGGCTGGGTGTCAAGAGGAAAGGTGCAACCTCTTTTCACTTGTGCTCTGTGATAGGACAAGGGGCAATGGATGCAAGCTAGAGCACAGGAAGTTCAACCTCAACATGAGGAAGAACTTCTTTACCGTAAGGGTTACAGAGCACTGGAACAAGCTCCCCAGAGAGGTTGTGGAGTGTCCTTCTCTGGAGACTTTCAAGACCCATCTGGATGTGTTCCTGTGTAACCTGCCCTTGATTGGTCCTGCTCTGGCAGGGGGGGTTGGACTTCATGACCTCCAGAGGTCCCTTCCAAACCCTAACTTTCTATGATTAGGGTTAGGGTCCTTAGCCATCATTTCCAGCTCCTCTCCCCAGGCGCTGACCATGGGGCTGCCTTCTGCCTCACAGGCTCTGTTTTGTGCATTACTTCTAAAGCAAAGCCTGTCCTATACGTCCACATGACAAACCTTCACATCAGCACTCGTTTAGATCCTTTCCTCTGGTTCTGAGGAATGTCATCCTGCGCAACACAGCTGTGAAGATAATTTTGAAGCCTGCTGCGTCATGTTTGTTCCCCCCTGCCCCGTTCTGCCTTCTCTTTGCTCCCTCCTTCTTGACAATAGCAAATTCAAGCAGTTTGTCTCCATGTTTATTGCCTTCTCAGCATCCTGTCCCCTCCAGAGCTCTCATTGCTCCTTTAAGTGGGATGCCAGAGCTCTCATGATTGGTGAACTATGCCAAACACTATCAGTCCTGGTTAGGTTTTCAAACAGTCCCACTTCACTTTTTCCACACTTGTTTATGTCCGGGAGCAGCTCCTTGTAACTACCAAACCAGCCACTTTTTCTCATTTAAAATGCATTCTTAAAAACTTTTCTTTGCCATAATAGCTGCAAAAATGCGGCAAGAAGTGAAGCAGCGTTGTGCCAACCAGCTCAGCCAAACCTTGTCTCCCCATTTCTGCCCCCTTGCCTCTCTAACCTACATCAGTTGATCTTTTACCAGGCTGAAGCCTATGGTGCCAGGCTTGGATCAACATTTTTTCCCACATTTTCACACCATCTGTAACAATAAGGTAGTAGACCGTGACCAGAGGTCTCAATGATACAGCAATACACGCAGCTCACACTCTGACCGAGATCAAATCACCAACTTATAGTTTATAATGCAAATGTAAAGAAATTTCTTTCAACAGAAGAAATTTGAGGTTACTGCTTGCCATCAGTCCCATGTAGGAGTACGGCAAACAGCCATTATTCACATCATCTTTGCCTTTTCCCCAGGTGAAATCACAAGGAGCGGGGTTTTCAGGCTTGAAATTGGCTCTCCAGGATGTTGTACATGGCCAGTCCCTGTCACTGTTTACATTCTGGAAGACCACACCTATTCTTTGCTTGAAGCTCTGTATTAAAGCCCTCAGTAAACTACACATCCACTTCAGACTGACAGCCATCCATATTCCCCGTGTTGAAGTACAATGAGCTAGCGAAAAGCCTCGGATGCGATGCTCCCCAGTTCTGACGTGGTACGAGTCCCAAGGGGTTGCACTGTGCCCTGCAGAGTGTACACGGAGAGACTTTTGGTTGTCCCTTAGGGCACAATCTGCTAAATACATTCAAGTAGTTGTGATACTGGTATCAGAGCCTCCTAGCCAGCAATGCTTAGGTATTTTTCAGTTCTCCTTTACCTACAGGAAGAGAAAGTTTGCGTTAGTGATTACAGCCCGGAAGCTACTTGCCGAAACTGGTGCATGAAGCATGACTGGACTGCTAGAGAAGCAGCAGCTTCTTCCAGAAGAATCTCAACGAGAACAAGCGGTTGCATGTTAGATATGTAGAGCCAAACCAACTACTAGCATTTTACAACTGGAGGAAAGCTCTAGAGGTCAATGCAGCTTCCATGGATCATGCTCTGGCAACAAATTACATTTAAAAATGTGTTAAAAAAAAAAAGTTTTCTAAAGAAGGTTAACTGGAACAGTAGAATAGAAGAATTGATTTCTGTCTTCCCAGGAGCTTCACAGGTTTCTTTCAAGAGATGCTGGAAACTCTAAAAACCAACCAGAAAAATGCTGGGCTTAAAGACAAAATGGAAAGTAGGTGAATATTGGAGCCTCCTAAGTTCACAGCTAGAACTGACTCTGAATTTGACCATATTAAAGAGAAAATCTGATACAATGACCTTGTTTAGTCCTTTTTTTTAAATTACTAAATTTTTTCTACTCCTTTCATAGGGGACAGATTTTTAAAAAAATCCAATCCTTCCTTATATGAGTTAGTACTATGTTGTGATATACATCTTGAACAACAGGCATGTGCACACTCAGTCTAAAGACAGTAACTGCAACGAAGAGAAGCCTCATGAGGGGCCTGGCCCACCACGCTACGTGCTTTGAGATCCCAGAAGAAAAAGCACCAGAGTCGGTGGGTGACATACTGACGTTCAGATAAAAAAGAGTTACTGAGGTGGTGTTAAGAGACTTGCATGTGCCCAAGAGAATTAGGAGATACCAGCTTGAAATTGTTTTCTGTTCACTCCCACACAGGAGACTGCATTCCAGATTGTTCTTCCCAGGAGTCTCTTGTGCCCTGGAAATCACAGTTATATAAAATTTCTCATTATGCTTGTTTAATTAGGCAGAGGAGTTGGTAAACTTATCAAAATGTAAGCACAGTCTGACATTTTGATTGCAAACCCTTCAAACGATCAACTGTCTCTGAAGCCCTGCTCACACTGTGACTGAAGCAAGATGCAGAAACACTGTTATCTGCTCCGAAACCGAACATCAATCTTCCCATTTTTCTCTTGACTGTGGCTTTGCTACAGATCTCCATCACCCCTTCTGAGTGGTTTTGGAGTCAAACAGCTCTAAATGAGTGTTTGAGGCTAAAGGAGTGCTCCCCAGGTCTCACTCAGCCAGGGGGAGTCAGCTCCCTCCCTCCCAAGCAGCCTGCACACAAGCCTCAGGCCAGGCTGTCTCCTGTGGCTGAAAAATACAAAAAACTGTCTACTACACTACAGCAACTAAGCAGAACTCTGCTACTATAATGGGTTACATATGCAAGCCCTTAAGCCCTTACTAAGGGAGCATTAATTACACATTGTGAAAAATCAGCCAGCAGACTAGAAGGTGAGAAACTGGTGTTTCTGACATTCTGCTCTTGTGGCTGTGGAGGAAAACATCCTATTTCCCTAGGCCAGACTGGGATGCCTCCAGCAAGGCTCTTACCTTTTCTCCTGAGAGGGAAACAGCCAGTGCCTCTTGCTTGGCAGACCCATGGCCAAGGGAGCAGCTCAGGTGCACCAGGACAGGAGGACCAAGCAGGTGAGATCAGGGCTAGGACAGCCCTGAGCACCTGCAGGCCAGTGGACAACAAGGAGGAGGTGGTTTGGTGACCCAGTCTGGATAAGACTGCCTCCAATAGCTGGGACGTGAGCCTGGTCCCTGTGTCTGTACTCAGCCCTTAGCACTACCTAATTTACAGTCCCTCTGTACTGAATCTCAGTTGCCCACTGCCATGGCCTTACGGGGCTTCCCAGCCTCCACCCAGGCAGAGTTGGCCAGGGACCATTCCCAATAAAGAATTCGAGTAAGGAAAACTTTTGGAGCATGGCAGAGTTTAATACTAATGAGCACACCATTGTGTGTCTGTAGGTCTTAGATGCATTTAATTTACAGAGTTTTATGTAGGTGTCATCAAATCCTGGCCTTCACTAAATTAATATGCTTCACTTTGCAACCCCAGTCTGACAATCCTCTTTTCTCCTCAGTCCACTGATGCTATGTGCAGCCCCCATAGGGAGGGAGCTATTCTTGTTGTGCTACTGGTGATGGCAGAGATTACCAGAGGTAGTGAGCAGCTGGAGGCAGTGTGACAGCTCCAAATAGCTTCAATTTCATTGGACTGAAGTTAAAATAATTTTTTAATCCAATGCATCATCCTATTTATAACTTCATGTGCTGCAGAGCTTAAAGTTCAGAATACATAGCTATCAGATACTGGAGAAAAAACGGAGCCAGGAGAGGTCTGGAACCAGCAGACTCCCACAGATGAAACTGCATCCTTGCTCCATCAATCACATAGTAAAACAACCAGCACCAAAATATTCTACTATTTGACATAATGATGTTCCAAAAATTTCACTGAGGTGCAGGAATTTCACTTCTGAGAATTACTGCCCCAGCCTCTCTTCAGATTCAGTATTTCTGCATCATTCAGAGCATGGTTATAAAGGTGTTTTTTTTTCCCCCACAACAACAGAAGACAAAATTGTTAATAGACTGTAAGCTAGAAATTGGTCTGCGGCAAAGCTGAGCCTCAACCAAAGAAAATACTACATTTGCTGTGCTGTAAATATGGCAAAGGAAAAAAAAGATCAACTTCATCTCTTCTCCCCGTGCACCCCAGATTCTTAAATTAATGCATACTGTCAAAATGCAGCTACAGAAAATACTTTGCTTTACTGTGGCTTTGTAATATGAATGACCTTAACTTTTCTGATGGCTTAAAAGGATAACAAGGACTTCACATCGTCACCATTGATATGTGCGTTTCAGAATGTTTTTAGACCTGCTTTGGCGCATCACCAATGAACCATTTCACCTTTTGTGCTCCTGAGGGGCTACTCGCTGCCAGCCTGGCTGCTAGTGCTTCAAGCACACACCGCTCCGCTCATTATAAAGTGCATCTCAAAAACTTCAGCAAAATGAAACAGCCTCTTTTGGCAAGGAGTCACTGCACGCTCCAGCCAGCGGGAAAAGACCTGCTTCGGAAGAAAAGTAGTAAGCTCCACTCATTTCAGGAGAGATTTGAATAGTTTATTTTGCCCAATCAGAGCCCTTCAGCATAATGACACATTCATATACACATATATGAACATTTTTTCTGAAACATTAATGTATAATACATTTTAAATTTAAAATACCAGCTGCACAGGTATTTTTATTTACAAAAATATTCCATACTTAATTTTTTAACTTTGTTATGATGACATAGTTCAGTTCAAGTACATGTAAGTAAAATAACTCTATGCAATCTAACATAGTTGTGTTTGTAACAGTACAGTTTGCAGTTCATATGAAACTATATTTGTAGACAGATGGATTTGCAATCCTACCTAAAATGCATATTCCAGTAATCACCCTCAGAAGAGCTAGTGGGGCTCAGCAAGACTTAACTGTAAGTTGCAATGAACAAAAAGAAAAAAAACCCACACATGTCCACACTAAGATATACATAAACGAGAACTGCTACACATCAAGCATGCTTACCCACAAGTGGGCAACGTTAGAAAAATTTACTGATGTTTTTTTATTTTTCCCCCATGGTGCTGGTACAATGGAACGGTAGCATAACTAGAAAGCAGCATGTTTTCCTAGTTCTAACCACTACAGATAGCTGAGCTCAGGTCTAAAATAACACAGTACTGTTATTTACAATTCTGTTTTAAAAGGGAATATTTAAAACATGTTCCCACCCCTCTCCCTTTGCATCACTTGCTACTGAATGGTAGTGGTAATCCACATACAACTCCTTACATGTTTTCAACTGAAACAGTTTAACTTCTAGTTATTATTTGCCTGGTAATATGTAACTTAGGTACTGATAGAAACAAATACAAGTGTCAAAGAAACTTACAGCTTTATGACAAACATTTCTAGGTGCTTTACATGAAAAACCGAAAGGAATACCGATTGACACCTTTCATTTCATTCTTCTATGTTTCTGTCTCATTTCTCTTTCCTTTTTTTTTTTTTTCTTTTAAATGAATGCCCTTTGACACATCTTTAAGCCTAAACTTTATAAAGTGTAAAAGAACCCAGAAACACAGTACACTCATCTGGCTTGAAACAGTAATTAAGTAGATGATATCCAGCACATTTTTATAACATGCATAAGAAGGAGAAATTGGCCCATCTTAAATTAGCTTTCCAATGAAAACTGAAATAAAATTGGTTTAGCTGATTTGCCTACGCTACACATCCTCTTTCTGTTTTACTTACTTCCTCCCCTCAAACTTCATTAATTTCTGTCTACAAAGTACTTGAAGACTTTGTGGCAGTAGCAAAGTCATCAACACCCATCCAAAAAGATTCACAGAAATTATACAGGAGATTGGCTAGAATGAAGAAAAGGTTCAAGCAACAAGTGACCCTGCAGCTTGGAGAGGAAGGCAAGGTGCTGCACACCTTCCTCCCCACCAAACTTCAGCTGCTATCAGTGCCCACCTAGGGTATGTTAAACCATGACGAGAAAGAAGAGGGCACTTCAGCCACAGGCTGTAAGTTTTCCAACACATGTTCAGTATACAACTCCCCTCCCCCGCGATTTACATGTAAAGAGCTGATGTATAATAAAGATTCATACATTATTCAAAGAAAATATTTATAGGACAAACCTCACTTGAATTTTGGGGAATTTTAAAAGTCCAAGGAATAAAGCTGAAAAAAATCTTTCACGTTTATACCTAAATAAAAAAAAAAAGCCAAACTATAGAAAACCAGTCAGCCACAGACTGCAGCTATTGAGAAAACTTTTATATTAGGTTAGTTTTCTGAAAGCACTATCTCCCTCTCCTAATTCGGGAATTGTTTAAGAATGATCAAAATGGGAGGTAAAAATAAGTATAACTGTTTCCTGGCAAAGAAAATGGGCTATTTGTTTTCATTGCTTAGTAAATGTATCATCTCGATATGAGATATGAATGTATTCATAAGCTTAAAACAACTTCTTCTATGGATAATATACATACTTTAAGTACTTTGACTTAAAAATTGAACATAACTATTTTTAAAATTAAAGGTAGAAGTGTACATATAAAAATTATTTAAAACTAAAAGTATATTGTTAAACAGTATGTATAAATATAACAGATTTTATTGTATTATCTAGTAACAAATCTGAAAGTGTTGCAGTAATTTATAAACTGAATGCTGACACAGGATACGTGCCTTTCATTAGATTCTATACTGTATATACTTGTATATACACATTTTGCTAAGAAAACACACATTCTAAATGATAGTCACATAAAGAGCAAACATGCCCGAAAGTCATCTGTTCTAAAGTCTTTATTGAACATATGTGTTTATATACAAATAATGAACCTGATCTGCACGAATGTAGAAACAAAATTAAGGAATAAAATACCACGATTGAATTAAAGTGCAGGAAAAATTCAAGTTTAAAAGTTCAGGCAAAATCAGTGCCATTAATTAAGAAAAAAAAAAAAGGAAAAGATAAAAGGAAAATAAAAAGGAAAAAAAAGAAAATGAACTTGCTTCCAAAAATCCTCCTTTGGATGTAGCTTTCCAACGTCACCTGCCATGCAAGTACAACCTCAGGCAAAAATCTCTGCATAAAGACAGACAAGGAACATAGCTATATATTACTACATTTTATAACTGACTGCTGAAGAACAAATCACTGGAGATGCCTGTGGTGTAACACTTTCAGACTTATTTGGAATACACACGTATTTACACATATCAACATTCAAAAGTTACAATTTGGCAGGACTAAGGTGAAGAAAAGCTTCTTCAGTTTACAGTTCCTAATGAGACACACTACATATAAACAGATAGGTAGCAGCAGTTTCTTACACTCCCATCAAAAACAAATTAAAAAGTAATAGCTCAATTGTATTTTATAGCTTTCCAGACACTAAAAAAGTTTCACACAACTAAAATGCTCGCGAAAAAGCGGGGTCCTTCCCCCCAAGGATTTCAATATACTTTGCTGTACAAAAGGTGCACCACCAATAGCAGAATAAGATGCAATTGTGTGTACGATCAACTTCCTTCCACAGAGGAGGAAAAAGGAACGTTTTAGACTAAAATTGTACAGAGCCCCTTTTATTGACCAAGAACCATTTGTGTATTCATCTCATGAGCATTTCATTAGTTCTCAAATCTAGAAGGATGCTCTGAACATATGCAACAGAAAAAAAGATTAAACTATGATAAGTTCTATAAGACCAAGTAATCCGCTACTCTTCTTGTACTGGCAGATGGTCTCCCATTGCTTCTTTTTTTTTTGCTTGCTGGTGGTTGTCAAATGCTTCTTGATGGGAAAATTAAGTGCGCTTTTCTTTCAAGCCAAGGTCATCTTCCATTGAACTGATACCATGATTTCCTGAACAGTACTTTTGCCATCTTCTCCACCCAGAGCCTGCTAGACTAATTTTTCAGGATTCTGTTGCTCTGAAATATAGTTCGTCTTCACCAGGTGAAATAATAATCAGTCATCTCAATTTATAAATGTGAGATAAAGAAGGGGACAAGTGTCAGCTAGGGTGTTTTATTTTTGGAAATGACATGGATAGTAGTTTATCTAGTTTTCTTCTACCTGGATTTTTAATAAAATGGTGTTAATTTAAATGCACTTTAATTAGACAGTAAAAAAGAAAGTAATTAACATACAGAGACAAAAATTGAATGGCAAGCTGAGTTAAGTAACTGGAGTTAACATAGCCTCAGTAGGTATGGGACAGAGCCATCAAGAAATCATAATGCTGCTTGTTCAAATTGTCACGTTCTCATTTGTTAAGTCCTTTTAACAGTAGACATGGTATGGTGTGCCCTCATACTGGCAAGAGAATTCACTTGTCTTTTTTAATTAGATGTTACTATATATAAAATCAGAAAATTTATCTATTTGTGCTACAAAGCCCAATCATATTTGCCTTTCATTTGAAAGGTGAATTAAGAGCCATCAGTAACTTCAATATTTTGCATCCTTTAAGTGTTTTGTAAGGTTGCCTAATTTATGTACCTGCAACATCACTTTACAATACAAATATAACCAAGGTTTTGCTTTGGGAACATTTGGAAAGTGTGCAAAAACACAACACAGAATGTGATGCTTGGAAAAGCAAACGCAAATGATTAATTTCAGACATTGTAGACCTATCAGCTTCTAAGTACTCCCTTTTATAAAACAAAACCAGTCAGCAACTATTCCTGCTTTGAGGAAAAAAGTCTAAATAAATTTTGAAATGTAGACATTTGTTTTAAGGAATCCTCTCTTTTTAAAAGAGCTCTGGTCATTCCCACTGTTACAGCTTTAGTGCAGCAGCCATTAACAAGTTAGCTCAGCTATATTATTTACTTCACCCAAACTGAACATTATTTCACCAATTCCTGATGTTTTACTGGACACTTACCACTGCCCGCATTGAAAACTGCTTTAGCGATTAAATTCAACCTTTAGGCCAACTGCCTTTAGTGCTAGGTGGGGCTAAGATAGGTACTTGTAAAATAGCTCTACTAGCAGGATTTAGAAATTTGGTAAACAATATACTGACAATTGTTAAATATTAAATGTTTGCCATTATTCACGCATCAGCACCTCCATGGAGTGTAAATCTGTTTGAAAACCTGAGTCCAAGATTATCTGATTTCATAGTAAAGAACTAAAGGGGCACCTAGAACTTAAGGTTTGAGCAAAACTATCTCAGCTATTTTAATTAATGGCTGTAAAGATACATTCTGTTAAACATTTATAAAAATTCACAGCATGAATGGAACCCACAGCCAATTCTAAATGTTACACAAACTGAACCAATAACTATTTTTGGCAAAAAAATAATATTTAACTGAACAGAAGTTGACATATTCTTACCACAATGAAGATGTTACCACATTTCACACTGTGCAGCCATAACACAAATGAAAACTCCCAGCACGACGCATTCCAGTCATATTATTCACTTGACTTTTTTAATGCAAAAATTGTGTATTCTCTTGTTTTGCACTTCACAATATGATGTGAATACAAGAATACTAGATCAGAGGTCCAAGAAAAGACTATGCACAGGTCAACTATGTATACAATTTTCAACATGAAATCTTCCAAGCTTCCAGCTTTTCCAATGAAAGAAGTGACAGCAAACTCCAACTCTTCTTCAACAATAATGGTAAATATAGTGAGTCCTAGAGAGGGTAAGTGTAAGTCAGCTACCGTCCAGCAAGATGAACAACTTTATTCCAGCTCTTGGACCCCTGATTTATTGCCTCTCCTCACAGGAGGGTATAACTCTGGCAGCAATTACAATAGCACAAAAACTTTTGGTATATGAAATATTAACACAGGATTGACCCTGCATTGCCCCTGACCACCTCACACTGCATTTTCCCTTTACTCTCTTTTCCACATTCTAGTTACCTTCTCTGTTCCAACTCTCAGCTAACCAACAGCTAAGAAACACTGAAGTTTTTTTTTCCTGTGTGTTTCTTTTAAATATAAAGCTCCTCAGTTAAAGCCATGACTGAGGTAAAACAGTGTGTGATTTGTGCTAGGAAACAACAGTATCCAATGGTGAATACTCCTTTGAACTTCAATGGTCCTGCCAAAATTAATGAAAAACCAAGATTTTTTTCATCAGGACAAAATTAAACAGCTGTAACTGATGAGCGTCATCAGAATTGGTACCACTTCTTGTCTTTGTACTTCAACATCATCTAAAAAACAAAAAACAATTTCTAATTAATGTTTTTATAATGTACCAAAAAGTACAATGATGCAAACAAATCATATGCTTACAAAGCAGCACGATAAAGAGGGACTTAGTAAGGCTTCTCACCACTGCAACAAAACATTGCTGAACAGTGAGGGTTTAGCATGATGAATTTTCTAACAGTAGCATCACTGCTGATGATCTACCCTGAGATAGAAAAAAGACATTTTTTGGAGAAGGGAAGGTTGCACAAGAGTCTTAGGGGATGGAAGAGATCTTCATGAACACAGAAGAGAACAGCCATCCTCTGTAGTTACTGAGGGAAAAATATTAGCTTGGATTTATGGGGTTTGCATCCAACAACTGCATCTTTCTTAGGAACCACAGGAATTTCACACAGAGCATTATTATTCTTATCCAATTAAGTGACAAATTCTTAAGTAATGGGAACTGAGCTGCACTTTGGAAGTCTGCATGCCACTCAGGCAGAGGGTATGCTCTAGACCAATGTGTCATAAGACAAAGCTGCTTACATTAGTACTTAATTATTGGAGTAATGATTGATAGATAGAAGTCAAGTGTCCTTTATCAATGATATTGCATTCCCTTTAGATACCTCTAACATGCCTTTGCAGAAGTCAGTTACACTTGCAAAACTTGCATTTATTTGCTAGAGAATCAGTTTAATGCTCTCAGTTTAACATGCAACAGACTCACCTCATGAGCATGTTTAGAGAAAGAATCAGCACTGTAAAGCATAGCTGCAGTTTTTTCTTCGAGTTCTCCTAGTTTCTGTCCTCTTTCATCTAGCGCCAACCGGGCTCGTGCTAGTTCACCAACTACACCAGATGCTGCTCCTTTGACACCTTCAATACCCCCAGGCCCTGGAATATGCTGGGCAAGACTTCTTGATGCCTTCCCAGATGCTGATTCTCCAACTGGAGGCATTTGCAAAGCAGCAAAAACAGAATAGACAGGTTTTCTATCATTATTAGATAAATACCAATGTATCAATGTCAATGTATACCAATGACACCAAAGAGGTGTCATTTCTTTGCATGGACACTGAACGCCTGATCATAGGCATGACTACGAGCAATACTCACTACTCAATGTTACTAGATGTTACTACTTAATAAAATTGAGATTTTTTTCAAACACATTTCAGCATTCCCAGGCAGGTTACAAAATTATGGCCTTTTCACAGCTTGAGTGTGAGATTAAAACTCTCTCAACAGTGCTGGCATCACAGTCATCAACAGAATTGTGCTGAAGTGGTTTTTAACTATACAGCTTGATTCACAGAGGTGGTGTTGGGGCTTCAGCAGACAAAGCAGGAAAAGTTTGAAAAAACAAGCTGTGGTCTGTTCTGGAAGTGTTTTGTGGTGTAGCCAGTCAGTATGACTCCACCAGCAAAAGTCTTCTCTGATGGAAGTTGAGTTTTAGATGCAAACACCTGAAGATTAGGTGTCTATGCACTCATTATTGTAGAAAACTTGTAAAAAAACATGTAAGTCATGAAAAGGCAGTACAGCTGTAAGAACAAATCAGCTCATCCTAAAGTAAACACCCACGAATGGCCAGTTGAAGGGCTCTCTAGACTCCAGTGACCACACCGTCTACATCTCCTTTGCTCATAATGGGACATCAGCCACCTAGTTCAGTCTAGACACTTAAGGGATGTGTCAATCTCATGTTGAATTGTATACTCTACAAAAATGTGAGTGAAGGCCAAAATATTTTTGGATGCTGAAGTCAAATCAAATAATCTTTAACTTTTTTTTTTAAACAATTAATTATGGTTTAAATATGTTGGTATTTTTCACCTCTAGAAAAAAATAATACTAACTTAGCAAGCTCTGTTGCAGTATTTCAAGGTTTTCTGGTTTGATTTTATGCTTCTAGGAAGAGCGATTTAGGTTTCAACTAACACTATAAACTTTTTTAGTCTTGGGAATTTACAGAAAGAGGAAAAATCATTTCACTTATTACAGATTTTGTTGTGACCTTCATGTTAAATATGACAATTCAAAAGACATCTGAAAATGTCTTTAAAATAGGCATTGAACTCACTTTCAGGCTACAATTCATTAGGCTTTCCCCCCCCTTTCAATACTATTTTCCTCTTGAAGATCTGAGTCAAAACAGGTCTTTCTATCAAAAGCCACAAAGTCTGACACTGAGTTATAAAAAAATTTGTAATCTCCTTCAAAATAAGTCAGAAGAGTCAGGGCACAATGGTGGAAACTTGAAATGATGTAAACAGACAGCTTCTAAAGTTACAAGAGTGCTTTTCTGTTGCCATGAAGAGGCAGTTTTTTCCTGTCCCAGTCATACTAATTAAACATATAATTTGTGCACAAAAATTTCTCTAATAGAATACTTGACCAACTTTTCAAAGTATTACACATATATAAATACAAATGGAGTTTTTAAAGCAGAAAGTGACCTCTAAATATTTGGTATTTGTTCAAAATGTACAGGCACAAGTAGTAAAGACTAATTTAGTTTTCACTGGATAGATCAAAAGAACCAATAAAAAAAGAAAGGATTGCCAGGGAGCCTTGTCCGTCTTAACAGCTACGTTTCATGTTAAAAAGGCAACAGTTCTTCTTACAAATAAACTTGCATAATATGGTGTTTCACCTAGCAAATATCTGAATAAGAGGAAGCTATTCTTCTTAAATATATTAAAATGCTGCATGCAACCACAGTAAAAAAAAAAAAAAAAAAAGCTGTCAAAAAACAACGAGAAAATGATAAAGCAATAAAAACTGCCAGATCTGAATTTTACTGTCCTATGAACAGAGGACTGAATTGAACTGTCATACAGTTCTGTCCTTGCTCTCATTCCTGAGGCATCTCTGCACAAGTCAAATGAGGAAAAAGAATCTAGCAAATGAACTGAAGTAGAATGGAGTTTTAATTTTCACACTGTCCAAAATAGTGTTCTTCAGAATCAGCCCCTTTCAATTTAACAGCATTAAGAAAATTGTGGTTTGTACTATACACTTCCTAAAGAACAACAAAATAAGGTCAGTTGTCCCATTTCTTGTTTTATAACCTACTCTTGAATTAATTGAGGTAAAGAAGGCTGTGAGAAAACAGTACCAAACTTCTCTGACCTTGTTGGTAAGGCATACAACACAAAAGCTATGAAAAAATAGTTGTCATTCCCTTTTTTTACTTTCCTCTTCACAAATGTAACGTTCTATTAATACACATAATACACTTCTCAAGGATAACTGGCTTGCTTGGGTAGAAATACCAGAAAAACAATGAATACTAAAAACTTACAGAGTTCTTCTCTGTCAAGTGACTGTGCCCCACCTCCAAACAGGCCTTTAAAGAACCCCCTGTTCGGTGCTTCTGGTGTTTCTACAGGAGTGAAGAGCTCACCCAACATTTCCTTTGCAATGACAAAGAGACACAACAAGGCATATGTTATTTCACACACAAATTAATGGAATATTCTTCCACTTTAAGGATTTATTTTGTGGTTTTGAATTTCAAAATGATATGCTTTAATAGGCATTTGCCTTGCAAGGTGACTAGGAAATAAAAATAAAAACGTATTTGGAAATCTGTCCAAACCATCTGTTCTGATAGTTGGAAGCTTATAGCTCATGAAATTCAGTAGCAAAGAAATAGGTTCAAGTAAAGCTGTATTTGCGCCTCAACTTGGGCAACACTCCCAATTTTGTTCTGTTAAAGCTATGTCTACAAATACTCATATCCATGCATGGTATGAAAGTAGAGCTTGCAGCCTGCATCTCTGCTATTTCAGTATTCTATACAGCTTCCAAGCTGAAGTGTAGCTGAGAATCTTTTCAAGCTGTTAATACCCCTGAAACATAATGGCTTCCTTCAAGTATCCTGAGTTAGCATTCCCCGCTTGTGTCAGCATGTGCCTCCACCAGCATCAATTGAACAAGGAGGTTTTGTTAACTGCACATGTTAAACAAGGAAATTTCCTACTGACCAAAAAGGAAATTAAGTAAGAAACTGTTTCAAGTACAAGAGGATGGATGAAACAGTAAAATTTAAGAGTAGGGGAAGTGATTAATCCTGAATCAGACTCTACAGTGAGAAAAATCACAGCATGAAAGCCAAAGTGCTTGGCTTTATGGCACACTTAATTACTGTAAGTATTGTGAATCTAGAACTGTGAACCTCAGAGTATATCTATGTCAGAAAACAGTAATTTTTTTTAATTCATTACCTGAAGATTTTCACATGTTTCTTGACTGTAGGTGAGCCTCTGTATTTCAGTTGGTGAGACAAGATAGAGTGCTTGTCCATTATTGGTGAAGCAGAACGTTCTGGCTATCCGCATATTGGTGAGTGGCAAGTAATATACATCCAGCAATGGCCTTAAACTTGGCAAACTTAAGAAAAAGAATTTTAAAAACCCCATTAAATATAGCAAGATTGTCTATTATTGATCAAACAGCTCATTTTTAAACTGCAATACATTATTTTTCTCTTCACCATCTGCATAAGTACCACATAAACAGAGTATCATTTAATGCAATTACAAAATCTCAAAACATAAATATAAGATTTTTCAAGGTAGCACCTCAAAAGTGAAATTTAAACATCTGCAGCACAGATGCATTTAAAAGCATAATTTAAATGATACTCTGAGCATGTAAATCACAGATTCACTTAAAGCATTATTCAGTAATTACTAACAAAGTATTTTGATAAGTATCTGCCAAAAGTTTACCATTAAACATCTTGTCTCTTCTCAGAATTTCTCCTTGACTAAAAATACAAGTCTAATAGATCTCTCCTCAAAAACACTTGGAAATACGCAGGGGTGTGCTTTCAAAGGAAAAACAGAACTCAATCTTATGAATTATGTCTGCCTTTTTTTGTCTGACTGCATATTTAAGAGGAAGTCCTCTTAAAATTCGCTTACCTTGTCTTTTCTGATTCTGCACATGTAACTGCAGTACTTACTGCATCAAGCTACTGAAGAACGGATGCAAGACACTCTCAGGCTGCAACAATGCTTTTGCTACCAAAGGTTCCTCTCCCTCAAAGTAATAATAATGCAAGTAAGAAGTGACTGAACACCTGATGTCTTGATAAAGAGAACCCAAAATAAATCGCTGTCTCAAAAACGTCCCCTGTGAAATTTTTGTAAAAACTTAAATAACACAAGATATTAACTGCAAATGTATCAACAATACATTAAGCAGCTTCTGCTGCAGATACCATCTGCATAAGATTATTATTTCTAGAAACTAAAAAAGCATTAACTGGGCAAAGCGAAGCCAAAAGCAATGAAAAAGAAAGACGTAGTAACCGCAACAGTTAAGTGTTGGTGTTTTTTTTTTTGTGTGTGATACTGAGATTTCTAAATGCTAAGCTTGCATTTTACAGATTGTGGATTGTCTCTTAGCAGGAGACTTCATCTATGACAAACAAAAGGAAGGAGAACAGGTAACATGACTTTGGAGGCAAGTTCTACAGGTAAGAAATAAAAAGCAATATTCTCTTGTAAGCACATCACCCAGAAATTACACTTCTGCCATGCACATATCTAAAATAAGAATATTCCTAAGAGTGAGTTAGTGACAGGGAAGTGCTTTGCTTAAGACCAATGGAAGCATAAAACATCCTTACAGCTTCAAGACAAAACACAAAAACATTAGATCAGATCGGACAAGCATGACATCCATGATAGCATTTTCAGAGCATCAAACAAATCTGTAACAGAATCCTAAGTCCTATCTAAACTTACATCAGTAGGTAAGTATGGGGCATCTTGGGTATGATACAATGCTCTGACAACTTTACACAGAGTGCATTAGGTCCACTTCCCAGCAGCAATTCATGCTTAGGAAACAGCGTTAATACTTGGGAGTTCAATTTCCCTACACAATGTAACAATTCGGTATTTATAATTTAGCACCTACCTCTATGCAAAGTTCTTTAGAAAACAAAATGAATCCAGAGAAAAACAGAAATTATTTGAATATGTGGTACCTAAACATTATTAAGTTCCGTTCTAATTAGGGAAAAAAGAATGCTTGCCCTGCAAGGTGAGCAGCATTTTCTAGAGATGTTTAGAATGTATATTGGGTTATAGATCAATGGAGTTAACAGACAACAGTCAAAACTTATTTTTTTAATTGTAGTATGCATCAGATCAGCTTTAGTTTTAGTCCTAACAACTTTCTGAAGAAATATCTTTTTAGAGAATTTCCCAAGCTGAAGGCTTGTTCTTGCAATCTTAAAAATAACCTTTTAGGAATTTCATTGGCACAATTTTACAATGCCTTGTTCCACATTCATCTTAGCATTATCCAGGACTAAAATGTAGGTGCAAGCATATAGATATATACACAATGCTGTTCAGAATAAAATAGTATTTGGAAATATTCAAGAAAAAGGACATGTTAAAATTACATAGGTGCCATGTAAGTACATTCAAACATTACTTTTACACATTTGAACTCATAACTTAAATCCCTCACTTTAGATGACTTATTACTATATTACAACTGCTAGCAATTAATCTTGCCTTTATAGCCTGAGTTTAAGGTCTTTAAGACATGAGCAAGCTACACAACAAAAAATGTAAGCTTGAGCCATAAGTGTGATGCAAACAGCTGCACAAAAATATGCAGAGTTGTGGTCAGGTACCAGCTGAAGGTCTGACTCAAGGCAGTTCTCTCCATCAGGGAGTCAATTCACATTTGAGAATCTTCATCAGTTTAAGGACCTATATCACACGTTTGGAACTATTTGTTGAATCAGGGTAGCTTGAGCTAAACTGGTAAACTTTTTCTTGTGTTAAAGGCATAACTAATAGGAATGCAAAATCAAAATTATCCAGGCCCAAGCACTAGAAGTTCATCAACACTGAGTGAATGTAGCTTTTTAGAATTCATATTCTTATGGAAAAGGAAACTTTTTATCTAGCAGAAGACTATTTGCTCTTTTTCTATTTAAGTTACTTTCAAACAGGTCTTACCTAAAAGTCATAATATGTCCATTGGCACAGAAACATGCAAGGCAGATACTGTTACTCAATGACACTATATCTCCACGAAGAACAAAAGAAGTCTCTGTTATGTTTTGCTTATAAATACAGTTCTGGGATGGCAGTGAGATAACTTTTGCCTGCTTTTCCGAACATATCACTGCATATTGGTTTTCACTGATTTCCTGAGAGGAAGAGGGGGACACTGAGACAGGTCGTCGCTTTTTTGATTTATCTTTTTCATCTTTATCTTCAGGAACATTGTGTTCTCTCCAGGGTTCATGTGCTGGTGGGACCAAAGATCCTGTGATATCCAGAAAAGCCATTCTCAAGATTGCCCCTTTTAGCCTCAGGATGGTTCCTAGGAAAAAAGAAGTTGAGCACATTTCTAAAACAGTTCTTCTAAATTGTCTTTCAAGCTACAAAATTCCTTTAAGAAGTTAGAAAAATAAAAAGAAAACAAGAACTTAGGCTTGCTTCTGTAGGAAAACATAGACATACCAAAACCACTGAAGCACATGCAAGAGCACACAAGTATTCAAGAAAATGTTAAACCAATATTCAAGGGTTAAGTGTATGCATACTCTTCCCTTAATAAATATATACATTTCTGTTGAAGTTAAGAGAGCCAAGCTGGAATGCACATTCATATTCAAGTCCACTGTCACAAATGCAACTGATTTCATTCTCTCCTGAGGAACACACAGTGAGCTTAATATCAACAATAAATGTTATTAGTCAAAGGTGAGCACCTCCTTTTTCTTCAAAACAGGTTCAGAAACAAGCAACATCGAGTTTTTTTTCTGCTGCAGTTCACACTTGAATCCACTGCTCTCTAGCATAAACTGGAAGAGGAAAAAAAGTTTTCCCTCCCCACTGTTTAAATCACTATCTCTGTAGGCCAGATCTTAATCTAATACATTTCTTATTTTACTTATATTTATTCACACACAAGTAAACACATGAACATTTGCTAAATACACAAAAGTCATACACATGGCAGTATCTTCTAAGGTTCATGCTGCAGATACAGTGATTAAACCTACTGTCCAGTCTGCAGCCTTGCCTTTATGATCACGTTACCAAATCTGAATACTGCTGCCTATACCATACTTGATAAGCACAAATCAAATATAGTCTAGAGGTCACAATATTCCTAATCACTATTTCAATCAAATAGCATTGCAATTTGCATGTCCTGATACCATCTGTGTGAGCAAAGAGGAGCAGAGCAGCATGTTCTGCATGAGACCGTGGTAGCAGGAAAGCTAAATCTATGCCTAACAGCACATTCAGCAAACCATTAATACATAATTACAGCAACATCAGTTGCTGTGTATCAGAAAAACAAGTTACAAGACCTCTCACAGCAATCTAAAGGAATACTTTATCACTAATATTTAAAGATTTAAAGCTAGTTGTTCAATATACAACCCTTAATTTGTATTCCCTTTTCATGATGCAGGAAAACTGAAAGTTTCCTACCTTATGACTGAAAAAAAAAAAAAAACAAACATTGAGCATTTGAAATACTTATCTCTTCTGCTATTTCTGTTTAACAATTGCCATGTACTACATTTAGGTTAGAAAACATGCATTTCTCAGCAAGCATACATTCAAACGGTATTTTTATATTATATGAGATCATATTTTCAACTTTGCAACTTTGAAACTCTTGTAATGAAGTAACCAATCTAGACTGTTAACCTTAGTAGCTAAACCAATGAAGTATATATATTAAGTTCCAATTAATCCATAATTGAGAAAAACATTTTCTTTAAAAAAATATGAAGAATGCCAACAATACTTCATCGAAGTATTCTTTAGCTCGTCTGCTTTGTACATACCACTAGGAGAAACAATTACTGGCTGAAGAAGTCTTTGCTCTCCTCCTGGGGGTAAGTTCAGTACAATGACAAGCACTGTACCTAGTGTGGTCCCAACCCACAGGCATGGGGAAGGTGATGTATCGGCCTTTCTTGTGAAAGTCTCACAAAAATGAAGAGCTGAAATTGCCTCACGTGACTCTTTATCAATGCTAGTTACACTAGAACTCCGTGATCGACTGAAAGAGTTGTCTTTGACATCTGAAAAGAAATCAGTATTAATTAAAAAAAAAAATGGCAAAATGCAGGCATTTAGAGAATTCAGATTCTTTTTTATTCTTCAGCATGAGTTATATACTAGCTACCGTCCTACTGATTATTACTCCTGTATTCTTCCTTAGTCATATTTCCTTTTGGCCCAGTTTTCAACACCATATCCTGAACAAAGTGCCCAATCTTTTTTTTGGCAGGTAGTTGTCATGAAAAATTGTTTTGCATATTTCTGTCTTCTTGGGACAGAGGGTAACAGTCATAATCAAACAGCACTCCTCCTTTAAAAAGGGAATTACAAACCTCTTTGCCAATTAGTTCATTAATCAAATTAAAAAATATTTGCCTCCATGGAACAGTTTAATAATCTTATGAAGAGGCAACTATTTTAGTTTAAGAACTGCACTAACATCCAGACAGCATGATAACAGGTAACCTGTAATGACTCACAATAATATTGTCCCACTTTAGGAAACTGTATGGAGGAGGTCTAACAGGCTACTTATACATACCGGAACTTCAGTAAGAGAAACATCAAATGCTACCAAATGCCACCTGGCACTGGTGTGCAAAGCTGAAGATGTCTGCTTTGAATACTGTACAAAATGGCACTAAAACTTTTCAGGACATCCTGCTCATTGCTTAGCAAATAAGGTTCTTGCAACAGTGAGTGAATTCTAATATTAACAAAAGCCTCAAACCAGTAAACGTGCTGCTCCATGCTAGCTGTGTGCTGTCTGTATATGTGGTGATACTTAACACATCAGCATGTCTGAATTTATCTGTGCATTCACAAATTAATGCTTTACTTTCTTAACTCATCATTCCAAAATTCTAGCACAAGACAACCCTTACTAGTAAAAGCCTGATGCAATTTATATAATGACTTTAAAAAAATTAAGTTATTGTTTTGGATCTTCGAATAGGGTACAGATGCAATGGGCATCCTTAAAGCAGGATTAAGAGCTAAAGAGCAACATTTAACCACATACTTTCTGGAAGTATCAGTTTTCTAATTTCATTAAATTATTGCAAAACTTTCTACAAAGAACATCTAACATGCATTTGAAAAGCACACAAACTAGATTTCAACTGACTAAATACAGACATCTACTCAACACAAACAGTGAATCGTCTCAAGAGATATTTGTCTTGGTCCAACAACGAGAGAAAAGTTATTGTCCTGCCGAATTCTAGCTAAGTCAAATGTAAAACACTGATTATAAAAAGAAACTAGGTCAACCACTGAGATGTTGACATCTTAAGTTTTCACCTTAAAAAAGAATCAAACCCAGAGTAAAACAATGAAAACAATTATTTGTTTTTATAGTTCTTCTAATGACCACAACCTCTTAAGATGCTTGTTTCTTCAGGCTTGAATATTTACTAACAATGTTTTTTCAAATCTAACATGGATTAATCAGTCTGAATATAATCATATGTTAACTGCAACAAGCATAAAAGCAAATGTGCATTTGTTGAGTTGCATCTGGTTGAATATTTGAAGAGCATGTGTACAGATTCAAGAAAGCGGGAGAGGGACTTTTTACAAGAGCATGTAGTGACAGGACAAGGGGGAATGGTTTTAAACTGAAAGAGGATAGATTTAGATTAGATATTAGGAAGAAATTCTTTACTGTCAGGGTGGTAAGACCCTGGAACAGGCTGCCCAGAGAAGTTGTGGCTTCCCCTTCCCTGGCAGTGTTCAAGGCCAGGTTGGATGGGGCTTTGAGAAACCTGGTCTAGTGGAAAAGTATCCCTGCCCATGGCAGAGGGGTTGGAACTAGATGATCTTTAAGGTCCCTTCCAACTGAAACCATTCTATGATTCAGCATTGGAATGGACAGGAAAAAGCCAATAAAAATAAACTCGCCAGACAATACAGGCATTGTGGAGAGTGGACATTCATTCAGGAAAGAGAACTGGGGGTAAAGAGTTTAACTGCATTAGTGCATACTATTTATCCTGAAGTCAAGGAAGAATCTATGTTTTGTTAATGGATTAGTTTCAGATTAAGAGGAAGGAACAACAGTGTGATGACCCACTGCACACCACTTTATCAGAAGGATGGAAAGATGAGGATCTTTTGAGCCACTAAACCAAAGGATAGGACCTAGTGGCAACGGTACCTTAATCACCTGGATCACAATACTGAAAAACAATGGTATAATGCAGACCAGAGTATGTTCAAGATAACTTCTGTTTTAGAAAGTGGAGGATAAATACAGAAGCACATACTTTAGATTTTGTTTCAGCTGTTTAGGGAGGAAAAGGGGTAGGTTAAAGATCTAAAGACAGAAAAGTAATTTGAATCACAGAATGTTAGGGATTGGAAGGGACCTCGAAAAATCATCTAGTCCAATCCCCCCACCGGAGCAGGATTGCCTAGACCATATCACACAGGAACGCGATCATGGAAAAGTAGGTTTCAAAAAGCCACGGAAAGAAGAGAGAAAATAAGGATAATGAACTTGAGAGAAAGGCATTTCAGCTGTCCCCTAGAGCCAGTACATATGGCCACATAAGTGACAAAAAAATACAAGCAAGCTGACAGTCTCTGAAGAACACTATGCAAAAGCTATCCTGCTAGGAGAAAAGACAGAAGTAAAATGAAAAAAGATTATAATTGCCTAAGGAAGTTATTTGCAGACCTGAAAACCTAGAAAAATTTTACACAGAACAGAATGAGGCATCTAAGTCCAGATATCCACACGTGTACAAAGTCAAGCAAAAACAGTCAAAGGCTATTACAATTTGGAAGGTACAAACTATTTTATGAGTATACCAGAAGTGAGATGACAAATTTCCATTATTTCAGTAGAAAGAACAGCAAATATTACATGATGTAGAAAATGCTGTAATTCTTTCAGGATTGCAAAATACCAAGAGAATTCCAGCATTCTCTTTTCTCCAGTCTTCATAAAAAAAGAAAACTTCTAAGTACTTATTGCTATCACAGAATCAATCAGGTTGGAAGAGACCTCTGGGATCATCGAGTCCAACCATTGCCCTGACACCACCATGTCAACTAGACCATGGCACTAAGTGCCATGTCCAGTCTTTTCTTAAACACCTCCAGAGATGGTGACTCCACCACCTATCAAAGTTCTATAAAAGAACAGGGAGTAAAACAACAGTAGAATTAGAATGAATTGGATAATATTTAAGTACAAATGTGGCCCAGTTTGCAAAGTATGATAAAATTCACCCTAAACTGAAATTACCTCTAAACCATTAGTAAACATAGTAAGGAAGAACTGACACAGACTGAAAAGAGAGATCAAATTTTTCTGCTCTTTCGTGCCAACAAGGCCACAGTTAAATCCCTCTAGTTCTGGGCACAAGAGTTTTAGAAAGATGTGGAAAAATTCCAAGTCCAGAGGAGATTAACAACAGATTTAGACAACACAACCTAAAAAAGAAGGAACTGAACTTTGTAAAAAAAAAAATTAACTGCAAAAATAAAGATTGGAGATATGATGACAGCTTTCAACAGCATAAGAGATGGCTAACAAAAAGATAAGGAGCACTTGTTATCCCTGTTCATTGTGGATAAGACAAGAAAAAGTTAACATGTAAGCAAGGAAGATTAATTAAGTAACAAGAAATTTGTCTAACTATAAAACATTGGAACTTTCTGTCTGGAATTTTTCTAAAAACTTATTTACTGGAGGCTCATGAATAGATGAGAATAAATTGTCAGATATCTGGATCCTTGCCATAGCATTGGATTAAAGGATCTTTGAGGATTCCTTCCAGCTTCACATTTCTCTGAGTGGAGCAAGCTGTAATTGTAAATTGTAAGTCAGGGTGGTCCAGCTCAATTTCAGGATATCCCATTGCCATGGACTCTTTCCTTGCTGATAGCAGCAGTTGTCAAATACAGAGTTCTGCAGCTGCCAGTCTGATCCTGGTCTGTCTTCTGCTTGGGTTGGGGTAGCGATTCTGCTGCAGGAGGGGCAGTGAGCTGTGGCAGACAGAAGGCAGCTTTCACATTCAGGCTGCATCTACTGCTGTAGGTCTACAGCTGCCCCCCATCATCTTTAGAGAACAAGGCAGGGGAGCTGGATCTGATCTACAAGCTGGCAAAGTACTAAAAAAAAACCCCAAACCTACTCATTTGTATGCTGTTTCAGTTATGCAATATAATGACCTTTAGTACTACAGACTTCACAACTGAACTGCTTCTTATATAAAAAGGTACTGTGCTTTTTCAAGAAAAACTATATTCTCAGACTGGTCATCCATCCAGACAGCTATATGTTATTTTCATTTAGAGAGAGTGGTCACAAGACAATTAATATTTGTAAAACTATGTCCAACTATTTGTTGAGTGGACCTCAACATATCCTCTTATTCTTAAGATATTTCATTTTTCAATTTAAAATGTACCAGATGGTTCTAATCAGGCAGCAATTTTTCTTACATTACCTGCTTATTCACGCTTTTGCTATCACAGGACTACTGATAAAGTGAGTGACAGATGCCTAAAAATTATAAGGAAAGTGTGATAAGCCATGTACTAGATTTGCAGGCTTACTTTATGATGACAGCAATGACACCCAAAAAGAGTGGAATTAAAATTTTAGTTCTACACTTCAGATAAATGCAACATAAAGTCATGATAGTTTACATAATTTAGGAATCTTACTTTAATGTACTCTCATTCTGTAAAACAGTTTTAGTAAAAATAAAAGCAACTATGCAAACTTACCTAAATCAGGCTTTAACTCAGTTGGCAAACTTAGCTTCCTGGACATCTTTGCTGAAAAGTGAAGTATATCTTTTTTTTAAAAAGAATAAACATGATTCTGCTGGCCTTTATTTGCTTCTTTCCCAATATTTAATATATCATTGTTTACTACATTAATTGCAGTACTTAACAGGATTTCTACTAAAGCGGAGCCTCATTTCCACAAGGGAGGGGTGCAAAGTAAAACATGGATGATACCAAAATCCCCAAATACAGCATTTTATGACTTTTGCCAAGCTTCATTTCTCCTCAGGCTTCAGGCAGAACTTGATGGATTGGGTGAATTTTGCTTTGGCTCAACCTCAAGTTTTTTCTCCTCAGGTGAGAGGACAGAATATAGACTTGGCTATTGCAAGGATGTGCACTGATGTTTACATTAAGTTAACATCCCATCCCCTTTTCTTCTGCCCTACTTCCTGATCAAACCTGAGATATTTAAAAGAGAGAAAAGATGAACTTCTAATTATGCTAAAATGTTAATGCACATGTGTAAAAAGCTAGTAATCTGAGATGCAATCCGCAACCTTAGAAGAATGAAGACATTAGAGAATAATTATGAAATCAGCAGCGTACAAACACTTGCAACACTACCAAAAGACAGTATAATTTTGAGAATATTGCTGAAGTAAAAAATAGCACCTGACTTGGAAAATTCTCTTTATAAGAACGGAAATCTTGCAGTCCATTTAAAATGCAGTAAAATACTAACAAATGCTCCTATAATAAAAGTAACTAGCAAACTAGTAGCCATACATCACTCTTCCATCTTTCTTCCAACAATTTCTGGAGAAGGAATAATTTTGATGTAGCTTAACTACTAGACCAGGGCTAGACTCTGAACTTACTTCCCAGCCACATGCTTGAATTTTGATATATCATTTAATTCTTCACTGTCTTGTAAGGGTAATACTTCTCTACATAAAGCAGATGTTGAGAATAGCCTTGTAATTCTAGGAGTACCTTGTAAATGTACTAGTCATAAAGCAGCATGAATCTTGCTGCTTCTCTCAGCTAAAAATGGAGTTAACTCATTCTAATTATCATTTCAACAGAAATTGTTCCGTTTTCTACATATCCTCAAGAACAGCATGTGATTTAAAGTTACTGCCACTCTTTCAAAAAGTGAAATACTGCATTGTATCATCAGTTACGCTCATCAATATTGCAAATGCTAGTTATCTGAATAGTTGAACAGTTTTATTCCTGTCATACATTATAAAAGTTTGAGAATAAGACTCCAGAAATAATCTTCCAATTTCCTTCATGTGTCAATGTTATAAAGTATGTCCTACTCAAATTAAATCAAAATTAGTTACTCTCAGACTGAAATGCTAGTCGCTTTAACCTATTTTAGTGTGGGCTGAAACTAAAAAGGGCAGTCTGACTACATGTTTTCTGCCCTCATCCTTGCATTGGCACTGGCATCTGCCCAGCTTAATGGTGAGGCTAAAACTCATCTAAATGAAGTTTCTGCCAAGGGTTGTTTTCAACAAGATCAACTCCTGTTTCATATCAGAGCTCAGCTATACAAACAGAAAACCATGGTACAAAACAGCACTAGTGACTAGGAGACCCATATTTTTACTGTCAGCTTGAAAAGAGATCATGACACTTTATGTGGAATTGTGAATTAAAAGGTGGGCGTTCCTCATCACAAGACTTGTTTTCTGTTTTAGACAGGTAAATCATAAAAGCTGAGATACTGGACAAAAGCTCAAGTATGCACACAGAAAATAATTTGCGTTTTCACTTTTCACAGCTTTTAGCATGTGTGAATACCAGCAATGATTAGTTAACTTAGTCACTTTGAAGACCAGAGTGGTCACTTTTGGCTTTTCAAATAGAAATGTTTAACACACATTTTTAACAACTCTGAGAAAACTGACGAAAAAAAATAAGATACTAGGTAACAGGTAATATAGCGGGTAATAACAAGTACAGGCAAGTGTGTTGGGTTCTGTCAATCCACAGTTTTAGCTTTCTGTTCCTTAGTGAAAGTCCAGCTGTGTGAACTAGGTTGATAAGGTAAAACAAATTTGTCAAGACATCATTTTCTACAGACAGTGAACTATACCTCATTAATAAGACAAGAGGATACATGAATTGTTAAACATGTCATTGCTAGAAATTGTGAATTAATGGTCTGTGCAAAAAAACACATTTCAAAACATATTAATGTGTCAAAACCATCAATAATTCAAATGTAAATAGGAAACAAGAACCTATTTAAATAGCAGTAGTGCCATCTTGTGTTTGAAGAAAAAAGTGCCTAGAGATGCAATAAGAAAATAGGAATATTTCACCAGCTAAGCCATTTTTAACTGTCATTACTTAGTATTAAAAAAACCCTGCTTGCATTCATAGCTGGCCTATGGTTTATAATATTTTTGGAAAATTAAGTTTTGCTATGCCTCAGATGAAAACCAGCAACATGCTAGACAGCTTCTATAACAGAAAAGATATATATCAGAGAAATGGAAAAGATAGGACGGAGATCTACAGAGCAAGCACTCAATGTCAGGCTTTTTACTCCAGTTGTAGAACAGGGCACAGGCGATGGTGACTGCGCCTGCAGGGTGTGCCTGACCTGAAGTAGTACCTGTCATCTCAGAGTTTAATACCTCTCTTGGTGGTGGTTGCTGCAGCATTTACAGTCAAGACTACCCTTCTGCAGTTGGTGTGAGACAAGGAGACAGAGACCGGGAAGCTGCTTTGCTCCTCCTGGCACCCTGCTGCTCAACACAATGACTATTTTGCCTGTGTTTAGACCTACATTTAATACTCCTCTAAATTAGAAAACCTAGAGTCATACACAGGCACATACACATTCTTTCTGTTAGTAATATATATAATTAAATAAGTATCATACAAAAGCATGATATTGGAGAACTGTCCAAAAACAACATTCAGGTTTCTTGAAGATTTCTCATAGGTCAGGCTTGAGGGGGCAGGTGTTAAAATACAAAAGGTTACCTTGGCATAGCGTGTTATATTTCAGCATAGCAGGCTCAACCAATTCAATGAAGAAAACCTGAAGGCTGAGACATGACTGAACTATCAACAGGAAGCTGTGGCTTAAAAGTAATAGTTACATTTTATTTGCAGTGGATTATCCTGAGCTGATACTTTACAATGTATAGCACATCAGTTTGAAAACTATAGTGATTTCTTGTCCATTCCCTATTTAAGGAAACAGTTCAAACCCTTTAAAAAAATTCTAAAGATTATAAAGGAGACAAGTGTCTCGGTGTTTTGACCGATAAGAGAGCAGTTTACATAAAGCCTATTTGATTTAACAATTAACTTTCTTAGACATACCAAAGCTCCCAAATTATTCTGTATTTGACAACTACACAGAAGTGAAATATTTACATTACCAATTTCAAGATGCTTAAAGAACAGAATATTGTACTGGTGACAGTACAATAGAGAAATAGATTATCAAAGCTGAAGTCTCTAAATTTGTTATAAGAATAATAAAACCATTTTACAAGAGAATGTAAGAAAATATGTACTTGATATAACCAAAATTAGATCAAAGTATTAAAAACACATTGGAAGAAACAGTCTTACCCTGGTGTTAGGGCAAATGAGAATTTATGAGCATCTTAAGATTTGATTCCATGAAAATAGCATTAACAGTCAATGACTTTAGCAGTGTTTGAAAAATTTAGGTGTACACTTAGAATCTAAAAAATGCAAGAAACCTTATGTCAATAGTAACAGCAGGGATTACAGAAGTTTGGAATTAAAGTTACTCTGCTTAGATGTGCCTACTAATATTGTTTGCAATTGTTTTTAAATTTATAAAATGCAGAAAATAAATAAAACCAATTTTCCTGAAACGTATTTGACATATAGCCTACTGCAACAGTTATGAAGGTCTTAGAGTCTACTAAAGCTTCTTCCAGTAATGGAAATACAATACCTCAACTTCTGACCTGATTCATAGATATATATTTAACTGCATGTATCTCTTAATGCCAAATAATTAACTGAGCAAAGTGTGAGTAAAACAGCTTAAGATTTTGCTTCCACAGAAGTTGGATCACAACACCTTTCTATAAAAATGACACAGCCTTAGAATGCTGCCTACCAATTCTTCTTCCATTCATTCCATGTTCATCTACATTTGGTACACTTCTCTGTACCACTTCACAGCACATGATTTATACCTTCAAATATTTGCCATTCCTGAGAGAAATCGCTGCTTTTAATAATGGCCACAGTATTTTCTATAATTTCTAGAAATGGTTAGTTAAACCAAGTATCTCCATATATCCAATGTAATTGCAGCTTTTCCAAAGTTCACCTCCAATGCAAATAAAAGGGAAATGTGACAAAAGCAACATATTTACAACAGGTCTTCACTTGAGTTACTATCCATTCCTTAGCACGGAACATTCACAACTGAGTATTTAGGAAAAAAACAGAAGACCTACTGATCTTAACAATATATATGGCAAAGCTGTAGTGTTAGTACATGAGGTATTTACATTTTGCTTTATTTATGCTATTGTTGCAGTCTTAGATGGTTTTTGATCCTTTAACAAAGCAAGAATTCTTGTCTGATACTGTCACTAATGATAGAAATCTGTAGAAATGAAGATGCCTCTAAATAAATTTCAATAAAGTGATTAAATTGACAATGGCTTCATATTTCTAAATGCATGTGTATTACGTTACCACCTTACAGCCCTATCACCAAAATGAAATTACTTCTCACTTTGCAAGCAGTATTCCCTTACTCACTGTTCCCATGTGACAAAACCACAGAAATTATACTAACAGGGACCGAAATTATCAATGCAAATAATTCTTGTTCAGTTTCGCAATCCATTTAACAGGTTATATTTTACACATTGACAAAGAATGGAAAGAACTTGAACTGATTGCATTATACGCCAGTGCAAAGAGCTACAACCATGCTACATACATCAAATTGATCCATGTGAACACAGCTGATGGTAAACAATTTGTTTCATACAACATGGTGAAGTTAATTACAGTAAGTGACACATTTTACAAAACTCATTATTCATTCACATTTAGTTGACAATTCAGTTTTAAACAATGAAATGCAAAAACATGCAACTATTAACACTGAAGAAGAGGTGTTTTACTTATGTGGAAGAGCTTAGAATGTATGTCCAGAAAGAGCCATGCAGAGTAAACATGCCAGATAAGGTATAGAAAACATGGCAGCGAAAAAACCACACATTCAGTGCACAGCATTGAACCACTCAAAACTCTAACAGAATGCAGATGAAATAATTAAGTTGCTTTAACTTCCCATAAACTGTGCAAGTTACACAAACCACAGTATGGGCTGACTGGGAGACGCTGATTGCATTTCAAATGCATTACTGTCTCAATCAGCTCTGCGTTTAACTTACACCCTGAAGAATGCATTACTTGTAAATAAATGTTTTGCTTTCTTAGCTGTGAAAAACATTCACAATACTTTCAGTTGAAAGGCTTCAAGCTGAAACACATGTCAATAGTTCTACAGAATTGTCATTAGCATGTTTTGTTAATACTGTAACATTACTCTGAAAAAAGTGAAAAAAAATGAAGTCACACTCATACTATGTTTTTTGCACAACATAGGCTGTCTTAAGTTCAGAAGAGACTGTTTTGGGACAAAAGGAAAACATTACCTCATCAACAGGCATTGATATAACATGCACAAGATTAGGTGTTTTTCTCATTAGAAGAATTGAACGCAAGTTTCTAGTTAGCCTGAATTTCCTTTAGGAGAACATATTAATCAATACTCATGTAAATGACACTAATTTTTTAAAAAATTACAGATTGACATGATGTATTATTGACCACCATTTACTTTCTTGAATTATATTCAGGCTTCCACTGTCTCAGAACTCATCTTCCCTAACATTTCTGTTATCTCTGCACTGAGGGCTCAACATAGTACCGAGCAAACTGCATATTCTGGCTCTTCCTCATCCTGTACCTCAGAGTGCAAAGACAACTTCATCATACTCATATTTATCTCACTGCATTTTGAATGATTATTCTTCTTCTCAGTTACTGAATTATGATGAAAGGGATTAATGGTTTAGGATAAAAGTTAAATTGCCAAACAGCAAATCAAAGGGAGACTACAGGAAAAGAAATCTCTTCCTCCCTAGTTGTAACCTATGGTTCAACACAACCTATGAAATACTTTAGCAAACAGTTTTACTATATAACTTAGTTTCAACCTTTTGATCTGACTAAAGAGAGAAAATGAAATCCTCCTACAATGACATACTAATGTACTAAATGAAAACAAAATGAATCATTAACACAGTGATTCTGAAATTAAAATAACCATATTCCATATCCCAGTTAAGGAAGAAGCGTCCGTTTCCCAAAATTCAATCATACAGCCTCTCGCCTTCTTTTATTCAGTGACCCAACTGCCAGAAGCGGAGTTAATTTCCATTTCAATCATAAAAGGGTTCAATCTACCTGCATACAACATATTCCAAGGCAATTTTGTCACCGAATTATTAGGACACAAGTCTGGAGCTGGTAGGGTATTGTGTCACTGTTGGATGCAGAAAAGTAAATACAGTTCTGGAACAGTAATGGGGTGTCCTTATATATATGACCAAGTCCTCTTCTAGATGATGAAATGAAAACATGATACTACCTCTATCTTTACCATAGTCATATGGAAATCTGACCATATGGCTATGAATGCAACACAAAGAAATTAAATCAGCCACGTGCTCTCAAAGAGAGCATACCTTTGCAAAAGTAGTGGAATAATGTTGTGACTTGCATAGACTGAACTCTTAGTATGGATTAGAATTTCACCCATCCAGAAAATAAAGAAGTGTAATTGTAAAATCAGAGAATTTAAACCACCAATATCCTTGATTTTTTAAAAAATTAATGTGCCCCATGTGTTTAGTACAGAAGCAGTCCATAGAATTACCAATTAGCATAGAGAATGAAAAATTAATAACTTAATGCATTGAAGTTTGAATTTTATTTTCTACTTTGCTGCTGTGTTAGTGTTGCATAGAGTAAGGCACTGGATTAGGAACAGAGCAGAATTTTTCTAGTTCCTACCTATGTCATTGGCTACCATCTTGGAAAATATTCTGCTTTTGGTCTTCACTGTAAAGAATATTTTAACAAAAAAAGATCAATCTAAGTGTATCAGAGGATCAACTGAAGAAAAAATAAGACTATAGAAAAGAAAAATACTGTACCCTTTTCTATAAAATTATTCATTTTTTGATCATCATCAGAATCATTTGGTGAACCAGAACCTATGAGTGAAGACAGAATGAAATGGATATGCAAACATATATCTTTGACACAAAACCAATGTATTAATATAAGCTTTGAGTTTAAGGAAGACACAAAGATGTATTAAAATATCAAATACTGATACTGGTATTCTCTGTACCTGTACTAGATACTATAAAGTCCAAATTATTTTGGTATGACAGGAATTCTGCCATATTGAGATTAACCACAAAAATTATAATGCAAGGTACAATGTTGCAGTGCAGCAAGCTTATTGCTAGAAATGTTTCCCTCATTGAATAAAATATTTTATTTACATTGAATAACTAGATTTCTCTCCTAATCATGGCTCTAGACACAAAGATTAACCTAAATTATGATTCACATAACACAGCCATAACAATAAACTCAAGTTTTGAATATTATTTTTTTCTATTGCAGTAAGTCACTGTTGGGCCACAGTTCAACTATTCTGCAGTCAACTCTGAGCCAATGCTGCCACCTGGGATTTTTCTCAATCCTTAGTACAGAAAAACCAGTAGTGGCTATAGGCCACAACTTGAGGCTTACCACTGTAATGAAATTAAAACATGATGCAACTGAAAAATGCCAAATTTCACTGGATTTTATATTGTGGAAGTGTAAAACAAGAATAGAATGCAAACATTTTGTCACTCATGAACACAAAAACTTGATGGTTTATAATGCTATACGATGATTTATGGGTCAGATAAATGCCCCCGGAGCCTAAGCTTATTACTTTTTAGCTTCTGCAGAAAAAGCAGGAGATAAAGTTATTATTTCTCTTGCATTTTCACAGTATTGTGTTATTAAAACTGTAGAATACTCTCTTAATTTGCACAGGCAGTAATGCCTTTCACAGTCCTCTCAACTGTATAACCACCCACTGGAGGAAGTTTAACCGAAGTTAATTTCCACTTCTCTTCACCAGGGCATGGAAAGGTGGAAGAGGTGGAACATTTAGATCACTTGAGCAAATGCAGACTTCAGCCCAAACAGTGGCTGGTCTGTTTTACAGATCATATTGTAGCAATCTAAGCCAATAATACACTCAACTGCCAATCCCATCCTTCAGTCTTAAAGCTAGTAACAAGGAAACTTTTTGAGCCTCTAGACTGGAAAAAATTTATTTAAATATGGCCTCTGTCCTGCAGCTCAAGCTCATCAATACTGTGCACCTGATTTCTCCAAAATGTTGTCTCTTATCTCTCTGAAAACAGAATGCCATTTTCAAGCTTCTTTCCAGCCTTGTGCTCTTGCCCAGAAAAGATGTAAAGCTTAAACCAAACATAAGGAACTGCAGCTCTTCTTTCTTCACAAACATCACCAAATGATCTCCGTATCAGGGAGGTGCCTCCCTCCAAGCACCTTTCTCAAAGGAAAAGTGGAGAAGCCTGCCATGAACCCCATCTCATTCACTAAGAGCTGGGAGGAGAGGACAGAAGTGAGGGAAGCAAGGCACAGCCTAACTTCGCTACTTCAAGATTCTATTTTACAGGGGAATGCAACAGTGGCTTTCCCCCTCCATCTTGTCCATTCACTATTTTTGGTAGTTTAGACTTATTTCTCTTTAGTATTCTGTGTGTACCTAAGACATTATATACTCTTTTTGCAGAATACTCAGTTCTCCAAACATCTAGATTTTAGTCTAATATGAACTAACTTCAAAATAGTCTTCTAATATAGTCAACTCATAAATTGGAGATTGATTTCTGCCTCTGCAGGATTAGGAATTTTCCCCTAATTCTGTTTCCTTTCAGGATATTTGAATCCATCTATTCTAAGTTGCCTCCTTTCTTTATCCTCGTAAAGAAATATCCAAATTGCATTAATTTTTAACCTACTTCAGCTAACACAACTCAGAAAGGCGGGAGGGAGGTAAACAGAGAGGAAGAGGAAGCAAATTGTTAAATTTAGGATTTTTCCAGATAGACCTTGATTTTAGTCTTCGGGCTTGCTTTCATTGCACTGTTAGTGGAAATGGTGAACTGAGTTTTACTCCAACTCCAAATTATGAAAGAAATCCTCTAATTCAAATTATATAGTGTTTTTAAGTTTTAGCAGTACTGGCTGGAAGTGGTTTGGGCTGACATTTGAGCAATACTAGAGCAAAAAAAAAGGATACAGATTAAGGGTTACAACTCATTAGCCATTCATTGTACACATTTCATAGCAGTCTATCAGAAACTAGACTTAGCCTGGACTTAAGTGGGTCAAATTCAAATACCTTAGTAAGAATCATCATCAGCCTCCTCAATCTTGACAGAGAAAGGTATTTACTGCAACTGCAACACTGCATAGCACGTTGTTTACAGACATTGATCTTGATATTTAAAAATGAAATAGGAAAGATGCCCTTTATTCTAAATGCCACAAAAAATGCATGCATTAAAGATGACAACTTCAGCATGCCAATACTTAGCATTACACAGGTTTGTCATGAAATCACATCTTCAGTTAAGACTTAATTAAAATTTCTAGTCAAGTTTTGCTTTGATTATAAATAAATTTAATTTACTCTAAGAAAGGGTTAGCAAAAAAGAAAATGACACTGAGTGATCTAAATGAGAGTTTTGAACAATTTAAAATTAACATCAAAAGACAGCAGTTGTCAAATCAGAAATTAAAATTTATGTTAAAATTTCTGCTAGAGCTACAAACAGGATATTTTCTTTTGTTATGCTTTCAACTGGGCTTTGAAAGGTACAGGCTACAATAAAAAAGGAATCTATCTGTAGATTCCTATATTGATTACCATTTTGCACTACATTGCAATGAGTGCACATATTACTTCAGGTACTTGAGTAAACCTGCAATTTTGTCCTTTACTCTGAGTACAGCTTTGAATGACAGAGATAAAGTGACATATTACTGTAAAAGTTTTCTCAGAGTACTCGTGAAGATAAGCAACAAATTTTTAGCTACTACATGAAATATCTCAAATAGTATACACTGACATGCACTATTAAGAATTTCCATGGCTATAGCATCAACTAGCCAATATTAAACAAAGTACTAAATAGTATTACATATTGCTGAAGCTTTCATTTAAAATATTCACACACAGTACTGGCAACCAAAAAAAAAGAGGGGAGGAAGTGTTAAGTATGGAACTCCTACTTTGTAATGATGCCAGCTTCTGAAGACTTCTGATTCCAAAGAAAAATAGTAATTTACAACTTATAAGGAAGCAAAAGTAAACTACCTTTTTTTACAGAAATAATCTTTACCACTTTTGAGGACTCTGAAACACAATCACATGAACTACTACAGGAATTTGTGCATTTCTTATCAATGTTTCAAAATTGCATTGTGCAGTATCTTCCCTGAAGCATAAATATTTCATATTATATCTCTCTTCATTCATCTTTATGACATATTCCTATTGCATCTCTTAAATAAGCTTTGTTTTAAAAATGCAGTTGTGCAACAGCAAAATTTATGACAGATCAAGAAGTTTGTGAGAAGACAACGGTTTTTATGTAATTACTTAACCAGTAAATGTTGACTTAAAGAATGCCATCTTCTGGGCAAATAAGAAGCTGAAGATCAGAGAAATTTATGATTACCTGAAGTGGGCGATTTGCAGCGATCTTCTGGCACCACTGTACCTTCATTAATATCACAAAGACCTGCTGGAACACAAAAACAGTGTATAATTAATACAGCTGCTATTTCGTCCTTTCTTCCACTGCAGTTAGGAACTTCATTGCTTATTAGCTACGAACAAGCCAGTTGTGATAGAATTTGTTACGTATTACCTTTTTTAATTTGGAACATTTAATTTGGACATTACCCACAGTGACTGTAGAGTCACTTCTTCCTACTGAAGTTTTCTTTACAAAATATAATTCCTCATTAAATTTCAGTGAAAATCACCATATTTTCAGCAAGACAGATTTATCAGAACAGTTAATTATTTACATGCTATAGATATATATTAAGTACAAATCATTTCTGTGTTGAAAAAATCCTAGAGGTATATTAAAAATGTAATTGCAAAAGAAAGTCAGATGAAAGAGTATTTTGAAGATTACAAACGTGTGCAGTATGATGTGTGAAGCTACAGCGCCTTTTTTCAAATTATTTTCCCACTGTTACAGTGATATGCTTTGTATTTGCTGTTGCATTGCCAAGTTTGTTTTCCAGCAAAATTCCTTATTGACATCAATTACAGAATTTAGGTTCTAGGGTGCTCATGAAAGTGTTCTTCCCTTGTATGGAGGAATTTCACTAAATTCTTACATCGTCAAATCCAATAATTTGAATAACTGCAATATGTTAATATCTAAAAGCTCATTCCTTCCACTCCAGTGAAGGAAATAAAGCATAGGAGTCCACAATCAGATGCTAAAGATGGAAGATGCCTCATAAGGGTCCTAAAAATTATTCCATAGCACTAACTAGAAGTATACAAGGAATTTTTCTATTTTCCTTTTTGACAAGAAATTGCTGTCAACACTGCCCATGATTAAGAAAAGTGTATTTTATTGATATTTTAAGGCTAGTAATGCATCTTTACATTTATATAATAAAATTTTCCTTCAGATATTTTATGATGTGATACTAAGGCAAACAAGCATGTAACACTTAACAGTAATAGTTAAGAAATACTTGTTAAAATGAAAGGTTTTTGCATGCACACAAATATTTCAGATGGTCAAAAATCTTGAGATGTGTAATGGTAATGGCTAAGGCAACAAGGGCTTGCACATGCAAAGCCTGTCTATACAGCTGTATTCTACACATTCACTAGTGCATCTGTACATATCTGTTAACAGACAAAAAAAATATGGGAACAGCACTACTCTTCTATCAAAGCTTTAGCATTTCCAAATACTAAAATAGAAGATAACCATTTAAAGGAAAAAAGGTTCTCCTGAAATATCATATCAATGTGGATCACATTAAAAGTATGTTGCATTCACACACAGTTTCATTTATACAAAACAGTCTTTTTTAAGATTACTAAGAGCATGTACAGCTTGAACCTCAAAACTCAATGACTAGGATTGATATGAGGTCAAAATGACCTTAAGGCTTAGTTACGCCTACACTTAACAACAGTCCAGGAACTGATTTAAATTCTAAAACATATGGTGAAATCCCAGGTGAACGCTATACCTTTCCACTACACAGGAGAAAGAAATTTTTTATCAGTAAATCAATGAGCACTATGGGATGATTGATCGTGGTACACATTCTCTACCAAAGTATGATTTGACCTCTGAAAGCACCAGAGTTTTAAACATACATGGGAGTCTAAATGTTTTGTACTAGACAGGGCTGTGTAAAAAGATTTTTCAAAAAATCCAAGTGCTCTTCTTCCAACAAGTAACACAAGTTTCAAATAGTAGCAATGGAGGAAAGACAAACCTGTACTGTGCTTTTAGAAATAGCTGTGTTTCTAGATGATGCTCCTTCAGGAGCCAAACTGTACAAATCCAAACAGGTAGTTCAGGAACTTCATTTCCTTTTTACTGTAAGTATTTTAATTCTTAATCTTCAAAGGAAGAGTTTAACTTCTCACACTAGTTTTCCTCTGAAAAGTGAAATCCTGTGTTGACAGGAACAGTCTTTAGCCAAGAATGAAGTCACACACCTGCATACTTGATTTCTTTGTAAGAAGTCTTGAGGCTAAGATTTGATTAATATACATCTTAATGAATAACTCATATCAATTGATCCAACAGAAAACTCCCAAAACATTCTCTCATCATAAACCTATACACTAATTTTATTCATTAGCTAAGATTTATCCCACTAAAGAATGAGAGGGTATTATGACAATCATTATGGCACATAAACATTGGAAATTAAGCATAGCCATCACTGCTATTATTTAAGAGAGAAGAGATGACAGGAATAGATAAAAAGTAATTTTATCTATGACTGTATTAGTATTTAAACTAAGCAAAGAATAACAGGAATGATCTGATTAAAGTGTGTGAACTATGAGGGTCTGTCCATGACCAATGCGAAGAAGAAACTAAGTGTAACAATTGTTATTGCTGTTCATCTTAAAATCCCAGGTACCCTGATAGAAGCAGTGTGCACACTGGCACTAAGACAGCTCTCCCAGAAAAGTTATCTGGTTTCAGGCTTACATTACAGCATACGTGCAAATTGCTATGGGTTACAAAAGCAAAATGATCCAAGATTTTCCATTTCAGAACTGCAAAGACTACAACCTGACCAGAATACAAAGATATGGAAAAGTTACCTTCTAATATACTTTTGGCTTCTCTATCTGAACTCTAGTAGCAAGAAATTTGAAAAACCCCCAAATGAATAAAAAAATCAAATAATGTTATTAAAGACATAAAAATTACCATGTTGCATTAAAAACTCCCTAGAATTACAGCCTAAATTAACTGATGTATAAAGTAAGTTTCATGAGACATTTGTCAGTTTTTCACATAAGCTTTAAGCAGATATCTCTGAAGAAACTACAGCTTGACTGGAAACTATAGCTTGACTGGAAATTGAAAATTACAACTAGAACTAGCTTGATATGACGATATAAAAGTTAGAATTAAAAACAATTAACCTGAAAAATGGTGTAAAAAAAACCCCCAAATCCAACAATTGAACTTTCTGATTCAGTTCTGTACTTGGCTTAGCCACAGCTGATGTTGGTCTGGTTTAATTGACATTTAAGTCAAAAAAATCAAATAGAGTTCATGTCCAGATACAGCTCAAGGAGAAAGGTGATAGGGAAAACAACTAGAACAAGCAACCCCAGAAGAGTTCTAGGCATGTGTTTTCTTCATGTTTGACCCAACCTCAGTTCTGAAATCCTTGTAGGTTACATTCAAAAAAGGCTTTTTGATGTGTAATAAAAACTAAAAAGTCACATGCATGCAAGAATTGCTTCTCCTAAACTGTCTCTGCTAGAACTAAGAAATGCTAACTTATAAAAAGTTGCATTATATCCTACTAGTTGAGAAGTCACATAAAACCTTGTAACTCCCACCAATACTAAGTTGCAAAAGGGTTAAGACTGGTGTCCTATGTGAACTTAATTATGTAAGTAAGCAAGGAAAACTGACAGCTGTCCATAAGTTTTGGTGTTTAGTCATATAATTATGAATTGTTTGATAATTTGGTACCAATACTGGCTTTCTTCTTAATGTCTCCTGTGATATTTAGCAAACAGTATACCAAGCAAAGGTCTCTGAACAGTGTAAGCCTCCACTGTGAATAGTTTTCATCACACTATAAAGCTTTTACTTACACATGTTGTGTCTTTTAGCACATGGCCGAAGTTGGTTCCCATCACCCCACCATTATGACCTGAAGGCAAAAGCTGACTTTATTTTTATCCTTGACAAGCACCTGGTGACACTGTCTAGAAGGCCTTCACAAAACACACAAACTGCATGCTTCACAAACTATAAATTGCCACCCAAAACATGTGAGTAATATACCTGGTATGAATCACTGATAAATTCCAAAACACGATCCCAACTGGGAGCTTGTATCTGTTGAGCTAGCCTGAAATGACAGTTTACAGTCTAGCTAGTGTAGAGAGCCTTGTCTCTAAATAGATGCTGCTTTAAGACGGGAATCTGAATTTCTTTTCTGAGTAGAAAAAATAAGATGACAGAAACACACATCATATTCTTGCAACACGAGAAGGGAAAATCCTGCATTTTTTAAAAAGTCTTCTTAAATTTTCAATTGGTTGACTCAGGACATGCCATTTACTAAATTATAAGTATGTAAGCAGATACTGATGATCTATTAAATAGACATTTTATGCTGGAACATACAGAATAGCAGGGTTCTTAATGAGGAAGAACCAATTCTTGCTGTGTTTTTTGGGCAAAAGCTATGGAAGTGGTTGAGTAACAGCACATGATGTTTTCCTACTCCTCTCTATACTGAAATAAATTTTTGGTTCTGCTCATCTTGGGATACAATGTACAATAACAATATGCTGCTCTGTTGCATGCTGTCTGAACCTGAACTTAATGTAACTAATTAAGAACTTGTCTGAATGCATACATAGGCTAGTATGATTTTTGTGTTGTTTTGTTTGTTTGTTTGTTTGTTTTTTAAATATGTTGTGGTTGTCTCAGAGAATGGGAAATATACTCAGTTTCTCTAAAACCACCGCATTACATACAAAAGCACTTTTTCTAGGAAGATTTCGAAATTAAGTACTAATACTCCCTAAAGGTTATTAGAGCTGTACATTAGAGCTTGTAAATGTCTTATTGGTAGAAAAATAAATTTAGAAGCATTAAAATACAAATGTTTTAAAGAAAGAATTCAAGGAAGGCATATCTTTCAAGACAAAACCAAGGAAGCATAAGTTCCTTGCATTATTGAAGACACTAAACACAGATATTAATGTTCAAGAAAGGGAGAATGCAGCAAAGGACAATTCTTTAAAGTAACAGACTTATTTGTGGAAAATTACACAGCAATAATGCTTTATTATTTAAGCTATTGAAGTCTGGGCAACATACACTGAAAGAACAAATAATTAGAAATATTAAAGGATAACTCTAGAGAAATTATTTTCAGTTTTCAAAAAGACTTTAGCTCCAGCTAATCAAGATACTGGGAGGATGGTGGAGGGAAAGAGACTTAACTACATGGTTAAGAAATAAACTCTTTGTAAAAAACCTGTTTTAACTTATTCCTAAATTAAATAGTCCAGGTAAATTCATCTTTACAATTGTTGGCTTCAGAAACCAGTTTTGGGACTTCTGCTCATCTTTTGCATCCCTTCACAATAACAAATCAGCAGCAGATCCTGATTTTCAGTTCTGTATCATCTTAAGGTGGAGGCATTTCTTTTATGCCTAGCTCTCTTTCTCTCTTGGCAGCAGAGGATGGAATACTATACAGAAAGCAATATTTGACTATTGAGCCTACCCTTTCTGAAATGTACTTTTTTCTCGTCGGGGGAAAAAAAAAATAGCAGAACTAACAGAACTGGACCACAATCTCGAGTCTTTTTTTTTTTTTTTTTTTTTAACTCCAGGTTATTCTTCCCTTAGTTTAGTTTTGTTCTACTCTCCTTCATTAAAAAATTGGGTGAGATTACCTATCTCTGCCCAAGGGCTAGAGAAAACTGGCATCCTAGGGAAAGGAACAATGCTATGCTTTTAAAAATCAGCTTTACATTCTTCAAATTCTTGGATGCTGTGAGTGATGGAGTAAGTCAGAGAAGCCCTCAGGTAAATAATGGTTCTGATGGGCTACCTCCCTCACATAGGCACCTGAACTTCAACACTGCTTGGAAACCCCACAGGGCTGTGCAATACACAGACACCTCCACTCTTAATGAACAACATCTTTGTAGAAGTAAATTTTCATTTTTAATAGACAAATCGCTGCCTTTTACAATGTTAAATGTTAATATTATTACTATTAATAATAATCTAACACTAGAGTTCTGAAGGTTTTTCTTCCAGAAAGGGGACCAAGCAAGGGAAGCTTCTAGCCTCAGATCTCAAAACAATACTAAGTTTGGTGAGCAAGATCTAGGTCTGTAGACATTAGTAACTTCTAAGACAGGATCTCCTTTTGATTTTGATATTTATTTAAAAATACAAAATACAGAGACTATTAGGATTGCTTTTTTTCCTTCAAGTTTCTTTTACAGATGTCATGAACAAGAAACACGATAGATGCGTGATGGCTTAAAATCAGTTTCTAAAAGTAAAACAATTCCTTAAAATGGACTAACAAAAATATTTATGGTGAGTGAACAAGTCAAAAAATCAAATTCAGATGTTCAATATTTTATTGTCATGAGATGACTTACTTATATAAGAGGTGCGAAGCTTTTTCACAGACTCTGAATATAAGTTAGAAAGGCCGCACATGCAAGAAGCCACAGTCAGCATACCTTTATGAAGCAATGAGAAAAGGAAAGACGGAGACACTAACAGTACATTTGAGACAGAAAAGCCAGCAGAATAACTTGTATAACCGGGTTTATAAAATGCTCTTGCCATGCAGATAGTATTAAAATGTAAGATGAAAAAAATATATAACTTCATGTAACAGTTATATTCATGAGCAAAAATTAATATTCATGTTCGTTCATGAACATCTTAGAGACATGGCTGTAACTCAGTTATGCAGATCCAATACATTAATATAACAAAAGCCAAGAAAACAAAGCAAGTAATGTTTAACACTCCAAAAAGGCATTTATAACCTAAATGTATGAAGCAGAATTTAAGCCCTTTACACCCAAGAGGAATTAACACAGTCAACCAGTAAAGCTATTTCTTTCTTTCTATTTCTTAAAAAGTAATGGTTTTAATTATTTTATTTATTAGAAGAAAATATTTTACCTGACAGGATACCAGCTATGTATGTTTTGCTCTATATTCGTGATTTTTAGACCAGTTTCCTCAGTTGAAATAAGGTGGTTGGTGCTAAGTGGATCTTTCTCAAACCAATGATTTACTAAAATACATCTTACAGCATCCATTTCAATTTGAATAAAGTATTACCCAAAGAACTTACCTGGACTTTATTCTGAATCTCTTAAAAAAAATAAACCAACCCTAAAGCATGAAGAATTTTTTTAACCAGTTTACTTCCTATCGAAAAATAATCATTTGGGGCAGCAGTGACATTGTTCATCATTCGGTCTTTAGTTGCTTTCCAAATTAACTTAGAAGTATCCACTACATAACAAGTGGCAGAAAATAATTTAAAAATACTAAATTTTCCTTTTGGCAATAAAAAACTTGGCATTTTGAGTAAAAAGCCACTTTCTTCCTCAGCTGCAAAGGAACACCCTTCTTCAGTATATTTTTAAATTAAGTCCTTTTTTCAGAAAAGGTTTGTTTTACCAGTTTGTATTTGGAAGTTTATTTGGTTCATTTAAATCAAAGGCTTCTTCTCAAGCATAACATAATAGCATACACAACCTAACATGCTTTAGCTCATCAGGGACATTTCTAGTCAAAGTTTAAAATAGGAAGCCAAAAGGTCCCAGCAGATACGCTGGCTATCTGCAAACATTAATGGGTTTACACAAACATGTGATATCAGTACTAGGTTTATTAGAAATACCAGGATACTTCTACTTCTTCATGCAGTGTTATTAAGCTAAAATCTTGTAAACTGAATAAATCCATTGTACATTTATACTTTTATCTGTTCACACAGATAATGTTTTCCCATCTGCTTTTTCTTAAAACATACATTACACTGAAAAATAAGTAACGATATCAAGCATCAGTAGATTCCACTAAGCAACAGTTTTAAAGGAAACATGACGTAACAAACCTGCAATAGTGACATTAGGGACAGACCAAGAAAAAAGAATGAAACCACAATGGAGAAAAGTATGCTTGTATCAAAGAATACACACTAATAGCCCAGATAAGCTCATAAAAAAGGCACAGTTGGTTAAAACAAGTTTTGGGTTACTCACCTCCAGATGGTTGCCGAGTTTTTCGGGGAGATCGTGGCTCCCTGCGATAAGGATCATTGGAGCCATACAGTTCAATAGTGCCTAGATTCAAGAGCACTGTCTTCTGGAGGTAATCAACCATGGCAATACCATTACAGTTTCCAAAAACTACTCTGGAAAATAGAAGTGGAAGGAAAGACAGTGCTAATCAAATGTTGGTGAAGTTTTATATCAGTATTTGTCGCTATTCAGCATTTTAAGACTTCCTAATTTTTTATGAATCACCCTAAACTAGGCATATTTATAAATTACTATTTTAGAATGCAGTATTGTTTAATTGTTCTCTTGTAAAAACATGTGACACTGAATAGAAGAGATCACCATCATTATACTTGCCAACCTATCTGACAGAGCCTTAAATGACACTTATTCTTGGCTGTACAGTGCTGGGTGAGGAAGAGCAATGCTGATTTGTTTCTGATGTCAGCATCATCAGGATCTGCCATGACCCAAAAAGAATTATCTTTTAAGCACAGGAGACCAATTGCCTCTCTTGTGTTGCTGTGCAGCTCATGTGAACACACATAGAGACTTAATTCTTAATAGATAAATTTAAACTACTTTAACAGAATAATGAGAAAACTGTGTAGAATATACTTACAGGCCATACGCTGAGTTGACTGCTAAGCTGGTTATCTGTTGAGGAGGTTCTCCACTGACCCACACCAGCTGGATAACTAGCTCAATTTGGTAGCCTGGAGACTGCTTGAGAGGAGAATTTTTAACTCTGCCGAATAAACAAAAGATGGTATCTTTTTATGACTCTCCACAGTCTTCGTTTTTTCCTTACGGGCTCAGAATTCATTAAATTCTACACCACACTCAACTTTAGAAAGTTGGAAAATTTAAAAAAAAAAAAAAAAATCAACACAAAAACATAAAAGCAACCAGAAAAAAAAAAAAAAATCACATTGGAACTGGTCATTCTCTTCTTTAAGAGCCCGTTTGATTCATTACCTAATTAAAAATCAATTGAGCAATTATCACATTCATTTCTCTCCTCTGCAAGAGCAAGGCATGACAGCATTAGCAAGCTGTATTGATTTGAATAAAGGTGTTCAGTGTCTAAAAGGAAGGTGGTACCCATTCTTTTCAGAGTTCCTAAAAGAACTCTGATTTAGAGAATAGAAGCGGATGAGGTGTGCATGCGGAAGCAGCATACTGAAAAGGGAAACGGAAGCACAATGTATTGAGACAAATGCAAACAAGAAACTGATGATATGCTAAAAAAAATGAAAGCAAGGTAAATTACTATAATGGTAGACCAGGTGTATGGAATTAACCTGGGAACAGTGGAATTTAAGTTCCTGGAAAGATTTTGTTTACGTACTGATGAAAAAACTTACGAATGTCCTGCAGAAAGGATTAGGTCTTTCATCTTTTAAGATGAAAAAAGTTACATAGAACATAAGCTCCTCCAGTTCCTGAATTCCTCTTAGTTTACCCATTCATTCTCATTAATGTATATTTGGTTTGCCAATATTTTACAAAAAATCAGAATTTTCCAATTTTTCTACTCTGTCCAGTTTTCTTTAGACACTTCTGCAACTCAGTACAACCAATAAGATACAAAAACTCCCACCCAGAGAAAATAACCCCATCAGAATTAGTTATTTTCTGGATGGATGCACTCAAAGAATTAAAATCCAGGTTGGGACCTTAAAACTTCAGAAAATAAAAAGTACATACATATCTTAATTTTATATCTGAAAATTAAGTTCAACGTTCATTCTGTGAGGAAAATGTGATGGTCCAGAGGCCTCATAATGCCCTCTTGTAGAAGAGTAAAAAAGATTGTCTTATTTTAACTTTCATTTCTCAAACGTGTAAAAGTTCACGCACTAAGAGCCTTAAGGAAAACCTCCCAATTTAAAAATCTGACAACTGATCTAAGATCTACACTGTGAGCACTGTGCGGCATCATGCAAAATGAAGATCCATGAGAATGGGACATTTATTTAATTCTGTTTCCTGTTCCCAAAATACAAAGCAGTTCCCTTAGACAGCTATGAAAAAAGTATATTTATAAGCCTAAAAAGAGTTACCTTTCAGTTAGTTATTTGTAAGCATTTTCATTGCTTTTGATTTTGCTCTAAAAACCTAGGGCTCTGGAAAACTATCAGGTGAAATCTGTTCAGACATACTTGGCCTAAAGTTAAGGAGAGCCACAAAACATTAAGTAGCCTATTCATTTCAATGAGCAATAAGATTTCAAAGTAACTATATTGCTGCTATTGAAAATGTTTGCTCTAAAGCATGAGCATCTATGACTATACTAACATCTATGCCAAAATTTCCTAAAGGAGGCAGCAGTCATACAGGAAGAATTTTAAGATTTTTTAAAAAAAACAGCTTATGAAGTTTAAAGAAATTAAGACTGCAATATTGATTTGTTAAAACAGAATTCAACTTCCAGATATTTGGAAAACGTTGCTCTAAGAAATAAAACATTTTCACCAACAATGACATTTCTGTAATAATATCAAAGTACATATATCCTCAGCACATATTCTTGTAAAGTTTCACACTCAACAAAAGTATAACAGAATATCCTTACTTTAAACATGGGACATTATCACGAAGTCCATCAGATGAACTGCTACTAGTAGATGGATGAGACTGAGGAACAATGGATTGAGGATTGGAACCTGTGCCTGGAGTTGGTAAAGGTGGCACCTGCTCACCATCTGGAGACTCAACATCATTTATTTCATATAGCAGACGTACTTCCAGCATCTGCAAATTAAAGTAAAAAAATTGTCAATAACCTCTGCCTTTCAGAAAACTAGATATGAAATAAATGAAGTGTAACTGAAGATACTAGCGGTAAGAGTGACATCCAGGACTTTTCCATCTTTTAAAAGATAACAGTAGTTTAATAAACAATGCAACCTAAACACACACATGTGTCAGATATACAGAGTCATACTAACTACTACAGACTGAATATCTGAAGATTGCTAAAACTTGAAAAATCTAACCTGTTGCCCAATATTTAAAAGTTTGCTGCTTAATGCTGGAAAGAAATGAAATACTGGATACAAGACCCATTTAATTATCATTCTGTGCACATAATAAGTTCTCAGTTACGAAGGTGACTTGTTTTATGTAGTTCAGGAATGCTAAAACTAAGGAGAGCTGAAGGCATATAGAGAGCTACACTTTATACTGTTGTAGCACTGTACACGTGGGACTTAGTTCAGTTTGATGCTGCACTGAACTAGACCATTCATTTTAAAGAAACAAAGAACTATCCAGTATTTTTAAAAGCATTCCTAGTACTGAAGAATATTTTGCTAGGGGCTGATTTGTAAAAATCATTTAGAAAAACTATTCCCTCTGAAGGGAATGTACTTGTACATAAGTAAACACCAGAAGAAAAAAAACAAACAACAAAAAACAAAAAAACACCTCATCTCCTTAAACTGAGACTTATCTGAACGGGGCTGAAGTGGGGGCAGAGGGGGAGAAAAAACCAATTACATTATGATTAATGCTTTACTTATAACATACAATATTTTATAATTAAATGGCTTCAAGTTAGCTTTTAGCTTATACATTCAGATAAGTAAAGTTGCATATGTCTGATTTAACAAAGGACTTCTCAAACTCTTGTAATAGAGCTCGTCATTGTATCTTACACAGAATAAAACAGTGACACAGCAAAATCCTTAACAGACCTTAGGGCATATCTGGCATGCTTCTACTCTTCTGACTCCGCATACTGCAGTAGTTTTGCCAAGAGAGATGGTAATTATCAGGAATCAAGCAAAAAAAGGAATTGACTCCCCAAGAGCTTTGAAAATTCTTCAATTTCACATCTCATTCACTTCTGTTTTCATTTTAACTTTGATATAGCCAAGTTTATTTGCTTTGATAGATAGAATAAAGAACTATTATTGGCTGCAAAACCTGAAAAAGCCAATGAAAACCAAAATCTTGGGGTGCAATTTTCACTTTTGCCGAATTTCATAATTTATTATTTTTCCTCCACAAAAATACATCTAATTTTAAGGCAATTGTTTTTGTCCATTTAACTAATAAAATGAAAGACAATGAAGTAAATTGCTACAACAGTCTTCTTATAGCTAAATCCTGAAGTTAAAAAATGGTTATACTAATTACCGGAATGACTTCCGTTGTCACTTCCTGCTTGCTGAACCTGTAAATAATGACATGTGCAGAAACTCCAGCTATGCACAGCATTCTACTTTCTGGACACCATGAGATGATCTGAATAGCATATGGATCTTCATCTACTATATCTGTGCTTGGCCTGTCATCTTTATTCCGTGATTTTTCAAATACTTTGGCTGTTTTTAGCTTATAGAGTACTTGCAGCGTTACTAGGAACAAAGCAAGAGAGATAAAAATTAGTTTTGATTTAAACAGATATTTTTCTCATTAGTTTTTTTTTAATTTAGAAACTTCTCTTCATAGATAAAGCCACTATATTGAACAAGAGAGGGCAGAGTAGAAGCACTGAATATCTGTGATGACTCTGCCTGTGCAGTGCACCACTTGCCAATGCAGGATCGGTTAGTATAAAAAAAAAAAACCAACAAAAAAAAAACACAAGCAAAAACCAACAGCACTTTTCCCGAGAGATACGTACTAAGCTTCAGTTATAAACTAAGCCCCCAGCTTCTCAAGTTTTAACTATACTTAAGAGATCTCTTTATAACAGTTAACATCTAACACAGGCTATACCCACAACTTAAGCCTACCTATGGCAGAGAAAGTGAAGCTCCTTTCCTTTCTCCTTACAGTATTTCAAACCCATGGCCTCTCAGCTGTGTTCTGAGACTTACAGGCCCAGTTCCACCAATTTTCATTTCATCCTGTCTGATCATTCAAAAGCACTGCCCTCTGATCAGTCCTCATTTTTCTTGATAGCATGTTTCCTAGAACTGTTCTAGTGAGGCCTTGTCACAGTTTAAAATTGTGAAAGAATTACTCCATGCTGGTTTTACAGATATTCCGACTTATTTACCCCAATGATTTTTATTTTATTTGTGCAACACTGACATTGCAATCCATTAGACCTCCAATTTTTTTTCCAGAACATAAGTTCTGAGTGTAAATCATTGATCCTATATCCAAAGAAATTGTCTTGGATGCTATTCAAGAATTAGAAGTATCATTCTCAATTGTAATTCTAATTCTTTCTTACATTTCTTTCAACTGTCCTGGTGTTGCTTTCAAACTTCACAGGCATATTCTGTAGTCAATGGCCCAAATCACAGCTACAAATACTAATCATATCATTAGGAAAACTTGTTTTATAGCAACCTTTCTCCTCTTCCATATTTCAGTGATTTTACCTGAATCACACTTTCCTAGTTCATCTGTAAAACTGTGCTATTTCACAGAATCACAGAATGGTTGGGATTGGAAGGGACCTCAGGAGATCATCTAGTTCAGCTCCCTACCAAAGCAGGTTCCCCTAGAGCACATTGTACAGGGTCACATCCAGGTGGGTTTTGAATATCTCCAGGGAAGGAGACTCCACAGCCTCCCTGGGCAGCCTGTTCCAGTGCTTTGTCACCCTCAAAGTAAAGAAGTTTTTTATCATATTGAGATGGAACTTCCCATGTTTCAGTTTGTGCCCATTGCCCCTTGTCCTGTCACTGTCACCACTGAGAAGAGTCTGACCCCATCCTCTTGACACCTGCCCCTAAGGTATTTGTACTTATTGTTAAGATACCCCCTCAGTCTTCTCTCCTCCAGGCTAAACAGACCCGGCTCCCTCAGCCTTTCCTCGTAAGAGAGATGCTCCAGTCCTCTGATCATCTTTGTAGCCCTCTGCTGGACTTTCTCCAGTAGTTCCTTGTCTTGAACTGGGGGGGCCCAGAGCTGGACACAGTACTCCAGGTGTGGCCTCACTAGTGTAGTGTAGAGGGGGAGGATAACCTTTCCTTGACCTGCTGCCTACACCCTTTTTTTAAAAGGTTTTAAAATCAAGACACAGGATACTTGCAGTTCCTTCCTTAACAGGTTTATTTATCTGTTTTAGAAAGAAACTGAATGTCTTTAATAGGATCTCCACAGGATCTATGCCGAATAGAATTTTTAAACACACAGAATCAATCAGGTTTTTTTCCCATGCTCCCCCTCCAGGTTCCACCCCCACCCCAAACTGAAATTAAAGATCTCTAACACTCCAAATACTCCTCCTCCCAGTTTTTAAACATATACATTGCATCTGTTCCCTCCCACACCCACACACGCCTTAGCATTTTGGAATCTCACCAGTCTTCCACAATTTTTCAAAGACAACTGATAATGATTCCAAGATTGCTTCAGACAGGTTTTATGTACCAAGAGTTAGGTTAGTCAGAACTAGATTAATTAAAACATCTAACTCCGTGTAGTCCATTCTACTTTGAATTCTTACTGCATTTCTCACTGTTACCTGTGTAGACCATCAGATGCAATTGATCCTTTAACTGAAATGTAAAATGGCATCAGACTCTTCAGGACTGTTCAATGTTCCAAAGAAAAGTGTCTTTATTCTACTGTTCTCCTGTCTTTCTTCACAAATGCTTAGATCATTTTATTAGCACAAACTACTACTGGTTCCAGTTCTCATTTTTAGGTACTGTAATTTATGGGGAGCTGATGTCTTATAAGCACATGCCTCTCTCCTGTCTAAAAAGACAGAAATAACCTACTGAAATTCAATTGTACTAAAAAGGAATGCATTTGCCCGTCATGTATCTGTATGCTCAATAAGGTGCTTCTAAAAAATTGTAGAACTCTTCCATTCTAGCTGGTCCTTGGACTACCAGTGCATTTTCTCTGAGGTGGTAAAAACAGTGAAAGAATTAACTAAGAAATAATGTTAGTTTTATTTAATTTTAAATCAAAGTTTCCTATGGAGTCACTGACTACATGAGGCAGGAAATAATGAGAACAACTAATCTGCAATTACATTCCATTAGAGAAATCAGTAAATTTAGAAAACTCCTACTGCACAGGAAAAAAAAAAATCTCTACACAAAACACTTACTTGCTGAGGCATCCCAAAACTTGATTGACCCATCAGCATGCCTATGAAATATTAAAAATTAATAAGATGGTAAAATGGTTAGTTGGAGTGTTAGACCTCTTTGCTACTGATTAGAAAATATATGGCTAACATTCTATTTTTATTAGTATTCTTAGTGACACACTATTTTCACAATTTATTAGAAGGCAGTATTTTACAAACATGTGTCCCAATTACTTTGGACAGAAAGGATTAAAAAAAAAAAACATTTGGAGGCTAACTCCTTGAATTTCCACGGTGCTAATACTAATTTACCAGTTTAAACACTGATTTTAGTTATCTGCGTTTCCCACAAGCAGTTTGGTATACCTTACCATGTGTTGTTTCTTAAAAGATGCTCTTTAATTTGGAGTGACACTTGTAAAGGAGATGCCTAAATATACTGTATTTCAGTGTAAATGAGTCACAACTTGTTTATTTACCCTTGAAATGGAGAATCAGATGACTAGATTTTTTCAGGACTGTCTCTCAAAGTCTCTGCAATGTGTAGAATAAAGTGACAGTAATCCCCATTAGGGCTAATGGGCTGTTCTAAAAAAAGCTTTTGTAGTGCTCTCACTTTCAGTGATGCACTGCATGGTTATAAATTAAATTTTGTTTATGCTCCTTAGAGTAGTATTAGAACGATCAGTCTCAAAAGAGATCAAAATGAACAGTTTTAAGTATTTGGTTGTCCTTTTTGAAGTAAAAAGCTTGACTTCTCTTTGAGAAGTGAACTCAATAACTATTTAATGGACTTCCTATGCTTTAAAACACTACTCAACTATTTTCCAAAAGTTAAAGAATAAAAGGTAAGTTTCATCCAGGATATACTCATAGCAAGCAGACATAATCACAATACCACATCATAATAACAGTCCCTGTAAAACTCCCGCTATCGTTTTGTTCCTACCTTCTCTTCCACCTTTTGCTTTACTTTCTCGTTAATGCCTCAAGAAGATTATGCAAATGACTTGTCTGGTGAACATAATTCCTTAAATCATACAAACCACTCTTAGAATATTGTTTTCTATAAGAGGAACAAAATATTCTCACTTCTACTTAATCAGCTAAGAAAGTTATTACTACACTATGGTGTCACTTACCCTGTAATAATTATCTCTGGATAGCTCTGAGTGACCAAACCCCAGTTGCCTCCACTGATAGGCCATTCCTGGAAGATTAACAAATACACTGAGGAAGAAAATATCATACAGTGCAAAGTCAAGCCATTGAAATTACTGCAGATTCCAGTATTTCACATGACTTCAAAAAGTAATTAGACATATCCACTGCAGAGGAAAAAAAAAAAAAAAAAAAAAAAATCAACAAGGGCTATAAACAACACCCCTGCTCTAGGAAGTTCCTTAGCTTCCAGTGATACAGCAATTGATGGGAGCACATCAGGAAAGCATGACTATAGGCTTGACACATGCTATATCCTCCCCAGATATCTGATATTAGCCACTGTCAAAGACATGATAACAAGTCAGATGGAGCTTTGGTCTTAGTATGGCGACTCCTATGTTATTTAGAGCTGTTGATTTTCAGTATTTTCAAACACATCAGTATGTACTAGATGTTGTACCTTCTTACTGTAACCTTGACGTTTCTGTCGAGCGCCAACTGAATATAGTGCAGGTATGAGGTCCACAGGACAATCAGCAAAATATTCACAACAGGTAACTGGAGATTCATGTATAGTCAAAGGATAGGGATTCTCAAATATAGGGTACCTTTAATGGATGAAAGGGGAAGACTGTTAATCTAGGAAAAACTTTTTTCCTTTTAAAATGCAGAACACAAGTAAAACACTAAAGTAAGTTTGCATTCTTTTAGTATAGGGGAAAATACATGCATATCAAATTAGATTATGAACAAATACACTATGCAACTTTACTGCTCATCCAGTACACTACCAAGATACGGTAGTACTCTGGATGGAACCTGAAGTTCATACTGTTTCTAGAATATTTCTAGAACACCACTATTCCCTATAGTTTTATAATTTTAAAAGCTTAGTATTTTAATGGCCTGTGGAAAAACTGAAGTTACCAAGTCCTAATTGTAGTAGTGTGGAGCTATGAATTTATTTTTAACTCTTCAGTCTATTCTTCCAGGGAGAAAGACAGGAAGACTCCACTTCTCACTTTGTATTATTATACTGCTCCTAGACAGAAAGTTGTGCAGCACTTTTCATAACCTACTTGCAACTCCGAGATCACTTTCTGAAAGTTATAGATAGCAACACTTCGTTACCTATTAGAAGCAAACACACACATATATACTCCCCACCACCACCACCATCAGAAAAGTGACAGAGCCTTAATGAGGAAAAAAGCCAATAAAAACAGAGGTAAATATATCTGTGTTCAAAGAACATTCATCTTCAGAAAAATGCATACTATGCATATGCTTCCCCCCCTGCCCTTTTTTTTTTTTTTTTGAGAAGCGAAAAGGGACACAGATTTTCAACCCATCTAAAGGAAAAATCAGCAACAATAAAGGAAAACATTCTGCATGCCAACAACTTTATTCAAAGCTATCTGGAAAGCTAAATCAATCTTCTAAAAATTGAATGAAAAAGAGGCTGAATTTTAACAAAATATGATAAATCCTTATGACAACACAGGGCAAAAGGAAACCTCCTGTAGCAATAAAAAAAAAATCTATTACTTTTGTTGTCTTTTTCAGGTGTGAAACAATTAATACTTTGCAAGTCAATCATAACAAAGACCATTAAGTCTTCTAAAAACATAACTGTTGAAGATTTTTTAATGTGAAATGGAACAAGCCTTAACTAACTTCAAATTTCAGGCACTGCAAACTTTTTCACTTAAGAAAAAAAGTCTTGTACAAACCTTTTTATTTCAAGCTCATTAAAACTTGTTTCATTAATCTTTCAGCATATGACTGTTGGAAGCTTAATGCCATTGGTATATCAGAAACAAGTTTTGGATACAGCATATGGCCATGTAACAGTGGGAAAATCTAAATGTAATTGCTCAGTAGCTGCAGAGATACTAGGACTAAACTTGACCTTCTTCCCAATTCAATAGTCTTCACTATCTAATGTATCACCATTGACTTTGAGGATACATATTTACAAGTTTTTGTTTTGCCCTAGACAGATGTTCTTCATAAGGATTTCTTTCTTCATTGACCATTGGTGACTCTTAATAGGGAACACTACAAAGATCTTATCTGTCTGGTTCCTCTGCTACTAATCCCTTAATAGTTGCTACTGCCTACACTAATTTTAAAACCCTTGATAAAAAAATTTGTAGAATCCAGAGTTTTTAATCACCACCTAATAGAGTATAGGGACTGTTCAATGGATAAAGTAACAGATTCAAAATGTGTTAGGGAAGTATTAGTTGTGAAAACTGTAACAGGATACTACTTTTAAGCAACCTATTACCACAGTAGTAAGCCAGGGAGTAGATGTTACCATTTTAATTTTATGTATATGATATTTATTGCATCAGTATTGAGTTACTTTAAGCAATACAGATAGCAATTCATTTGGCATTAAAATCAGCAAGTATTTATGAGATTACAACACTCAGTGTCAGACAAAATTACCTGGCTTATCTGAACAGTTGTTCCCCTTGATCCCATCCCCAAAATTCTGAGATCTCCTCATAGCACTAAGGAATCAACTTCAAAATAAACTGTGATAATTAAAAAGCAGCTGTGATCTATGAGTAATTTCTGTCAGTCAATTAAGCCTGTAAAAAGTTCCATAATATTCTACTCATCTATTACATATTAACTTGAGAAAAGCTGATCTATGAAGATTCTCAGTTCTGCTGAAGAAACCTTATATTTAATATTAAAAATTTTATGTTCTGGACAGGGAGGTATTATGGTAGGCTAAAAAGCTATAGAGCAGAACAATAGGCTGACCACTGCAGCCAACCATTAAAAAGACTACACAAGATACTTACCCATTTTGTGCAAGGTCAATCACTACTAAGTCCTTTTCTAGGAGAACAACTACAGCATATGGTTCCTGGAAGTCTGAAAACAAGAAAGAGAAAAGTTACTTATTGTAAAATGTAGTTCTTACATGCACAGCCTCAAGAATACGATCAGTCCTTGCACTCTGTCAGTTGAGATTAGAAAAGCCACTTAGATGACTATAGTTTCTGAAGATATTTTATACACTCTCCCCCCTGAATACTCCAAGTTTGGAAAACCCAAGCTCTCCCTTTAATTCAATATTCTCAGCTCTCTTCCAATTTGCTAGAATCATTTAAACAGCTCAAATAATGGGAAAAGGAACATGTAGAGGAACTTGTATAAGCAGTATTTTTGAGAAAGAGCCAATTACTGAACATCCTCCCACCCCTAAACTGCTTTTCCTTATATTCAGGGGGGTTTAAATTCTAATTGCTTACAAAATGGATTAAAAGACAGCTGACTTGACACTAAAATAAGAAAACTGAAAGAGTTTCTAAAGTTATCTTGCCCTCTTTCAGGCAGATCTCAAATTCTGAACTTAGCACTTTTATATACTCTGATGGAAATTGACAGCTAAAAGCATTGGAGTCACCAGCAATATAATAATATTAATCTGGGACCACTACCTAAACAATAATAAAAAATCCCCTTCTGCAGAAGAGAGATTACAGGTTAGTGATGAGCTTCATGTGAGTATAGAAATGAATAAAGTCACTAAAAGTTAAGAATACTACACAAATGCTAATCAAGATTTAGCATTGACTGGAAAGGTCTTATGTGCTCAAATAAATATTGATGAACACATCTGCTGCAGTAACTACAGCTTAAAATTGTAATGCTCCTTTTTGTCTGCACATGCTTTTGGGATTAAAAATAGGAAAAATCATGTGATCAGTAATCAGCACTTTTCTAGAAGCAAAATAGGTTTTATAAAAAACTATTCTATTATGATGCTTTGGGAAGCAAAATATACATCAGACAACAGGATAACAGATGTTGCTGCTGCATTCTGATCCCCATGAGATAAAACAGAAAGGCAATAGTAAAGAATATTCTGATGGGATAAAACGACAGAGAAGAGGTTGAAGTACTGAGAAAACTCTTTACAGAGCCTACCATTAGGATATGGTGTTTCACAGAGGGTCAGAAAATCAACAATAGAATAATCCATTTCTAGCACAGCAGTACTTTTCCCATGCATAACTGTTAAACAGGGTCTTCGCCCTACAGTGTCATATGACAAGCCTCCTGAGAGAATGACGAAAGGCTCCCTGGAATAAAGCAGAGGCATTTAGGATAAAGCCAAGATAATACATTAAAAGAGACTGGGCAGTTTTTGTAACCTTATAATAAAGTTCAATGAGGTATCATTAATCAGACTCATTAAGAATAATGCAAACCAGCTCTCCATGCTGGGGTAGCTTGGGTATGTGTTTCAAAACTTAAAAACCAAGAGTTAGAAGACTACAACTCAAGTCAGACATCTCTTCCCAACCTTTTGCTCTGTATTGCTTATTTAACCAATCTTTGCAACTTTTGCCAAGATGAGATTTTCTATTTTTCTATTTTGTTAAACTTTAGAATTGTTTCTCTTCTACTGAACTACAGATTCAGATTTGCCAACAGCCCCATTTATCCATAACATAAAATATTCCAGCAGGATCCGGAAGAAATATCCCATTTACTTCCTGTACAGAATTACCCTAAATTTTGACAGCTGAACAATTTTACAAAGAGTGTAAAGTAATTTTGCAGTCACAACGATATGACTGTCTTGGAGAAGCAACCAGCTGCTTGATAAGCTTCAAAGACCTAATATCTTTTAGGAAGCAAGGCCACAAATAAATGCCTATAGTTCTCATCACACACTTACTCTAGATGTTTTATCCATTTTCGCCCCTACCATCATGCACAAAATTCAAGGAACTACTTTGCCATAGACTGCTCCTACTGCATAATTAAATGGCTGAGTATAGCAAAGCAAAAATATTTCTTCTAGTCTTAAGAGATTAGATACTTCCCTTCAAAATTTTTTTAAGTCTTTACAGAAAGATTTTTAAATACATCCGCATTTTCTCCAATATGCACAGAGTGTACAGTTTAGTATTTCATTTATTGAAAAACAAGATGAAGTAAATATATTTGATTTAGTAGGTATTTTCTTATTTCCCAATTATCAAAATTCACCACTCATTTTAATACTGTTTGTGTTTAAAATAGGGCATAATACCTTTTAAAGAGCAGACTGACTGTTTGTAAGTATACAGCTCAAGAGATTTCACCTATTATTGACTATTCTCTCAAATTCCAGGTTATATTTCTGGAGGAAAAAATATGCACTTAGAGTGTGAAATTCCTCTGATCTACTTTTATGATCACTTTAGGTAGGACTCCCACCCTTTGCTTGTGTCTGCCTTGGAAGCAGCTAGTATGTCAGTATCTGGAGAAAATTTGTAGGCAAAAAAAAACCTCACCATCCTGACACTGAGAAAAGGCGGCTGAAGAGATCTTTTATTTTGTTGTCTTTTCCTATGACACCATCTTTCCCATACTGTCTAAATGGCTTTCACTAGTTAGCATTTGAAACACATGTGACAGATTAGGTACATCTTTCTTCTTGAAAAGTGTGTATGAACCATTTAGTTTATGCACATGCTGCCCTTCATGAGTTTAAGGCTTGGCTGAAATGTGCTCCGTGTTTTTATCATTGAAGGCAAAGCAGACTTACATAAGCTTTCGGTTTCTACAATTATTTCACAATCTGCCTGACCCTTCAGAAAGCCCTATGACTGAAGAGTTGATAGAATCAGAGTTCTGCTGGCTGCGCAAGAGACCTCAAAGAAATGGCCATAAATTAGACCATGGGTCCACCGAGTCCAATATCCTGATTCCAACAGTAGCCAAAAGTGTACTTCTAGAAAATCAGTTTTCTCCAATTTTTCTTTTAATCTCAGTTCTTCATATTGGAACTTCACACAATCTTCCATGGTCAGGTCCATGAAGTAATTTTAGGAAAAGGAGAAACTTTAACCTGATATTTTTCAGGATGTTAGTGAAGAGACAAATACTGGTGTGATGTACTTGTAGTATCTCATTGCGCTTGAATGATTTATTGCAGTATTTTTTGTCTACACAAAATCATTAGTTTCTTTAAACAATAATGCTGCTAGGACAACTTGCAGTAATTATTAGACTTGCGGGTTCACCAAGACAATAACAAAGTGACAAATTCCAGTTTCTAAGTTTCATACATCACAGTGAAAACTGCATCCTGGTTTTATTTCTCAAGGTAATCAGATTGCTTTGGGCAGGCTTGCCAGAATCTCTATCTTTATGAAGCAAAGAACATAAGAGCTAAGAATAGATCACATGGATCTGTCACACAGATTTTTCATAGATGAATCAAAGATTAAAGTTCACTTTAGTCTACCAGAAATACTAATTCAGGTTTTTGTATGAACTTTTCATATTTTCAAGAAACCATGGATTTACCACGAACACAAGCTATGTATTTAGTTAGAAAATGCTTTTTGTCCTTCAGTTGTGATATACATTAAAAGGTTAGTGCACATTAATGTTAAAAAGAAATGCATAATTTAAATGAAAAATAAAAAAAATTGTACTTTACATAATAGATGAGATTGATCCAACTTTGATAGTTACATTTTACCTACCTGAAACAATGGAAAATATTTAACAAAAACCAGTGCTCCACTTTAAGAGAATTGCTATACAGCATTTTTAGCAGCTGCTAATACAGAGATTCTTCTTTGAAACAGTTCTGCTTCAGCAGATTTGGAAGCAGTCCCTTTGCATTAATTTCCTCATCAGTTAAATCTGTAAAATCACTCGGGGAACACTACAAAAAATTCACTACAAAGGAAGGCAATGGTTCATTGAAAAAAATTCAGAAAACACAGGATTAGGTTTTGCAGTGTATGAAAACATAATACAACTGAGAGCTGAGTGGCTCACAACCCTGGAGGATGTTTCTGCTCAATTTTAGAAGTAAACTGTCAAATGACAGCCAGTTTCTGGCAATCTGGATGTGAGAGAGAACAGTATATACAGAATTCAGGTCATTGGTACCAGTTGGCTTACTTTTCAAACCATGGGTGAATTTGTCAGTAAGTTAATCCCTAGCAATAAAGGTGGAAAAGACTTCAAGAGTTAGTTTAGCTTAAGACTGGAAATCTTGAAGCAGTACTGAAGACAAATTACAAATTCATTTTCAGAAGTGTGCTTTTGAACTGACAAGCTCACACAACACAATAGTACTATTCAAATTAAATTAACAGATCAAGAACTTTTACTTATCTGGAGACCTGATTATTATTGTAACCTCTGGGTCCCAATTATATACATCCATCTTGCCAAGAGGTACTGCTTTACAGTTAGTCAATGACAGCTGCATTAGCTACCAAGGCAATACCCTTTTTGATTATGTTTTACGGGGAGACTTTTGAGCTCTAATTTCTATTACATAGAGTTCTAGTTGCAAAGAACAAGCTTGGGCAATTTTACCATAATGCTAATACCAACCAGAATAAATACTATAAGGTCTTGAACCTGGAGGGGTGGGAAACGGCATTAGGAAGCTCAAGACCTTCTCTAGAGTCACTTTAGACAGAAGAATATGCATAAAAGGCAACATGGAAACCATTTCAGCAAGCTCAAAAGGGAAGCTATCTTTGGAACTAACCGCTTCACAAAAATGTATTTTAGATGAACTTAAATGGCTGGAGGACAACGACGTTATGCTCTGGGATTGGAAAATTATGCCAGTTTGCTCAAGGAATATAACAAGAACTTGCCTTTTCGTCCCCCTAGCCCAGGTACAGGATGACTGTCAATAGTAACCTTTCTACATATATTCTCCCAGAAATAAAGCTACATACATACTATTGTTGTAGGTTAAATAACTTTGGCTTTAGAGACTTCACAGGCACGATCTGCAGTAGACTTAAAAAAAAAACAAAACAAAAAAAACCCCAACGACAGAAAAACCACAAACTAAAGATAAATAGGTAGTCTGTAAAAAACAGAAAAAGCCTTATGTCCTCCTGTTTCCACCACTCCAGTTTCACAATATGGAGAACATAATGGAGGAAAAAAGTGAGAAGGGATTAATAAGAGCTGCAACAGTAGAAAGAATAGCATCTGTAGCCCTTACTACAGGTTACAATCAGTTATGTTCCTTCCCTCTGTGTGGTTCTGGACACCTTTTCTCAAAAAAAAAGTTTATTAGAATCAGAAGCAGTAAAGAAAACAAGTAAGATCATATCAGTGAAGTGTTTTCCACATGAGGAGATACTGAAACAACCAAGTAGTGCAAGAAATGAGGAGTGACAGAAGATGTTAGAGTTCCATACAGAGCATGGAAAAAGTGAACATGGAATGGTTACTCACTGTTTTTCACAATAAAAAAGTTAGGTGAAATAACTTAAATATACATTAAACTATCTCTTAAATACATTGTAAGCTTTCTGGTTTTGTTTTCCTTTGTGTTTTTCAGTTTGTTTTTGAAGAACAGTTAGAGCAGACTGCTACAGAAGTAAATTTATTTGATTTTTTTCTTGTATTCTTTCAGTAGCTAGAAAAAATTTGGTCCTGTCCAGGAATGATTCTCCTCTGTGCTACAGAAATTACAGCATGAACAAAGGATAGTGCTTTAGCTAAAAGTCAAAATTGTATCATGTTCATACCTAATCCATTTTAATTGGTAAAAAGAAAAACTATCAACATTTTAAGCCTTGAAAGGTAGTTCTGCCTTGCCTTAAAATTCTTTTAAGATGATTATAATTGAAACTGAAAATTGAAGTGTGACCTGACATACATGTAGCAGTAAATGAATGGAGATTTTCAGTGTACAGCTGCACCACCACAGTTCAAATTGAGTGGGTTTGTTTTTTTTTTTTTTTTAAATTAAAGTTCTGGAAGAGTATCACAACAGTTATAGATTTAGAAGTACACTGAAGATGGAGAAAATATTACAGAGAAAATATTAAACTGAAATGCATCAAAATATTGTTTGGTTGAACACTAGAGAACGAGAGGTGTAACAGAAAAAAGCCCACAGTAGGAACAAGTAGTCTCCCAAAGAGCTATGTAGTCTTAGAAATTATACTAGAATAAGCTCCTCTTTAAACTGTGTGAAAAGTCAACTAGTTTTCACATTGTAATATTATAATTGCACATAACAAGCTTTGAACTAATCTTTTCCTTCAGAATGACTATTCATAATAGAAGGCTTTTGACAGCAGAAATTGTAACTTGCTGAAGCTGAGACTACTTTTGGTTACCTGTATCTTTCTTTAGATCAGCTTTTGACATTTCAGTTGAGAAAGGAACACGCAGATGTAGACTGCTGCAAGTAAAATATGGCTTTCCAACTGAACATAGATGTTCATACATCTGGGTATTAGCCACAGTCTTAAAATTCTATTTACCTCACTTATAGCAAACCATAAAACTACACAAAGCCACTTATATTATATGTGTGGGTATACCAATACATAGTAGAAAACTATATAACACCAATTAAGTAACAATCTTCTATAGATTTGAAAGCCCGGAAAGCAAATCAAACCAACACATCAACCCCCCAAAAGTAAAAGAAAATTTAAAAATTGGGAAAAAAAAAAAAAAAAAAAATCAACATTTGCAAATAGCTGAACAGATTTCCATATATATTTTACCTTTATGTTGCACTTTTTACTTAAACACTTTACAGGACTTTAGAACCATAAATAAAAGAAATTCCACACAGTTCATGAAATCCTTCAATCCTAATTGCAGTCCTGGTAACAAAACATGCTACTCAAGACACTGTAATTCTATCTGAGCCTCTTGTTGCAATTACTGCTTTGTTACATTCTCAATGTGCATAATTAGGCACAATTCACTGAAAATTCTACCAGAAAAGCTTCTGTCAGTAACATTTTTGTGGGAGGAACACGTATTCAGCATTCAGAATACTCACACCAGGCTACTATTTGTCAAAGTTCAGTTTTTCAGGTCTGTGCTTTATTAGCCTTTTTTTCTTCAATATTCTCAAAAGATTGAGCAAAAATAGACGAGTTTAATAGCATGGAAGAAGCATGTAGATAATGCATTAGCAGTACCTTTACCTAAGTTAAGGTTTGTATATAGTAATTTGTTCACATATGTTTTTGTAGTTTATTCAGCAATATCTGATTTACCAAAACTATTTCAGCTGTTTTACCATAGCTCAGTGTCATCAGGATATGTATCCCAACAACTTGGAAACAAAGTACCTTCCCAGAGAGCTGCATTTATTTTACATATGTTAATTTTGCATACAAAACAAGTCTTACCCAGCTCTAGTTGTTTTATATTCCACCTTAAGGATAGGTTTACAGGGTTCTGGCTTCTTTCCATCCTTCAGCTGCTTTCCTAAAGTTAATTATTTTGTATATATTAATCTTACAGTTCCATAACACAATGAAAAAAATTATGACATTCACTATGCAACTTGCAAAGTAGAACATTCATACAAACATATATTCAACACCTCTCAGTTACAGAGTATGCCTTAGAATAATATCATTAAAGATTTGTCAAAACTCTCAATACACCAACCTAGAATATTTAGGCTTAGGGGTTTTTTCCTTTTTTTTTCTTCTTCTTTTTGAAGTGCTGTAGGATAGTTGTTTTCAAAAATATAATCCTCCCTTTAAAAAGTTTTAAGTAGAACTGGGAGATGTAAAAATTTATCTCATGTCTACCATTTTGCAATTAAAACTGGTCAGCTTACAAGTAAAATGAGGTTTATTTTGAGCTTTATTCTTAAGGGCTAAGGCTTGAATTTGAACATGAAGGCCTACTCTTTCTCTGCTGTGCACTATTAACAACTAAAGCTTCTACAGATACAATTTCCCATGGAGTCGGCAGAAATTAAGAGTACAGTGTAAATATGCATTTTTTCTATCTGAACATTGATAAAGTCTGATACAACTATAAATTCTGCAGAAAATTTTATTTGCAGCCCAAGATCAAAACACAAATGTTTATTAAAAGAGGCCAAAACATATTTAAGTTAGTCTTATCTAACTAGTTTTACTACTACAGTAGCAGTCAGGTTTTTATTTTTTTGACTGCTACAGGACCATATAGAAATTCACAGCTGCTTTTTTCCATTCTAGTCCACAGCTAGCACAGTAAACGTGGACTTGCTGGAGGCTCAGATAGGTAAACCAGGATACTTAATTATAGCATGTTGTACTACAACTGTAACCTCACAGATTATCCTGTTAAATTCACACTTAAGAATCTGAGGTAAATAAGTTGCTAAGACATGACAGACACATGCACACCATGTAAACCTGGATTTATATAGAACTTTTTTGAAGAGCAGCAGCATATTTCACAGAACAACATGTAATGTTAATTTCATAGATTAACATTAATGCAAGACTTCTGAGAAGTGGGAACATCTTACCAGATGCTAGCCTTATTGTTACAAATCTTTCCAAGAATTTATATGGTAATCTACACATTTACACATGAAACAGATGCTTGCTCATATGTATTTTAAACAACATATGGGATTATAATGTCAAGTAAAAAGCAAGCCCTGCAAAATATGCATTAGTTAATTATGAGATCAATGCCATTGTGTGAAAGGCGAGCTTAAAGTTCAGAGATTTAGACAAAACTGCACTGATTTGGATTCTTATTTCATAAAGACTTTTTTTAACGAAATCTACCAGAAAAAGTTTTTTACTTGCACTGCAAGTGCATTTTTAATATTCGGTTTTGCAAAATGCACTTCTATTAAAAATAAGTTCTCTGTGTTTTAAGAGCTGTCACGGTGGGTATCCATTTTCATCTTACCATGTGGAGTGATTGTCTGGAATGGTTTAGTAGGAGATTTTACATTCCATATGGTCAAGGTACCATCTGAGTGACTACAAATAAATTGTTTTCCTTCATGATGCCAAGCCACAGAGTGAATAGCCTATGCAAGAAAGGAGAGAAGAATCAGAACACTGTAAGTTGAGTATCTTAGTATCATTTTACCTTTACTCCTTCCTCAATGACATTATACAGCAAAAGGAAATTAGAGAAAGCACTAATTAAATCATATTGCTCTTAGTATGTCCTAATTTACCCATGGTAAGTTTTCAGTTTGTAAGTACTACTTTCAGACGAACTTTGTCCCTCAAAAATATGGTCTTCATTGTAGTCACATGTCTAAGGAGAAAAAACTTCCTCCTCCGAGTGTAGTATTAAAAGTATTTTTCAACAATGGGTAGCATGCAGAGAACAACTGCAAGCACTTATTTGAGCTTTGCTAACCAAAATTTTTTATTATTGGGAAAAATACAATGTCCATACAAAAACTACCTACTTGATGGGATTATTAAACCAAAGTTTTAACTGGTATTTTGAGATGTCTATGTGGATATGCACAAGAGGCAAGCATGGGCTGAGAACATAAGTAAAACAAGAACTGAAGTAATAAGATTTTTTTGAAATTATGATGAATGATGATGATCAAAACAAAATACTAGCTTGAATAAGCATTCTAATGTTGTAATGGCAGTTTTGAGGTACAGGAAAATGTAGGAATCTACTAGTAAATCTCTCCATGAATACAGAAAGATCTTATATTCATACAGTTAGGAACGGAATAATTAAGCCATGCCACATGAAATCTTACTGCAGAAAAAAGCTGACTGAATGCAATCTAGTTGCTGCCTTAAGGTGAAAGAAAAGTAAACAATGAAGCAAAGAGTACAAATAAGGCACAGAGATTAACTAGTAAGAAAAGATTGGTGCCATTTCTGCTTCCAGTATCTCAGTACCTGGAGATATTATGAAACCATCAGGTGATGTCCATGGGAATTTTAGTTATAGCATGAAAATATCAATAAACAATGAAACCCAAAGTATCTACAACCCAAATGGTGCAGAAGTAAATATTACCTGCTAGAAGTATGGAGCTTTGACATTACTAAGAATGTAGATTTGCTCAATACTTATGATAGACATTACTCTAGATAAACTGAAAGCAAGACATAAATATGTGAAAGCTGATGGGCTGTACAATACCGTCTTTTGAGTGGATACCCTCAGTAGAGATTCTGTCTATAAAAGCATGGCTTAGATGCACTCCAGCTCCTGAGGTACCAAGGGATTTCCTCTATGAGGAAACCTGGTTGTGTCAGTAGTAGAGAACCCTAACTAGCAGTGAAAGCTTAGGCAGTAAATTACTAGGTGAAGAGCAAATCACACAAGACCAATCTAAGCTAGCTTTGCCTAAACTGATTATACACAGATCAGATCTTTACATTTCATAAAGTGATACAGAAAAACAAAACAGTTTCCAGCAATATGATTGGGAGTATCCAGAGATTAAACAACAGAGTAAAGTGACTACAGTACATGAGTATAGAGCCTCCAGTAATAACTTTACAAACTTAAAGTAGTAGGAGATCTGGATATCTGTAAACTACATATTAACTAAGTTTAGTATTTCTTAGTGAAATTTAATCTTGTTCTCTACATTGTGTGGAATTACTAAAGATTTTGTTAGAAGACAGATTCAGTGTACCAATAGCACACCTACACATATGTAGCTCAAACCCAGACATCTCACATGAAGTCTCCTAGAGTCAAAATGAGTCTTGCTTATTCTGTCTGTAAGATAAATTTTTATTTAGCAAATAAAAGCAGGTATTATAAAAGAAATTCTGCGTAAATACTAAAAATTTGTTTTTATTTACCAATGTAGTACCAAAGTGAGGGATTAGCAAGTTTGAAAGTGCAGAGTCAGTAAAGCAAAGGTTGCATTTCAAAAAGCTCTTTTCACTAAGAAAAGAAATTCTATATACTATGATTAGCAATACAATGTAATAAGCATGTTTTAAATATTCTCCCATGTGGAGTCTAACCCTGACAACAGCTGGCAGCCCATAGTGTAAACAGAACAGTTTTTGATAGACATTTATGTAGAAATAGGTCTTAAGAACCAGTAACAAAGCAAGCTTTATGGAAGGAAGGATAAATCTGAGAAATGAACACCTTTTCCTTTTCTTGAAAAAGAAGGTCAAGAAGAAGGAAACACAACAACCCATTATGTTGAAACAGCATTAATGCTTAAGAACATAAAAAGATCTGATAAACTGAGCACAAAGGAAAAGGATGACTGCTATCACTTAATTCCTGCAAGAAACCTGATGGGATGGAAAGAACACTGAAAGAGAATAATGAGGCCTTTGGCTTTATGGCTATTTATTGTCTAGTTTTATAGAGCATCTGGTTACATTTAGCAATGCAGCTAAATATTATGTAAAGCTTAACAAAAATACATTTTTTATGTATTCTTAAAATAATCCAACTAACAATTCTGTGGGCTGAGTATGATAAACTTTGGTACAGAGCACCGTCCTTTGCTATTACACAATTCACTACTTTTTATAAGCCTGAAAAATAAAACCAGAGGCACACAACAGGCTAGTATGTCTACAGTGACAAGTCAGTTGCAAAGAAAAAACTTTAGGTTGCACTAGCTGGTTGATATCAATAGCCTCACCAAAACAATCATCAAATCAAAACCGATAACTGAAAAATCATCCCGATACTTAAAAGTGTGGACAGTTTTTCCATGGTTGACATTAGTGCTAGAATTTGAAGGAAAGCATAACATCCAAGACAGAAAAACCAGGCAGAATCCACTGAGGCTGCATACCTTGCTTCTTAAACACTAAAAAGCCCCTAGAAGTAATATATTTTTTCCAATATTTTACACAAAACTTACTGATCCAGAATAAAACTCTCAAAGTTTTAATCACAATTCTCATCTTGATTTAAAACTTCACCTGGTACCCTTTGGGTACCTTAATGCAGCAGTATGCTTAAATCAGCTGATGCTGATTCAACTCTCTCAAATATATTTGTGGAATATATCACCAGTCATATGGATCCCACACAGACAGCAACCCCTTATAACAAGATCATGCACTCGTACCACAGAGGACTGTTGCTATATTTAAGGCATTACGCATTTACATACTTAAGAGGAGATGTCTGCACAGGTAACCCAAGTCCTGACCTCACTAACATTCTGAATCCTTCCATTTACAAACATGCACCAAACACAGGGAATCTTTACAGGAACTTACACAGAGAATGCTCTGTTAAAAAAACCCAAATTTTAAATAAATCTTTAAATTTCCCTAATTATAACTAAAGATTTCTTATTAAAAATTTTCCTACTACTTTGACTCAAAGTTAAGGTAGCTGTTCTGGACTATATGGAAATTTGTTTCAAAACTTCTGAGGCATTTATGTGTTTTCGGGGAGTGGGGGATCAAATCATACTTTTTTGAATAACAAACCCAGCATGATTGACTGCACTGTCCTACATATGCCAAAACTCAACCAGAAATGAAGAAACTAACCATCCTAGAGAATTATGTGGGGACAGGCTGTGCACAAAGGAAGCCTCACTTTCACCAGCTGTTGCATAGAGATTATCCTGTGTGGAAAAAATTACTGCTATACTGCCTAAAAAGAAGGGGAACATATCTGATTTTCAGAAGGAAATATTCTTCCAATGACTGCAAGTTACCTGAGAGAGACTCTAGGGCTGTGAAGTAGAATCACAAATAAGAAACAAAATCTGAGGAACAAAATTAAAAGGATTTATATGCAAGTTTCCTATAGAAAGATCTTAAGTAGATCACTAGTTTTAAAGAGATTAATGCATGTTTAAAAACATTTTATGAAATTCAGTTTTACTGCTGCAATAGCTTGTCAATATCCCTAGAAATCACTATTATTTCTTGATTCTTTAAAGAGGTACAAAAATTAGTAATCCTAAATACAACCTTATAATTTAAGGGACAAGTTCATCAATAAAGATTCAAGTTTTGATAGTATTTTTCCACCAAGGTGATTGAACTCTTTCAATTCATAAAATACATATACAAAAATCCCTTTCTTTTCAATTCCTACAGACTTATTTTAACCCTACAGCTGACTATATGCATACCATTTCAGAACACTTTGAGACTGCTCTTCATATCCTGTCTTCCTGCAAGACAAGATATTTGCAGAAATTTATTGATAATTTGATATGAATACAAAAAAAAATAATTTAAGCAGTTTCCCATTTCTAAGAATTTTTTAACCCATTTTTCTAATACCAAGTTTAGACTACTGCAAATACAGTTGCTATAACTGAGAAAAAAAAATCTAGGTAAACTGGCTTTTTTTTTTTAATAATATACACCTCCTTGCTTGCTTTTCAAGTATAACAAAATTTTTGGCAAAATGTTTCTGCATACTTTCCCACAGGAATGCACCACAATCATGGAGAATTCCTTTCATCATTCTTTGGATTAGACCATCCTTTACTCTTTTATGCAATTAATTGAGCTTGGAATATACTGTGCATGACTGGTAAGGTTCATGATATGAGATTAGTTATTCTGCAAAACCAGACTGTTTACCATAGACTATCCAGATTTCACGGTCTTGTTATGATAGTCCATAAAATCTATGATTTTATGATTCCATTTCCATGGACATGGACAGTATTTTCTGGTAAACTTGAATAGATGATGACACTGACTGCTTTTCTACAGGTTTACCAAAATATTCAAAGCAAGTATAGCAACTTGGGAATATGTATGCTAACTCTCTTGTCAACAGCCTAAGAAAGGGAAAAAAATGCTGCAAAAGAAAGAAAGAAGAATGTAGCTATTGAGACTTAAATGGCAATATATCATGAAGATTGTTTTGATGCAATGAAGTGTGCAAGTGCCTAACGACTGCATTGACATGCTTTGGTTTCTGGCAAGTCACATATCAGGGTTGCTTTTCCCCCCCCCCCCCCCTCTTAATCCCACAGGCTACTTAGACATGTTTTTAATGCTGTAAAATAATCTCTTACACTCAGCCATGTACCAGAAAACTCAGCCTAAAAATAGTAATCTATAATACATTTGCTGAGTTAATGCTATCAAAGCTGACTTTAAATCAGAACAAACAAAATACTACTTGAAGAATGGACTTTACTAAACAACTAGTTTTAGTTTTCAGAAGTTGCACTTCATCTTTTCAGAAAAAAAACCTAATAGTTGAGAAATTAGTTTTATTTCTTTCATGGCTGAAAATACAGTATGGGAAACATTTGCAGTATAAACTGTATTCCACGTAAGAAATGTGTAACTTCCTATAACCTTGTATGCATTATCATAGAATCATATGGTTTCGGTTGGAAGGGACCTTAAAGATCATCTAGTTCCAACCCCATTCTTGTCTCCATCTACTACTGCTCCTAGTGTTCTTGTGCTGCAACTATCAGATAGGGTGTGGGCAGGCACACGCGTTCAGACAGGAAGAAAGCATAGATAGTGTTCCACTGACCTAGCTTCCAGGCAACAAATGAGACTGCCCCACCACAACATGGTCATTTGCTTCAAGAAAGCCCCCTAAAGGTCAGGTAATTTAGAATGAAACCAAGCAGGAACCTACAAAAAAAAGATATAAGAGGATTCAGCTTCTTCCCTGAGGAAACTGCACAGATATCTTTCCATAAACCTCTGATCATGCAGGAAGTTTGACCCTCATTGTTTCTTAGCAGAGGAAGATCATAAAGGATGACATTTGGATCCCTTGACACATCTGAAGTTTTGAGTCAAAAAGAGTTGCATCAAATGATGGTGGCAGGCTGCAGAGCCCTTCAAGTTACATGTTTTAAGACCAACGTCAACTACAAAGTGATGAGAGGAGACTAATCCAATGGCAAAGTTTCTAGAAGTCTTTATGGTATCAGTGTGCCTGGCCATCCTGTTCATGATGCCTGATGAAGCCTAGTCTCCCATTAACAGCCACCACCACTGAAACAAAACAGTTTGACAGTGTTCCACAGCACTGCTATAGGAAAGACTGCACAGTTGAAGAGGATCCAGTTCCAGGGTCCTGACAGCTACATCTTGTGCCTCAACGTCATGCAGAAGTGCAGCTGTGCTGTAGCGCCAAGCTCCACTGATGTCAACCCTGCAAATCCCAGCAGCCACAAAGCTCACACCTCAGGTAGAGCACTACAATTTCTAATAGGCACAGAATCAGTCATCATCTTTGCAGTGACTGGTGATGGATTTTGTGAGACTGATGGGACTACATAGTTACCCAGTACCAGAAGAATTACTTGTTTTCAATAGGATTAGAGCCAGAGAATGTTTCCCCAGTGCTAATAAGCAGGCCTGATTCACCAAACAAGATCCCTCTGTGACCTACCCTGCTACACTTCAGTGGTCTGAGATGGCACAGTCAGGTAGGAAGAAGGGAGACCAGGCAGCATTCCCTATGTCTGATGAGCAGCTCTGCACCAGATCTCCTGTGTGAGAAGATTGGACTAAGTTGCTGCCTTCTAACTGGTTGTCAACTGCACACTCAGAAGAGCTCTCATAAAGAATGATTGGAGAACTAAGGACATAAATCCTGAGGTTTAAAATCCTGCTCCTGCTACAGGACAAAACGTCATGTGCACTACCCTCTGTGAGAGAAGAGGTGAAACACGATCATGGATGGAATACAGCCCTTACAGTCAGCCTATGAAAGAAGCCTCTGGCAAAGCCACTGAACCAGGAAATCAACATGAAACAAGAGCTGGAAAGATTCTGTGCACATAAGTATTCAAATTTACAAGGTTTGCTAGCAGGAAGCAAAATGGCAGAGCTTTCTCTTCTCTGCACCACACTTACCAGAAGCAGAGAAGATCTCATGAGATAAGGCATTATTCCACCACTGTTAGACTCTGCGCATGTGCACTCTCTTGAGCAAAGGATACTGCTACATTGCCAGAAAGTCTGAAGATTTTCCTCAAACCTTAAGTTTTCACGTGAAATGGGTGAAATGAATGAATGAATGGACTGATTTTCCATTCTACTTTAAAACCTACACAAATGTACTAGCCTGCCACTGAAAAGAATTATTTGCTTACTATACATATATAGACATTTGATTTTTGGCTAATGTCCTGGTTTGGCCCAAACCAGTCCAATTAGTCTTAGAGAAACCAAGGTCACTGCTAAATTCCTCACTGCTAAATTCCTCACTGCTTACGAGTGAAGAGCCGAAGGGGGCTCGCACCTGCAGGGAGGAGCAGACAGGGCAGGTGACCCAAAATTGGCTAATGAGGTATTCTATCCCACACACGTCATTCTCACTTTCCTATTTATCACTAACCCACTGCCTCCTGGAGGTGGGGCCCAGGAGGGAGGGGCCGTCCTGTCTCCCACTGATTGGTACCAGCTTTGCCAATTCTCCAGTTAAAAGCCTGCAGGTGTAATGGCAGGGGGAGCTACTGCATTTTCCCCTCTGCCCATGCTGGGGGAAGCAACTCTGCCTGAGGAGGATTTCCAAGCTCTCGATCTTGGTTTTGTATATATTTGATTATTTCTATTATTCTTATTATACTCTTTTTCATTACTATAGTTTATTAAAACTGTTTTAACTTTCCAACCCGTAAGTCTCTCTCCCTTTTCCCTTTCCCTTAGGGTGGGGGGGGGAGAGGGTTAACAGAGGGCGTCTGCCACTGGGTTAATAGCTGGCCCAGCTTTAAACTGTGACAGCTAAGTATTTGAATTGCTAAGTTATTTAACTAGAACGAACAGGTTACCTTACTATTAGAATTCCAACAATGCCTGTCAGTATTTTTCACAGTATCAGTTATGGTGTTACTTGTCTAAGACTCCAATGTTACCCACCTTTCCACAGTAACCTCTTTGAGCATTAAGCAAGTGAGAATGCTTCTTCTCTTTTCTGTTAAGGAAGCTGCTCATAAAGACTAGCAAAGTTTTTATTATTTGGCAATATCATTTTATTCTCGCAAAATGCAGTAAAAAAAAAACCTGGTTCTTCTGCATGTCTTAACATTTACATTCACTTACTTGAAACTGTGCTAGCTGAAAATCAGCAAGAACAGTGTATTTATATAGGCCACTAGTTAGTCAGCACTGATCATAATATGATTAGAAAGATAACATTATGGAGTTGACTATTCCTTTCACTGACAAATTGAGGGAGATTCTCCATTTTTGCAGCTAAATACAAAACTGAGAGGCACCGAAGAATAAGAGGAAAGAAAGATACCGGAGAAGCCCCACCTCACCTGACTCGCGCTAAAAAAAGGACAGATATATATAGCATGCATTTAATCATCTACTTTCTGCAGCTTTCTTCTATTCATTATCTTTTCTGGATCTGATAGGATTTTCTCTGAAGGCCATCAGTCCAGAAACAATTACAGCATTCTCTGCAATGGCACCTTTCAAGAAACACATTTTTCAATTCTGTTACACAAAATAAATCATTTTATTTCTATGCCATTCAGGACAGAATCCAGAAAAACTTGAAACTGCCTAACTGTATCAAATCCAAATTCAAAAAAAGGGACATTATTCTATTCTGCCTTCCCCCTTAGAAGATTATATCTAAATAACTTGCCCATTGAAGAAGAAAGTCCTTGTCATACAATGTTAAATGGTACTGCGTACAGTAATTCTTTTTCCAAAGAGATATTTTTCTTAAAAGTTGAGGTATGCTTTTTCTGTGAGTTTAGATTGCCCTTTAAGACTTGAATGGCTATTTTTTAAGCAACTTTATGTATGTTGATTCTCACTAATGAGAACAGTGAAACTCATCAAGTTCACTCTATAGATCTTTATTTTTTTCTCTCCCCTTTGTATCCATTCCCAACTTATGATAACACACATTTCTTTACCAAAGGGTATGACCTGAGGTATTTCATTAGCTCTTCTGCAATCAAAAAACAAACTGAACAACTAAAAGCATTCACTTATAAATCCCTAAAGGAAATCAAAGATGAAATGGCTGAACTATTCACTGCTGTTTGCAACCTCTCAAATCAGAGTTGGTTCAGGAAGACGACAAATATGGAGTCAATTTTTAAACAAATGGACCACAACATCCAAAGAAAAACAGAATAATCAGCATGGTGTCTACCCTGGGTAAGTTTCTAGAAACTGCAACATATTAATCGACATATGGGTGAGTATAATATACCCGGCAAGAGAAGTCAGCATGCTTTTTCTAAAAGGAAATCATATCCAACAAACCTCTGAAAAGGTTAACAAGCATGTGGCTAATGGAAACACCAATTAAGCTGTCTACACAATTTTCAGTGTCTTTCAACAACAGCTCTCAAAGGAAACTAAAACGAAACAGACTAGAGATCCTTGAACAGATGAATAAATGGTTAAGGTATCAGGAAGTAAAGCAAGCTAGAATAAAAGCAGGCTGGCAGTAACTATTCGTTCATGGCTGAAGGTAATTGGTAGAGACCCTCACAGATGTGTGATGCTTAGTTTATTCATAGATAACTCGGAAAATTAGAACAAGCATATTAAGGTGATAAGTCTGCTCACAGTACTGACACGTATTCCAGGTAGAAATCGGGATTCCAGTGAAGAACTGCAGAAAGACTTAAAAATTTTTCTTGTCCAACTATATGAATGTGAAGCTATGCATAAATGCAATAGGCTTTGAGCTGACAATTAACACTGAAGAATGAAACTGTAGTTTTATAGTAGGTTGTTCCAAGGAAGTATCTGCGTAATGCTTGCAGCATTAAAAGGCTAATCCACTATCAAGATCACCAGAGAAAGAAAACAAAACCTAACATAATTATTCCACATCATAAATCCAGTGTGCCCAGATCTTTAATATATTATGCTATTGTGTTTCTCTTCTAAAACAATAAAATAGAATGGTTAAAAAAAGAAAGTTAGAGAAAAGCAAAAAGAATAAGAGGTATAGGAAGAACTTGACTAGAAAAAGATGGAGATACATGTAAGTTTATAAAACAAAGTGACAGAGGGAATTAATTAGGTGCATGCAATGAACCTGGAAGGTAGAAAATTGCTCTTCACATAACATACTTTGAGGATTATACAGACATTTCTGAACACACAAGAAAAATCATTCAGCTCTGATGTTCTAGTACAGCTCTGATGATCTAAGGCTTAGACTACTTCAGAGACTCCCCCTTCAAAGAAACTCTTCACTGGGAGAACTAACACACACAAGCATATGTACTGAGCCAGAACCACCATAAAAAAACCCAAGTCCCGTCTTTTGAAAAGTCCAGCACAGAGCTAAGGAAAACACCTACTGTGATACAAGAAACAGGCTTAGCTGGTACTGAACAATGAAACAGACATTTTAAAATCAATGCAATGTAAGAGACTAATTTTATGTTATTTGAAATAAAATACATCAACTTGCATATTATGTTGAATGATTTTTCTTAGTCTTTCAAAAACCGTACATTCTCTAAAGAATCAAGTTTTAAAGAAATAAATGCCATTCTATACCATTGGGTTTTTTTTTAACCCTCCCCCAGTTTCATTTCAAACCTTGATCTTATCCTACAAAGGAAGTGTGTTTATAAAAAGGTCCTAGTGAGACTTTAGTGATTTCTCTCTCCACCCTCCCACCACTTTTCAGAATATGTGAGAGATTCCAAAATACAGAATTGCTAAACCATCTTGTTTCAATTAAGACTCAAGCTCTTAACACAGGTGAAAGTCATACTACTCAATAACAGAAAAAAGATCTGAAAGCTCCCCCAGCCCCTAGCCCCTGAAATTAGTAAAGAAACCAAATCCACGCCACCATTAATTGCTTCACACACTTGAACTCAGTGAACACTTATTGGGTCTGAAGTTTCTATTATTCAAACTGTATGGCTCTTTTAGAGAAAACTTCAAATACTTGCAATTTCAAAGAGACCTATTTATTGATCCATTGGTGACAGAAGCAGAAGAAATGAAAAGTCACTATTACAATAGCAAATGATATCTTCATAGTAGGTAATTCAGATGAAAAATGTTACCTCATCATGTGTGTATCTGTAATCTGCCTTCTTTGACTTCAGATCCCACAATACCACTGTTCCAGACTCAAAGCCAATCAGAAGCTGCAATAGTAAGCAGATATATTAAGTCTTTATAAGGATAAGCAAAATAATACCATTTGCATTGCCTGTAGTTTTTGCCCCAAAGAGATGCAGCATAATACCACATGTGGTAACTGCAAGTAGTTATGAAGACAAAAATTAGTGAGAAGCGGTGAATACTTCAATGTTAGAGAGGTTTCCTTTGTACTTTCATTCTCCTAAACTTCCAGCTAATACAACTGACATTCATGCAAAATTAGAAAAAAAAAATAATGCATTCTTCTGAAGAGTCCTTGGAAAGCCCTTTGAGTTGCAGAAAGGTCAACATTAAACTTTCACCCCAAGTGAAAATGGGGGGTTGGAAAAGAGAACTTTTTATTGTGCATTTTCCTCACTGGAATTTGTTCTGCTTAGATTTCCTGGAAGAACACACTATCCTTCCTGAAGTTCTAGGTAACGGTTCATTGTCTATAAAGAAAGTATGTAATATAAGCTTTCTCCACATGTTAATCACAATTGAGATAACTGGCTAAAAGAACACCGAGAACATGAGTTGTTAACAGGAGGAAAGCTAAAGAGAAATTAAACAAGATAATTTTCCAAATAATCTTTTTGCTAGAAGCAAGATTAAACCATTTCTACAAGGAGTGAAGATTCAAATTGCTCATAGTAATTGGTCTAACACATTGTTGAGTATGCAAGTGTTTTGCTCTCCTATCTTAAGTGATAATTCTCTTAATGAAAACAAGGCCAACATAAGGCAGTAGTAACTCTTGGCACTTGTTATATAGAAGTAAGGCAATGCAACTTCATCTTTTATAGTTGCTGGTTCTACTGTGAGATCTTTCCTTTGAGCAATGCTGCTACAGGAGAAGCAGCTACTAGCATTAAGTAGCACACGTTCACTCCCACTTCTTTTTTCCCAGCATGGACATACAAAAAAAAAAAAAGTAGTTGGCTGCTGGGATTTACTTGCTATTGAAACATTCTATTTATTTCCTGTGAACAAACAGAAGTGCCTGAGGAGTGTACTTCGTATTACGAGTTAGAAAACACTGCCTTCACACCCACACCATTGCAGTCAAGGACAGAGATCTAAATCAATATGGTCTACTGCCGTACCTAGAGGTTTTGCTTGGACAGTCTTTTCAGCATGTTAAGATTTTCAAGGTGTACAGTTTATTTCCAGTACAAAAAACAGAGGGTCTCCTACCAGCTCACAGATAAAATATTGTATCTATTTCAGTACTACACAGCACTAAAATAGCCTAAAAATATTACACATCTTTGATCTAGTAAAAGTGAATATTAGATTTTTTTCTTCCTAGTGTCATGTATACTACTTTAAATGATCTTGCTTATCATAAGCCATATTTTATAATTTTTCTATTTTAACTTTAAACGTTACAAAAATCAGTGATTAGAAGGCTAACAGCATGAACAAATTTTAGAAGTGAATACACAGGAGGTTCTTGCAACTGCACAGGTTTTTTTTCAGCAATAACTTTCTTACGAGAAAGAAGGAGTGTAATGTCAGATTCTAAAACACTGGTTGATAACCTGATTGATAAAACCAGTAATTCTTAAACTTTATTTCACAACAATGAAATGTGAGGTGGGGGTGGAATACACCAGAATAAATAGATCATTTGTCTTTTCTGAAGTTACCATAGCTTCACTGCATTCATATTCTAGGGTTCATGATTCTAGAACGTGATTCAAACCTAATTCTACAGAGAAATACATTAGTTATGCACTTACTGCAGTGAGCTCCATCCCAATGAAAAGAAACTCTACTCACTAAATTCTCCTTGTTGGACTGAAACCTCAGGTGTCTAGGATACAGGCTTATAACTAGCATGCTATTAAGACATTCAAACCACTGCTGAGACAATAGTATCATTCCCTCTCTCTCAAGTTTTATCCACCACTAACATGTTAAATGAAAAGCAAGTAAACCAAAAAACAGTATTTCTCCTGCATATGTGGAACACTAGTAAGCAAAATTATTTTTTCTTTCCTTGAAGATTCTTCACAAATGGGAGAATCAAAACTGTAGGATATTTCTAAGACATTACACTGACAAAAATAATAAGTCAGAATTTAATTCATCAATCTATTCAATCACTTATGCCTGATTAATCTAGAGCGGAGTCATTAATGAAAATCTGATTAAAGTGGCATCAAGGTCTCTCTGGCTAATTTATAACCATACTTTTGTCAGGGGCCTATACACTTTTGGAAAAGATACACATAAAACTGCTGTTTTCAAATCCTTCTTTCATATTTTGCTTTATTCCTATCGTTAAAATTAAGGAAAACCCCTCCTGCTCACTCTTCAGTGTGGACCAAGGGATCCGAACAAAAGTTGCAGTAGACCACTAAATAACTGCTAAATCTGCTAAATAACTATGAGGCACACAACCTAAAGAGGCTGAAGATCCTCCATAGAGTGAGTGAGTCATGTGATCCCATCCCAAAACTTGTAGAAGTCTATTACCTGAAGCACAGACTTACGTCTTGCAACCATGACTTAAGTGGGGAATGTATGACTTGGTACTACAGTAATTGCTGTCATCTAGAGAAGGTACACTAACATTTTAGCTCCTTGCTTTCTCTTTTAATTCATGAAGTCTTCACTATGAACTAAAGTTATGCATTCTACATTGTTTTTGCATGAGCCCCGTAACAGATGTCCCAAAGCAAAGGGTAATACCTGTAGATTTACTTTAATAATACAGAAGGAACTCGTGACCATTGAGTTCATAGCACCAGTTATTTGTGGCTACTGTGTCACAGGACATGAAAATTATTGTCTTGCGAGGGCTTCAAGAACATGTAACTGTAGAACTTTTTGTCAAGATAAAAAGATGATTATGTTAATACTTCCTCAAAAGAAGGAAAAGACAAGTCTAATACATAGCTCGCTCTTACATGTTTTAGTTGAGTTTTCTGAATTATCTAGTTGTACTACAGGCCAGTTAGGTTTTAAGCAATTTATTATTATCACTAGATACTCTCTAAATAAGAGTATGTCAGTTAGACCTCAAATCCCATAAAGACTGCTGCCCTGGATTAGCTCAACTAAAGACCAAGTACACAGTATGCTATATAAATAAGCATTTTAAAGTTGTGAAACAGCAATGCCCAAGAGCATTATAAAGTTTATTTAATTTCCATCCCACTATTTTTGCACTCAGGTTATGATTGGTGTTTTTTGGTAACATCTTAATTTTTACCACTGTAAGTTCTTTGCTTTTGTTTTCAAGAATTTTTGCAGTTAAGCACTTTCAGCTGTGTTTTCAGATGTTTCTGATTACAAGATGCAGTGAATTATTCCAGTAATGTGTTCTACAGTCATGTCTGTACCTTGTCTCATATTATATTCAGAGCCTAAAACCTTGATTTAGCCTTCCTTTATGCTTTCAACATTGTCCTCATCTGCTTAATTCTTCCTTAAAAAAAAGTGGTATCTATACTTTAAAAAAAAAAACCTGGCTTGAAAATATGTACTGAATAGTCTTTAAACATATCCTACCTTTCCTTCATCCATTGGATTGTCACTAATGTGGACAATAGGTCCTGGGTGAGATTTGGATGACCTAAACAAGAAATATTTCCATTTAATTAAAAAAAAAAAAACAACAAAAAAAACACAAAAAAAAAACCCAAACAAACAAAAAACCCCCAACAAAACCAACATTCCCCTGCCTAAAACTGCATCTCGAAATGATTGCAAGTAATACAGATTCTGCAGATATAGACTCCATGTAAGCAAGCTATTGGCATTTCAGCATGGAGTCACTTTTACTTTTATCTTCAAGCCCACAAACCCTTTCTGTCTATTTGTAGGCACTTAGTTTCTGTCTTTCTATAAGAAGGAAAGACTTATTTACTGCTTATTCGCAACACAGAAGAAAAATTGCCATTAGCTTTACAATATCTATCTTCATGTTTGTTGTTACAGAATTGACACAGTTGGATAAAATGTTTATTTTTATGCTGGAAAACAGGTCTTGCCATTATTCATAAACTGCCCAGGCAAGGCACTGTAAAACAACACTGAGTTAAGACTTTATGTTGACTTCTTGCTATTGAAGAAGATGGACTAATGAAGAGCTCTGTTTGTTTCAACAGCCTTTGGCAAGTGATGAACTTCATGTATGTTTTGAAGTTAGACATAACATTCTGGGAACAAAACAGCAGCACAGGAACAGCAGCACACAAGTATATGTATTTACCCACAAAACACTATATTTGCATACACAAATTCACTATTAAAAAAAGGAGGAGCAATGACAATAGCTGTAAGATATACCTCACTCTTGGAATAGGCTTACTTAAATTTACATTTTCAGCTAGTAATTTTATACTCAGCATGCATCAGACCTCTTACCATGCATATCTTTATACTTTGGGCTTTAATTCCAAAACCATAGAAGACATGCCTGCCCAAGTACCAGTCACATCATATTTTAACATATATTATTTTTCTAGTTCTTTATCACCACAGGTAATTATATTTATGTATATTTTTCTATTGTCTACTTTGTCTATTTTTATGTCTATTCCAGGTGCTATGATAAAATATTGTTATAGGCAGAAACATTATATTAACATCAACACTTCACATTTATAAGAATAAAAAGTATTTACATGACTATTTATGCACTTTAATCATGTATTTGGGGTAGTGAGACTAATATGGAGGCCAAGCTAGGTAAAAATGACATTTCTGCAACTGATGTTAGTAACATCTGGGACATTTCTGCTCCCTCCCCTCAAAAAAACAATACTTGATTAAACTCACAGTTCAATGGCTTTATTCCACATGATGACATAGCCTGAGAGAGTAAATGATTCCACATTGACAATGTGAATGTTTCCTCTTTCAGTGCCCACATATAGCCATTTACTTTGGAAAGGCAGATGACAAAATGTTATCCTGAAAGAGAAAGACACCAAAAAAGGAATTAAATTCTTTTAGATATCCTCCCCTTCAAGGTCTATGTTGCCAAAAGGTAGAAGAAAGACAACAGGCAAAAAGGAAGAAATAAGACAAGTTACAGGTAAAGAAAAGTAGCAAAGACAGTACATGGCAAAAGTAAGAGATGCACAGACAATATAAAAACTTAGAGTAAGCAAAAAATAGAAACCAAGGTATTCTAAAACTATTAAGTCATTCAGATAAAAATCACACAGCCACTTCTGAAAATTATCATCTTGAATGTATTTGCTCAAGATTGCTGTCATTTTAAACTTAAAATACAACATTCCTATGTTATAATCTACAAGTCTCCCTTTGAAATCTATCTAATTTCAAGTTTTAAATAACGAAGGATTTCCAGAAGTAGCCTTATGCAGATTAAGCTTGTTTCAAGTGAGGAGACAAAGGCAGAAAATAAAGCATAAGAAATGTAAGTTCACATGTAACCCAGATGTATCCCCTAAAGAGCAAACCTAAACCCAATCCTAAACAACTATAAAAGTAATTTTAAAAGCAGTTTAAATTTGGGGCTATTATTTTACTTAGACCACATTGTAGTCTTCTGCCTTATAGTTTTCTCTTCTGCTAGAAGGAAGTACCTGAACAAAACCCAAAAGCTAACAACTGTTTGTACTACAGAATCACAAAATCACAGAATCAATGTTAGGGATTGGAAGGGACCTCGAAAGATCATCTAGTCCAATCCCCCTGCTGGAGCAGGATTACCTAGACCATATCACACAGGAACGCGTCCAGGCGGGTTTTGAATGTCTCCAGAGAAGGAGACTCCACAACCTCTCTGGGCAGCCTGTTCCAGTGTTCAGTTACCCTCACTGTAAAGAAGTTTTTCCTCATATTTATGTGGAACCTCCTGTGTTCCAGCTTGCACCCGTTGCCCCTTGTCCTGTCAAGGGATGTCACTGAGAAGAGCCTGGCTCCATCCTCATGACACTTGCCCTTTACATATTTATAAACATTAATGAGGTCACCCCTCAGTCTCCTCTTCTCCAAGATAAAGAGACCCAGCTCCCTCAGCCTCTCCTCATAAGGGAGATGTTCCACTCCCTTAATCATCTTTGTGGCTCTGCGCTGGACTCTCTCCAGCAGTTCCCTGTCCTTCTTGAACTGAGTGGCCCAGAACTGGACACAATATTCCAGATGCGGCCTCACCAGGGCAGAGTAGAGGGGGGAGGAGAACCTCTCTTGACCTACTAACCACACCCCTTCTAATACACCCCAGAAAACTAGCGGAAAACTCTTCTTTGACTGTAGCTCCAGTGCAAATATTAGTATTTGAGAAGCTGGTTATTTCTGTCCTCTTGGGTCCTGCTTATTGTTTACTACTTCTTCAAAATTGGTAAGGAAATAATGTCTGTAGGAACTGAAGCTTCTAAAGTATCTGATTTTGCTATACAACAGAAATATTAACTTGAAATTAGAGTCTAGAAACTTTCTGGAAACTGAAAACTCTAAACCATTATAATCTGCCAGGGTCCAATATTAAAAGAAATTGCCAAACTACTTGGACTATCAAACCTGGGCTTTCAGAAATGTTTCAGTGATAAGGTAAAATAATTATTCAAAGGGAATTTGTTCTGCCAGCTCTAATCCTTAGCTTTACAGGTTTTTTTCTTCTTGTTTTCTCCCAGTTGGGCTTCCTTCTTGCCAAATCCATGCACCACTTCACAAGCCTGTTAATAATTGTTTATGAAAAGAACAGCTTTAGATCTTTTGCATTAGATGCTGTATATACACACTTCAGCACAAAAGCAAAGGCTAACACCAGCAATGAAAATGCTAATGGCTGAAAATATGTTAGTTTGTATTACAGGTTTCAATAGTTAAGGCTTCTGTAGTAAAACTACCTTGAATCAAAAGTGTACCACTTTTTATATCACTAATTTCTTTCTAGTTAGGGAATACAGTTTGCTCAAGCAAATCTTTAATTTATCCATTTTCTAACTTCCTTGATTTCTTGTGCTTGAATATTTAAGCCAAAAGGCTGCACTAAATTTTTTCATTGATGTTTCACAGAAAAAAGGACTATATAGAAGATTTAAAATGCTCTTCCAACTCATTGAGCTTACAGATGTTGTAACATTTTTACTAAGCACAGTAATCTGCAAACAAGACAGGCTGAAGACTTGAGTTTCCCCAAGGTCTTTGAAAAAAAACCATTTTATTGGAACATCTGTACACACACTTCCTAGGCAGGCCCCAAAACTGTACTGCGCAGTAACAGAGCTCTCCCACTGCAAACAGGTCATGGGGAAAAGAGATGCAGCATGAAAACATAAACCCTCAGCACTCTGCAACATCACAGCTTCTTTTTGTGCCAGGACTCCACATGCCAGAAGCAGCTGGCAGCCAGATCAGTTGGCTCTAAAAACACGGCCTAGCAGCCAGAAATACTATTCAGGAGCAGGGTCACGGGCCTATCTGTCTTGATCTGTGAGTTAATACTGTCAATTACAGTTGTCCAACACTTCCATTATAAAAAACAATCTATTTCATGTCATTTAAAGGTGTGCAAAAATATGTCGGGACTGAAACTTTGACTGCTATAGCAAAAGTGCAACACAAAGAAGTGTCCAACTCCTCAATACTCCTGATACTCTTCTTGAATATGCAGCCATATTCAATTTACTGTCTCCTCTGTGCAAGTGAGATCAATTTTGTCAAGAGTTTGCAAGCAATTAAATGATTCCACACCAAGTATAAACTAGAGTTGAACAAGTAACTTCACAAAATGTTTACAAAGGCAGGAGTTTGAAGAGACTTCAGAATTGTTAAGCAGAGGCACATATAAAAAAGAGTTCTTATCCTTATCCTTCAAAGTGTGCTTTTAACAGTCCTCTACAATCAGGAAAAAAGTCTTGTATGTTTTTTTAAGTAATCTAAAAAATATTCTTAGAGCTTTTGTTTCACAGAACAACTGATGACTAGTTAAATCCAAAAGGAATTTGTCATGCTGATCCTGCTATAATGAAAGAATCACCATTTCACCTTGAATGTGTAAATGTTACTCCATTTGCAAATATAATTTTACTTGCTATTTCTTTATTTTCTTAATATAAAAAGTATGTCTTCCAACTTCCAGAAATTCAATTATATTTTTGTCTAAAGTGATTCATTTCAGATAACTGCATTTATTTTAGCAATTTACTGAGTAACATTTCCAACATCAAGGTCCATGTACTGAGCTTTTCTCTCTTCAGCAATTAAGGCTTCACCTTGAACTATGCAGATTTTAAGCAACATTGGAAATGTTACACCCCTCAAACTAAAATGCAGTGAAGCTATGACTACCTGAAGGACCAGTGATGACATACTAGCATGTCAACATACAGGCTACTTTCGGTGGCCTCACTTGCTCCGTTGAAAATTGGAGTGAGGATTAGAGGGATTCAAACTTGTTTTGGATGATGGAAGAAAAAGGTCAGCATCTTCTTGGTGGTGAAGCAATACTTGCTTATTTAACACTTGGCCAAGGACAGCATGTAGTTTTTTTTCTGAAAAATTAAATTTTTCTTTCAGAAACCTATCTTCCAGTCACCACAAGATTAGAATAATATACTCCATCCATAACATATTTTAAGATCAACAAAAGTGGAAGTTGCTATATAATGCTCTGGCCATTTCTATAGCTCGAGTATTTTTCCCCCCTCTCTCCCTACCCATAAATGGATACACACATAAATGTGGAAAATTCAATGGTTGGGAACAGACCAAAAAGACTACAGATACACTCAACCCAAGTAAAAAAATTTTGCAAGTCTTTCTTGCACACAAATCCCAACTGCCTGAAAACAATGTATCAGTCAAAAGCAGAGTATCATACTCTTCCTCTCCTGTATCAAGCCATTCTGTCCAAAAATACTAGAACAGAAGCATCTATAAAAAATAACAGACCAGTTTTGTTCATCTAAAGAGACAGCCTGGGACTGTCTGAGCCAATGATCACAGAAAGCAGGCTTTTGCAGGCAGCTCTTTCATGGCACAACAGATTCTTCACATTATCTCCAAGGAAATTTCAGCTACCTCAGTAAGTATAGTAGATTTTGTGAAGCAGATTGAACTTTTAGCATAATGCAAGTATTGTGCACAGCAATTTATTCCAAATATTTCACTTCCCCATACCTCTACAAAGAAAAAAAATCCCTTTATAGAAAAAAGCAATGCTTTAAAGAGGTTTTTTTTTAATCTGAAATCTACAGTGTTATTTTAATATATGCTAACATCACTGCTAAAATGAGGAACTGTTATGCAACCCCAAAACAGGCAGAATAGTTCTAAACTCTACTGTAGCTGTACTTTTCCCTGAGCACAAAATCTTCCTCCTCACTGCATACATATTTGCAAAGCTACTCCTTCCCCTCTCATCCCCTTCCAAAAAAAGCCACAAGAAATTTCACTTTCCTGTGAAATGAACTTTTAGGAGTTGAACCAATAGTTCAAGAAAACAAAATTATATACAGAAAACCCAGTGATACACTAGCAGTGAAAAACATTGATAAGAGAAAAAGCCTCACAAGATATTTCTTGTTCTTACTGTACTTAAAAATATAATTTGTGCTATTGCTTATGGGATAGTATCAGCAGTGACAGGAGAGTCTTTAGGAAGTCGTTTGTAAACCTACTCAAAGGACTTCCTTAACTGCAGACCATGTGTCTTTTCTGATAATCTGTCAAAGTTAGTTAAGAAAAATTGCAATTGTGGTTGTTTCACAACATATATCAAAACAGTTATTACAGCAAGTGATAGTATTCCCTAGAGGAATTTAATTACAGAAATATAAAAGATTATAATTTATTAAATTTTGTAAGCCAAAGAATTAGGCTAAGGGAAATATTAAGTAAAAATGACAGGCTGTTATCTTGAGTGTATTATTATGACAACAGAAATCCTTCTGAATTAATCTTTACCTTTCCTTAGCCTACTGCATTATTAAGTATTATATGTTCTTCAGAATTTTCCACTGCTTTAACAAAGCACAGTGACAAATACTTTGATGAATGACAAAGACTAATAACAGGTTTTATTTTTAAGTCACAAACTATTTCTAGAACCTCAGGCTATCATTATAGGTCTGCAGTTACTGTAATTACACTAGCTGCTCAGATTATTATTGGTATGCAAAATAAAAATTTTGTAAAAAGAAGAGTGTTAAGCTACCAAAGGTGTATTCTGCACACCTCTATCTTCAACCTTTCGTGCATGAGACAGACACCATGTAAAATTCAGCAGCTGAAGTTTAATTCTTGTGTTAGCCTAGACTCCACATGGTCTCTTGTCAAGTCTTCAATGGTGTACTGGTTTCAGCTAGAATAGAGCTAATTTTCTTCTTAGTAGCTAGATTAGTGTTGTAGTTTGAATTTAGTGTGGGATTGTGGTACAAGAAGAATGTTGGTAATATACTGATGTTTTTACTTGTTGCTAAGAAATCACGGACTTTTCAGCTTCCCATGCTTTGCTAGTGCGCAGGTAAACAAGAAGCTGGGAGGGAACACAGCCAGAGCAATGGATCGAAATTGGCCAACAGAATATTCCATATCATGCAACGTCATGCTTAATATATAGATGACGGTTGACTGGGAAGTCTGTCTCTTTCTCTCTCTCTCTTCTGGGATTGAGGTGTCATGGTTTCTCTCCTCTGGGATTGCTATCCAGTGATGGCCTGGGCATTGCTCAGCAGGTGGTGAGCAGTTGCACTGTGCATCAATTGTTTGTATATTCTATTTATTAGTAGTAGTAGATTTTATTTCAATTATTAAATTGTTTTTATCTCAACTCATGAATCCCTTTACCTTTCTCTCCCCTATTCCCCAGGGCGCAGGGGGAGACTGAGCAAGCGGCTGCATGGTATTTAGCTGCTTGCTGGGTCAAACCACGACAAATGGGCATAAAATGTCAAGAGCCAAATGTCTCAATGACATATGGATGGAAGTAACCAGTGGCTGTGATTTTGCCAGACTGCAGCAACAAGTCTATTTCCAGATCTGGTAACTGCAATAAGCTTAAAATACTTACCTGTATGAAAAAGACCTGACGGGGCAGAAGGCACATGCAGAGGAAGAGTTCCTCTTCAATGCATCCCAAAATTGTCCCCCAAAAAGACCATGTGGATAAATGCAGTATATCATAGAAACTGGACCACGTACCTCAATTCCATTTATATCCTATAACAGCACTCCAAATGATGCTTCTCCAAATACGTTCACTTGAAGGGCTGCCTCTAAAGGCAGCTGAGAAGTACCTATGTTCAGTACCCAAGTTATGGTGCACACTAGTGGTGTCAAGATGGAGTAATGGGGAAGCAAGAGCCAAGAACAGAAATAAAATTGTCACCACTGATGTGATCAATACTAGGGCCTTTTCAATAACTTTCCAGAAAAAGGCTCAATTTTAGAGGTTTTTTAGGTTGCTGCAGATATTTGTGTTTTTACAATATAATGTTCCTAATATATTTCATGGCTTATATGTTCTTTCCTCTATGGAAAGAACACATTTCACCTTTCCATTTTAATATGGCTTTTCAAGCTTCAGTTGTACTTCACTCAGAAGGGGTCTCCATGTTTTATTTATACACAGAGAAGAGCTGCTTCACTGCTTGTAATGCTGACAAAAGACCAATGCACACATGCCTTTTGAGGCAACTCGTTTGAAAACTAAGAAAATTTTTCGGTATTGAAGGAATTCACACCAAATACCCCAAAGATTTGAGGACCTCCTACCTCTGATAAAACCCCCTGCACTAAGTATTTATGACGTCCTGTTGGTATACCCCACATGACTCAAAGTAACCAGACCTTTGGCATCAGAAGACACTTGGGTAGCTTGCTTTATCACAAGCAGTTCAGGCTGAACATTTCATCTGGGAAGTCACACACCACAACTTATAAAAATGGCCATGTCAGAGATGTAGCTTTCCCACAGGAGACAGAAGAATTATGCCTATCACTGATGGAGAGAAGTCCATCAGACAGGCAGGGCTTAAAGACTAGAGGTCGAATTCTGCCCAGGAAGATGGCAGTTGGCCATTAAGTCCCTTATACCACCATGAAAGTCATCAGCGTGCACAGAAACAGCTAACAGGACAATGGAAACAGGCTGTTAAAAGCTGTTTCTTAGAAACCTGAAATCTCAGAGTAATAGAACTCAGCACTTCCGTTCTGCCTCAGTGCCAAAGGCAGCAGCAGGCAACTGATGGAACTGCAGTTCCATCAACCGCACTGACACATGGGACTCTGTGTGCATGCATGGCCTCAAGAAAATGTTTTTCAAAGGAATCTGATCTTGCATGAAAAGAGACATTCACATCTGCATCAAAACCAGACAGTCAAGAAGTTCATTTTCTCCTGCTAACTTCTTGAAACAAGATAAAACTCCTTCTAATTACATCATCTAGTGGATCACCATTGAGCAATATTTTTAAGCCCACCAGGTAAAAGAAGGCTTTACATGGCATCATAAAGGCAAGCAGACCCAGTAATCATTTCCTTTCAGTCTCAAGAAGAAAGTTGCTTTAAAAAGTGTAAAAAACTTAGTTATGTGTGAAAAAACTTAGTTGTATCATATATTAAACTTGTACTTGATATATCATTGACTCTGCAAAGACTCAATACTTCTCAGAAGTATTGTTTGGATATATATCTGTAATCCTTCTGTTAGTTATACTATAATCCTTCCCCAAAACACACAGGGAAAAGGGGAAAAAGCCAGCCTTCAAACAAAGGCTGGAGGTGAAAGTGTGATATTGATACACAGAAAGGAGAAGAAAAAGGTGAATTGTGAACTGGCTGAAGGAAAGAAGCCAGAGAGTGGTGGTCAATGGGACAGAGTCTAGTTGGAGGCCTGTATCTAGCGGAGTCCCTCAAGGGTTGGTACTGGGACCAGCACTATTCAATATATTCATTAATGACTTGGATGAAGGAATAGAGTGCACTGTCAGCAAGTTCGCTGATGACACAAAACTGGGAGGAGTGGCTGACACACCAGAAGGCTGCGCTGCCATTCAGAGGGACCTAGACAGGCTGGAGAGTTGGGCAGGGAGATATTTAATGAAATATAACAAGGGCAAGTGTAGAGTCCTGCATCTGGGCAAGAACAACCCCATGTACCAGTACAAGTTGGGGACAGAGCTGTTGGAGAGCAGCGTAGGGGAAAGGGACCTGGGGGTCCTAGTGGACAGCAGGATGACCATGAGCCAGCAGTGTGCCCTTGTGGCCAAGAAGGCCAATGGCATCCTGGGGTGTATTAGAAGGGGTGTGGTTAGTAGGTCAAGAGAGGTTCTCCTCCCCCTCTACTCTGCCCTGGTGAGGCCACATCTGGAATATTGCGTCCAGTTCTGGGCCACTCAGTTCAAGAAGGATAGGGAACTGCTAGAGAGAGTCCAGCGCAGAGCCACGAAGATGATTAAGGGGGTGGAACATCTCCCTTATGAGGAGAGGCTGAGGGAGCCAGGTCTCTTTAGCTTAGAGAAGAGGAGACTGAGGGGTGACCTCATTAATGTTTATAAATATGTAAAGGGCAAGTGTCATGAGGATGGAGCCAGGCTCTTCTCAGTGACATCCCTTGACAGGACAAGGGGCAATGGGTGCAAGCTGGAACACAGGAGGTTCCACATAAATATGAGGAAAAACTTCTTTATGGTGAGGGTAACCGAACAGGCTGAACAGAACCGAACCAGTGAACAGGCTGCCCAGAGAGGTTGTTGAGTCTCCTTCTCTGGAGACATTCAAAACCCGCCTGGACGTGTTCCTGTGTGATATGGTCTAGGTAATCCTGCTCTGGCAGGGGGATTGAACTCGATCTTTCAAGGTCCCTTCCAATCCCTAACATTCTGTAATTCTGTGGAAAAAAAAACAAAACAAAAAACCCACATACAATGTCTACCATCACCTGCTCTCATAGGCAAGAAAACCTGTATGTCCTTCTGTTATCCACAAAGTGGCAGAATTGGTCAGTTTATCAATTCATTGAAGTGGAAGGAAAAAAATCTCTCACAACTAATGTCTGCCAATGCATGGGCTGGGTACAAAGTTACAGTGTCTAAAAAGTTAAGGTATGTGTCACAGTAACAGCTAAAAGTTTTGTTTATTAATAAGAAGTAAATACAAGTGGGATTTTTCACTCAATCACTACAGACAGAGTTTATGTTTTAAAGATAACACTAAGGTTGCTGTTTACAGAAGGATACAAACCCAGCAATACTTAAAGCATAATTTTGTAACTCTGAACTGTGCGGTTTCATGCTGAGGAAAACTATTTAAATCCCATAGCACAAAAGTTGACATATTAAAAATTAAACTGCTATTAATGCATTCAGTGATCGATATGCAGAGTACTCACAATAAACAGTTATATTTTTATGCTATGATTCTGGTTCTTGTCTTTATGCTAAGTCACAAAGCAAGTAAATTATTTCTTTCGGCATTAGAACAGAGGATGTCATCTCAGGAAGGATGAAAGCCTTAGATAACCAAACAAATTTTTCATACTTGTACATAATGTTGATTGGTTTGGGGTTTGGTTTGCAGCAAAGGAGACCCAAATTTATCACCCCACACAACCTTTTTTTTTTTTCTTTTTTACATTTTTAAAATCAAGTTAGTCTGCCACTTGACCCTCTCTTAAATTGGGTCTGTGAAAGTCTCTGGCTCATTACTGATGTGTGTTTCACCTTTCATATCTTAGATCAGCACAGAGTTTAATAGTTCCTGCATGGCAAGAAAACTAAAGCCAGATTGGATATTTATCTCACAACATGCTTTCAATATTTACTCTAATAAGAGCTGTTAACTATGCTTATTTCAGAGTTAATCTAGTCTAGTATTAACAAATTTGACACGAGGCTTGCATTACATGTGAACACATAACTTGTTATGTCTAGGATATTTATACAGGTATGTAGAAGACAAAGAAACTACATTGTGATTCACCAAAGAAATCTTAGAGAAGTACAAAACCTAGGATACTAAATAAGTTCACACAACAAATTGTGTATTCTGCGAAGAGGTACTACTTACACACTTTTAACTTGCATGACAAGCAACCCCTCCCATGTAAGCATCAGTATGCATTTTTTTTTTCCAGGCCCCTGCACACTGCTTCCCATACAAGCTTGGTATGACATTGGTTTAATATCTTCTAACTTCTGTTTAGTAACTAGGACACAAAGCAGCTGCAAAACCCACACAAATGCACCAGGAACAAAAGGCTTGAAAACTTGCAAAACTAGCTTGTTTTGCACTGTGCTTCCGACATCTGCCAGTAATTTCAACTAACAGATTTGTTATACATCAAAAAACTTCATCAATCACCAGTTCTGAAGATTTGCTTCAAATTATTAACCATCACTGGTACAAAAGGTAGTCAAGAGCTAGGAATCTATTAACTGGCTGGTTTCTTATCTACAGATACTCATTTAAAGATTCAACAGAAAGAAGCATCTTTAAAGACTCTTGGCCTCTACTTTTAAAGAAATGCTTTGCTCAAATCTAAAAAGCTTCAAGTTACCCAATGAAGAGGTATTCACAGCTCAGAAAGAAGTCTGTAATGGGCATAAAATTATTTTAAAACAAAAAGCAACTCTTTCTCACCACTCCATACTCTTAAGATTCATGAGTAGAAAAGCAAGAATTCACAACACTTTCCAGCCATATACTAGAGACTACACTCTGAATTTATTTACAGGTAACTTAATATAATTCAATTTTCAGATAAGTATGCAAAATACTTAATCATCATAGAACCATAGAATGGTCTGAATTGGAAGGGACCTTAAAGATCACAGAATCACAGAATCACAGAATCACAGAATCACAGAATCACAGAATCACAGAATCACAGAATCACAGAATCACAGAATCACAGAATCACAGAATCACAGAATCTTAGGGATTGGAAGGGACCTTGAAAGATCATCTAGTCCAATCCCCCTGCCAGGGCAGGATTACCTAGATCATGTCACACAGGAACACGTCCAGGCGGGTTTTGAATGTCTCCAGAGAAGGAGACTCCACAACCTCTCTGGGCAGCCTGTTCCAGTGTTCGGTCACCCTCACCGTAAAGAAGTTTTCCTCATATTTATGTGGAACCTCCTGTGTTCCAGCTTGCACCCATTGCCCCTTGTCCTGTCAAGGGATGTCACTGAGAAGAGCCTGGCTCCATCCTCATGACACTTGCCCTTTACATATTTATAAACATTAATGAGGTCACCCCTCAGTCTCCTCTTCTCCAAGATAAAGAGACCCAGCTCCCTCAGCCTCTCCTCATAAGGGAGATGTTCCACTCCCTTAATCACCTTCGTGGCTCTGCGCTGGACTCTAGCAGTTCCCTATCCTTCTTGAACTGAGGGGCCCAGAACTGGATGCAATATTCCAGATGTGGCCTCACCAGGGCAGAGTAGAGGGGGAGGAGAACCTCTCTTGACCTACTAACCACACCCCTTCTAATACACCCCAGGATGCCATTGGCCTTCTTGGCCACAAGGGCACATTGCTGGCTCATGGTCATCCTGCTGTCCACTAGGACCCCCAGGTCCCTTTCCCCTACGCTGCTCTCCAACAGCTCTGTCCCCAACTTGTACTGGTACATGGGGTTGTTCTTGCCCAGATGCAGGACTCTACACTTGCCCTTGTTATATTTCATTAAATATCTCCCTGCCCAACTCTCCAGCCTGTCTAGGTCCCTCTGAATGGCAGCGCAGCCTTCTGGTGTGTCAGCCACTCCTCCCAGTTTTGTGTCATCAGCGAACTTGCTGACAGTGCACTCTATTCCTTCATCCAAGTCATTAATGAATATATTGAATAGTGCTGGTCCCAGTACCAACCCTTGAGGGACTCCGCTAGACACAGGCCTCCAACTAGACTCTGTCCCATTGACCACCTCTCTCTGGCTTCTTTCCTTCAGCCAGTTCACAATCCACCTCACTACCCGATCATCCAGACCACACTTCCTCAGTTTAGCTGTAAGGATGCTGTGGGAGACCATGTCAAATGCTTTACTGAAATCGAGATAGACCACATCCACAGCTTTACCATCATCTATCCACCGGGTAACATCCTCATAAAAGGCTATCAAGTTGGTTAAGCATGACTTCCCCTTGGTGAAGCCATGTTGACTGCCCCTAATGATCCCCCTATCCTTGATGTGCCTAGAGACAGCACCAAGCACAAGTTGTTCCATCACCTTTCCGGGCATGGAGGTGAGGCTGACCGGTCTATAGTTACCTGGGTCCTCCTTCTTGCTCTTTTTGAAGACTGGAGTGACATTCGCTTTCCTCCAGTCCTCAGGCACCTCTCCCGTTGCCCACGACGTAGCAAAGATGATGGAGAGTGGCCTAGCAATGACTTCCGCCAGCTCCCTCAGCACCCGCGGGTGCATCCCATCAGGGCCCATGGATTTATGGACGTCCAGGTTGCTTAACTGGTCCCTGACCCAGCCCTCATCTACCAAGACAGATTCTTCCTCTATCCTGACTTCTTCTGGGGCCTCAGGGGTCCGGGGCTCCTCAGGACAGCCTCCAGCAGTATAGACAGAGGCAAAGAAGGCATTCAGTAACTCCGCTTTCTTTTTATCCTCTGTCTCCAGGGCCCCCACCTCATTCATCAGTGGGCCTACATTGCCTCTAGTGTTGGTTTTACCTGCAATGTATTTGAAGAAGCCCTTTCTGTTGTCCTTGACCTCTCTTGCAAGGTTTAATTCCAAGAAGGCCTTAGCTTTCCTAGTTGCCTCCCTACATCCTCTGACAACAGACTTATATTCCTCCCAAGTGGCCAGCCCCTCCTTCCATGATCTGTACACCCTCTTCTTCCACTTGAGTTTGCCCAGCAGTTCCCTGTTCAACCATGCAGGTCTCCTGGTACACTTTCTTGACTTCCTACCTGATGGGATGCTCTGATCTTGAGCTCAGAAGAAGCAGTCCTTGAATGCTAACCAACTGTCTTGGGCCCCCTTACCTTCTAGTACCCTGTCCCATGGGATTTCCCCTAGCAATTGATCATCTAGTTCCAACCCCCCTGCCACAGGCAGGGACACCTTTCCACTAGACCAGGTTGCTCAAAGCCTCGTCCAACCTGGCCTTGAACACTGCCAGGGAGGGGGCAGCCACAACTTCTCTGGGCAACCTGTTGCAGTGTCTCACCACCCTCACAGTCAAGAATTTCTTCCTACTAGCTAATCTAAATCTACCCTCTTTCAGTTTAAAACGGTTACCCCTCATCCTAACATATGACACAAGTATTTATAAACAAGCTATGTCTGGTTTTTATTCCTTATTTGAACGATATTCAAAACAGACCTGAAAGCAAGCTAGTCAAACTAGATTACGAACATTAGAAAGAAAATGAAATCTAGAAATTATGTTGTTAAACATTGGACAGTAAGTCTTCCATATGGCTAAACACAGGGAATTAGCCAGAGATGGTAAAAGGCTGTGCCAGAAGAATACAGAATTCATTAACAAGTCATAGCCTTATAATTTATTTTTATTTTTTTTAAAACATAGCTCAAGAATATTTTTCAAGACTAGAATATCCTTTAATCTGGGTAGCTAACTGCTACAGTTAGCTTTCTATGCTACAACCAACCTTCTAGTTCACAACTAATTCTCACACATTAAACTCTGATTTGGAAAGAAGATCTGAATAAAAATTGGCCTGTGACATGTTGAGCTCAACTCCGATTAAACAGGACACAAATATTGCTTTCTGCAATGTCAGGTATATAATTTTAAACCTTAGCATCCACAGAGTCCTAGAGCAAATACTTATATAACTGGAATAGTTGCTTCAATCATGTAGTAAGATTTGGCTTTGTTTCCCCTCCTAGGACGTTTTTTCCAGTTTGTTAACTTACTTATTCTTTACCCAAACTAATTTCCAAGATATTGAAGTTCCCTACACAAGCTGGTAAATTAAAGTATCATTAGAAAGGATAGTGCTACAAGGCTCTGTTGTAGTATTTAAAATTTGAAATAATTCCTGTTTGAGAAGTTAGTTATGAGCAAATCTTAATCCCACAACATAAATTATTTAAAAGGTTTTATTAATTAGGCATCTAACAACTTGGCGCTCGTGAATTGAGAGGACCTGGTTTTATTCATGAACACTCTTCTCGATAAACTTAGTAGTTAATACACATCATGAAGCTGACCATTTACTTCAAATTCACATAACATATCAAACCTATTAGGTATAATTATAATACTAAGAGCTCTTAGTGATTAAAGACACCTCTTTACAATTACTCAATGGTGAATTTGTGCAATTCTCTAAAGTTCAAATCAAAATAATTCCCTAGTAATGAGATTACACTTTAAAAAATAAAGCCTTATTTTGTAAACTAGTTAAAAGAAAACAGAATATTTGAAAACAGTTAACAATCATCCAGCATGACTTAAGTGGCTATGACAATGTATGGTTCTGGGATCTTAAGTGTTTTGGCTACTTCTACATGCTATTATAATGGATTTTGTAACATTAAAATTACTAGAAGAATAAGCCCTTGTCTCAAACTGTATTTTCACCACTCTTGGTAACTATGGCACTCATTACCTATTTTAGCAAAGCACGGGTTTTCCTGGAAAAATCACTACTCTGTCCAAAGTTAATAACAAACACAACCACTGAAACTACATGAGTGACCTAGACTCCTTTCCACCCCCACCCCTCTTTCTGGTAAGAGTACACACAGTTCAACTCCCTGTGACAGGTTTTGCTAGTGAGACCACCACATTTACAGCAAAAGGATGGTTTAAAACTTTCACTCTGTTTAACCAAAGTTATCCATACATCTAAGACTCTAAGGCACCTTCCAACAGATTTCCACACAATCAGAATCACTTCCTTAGATATCTATTTTAAAGCACTAGTTAGAAGCCAATGTCCAAGTGTGGTTTCAGGCTGCAAATCCAAATTTTATATTGACACTTAAGTAGGTGCTACAGGTAAGAGAAAAGCCATTTAAGAAAGATTGGGGAAGGGAGAGGGAGAAAATTCATTTTGGATACACCACTGCATCTCCTATAGTTGGACAATCCTCATTAAACTAGAGGTTGTGAATTGCATTTCTCTCCATTTGACTTTTATGCTGCATAAAGGAATACCATCACTCCCTTGGGACAGAGAATTTTGCTCTGTCAGAGCTTTTTGTTTTCTGCATAACAGTTTAGAACCACAGAATGGTTTGGGTCTGAAAGCAGCCTTTAAAGATCATCTAGTTCCAACCCACCTGCTGTGGGCAGGGTCATCTTTCACTAGACCAGGTTGCTCAAAGCCCCATCCAACCTGACCTTGAACACTCTCAGGGATGGGGCATCCACAACTTCTCTGTGCAACCTGTTCCAGTGTTTCACCACCCTCACAGTAAAGAATTTCTTCCTAATATCTAATCTAAATCTACCCTCTTTCAGTTTAAAACTGCAACCCTTGTCCTACCCCTACAGGCCCTGGTAAAAAGTTTATGCACAGTGATCACAGAAACAACCCCAAAAGGGACTTAGAATCACTTAGTCCTCTACCCCAGAAAAACACAGTAATCTGCATTTATGCTATTCCTGACAAATTTGTTTACAATCTGCTCTTTAAAACCACAAGGTTATGCCATAACCCACCCAACAGTCTGTTTAGCACTTTGTATGACATTACATTAGAAGGTTTTACATAAATATTTAATTTACCTCTTTCTATTACTACCCATTACTTAAAGCTTATTACTTCCTGCCCTATTCAACAGAGGTACAAGTCACTAATTATTCTGTGTTCTTGCTAATATACTTTGAGCTCCCTAAGCAGTCCATTGAGACTTTACCCATACTGGAAAAGAAAGGCTACTTCCCAAAAGGGATGGACTACTTGTTATTAAAAAAAAAAAAGACAGTTTTGTAGAAATTTAATCAACTGACTTTTAGAAATTTAACCTAAAATGTCTCCCTAGCTTGCTTACAACGCTGTGACTTCAGTCTCAAAATTGTTAGTCAAAATACATGTTGTTTTCAGCTTCTCTGATACACAAAGGAGCTCTAACAATGTAGAATCCTGATTTGTCATCAAGTGGAAAAAACTTCCAATTAAAAAAATTGAACTACTTTTCCTGTTCTCTTGTTGGTGCACGCACATACACTTTATTTTGTTCCAAAATTCCTTTGGAGACATACATTGAAAGTCTTCTATCCCTCCACGTTTTAAAGATGGCAAAGTTGATGTTCAGTAATGCAATATGCAACGTGATAGAAAAGTCATCTCAGTTTAGGTCACTAGTGTGTCTGCTCTAAAGTACTTTGGGCCCTAACAGCCTGCAACTCAAACTCAATGTAAATCCAGTTTCAATTATTTAACACGTTATGAATTGGACTGCATTAATAAATCTGATCTTACAATAGCACATAGTGTGATGGTAAGGGGCAAAGCAATAATAATCTAATCCCTACCGTTCTCGGTTAAATTTGAGTGAATGAAGTATAGCAGGTCTCTTCTGACGTAAGTTCCACAAGTGTAAGGTATCATCAGCCAAGGCGCTCACAAGAGCTCCCTATGAAAACGAAAAAGTTTTAGTCAACTTATTTTCATAACCCTAGTAACAGTATATCATCATCGTAGTGGAAATATATTACATATTTGCTAACCAGGATGAAAAAAATATTTATAAGCATGCGCATCAACACCATAGCACAGGTAAGTTTTAAGTAGTAGTAATGAGATAACTGATGTGATCACATCTCATTCAGTTCACTCACATTTGGTTCAATGCTATATTGAGGGGTGATGGGGAAGGAGACGCTTTATCCGATGTGTGCACATCAGTTCCCTCACACCCACCTCTGTAAACTAATCAATGAACTCAACTGCTAGTATCTATGTGCTGACAAAGCTAGCGAGGTTTGACTTCACCATTCCTCTGAGCTAGAAGTCCCTCTACAAATCTGGCCCCAGCTAGCTCAAGAACAGTACTGCTGTCAGATTTCAGCTGCTACACCCCTAGAAAAAGCACACTTGAAATTACTGAGGAATCAGATTAGGGATCATTGCTCAGCTCATGTCTAAAACAGTAACTCTATCAAAATAAAAAAAGCTACCTACTGAAGCTGTTGCTACTATCGAAAACTACTTAACTACTTCAAGAGATAACTTGCAATGTTCAATGACACGAATAAATACTCCCAGGAAAAAAGTTCTTGTTTATAGCAAGAGAGTACTCTAGAGACAAAGATATTTTCAGCAGTTACTCATGCATTTGCTAAAATTAAAAAAGTTAATTTCTTTATAATTGTTATTACTGTTTGCCATTCATGTTAAGAGTCACTTGTGTTCGCTGATTTTGATGCTTGCTTAATGAGAAATCGAAGAAAATACACTCTGTATCTTCTCTGAATTACAGAATACTTGCATTTTACTAACCTCATTAATCAGGAATTGAAGCTGGATTACTGCAGCTCCACTGTCATGTTGGCAGTAGCATTCAACTCCTGGCCGACCAAAGCTGGAATTGGTACCATTAAGGAATAACTGTTGTTTGTGACAGGGAAAAAAAAAAAAAACACAACCAAACATCATAACCTACACTGTCACTATCACTAATACCACATTCAAACAGGTTTACATCCTGCTTCTAGCTAGTGCACTCAATATTTAACCACATAGACCCGAGTGATCACCAAAAAAGTAATTTATAAACAACACAATAAAAGGCCAATCTTATTTATCCCCAAGGAGTAAGAAAATTATGTATAACTGCTTGACTTATAGTTATTTAAGGGCTGCTTCATCAATGAGAACATAACGGAGAATGATGAAGCAGTTATTTTAGTAGTGTTAAATATCAGGTCTAGTATAAAAGGAAGTTAATCTAAACAAGCATCATAACAAATGATCACATTTTTCAAGTGCTAAAGGAGCTTTCTCTCCTTTTTAAACACTACTTACAGATGAAAGAAGAGCTGAATAATGCAATGCATGTTAAAAAAGTCTGCTGTGACAGAGATAAAAAGATCAGTAGCCAAAATACAGAGGAGTCAATGAGAAATTATGTATAATGTAAGTTTCCAGGATCTCTGTATCAAGACATCCTGGAATCACACCAACTATGAGATAACAAAAGCTTGTTAATTTTCCCTCCTACATATAAATCAGTCCTATACTTCCATAATGAATATCAAATAGAAGCAGCAGCAACACAGATTCTTTCAATTCTCCATACTTGATTCCTTTATTAGTTGCAAAGATTCTGGATTTCAAATGTGGTTATTGCCTTTCTTTTAGTACGAAATTAAGGAAGTTCTCCAGCGTCTAGGAGACAGAGCAGAAATAACACAAGTCCAGATGAATTATGCAAAGCGGTCAGTATTTCATCATTATAGTATGCCCAGGGTTTCTGAAATATAATTTGCCAAAGAGCTGAACACCTCTTGTTTTAAACAGGCACCTTATTTTTTGGAAGAAAGGAAATCATTCCAAAGCTGTGTGCAAAACAGGTAATATAATGTACAGTTTGTTCTCTCAGTATACACTAGAAATTAGTAAAACAGTACAACTCCCACCCATTCTGCAAGTTTTCCATTTACTGAGAAATTCTTGATCAAAATCAAAGTGAATACAAATACTCGTAAAAAATGCATTCACACTTGAGACAGCTGAAAGGCTGAAAAGACTATTAGGTTGCATACAAATCAAAACTCAAACACATCTCCTGCTCAACCTCTAAGCTGGTGAGATAAAATATAAGTAGAACTACAATGGGAACACGTCTGCTTCAACACACCATGATATTTTAACTTTTAAACTTCAATGACATTCTGCTAGACTAATGAATCTGCATAACATCCAGTAAGTGAGAGGTATACTAAACAGATGTTGAATAATCCAGCAAACTTAATACCAGCTTTCTTTCCTAAACAGAATTAGTAATTTAATTTTGTTCTGGCATGGAAGGGCTTAAAGAGCCAGCTTGCCTCATCTGTTTTTCCCCTTGTATTTTCAATTCTTATCAATATGTTTCCTGTACAACAAAGTCATCTACATTCCACTGACAGTTTATAGCTCTTACAAAAAAAAAAGAAAAGGAAGACAGAGCTTAAAACTTTGGGGGTTTGGGAAGGGTGTGGGGGTGTGGAGGGGTTGTCCCCATAAATGATACCTTCCTACACAAACTTGGAATACTTTTAATGTAAAATCATGGCTTTCACATTAACTATGGATTGGCTATACAAGTTGCCAGAATGGAAAAAATATCCCCATAAGGAATACCACAAATTTCAGAGCAGATTTGTTTCAGTCTTGCTCATGCTTCTGCATTCACTTGAATTAATAATTATTTGCAGAAATAGACAAAAAGCAATTTCTGAAAGTGAAATTCAGATGTTTACAGGAACTGAATTTAAAAACTTACTTATCTGCACTGACACAGGCAGTTTTCTAACAAAAGAAGATTTCCCCAGCCCCTCCCCTGAACATCAGCTTCTAACATAATTAAATGTAACCCTTGTTCATTGACCCACACAGAGTTTATTTGGAATTGAGGCTTTACAGCTACGTTGCCTCAAAACAAGAGGAGTATGATCCAGAAAAAGAGAGATGCCCATGGATTTGTCAAGTTACTCCAACATTCAAATTCTATCCCTCAAATGTTTTCTTTAAGTATTTCTGAAGCAAATATTTCTGAAGAACTGTTATAATTTGTCAGCAAAAAATTCAATATTAAGAATACTTGAACTTTTCTTTAAACAAAAAATCCTTTTGCATTTTCCAGGACACCTGAACCAGTTCTCTCTCCAGAAATCAGTAAATATCCAGCACTGGGAGTAAGTTTACACACACTTTAAACATTCACAGCAAGTTTTTTCTTTTTGACAAATTAGTGGAAGCCTCATATGCAGATCTGAAAATAGAGTTTGGCCTCATTTATAGTGCTTACAGTTATCAAAAAAAAAAAAAAAAATAGTCCTTGCAGCTAGTCCCATTTAGTTCATTTACCCAAGGATTATGTCATCTTCACTTTTTCACCTAGTAGCTAAAATTATTCTTCTCCTCTCAAATTAATATCATCCTCCTAACCAGCATTAATCTTTTCTAAAGCAATGCAAAGCCTCTCAGTTTTGCAGGGTATGCTGAGTTGAAAAAGCACGTCACTTAAATACTGACTGTAGAAGGATAGTAACACATGCCCGTTTCAGTACATGTTAAGCATTTCTCAACCACACAAAACAGGGAGCACCCCCGGGAATGCAATTTGTCCAAATCCTCTATACTTGTGTATGTGTGCTTAAGGCAAGAGAGCTCACTGTACTAAGCAGTGATCATCTACCACATAGTAGTCCCCAAAACAGGCAAAAATTATAATGAATAATGACAAGATGGGCAAAGCATTTTAATTTTGTAGACGGGAAAAACTCTTTGCCAGAGACCCAGAGTAGCTCTAGAGGAAACAGTCTACGCTGAGCAGTTTTCTAATCAAAGACCCATCCTTCCTCCTTCACTTCCAAGCATTTCTTTCTACTATTCTTGCTTCATCCCCTATTCTAACTATTAACATATTGGATAAATTAATAGCTTCTCAGATATACCTTTGAATATTGTTTCTGTGTTCCTCACTGCCATTAGGAGATTAACCCTGGAAAACACTATTATTTCATTGTCTTCACTGCATGGTTTTTTGAAAAAGCAATTAAGAGACAAAAGCTGTGGCTGAGAGAACGAAGTGGTAACATACTCATGTCCTAACATCAGTGTTCATTTTCATAACTGCTAGAAGTGCAGGTCATACATAAGAAAAGCACAGTATCATGCTAATTTAATATTGCATAATGACACTGATTTCACTTTGATTTGTGAGAAAAGGCAACAGTTCCAAAATAAATTTTTTCCAAACAAGGTTCAGTTCTAAGCTTACATTTTTTTTCCTCCCAGGCAAAATTAAAGCATTTCAATCAGTGATATGTGAGTTCTCTCTGCAAAATTTTTTAAAAATCATTAGTGTTATTTATAGCTTATCTACACAGGAATAACTCAGTGTACATCTGCCCTTAGAAGTCACAGTTTGAAAGAGAAAACTAATTCCAGAATATTTATGAAAGCCTCAGAAAAGCAGTCCTTTGGTTTCTTTAAGTTACTCTAAGTAGACCTAGGGAATTATTGGGCTGCTCTTTACCTGTGGTTGACCCATCTCACATAGGAGACAGTTGCAAAAATGGTAGCTATCAATTCAATCCCTATCATAAGTCAGTTATGTATACAGAGACACATTTATAATATAAATTACCTTCCAAACCATCACCACACATATTTGCATCTTCATGTCATTACACTGCTATAAAAAGTTTTGATAGTACAGCACAAGATATGGACCATATTCCTGTATCAGATTTGCCACTGTTACAATAGCTCAAGATTTTTTAAGACAAATCTGAAGCTGTAGCAGCTTTTAAAATTCATTCCTAGATATTTCTCAAAACCGTAGCCATGACACCTCACAATATTTAAACATTTGACAATTTTGATGCAAAAATTAGGTCTTCGACTAGAGAAAAACAGATACCACTGACTTGGATTACATTTAAAAAACTAAGGGCAGTACATTACTCACAGTATTCTTACGTATACCAGACTGTAGCATATAGCTTTCCTTGACTGCATATTATATCTGCATGTTTTACCACAATCATCACTATGTACCAGTTTTTCACTTTACTTAATCAGACCCTGAATTATTTTTATAGGCAAAGCCACCACTTATTTTGCACACACTTTTGTATGTGCTTTGACTGTAGTCCTCAAGAATTATCATAACATAGAAAAAAAAAAAAACAAACAATGATGGTGGTACTTCCAAATAGTATTTTAAGTATATGAAGATTAAAAGTCTGTCTGGTATTACTCACCATTGCCAAGTCTGGATACAATACAACAAGATTAAAAAAAAAAAAAAAAGACTAATTTACATCAAGTTACAGAGTACCATAAAGTTCTGGTGATACATCTAAGCAGGACTAAACCAGTACAAGAGCAGCTTCATGCAACTTTCCTAACTGTCTGTCAATCTTACCTGCACCTAGACCTCATCAGTACTACTACTTGCACATACAAAACCATGATCACTCACAGAAAGAATCCCAAAGAACAATCTATCACGACACACAGCTATTTAGCAAGACAGTTTTTTAAAAAGTCAGAAAGTACTACAGTCAACACTGTCTACAAAACTAACTTTGACCTTTCACATCCACGTATTACTGAATGAGATAAAATAAAAATCCACAAAATACTTTTGGGAGAGTTTTAGACTTCATACCAATCTTCATATGATGATATATCACTATTTTTCAACAACTTTAGGATTATAGTTTCCTTCTAAAGCATAGGCCTGCAGAGCATCTTGCTGTGTTCATATCACTCAGCTAAGCAGGTCTTTATCCCTCCCTATGTCTCAGTATTTATGTCTGCAAAAGTATCACAGAATCACAGAATCACAGAATGTTAGGGATTGGAAGGGACCTCGAAAGATCATCTAGTCCAATCCCCCTGCCGGGGCAGGATTGCCTAGACCATAGCACACAGGAACGCGTCCAGGCGGGTTTTGAATGTCTCCAGAGAAGGAGACTCCACAACCTCTCTGGGCAGCCTGTTCCAGTGTTCGGTCACCCTCACCGTAAAGACGTTTTTCCTCAAATTTAAGTGGAACCTCCTGTGTTCCAGCTTGCACCCATTGCCCCTTGTTCTGTCAAGGGATGTCACTGAGAAGAGCCTGGCTCCATCCTCTTGACACTTGCCCTTTACATATTTATAAATATTGATGAGGTCACCCCTCAGTCTCCTCTTCTCTAAGCTAAAGAGACCCAGCTCCCTCAGCCTCTCCTCATAAGGGAGATGTTCCACTCCCTTAATCATCTTCGTGGCTCTGCGCTGGACTCTCTCTAGCAGTTCCCTGTCCTTCTTGAACTGAGGGGCCCAGAACTGGACACAATACTCCAGATGCGGCCTCACCAGGGCAGAGTAGAGGGGGAGGAGAACCTCTCTCGACCTGCTAACCACACCCCTTCTAATACACCCCAGGATGCCATTGGCCTTCTTGGCCACAAGGGCACATTGCTGGCTCATGGTCATCCTGCTGTCCACTAGGACCCCCAGGTCCCTTTCCCCTACGCTGGTCTCCAACAGCTCTGCCCCCAACTTGTACTGGTACATGGGGTGTATAAGTATACAATAATATTTGTTAACATTTCAGATCCACTTTCCTACACGTAAATAACAGCACCAAGCAAAAACAAACTCCAGCTTTAAAACTGAGATTAAAGTTCGTCAGGTGGAAATACTATCAAATTACTGGTAATAATTTACTATGGGAATTCCAGCCAGACCGTTGTGATGCACTCTCCTTCTGTCAGCTAAGGAGGGTGAGAACAGAAGAAAACTGACAGTAAGGAAACAGGATAAAGGAAAAGGAAGATGTCAGATACACAGACAGACAGAAGACACTGGCTGCAACTTCTGTGCAAATACAGCACTTGTAAATTAGCTGGTATCTAAATATAGTTGGATCTTGTTACTTGGACAGAAAAAAGTCAACCTTACGTATTATACTTGGAAACCAAATCAAGTATCCCTAGAGAGTACAGAACTATAACTTCCAGGCAATAAAAAAAAAAAAAAAAAAATCTACACTCAGCTTCATTCTGTTAGTCATAAGGATGAAAATGCAAGGCACCTCAGAGATAACGAGGCTAGGATCTCAGTCCTGGAAAGTTACCAAAAGGTTTTTCCCAAAGGTCTTCCCTTCTCTTGGAGAAGGAGAGGGGGAAGACAGAAAGATAAATCAGAAGAGATCATTTACGTACCAAAAGCACTGGAAAATGTATTATTTTTCTCATTTTTCTAAGAATCTTAACATTATACAAAGTTCCCAAATATTTTCGAGACCACGACTGGTATTGCCTGTCCAGTGTTTCATTTTTTTAAACAACAACAAAGGCTGAGAAACTGCATTCAGATAGCTTATGTTTGTCCAAAAAAGTATTTGAGATGCTTTATCCTGAAATTATTTAATACCATTTGAGTTCAGCAGTTTTCACATCTCCTGAGAGTTCATGCTTTCCTACAGAGGGTGGGAGCATGTAATTTGTCCTTTTTCTGTTGGGGGGAAGAGAGCAACAACAGGTATTGTATTTAAACAGTTGATGTTAGATCTTATTACAAATATCATATTAGCTTAACAGGATACAGCAAACTGCTACTGCTGTTTGCTACTGTAGCTTTAGAAATTCCCGTGAAGTGGTGACTACACAACTGCCTGGAAGCTGAATTTCTCAACTTCCAAAACAGCTACCAATAACATTAGTTCCTGCATAAATGCAGATTCACTTTGTTTATAAAACAATTCTCAGCTCCTTTAAACATCAGAAGGCAATTGATTCAATGTTAACTTAAAAAAAATTAAATCTTAGATTGACAGGTTTTAAAAAAAGCTCTGTTTTGAAAAATACCAGAATACACAGATCTCAGTTCAAGTTCATTAACTAGTTTCTGTATACAGGAAGTTGCAGCAATTTTAATGCATAAAACCACTTTTTTATTTCGCTTAAATTAGTATGAATTACATATTTTAAAATTAATCAATTATTGAACTAGTTTGCATATAAACTGATAGGGAATGGGTAGTGAGCAGTTATTTATATCTGATCTATTTTCTAACAATGATAATAGCTAGGAGTCAAAGTACATCTTAAACTTCAAAGCTGCTTATATAAATATGCACAAATAAAGTATTTCCCAAACAGCTACGAAAAGCACCAGCAAATTTTCTATAAAGGCTGTATTTCGTAGAATTTTCTCATAGCTGCCAGTGAGAGGCAATCATTTGTTAGAACGAGATGTAATTAAGTAGTTCAAATGCAAACAGGATTAAAAAAAATCTGTGATTTAAAATCAAACAAGAAACAAAATTGGTTTTAATGATAAGTTCTATATGCACAAATCACAGCTAGCAAAGCATGCTGTTAAATGAAGAGGTAAAAACAAATTTAGACTAAACAACAGTATTTTCAAAAAACTAACAAGGCTACAGGTTTTCCTTGATTTTACTCACTTTGTTTTCTGATCCAGGTTCTACCACTAAGAGGTTCTACTACTATAGTCTAAAAGCTGTATTTCAGCTTTAACGATGCAAAACCGGTGACTAATCTTGTACTTTTTTGGGTGGGATGGAAGGGAAGGAGAATGGTAGAACACAAGGAGAAAAAGTAGAAAATTGCTACAAATACATCTGTATAATGGTTCCTCTGACTACACAACATGCAGTGAAATGGATGGTAACTGCTAACTCACTGAAGTTTTTCCGAATATCTACAGAACAGTAAACCCAGGAAATAATTATGTATTTTGAAAGTTCTTCATCAAAATTCAGAGGCAAAATCTTTTTATTCTGTTGCATGCTTCCAAGTCCTGCTCATCTATCATGCATTTAAGCCAGTTTAATTTTAATGTCAAATTTTAACACGTTATTACAGATATCCTACCTCATCCATCCTTTTGGTAGCACATCCTATATCACAATATTAATAATTAACAAGGCTTTTCCTCTCATATCCATAGCTTCTTGGCCAAGACTAAAGGCAGGGCCATTCTGCACTTCTAGAACTGAAGAATACTTGGAGTAAGAACGATGTCTCTTCCTAGTGTCCAAATATTTTGTACAGACATTGACAACAGCAGCATTAACAAATATAATGTTCTGAACTAGATATTAAGTGCATTTATATACCTATTTAGTTTAACTTATGAATGCATAAAGAACCATAGATATCTAATGAGAAGGAAAATTTAACATTTTCAAAGATCATAGCCAGTCCTTGCCCAATCAATTATTGTCCGTCAACACCGATTTCGGACTGCAAAGCAATTCTCTGCTAGGTACAGAAGTCTCTCCTCATTCACACAGTATGATCTAAAATACTTCCCTTAACTCTTGCATGCCAAACAAATCCTCTTCAGTTATTTTCAAGTCACTGACTACTGGATATTCATCACAGAAGACATTAATTGTAATCACTAGTCATTCCATCTTGGCTTTGTTCAAGTACAAGCCCGTTCTTCAATCCCCTCCCTACAAACTGAGTAGCAGCTAGTCTAGTCTGCTGAGTCCCAGTTTCACTTCTATCTCATTAACCCTTTACATCATTTGGGGTTATACAGAATAAGACCACAGGTACTATTACAACTTACATAAGCTACACTGTTTGGTTCCCCCCCAATCCCCTCGCCCAATCCTCTGCTAATCACTCAGTTAATATTTCTCTCCTTTTACAGAAATTGTTATTCTCACATCACAGGCATAAGCAGAGAGACATCTTAATCTTCTCCATTCAAAATGACACTTAAGATTTTTAAAATTAGCCTCAAAGATCCTCTCATTGCCACTCTAAGTATTTTGCAATATAGTCTTTCTAAGAACAGGGCTTCCAATTCTATTTTAAGCCTTTTGAAGTTCCACCATAGCATAGTTTTTAGTTTTGCAAAGGAACTGAAAACCTTAGTGACAATTTTATAGAACATTTGCTCAAAATTACCACCACAAATTAAAAACTAAGGTACAATTCAAGCAATTCAGTAGATGGCACTCTTCCACCAAAATGAAAAGAGGAAACTATGTCCTCACATGAACAAGGGATACCTTGGAGTTGGAATTCTTGTTTTTAATATGTAAAACCAGTTCCTACTCATCAGTGTGTTTCTTAAATTTTTTGTGCTTTTCATAGAACGTGGAAAAATAGTTTGTTACATGCCAAAATATTAAGAGGGATTACTATATTTTGATGAAATACCTGTAATTTTACTTAGCTATTTTGTCCAGACATTTGTGCTATTACACATAGCTCCATTTCACACCACAAAAATAGCTGCATATCAGTGTTGCATGAAGTGGTATTTTTGGGGCTTGTATTCACCAGAAGTCTAACTTGAGATGGACTATTAAAAGGTTGACATTGTCCCTAGAAGTTACTTATGCAACCTGAATTCATATCTCCTCAAATGTATTATGGTCATTTATTTTTAGAAGTTTACTAGTGATATTGAGATAGCGCATAAACATTTTGCATTATTTTAAATAGTGTCAAAAAGAGATAAATGGTCATTAGAAAAACCTAAATTAAGTTGCCGGATAAAAAAACCCTGTCATTAAAACATGCAGTTCTTCCATACAATCAAAATGTGAAGCACAGCATTAAAAATAGCACTACCCATTCCATCTTAACTCTTCTCTTTAAAGTTGTTGCAGATGCCACCTTAGATCCTGTAGTTTGCTCTTTCTCAGTGTACTTGAGGACTTCAGATGGGTCCTTTCTTTGACTCCAAGAAATGCATCACTCAAGAGTACTAAAGAGTTCCCATGAGAGTATAAACACAGAGCTACTGTTTTGTACAGGCTGTGGATGTCAGAAACAAATAGCTTTTATTAGCTCTGGGAAGGGGATAATTCAGACGGTGTTATGAGATTTCCAAGTACCCACAGCCCAGTTTAAGACCACAAAAGGATGGAAAACAGATCATCAACAGAAAAGCACAGTCCAAGGTAGTTCTCCTATGCATCTTTACTGCAATTTTTCTGAACTACTAGATGGAGGGAAGGTATTACCTAGCTTTTTTTTTTTATATTTTAGAGAATCTGCTCATCTTTTAGCCATGTGTACTTCCAGTTCCTGTCAGATTCCAAGTAGTGTCTGATACTTCAGGCAGTGCTCATCTGCCCTGCTATTACAAGAACGTTTGTTTTACTTGTTTGCCATCTGCTAGTAATTTCTGAGGCTCAAGAGCTATTTTGATCAACTTTGGCAGAAGGTAAGAAATCTTGCAAATAATACTTTGCTGGAAGTTTTATGAAAATAGGAAGCTGAGAAGAAGGGAGAAACCCAGGTTAGGCCCATATCCCATCAAAAGGAGAAAGGTGGCAGCATTACCTCAGCATCCTAAAATAGAGGCTCTGTATAAAATGCTGCAATCACAGGAAACATTTCAAAAGTTACAACATGCAGGTAATTATACTACAAGATAGAGCCATACGATAGCAGGTTTCACAGATAAAATGTCTGGGGTTTTTTTTTCCTCTAGATAAAAGTATCCAAAATAATGAATATCCATATATTACAACTCATTTCCTATAACTGAACCTGTTCCAGTTCCAAGGGAGGGCAAACCCTGTTCTCTTTGTATGATGGCTTGAAGGAAGTGTTATATATGGCAAATTGCAGTTCAAAGATGCAGAGTTGTACCTGTCTATGCTGCTCAGCACTTCCAAGGTTCTTCCACAATCCTGTAGCTTAACTGAAACATCTAGCAATAATTCTGCAAGAATGATACTGTCTTAAAAAAAATACACACACTGAAATTTAATAGTTTGACCTCTGATTTATTAGGAGCAAGGAACAGGTCAAGGGGGTAAAGAAAGCTGAGCATTTGTCTACACTTGCTGCATAGTCAAGGAAAGGCTGCAGAAACAGAGTAGAGGTTTTCCTTTCCACACAGTGCTGCTGTCTCCTTCACTACCACCCTGCTCCCCAGATGCCAAGAGAAGACATTCACATTTCCAGTGTTCCTCCCCTTTTTTTCAAATGGTAAAAAGGCGGCAAGGTAAAGAGCAAGTCTGCAGATGTGCTTGAAGAGAAATACAGCCAGATTCCTCAGAAAATTACCTTCAAAATGACAGTTGTTAAAGCACAAAACTAAGGAAGTTTGGACTTCTTTTAAGCATTTTTGTACCCACTGGAATCCTCAGCAACTTATTTACACACGAGAACCACTCCAAGAGAGTGAAATGGCTCCAGCTTAGTTAAAAGTATTTAAAAACCTAGCAAACATACATCTGCCAAAAAAAAGTAGCCTCTATCATCATCACTAGTCACAGTACTACCCCCTGCAACTAAAATTAAAAAAGAAAAAAAAAAATCAAACACTCACTGTATAAGGTAGACTATCACCACAGTCCAGAGCTTTACGGAAGTTTTAATGTCAAAGTCTGAAGTTACAGATGTCAAATGGACAGGGTTTTCCACCTTCTCTAGGGAAATTTCCAGCTGTGGAAAACAGCACTTCAGAAATGCCATAACATTAAAATATCCAGGGCTCACAGAAAAGTATTGTCTGGAACAGGATTCTTCATCCAACCTCAAGATAGTTTCTAAGCAGCAAATCCAGATCATTAAAATTAATGTGGCACTGTAGCCTAGTCAGTTCAGACCTGCTTTGAGTCAGGAGAACCTGCATTGATACAGTGCAATTCACTGCTCAAAGTGTTTGATTAAAACATTTGTTTTAATATTTTGATGTCAGAGAGCTTTTTCTACTCAGCAATAGAGAAAATGAAATGAATTAGTTTTGAAAGTTCACTTCTGTAACTTCCTTTCCATCAAAAAATACAAGAGGAAACCAGCAATGTAACTCTCAGCCAGCTACTGCAAGTCACTAGAAGTTGCAAGATGTGGAAGTTTTACATATGCTTTTGTACTGGCTTTGGCTGGGACAGAGTTAATTTTCTTCACAGTAGCTGGTATGGGGCTGTGTTTTGGATTTATGCTGGAAACAGTGTTGATAACACAGGGATGTTTTTGCTACTGCTGAGCAGTGCTGACAAAGAGTCAAGGCCTTTTCTGCTTCTCACACCACCCCACCAGTGAGTAGGCTCAGCGTGCACAAGGAGCTGGGAGGGGACACAGCTGCAACAGCTGACCCCAACTGACATTCCACATGATATGACATCACCCTCAGCATATAAAGCTGGGGGAAGGAGAAGGAAGGGGAGGACATTCAGAGTGATGGTGTTTGTCTTCCCAAGTAACCGAGATGGCTGAACACCTGCCTGCCCATGGGAAGCAGTGAATTAACTCCTTGTTTTGCTTTGCTTGTGTGCGTGGCTTTTGCTTTACCCATTAAACTGTCTATCTCAACCCACGAATTTTTGCACTTTTACTCTTCTGATTCTCTCCCTCATCCCACTGGGGGGGAATGAGCAAGCAGCTGTGTGGGGCTTGGTTGCCGGCTAGGGTTAAACCATGACAGCTCTGCACAGTGAGGAGTAAAAACACAGGAAGCTCAGATGTAAGGTGGAGTAGTAAGCATTTAAGTTGATATCTGTCAGACTAAATCACCTGTGATGTTCCTCTTAAACATTTACTAGAGCCTCTACTGCAGACAAAAGTGAAGGCAGTGAACATTTTCAGATCACAGTGTGATTACCACACTCAAATTTTCATGGCAGCTTCTTTGACGTTAAAACTCACTACTACACCACACCAACACTCTTGGAATTTTATGTTTTACCATATCACAGAAACTGTTTCATCAACTGCTCAGGCATCTGATAAACTTTGCTTAAGCAGACAAGATTATTTCCTTGCTAACAGACCATAGACGCTGAGAAAATTTTAAGTTGTCTTTATAAAAATGATTACAATGTGAAGTACTGAGTTGAAATGAAGAAGTTTGTGCAACCATACTGTTGAACAACTTCATAGTTAAGGAATTCTTTCCTCTGACAGGAGTCAGCCAGACTAAGAGCACAGGAGCCACCATACTGACTCAAGCCTGAGGTTCACACAGCCCAGCACTGTCTCCTACAGCAGCAATGAATGTTATTAAAGAAGAGCACACAAGCCTGGCCACTTCTTGCAGCCTATTCCCTTTCCACTCCCAAACCAAACACTCCTGGTGGATTAGGTATGTTAGAGAACAAATCCCAGTCTAGTCCCTTTAGCATTTGCTTACAGAGCCATTGTCTGCAAGGTTGTTCATTCCTCTCCCAAATGCACCGGTACAGCCTGCGGACACCATCTCCCACACCCACAAATTCTAGAATTTCACTACTCATATTCAAAACTAAAACATTGCTTTTAATCTCTTTTAAATTAGTCCAATAGTACTTTAGTGAATGCCTCTTAGTTTTTGCGCTGCAGATTTTCTAAACAACAGCTCAGCATGCATTTTAACCAGTGTCCTCTTGATTTTACAGCCCTTGATCATATTTACCCCTTCTCCTCCTTGCTAAACTGAGGAGGCAGACCAAGTATTGTTCATCCTCTTGTAAGGCAGCCACTCTATACTCAGTAATTCTAGTTTCCCATCTTCAAATCCATGCCATCTAAAATGCAGTAACCAGGAAAACACAGGACTCAATGTGACACATCATTGTTCCATATGACAACAAAACGGCGCTTTTTTTTTTCCACCGTGCTCTTCCAAGTTTGTTGAGCAGATTTGGTACAAACAAATCAAAAATCCAAGTTTGCTAGTTGGTTCAGAGAAAATACATATCCACTTATCCACCGATCTAAAGATCACAGCAGTAAAAGTACAAAGCTTCATGTCTCAAAGACCTAGTTTAAGCTAATCCTATTTTTCTTTAATATATTGTGTATATTCCATATAATATAGTACACTGATATGTTTCTAAATATATAATACACTAAGTATTATATATATATCTCAAGTAAATACCAGCTTGAATTCAGACAGGTGAATTACTATGAAATAATACGCAAAACTTACAAATTAAACGTTTAAGTAGTATTCTTATTGAATACTACTTAATTGAAGTAGTGTCTCCCAAGTTTCTGCAGCCTGACTAGGAATTGATTTACACACACGTACCCACCCCACCCCCCCCCCCCAGGTCAATCTTGAAAACAGAGGAAGACTACATTTGTAAAGGACAACCCAACTTTAACCGAGTTATGAAAGCCTGTAGGTAGGCAACAACAAAATACTTCCCTCCTCCCAGTTTTAGAAACCATCCTTCTCTAAAAGGGTTTCGCTAATGTAACAGCTAAAGACTAAGTAATTCTGCCCAGGTCAGGGTGCACTAGATAAGTTAAGGTAACTTTTGAGCACTTAAGGAAGAAGAGCCTGTCCATAACCTTAACAAAATAGTAAGGATTTCTACAACTTTGGTCTACTGAAATGAAATACAGGCAGCTCCTATTTGCCAGAGGAACTGGTGACAGTGATCACCTCTAGTGCTTATTATGCCAAGGCAGATGACCTTACCCACAGGTGCAAGAGTAATAACAGCCTCATTTTTAGCTATTTTATAATGGAGAAAATCCCTCAAGACAATTTTTTTAGTGACTACCATATATTCTCATTTAAACCACACAGAGTCACATTTCTAGCCCCTTTGGAATTGCAATTTCTGGTATTAAAATAGTGCTAGCTTTAAATAAAGTCTGCTGCAAATCCAAGTCAGTTCTGCTGCAAAGTAGGGGACCAAACAGATACTGATGCATTCAAATATTGATCACTTAGCTCTCCAATTATAGCTATGCACCAGCTGTGATGTCTATGTATTTGCAGATCTGTAGAAGTTACATTTTTATTTCTGTAGAGCTGTATGTGCAAACTGCTGTAAAAGGGGCCTTCACAGCTGTTAGTGCTAATACTACACTGAACACATTACAGGTAACTTTTCTGTATTAAAAGAGATGTTTACTATTCAATTTCTCTATAGAAAACTACAGTGGGTAAAAAAGGCTGCACAAATGTAGTCAAAAAACCTGACCTGGAAATGACAGAATGCACTGCTAGTTATGCAGAAGACTATCACAAAGTACTGGAACTGCTTCTGGTTATGATATGCTAAAATGCAAAACTGCACTTCCTAAATACTTTGCAACCAAACTTCACTGTTAGCACCTTCTGATGTGCTGCTTCTCCCACTAGGAATTGCCAGCAGAAAGATCATCAAAAGTCAGTAATGTTTGTGCAGGAAATGCCACCTCTTCCCCACATTTTTTTTTCTTTTTACCCAGAACAGCATTTATTTGATTTGGAAGTTATTGGCAGAGTGTTCATATGGAGGAAAAAAAAAACCCCACACAAAACAAAAACTGAATAAACCCACAGTTCTTTTAAACTACCATAGTTCAAAAGTTAAGCAGTTTTTGTCCTTCGCTACTCAAGTAAGAAAAGAAACAATATTATAAAACTTAACTCCTACTGCCTCTTCCTCACAGCATCCTCTAAAGCATGTATAAATCCCATTCTATTTTACTTTTTTTTTTTTTTACTATCCCTTTGACTCTTAACGTAATTGGGACTATATTCACAGTACTTCCATGGGCAACGTCTGAAACAAAACAAGTAAAACAGTCAAGTCCTAGGCAGCCACATATACTGTGGGTAACTGAAAAAAGTTTTTGGACCTATGTATTTCTTTATCTTTCAGTTTAAAAAAAAAATAAAGAAGTACAAAACAAGTTTAAGAAAGTGGTAGTATTCTTTGTGCGTGGCTGCTATTTGAATACTATTTCCTTTGGCCAGCAGCCGTTATGAAAACATGGAGACATTACTAATAAGACTGTGTACTTTAAAGAGGTAGGCTACCCAACCTCATTTTTTCCAGGTTAGTAATCACCAGGATTTTGTTCCAAAGTGGTGTATTCCCCCACCTTATCATTTTAAAGAATGAGGGAATATTCACCATGTCAGCAAGAAATCTCATTGTATTTAGTCACATAAATGGAAGTGTATTGGGGGCTTTTTTGGCGGCTTTCCTTTTTATCTAACATTTAAGGGCAGCTATGAAGCTAATCTCATTGCACAAGTTTACAACATGTATAAAAGGGAATGCCAGGCAAGCTATTGCTATGCAGCCCATTCTGCATATTAATAAGCATCACTAAAGCTTAGTAACTGTACTTCTAATATCAACACTACAAAGTTCAGTCGAGAATGTTTTTCAACTGTGAAGATGAACATCTGCTCTGTTTAACAAAGTAGTAAGACTGCATAGAGCATATGCTAAAAAAAAAAATACAGGCATGCTAATCCTATCAATTTAACAGTAAGTGATCAAAAAAATTAGCATTCTATTCTTTTTCCCCAATGAGTAAGTAGAAAAATGCAAATTTCTTCTGTCCATCTGGTGCTGCTGACTACGAGTTGGTGTCACTAGGTGGGAAAGAGGCAGGACCTTTAGTAGGAAAGGTTATCAAAAACATGCGGCACTAGCCGGATTAACTCTTTAGTTGGCTACTCTTGAAGTGTTAAATCCATCATCTTAACATGAACCAAAGATCTGATAATGCTAATCGAACACATACAGAGTACAAGCCTGGTAGCAGCTTCAAGAGGTTATGCAATGCAATCCCCTGCTTGAAATGGCATGAACCACACAAAACAAAATAGTAGCTTGCTAAGGAGAAGTACAAAGGCCTTGCTTCCTCTGGATCTGCATCCTTTCTTTAGTACCCTGGCTTCTAAAGTTAAAAGCGCTCCTGTGAAGACTTTTCACAAGAATATAGGAGCAGGAGGAGACAATTAGTTCTTGGAGAATCCATAGGAGATACCTCAAAAGGGTGAGTCTGGTCTACAGCCTTCTTGGTGGAGAACCTAACCCCTTCTTTCCACCAGTATTGCTCTTATGAACACTGTCTGGTTTGAGTGGGACAGGCTAAGACTTGTTCTGGACATGGAAGCAGTGGTCATTTTCAGAAGGAAATTACGCTTCAAGTTGCCAAAACAAAAACCAGGTTTTGTTACTACCTTATGAAACAAAATCCCATTACATTCAGTGAAATGAATAAATAGAGTAGCATTTAGTTATTCCTATCAAGCTATAAACTTTCCTCTGTAGAACAGTGATCCAGTAGTTGATTTGGCAAACTGCATCACTTCAGACTGCACTTTTTCAAGTATTACAAGACCAGCATTATCATTATGGAAAAATCTCAGTTTCACATGTTTTAATTATCTCAATCAGCATAACCTAGCATTCCTCAAAGCATTTGATCTGGCACTTTGTTTTCTATACTAGCAGACACACATTTCAAGTTTCACCTACTTTCACTACTCTTTTGACACTTAAGATAAAATTCAAAGCAAAAGAAAAATTCATAAGTACAGAACCACTGACACAGAGTAGAACTACTGTGGACAAATGACTAGGGAAAATTTATTCCTGAACTTCAGTGAAAAACTTTTACTAATACAATATTAAAATCAATCTTAATTCAGTAACTGATATAGCTGCCTCAATACAAGCACTATTAATAAAAATAAAAATAAAATTTTCTAGTTAAGAGAAGCTTAGGGATCCAAAATAGACTAAGTCTTTGCAGGAAGTGATTAAGTTAGAACAACTGGTACACAGACCAAGACTGTCATCAAGTTGTACAGATCTCAGACATAAAAGCAGTTTTGAAATCTCTTACCAAGAAGAGATTTTAACTGTAAGATAAAATGGTTCTCATTTGTGGCAGAGAGTCTTAAACTGAACATCAACGTGTCAGATCAGGCTAAATGATAGCCACAGAAAAAGTAATTTCATTAAAGTATTGTAAAAATCAAGTTTAATCAGGATTCAGTATGACTCTCCAGAGGCTGACAGAATTGCCACATATTTTAGAAATCTGCTAAATAAGGAATTATACCACTCTACCACAGTCCCCACTAGTGAAATATTTCAGTTTTAGCTATTTCCAAGAGCTTCACTATTTTAAGCTATGCCTAAATTCAGTGATACAAATATCACTGCCAGAGATTTAACTTATGTCATTAGACCTTCACCTGTATTTGCACTGGAATTCAACAGAAGTAGTAACTTAGTGTTCCTTTTGATAAACATGTAAGCTGTATTATTATCAAGTGCCTATGATAGAAGCGTTGACGTGAAAAAGGTCACCCAAGTTATCACCAGTCGAATACTAAGAGGCTATGCTTGATTAGCATTCAACTACTAATTACGATACCACAATTCAACCTTATGGTTCAGCAAAATACGGTAACTTCAAAAGCTGCTGAAAGACAGCATACTGGCAGTGGGTAAGCAATGTGCTCTCCTATGTGGTTTTAGTTCACAAGCACCACAAACTTCTTCCTCAGGCCACCACACAAACAAATATACCTCATGTCAAAGAATTAGATCTCTGGAGAAGCAGAGTCTCATCTACTTAACCAGATGTACTTTGCAGGACTAAGAATCAGCATTTTTTAAAAAAAAATTATAATGATCAGTTTGATGGTACACTCCAGGATGGCCCGTATCAAGAGGAAAAGAGAAGACCCAAGAGATTAAAGATAAAGGCCTACCGCAGAATTAACTGTCTCAAAAGTGCTAAGAACTTCATTTGTTCAAAATGTGAAAACATTACCAGATAGCTAAGATTAAGGACAAAGTGAACTGTTCCCAAAATCCACATCCTCCAGTTTTGTTTAACTTCATATAGAATGTAATAATTCACTAGTTTTATTATGTTTTTCACTGAGCTTCTACATAGATAACCCTACAAAAACAGATGTGCTATGGGAACCCTGATAAATAATGTGGGTTTTTACTGTTCCATTAAACTGAGAAACAAAAAACAGTTCTAGAAGAGTAACAGGAAACAAAAATAATAACTGAGGGCACTTCTAGTCACCTTAAAGGTAATGTGTAAGAATGCTTACCTTTGCCTTGTGAAACCTTTGTAAAAATAGAGACCTGGACACTTAGAAGTAGCCTAATGAAGTTACAAAATTTCTGCCAAACAGGAAGTTTTGTTAGGAAGGGTTTGCAATCTTGATTTGTACTTTCAAGCTTTCTTTATCACATCTCAAAGAGTGAGCTGCTTCTACTTTTCCAGACATGACTTTACAGAAGCTGCTCATTTCTTCTCCTGCAGCAATAATGCTACTTCAGTTCTAAAAGCCCTTCCACACTGACTGAGAAAGAACAAATCCAGTAAAATGTCAAATTAAGAGTCTAGTGAATTGAGCACTGTACCAGGAGCCTGAAAGCCTAAGCTGGGTTCCAGCTGTCCAATTCCCTGTTAATTTTACCCTAACATCAGATCACACAATCCATACCTAGGAGGTACAAGGAAACAGGCTATGCTAGTGCTACGGGAACACCTGCAGCCTTGCAAACTTTGCATGCTTTCCAAAGACATTTCCTTCCCCAAGCTCACTATGACCCAGTAGGTTTGAAGCTGCAAGGCTATATCCATTAGGCTTCTACTCTGTCAGTAAAATTAGCTACAGGGAAGAAAAGTTTTCATTCTAAAGTTCATTTTTGTAAATTACAGTATGAATCTAATACAGTTATACTTCAGGTATTTCTGAACAAAAGCAATTACTACTAAAAACTGTTCAGTAGAACTACAGTATATGCGATAATGTATTAAATCAAAGACCCATTCAGTTTTCTTGCTTCGATGGAAGTATCACCAAGTCTCCCAACAAGTGTAACCATGGATTTAAAAAATACACCATCCTATTTATTATGAAGAATTCAGTCATAGCCTTCTCTGTGTAGGACTAACTTGCTATAATTCTGTACATTTTTAAGAATTACATGTCTTATTGTGGCATTTTGGCCTTGTTTCATTTCAGAATATCCAAAGGTAACTGATTTTCTTCATTTAGGGGATGGGGATTTTTCATTGAAAGAAAGATGTAAGAGAGCTAATGACAGCCACACAAACTAAGTGCTGGAAGATATGATAAGAAATGTGGTAGTGTTAAAAGAAACAGAAACATGATAACATTAATGTATGTTTTAAGCAAAGTAGTTTTCTTGTTCAAACTACTCTATGTGAATTGGGTGGCAAGGTAGCCAGCAAATATTTTGTTGTTAACAGATAATCACAGAGTCTCTCTGGCATGACACTACTGCAATATTTTTAGTAGCTTTACTGATGTACTCTTCCCAAAACAGGAAGATTTGTTTGAAGTCTAGAAGAACACTGGCAAAGGTTGAGACTATTCTCTTCAGTGTACAAATGCTAAAAAAAACCCTGACAATCCACAAAACAGTAGTGTAGTTCGACTTTGGCATATACACAGAATAGACAGAATCACAGAATAATTTAGGTTGGAAAGGACCTCCCAAGTTCATCTGGTCTAGTCTCCCACTTGAAGCTCTGCCAACTTCAGTTAGATGCTCGGTTTGAAAAACTGAAATCTTTGCTCTGCTTACTGTAAACACAACCCCAGCCATTGCCCTACTGCCCTTCCTCCGGAAGGGAGGAAGAGCAGGTGTAGAGCTACTAAAAAAAAAAAAACCACACCCAAAACTATCTCAGGCTGATGTTTCAGTGAGGAAAAAACACCAGTCAGACTGCCTTGCATAGTGTGAATGATATACAGGAAAAGCATCTCAAGTTTGAAATGGAATTTTGTTAGAGCTTCAGAGAATTCACTGAATTGCTTGAATTTTTTGGTATACATCTACAGCAAGACTATGCAGATGCAGCAACACAAACATGTCATCAGAAACTGACTGCACGGAACCATACATCCAGGCTTTGAGCTATTTTGATCAAAGAAAAACAGTTGTGAGTTCTTCTCACAAAGGCCAGAGACTGGAAATCACAGAAAGCGACTTTTATACACCTCAAATCTATGAAAACTTCAGCCATTTGCTTACAGAAAAGTAATCTTTTACTGCTGAAAAGAATGGGGGGGGAAATGAACAGATGCTGACATTCAGAATGATTGGGATCTTCAGATATTTAATGACAGAATGACGAACAATCTAATTTTTCTCCTTCCTGTGAACTGGGTTTGCAAGAGGGAAAAAAAAAAGCCCGAACTTTAATTAAAGAACCTATTCTGCTTGGGAATAAAGAGTCCTAGGCATAATTTGGTCTGTGTGGAAGACACAACACTTATTCTACAGGTAACCCCTTTATTCTCAAGAATTTCTAGTGGAAATGGTCTTCCTTTTATAGAATTCTCTCTACCAAGAGAGAAAGACCGAGCTCCAAGCTGCAATGAGTATTTCTAAGGCATGAAGCACCAATAAAGATATTGTATTCATGTTGGCAGACAATCAAAATATATCTCACTTGATATGCTGTCCTAGTTTTGCTATTGAGAAATAAAAGCACAGAAAACTGAAGAAACTTGTTTAAGATGGAACAGTTAAACAGCAGGGAGCAGGAGATTTCCTTCAAATTTTCTGCTTTAGCTTCAAAGCTTATTCTACCTCCTATAAAAGCAAACAAAAAAGCTCAGCTGACTATTAAGTCCACAGCCCTGTACAATTAGTAATTTGAAGTTCTGAGCAAACATCATCCTAAAGATAGACAAATCCTGAAAAAGTCCATTTCACCTTTCTCAAACCTCTTTACAGTTTAAATGCTACCCTGTTCGGATCACATTTGACTTCTAGAGGGACTTTCAAGCAGAAGAGTGAAAACAGACAGCGTGGAAGCAGGGCTATTACTTATGATACTGAATGGTGCCAGGATGTCACAAGTGAAGTCTACCGAATTACACCATTCAGGCAAGTTAAACCTTGAGTACATATACTCAACTCTAGCTCATTAGAGGGCCTTTTATATCTGCTGGGAAAACTAGCACAGACAATTATGCACAAAACTGCTGTGTCCTGCTGTAATGGTTCAGGTATGCACAGGAAAGCAGCAAAGCATAGACGAACTTTTAAGTACTTGATACCTGTCTAACACATTTGGGACAGGAGATAAAGAGGTGAAAGCTACCCTCGTAACAACAGCTAAACCCCTTTAAGTATGGAGAAAGTCAAAGAGATTGGCCTGCAGTGACAAATGGGGCCACTAGCAGCTTGCACTGACCATTGTAGCTTGACATCAATAATGATAGCAACTGCTCCTTCTGGGGAACATATGCACAAACATCCAGCACTGTGCAGAAGGGTGAGCTCAAGGTAGAATTACCACACATAAGACCCAGACCACCAGCCAAGACTCAAAGACCTCAACCAGATGGAACGAGCGTCCTCTGATAGCACCACAAACTCAGAGGAACAACTGGATCAGCATGAGCAGATGAGTGTGGGTACATGCAAGACAAAATTAAGATTTTATGTCACTCAGTGCCGCCCCTCTGCTCTTGTGCCTCCCTCATCACTCATTTTCCCCTGCAATACAGAAAACAGTCAAACTGCTTTACTATTTTCAACAGATCCTAATGTCAGGGAGAGGGTCATGTTAGCTGGCTGTTCTATAGTCAAGACTAGCAAGTCCAGCATCTGACCTCTCTCCAAGGTTTGTATTCTACTAAGCTATACACTTTGTAACTTTCCCTCATACACAGTAAAAGAACCAAGCTTTTGTCCATAGCTGAAAACAGAAGAACAGAGCCTTTGTTATTAATTGCTCAAACTGTTCCTTTCTATGGAGGGCACAAAATACTTCTCTAATTAAGATAATACCTGAGCAGTATCAGTCTGCCTCAGAAACACTTGCTTTTAAGTCTCCTAGCTAAATCAGAGTTAGAAATATTTCTAAGTAACTCTGGAAATAGAATCAAGGGGTTTTTTTCAAAAGGAATACAAGGATACACTGATCAAATTAAGCTAGTGAATAATCCCAAACTGTAACTTTGGTGACTCATAAGTTTAAGTTTTACACCAAAAGCAGCTTCTTCCTAGTATTTTTATGGACTTCTCTCCCTCTTAAAACTGCAAGATTAGAACCAACTGCTGTTTATGGGCACAGAATGGCAAAATCCTGCCTCTGGCACACTAAGTCACAAACTCCACAATGCTCTCCTCCAATTTCAACCCATCACGCCTAAGATGGGGGCAAAGAATATTAACAGAGAAGTAATTCTACTTCTAATCCAATTAGTGAAACATGCCACCTATAGTTTAGGTATTTCCATTTCCACTATTACTTCGTGGATTCAGAGAATTCAATACAGTGTTGATGTTATTGTGTCTTTATTTACCTCTAATTGATAAAATATACTAAGTCAGTGAACTCCCAGGGTATTTGTATCCACAGATTTTGGTTCTTCAGAACGAGCTTTAGTTCTGTCTTTACATGTCACTGTATCAATACTAGAGACAACATTTAGTATTTGTCTATTAAAATTCTCTCTGTTCCTCCAGTAGTGGTTATAGAGTCCTCAAAGAAGAATGAGGAGATAGGAGTGTGGTTAAGAAAATTCCTGATCACGTTAACCTGTTCTAATCAATACTGGTTTTGAAGTTAAAATACCCGAATTGCAGACTGCTCAAACACAGAGAACATGTTCTGTAAAGGTGTTAGCTGATAAATGGCCCAAAGTCAATCGAGACTGTAATATTAAATTTCTCCACATATTAATGAAATCTAGAACAGTTTAGCTCATTCCTTGATTTAAGAATATTTTATCAATAATACCCTTTCAAAAAAAAAAAACTACACAACCTTGCTTCACAATTCCTCGCAATAGGAAGGAAGTGAAAGCTTGATAAGATGCACCTATATGGAAGATGCAAGGAAAACACTAATACCCAGCTCCCATCTGCTGGTAGGCAATGAAAGAAGCATTATCATTCCTTGACTTCTATACTCTAATAACATGAATGCAGAAGAAAATGAGGATTGACTTTTCTCTCACTTTTAGGATTTACTTCTCAATGAATACCTCTTTACCAACTCTCAGTCTTTCTAGTCCACACCTTGTTTCAATTAAAAACACTTTTGCAGCTCTAAAGAGTAAGTTGCTCCCACTTTAATGAATCCTTGCACATAATTTAGTTTGTAAAAACCTTAGCAGGTAAAGCATCCTGTAGTTCAACAAGCACTTTTTGGTTGTGTTTTTATCTTTGAGCAATAGAGTGAAATAAGCACTTCTTACAAGTTTCACTCCTTCCCAAAGAGTGCTTTTCAAACCAGTTTCACAAGGCAGAAAGCAAGAGGCTGGTGTTACTTTTGGGAACGTGTCAGAGTCTGTCCCTTCTGCCTGCGCTCCTCCATCCCAAACAGCAACTAATCAGAGGAGATGTAACTTCTGCAGTGTTGTTGGGTTACAGGGCTAACTTATCAGCTGATGTTGTGGGCTTTTGATCAGTTCTTCCAAGAATCAAGATCTGTATCAAGGTACTGAGAAGTATATTCATCTTCATCAAGTTAGGGGAGCACAAACATTTCAGCTTCTGCATGAAACTTCTTCCCTTCCCTCAGGAAAAAAAATTTCTGTCAATGTTACAGCTTCCCCTCACAGTAACTGTTTCTTCCCTCACAATCTTGCAATATTTCTCTCCATTATTTAGAAAGCAATTCACACTCCAAGAATTCAAAGTGCCAGTAAACAGGTTTTATCAAGTTGTCATTACCCAAACTGCAACATCATGTTGCCCAAAATTACGGGTGAGTAAGCTCTAAACAGGTGCATTTTGATCTCTCCTTTTCCTCCAACCCCAATCCTTACTTTTAGGCCTCTTTTTTGTGTTCTCATCTATTCTACCAATATGAAAGTAATTAACAGCACCACCCACCCACCCTTCAGTCTGCATTTAAATCAACTTTATCACCTTTTTAAAACCAAAATTTATGGAGTTAAGAGTAGTTTCAAACATGGCATTAAGAGCACTGCATGATCATTACTGTTACTCATACTTTGAATTAAGACATTATAATAGATACCATTATAGATACTACACAAGCTACTTCACTCCAGCCTCTTCTTTAAGCCTTGGATTTGACACTGAAGTTTAATTTTTCATCTTGTAAAAGACAACCCTCTTAAGGCAATTAACCTTACAGACGGACTAGTGGTGTTACAAAAGGAAACAAAAGAAGGTCTACTTGCAGACTAATTTAAGCAGCAAAGATGAGATTTACCTACAGTTTAAAGAGGATTAACTCAATTTTTCTAGCAAGATGGGCTAAGCCTTCCCCAGAAAGGTCAGAGTTCAGTCAATTTCAGGACAACAGAGAATTCAATTAATTCTCTTCTGCTGAAGAGTAAGGTTTGGGCAATGGCAGTGTGGAATAAAGAATCTACAGGGCATCTTCTTTTAAAAATAAAAGTTTAAACACATGTTATTACACAGCTTGGATAGTACCATATGGCTATGAACATACGGATAGTTCACTTTTTAGTGAACAAAGAAAAGTAAGGTTACTGGTGCTTTATTCCTCAAATTCATTCTGCTCATCTCAGTCACTTGGAAACTATTAGTGAGATACAATTCCTGTACCCTTTAGTGTCCCCACTTGAAAACATCTTTTGGCAATACAGAAGCTGTAGCAAGTAACTACAGTACTATAAAGCTCATCTCAAGAACAAAACTAAAAAAAAAAACCACAACCAACCCAAAAAACCCACCAAGCAGCGCAAAATTTTTCAATCCCAGAGATACAGAAGAACAATGAAACAGAGCTCAGCCCAGGTCTCTCTTTAGATTAGCAGTCAGCTGCTGTAAACTGTCAGCACACTAGCAACCCTCTACAAAATGTAAATATTAACTTGAGGTAATGGGGACTGAGCAGCCATACCTAACATCATTAACACAACTTGAACTGACACAAAGAACAACCAGAACAGCCAGGCTACCCACCAACAGAAAACAGAGCTTTTTTTCTCCCTTCCTGCATACCTGGTTCCCACCAGACTTCTAAATGGTTCCAGTGGTCGAATCAAAACATCACTTGCGTGAGGTGCACTAAATCCACTTCAGAATACAAAAGGATACAGCCGTAGTGCTCCAGTCTGAGTCCCAATGGCCAGTATTTTCTGAACAGGATCAAATGCCAAGGCTGAAGGTTGATAGGGGAAACCATGGCGTACAGTCTAACAAGTCAGAGCACCGCAGTAATGATGGGTCAAGCAGCAGACCAAAAATAAACAGAATCAATATTGTATGTTAGGGAACAGGATTCACTGTTAATCACAATTAAGAAAGGAACTACAAAGCATTTTAACAGATTGAGAAAATCAGCTGTCTTACCTGAACCAATCATAAAAGATTTTTTGTCATAATTACTCATTCATCCTTGATCATCAAGTGACAGTCATACTTACTGAAACTTAATTTGAATCTTGCATTTCTTTTGTACAAAGACTGTATCAACTCAGCAATTTATTTTTTCATCTACCTCATTCTCTGAGTAATCTTATTTTCAGCTCTAACAAAGGCACTAAACTATTAAAATCTGAGGTGTTCCTAGGAAGTCTGGCAACAAAGCCAGACTTGTCATTAAAACTATTACAAATTACTAGACCTGCTTTTCTGAGAATCACTTCAATTTCAATCCAACAGGCCCCACATGACAGTGCAACCTCTCTCAGCACATCAAGAAAAAAAATAACCCAAGATCCACAGAACCAATCTCTCACCCTCTGCTTACCCCAAAGAGGAAAAAACACAGCCCCCAGAACAGACAAAACCAAAAAACATCCCACCAAACAAAGCAAAAAACCCCTCAACCGTGGAATCCTTTCTTAACATGAAGCTATTGGCACATTTAGCTTTTTGGTTAGCCAAGACTAATTTGGTAATTGACCATTACACTTCTCAGGCTGCAATTAATCAGAATCAAGAACATAATAAAAGTGTTACCTATTCTTATTTCCATCATAAATGTACACAACATAAGCCACACAAATGCTAGCTTTTCCATTTTCAAATCTTTAGTTTAAGGCAGAGTTATTTTAGGACCTCATAAATGCATAGCAAACTTCTGATACGCTCCTTTTACTTCACTGAAGTTGCAGGCATACCTCACAACTCTCAGTATTTCACAGTGAATAAAATCTAACTGGTAACAGCTCTGCTCTTTTCCATATCCTTCGTCAACAACTTGCAAAAGTGGCAGGAACGCCTGCAATACTAGATAAAACAAGGAGGAAAATCCACAAACAAGCCCATCCATATCAAGCTAGGCCATGGGTGCATCGTAAAGATAAAAATGGGTATTGATATTCAAATCAGTTTTTATTCCTCTTGGTACAGCTGGTGGATTAATTCGCTGCATCATTTCTGAAGTGTGCAGACATGAACTGCAGTTATTGTATCACGCACAAGCAAATAAAAAAGAGGAACTTTTCCTCTGTCGCTGGAGAACATTTGCAATAGCAGCATTTTCAACTTGGCAACACACTGTAGCAAAACCACCACAAACGTCTACAGCCTTTCTGAGGCGCAAAGGAACAGGATAAATGCATTTCCAAATAATGCAGAGCGACAGATCCCCTGTCCTTCGGGCCTATTAGCAGAGGCTTCTACTCAAATGCCGCGATAATCAGATCTGCACTACTGGGTATCACTCCTTCCCCCACCCATCCCACTCTTTCTACGAAGCCTTCATGAACACGGTCAATATTACACGCATGAAAGAGCCTAGAAGACGACAAACGCTGAAACTCTCCAGGAAAGATGACCACGGAAATCCAACAAGACCTGTCCAGCTACACGCAGCGCTTCCTTCCCTTCTCTACCCCTAGTCCTCCTCACACCCCCTCCCTTCCAAATAATATATCCAAACAAGTAAACAGGAGCGGCGGGCAGGCTCGGCGAGGTCGGTACCGAGAAGCAAAGCCCGCAAAGCCCATCGCGGCGGTGCGTCCCCTTCCCCGGCCGCCAGCCGGCTCGGGGCTGCAGCATTCATTCACCTTGCAGAGCTGGAAGTGCTCGGACTGGAGCGTCTCCTGGATTTCGGTCTCCCGGTTCCCCGCCTGCTGCTGTTGCGCGGCGGACGACGCTGAGGCGGCGGCGGAGACCGCCGTCAGGCCGTCCAGCACCTTCCTGATGTTAAATTTCCTCATGGTCTTCGGCGGCGGCGCTCCCCCGGTCTCCCCGCCGCGCTGTCACCGCCGCCGCCGCGCCGCCCGCCCGCCCGCCCGCAGGCGGTAGCCGAGCCCCCGCCGGGGAGGGCGGTGCAGGGGCGGCCCGCGACCAAGGGTGCCGCGCTCTCCGCCGCGGGGCAGCGCTCCTCCTCGTCCGCGGGGAGGGCAGCCAGGCGTCAGGCCGGCAGCGCAGGGGCGCTCCTCATCGGGGCCCGCGGGCTCGGAGAGGGAGACTGGAGCCAAACAAACACGAGCCGGTCAGCCCACCAGCGCCGCCACCGCCGCCGGTCCCAGACTCGCCGCCCTCGGCCGCTGCGCGCCCCGCCCGCCGGGGCGCACGGTTCGCCCCGGGCCCGGCCGGCCCCGCCCCGGCCCAGCCGCCCCTCCCGCCTCCGGGGGTGTGCGGGCTGCCTCGCCTCTGCTCTCCGCGGAGGCTCCGCGTCTCCCCGCGCAGCCCGCCTCACATCGTGGCAGCCGCGGCCGCCGCTGTCATCCGGCTCTGCGCGTGTGTGTGTGCGTGTGCCGGTCCCCCGCCGCCGCAGTCTCTCCCCCCTTCGCCGGCGCCCGCCCCGCGGCTCGGCTCAGGCACCCTCCGCCTCCTCAGAGCTGCGTGTGCCGCCAGCCAGTCACCAGCAGGGCTTCTCCCGGCTGCTGCCAGCGGCTGCTACCGCCGCCCGCCCCCATAACCATCCTCCTACTGCCGCCGCCGCGGAGGGCGCCTCCCCCGCCTCACGGCCGCCCCCCTTGCCTGACAACGCGGAAGCGCAGCGCGCCAGGGCCGCCGCCTACCACCGCGGCGCCCTGCCGCGCACAGGGTCGTGCCCGCGCATGCGCGCTAAGAGCGCCGGCACCCGGATGTGGCGGTGTCCGCTCCCCTCGCGCCGCGCGGGGGCCGGGGTGGCGCGGGGGGTGCGGGTGGGGCGCGGCGGCGAGAGCACCGTGCCGGGCGTGAGCTGGGTGTTGGCCTCCGGCCGGGCGGAGGCGGGAGCAGGTAACAGGTGGTGGCGGTGGCCGGAGGCTGCCGTGCACAGCGCCGTCCCTGCCGCTGGCACGGCGCTGGGGGCCCACGGCGGCTCCCGGGGAGCCGCGCTGCCCTGGCGAGAGCCGCGCTTCGCGCGTGGTTACACGCGGAAAATCCCCCAGCGGCTGGGGCGGCGGGAGGTCTGCGCCTCATCCCGCGGCGGCGACCCGGACGTCATGGCGGGTGTCAGCCGGGACCGGGGCGGCGCCGGCGGTTTCCGTGTGGCGCTGCCTCACGGTGCGGCGGTGGGGCTGGCGGCACCCGCCGGGGGAGCGGGGGGCGGCGGCGGGGCTGGGGGCGAGGCGAGAACAGCATTTCCAGCGGCAGTAACGCTTAACGGAGGGGCGTGATCCCCCCGTAGCCCTCACCCGAACCACCGTGCCGGTGAGAGCTGCGCGGGTGGTGCGGCCCCGGCCTGGGAGCGTTAGCAGTTCGTAGCCAAAAGCCGCTGGACCGAGGGCTACTGTGGAGCTAGCCAACACCGCCCGAGAAAGTCACCGCCAGCCCGCGAGTTGCAGGGCGAGCCGCTGGACTTACGAAGGTGCTTCCATTCGTTCTTGCGGCAGCAAAAGTAATTTAAGCAGGTGGCGCAGAGTTAAACGTCTCTTTCCACTAACTGCTGTGGTACAGTATTCTGCATTCCGCTTTTTATTTTTCTCGTAGTACTAGGTTGCATTTTTGGATTATCTATTCAGTGGTCAGGTAATAGATACGAGTCTTGTCTCGGCCGTTGTTGTATTGCTGAAGGTAATTATTATTTGTGACTCTTCCCTGAACTTTCTTTTCAAGTAAAATGAACTGGAAGATCAATCATCACTTTTGGAGGGAAAGCTTGTAGAGATGTGATTCGAGACATTGGCTCGCATCTTCTAGCGACAGCATGAACGCCTTAGCAGTAGAAGACTCCACACACAGTAAAATGGTATTTTTAAGTGGTGTTTTCAGCCTGATAGCCAGGCGTGCTTTATTAGCACAGTAAGATTAATGGTGCACAGAGGGATAAGCAGAATCAGCATGCAGCAAAATAATTACAATGCAGCCATCATCATGACCTCAAAAGTAAAAATTCCACAAACTGTTCTTAGACCTGTAACCCCGTGTCAGTTACAGCCATATTGCCAGCAGGTAGATGATGTATAAGTGTTTGAAAGAAACCAAGACAGTTTATGTATTCTTACAAAGTGACTGAGTCGTGAACTTAGAGAGCTGTTCCCCTGTATTACCAGGACTGTTGGACACTTCCTCAAATCGTCTTGGTAAAATGTGAAAGAATGGTTCCAGAGATGGCAAAAGTCCTAGAAATAAAAGTATTAGGCATAAATAAGGATCAGTAAATATCTGATATAAAAAATGACTTAATTTTAAGAGAGAAATATGTGCATTTTCAGTATGTTGTTAATTATCCATTGCATATTTTAGCTAACAGTTTATAAGTTACAGAAATAATGTCTAATTTTTCTATCTATTCACACATGCTTATTGTAAATGGTAAACACAGACTGTTACAGGTAAAGATGTGTACGGGTATAACTTTAAGAATATAAGTTATAGTCCATTTGAGTCCTGTTGTCAGTATATGTTAAGCCAGGCCCTGCAAACACTCCTAGTTATAACTTTCATGATAAAACAAACCTCATTTATAGTAGTATTAATCACAGCAAAAAACACGCTCAAAACTAGATGAAGAATTAAAGGACTTTAAAAGCACTCTTTTTGCATACAACAGTCACTTTCCTTTTCGTACCTTCTATGTACTTGGCCCTTGAATCCATTCTTTAACTGGACTATACATTTTTAGAGGAGAGATTGCATTTCAGTTTCTGTTTACATTAGCATCTAACACAAAGAGGACCTGTTCATTATTGTAACATTGTAGCAATACTTGCGAACATTGTAACATTGTAGAAAAACTTGCAAACATTGATGTAAATAGTATAATATACAGGAGGTTGAGGCAGTTCTCTTCCCTCTCACTTTCTAGTTGATGCCATTCAACAAATCAGTGCTTTCTGGGACTTCAGCTTTTCCTGTAAAAAGTTAGTGGCAACCTGCCCTCTCACTGGGATGTCAGCGGGAACAGTAGTAGGCCTTTTAATTTTATAATTCAGCGAACATCCCCATTATCTCTGAGGATTTAGCTGCTGTATTTCAGACCTTCTCTGGGGCCTCCAGCTCTTACCCAATAACCACATCGTGTTTACAAAAGAAACCAGTTCTGCTTAACCTCCTTACTTCATGTTGTCCACTCAGACCTTCCGGCCTCTGATGTCTGAAATCTCTTGCCAGTGTTTTATACCCCAGTGTCTTGCACAGCTGGGGAAGAAGCAGTAAGACACAAGTAGTTTGCAACATCTTTTTACTCAACTATGACAGAGTCCAGCTGTGACAGAGCCACTGTTAAATGTTCAGGAGCCACTCAGCCCCCCACAGTGCATCTTCATTGGCCACACAAATCCCTGCTACCAAATGAATCCACTTGGTTTTGGTCTTTGCCTGCCTTTTCTTACTGATCCTGTTATTTACTGATCCTAGAAAAGGAGAGAGAAGATCACCTGCTCATTTCTTGATCAGTATTCTACAGATACCACATAAGCAAACACTATTCCTAATAGGTATTTGAGGCACTGGGGCGTGTAGTGTTGGCCCATATATCACTGCAATCCCACAGACCATTAGTTGGTGCGGGTCAGACTTGTTGGGTGTTTTGCCTCAAGATAATCACAATAACTTCACAGATAACTGCAGAGTGCAGCCGTCGCTGTGCTTACATTTTTTGGTTTGTTTTTTTTTTCCTTTTTTTTTTTGTGGGGTGTTATACCACCAGTGTTAGCATGAAGAAGAGTGAGAATGATGGTAGTCTCACGCGAGCCAGAATGAGTAAAAGCCCACCCAGTTATAATGTATGCTAAGATTTGGTGGAATAATCCCAGAGCAGTGGGTAGGTAGTGAAGTGACAGGTCCACTCATGGTGTTTGTCATTAGTTTGTATGTAAGCCCCAAAAGTGTTACCAGTTGTATCCAGAGAAGGCAGTGTACTCCAGGTGATTTGCACACCACAATAATTATTGCACTACTCAGCAAGGATGAGAAAAGGACCATCAGAAGTGACCTCAAGATCTCTGCTTGGCCTCTAACTGCACTAGAGCTTTTGACAGTCAGTCAATCCAGGCTTTGAAGGCTAACTAAGATGCTTCGCTTTCCTGAGAACTTCTTAATGGTGCTTAGTCACTCACACTGCAGAGTCAGGATCGACTGAGCCCTAGCCAAACATTTCCTTGCCATAAATAGAAAGAAGCTGGGAAACATTTCTGAACTAATCCTATTCAGGTTGTTCTACTGAAATGTATTGGACAGGGCAGTGTAACCACAGCTCCAAAGTGAGTTTTGAAACCTTTCCTGGCTGCTGGGAAACTGCTCAAGCTTTCTAGACTCAGAGCTGTTGCCAAACAAACATCTGTGATTTTTTTTTCCCCAATAATCATCATTGGTGACAAGTCCTAAGGAGGACTTCCAGCTAAAGGTCAACTTTTTGATGTTTCTGCAGCTTAATTTGAATAAGCTGTAAACAAGAAGGAAATTAAGAGCATGTATCATTTAACTGGTCAGCTCCTGGAAAAAAACTATGCTAGTACTTGCCATAACCTCAATTGGAGATGAGCTATCTATTGTTTGTAAATTCACCCATTTCAGAAACATCCCAACTGACCATGCCTGTACTGATATGATGAGTTCCTGCATCTGGAAGCCTGTGTGGTCTTTGGCAGGCTCACAGATCATGGGCATCTTTTGTGGAAGGCCTATGGAACAGAGTGACTAACGCCCTATGTATGGATGCCGTTAGGCTGTATGGATGTACATGGCAGAGAGAGGGCACATCCTACTACTGCAGAGACTGCACCAAGTTTCCTGCACATTCAGCTCAGGTCAGCAAGCGTAATGACAAGTGAGTACCTTGGTTGTTGAAGTATGAATTGGAAGGGCTCTGCAGCATTAATCTGTCCAACTAGTATAGATAATACACAAGTGCCCCTGTAGCTGTTGTGTGTTGAGCTAGAGCATGGCAAAAGAAAGAGGCATGGCTGTCTTAGGAAGAATTTAAGGAATTATTACTGGTTGACCGCTGTGTTTTTCTGACTGCTGGCCACTACCAGTGGTATGTGACAGGAGGTGAGTAGCTACAATGCAGTAGGAAGGGAAAGTACATAAGGCAAAGGGAATGAATGACAGCAGCACTATGCAATGGAAACGTGAGACTTGTGAGAGGTTGTGCACTGTCCTCCTTAGTAACTCGCATGCCCATTTGCACTTCTGTCCCACCACTATCACCTTGGACCAGACAAAGGCAGTGTCAGCTATTAAACTATACACAAAAATTTACTATATCTAATGAAAATATGTTTATTTCTTATTATCTATTGACCTATTTACATATTATTCTCATCTTCACTGGTGATACACAGTCCCTTCAAAAAATGTTGTACTTAAGTATCCATCTGTCTTTTTTCGTGAGATATAGGCCCTTTAAATAAAAAATAACACCAATGAAATATTTAAGGGGGCTGTTAACACTACATTTTTTGTTTTCAAATTTACTTTCATTATTTTCAGCTGTGTCTTCAGTACCTAAGGTTAGGTCATCCTAGCAGCATCGTCTGGACTGATTTGGCTCCAGCCAATCCTTTCCTTTTATCACTGTCTGAAGGAGTAATTAATTTTTCTGCTTATCCAAATCTTCTTTGGTCAGTGCAGGCATTTAATTAATTTCGTTCTTATGTTGTACTAAAAATGCACAGTTCTCCTTTGTTCATGCAGTCTGTTGATCTGCTTTCTATATCACATTTTATTTGAGCCTGGGCCGACTCTGTGTTAAGAATAGAGGTATTTCAACCCTAGCGTCTACTCTACTCTCCCGCTTCATGCTTTTAGTTACAACAGCTTCCTCAGTTGTCCTATACCCTTTAAAATAATCTCGTGTGCAATCAAAACAGGCAGTTTTGGTGGCAGAGTATTTCTTCTTTTTTGTTAATGATTTTCTAGGGTATCATGCATAAAGAGTCCTAGAGACTCTAGGGTTCACAATTCAGGATGCCTTCCTTCCAAGCGGATACTCTGAAATCCGCAGGCATCACCTCCTTCTGTCACCTACTTTCTTTTTGAAAAAAAATCAGTAAGTAAAGGATAGACTCTCTTTCCATGACATTTTCGTCTGGATTGTATCTACTCATTAGGTGGGAAATGGGATGTCTGAATTAAAATTCTCATTTTCTTGTCACGAATAAGCACTACCAAGGCTAGGTAGCCACAGAATGAGCAGTTTTGACGTGCAGTGTTGTGCTTAGGCTCCTAAAATCCATGTCTATTATACTTTGGATCTGATCCTTTGTCAATTTCTTCCATTCCTAACTCATTATATTTTTGTGGATACTTTCTTGTGTATGAATTCACCTCATAATGTTTATCTCTCACTCGAACTGAAGTGTTTGGGAGTTTTCAGTCTCCATATATTTATAAGAAAATCATTACTCAAATACTGCTAATGGATTGTAACGATTTACAGAAGGAGCATGTAATATGTACATTCAACCCTTAAGTTTGCTTAATGTTGTAGTTGTTCTTTAGATGCCAAACCAAAATTACAAATAATGATACTAAGGAATTTCTAATTTTAACCTGATCTATGCCATCACTTCAACATGTAACTAACCTTATGCTTCCTTCAATGCAATCCGTGCACCTTCTCAACAGTATGTGTAAGCTTAAGCTACATCAGAAGATAGGATTTACTCAACTGATAGTATAACATACTTGTCATCACTACAAAACTTGCATCATTACTTACTTGCCTTATATCGTATTGTTTCTGCAATTTGATCTATTCTGATTGATACTTGAAACATATTAATGCAGAATCATATAAGCACAGAATAACTGAGGTGAGAAGGGATCTCTGGTGGTCATCTGGTCCAATGGTCCACTCAGTTATAAATGGGATCCAACTTCAAAGTCAGATCATGTTGCTCAGGGTCATGTCTAATTTTTGCATATCTCCAAAGATGGAGATTCTGTAACCTCTGCTTTTTTGCATTATTACAAAATAAAATTACAATTTCACATCCCACGTGCTGCGTTTCTGTTTTCTCAATTTTACATTAGTAGTAGGCCTAAGTCAGGATTAAAACCTCAGACATACGATGCTCAGACAGTCAGAACAGGTTTTAAACAAGGTAAGGCTTTTATCCATCTAGAAAAATATGGGCTGATACTTTACTGAATAATGAATATTGTTTCATATGTGTTTATCATACACATTTTATGGTATACAGTCAAGTATAATACAAGTGCTTCTTATTACAGTGCCACTTTAAGACCTGCGTAAGAGTGAAGTAAATATGAAATACAATCTGTCTCTATTAAAAGGCAGCAAAATATTACAAGTGAAATCAACACAAGCTTTATAAAATAGCCAAATTAAGATGAAGTATGAGTATCTGCCAAGTGAAGAAGGATTTTCTTGGACTAAGTGAATTAAAGCTAAAATATAATGGGCAAAGCTAATTTATCCATTCTTAAAACAGAATTATAGTGCTGCAATTTTAAAAATGTCTTTCAAATATAGCGATCTGTTTATATACAGTATTTTGTATGAAGTGTGGTGTTTCAGACAGGATCTTTCGTCAATGAGTCGTTTTAAGTGACTGCCCACTACAAGAAAAAAAAAAAAGCTCCCATATTTTTTTACTGTCGTTGTAATTACAATGCATTAGTTGGAAGGGGATTCCTGTTGTACAGTAGTTTAACAATCTAGACAAGTACTCATTTAAACTACAGAAACATTAGGCCATTGTTAAAAATGGCTACTATTTCACTGGTATTTTTCTTCTTACTTAAAAGCAGTGAATTACATAAACTGCAAGCCTAAGCACGCAAGCACGCAAGCGGACAATCCCTGTAATAATGTTGAGGCTAGAAGATCCAAAATGCATCTATGCTTCATTTAATTTTAGCCTTTTCTTTTTTGTACATTTATTGCCATTCATGTTGCCATTTTTCTGTGAATGTAGACCCTTATTGTAACACCAGTTCAGAAATAATAATACCAGATACATATTTAAATTTTCTGATTAGCTCAGTTGTGCGAGAAAATTCTGGATTTCAAGACAATTAAAAGCTTTCCCATAAAAAAGAGTATTCTATATGGTTTTGACTTCATCCCAAGCATGGCAAACAGCACCTCTTTCCGCATCTTCTCCCCTCCCTCCCAATGAGTGAAACAGGAGGTGAAATGCAAGGACAGCTGAGACTTTCCAAAGAAAATGCTAGTGCCCTCCCAATTTAAGAAGAACATAATAATTTGACATTAACAAGGCAAATAATTGTTTCAGAGAAAGTAAACAGGTAACAAGGCAAATGGGCAGGAGAAGCCTTGAGTATGCAGGACAGATTCCAGTTTATTAAAGTCAATAAGCCTGACAATTCTCATTTCTCCCATTCTTTACATTTTTTTGGATTCTGTCCCAATACACTAGTCAGTGAGCTTCTTGAGTAGGCTTTAGGTCCAATTGGTGACTTAATCTAAGACTTTTTGAAACCATAATTGAGGCAATTGAACTTCCGCATGTAGCAACCGATTGAATTAAAGCCTAGAGGAAGTTGTAAGCTTTAATTAGATCAGCTCAGCAAGCGCTATACGGCATGGCATTGTCCTGACCAGAATTTAGACCTATTGCTGGGATTAGGTTCAGCAGCTTGATGTATTATCACGGTTTTGGGCTTTACTTCAGGCAAGGTGTGTAAGGAGTCATTAATATCTGCTCCTTCAAGTCTCCCTGTGGGGCACCATCCCTTCTGCCAGTTAGGGCTGGTTACAGCACCAGTTAGGAATAGCCAATATTTATTAATTATACCTATATTTTATAGTGCATTACCATGTAGATGCTCAGGCCAAAAAGATGCTTTCTGAGAAACAGTGGGAGAAAGACTATCGGCGCAGAGGCCCACCTCTTTAAGCAAGACAGACAGCTTTATGGGAAAAAAGATATTAATTATCTTCATTTTAGCAACTGGAAATTAAGACACACACACACAAGTAAAGCTGTGCTGGTTTAGCTGTGCAAGTATCCTGTATGGTTTGTACTGCTTCATACAGCTATGCCTAAATTTCGATCTGCAGTGGAAGCTGTTTAATTTGCATTAGATTTACATTTTTCCCCTTACCCACAAAGCAAATGTCTTTCCTGTAACAACATTGAGGCGTGTCCAGAGGTATCGTGGGAGGCTGCAGGCACAGCCTGAGGGTACCCACAGCTCTGCCTCCCTGCCAGGGTGACATATTCTGTCAGGGTGCTGTGGGGGCCAGAGGCTCCCCGGGTGGTCGGGGCTGCCCATGGGGGTCCGTCGGGACAGGGCTGGGCAACCAGGGCCTGACCCACACCCCAGGCAGGGGCAGGCAGCTGGGGGCACCAGGGCAGCCCCAGCCCCAGGCATCTCCCTGGGGATGGGCTGAGACGTAGGCCTGGCTCTGCAGGACCCATGGCTGGGCCGGGCAGGGCTGTGGGGAGCTGGAGACTGGCCCTGCTGTGGCATCGCTGGGGCAGGGGCTGACAGTGCTGGGGGCTGACATGGGGCCCTGGGCTGTGGGGAGCCCTGGGGAACCGGGCAGGGACAGTCAGGTCTGTCTGACATTTTCAGGCTGACATCTGAAGTAGCAATTCATATCTGAAGGGCAGTCTTAATTTGTGTCCCATGGAAATTTTTTTCTGTCATGACTATTTTTGTCTAAAAGTTCAGCAAAAGCAAAATGTTTTAAGGAGAAAAAAGTATCTCATAAATAATCCTCATATCAAATTTAAGTGAGTTATTCCCTTGTTGTATATTTGGGACAGACATGCATTCATAGTCCTAGAAGGATTTTTGGGACCAATTGTATAAAGTTGCTGCATTCACAAATTTAAAATTGGGAAATCTGGCAACAGTTATGTAATGTGAGTGACATTATTAAAGCTGTTTATTTTGTTTCACTTAATGTGAAAACGAGTTTAGGATTAATATCGTGCAATGTCACTTACTTTCTGTTGCAGAAGCAAATGGAACAATCTTTTCACTCTCAGTCTTCTAACTCCCAAGCAAGTGTGTATGTTGTTTTTGTGGGAGCTGATTTAAGAATAAATAAAACCTGGGCTTCTCTGATCTGTGTCAGTCAGATCGTCTGTCTCACTTGTTGCCTATGTTCATTTGACTGCATAGTTTTTGCCACAAAATAGAGTTCTGTTTATTTCCAACACGACATAGTGACTTCACAAGTGGCAATAAAAGGAAACAGAACTTTTAATGAGTCATCACAAATAAGTGCAAACAAGGAGTTTTCTTTTATTTGCTTTTTTTTTTTTGCATTGTAAGCCTAACATGGATTTGGAGAACTATCTGTGTGCATCTTAAAATTAAAGAAATGCTGCATTGTAGGCAGTGATTCTGAAAGAGTTCCAAAGTAAATTTTGCTATTCTTGTTCCATTGTCCCCAGTCTTACAAGAAATAGTGTGTAGTCCCTAGCACTAGCTTTTAGTTTAGTTTGTTCCCTTGAAATTGGGTAAATCCATCAGGGATTACTGATGGCTAGGCTAGACATTGGGTCACTTACATTTCCACCACTTACATGTTCCTGAATTCCTAACTGGATAATTGGGAATTCTCCATATATGAGATGCTATATCCAAGTCTACAGACTTCCTCCTGGCTACTCCATTCAGGTTTGGAGGCACTCATGGACACACTGTGTTTCAGGAATCCCCTAGAGCCACCACATACCAGAAACCATCACATACTTAGACGAGTTTTGAGGCTGCTCTATCTTTCTTTAGGTGCTTTGACATACATTTGTCTACTTCACTGATCCTGCACTAAACACAGTTTTTTAGGCCATTGAACACTATTTTCAAGGAATTATTCTCATTTAAGCATAATTTGGTAAAGTATATCTCTAACAACTGGATTCATAATGCCTGTGACTTTGGAGCTTTCAGGTGTGGACAGATGTATTGAAAAGGCATCTCCCCAGAAAAAAAAAAGCATGTTAGAGTTATACTATGATAAAACTTCAGCTCTTCCCAAATGCAACATATAAGCATTAACAAACATTGCCCACAAAAACCCTGTACATGAAACTGTTCACATAATGCTGAAGAATAATGCTTTCTTCCTCACATCTTTTGAAAGCATGGTATCTTTGAGATAAGTAAATGATTAAGTGAAACAAGAATTTTATCTTTCTCCCTATTCTGTTCTACATAGGTTCTTGTTACCACTATTTCACTGTAGCTGTTGAGTGAACACCAGTTCTGCATTCAGCGTTGTAACTCTCGTCTGTCATACGCAGCTTGTTTTCTCTCAGTCTCTAAGGAGAATTATGTGAGCAGTATATTTCCCTTTGGTAGTTTTCTTTGAGGTAGAGAGTTGGTTGCACGTACGCACTGCTATGGTTTTGTGTGAGAGAAAGTATAATCAAAGAAATATGCCTCATACTTCAAGCAGAAAATGATAATGTTTGTGACAATCCATATTTCATCAAAACTGTAAATTGAATTTAGTGAAACAATAGAAGTTTGTTTAAACAGTAAAGAAAAAGCTTTCATAAAGGTGAAAGCAGAGAGTAATATTTATTCTAAGAACATAAATAGGATAAGTAAATACTTAAAATTTGGGAATGTTTTTTAAACAAACTTTCCCCATAGAGCTCTTGCTACCCAAAAACCGTAGGATATTTCAACCAGTAAAACTCATGCACAGTAGAAGTAAAATGTTCTAAAAGTTAATAGGAGCAAAATGTGTTTGTGTGTTTTCATGCTGGAAAATACAAAAATTAAACAAATTAAAGGAAAAGCATAAATGGGGAAAAGAAAGATTCTGCTTTGCTTTTCATATGTTTTGAAAAAGGTTGTAATCTACCACTGCCTAATGTTTAATTTCTGAAGTAATTATGTGCATTGTGTAGTGTCTGTGAAATGAACATACAACTTGAAACAGTGTTAAGATACCACAGCCTTCCCAGTCAAAACAAGCTGGACATTTCTTTTATACAATACAAAGGATGCAATAGGGTAAAAAATAGTGTGACCTCGAGGCCAGTGACTTCCAGCACCAGTGGATTAACAGAGAAACACACCCCAAGACTGAAGATCCTTTGGTGGAGGTCTCTTGCTTGGGCTTCTGCCTGATTGAATGTCGAACTGCGAGTATGAGTGTTTCAGCTGACCTCAGCTGTCACAGTATTACATGTGTGATAACTATGCAAAGGACAATGTAACCCCCTCTGCCCCCATGTTTTTGTGCATTTTTATCTTAGAATTGTTTTCCTCAACACTCACGCCCCTTAACTGTTCCTTTATTGCTCTAATGTAAAGGTATATATGATACTTGGAAATCCAAGGGAAAAGTATTAAAAAAATTACTTTCAGTTTTATGAAAATCTTTGAACCAGAAAAGATTTTACTGAGATAATTTATTGTGTTGATTTGCATAAAATCTGAGAACTTTCTAGTAATGGGATAACAAAAGATTCAAAAATATTTGCTTTCTATACCACCAGATATCAGGTAATCATCAGGAGCAGTATCATGTTACGTACTCCTGGCTTTTCTCTATCCTGACTGGCTCCCCATGTGGTTCATTGTCCCTCATACTTTATTCGGGTGCATTGTAGGAACTTTGAACTTCATGTTTCCTGTGAGCTATCTCAGCACCCTTACAGCTACTGTCTCTTCATGCTGATCTCTAAGCCTGTCACCCTTCACCAAAGACCTGGACAGTCTCTTAACTATGTCTTTGGTATCCCCTTGTTTGCCTTCAGTTACACACAGAGAATCAGACCCCTTGGTTTTCCTCCCATAACATTCATATATCTGAAACAGCTCACACTACCAGCAGTACGAGTAGTGTATTTGAATTCTCCCCTTGCTCCATCACCACAAGACAACCAGCTCCAATTTTACTTCATCTTCTTTCTCAGTATCACAAAGATTTCTCTCCCCAAGGGTGTGTTCCTCTCTCAGATCCTCAACCCATAACAACTAATGCAACATCTCTGGCTTCTTTAAAATAATCTTTTCATACAATTTTCTTTCACAAAACACAGCAGCACAGGTTATCATCCTTGCCCATTATTTACCATTATATCATTCTTTCTTTTTACCCCTACTTACTCTTCATGTGTTATTACCTCAACTTCAAGCATTCTGTCAGCATATTCAAGTTGTATAAGACCCTGTTCCTCCCTGCATATCTGAATTAATTTCTGATGCTCATATCCCTAACTTTTACTATTTACTTCAGAGGGTCTGCTTTTCTTCCATGCTGCCCTACATGCATATACATAAAGTTTCTGAAACCAGTTCAGTAACCAATGAGTAAATCTCTCAGAAAGTCCTATTCCTTTCATGCAACCTAAGTTAGGCTTAAAAAAGGGGAAAAAATTTTTTCGTGTCTCATATATAATTTACCACTTTTCTCACAGGCTATGAACTTCTTTTCCTTCCCACCACATTGTAAACAATGTAGCAAAAAAAGGAATCGTAATAGAAATGAAAATAATGTATCTGAATTCATATACCTTATACACAGAAGTCTTAAACATCACAGGAGATTGTTTTGAAAGAAAAGAAGAGCGCTGTTTCTTTTCCGAAGTATCTTTGTACATGAGTAAGAATTATAAGAATGTAAGAATTATTTTAAGTGTCTGAAGTTGCTCTAAGACTATTTGCTTTCTTGATGTTCTCAGGGATGCTGGGAACAGCCTCAAGGTGCCGATGCACTTACTTTACCTTTAAAATAGAAAAACAACCCCAAATAAAACCAATAAAATCTTAATAAAAACCCCAGTTTTTCTATTTTGAATATTTTAGTGAAATGTAGATTGTCAAAGGAACTATAGAAGACTTGGTTTGTCTTATTTAGTCTTCAATGACGTCCATCTGAACAGCTATTATGTAAAAAAAAAAGTCATTGACTAGACCTGCGTAAAAGACAAAAAATGAAAGTAAAAAGAAACACAAATAAGTACTAAATTAAAAACAATAATAATGCTAACAGAATATTCTAAGATATGCTTGATGTATGTATTGATATATTATATATTTATTAATGATCTGGAAAAGACAGTTAATGACACCTAGGTGAGAGAACTAGTCAGAAGACTGCACAAAGCTAAGAAGACCCATATGACCAGCAAAATAAAATGCTGTGAAATTAATATATAGAGTGGGAAAATTTCAAATATAAATATGAATATTTATTTTCAGGTTTTAAATTACCAGCACCATGCCTGTGGTAAGCTCAGGGAGAACCTGTGCTTGGTTTAACAGCAAACAAATAAATTGTTACTCTGCACAATCAATAGAATACATTTCTGAAAAGATACTAATGACATATTGAATTAAGACTGAATTTTGTCATTCTAAACATTATTGTAAAATAAAAATAGTTAAGGAGAGTCTGACCTGTTCACAAAAACTGTAAGAAAGTGTTGGAGAGTAGGTCAACGTCATTCAGGAAAGAGATGAATTAAAGAGGGATCAGTTATATACAAATAATAGAGAAAAAGAGAAGGTTATGGGGGATGGGTCTACTTTCTACTTGGTCATCCAAGAAAAAAATGACAAACATTTAACTAAGTGTTAACAAATTAAAAATTAACAGCAGGAAATATCTCTTTATACTACACAAAATGAAGTGTTGGAATTCAACGCAAAAATATTAATCAGCCAAGAGCTTTGAAAGATTTTAAAAGAAGATATTTGGATGATTAATAAGAACACCCACTGATAATTAGCTGACAATTTTGAAAAATATTACACATAGACATTCATGGCTAAATTAATCAGAATTTAGCTGGAGTAAGGAAGGAATTTTCTCTAAGAGATCAGTTGTATTTCTTCATTTTGGAGCTTTTTCTAACTTCCTGTAATTATCAAGTATTGTCTGCTGCCAGAAACAGGATTATATGGACTACTGATTTAATTCCATTGGTAAACTGCTGTTCTCCCCACAACTAAAGCAGCATTTATTTCTCTTGTGATAGCTTTTTACTTATGACTTACTTTCTGCTTACAATATCTATAAGCATCTCAGTTTCTTTATTGTTAAGCAGAGACTGAAGCTCTGTGCAGGAGCCTTTCTGTTCCTGAAATTATTCTCTGAATTCTGAAATTTCCTTTCATATCTTGGAACAAGCATTTCCCACTCTCTAAACAATGTTAATGGGAAGATTCATCACTTCATAAGTAATATAAATAAGAAAAATTCCCTGCATTGTTTGTACGTGTTTGAGAAACTATGTTAAACTTTATATATATTTGGCAAACACAGTATCTGACATTTAAAAACTTATTAATATTTGGACAAGAATCCTGGAAGGTACTTGAAATTCAAGCAGCAAATATGCCTGGATATCTGTAGGAAATGTTCACTGAGTACAAAGAAACTGCTTCTTCTAAGAAATGTTTGCAGTGTTTCAGGATTGAAGGGAGTCACAGAGGATGTGCACTTCTAACTCAAAGAGCCTTTTAAAAGAATGCTGCCTGTACATATAGTTCTTTAAAGATTCCTCACTATATTATAGACTTAACATGACCATTCACATACATAATTTTAATATTGTGTGTCTGTCTGTCAGCTGTGTTGAGCTTTGAGAGTGAACACTGGACTGGTTATTTCACTTACAAGTTTTCATATTATCACAATGCTTTTTTACCCCAAAACAATGAAATTCACCCTTGAATTATTTGTTTCAAAGCATGCAAATACTATCATTTTATATATATATATATATATATTTATATCTATATTTATTCTAAAAATGTAGTTTATGAGCACTGGATTTGGTGAATGTTTTTATTGTGGAGATTAAAAATCAAAACAAGAATGAAAAGAGCTAATCAAATGCTGATCTGAAAAATCAGGGCATCATGCCCTGGAGGGTACGTGATTCAGGCCTTCAAGGGCAGCACATCCCAACAGTAGGATCACTCAAGTGCCACTGGATGTGACTGAATTCAACATTGATATGAAGCTGGAGTAACTCCATAGTTGCTCAGACACTAGAGTGGCAGGAACTCCATAAAATCCCTAATTAGAGAGACAGAAAGCTTGGTATTTGATACACGTGTTGACTTCAGTCTGCAGCTGGCTCTGAACAATTCATCGGGAGTTGTGCTGGGGAGGCCTCTGGCTGTCCTGCAGTTGTTCTAGGCTACCAAGGCCTTCAGTCATACTCAACATCAACATCTTAAAAGCAACTCTTCTTTTGTCCTGCAAGTAAAACTCAGCAGGGTGGAGGTAAAAGCTAATACGCTGTCAAAGAACAGGGCAGAAAAACCTTCTATCATCTGCTCCCCCAAATTCCTTTCTATCACCAAACTTCAGTCCTGGACTGAGCTGTCCCTTGCTGTCAGATCTAGCAAAGCGATGAGAAATTCAGAATTTGTGTTTAATGAAAAAGTATTGGAGATGTTAAACTCACTATGAAAGTAAGAATCCCCTTGAGTTTTTTGTATAACTCACCAAACAAGAGAAGGGTCAAAAGAGAGTACAGTCAGTTCTTCTGGAAAGGGTTCAAGGCACAAATCAATTCTCTAGCAGTCTGGAATCCCATATCAAAGTGAAATCCCTGAAATACATCTGTGTAGGCCAGAAATACATTATGGTCAATGGTGAGAAGACCTAAAATATCAGGACAGTTACTTCTGATTCTTGCTGTGAGGAGACTTTCCATCAAGCTTAATACTCTGTTAGTCTGTACAGTCTGATTAAGATAAAATAAAATGAAGTCTCTATATGTGTCTATGCTTAGCCACCTAACATCATTTGAGAGAGTTCTCTAAAAGGCACAGGTGCCAGGCAGGACAATAATTTGTGAATCTGTTGGTATCCAAAGATAGCTGGAAAGAAGATATAACCATTGCATGCTTGAGCATGGTCAGCAGCTTGTCCTTATGAAAGGAGGCATTAACAATTCTCGGCAGTAATATCTCTCTGATTATTAGCGTGTCTCTGCTAACTTTAGTCAGGCATGAAGAACATACTTAATGATGGTGAGATGGTGCATAATGATGTAGGTCTGAAATTTTTAATAGAAATTCTCTGTGTGACAAATGATATATTAACTTTAAGTTGGACTGAGTCTTTAATATCCCGCCCAGTGAAAGAATCTCAGGAGCCTTATGGGTAGGACCATTTACAGCCAACTTTCTCATAATATGAAAACATGAGTTGGTCTTTAGCGTTTCCTCAGTTTGGTCTTGCATCTGGTAAGGAAATTAGTTAATTTTGAGGGGTGAACAGCCTCCCAAATTAGTGTATATATGTTTTACTTTCCCAAATATACCAAGAGACCAGTGTAGTAGTTGTTGCAGTTGCCACACTGTCAACTGTACTTCACAGTATGTGCAGTTGAGAATAAAATAAAAAAGAAACTTGTTTGCATAAGGAAACTTCCGTTCTTTACATGAAATATTAGGAAGATGCACTTCTCAAACAGACAACATAAACTTTACAAAACTAGTCCCTCTTGATATTCATGTGATAAATTACATTTTTTAAATATTACATTTGCTAGGCTTGTGTTCAAGTTGATTCTATTCTGAAAATTAGATCTCCATGTTTATTGACTGTCTGGCTTTTTGCTAAAATTTGCCACGTTTACAGATAAAAAAAAGATTTTTCTAGTTGGCAGCAAAGCATACTACTTCTGAGATGAGAAAACCAAGACTGGCGTTTCAGTGACTCATATATCATGATAATGGACCACCCCTTTGGCACCCTAAGCATATTAGAAATAGTTGTTTTGCCTCTAATTACACTGTTGTAATCACACAGTACATAAGGAAGATGGAGTAAGTGTTTTGATTATTGGCAATATAGAATCTTGTTCACTTTCCCATTGTCTTGTTGGATCTGTGACAAAACTAAGAAATAAAATTGTTGTGATGTAGCTGACTAAAAGCAGAGAACATAGTTGAAGTGGTGCCTCATGTTAAGTAGCAGAATGGAGAAGAACTACACATTAAATGCAAAACCAAAACCTAAACCTAGCAAATAAGTGTTAGCATTAGGCTGTTGTGAAAACTGAAAGTTTGAGTGTCTGTTCCACTTACGGGAAAGAATGCAAACATGCTTAAATTTACCTCTAAAATAGCAAAAAACAATCCTTCCCAATAAGTATTTTTTAATGCTACTGCATACAAAATATTAAGTTTGTTTTTAACTTATGCAATGTAAAAGCCGAGATGATCTCAGTAAATGTAGGCACAATCTTACCACAGGCCATTGCCAAGCCTAATAAGAACCCTAAAGATATCAACCAGCATTATATGCCTATGATACACAAATTAGAGGCACCAAAACCCTTCTCACTATAAAACTAATAAGTTGTTTGTCTTGAGCAGATCTTAAGATGTCATAAATTTTTTTCATTCTTGTGTCTGCAAGGAAAATAATCTAAATGCCAATAGATGCGGTGTTGCATTCATCAGTACTTTAGCTTAAAACAATAGCTGTAAGATGTGTTATTAGCTCCATTTCTCCGAACTATGTCTTATTTGTAAATACCATTATTTCAGAATACTAACATTGACAATTTGGAGCGAGTCCAGAGGAGGGCCACGAAGATGATCAGAGGGCTGGAGCACCTCTCCTATGAAGACAAGCTGAGAGAGATGGGGCTCTTCAGCCTGGAGAAGAGAAGGCTCCAGGGAGACCTCATAGCAGCCTTCCAGTATCTGAAGGGGGCCTACAGGAAAGCTGGAGAGAAGCCTTTTACAAGGACAAGTAGTGAGAGGACGAGGGGGGATGGTTTTAAACTGAAAGAGGGTAGAGTTAGATTAGATATTAGGAAGAAATTCTTGACTGTGAGGGCGGTGAGACACTGGAACAGGTTGCCTAGAGAAGAAACATGGTCAGGCTGCCCCCTCCCTGGCCATGTTTAAGGCCAGGTTGGATGAGGCTTTGAGCAACCTGGTCTAGAGGAAAGGTGTCCCTGCCTGTGGCAGGGGGGGTTGGAACCAGATGATCTTTAAGGTCCCTTCCAACCCAAACCATTCTATGATTCTATGAAATAATGATAATTTTGTTAGTAGACTCCAATTCTTACCTTATGTGGTTGGTTACCATAGCAGTTGGACAGCGGAAGCCAACAGATAGAAGGTGTTCAGCTGCCCAGTGTGGTGTTTTCCCTCTTAGCAGGTTCTGCGCCGTTCTTATGGGAGATGTTGAGGCAGGAAAAGTGGGGACAGTATACACAGGGGACATCTTAGGTGTACTGGACGCTCTGAGCCACTTCTTGACTTTTGCCTGCTGTGAAAATATATTTCAAGCTCTCAAATATTACACTTCAGAGGGAATGGTGACTTTTGTTTGCAGCTGCCAGAAAAAAGTGCCCTTTGTTTGCAGCCTGTCAATAGAATGACCTTTCCTTCTTGCCAATTTATGCTCAAGAAATACACGTGATTGTTTTCTCTTTGCTGCATTTTTCAAGAATCTTCCAAATTTGTTTGATCAATGGTTCAGAAGCTTTCAAACTGACATGAGAAAATACACATTTTTGCAGACTCATTTTCAGTTGGACCTGGAGCAGCTGAAGCTAGAGATCAACTGGAATTAATCTGTACTTAATGAAGAAAACTTGCTGAATTTCTATAAATGCTTTCCTATGACACATATTCAGAGTTACATAAGAAGTCTGCCATTTATGCAATCTGCTTTGGCAATATTTATATTTGTATTCAAATCTTCTCCCTTGTGAAAATGAATAAATCAAAACCTTGTAATTGCCTATTAGACAATAACCTGCATTTTGGAATGCATATGGCTACCTCAAAGGCAAGAACAGGCTTCAAAAGCCACTTTCAGGTTTCAGAGTTGGTCTAGCCAGCAATGCTTTCTTCGTCCTATGTTCAAAGCAGATCCTGTCTTTGTCTTTAATGAAACAATGTGCATGCACCATAATTTTATATAACTTCAATGAAAATTTGAAAAGTAAATTTAGATGCATTCTTGTCTCTGTGACTATGTGGCAGGTATAGATGTATTCAAATGACTTTTGCCTATACTCGAAGTTCTCTGGAAATCACATAGCCATGTTAGCATGGCACTGTACCCAAGCTGCAAATCTCTGCTAAAAAGAAGCATATGTTATCCTGAGCACATGTTGCATGTTAACATTGTGATCCTGCTTCTGATCTGCATCTGATCCACATTGAGCCTTCTGGGAGCAGTGTAGACCTCCTACTGATCTCTTTTCCTTCTCTGAAGGTAAATGAGATGCAAAATTGGCATCAAGTCCTCTTCTCAAATGCTGCATATTGACAGTACATTTCCTGTCAGCAGTATCAGTTAGCTACTGTTGCACTGGGTAATGCCCAAGACTATCTACAGTGGAAGCTCATGCATATTGTGATCTTGCATACAGGCAACCAGTTATGCCAGTTCTTTATATCTGAAGTGCCTTTAAAAAACAAGTCTTAGAAATGGCTGCCTGCACTACCACACATGTTCTTTAGGAGGCAGGAAGCATGGGGTCAGATTTTTAAAAGATTTTTTAAAAGACTGCTTGTTTGAGTGGTCAACACCTCTCCACTAAGCTGCCTGATTCCTGATGGATTTTAGCAAGTACCATGCTGGTTGGAGTCCCATGCAGTACACAGGGTGGGTTACTTGCCTAATTTGCCAAGTCAGGAGCCGTGGTTGCATTACATGCATTACATATTAGTTGATCCTTACTTCCCTACTGATCTCAAATCTAAAAATCTGGATTACGTAAATCTTATGAAAGCTAGGGCACATGCAGAACTCATAAATCTCATTGACTCGGAGGGGATGGGTTATTCATCAAAGTCAGAGCAGTGACAAAAAGAGGTGAAGTCCCTCAGCCTAAGCCTCAAAGAATAAAGTTGAAGTGAATTTTAACCAAACAGTAACATGCAAATGCAGGAAAAGCTACAGCAGAGTAATTTGTTATGCTGTGGTAAATTTGAATGGCATCTCTGAGCCCTTAGTAGCCTGTTTTCAGGCTACTAAGGAATTCAACCAGCAGATGAATTCCTCTTGCCTTACAAGTGGTATCTCCCAGAGGTGCACTGTGCTAACTGTGCCTCTCAGCTGTGTTTTGATGACAGCCATACTGCCCTTCCACCCTCTGGCAACTGCATCCAGGCTTCTTCCAAAAGCATCTCAAAATATTATCAGTTTACCTGGTAATATAGAGGTCATGCCAATGTTATTGATTTATTAAATATATATATTTGTGTATATATATTTCTGTATAGATACAATATATAAAAATATATATATATTAAATATCTATTTAGAATATGCTAAGCTAACCTGTGCTTTCAGGCAGTAACAGCTTTGACGCAGTAGCATTCTAAACTAACTCTCAGCTGTTCTTGACTGTCTGAATGGTCTTTCACTGCCACTTCTGCCCAGTGTATTCTCAAACAAATGGTAGCCTTGCCTGCATAAACCTTAGCTGAAATTGCTTCCTTACTGGAAGCACTTAATCATGTTGCTCCTCCATGTTTGCCCTGGAACAGAAGGCAGCAAGCACTCCCACAGACAGGGAAAAACCTTTCCTGCAAGGAGCAGAGACTGCCCTTCAGCTTTTTGTTGCGGCCTCCCAGGTGAGACTGCTGCCTGAATTGTGAATGTTTCTCCTTCACTTGCATTTCAGTGCAAAGTGCCATTGATTTAAGGCCAATCTTTGAGGGCATAGCCCTCAAACAAACATGGCCTATTTCATTAGGAGACAATTCAAGAAGTTGCTCAAATGTTAGTTACTGGTTCCTGGGTGAGAGCTGATACAAAGACAATGCAAGTATTTCTAGTCCCTGAAGCTGACTTTGCCTTGAACAGACTGGATTACTTGGGCAGCTACCTGGAGAGGAACAGTGAGCAAAGAAGCAATAAACATCATAATCCTAAACACCTCCTGATTGCAGTTCTCAAGATTACAGTCACACAGAATCACACAGAGTCACAGAATCAACCAGGTTGGAAGAGACCTCAGGGATCATCGAGTCCAACTGCTGCCCCTACACCACCCTGTCAACTAGACCATGGCACTAAGTGCCATGTCCAGTCTTTTCTTAAACACATCCAGCGATGGTGACTCCACCACCTCCCTGGGCAGCCCATTCCAATGTCTAATAACCCTTTCTGAAAAGAAATTCTTAATAATGTCCAACCTGAACCTCCCCTGGCGAAGCTTGAGGCTGTGCCCTCTTGTCCTATCACTAGTTGCCTGGGAGAAGAGGCCGACTCCCACTCCACTACAACCTCCCTTCAGGTAGTTGTAGACTGCAATAAGGTTACCTCGGAGCCTCCTCTTCTCCAGGCTAAACAACCCCAGCTCCCTCAGCCGTTCCTCATAGGTCAGACCCTCCAGACCCTTCACCAGCTTGGTCGCCCTCCTCTGGACTCGCTCCAACACCTCAACATCTTTCTTGAAGTGCGGGGCCCAGAACAGAACACAGTACTCAAGATGCAGCCTCACCAGGGCCGAGTACAGAGGGACGAATTCCCTAGACCGGCTGGCTACACTATTCCTAATAGAGGCCAGGATGCCATTGGCCTTCTTGGCCACCTGGGCACACTGCTGGCTCATGTTTAGCCGGCTGTCGATCAGCACCCCCAGGTCTCTTTCCACCAGGCCGCTTTCTAACCGCTCTTCCCCCAGCCTGTAGAGCTGCATGGGGTTGTTGTGGCCGAAGTGTAAGACCCGGCACTTGTTCTTGTTGAACCTCATGCTGTTGGTCTCGGCCCATCTATCTAACCTGTCCAAATCCCTCTGTAGGGCCTTCCTACCCTCCAGCAGATCGACACTCCCACCCAGCTTGGTGTCATCTGCAAATTTACTGAGGGTGCACTCAATCCCTACGTCTAGATCATCTATAAAGATATTGAACAGCACCGGCCCCAGAACTGAGCCCTGGGGAACACTGCTAGTGACCGGCCGCCAGTTGGACTTTGCCCCATTCACCACCACTCTCTGGGCTCGGCCATCCAGCCACTTTTTAACCCATCGAAGAGTCCACACATCCAAGCCCCGGGCAGCCAGTTTGTCCAGGAGGATGCTGTGGGAGACAGTGTCGAATGCCTTACGGAAGTCTAGATAGACTACATCCACAGCCCTGCCCTCATCTACTAAGCGGGTCACTTTGTCATAGAAGGAGACCAGGTTGGTCGAGCAGGACCTGCCTTTCATGAATCCATGTTGGCTGGCCCCGATGCCCCGATTGTCCTGCATGTGCCGTGTAATGGCACTCAGGATAATCTGTTCCATCACCTTGCCTGGCACCGAGGTCAGGCTGACAGGCCTATAGTTCCCTGGATCATCCTTACGACCCTTCTTGTAGATGGGCGTTACGTTTGCTAATTTCCAGTCAGCTGGAACTTCTCCAGTTAACCGGGACTGCCGGTAGATAATCGAGAGTGGTTTGGCAAGTTCATTTGCCAGTTCCTTCATTACTCTGGGGTAAATCCCATCCGGGCCCATAGCCTTGTGGTTGTCCAACTGGCACAGCAGGTCACTAACCGTCTCCTCCTGGATCATGGGAGGTTCACACAGCCCCCCGTCCTTAACTTCTGGCTCTGGGGGCCGAGTCTCCTGAGGACAACCGGTCTTGACATTAAAGACCGAGGCAAAGAAGGCACTGAGCACCTCTGCCTTTTCCTCATCCCCTGACACTACACTACCCTCCTCATTCACCAAGTGGTGGAGGCGCTCCTTGACCCTCCTTTTGCTGTTGATGTATTTGTAAAAGCTTTTTTTGTTATCTTTGACTGTAGCAGCCAAATCGAGCTCTAATTGAGCTTTGGCCCTTCTAATCTTCTCCCTACATGACCTGGCAACATCCCTATAGACCTCCCAAGTTACCCGACCCTTCTTCCAGAGCAAGTAGGCTCTCTTTTTTTCCTTAAGTTCTGTAGGGGCCTGGACCGTGGGAAAGTTATAGAGAGAACATACCAGTACACTGTTATGTAACAGCATGAGATAGCAAGAAAGCATAGGGATGTGGCATGCTTAAGTTTATAGTAAGTATCCAATTAGAACAGTAGAGGTGGCACGCAGCCAGATTATGGACAATACTTGTAGCCAATAGCTTAGTGTGTGACCGTTACATAAGAGAGTATGTAGGTTATAAAAGTGTGTGTTAACCAAAATAAAGAAGCTACTAGAGCACCATATTGGCGTGCTGTAGTTCCTTCCTCGCGCGGACCCCAACAAAGTTCTAGTCTAAGTTCCCTGTTTAACCAGGCCAGTCTTTTTCCCCTACGGCTTGCCTTCCTACAGACTGGGACAGCCTGCTCCTGAATATTTAACAATTCCCTTTTGAAGCATGTCCAGCCTTCCTGGACTCCTTTGCCCTTCAGGACCGATTCCCAAGGGACTCGGTCCACCAGCCTCTTAAACAGGCTAAAGTCAGCCTGCCGGAAATCTAAGGCAGGAGTTCTACTTACTTCCCCCGCTATCGAAAACTCTAACATTTCTTATGTTAGAAACGTTAGAGAAGTCTTATCCTTCTCTTTCAGCATCCACGTATCAAGACATGCATTCTTGAGGCAAGTGTTGTACATCTGCTTATTAATGGCATTTGCCCATATTCTTACTCAGAGCTACATGGCACTGGAGCGCTGTCATGCTTATACCAAGTGTCAGGCCTCATAATAAGGCTTTGTGCCAACATATGAGGGTACGGGACATGCCACAGGTATCAGACATGCCCCGAAAAATGCTCTGAGCCGCTCTCTCTGCTAATTTAAAATCCTTTAGCATCTTCAGGGCTGTGACTTTAGCTATGGCACTGAGTAGCTTGCAAATTGGGAGGTGGTGGAAGCAGCATTTAGGCTGCTAGCAGATGCCAGCAGATGGAGAAAAAGGATATGTCCACAGTGCAAAGAGAAGCATGGTCCTCACAATAGTCGTATCAGCACAGTGTCATCCCAAGCTCATTAGCCTTGCTGAGATGTAAAGCTTATTAGTTCATGCACATTGGCTTCCTTTCACAGCCAGACTGCTTCCTGAGGCTAAACTAGCATGCTGGCACATGTGCTACACCATATTGTCATACCAGATCATTTGACAGAAGTTCAGGCAGCTATGCTTTCCTCTCCTTGTGCACTGTAGCTCTACTTTATGTACCTGGGAGTATAAGTTGTGACTGAGCTCTGGCTTTTGACACTAGTACTTGCATGATGCTGATAAACGTCTATGATCCTGCCCTTACCGTCTTTAAACATGTACGCCTAGACGTATGTAGGTTTCCAGAGTTGATAGATAACTCATAATAGCCTGACAACTGCAGGAATAGTCACTTTCTTCAGTACAAGATACATTTTTGTGGGCCACTGGTATAGCTTCCTTTACAAGACATGAATCATTCTTTCCCAGCTCACATTGATGCTTTGAATAGAAAGATGTGAGTGCATACATCTAGGCATGTGATCTTCCATCGATACTTCTCTTAATGAAAGACCCATATTACTGTTAGTTTCAGGACAATGGATGTTTTTAGAACAATTTCTGGACCTTTGTTTTCCTTTTCTTTATGTTTCTTTTTAATCTTGTTTGTGTTCAGTCTTAATTATGCTCAGGTTTCTTCATTTGTTAGACACCACCATTTACAAATCCATATCCTAGCAGCTATGACTTTAGCAGCCAACAGCTTGATGACTTCCCTCTTAGAAATCAGCTAGAATACCCACCTATTTAAGAATAGCAGATTCTCTTTCTACCATAGTAAGTAGGCTAGGAGTGTGCTATCATTCAAAGACCACTAGCCAAGTAAATAAAATACACAGGGTCAAAAAGACACATACTGAGCTACTAAATGCTTTCCCACATTTCCCAGATGTTCTCCTTCCAGTTTGCCGCTGCCTCCTTGAAGCCCTGCTACCCCAGCCAGAGAAGTTGCACTCCCACTACGTATTTGCCCCATTATCCTCAAACCAGCTCCAGTAGCTCCACGCCATTTTGTCACCCCCAAACTGTGCATTAGTATTCCAAATATTTACTTCTTACTGCTACTGAAAATCTAGAATTTTGGATCATAAATAGGGTCAGGTACATGTTATCTTCGTATTTGGATCATAACCACAAAGACTGGACCATGTAAATGCTTTTAATTTATTTTGTTAATATTTTGTTTTCCTCTTTTGTTCTCATTATTTGGTCTCTTTTATCTTTCCTCCTCTCATGTAAAAAAAAAAAAAAAAAAAGAGATTGCTTCAGAACTTCTAGAAAACATTGCAAAAAAAACCCCCACCCTAAAAAACATTCCATACTGTTAATTTCACATCTGCAAAAGCAGATATGAAAAACCTCTACCACCCACCTTTGGTCAATAAATATCATTACTGCAAACAAGCATGAATTGTAGGAGCTGAACAAATCAAGATGTGCTTTTGACAGGTTCATTTGGCAGTGTAGGAGGATATCCTACAATTCTAAAAATATGTTCTACTTTCACAGACATTTTGAGATATCTCTGTAAGTTCTCTTACAGAAGATGGCCCAGGGCCCATATGGTACAAGTCAATCTGACAGATGTTATATAATAATCTTCCTTGATTAAACTAGTACAAGACATTCTCTTCTCACCAACCAAATAACAAGCAAGACAAAAAACATCCATTCTGAAATAAAACACTACCAACTAGATAGACATGATAGAAGTAGAGACCTTGTTATAAAGAATCCTGTGGTCGCGCTTGAGAAACCCTTGTGCCTCTATGTCATGGGAAGAGTCCATTATCAGACAAGGTAAAGTAACAAACAGGACTTATTAGTTCTAGAGTTTATATCTGTGTTATTAATTTGAAAGCTAGATTAGGGAATAGCAATATACACCAAAATAATTCTTTAAAAGGGAAGCAATAGGAAGAGAGGGACATATTACGGCACTGATAATAATTTAATTACTTTGCACAGAGAAACTGAAAGCAACTCATTTACAGAGACAGTTTGCATGATATTTTGTGGGAATAGAAAGGGTCTTCAAAGATTTTGTGTCAGACATTGCAGGAACAGGTATCAGATATCTTTTGAAATAGAAACATGCTATTACTTTTTTGACCATTTCCATGCATATAAAGGGCACACTGGGATATTTTCGCAAGGGAGTTTACTGAAGTGGCCGTAGACACGCATCATCTTCTGGGAGCTCATTACAAATACCACAAAATAAAAAAAGTCTTTAAGCTTTTCTTCAAGTTTCTCAAAACTGTATCTGAGTCTCCAAAGTTGTTGATGAGAGGGAAAAGGATGTAATGAGACCAGGCAAATACTGCCAAAAAAGACAATTTAGCTCTGAAACATCTGTTCTATTCACCTAAATTAAACATGCAATAAAAAAATCCCCAAAACTATAACTGTCTTTAATGACTATGGCAGAAAAACCTTCAAGCTTTTGCACACAGACATTTGATTTTCTTGTACCAAATACACTCATGGAGGCTGCAGTTTCTGTTTTTCCCTCATTCTTTGAGTTGTTAAAATTGCTTTAAACATTTAAATGTATTTTATGTGTGTTACATGTATTTTATGTGTGCAGAGTCTCACCACATTGAGTTATGATTTGGACCTAATTTTGCAAGTCTACTTTTTTGGTATTTTATTTATATTAGTAGTCATGTGGGGATGACTATAATTCATGGCTCTCATGAATAAATCTTTACAGAATTGAATCTTTAGTCTAGATCCAGTAAAACTGAAATCAAAGGGCATTTTATTCCATAACGCTTTTGTGGATCTAGAACTTTGTTACTTCTTAGGATTTCTTTCTCTCCGCCTCCCTCTCAGAACAGTTAATCATCCTATCATCTTGTTTAATTGCCCAAAACTGTATGTTTATGTTTACACAGAAACCTCAGAAACTGAATATCAGAAAATAAAAATCCTCTGGTCTAGTGATATAGTGCTATAACTTGTCCAGGGTTGTCAGTCAGCACTCTCAATTTCATGCTATTTATTCTGAGGTAAAGGCATTTAAACAGGCAGGAAGACTCCCATTCATTTTACTTGTCTTGGCATGCTTGTCTGTCTCAACTAAAGCAACAATCTTCTGTTAATCTTGTATGAAATTAGCATTCATCGTATTGTACCAAAACTCCTGGGAACTAATAACAAGTCTATTTTTATGGCAAAACAAGCATATTAAAAGTTTACAAATTGGGTGTGTGTGTACTTTCCTTAGCTCGCATACTGTGCTCTGGAGTATTGTTCCCATATGTAAACAACACTGCAAATATAAATTGCCTGAGTGGCTTCCCTATTGTCAGAAACAGCTGCTCAGTGTGGTATTCATCTTTTTTCAAAACCAGATACTAAGCCCCCTGAACTAGTGTATTCTCTTTCAGGTGGGTAGCAAAGTGGAATATTGTAGTAATTGTGTTCTCCATTGAAATTTTTTTTAATTTGAAAGTAAGTGTCCATTCATAAAATGAATATCCTAATATTGATTGAGGAAAATATAAAATCATGGGCCTGAATGTAAGCACTCAAGGGTATGTGACACTCATGCTTAATGCTAAGCAGGTGTTTTAGTATTTTCATAAATGGAGTTGTAACACATCAGCTTTCCCCACCTCCTTATGAATGGATGAGGACAAATTTGATTCTTTGTACTCATAGTCTATGTTTTGAACCTTGAGGTACATTTTTGTCATTCTTTGAGAGGTGGCTTTTATTTTCATTTGTTAAAATAGAAAGAGATGTGCATTTTGTTTGGTAATACCAGCTGACTGGGTTTAAAAGAAATACCAGACACTACGAGACTTATGGTAAAACTATGAATTTCCAGAAGGGGGGAAGGAAGTCACTGATATATTGCAGATAAGGGGTCAGAGCTGTTGTGTGGATACTCATATTTGTGTGTGCAACCAGGGTAAGCACAACACACCAGATGCACAAATGCTAAAAGGCACAGCCTCCCAAATATCTGTGTACCTCTCTGGCAACACTCTAAGCCAGTAAGCACTTTCACCTCTAGCGTTTGAGTCTATAAAGATCATAGACAGTATGCAAGAACCATCAGCAAACACCACTAGTTGAATATTAAGATTTAAGCACTCTGATACTGTATTACTAATCTAAAAAATCAACCTTGGCATTCTCCAGACTAATTCTGTAGTAAGAATGACTGTCCATTTTTGGTACACTTATTTTAGTAGAAGTCTCAGCAGCTACAGGACTAGTTTTTATCTAGGTGGGAATTTCAGAGCTGAGACCACTGAAAATGAAATGTCTCACAAAGAGATGATTGAATTGATGTTAATGGGTGTGTATGTGGTGATGGAATAGTCCAGTGTATATTGTAGGTACTATGACACCTATACATTGTTCTGAGCAAACTAGAAAACCTTAAGTACTTTGGAACAAGTGGCATTATCATTAAAACATTAGAAGGATTAACCAATACAGTTGAGCAAGGCCTTCCTCTTGATATAGAGGGTGGGGTATACATATTTAAACAGGCACTCCTTAAAAACAGTCCCAGTTGTACCCATAGTGAACAAACAGGCTTGACTCACCATATTTGTCAGACCTTAAAAAACTATGTCAATAGTAGCATGGATGTTGCACATGACTTTCTCAGGAGAAGAATTAATACAAGACATCAATGTTAATTCCATTATTGTTGCTTACATAAATATTTCCACAGACTTAGAAAGATCAGATCAAGTCTGGTAAGAAAAATACATAATCTAAGCACCTGCATTTTCGAAAAGTTATTGTTAGAGGATGATCCAAGTAGTGACCAATGGCTGAATGCAGTCCGGCCTACATAAGGTTTCTGTCTGCTCTGTAATTTTTTTCTTCTGCAAGCTTAAGAGAGATGATGAAAAGCCCTGAATGCCTGTGGCAGCTGTGTAGGCACTGGGAGCAGTGTGGCATGGCCAAGAGGTTTCAGGGAAGGGGTTCTGGTTTCCAGCCTGGAAAAGCAATCTGCTCCACTGTGTTCCATGGATAGTGCTAGGAAGGGCCATTATTGTGCTTCTTCCATGTCAGAGCTACACACAGGAGTCTGCCTTTACAAGAAAGCAGATCTCAGAATAAAATACACACAATGTGTTCTCTGTCCTTTTTCACTATTGCTGTTTCCAGTTCTTTATCTGGCAACATATATATCAGGTTTTAATGACTTTGGTTGAGAGCTCTCTTCCTTTCTGAGGAAGGGCTGTGCTGTCACATACCTTTGGAACGGCCCTAGAGTATTAGGGCCTCCTTTATCTGGCCTCTGTTTTGGACCCTAATATATGTCTGTGTAAATGCATGAACTGAACAATAATAAATATGCAGAAATAAAATCACATAGACATAAATGTGTTAGTATTATATGTGATTCATAACATTAATAACACTACAAATAAGATAAATCAGTAAAATCTAACTGTTAATATAGTATTTAAAAGTTATTATTATAGATAGAGTGTAGTATCTATGCGTTAGTGAAGAAATTTATGTTAACGCACAGGAAACTATAGAAAGAGAACTAGTGGGGCTGTACAGTGATCAAAATATATCTTCTGGCAGCTATGATTAGGAGAAAAACCTTGATGGACGTGTCGCTCTATCCAGAAGTCCACAGGAGACTCTTTAAAAAATGCATTTTCACAGAATCACAGAATCACAGAATGTTAGGGATTGGAAGGGATCTCGAAAGATCATCTAGTCCAATCCCCCTGCCAGGGCAGGAGACCATATCACACAGGAATGCGTCCAGGCGGGTTTTGAATGTCTCCAGAGAAGGAGACTCCACAACCTCTCTGGGCAGCCTGTTCCAGTGTTCAGTCACCCTCACCGTAAAGAAGTTTTTCCTCATATTTAAGTGGAACCTCCTGTGTTCCAGCTTGCACCCATTGCCCCTTGTCCTGTCAAGGGATGTCACTGAGAAGAGCCTGGCTCCATCCTCATGACACTTGCCCTTTACATATTTATAAACGTTAATGAGGTCACCCCTCAGTCTCCTCTTCTCCAAGATAAAGAGACCCAGCTCCCTCAGCCTCTCCTAATAGGGAGATGTTCCACTCCCTTAATCATCTTCGTGGCTCTGCGCTGGACTCTCTCCAGCAGTTCCCTGTCCTTCTTGAACTGAGGGGCCCAGAACTGGATGCAATATTCCAGATGTGGCCTCACCAGGGCAGAGTAGAGGGGGAGGAGAACCTCTCTTGACCTACTAACCACACCCCTTCTAATACACCCCAGGATGCCATTGGCCTTCTTGGCCACAAGGGCACATTGCTGGCTCATGGTCATCCTGCTGTCCACTAGGACCCCCAGGTCCCTTTCCCCTATGCTGCTCTCCAACAGGTCTGTCCCCAACTTGTACTGGTACATGGGGTTGTTCTTGCCCAGATGCAGGACTCTACACTTGCCCTTGTTATATTTCATTAAATTTCTCCCTGCCCAACTCTCCAGCCTGTCCAGGTCCCTCTGAATGGCAACGCAGCCTTCCGTTGTGTCAGCCACTCCTCCCAGTTTTGTGTCATCAGCGAACTTGCTGACAGTGCACTCTATTCCCTCATCCAAGTCATTAATGAATATATTGAATAGAACTGGTCCCAGTACCGACCCTTGAGGGACTCCGCTAGACACAGGCCTCCAACTGGACTCTGTCCCATTGACCACCACTCTCTGGCTTCTTTCCTTCAGCCAGTTCACAATCCACCTCACTACCCGATCATCCAGACCACACTTCCTCAGTTTAGCTGCGAGGATGCTGTGGGAGACCGTGTCAAACGCTTTACTGAAATCGAGATAGACCACATCCACAGCTTTACCATCATCTATCGACCGGGTTATGTCCTCATAAAAGGCTATCAAGTTGGTTATGCATGACTTCCCCTTAGTGAAGCCATGCTGAGTGCCCCTAATGATCCCCCTATCCTTGATGTGCCTAGAGACAGCACCAAGGACAAGTTGTTCCATCACCTTTCCGGGGATGGAGGTGAGGCTGACTGGTCTATAGTTACCCGCGTCCTCCTTCTTGCCCTTTTTGAAGACTGGAGTGACATTCGCTTTCCTCCAGTCCTCAGGCACCTCTCCCGTTGCCCACGACTTAGCAAAGATGATGGAGAGTGGCCTAGCAATGACTTCCACCAGCTCCCTCAGCACCCGCGGATGCATCCCATCAGGGCCCATGGATCTTCTGGGGCCTCAGGGATCCGGGGTTCCTCAGGACAGCCTCCAGCAGTATAGACAGAGGCAAAGAAGGCATTCAGTAACTCCGCTTTCTTTTTATCCTCTGTCTCCAGGGCCCCCACCTCATTCATCAGTGGGCCTACATTGCCTCTAGTGTTGGCTTTACCTGCAATGTATTTGAAGAAGCCCTTTCTGTTGTCCTTGACCTCTCTTGCAAGGTTTAATTCCAAGGAGGCCTTAGCTTGCCTAGTTGCCTCCCTACATCCTCTGACAACAGACTTACATTCCTCCCAAGTGGCCAGCCCCTCCTTCCACGATCTGTACACCCTCTTCTTCCACTTGAGTTTGCCCAGCAGTTCCCTGTTTAACCATGCAGGTCTCCTGGTACCCTTCCTTGACTTCCTGCCTGCTGGGATGCTCTGATCTTGAGCTCGAAAGAAGCAGTCCTTGAATGCTAACCAACTATCTTGGGCCCCCTTACCTTCTAGTACCCTATCCCATGGGATTTCCCCTAGCAATTGCTTGAAAAGGCCAAAGTTGGCCCTCCTGAAGTCCAGGGTTGTGATTCTGCTAGCTATTCTGTTCCTGCCACATGAGATCCTGAACTCTACCATCTCATGGTCACTACAACCAAGGCTGCCCTCAACCTTCACCTCTTCAACCAGACCCTCCTTGTTAGTAAGGATAAGATCCAGCAACGCTCCTCTCCTAGTTGGCTCATCCACCATTTGCATCAGAAAGTTATCATCAATGCACTGGAGGAACCTCCTGGACTGAGGACGGCTGGCTGAGTAGGCCTCCCAGCAAATATCAGGGTAGTTGAAATCCCCCACGACAACCAGGCCCTGTAATTGAGAGACTGCTCTCAGCTGCCTGTAGAAGGCCTCATCACCCTCCTCATCCTGATCCGGTGGCCTGTAATAGACACCCACAACAGTATCACCCCTGCCAGCCTGCCCCTTAATTCGCACCCACAAACTCCCGACTCGCTCCTGATCCGCCCCTGGACAGAACTCAATACATTCTAGCTGCTCACTCACATAAAGAGCAACTCCACCACCTCTCCTTAGTGGCCTGTCTTTCCTGAACAGGACATAGCCATCCATGACCACGTTCCAGTCATGCGAGGCATCCCACCAAGTCTCTGTAATTGCCACTAAATCATAGCCCCCCGACCGAACACGGATTTCCAGCTCCTCCTGTTTATTCCCCATGCTGCGTGCATTGGTGTACAGGCACTTCAGGGAGCGAGCTGAGCACACCGATTTCACCCCAGGGGGATGGGAGGCCTCCTGGTCTACCTCAACAGTAGAGTGTTGCCCCAGTGGTGCAAGCCCAGCTACAACCCCATCCCCCTTCGAATCTAGTTTAAAGCTCTCCGAATGAGCCCTGCTAATTCCTGTCCCAGAACCCTTTTGCCCCTACGACATAAACCCTTCCCATGTATTACAGTCACGCCTGGTGTCTTATAAAACCAGCCATTATCAAAGAAGCCAAAGCCCTGCCTGTAGCACCAGTCTCGTAGCCAGGCATTTATGGAGAGAATCCTACTATTCCATCCCACGTCATCACCTGAAAATGGAAGGAGGGAGGAGAAAACAACTTGTGCCCCAGACTCTTTCACCAACCATCCTAGGGCCTTGTAGTCTTTCTTCATCCCCCTCAGACTACGGGATGCAGCTTCTTCCCCACCTGTCTGGAAGATCAGCAGGGGGTAGTAGTCTGTGGCCTTCACCAGGTTGGGGAGTTTCCTGGTGATATCCCTGATTCGGGCTCCAGGCAGGCTGCAGACCTCCCTGTGATGGGGGTCAGCTCTGCATATTGGGCCCTCAGTTCCCTTTAGGAAGGAGTCTCCAACCACTAAAACTCTTCTCTTCTTCCTTGTGGAGGAGGTAGCTATACGCCTGTCAGGTTTTTCTGACTGTGGTGGGACCTCTGATATAGGTTGCCTCTCCACCACATCCCCATTGGACCGGCTGTATTCCACTAGGGCTTCATATCTATTTCTCAGAGGCACCTGTGGAGGCAAGGTAGGCAAGGAGGGCACTCGCCTTTTGCCACGGCCATAGACTTGCCTCCACTCACTCCTCTCCTCTAGGTTATTGTTTTCCACCTGAGAGGGGCAGAGTACAGGGGTCCCTCGATCCTGGGAGCTCTCCGGCAGGTGCTCCCATTTTTGTTGCAGGGAGGGCAGAGCCTGGCTCCACCAGTCTATCTCCATTTCAGCCTCCCTAATGCTCCTAAGCCTTTCTACTTCGGCTTGAAGCCTTTCAACCTTGCTTTGCAGCTGTGCCGCTCGGCCGAGCAGATCATCTACCTTCTCACAGCGCACACAGCCCCCTGTCACCACAGAGACGCTGTAGCATTCCCTGCAGCCTGAGACCTGCACCATTGCCTCCTTCCGTGGGAGCTCTGTCTGGGTTCCCACATCCATTTTGGTCTTCTTCCGCTGGGTGGAGACCATTGTTCTTTCACTGAGCTGGGAAATACCTGTTGGTGACACCCCTGGTTCACAGCTCCTTGGCGCCTTCACAGCTTGGCTGGTTCACAGCTCCTTGGCACCTTCCTCGCCTTGTGCACTGGGAGGGAGTCAACGCCCTCCCCAACGAGCTGCAAACGGCTGTGGCCTCCCCTGCCCTGGGACACACACAATCACTGCTGACTCCCTGTGTCCCCTCTGGCCAGGGACTAGTCCCTGCCCTCCAGGAGGTTCTGTATCACCCGATCGACAGGGGGTGGTGTTACGCCCCTCCCCCTCCTGATTCGTTGCCGGGAACTTCCGGGTCCAGGGGGAAGCAGCTCGGGGCTGCTGCTCGGGGTGGGCCCAAAGTATGAAAACCGCCCGCTACAGCCCGATCTCGCCTCTCCCCTCACTGACCTCAGTCGCTGCCGCTGCTGCCGACTGGCAACTACGGCATAATACTACGGCATAATACTACGGCATAATTAAACATATTATTCAGGATGGAGGACAAATTGTTATAGCAGCAGGCTCTCTGGAGTTTCTTTAGAAAATAAATTCTAAGTACACCTCCATATTAACCCTCACCTGTTTTAAACTGTGAACTTTTCTATTAAAATAAATGCTAGCGAGAATATATATATATATACACACAAGAGAGTATATAAGACCTAAGACCTGCCAATGCTGCCCCTATTTCTAGCACAGCCATATACTTGCCACCAGAGAGTCAGTGGCTAGCAGCCATGAGATGGACACTGACTGAACTGATTATTTGGAATCTTAGGTCATAAAAGTACCAAGACGTACAATTTTAAGGTCAAGACATCCAAAAGGCAAGAGCCCCTTTAAATACAAAGGTGGGACTACACAGTTGAAAGTCAAGGAAAATTTGGAAACAATGGAATATCACCCATGTATCACATATCCCATGTATCATAACACATAATTTTTAATGATGAAAAGAATTGAAATCTTCTGATACTTTTAGAGGTTTGCAAATTTTTAACATGCATTTTTTTAACATTTGACATTTTTAAAAAAGAGATCTCTTCTGACAGCATACAAAATACAATTAGAATGCCAAACTCTGTATTTACCCTGTTGTGATGTGGGCCTGGGACACCTAGATATCTGTGGATGCAGAAGTGGGACAAGGTCACTGTTTTATGAACTACTACAGGTGCTTTATGGGGAGTGAAAAAAAGTAAAAAGTGGCTTTTGCTTCTTTTTTCTTACAGATATCAAGCTTATGCATTCTTAGTCTGGGGCTAACAGAGGTAAACTGAGGAGGAACCAGTTTTGGGTTGGCAAACGGATAAATCTTATGATTACCTTTCTTATGCTGAGATTGTGGTGGAAAAATTGCAGAGTAAAATGATAAATGCTAAAGAGATCTCATTCTTCTTTCACTCAGGTCTTCCTTAAGGAAAATTTCTTCCAGGAGTCTGCAAGCAATATTTGATTTGTTATGTTGATTAATTTTTCAAAGTAAAATCTGTAGAGGTTTACTGTGATTAAAGTGTGAAATTTTTTGAAACAAGAATATTGTTCATTTTTAAATAAATGTTCTACTTTAATTATTCCCATTCACAATTACCTCATATTTTCACAAACCATGCCTGAGATTGTCCCTATCATGTTTTTTTCTTCGTAAAGTCTGGGAGCATTGTCTCAGAGTACCTCACTGTGGCACTGACTAGGATAGCAGTGACACGTTATTTTCCTCATGAGTTTCTGAGACAGAGCTTGATCCTAATTTAGTGTCAGACTACACACTTTCTCTTGTGAGGCCTGAATCTAATTGGATTGCATGCAGTTCCATCCATGGAACTGATTAGAATTTGATTTCTTGAAACAAAAACCAGAAATGTAAACAGTCTGAGCAGAGGAAAGAAGATTAGTTCATCACCACTGAGAATGTGCATTCCTCTCTGGCTGAAACCGTAAGAGAAGTAACCTTCAGTGGAGAGATGCCTGAGCAAGTCCCAGACAAAAACATTTCTCCAGCTATCAGGATGTACCAGTCTCAGGCTGGTTTATCCATGTGGTTCCAAGCTCAAGCTAACAAGCCTGCCCAAGCTAAGGAGTACATCAATATACTAGAGCAATCCCACGGAGGCCTGCCAGAATGATAAGGGGGCTGGAGCACATGGTGTACAAAGGAGAGGCTGAGAGAACTGGACTTGTTCAGCCTCAAGAAGAGAAGGCTCAGGGGACACACAGTGGAAGGACAAGAAGCAATGGACTCAAGTCAGAACAAGGTAAAATATGACTCAATTAAAGGAAAAAAATTAACTCTAAACTTCTGCAAGGAAAGAATTGCTGACAGTATGGTCATAGCATATGTATAGAGATACATTCAAATAAAATACAAAAAGCATTTTAATAATTTCTGGAATGTTTTAAAGGTTTGGGGGATGGCAGAACATGATATCTTTGCATAACATTTTAGCTTGTCTTGCATTTTAGAGAGGTTTCTGGTGGTAAATATCTCTCTCATTCTGTAAACCATATTCATTTAGAGCCAACCAAGCCCTGGAACTACCAAAACTCTACTTTAAAGATCAACTTCTGCTACCGAGTTACTTATGTTTTTATGAGGGAGGAGCACATTCTCTATTTTCAAAAACCAAAAATACTTGAAAATCCATTTGCTGAAGATTTATTATTAACAACCTCTCTATGCAATTTCTCTTCAAAACACTGTTTCAGCTCTACTTTGCCTACTCTATATGCTCCAAGTTCAGGCACTATTTTTTTAAAAAGTGATTCAAATGTGATATTAGCATTAAAATATTCAGTTAGAGGGTTAGACATTTGTTTTTCCCAAACTAGTTTCAGCATTCTCTGAAATACAATGGTGTCCTGGTTTGGCCTGAGAATGCAGTGCTTCTACCTTGTGATCAAGGGTGTTCAAGAAGATCACAGGAATGTATTTCACTGGAAGGAAAAATGATCCTTTTCCCCATTTTCTCCCACAGGAAAATATTGCGATTGTTTTCAGTAATAGGAAAAGTACATTGATGCTTTTTATTGTCTCCTCATTATGCTATCTTAATTTCTATTCCTTTTCCTCAAATATAATGCTTATTGTGCCATCCCCCTATATTTCTGCTACCATGCTTTCTCATTCACCTACAGTCAAATGTGTTTTGAATCAATCAATAGGATTTAAAAACTGCATTTTGAGTCCCATTGGCATCACTCCAATCACAAGAGGAAAAATGAAAACTCATTTTATCAGGAGTTCAAACCTTTCCTACTACCACGGATTACTCAAGTGGTGTGGAGCTGCTATAGATGCCTTCCGGATCATGCTTTCGCAACTCTCTCATCTTTGCAGACAGATCTGATTTGGTAGGGATTGAACCAGAATACCTGCACTCTAACAAATGGCAGCTGATGTCAAAATCAGGTACACTTCAGAGTAATGCAGAAACTACTCTCCAGTTAGTGGCAGAACAAGCAAGCAAAAAACTTCCCTTAAAAGGGAGTCCTAACTAGGACTTCTCCTTTGCCCCTTCAGCCTTTATCAACCAAAGATGCTGTTCCAATTCAGAAGAAGGATGAAACCAGAATTTCAAAACTATTTAGGCATGCAGATGAGGGGGGGTTACAAAAGTGTCTGAGTGATTATGTAAACTTGCAGGTTTCCCTGATGCCTCTCTGTATCCAGAAGACCCTAAATAGCTTTGCTAATCTGAGTCTAAGGAACCAGTTTGCCTGTTAAGCAACAGCAATATTTAGGTGACTGTGTGATTAAAATTTCATTACTGCTTACTTTATTTCTCATTAAGTTTACATTTTCATCCAACATTAATGTGAGCTACCTGCTCTAGGCAGAATATATGTGAGCAAGTGCTGTTATATGGCTTGTATTCTGGATTGCTTTGTATATAGACATCAGATGACAGCAATAAGAAGAAGTAGTAGTACTACAGGGTAGTGTACGAAAGACACAGGAATTGATTGCCTTAGCAAATGATGCTAATTTTTTTTTCTCATTAAGCAGCAGATATTTTCAAAAGGAACTCAGCAGAAACTAAGTAGTATCTTTATCCCATTTAAAAATTGCCCATGTGTTTATCCAGCATGTTCCAATTCATATTCTTAACCTAATAACTCTTCTCAGTCACTATGATCCTCATTTAATCTTTGGACCAGCTGCTCTGTTACCTCACCTGTTACATACATGCAGAACATTTTCTCCAAGCTGATAGTCTGAAATATAGAGTTAGAAATAGAACCTGCATGTTATTCTATTTAAAAAAAAAAAAAAATTAAAAAAATAAAATTGCTGTCACTTGGACAGCTCTGAAGTACAAATCTGAAGCATAAATAAAATTCAAACACCCCCATCTCCTCTTTATTTCAAAATCTCACACATACACATAATCTTGACCTTACTAACTTTATGAAATAATCAGTGTTGAGCTAGGCTTATAGTGTGGAGGTTCTGTAGTGTGAAATCAATGAGCTGGATGGGATCCTTTATATTTGGAGGGAGAAGGAAGTTCTGTGGGGAGGTGTGAAGTCTACTCATGTCAGTGGAAATGTGTTGTGTGGGCACCGAGGTGCCTTTAAGAGGAGTTCCGTAATCTGACATTTTCTTGCTTTCAAGAGTTTTCTCTGCATGGATGTCATACTTACTCAGCCTTAACTGATTCAAACAAAGTTCTTCTCTATGGGAATATGCACAGTGAGTCTTCCCGACTCAAAGTAAGGCTAGTGAAAGCAGTCACAGGTTCTGACACCACAAGAAGCTAAATTCAGCACTGGTGTGAGCAAGCTCGCAACGTACCAACCTTAACCTAGTCTGAATTTGGAGCAGTAATATTCCATTAGTCACCATTTAGACACTATACAGTCCCTGCTACCTGGCAGTATAGTATGAGTGGGACTAAAAGTGTTCAAAATCCTTTATCATCATCTGAAAGCATCCAAGACTTATCTATTAAGGTTGTGGGGTTTTTTTGTTTGTTTTGTTTTTATTTTTTAACCTTGGAGTCTGTTTTCTTATAATCTTGAACATCAACCTTACTTTGGCATAAAGTTCATAACATTTCAGAAGTGTGTGTATACTAAGGGTATGTGTGTATGTCAGCAACACAGCTGTGTCAGGCTGTTGAGAAGTATATTTGTGCTTTCTGGATGGAAGTTCATGTAGAATTTTTTAATTTGGCTTCTTTTTTAAATCGCTGGACTTTGATGCAGACTTTATTTCAGGTGATTTATGAACGCAGCATGAAAAAAAGACCAGCACAAAATCTCCTAATTAGCACCACTATAGTCAGTACATTCCTCAGCCATCATCTCTCAACTTTCACCTTCTCTTTAACCCCAAAAGGCAATATGATAACCAAATATGTGTTTCAAAATAAAATACTGCTAGGTACGTATCAAATTGATTTTGCCTTGTTAAACTTTTCACAAGAACTAAAGGAGAATTTTTGTGCTTTTGTGCATTTTAGCTCGGTGTCTGCAGATAAGTGCTGAATAGGCAGGTACTGCAACTTTGGGATGTTCTGTTCAGATGCCTGCAGCATGAGTAACCCTCCCTGACAAGGAATTTAGTAACTTTTAACACTGGGTTACAATTATACTTTGATACAGCCTTACACTTAATTCTACCTCTTTTTCCAGTGAGCACATAGCACAGGTAATCTCATTTTATTATACCAGCCTGTTATTTGACTACACTGCCAGCTAAAGCTTTGGCTGAGGCAGCATAATGATTTCCCTTTTTATTCAATTATTCTCAAACTCAGAAAAAAACAACTTTTGGCTGGAGTATTCCTTGCTTGGCTTCTACCCAAAAAGAATTTTTTAAATGTTTGATCAGAAATTCATTTCAGAGTGTGAGTGTGGGAAAATAGACATTTCTCATTATAAAAAAGGCACTGGTGTTATTTTGAACATCTGTACAACTGTAATGGAGAGATGTTAAAAGCTGAAATTGAGTGAAAAATTGTTTTGATTTGCTTGAGTTATAGGCTTTTGAAAACAGGACTTTGCACTTGGTCAAAGCAATTTTTTTTCCACTAATGTAGCATGCTGTGATGCTTTTATAGCTAATATGCTAAAAAGTCAGGGACTGAGGGAGCATTTCTGTGCATTTTCAGCTGGAGCTGACAAAAAAACCTCTGCAAAATGAGAAATGGCTTTCAACAAAAAAGATTTGCCCTTCGCTGAAAATGTTCATTGAAATAAAATAAATCCAAGTGCAATGAGTTTAAATGTTGGAAAAAAAAGGAGGATTTTTGGGTTTTGGTTTTGGATTTTTTTTTTTTTTTTTGGCAAACATCTGAACTACTACTAAGAGAAAGAAATTGCCCTCAAAATGGAATGGGACTTCTGTGCTACTTGTAATATTCCAGGAGTCCAAGAAGCAGTACTGTTACCTACAATCAATTATTTCTATTTACCAAAGGTGTACACAGCTAGATCTTCCAGTAATGCTCGCTACTATTTAGGAACATGGGACTGGTGATACTGGGGCAGATCTGAGGTGTATTGCACACAAACTAGTGTCTGTCAGACGAGGTACAAAAACCACTGGTGTAGGCAATTACGAAGCATCCCAGTAAAATTATTCCAGACTCAGGTAACTACAGGTTATGCCCAAAGGCATGCTTTTAAAATTGGATGTAGATTGTATTACCCTTACTTTTGCTGAATTTTTTGAGGTGTTTGCCTTGTAACAAAGCACATAGGGAAAATTTCGGTATAACATGTAACTTGGCATAAGTAATTTAATTTTATTCAAAAAAAGGTAGAGTTGATTAGGAGAACAGAGCATAAGATATGAATATTTTGATCAGGATATATGAACTGGGTAACAGAATTCTTTTCATATCTGGAATTTTAATGAGTCATCTGCAAAGTAAAGTTGTGCTAATAATACTAAAACATAATATTGTGATCTATGCTGACTCCAGTTGCTGTAACTTGAAATCACTAATTTTTTTAGCCAAGAAGGTTTAGGCATTGCTAGCAGTATACTAAATGGTTAAGATGTATATAGGACATAAATATGAAAAGCAAATAGAAGAACACAGTAAAAGCATATTTAGGAGAAACAGTCATTGTTGGAGGAATTAACTTTCTGTAGTATGATGTGTATTGATGTTAGGCTGCACTCTTAAATAAAATTAATTAACAAGGTTTTGCGTGTGGAAGGATATAACAAAATGCCAACAGATTGCTGTAGAGGGATTGATGGGAGATAACTGTTGATATTAGCAATAAAAGAACATTAAACTTACCAACAGCTCTCTGAAGTAAACCTGAGAACTTGTAATTATTTGAGAAATATTCAGAGACTAATTAACAGGAAATAAAAAATACTAACTCTCATCAATTTCAGTCCAGCATGGTGCTCAATGAAAAGCTTTAAAATTTTTTTTTTCTTCTTTTCTTAGCTTCTGGCCTGTGTGAAACTGTTGGGAGTAACTCCTTTTGCTGTATTTTGTGCAAAAATAATTCTACAGGTGGGATGGACTTGATTATAGGATAATGTTAGTATATTGTCTACAAAGTTTTCCATTCCATTTTGAATACATTTTAACATTTGTTTCATTTTAAATGGATGAAGATTTCTATTGACTAATAATGTATTGTTGAAAATATACTGAAGCAAAAGAAGTCTTATGGTGGAACTTTGATAAGTTTCTGGTTTTTTTTACAGATGTAAACATTTACTGTGCTAAAAAAGACAAGTCAAGTTTTACTCTCTTCTTACTCCCATAACATTTCTTTCCATAATAATGTATTCTCTTCTTGCAACATAACCATCTCTCTTCTTTGCAGACCCAAGCACGTTATATAGTGTCATTGCTATTTATTTCTTATTTACTTTTAAATATAAATGACTGTCTAATAATAATGGAGTTATTTTGCCTCTCTGAGTCATGGTATCTCTTACTTCAGTAACAGAATATTTGTGTGACAGATGGTGGGATTACTTCCTTCATTTAAATCAAAATAAACTATTAATAATTTCTCTGAAAGACCTTTGCTTCTTCCACCTGTATTTTTAGATACCGCTACTTAATGTTCAGCACTATAGCTCTCACACAAGAACACCTTCCAACTCTCTCATCTACAACTGCAGGAAGAAAACTAAAGCTATTGGCTTCTATCCTTAGGGCCTTTAATTGCTTAGCTGTTCAGTGCATGAGGGTTTTATTCCTTTATTTAAAACACACTTCTGGAAGTAGAATAACAACTGGGAAGGGGATCAGAAACTTTCAAATTTATACCAGAGCACTTTGGTAGAGAAGGTTAGGGCTGACTAAAAAAACCCACAAAAACGAAGAAAATCAAGGTCATGAATTGTTTGTTCATAGATGTTTCCACGAACTAAATATTCCATGTGAGGATAAAACGTAATGGCTTTACTGTATATTACGTCATCTCAGGACAATCTGTAAAGCATTACATTCTTATTTCAAGATTTTAGGCTGCTTATTCCAGTTCCTTAATGTTCATAATTACACCAAACAAAAGCATCAGCTTTTTATGGGCATGTTTGAAAATGACTGATTCATGTCCATTGTAATCAACTTAGTCTTAAGATGTACATACCATTCCTCGCCATACATCCTTAAGATAATCAAAAGGCTGTAGATTAACCAGTTTCACAGTATGCATATACAATAAATGGCTGTGATTTTTCACGCTTTACGTTTCAGGTAGCAGTTCTATATGGCCATGAAAAGCCTTTATATGGGAATATTGTTCTTTTAATTACTCAATATAGTATATAAATTCCTAGAAGATTAATCCTCCCAATCACATACAAAGCATGTCCATCATTTAAAGAACTATGGCTGGAGGGTCACAAACACCATTGAATTTACAGATATGAAATTAAATTGGGTCCCACATCACATCTGGATGCGAACATTCACTGGAATTCCAAAATTGCCCTCATCTACTTTAGAAATACACAGCTGCTTTATGAATTTTTAACCTGCTCCTTTTTATTTCAGGCTTTATTATTGTTCTGACGTTAGCCAAAATACTATACGAACAGGAACAGATTACTGCAACATATTCAGTTTGTATTTAATTGGTTCATTATGGAAATAGGACATTCTCCAGATAAACCTACATCATTACAAATGTGATGAAGTTCATGTTTACTGCACTGATGTAAAGGAAAGGAAACTACAAACTTCCCCAAACCATAAAAAAAACAAAAGCAATGCACAAACCCTTATAGGTCTTGATAAACTACTAGGTCTCAGTCTTTCATTTAAAATATGCCCTTCTGTCTGTGCAGAATGCCACTGATTTTCCTGGGAACCTTTACACTTTATGCCTGCATCTCTGTGGGATTCTCACTGTGCATAACCGCTAGGTGCATCATTCCTGGGTAACTACAAGTACAAAAGTAACTTAGGGACCTGTATGCCATGGTGACCTGCAAGTTACTGTGCAAGATCAGGAGTGAGGAGTTTATCAGTTACCTCATTCCCTGCAAATGCAGTGCCCAAAAGCCAACAGAGGGCAGAAAATTGCTCTAGCAGTAAGTCCCACACTTTCTAGACTTCACTAGGTTTGTCAGTTTTTAAGGACAAACCATAGAAATTGATCTTCCCCTTGAAAAGGCATTTAAAAGGTCTTTGATCTTAGATGAATTTTGCCCTCATTGGAGGGGATATATATTATTATATTGTTGTTGAGAAAACTATTCCCATAGTGTTTCCTTATTTGAATCCAGAGCAGGAATTGATTTGCAATCATAAATTTAATTACATGTCCTGTATAATAACTGCATTAGCTCCTGGGCCAATGTATTAGACTCTCTGTGTGCAAAATAAAGATGTGAACAATAAATAAGGATGTAAGTTTGTAATAAAGTCAAGAGGGAGTCAGGGAGAATAATAAGAAATTACAACAGTTTCCAAATTAATTGTTATTCTGAATTCATCTACTGACTGGCACAAGTGGAAATCCCTCTTGTGAATATACAGCCCCTAGAGTTGAGAGCGGGCACTCTAAGCCAGCCATTTCTGCATTCTTCTCATCCATCCAGCTCCACAAACAGCTGGTTAGAAGCCATAATTAAAATAGGGTTTAACATAAACCTACTAGTCCCGTCAAAATTTGGGATTAGCTAATCTGCATTAGCTAACTGGTGACATGATTACTCCTGCTTGTGTGATCTGGTGATGTCTAACCATAAGGTCTGGAACATGACTGTAACACTCCTTGCATTCTTCAAAGATTTTCCAAGGCATCAGCAGCTTTGTCTAAAAGCCTTTCTGACTTCAGATGAGAGGACACTTAAGTGCCATTTGTTTATCTTACTATCTTCCCATGGCCGGCTTGAGCCACTGCTTATTCTTATATGACAGATCTGATGATATTGCTGAACAGAGGCTTTGTAATAAGTTTACAAATTATGATTAAGTGATTGTGCTTTCCCGTCAAATGTGCCAAGGATTTGTGTTTGGATGTATATAATACACAACAAATGCAAATGAATAATTATTTCATTGAGTAGAGTACTAGGTTTGTTGGCATGGACTCTCATTGTTGGTATTAATTGTTTTCATTACCATATTACTCACATGTTTACTGTTTGCCAACTCTATTTTTTTGGAATAGAAGAGATACTCTCTTTTACAGTTTAGCATTTTTTAAATAAGTTAAACAGTCATCTGTGAGGGCTGGCTTGTTTTTGATTTTTTTTTTTATAGGTAAGACTATTTTGGAGTTGGTTGACAGCAAAAGAAGCACACCAAAAATTTCATGAATGAAAATAATTTTCCACATTCTGAGCTCACTCAGGAAAAGCCAAGTGGCATTTTACCAAATTTTACAAAGCATTCAGTTTTGAGCAGAGGAAAGTCAGAATAAAAAACATTTTTCTCCCTGAAAATTATAAGGACTTAAAGACAGAGATTTTAATGAAGACATCTCATGAACCGTGACATCTTTTCATTGATGAACTGCTTAATAAACTCTGAAGCCATAGAACATACAAGGAGCATTAAATCGAGGAAGGGTCTCTAATGATTTTACAATCTTTCAATCCCCAGCTGAAGTTATGACTTTAGAAGAGACGACCTTTGATCCTTGGAAAAAGGGTTCTCATAAGGCAGTTTGGATAATTTCCCTCTGAGAAGAGTGACAAAAATGCTGATTAAATAAAGATCTAATCTCTTGAAGCAGACTACAGAGAACTTCACAAAGATCCCTTCTGCTAAGAGCAGAGTTGTTCTGTTCACACGTTCCAGGTGGTCACAACAGAAATTTGGCTAATTAGAAATAAATTACTTTTTTCCATAAAATCTTAGTTTAGACTAGCAAGCTAAAAATTAAAAGAAAGAAATTGGGACTCATAAGAAGTGACCTTGTATTTGATTACATATGACACTAATAATCACGGATAGATTTATCAGTTGTCTCTAGGAATGGTAATTATCCTTTGGCAGAATAAAAATCTTACCTCCATTTGTACATATGAGATGTACTAACACCAAAATTTGTTTTTTGGATGGCACATCCAGCCTGGTTTACTTCTGTGATTATTTATTATGCACTTGTGACCAGAGGCAATGATTTCTCATTGATGAAAATATATATTAGCAGTATTTTCTTTGTTTCTTGTTTTGGGAGATACGGATTGAAAGATACAAAGGAAAAGGGGAACATTGAAATAAGTAGAGAAGATAGAAAAGTGTAAAAGAAAAACCAGGAAAGAAGGAAAGAAGTATAGATCTCTAGGAAGATATATCTATAGATACAGATCAATGGAGGGTGAAAGGAATCCCAGGGAGGTCCATTTAGATAAAGAGCTGGGAATAGGAAATAGAAAAAAAAAGTCATGAGAGAAATGAGGCTGAGGAGAGCATTCATGCTATATATAAGGCTTACGTCCTTCGAAAATGATGCATTGGCAGCAGATGAATGGTGCAGATATTTGTATTTCCTGAACGGCATTATTTCCATAACAGATTTCCCTTGCTGCTGTGTGCAACAAAAGATCTGATCCGTTGGTTTTATGAATGCTCTACTCAATGTGCCGTGAAACATCACATTAATTTCATGTTGACTAACCTAGCCCTGCAATTGGCAACTCTTTTCTACAGGTTTTTCAGCAATTGTCTAGGGTGGGGCTTGGAACTTAACTACCTATTCAAAATATAATAATATTAAATGTATGGCTCAGGACATTCAGATTTTTAAAATAGTGGGCTGGCTAGGATAAACTGGTACTTTCTGAAGACTTGGAAGTTATACCAATTTGTACAAGCCAAGGATTTGGCCTATAGAAAGGAATAAACTTGTTCCATTTAATGTGCATTGTTTTATGTTGTTTTAGAGGAGGTTTTTTTTAATATAATTGTGTGTTCTACGAGAACAGCATGGATTCTCTAGAGTAGGACTTTTGAAATTAATTTCCAAAGATTTACATAAATTCTCTGAGGGCAAATAATTTTAATTTGAAGGAAGAGCCCTACCCAGCTGTGCTGCAGATTTTAAGTAAATAAGATTTTTCCAGGGGTAGAAAACAAGCAGCTCCCAAACAAAGTTGTAGAATTAACACCGTAGAACAAATACTATTTCTGAGCACTCTGATAAAGCCCCTGTCCCTATTACTACTGAGTGAAATCTTAGAAGTCATTATAACTGCAGATATGTTTGGTCAAAAGCAGAAGAGACTTGCCTACTGAGTGGGAAAATCATTGAATCTGGAGAGCTTGATAAACAAATCCCACTATAGGTATTATGCAGATTTAATACACATCACAGTATTAAACAGGTACAGCAAGCAGTACTGTAGAAAACATAAGGTCGACCTAGCCTCCAAATAAACCACTCTGATGGTTTCATAGTTCATAATTGACACAGGCCTTGATCCAGCAAACTCTGATGTACATTCTTAAGTATGCAAGTAGTCCTTTTAAAGTAGATGGTCCCATAATTAAAGCCAAGAATATACTTAAATAATTTGTTGGATCACTGTTGTTAGTAATTCCTTGTGTTGCTTGCAAGCTAGTGGGAAAATGGGAAAAAAAGAAACTCTCTGATTTACTGGTTAGCAAGTTTTCTTCCTTCAGAAGAAGAAAACTCTATTCTTCTCCCATCTTCTCATCATTTACATTCTTCTCCATGCTCGCAATGTTAGAAATCGCTTACCTGAACAGACAGCGAGTCTTTCTCAGCTTCCCATATAGTTAATGTAGAGTGAAGATCCTTCATGGGGCAATTTGCAGCAGGAGTTGTGTCTGGGTGGGTTGCCTTCTGGAACAAGGCTTTCTGCCCTCTTACTTCCAGAGATTTAGGAGATTACCCGCTAACAAAGATGACTACACTTGAGCTTCTTAAGCATGCTCTCAACACAGCTTGAAACCTCAATGAGAACTGTAAATTATTACAAAAAGAAAAAAAGCTCAGCACTCAGCAACAGAAGAATTTAACACTTACCTCTTTCTTGAGTGATAGAATTTTACAGAGTTTTATGTAGTGCAAACCTCATGTGAACATAACAGAACCTTTCCATTCAGTGAGTGTGTGTAGCCACATGGCTTTTATTTTTAAATCTGGTGAGTTTTTCTGTATTGTTTGTTTTTTAATTTTTTTATTTTTTTTTTTTTTACTTTGCATGAGTGTGCCTGCACTGACAGGTTGAATAATATGTTTTTTTGTACATTTGTGTAATATCTGCAGAGATCCACACTGGGTTCTTGTAGTTTGCAGTGCCTGACACTGAGGATACGTTGTATTCCCAAAAGGGGACAGACAGAATGTTCTTCCTGGCTGAGTTACACTTTGGCTATTTGCAGTAATTTTCTGCCTTTGTGATGATAAGGAAGGGTTTGAAGGCTGCTTTGCCCCCTGCTGAGAAGTTCAGCCAGAAGTGTTGCTGCTTTTAGCAGTCCTCCCCACCTTTCTGCTTGTCCTCACACTGACACCAACTTTTACTTTCTCCCTTCTTTTATTTCATCATTATGAAGATACAGTGCAAGATCCCAGTGTTCCCTGACCCTCTATGACAAACGCAGTTATGAGTCCTTTCCCTTCATTTCTGGCCATGAAGAGGAAGGGTGGCCATGACCTCTCTAGGCCCCTATGATGCTAATCTAGATGGAGAACTCACACCTTACTCTGACAGGGTAGAAATGCATGCTGTTTTGTCTCTTGCTACCTCAGTTAACAGAAGGACTGCCTCAAAGATTTAGCAACTATTTAAACATAGAAAAGTATCCCCTTGCTGGCTTCTGCTGCTACCACAGGCAATTTAAAAATTGGTTCTTAATCACTAACTGGTTGGATGTTTCGTTTGTTTTAGTTTACGCCCTTGTATGGCCATCAGGACCCCAGTACTCCCAGCTACTGAGAATCACAGAATCACAGAATCAATCAGGTTGGAAGAGACCTCAGGGATCATCGAGTCCAACCGTTGCCATTACACCACCCTGTCAACTAGACCATGGCACTAAGTGCCATGTCCAGTCTTTTCTTAAACACATCCAGAGATGGTGACTCCACCACCTCCCTGGGCAGCCCATTCCAATGTCTAATGACCCTTTCTGAAAAGAAATTCTTCCTAATGTCCAACCTGAACCTCCCCTGGTGAACCTTGAGGCTGTGTCCTCTTGTCCTATCACTAGTTGCCCGGGAGAAGAGGCCAACTCCCACTTCACTATAACCTCCCTTCAGGTAGTTGTAGACTGCAATAAGGTCAACTCTGAGCCTCCTCTTCTCCAGGCTAAACAACCCCAGCTCCCTCAGCCGTTCCTCATAGGTCAGACCCTCCAGACCCTTCATCAGCTTGGTCGCCCTCTTCTAGACTCGCTCCAACACCTCAACACCTTTCTTGAAGTGCGGGGCCCAGAACTGAACACAGTACTCAAGATGCGGCCTCACCAGTGCCGAGTACAGAGGGACGATCACTTCCCTAGACCAGATGGCTACACTATTCCTAATAGAGGCCAGGATGCCATTGGCCTTCTTGGCCAACTGGGCACACTGCTGGCTCATGTTTAGCTGGCTGTCGATCAGGATCCCCAGGTCTCTTTCCACCGGGCCGCTTTCTAACCACTCTTCCCCCAGCCTGTAGAGCTGCATGGGGTTGTTGTGGCCGAAGTGTAAGACCCGGCACTTGTTCTTGTTGAACCTCATGCTGTTGGTCTCGGCCCATCTATCTAACCTGTCCAAATCCCTCTGTAGGGCCTTCCTACCCTCCAGCAGATCGACACTCCCACCCAGCTTGATGTCATCTGCAAATTTACTGAGGGTGCACTCAATCCCTACGTCTAGATCATCTATAAAGATATTGAACAGCACCGACCCCAAAACTAAGCCCTGGGGAACACTGCTAGTGACCGGCCGCCAGTTGGACTTTGCCCCATTCACCACCACTCTCTGGGCTCGGCCATCCAGCCAGTTTTTAACCCATCGAAGAGTCCACACATCCAAGCCCCGGGCAGCCAGTTTGTCCAGGAGGATGCTGTGGGAGACAGTGTCGAATGCCTTACTGAAGTCTAGATAGACTACATCCACAGCCCTGCCCTCATCTACTAAGCAGGTCACTTTGTCATAGAAGGAGACCAGGTTGGTCGAGCAGGACCTGCCTTTCATGAATCCATGTTGGCTGGCCCTGATGCCCCGATTGTCCTGCATGTGCCGTGTAATGGCACCCAGGATGATCTGTTCCATCACCTTGCCTGGCACCGAGGTCAGGCTGACAGGCCTATAGTTCCCTGGATCGTCCTTCCGACCCTTCTTGTAGATGGGCGTTATGTTTGCTGATTTTCAGTCAGCTGGAACTTCTCCAGTTAACCAGGACTGCCCGTAGATAATCGAGAGTGGTTTGGCAAGTTCATTTGCCAGTTCTTTCATTACTCTGGGGTAAATCCCATCCAGGCCCATAACCTTGTGGTTGTCTAACTGGCACAGCAGGTCACTAACCGTCTCCTCCTGGATCCTGGGAGGTTCACACAGCCCCCCGTCCCTAACTTCAGGCTCTGGGGGCCTACACCTGGGGAGGAACAACCCCATGCACCAATATATACTAGAGGCCAACCAGTTGGAAAGCAGCTTGGCAGAAAATGGCTTGGGGGTTCTGGTGGACACTAGGTTGAACACGAGCCAACAATGGGCCCTTGCAGCAAAGAAGTCTAACGATATCCTCCATTAGATGAAGTATTGTCAGCAGGTTGAGGGAAGTGATCCTTCCCATCTACTCAGCACTGGAGAGTTCACATCTGGAGCACTGTGTCCAGTTCCAGGCTCCTTGGTACAAGAGAGACATGGACATACTGGAGAGAGTCCAATGAAGGGCCACAAAGTTCATGAAGAGACTGAAGCATCTCACATATTAGGAAAGCCTGAGAGAGCTGTGACTGTTTAGCCTAGAGAAGAGAAGGCTCAGAAAGATTTTATCAATGTATATAAATACCCGAAGGGAGTGTGCAAAGAGGAGCCATATGCTTTTCAGCAGTGACAGGACAAGGGGCAATGAAACACAGGAGATTCCCTCTGAACATCAGGAAACACTTTTTCACTGTGAGGGTGGCCAAGCAGTGGCACAGGTTGTGGAGTTTCCGTCCTTGGGGATATTCAAAAGCCATCTGGACACAGTCCTGAGTAACTGGCTCTAGGTGACCCTGCTTGAGCAGGGGGTTGGACCAGGTAACCTCCAGGGGTCCTTTCCAACCTCAACCATTCTGTGATTCTGTGAAGTTAAGAGAGTAACAAATTGTATTTGAAGCAAAGTATCAGCGTATTGCACTCAGACAGCCTAACGGAAGCAGCACCCCGGCAGTTTTAAACTGGGAACTTCCTGCAGGTTCCTATGTCCTTTGGGCTCCTGCCAGCTTAGAAGAGTGGAAAGCTCTTGGCAGCTTCTGAAAACAAGACTAAACCCAGGGGGCACAGGTCTGAGTACCACATTTGTTCTTTTTTCCTGGAAAAGCTTGTTGTATTTGTACTTGTAAAGGAGAAGGATGAGATAATTTTATGTGAAGCTGTTTTAAATAAAAAACATAGCTTACCTTGAAAGACATTCACAGGTTGGAATTATCAAAATAATAGTGGAGTTTGCCTTTTTTTTTGCAAAAAAAAAGAAAAATCTATATAAAAAAATAAAGATAATGTTTTTTTTCAAGATTGCTTGACTCTTCTGTTATGAATAAACTTTCCAAATTCACTGTTTTCCTCCAGAGAATGGTAAATTTACAAACTCAGCATTATCACTAATGTCACCTGTGAAACTTTAACTCAGTCCTCACTGTTAATGTCATCCTCATCCTAAGATGTCTTTGATCCAGTCACCTATTAAACTTACTCTTATCCTTCATTTACTCTCCCTTCCTATGCACTTGGGTCAGATCACATATTGTTTTTCTCCATACTGCCTGGACATGAAAGCAGAGACAGCTGCTTTCAGTTCCTTGTATTCCCATGGCTCCCATATTCCCATGACTCAGGCCAGAGCTACGCATGACAGAAGTGCAAGTACAGGCATTTCCCTTCACCCAGGAGTCCTGAACTGGATTATTCTTAGTGTGACAGAATGGTGGGGGTGTTTAGCTGGAGTCCTCAAAGAAGTTTCCAATTGCACGTGCACATTTTGAAAGGCTTTTAATTTCTATTTGAGCAGAGGTTTCCCAAAGGACAGCTCCTTTGCTCCTGAGTTGGCTCCCTTGTCAAAGAAACACAGTGGTGTCCGAGTTGCTTAACTAAATGTTTGAAAGTGTACTTTGAAAATGGTAGTGCAGGATATTTTCCTTTAGTCTCAAGGTCAGAAATAGCTGATCTTTTTTTTTCCTCCCACTAAACATTCATTCAAAAGCAGATACCCACATTATAATATTACAGTTTAAAGGAAAAAATTTTGCACATCCGTAAATACTTCAAGGTACAGCCCTGTTCTGGAAAGTATTGGGCAACCTTCACTTTGAGATTCCTGGTAGCCTTAGATGTTATATATATATTTCATGCCAGTAGTTTATTATGTAAACACATGGTTATCTCTAAAGCCTGGAAATGTTTTTAAAAAGAAATCGTAACCGCAGCAGTACATATTTTAAGCTTAGTGCTCTTAATTCAGTCAAAAAACAGGCAAAATACTCAAATTACTTCCATGTTTTTATATAGTTTCTGCTAGCTCTCATATTTGTAATTTAATTTTTAATGATTCTTCGTATTGACCAAAACACTATTGCAAAACAGCATTTCAGGGCCCTCCAGTGTCCCTATTGCATGAACGGACAAAGTGATTCACTTGGGCTGCTCATGGGCGTGAGGCTGCAGAAGGGCTGTACGCAAAACCAGCTGCGCAGCTTATCTACCTCTACTGCACAGCTTAATGCTCCGGTGCCAGGAGGTGGAAAGACTGACAGATTGATTCTCTCATATGCAATGCCAGCATCCTTTAATACTTCTATAGAACATCGAATTAAATTTCAGTAAATAATTAATAAAAATAAAAAAGCAATTGTATTTTGATCATAGCAAGGATTTTGTGTGCCAGAAAGAGAGGCAAGAAGTGTCTAGGAAAGAAGAATGCATCCTTGCTTCAGAATTGGTGGGTCTGATAGATAGTTTTACTACTTTGTGTGAGGCTTTCTGGGGACTGGGACGTGGCGGGGGGGTGCAAGCTGTATGGCAGTGGGGGCACGGTGGAAAGGCGGCTGTGTCTGAAGAGGTGGTGGTGTTGTGTAACCACACTGACAGAGTGCGTCACAACCTGTGACATGTGGCAGCAGAACAGCCTTAAATAGCTCTCACTGTCTTTTCTCCTCTGGAGGTTTTGAGGAAAATTTGCTTTTCTGAGTATGTGTTATCCTTCCTAAAATTACCTGATAATACTGCTCAGACTCCTCTAGAGGACATCTCCCTGAGTTGTTGGAGAGTTTTAGGGTAGAATGGGTGGGGATCTTGGTCTTTTAAGTCCAGACATTAAAAGCATATTCCTGGGACCATGGGATGAATACATGTTCATTAATCCTGGTGTTAAAATTGATCAACGACCCTTCATGACCTCCACTCTAACAGAAGCTAGAGTCTAAATTAATTTCTGCTTGCACTGAAGCCATTATTAGAAAAGTGTCTGACAATGACTAAAAATTTTCCAATGATAGAGGATCCATTACAAAACATAAAATTTTGTTTTAACAGTTGATTATATTTTCTACTAAAATTTAAACTTTGTTCTTGAAGTTTGAGGTACTTATCTGGATTCATCGTCCACTCTGGATTTTGTTGTTCCTTTGTCTGCTAGACTTCAGAGACCTTATTACCACATTTGTGTTCTTTACTCTTGTACTCACAGACTGCAACCAAGTGACTCTCTATCTCTGTAAGCTAAATATATTGAGTTCCTTCACTGTCTCTCTCCAGGAGTTGTTTCTGCATGATCCTCATTGCTCTGATCTCTCTCCAATTTATCTTTGTAGTTTTTGATCTGTAACACCAAAACTGGACTAAGTATTCTAGCAGTGGCTGTGCAAATGAGGAGTGGAAATATGATGTCAGTATTACTACTCAACATTCCCCTTTATTTTCCCCAGAACTATAGTGGCCATATAGGTATGTTGAGCCCTCATGTCCAGTTCATTGGTGCCCTGAGTTCTTTTCAGAGTCACTGCATTCTGGGATCTCCTTTCTGTAATCATGACTTTCATTTTTCATTTCTGCTTGAGTAACTTTGTGTGTGACAGTACTAAAATGCAAGCTGTTGCCCATGCCCAGAAGAGCTGTATTCCACTGACCTATGCCCTTCGTGTCTTACTACACCTCAGATTTTGGCATGAACTCACAGCTTCTGTAAATTGGCTTCCCTCTTGATGTGTACAAACAGACAATAACCTCCCTAAAGTCTGGTGGAAAGCCCAGAGCTCCTGGGGCTCAGCTTAGAGCCCCTTTTCTGCCCCTAGAGCTGTACTCCTCCTTTGCAAGAGGAAAAAACCCATTGCCCAATGCACTGCTTCTCCACATCTCAGCCTGAGCCAAACTCACATCACAGATCAGCATTTATTACTGATCCTCAGTAGGAAATCTTTTTATCTCAAAGTGAGCTTTTGCAGCTGTCCCGCCAGGCCTTCTGAGACACAACTCTCTGAAAGATATTTCGCTGCTGGTTAGACCCATTCAGAATTCACGTTTCACAAGCACGGGTCTTCTTATAATGAAACTTATTAAGCCAAGACTGAGTCTTTCTCTGCTATTTCAACCTCTGGTATCAGGACGCATAACATAACTTGGATTTCTCATCCATGTTCAGCACTCAGCATCTCCAGGTCAAGGACTACTGTGGCTGTCAGTAGTCTCTGGGGTGGGAGTTAGGTTGCACCAATGGTGTCTGGGATTTAGGGTGAAGGCAGGAAGTTAGAAGACACCCAGGAGGAGTTTGCTGGTTTGCAATCTACGCAGGCACCGGGGCCACGTGGGATACTACTACTGAGGCCGTGGATGGCAGGTAGGGAGAGAAAGGCAACTGCTGGATGGGTGACAACCATCACAAATGAAAATGTTTTAAGTGGCAGCAAATCAGGAACCAGTGACTGCAAGTTGACAGCATGTCACGGTTTAAAGCTGGGCCAGCTATTAAACCTGTGGCAGACGCTCTCTGTTAACCCTCCCCTTGCCCGAAAGGAAAGGGAAAAGGGAGAGAGACTTACGGGTTGGAAAGTTAAAACAGTTTTAATAAACTATAATAATGAAAAAGAGTATAATAGTAATAATAGAAATAATCAAATATATACAAATATATACAAAACCAAGATCGAACTCCCCCGATGTCGGCCACGTCACCACTGGCACTGCAGGGCAGGCTCTGGGAAGGCCCAGGCTGGGCCCAGCGACAGTCGAGAGCTGGATTCAGGGATGCACAGATTGGGATCAGGGGCAGCAGGAAAACGGACAGAGACCTTCTTGGACACTGGCCAATGGCTCAAGCTGCAGAAGCAGCCCAAGCAGGCAGAGGCCCCCCAAAACAGAAGAAGGATGGCCGAGATCCTTGTGATCCCCCCGCTTTATACTGAGAATGACGTGTATGGGATGGAATACCTTCGCTGGTCAATTTTGGGTCACCTGCCCTGTCCACTCCTCCCTGCAGGTGCGACCCCCCTTCGGCTCTTCACTCGTAAGCAGTGAGGAATTTAGCAGTGACCTTGGTTTCTCTAAGAAGAAGTACAGCAAGAGCCTTTCTGCATAACATCCCTACTGGTGCCTCAGTGATAACTACAAACTTCGAGCGTTATCAGTCCTGGAAGCAGACACTGTCTACAAAACGTGCAGTTACTTTCAGAAAGCGCAGTTACTTAGAAGAGACTTAGCTGAAAGTAAAAATCACTGAAAGGAAAACTGGCCTGGTTTAGGCCAAACCAGGACACAGCAGAAACTGAGGCAGCTACAAAGCAGACATGAGCTTGGGCTCCCTCACCTCCCTCCTCTTCTTATTTCCCTTCTCTTCTAATCCAACATAAGCAACTTTTTCTCCAGGTGCTCTTTGCAGACATCATCAAAGCTGTGCATCCAGAAAGAAAAGGGCTGCTGGAAACAGTCTGTAGCTAAGCTATCCTGGACTAATAAGTGTATTTTCTATGTATGCTCTGTCCATTCAGCTACTTAGGTATGATATTTGTCTGTTTCTGACTCTTTCTTTCCTTTTCCCTAAGATTGGCTTCAACAGAACACCACTGTCTTTTATAGCAAACATGAGATATGAAAAGTAACAAAGCATAAAGAAGGCAGTATCCTCCTGTTTGCATACAACCCTTCCCACCACTGCCCTCCAGCTTCATTTGCCATGCAGCAGCAGTCTTTTGAAAAACTTCTCTCAATACACTGCTCAATGAATAAGCATTAATTAAAAGAATAAGAAGACGGAGACCAATATTGATTTATAGACAGAAGACAGAGAGCTAAGCCTGAATGGATAAATAGCTCTGAAATTAAAACTAGATCTAGAAAGTAGTTGGAAAGAAAAGAATGAAATATCTGTCAAGTTCTTATAGTGGAAAAGTAAGAGTCAAATTCTGCTTGGACCCAGGATTTGAATAAGTCTGATGAAAAGGGCAGGACTAGACAGCTTGCAGGATACCGGTGTCAATGATGAGCAGGATGGGGGTACATTAGGAATGTTTTTTACTTCAAGTTAAGAAAACTTTTTCCTCCCCAGTGTGCTGTCATGCAGCCTGCAAAATGATCCCAGTGATTTCTGAAATGTGTTTCTTGCAAGAGCTTTCTCCCCACCTTTGCCCCTATAGGTTCTTCCTTTCAAACCCTGAAAGAATTCTTATTTCCAGGATTTCCCTCTCATCACAAAAATGTAACCTGATTCCTTTCAGCTTTTCCACCCATTTCTTTCTCTCTCTAATCCCTAACAGAAAATTAGTTTCAGAATATGACACATTTCCACTGTGGCATATGAATGTCATACAGAGGGCAGTGCTGCCTCTTCACAGGCTCTCCTGCTTCCAAATGTTACACCGCTCCTTATAATATTTTTTTTAGCAGGATTTGCTACTTTTTAAGCCAAAAAGGGATCCACTGCAGGAATGCATTTACACTGGCCTTGTGCCACCTAATCTTGAGAACTGAGACATTGAATTTAACATTTCTGAGACAAAATGTAATATGTTATAGGCAATACATAGCTTAACTTCTAAGGAGGGAGAGAAGGTGTTTGAACGGGGATGGTTTAATAGAAGCAGTATTTTTAAAAAAGACCCAGGTCAGCTGAAACAAAACCACCCTCTCTTAGCAGTGGCAAAGATTTGCTTTTTGCCTTTCAGAAAAGGGTTTTTCAAATGACAAACTGTGGCAAATTCTGCTTCTCAGTCACAAAGCCTATGATCTTCACCATGATTTGGTGCTTGGTGCATGCACATCTGTGAAGTAATGACTGGGCAGGCACAGCAGTAAGTTCCTGTAACTCTCTTAATGTTATATAGTGCAGTTTCTCCAAGGGAAATAAGAATTTACACTGTGAGAGATCCCCCAAACACTTAAAGTACAAGTCCCTGAAGGCCCCATTAAATTGCCATTATGAAGAACCTTGGGCTGTGCTGTTCTCTCCTCTGGCTCTCACATGTTTTGTGGCTCCTCAGCAGGCTCCCTCATTATTGTGGAGGGAAATGCAGTCAACAGACTGAAGATCAAAAAGAGCTGAAAGCAAGATGTGAAGTATCAGCCCAGTCAGAACTGAACAAATGCCATTTGATTTTCTCTGCAGAGGAAGCAGTCTAGCGACAAACATACAGCTGTGCCTACTGTTTGGCACATACCGGGAGGTGTTTGATCACTTCAGTCGCCTAGTTGCCTGTCAGCTGTTAGATTTGTTTTCAGGACAGCGATAGAGGAGGGTGAGGGAGAGGTCAGTGTCACCCTGAGCTGCTGCAGAGAAAGAGCAAGAGAGAGACAGAGATGTTTCCCTGTCTGCTGACTGTGATTGGTTTCTTCTGTTCAGAGCTAGAGCCACTAGCCTCCTTCTCCTTCCTTATATTTCTTGCTGCTAACACATTATGTTCCTGTGTGCCATTCTTTTGGTGGAGTGTAAAACAAATGTTCTGGCCTGAAATTAGAAAAACAAGAGAGGCAGAGCCTGCCCCGCAGTTTCAGACATAGCAGAACTTGCTCTGAACAAGTCTTCCAGGGCTGTGCAGTGATGGTAAGTAAGTAAGCCCTGTCCCCAGGCTTTTGGTCCAAGCAACACCACTGTTATGGCTGTACAGGAACCCCTTATCTGCACTGACAGGAGTTTCTGATAGCTAGACATGACCCCACTATAGAGCGATAGCGACAGGACTACATGATCTCCAGAGGTGCCTTCCAGCCTCTGTCATTCTGTGAGTCTATATCCCAAAAGAGAAGCCAGACTTGGTGGGATTTACTCTTCTCAGCACCCTTGAACAGATACCCAGATCTGATAAGAGATGCTAGCAACATTTTTATAGGAACAAGTAAACAACAACTAGCTGCAGACATCAACAGCTCAGGAGTTTTAACAGGCTTTCCCATTTAGTAATACAAACATTTAATTTTTCTGCTTGGCAGCTTTGTACAAACAGGTGGAGAGGAAAGCTCTGGGGTGGCTTAACTTGTGTTTTTTGACACAGCCAAATGTCAATATTCTGAAGTGTGTCATGCATATCAAAACCTCAGATCTGAATGGCTCCAGTCTTGAGGAAGTTTGCACAGAGATCCAGATTTTACAGATGGCTTCTATCTTTACGATGATCTGGCAATGGCCTCGGGGCTGAACTTCGGCATAGTCTAGAGATGCAGACTATACTCATCTGAAAATTTATGGACAAGGAAAGAAAACAATTGTTGTTCTCAAATACAAAAATAGCCTTTCCTTACACTGAAAGCTGATGTTGTCCTAGTAGCCAATTTTTCTTACAATAAAGTATGTATTAAAATGGCTGGCAGAGCAGAAGAAAGCCATTCAGGTGTGCCCAGGACAACATACAATGAACAAAAGGGAAGATGCCATTCCAACTTCTAGCTAGTAAAGGTTCGTTGAACACTACTGATGGATTTTGAAGCATTTGGATAAGGTCGTGAGCAGTCCAAGTGAAAAGCAATCCCAGCAATAACAAAATAATTCTTCCTGAACAGTCTCATGAGCAACACTGAAACCAAAAGGAAGAATATGAGCTACATCAGAGGCAACTCAGAAGCTGAACCAAAAATCTAGTATCCAGAATCTGCTACGGTTTCCTGTGAAACGTTCCCATTCATCTGCATGAACCTTTTACACAGCAGTCAAATGTGAATAAACCTTGTGGAGTTCCTGGTGCCCCAAGGCCAAGCACATTAACAGCAGGCTTTGCCTATGCCAAAAAAAAAAGGGTTTCTCTGCATTATTGAGCTACACTTCTGCACTAAAGACTCATTCAAACACAAGGTTAGTTTCTTTCCAGTTGATAGGTTTTGAAATGGGTAGAGGTGAAGTAACACCAGCACATGCTAGGACACATATGCCCAGAAACAAATGATAAGGATGCAGTTACATGCCTAGGTTAATAATAGCTTTTTATGAATTCTCTCAGGCTAGGTGGTGTACTGACTTTACAGTCAGTAAACAAACTCATCTACACTCCTGACATTAAATACATATTCCCCTATAAGGAGATGAATACTGAGATACTGCAAATAACCAACTAGGGGGAAAGGCTGGATCTGTAGTTAGAGCACACAATCAGGTCCAGTTCCCCTGATCCCATAAGCCCCTGTGGTACACCTAGACAAACAGTTTTAACAAAATCTTTAGGGGTATAAAGGTGCCTGGGTCCTAGTGATTTACTTTTTTTTCAGATAGGGTTAGTTGGAACTAAGTATCTAAATATGTAGATCTTAGCCTTCCAATACAACATTTTCTCCACTAATAAGTAAGAGTAGCAGCATTACATGTCCTCACAGCACGGCTGGAAATTAGATGCGTTTAAGCTTATGAGGTTCTGAGGTGGAAGTAATGGACACTGCATGGATAACACACACTGAAAATACAATGGTCTATATTGCAACCACTTCCTACCCTCATCCTGAGGGAACTTTTCACAGAGGCATTATGGAAATTATGTCAAATCAATCAATTGTAAAAGTCTGCCCAGGCAAATTAATGTATTTCCCCCTGGTGTCCAGGAGATAGGCACAGGAGTTCTTATTCTTTAATTTTGTGTGCTGAAAATCACAGTCCTGAAGGAAAGGTATCTTGGCAAAATCTGGACCCTGATGCCCATTGTTATTATTCATGGTGTTTTGTGGGGGGAAGAAAAGACAAACAATCCTCCCTCATTTTTCCAGCTGTGAAAATCTGTGTGGCTACCGTCACATCAAGAATTCTCTTTCCTTTCTGCTAGCCAGAAGTGGGTTATGACTGGCTTACAGTTTGCCAGTCTTTTTATTTGTAAGTTATTTCAGCAGCTTAGAAAACCTCTGAATAACGACATCCTGTGGCCAACTTGGCTGTGTCCATTCCTGCTCAGCAATGCCCATTTAATTATTGCATTGCCCTGCCTCCAGGCCATCCTGCTTCTATCATGAGAAAGCCAGAAAGTGAACACTCCCTTGGCCTCTTGGCAGAGTTTCCAGTGTTTCATCATTTAGGATCCTGTGTCATTGATCTATTCATGCATATAGATTTTAAACAAATCAGGCCTAAGATATACTTGTAACCCAAAGGAAACTTTTTAGAAGAGCATATATTAGCTTTTAGTCATTCTGGCTACACTGTGTCCAGTGAATGTCACAGGGAAAAAAAAATCTAGTGGTTATAAATTGTGAGGTGTGACAAGCCCTCGTATGTGTCAACAACTAAAACAATTATTTCTGTAATGAGCAAATATACAAAGCTAAAGACACAGGGAGATTATCCTTCTAAACAGTTTCTAATAGCAATTTCATTTTAGCCAGCATATCTGACCTCTCTTTTTTTCCATCTATCATCTCATTCATTCATTCATTTGATCAGTTCTTATAGATTGAGTTTATGAAAAGAAAATCCTCAGTATAGTTAGGGGGGGCAGAGTGCATTTGAAAGCAAGGGCAATGGTATAGAAAGCATAAGAAACCTTTGTTCCTAGCTTGGATATTTTTGTGTATCTTTCCTCACTCCTTATTGCTACATTATATTTACAAATAAACCATCAGATTGATTCTTGCTATGAGGAGTAGATCCATTTTCTTTATAACTAACCTACTTCCTCATTCTATAGTGAAAATGGATCAGTATAAAAATGTTAATGGCCTTACCTGAGGCAGGCATTTCAAGAAAAGGTAACTGTGATGTACAGTTTGAGTTCAGAGCTTCCTGCTTCAAAACATGTACAGATTTTTATTTTTGTAAAGCAAAGAAAAAACTAATGAGCTTTAGATTTAAAACATTTGGTACCATCATGCAGCTACTGCATGCCAGAAATGCTGACAAACCTGTTTATAAGACTGCAAGAACCACATGACACAGTGTGATTCACATTCATGTTGACCTTTGTCTTGTTTGTGATTGAAAACAACTAAAATTACCAGAGTCAACAGAGTGCAAACTATGTAGAGTAATTGGGTTTGGTTATCTATGCCTTTAACTGTATTTCTGTGTTTCATCATTCTGGCTTTCACGTACACAGAAGCTACTGAACCATTCATGCATGCTCATGCAGAGATGTAGATTCAGTGTGTTTGACAGCTCAGGAAAGTCATAAAGCAATGTTGTCAAACAATTGCACAGAAGATGCAAGAGGCATTAGCTAAACTGTCAATAAGCTACAATATTAATGTAAACTATCAAATCAAATTTGTGGAGCTAAACCCAGTGTAAACACGCATTTATCTTAATGGAACAGCATTTGGATATTTGATGATTAAGTTGTCTTCCCTGTCTTGGAAAAGACAGCAGGCTAGCAGTATAAATTGCATTAATGTTTCTCTTGTTAACAAAGTGTCTTTAAGTATTTATTCAGGAATTATTTGTCTAGGGCACTTCATTTTTAAGGAACACCTTGATCACACGATGATTTCTTCCTTGCTCATGTGATTTCCTTCATTCCAGTGTCCAACACAAATACATGGTGAGGCCTCCTAGTGCTGGTGGAAGGTGATGACAGCCCCTAAGTGGGATTCAAACGGTGACATTCTTGCCAACAGGTAATAAGAATGTCTAGGTGTACAGCAATGTGCATGAATTAGAACAGGTTGCCAGCATTCATGTGGCCCCAGTCATTCTTGGTATATCCTTTCCTTCTGTATTTGCAAGATACTGAGAAGATCCAGGGACCTATCCCTATTAGGGATTCACAGACTACCCTGGTACAACATATCGGTAAGAATAACCATATTCCTTCAAGTGGGAGCTTATCTTCTCTCTATCAACAATGGTTTCAGGATGCAGATAGTCTTTGTTCAGGTACTGTTTCTTTAAATGAGAACTCAAAGACCTTTTGTTAATTGTAGCTATTACATAATATGAAAAATGCAAGAAACAGCATGTCTGAAGTCTTGTATTTCCCTCAGCAGGGACACTGCATTTTCCTGAGGTAAGCTCAGTGCCAGAGAGTTTGCTGCAGTAAGTAAGTAGACAGGAAGCATAGAATCTTCACATATTGTACCTCTGAATGTCATCTTACAGAGTCAGGAATCTCAAAAGCAAAATGTGCTGCTATTGCAATTATCTAGAAAATAAATAACACTGGCTACATTAATTTATTTCAGTATGAAGGGGTTTTATTACCACTTCTTTGCAGCAGGTTATCAGATTGTATGGCATAGTCAAAGATAAGACCTCTAGCTCAGGAAGTCCCTAGGCTCTTCTTATCTTAATGGTGTAACCCTTCCAATGACATCAGACATGTCTAGGTTACACACATGCATTAGTCAAACAAGATTAGAAACTTCATGTTGGGAAAACCTAAAATAAAATCAGTGTGAGGAAGATTATTGACATGAGAAAGCTCAAGAGCCCTCAGCACTTCTGAAAGTATTGTTAAGGAAAGTAGCCTTATAGATTTCCTTCTCAGTTATTTGCTTCTGCTTTGTTTTCAGTGTTCTCTGCAAAGACGTTTCTTCATGCCTGAGCACTTTTTAAAAGGGAGTAAATTTGCACTTAATGTTTTATATCTCTACAGTTTCTATTAATTGATACTACAGTGAGTGGGTTAAGAGACATAACATACTTATATTCTTCTGGTAATAAGGTCTTTAAATATAGGGGTTTTAGCTTTGACTTAGAATATTTTTTCATAGCAAACCCGTATTTTATTTGTCATTTTTATATGTCCTTTTCTTTCAAGAATGTCTTCACAGATGCTGACATTTTGCATTTGTCATCCCTTAGACCTAGTAGTCTTTTTATTTTCTTCCTAATGCCACAGAGTTCATTCACAGAGCCATTTCTTTTTATTGCTATACACTCCCAGGCTTTTCCATCATGCTTCTCCCTGTAGCATTCCATTCACTTGCAGTGAAAAAGTAAAATCTTCATTTTTACAAGAGTATCTAAGGCATCATTGCCTTGCGTACTCTTCTCCTTTTCTGCAGCAATTAGCAACGACTATTCATGTCATGAGTACAGCTTTATCTTTAACTTACTGAGCTTATCCAGTTTAGCATCACTGCTTTTTGCCGTTACTCCTACTACTTTGTTGGTAATTAATGTCCATCTTATTTCTTAATCTCTGTTTCGAATTCAGGGACTATTTCTGTTCTTTGCTTTTTCCTAATGAGAGGAGATGTGGAAAAATGATGAAATGTATAACAAAGAGTATGTTTCTGGGCTTTTTCTTTTACTTATCCCTCCCTCTGAAATCACCAAAACTACAATTATAGTCATACATACAATAATTTGCAGGAAGGATTGTTTTTCCTTTGAGAAAATGAGTACTTCTGGACATTCATGTTTCAGCATATAAGCCAGTGATGAACTGACAGGATTAAACAAACTTGCTATCATATTATTTACATAATTTTCCTCTACAGAGTTTTTGTAATCTTCCCCTGAAGCAGCCGGCAGCTTTTACAGAACAAGACAAACTGAAGTCTGATGTAGAGGAGGATTTCCTTGGGCATGTAAAATAGAAATGTACAATGGGAAATCCCAGCACAGAAGTCAACCATGCCACTTCCTTAAGGCTTCAGCATGAAAATGCCCTAGAACACATTACTTCCTAATTCAAGCTTCTAAAATCCTGTTTATCTGTCTGTTTCATGGGTAGAGACCTACTCATAGGGAATACAAGTTACTATTCATAATATTATAGCATTTAGGTGCCTAATTCATGGACAAAGACCCATTGTCCTTGGCACTGTGAAAATAGGGACCACAAGACATCCTCTGCCTCTGACAGAGCTTAGGCTAAGTGAGAAGACTAATAAAAGAGTGAAGAAATAGTATTTATTGATCAACATATGCTCTGAGCATGCTGTTGTCAAAAGTTTATAGGCATCAGAGCAAAGGAAAATTATAAAGAAATAGGGAAGAAAAATAATGAGGTAACTCCGACTATTCACGGACTTTTCTTTTAGAGTATGAAGGGTGCCAGAGAGAAACACAAAGACTCCATGTTTGAAGGTTAACAAGAGAAGTGGAGGCTGGCATTATATCTAGCCAGAGATCAAGATTTTTATAACAAATAAGTGCATACGGCCAGGATGGGTATCAGCAGTCTTACAGAAGGAAATCAAGCAGCGTGGTCAGTGAAATAGGGAATGTAAGTCCAGGAATGGGGTGCAAAGGGAAATCTCAACAGTCAACGTGGCATGTCAGGAAAAAGACCTTTGAAGCAGGCGAGGTGGATGGGAGTAAGGTTGAGACCGCATTTCACAAAGAAAGAGAAAAGGATGTTGCAGTAGCTAACAAGATAAGGGCCCTGCATTAAGGAGGACGAGAAGGGCATTTTCTTAGAAATGCAATGTAGGAATTTTTTCTAAATTTTTTACACAAAGAAGTGTGAAAATTTTGAGAGAGAGCCAAATTGAAGATGACACACTCTTCACGGGCCTAGAAGACAGGAACAGGGTTTTAGCCATACTAAAAAATTTAAGTAAGAAGTAGCAGTTTTGTATCTCATGACCTGGACTTCTGTTGCCTGCTGTGGCTTATTTTATTTTCTATAATGGGAATTATGTCACCATAGTGCAAGCTAAAGATGAAGAACTGATAATCTATTCTTTAGGGAGCATACTTCCCAGGAAGAAGTGTTCCGGAGATTATTAGCTATGCACAGATTTAATTGTTTTGGTGCCTTATAGCTGACGTTAGACAGATCTCACATCAGTGCTGTCACACTAATTATATTAACATCATATATTTTTTCATTGTTAGAGTTTTATATTAAATAGCTGGCTTCCTATGAATAGTCATTAATCCATACCTCTGCCCAAACTGAGAATATATCATGCCAGCATGTACCTTAGCTGCATACCAGTAATGCTATCAGAACATATATGAGAACATAAATACATATATTCTATATACATATATATTTAAAAATATATTTATATTGTTGATAGTATCCATGCCAAAGTACATGAACAAATACTTGTTAGGGATCCCCACTATCTAGAGTACATCTGTACTATCATATAAACTGCAGTTCCCTCATTAGGTCTTCGGAGTTATCAGGTCATATTCGTTCTTGAGTCCAGATTTATAACAAAAGGCTACCTCGAATTTTTCAGTTTATACAAATGCAAGGGTCAGTGAATGATAGATTCTGGCAACGGCGCAGATACAGGAAAAAAAAAACAGGAAAGGTTTTGATAAAGAAGCAGATGTCTCTTGGAAATGGTCCCATTTTCATACTTGTGAAATTAGACAACTCTAATGATACAATAGATTTTCTGATTCTCCCTCCTCACTTATTCATATAAGACAAACAAAGAGACATTCAGTAACTCATACAATCAGATTAAAAAAATGATGTTTTGTTTTATAGATCTTTAAAGGTACATTTGTTCAAAAGACAAATAACAAATTAAAATACTTCATATACAGTATTACGCATAAAATTATATTATACAAGAAATATGTAGTATTCCCTCTTATGCATTTATAGAAGCCATCAAAAAACAATAAGGAGAGGTGGGGGGAAGACTCCTTGGGTAGTATTTACTGGTATGACATGATTTTTGTTTATAGAAAGGTGTGAAACACCATAACTTAGTACCAGTTTTCAGGAGCGATGATTTACTAAGTATATCAGCACCCGAATCTAGTCTTTCACTTCAGAAAACAGGTTTTGTTTTTTAAAACATTTTGTAAATGGAGCAACAGAAAAGACTTATTTTCATAGTCAAAGAAAAAAAAATTGTCATGTTTTCTTAACTTAAAACTTGGCAAGGAATACTGAGGTCTAGAAGTCCACAGAGACAAATTTAGAGGAGGAAGATAATTTTCAGCTTCAATTATGCATTGCTCTAAACTTAACAAGGGCTCTGAAATACAATACTTCAGAAAATATAGCCCCCAAACTGCAAACTATCCTTTTGTGTCTAGACTTGCAAAATTGCAAGATGTTGCAAGGATCTAGACAAACCCTACTAAAGGTAAAAGCTAGAAAATGTTTAGCTGAAGTTTAAGACTGGAAGGGTGAAATGCACTCCAGATCCTGCAAGCTCTCATCTCAATATTTTACTCTAAATTATGATTGGTTTTAGAGAATTTGATGAGCAGTAAAGTTAAATATATGCACACACTGGCAGCACAGGAGTGAAAGAGATCACAGCATTCCCTAGAACAAAATTGCATGAATGTAAGAAAATTGGAATTTGCCATTTCCAGTGGTGTTTCCCATCAGCTCTATTTTTTGCCATGCTTCCAGAACATACCAGGGAAATGCAAACTTAAGAAATTCTGGTATCGTCACTTTGGTTTACAGTGTTGATATGGTTGTTAAAAAATATGTTCAAACATATATTTTGGCAAATTTAGAACTGAGTTTTTGACAGATTATTTTTCAGCTCTTATTTAAAATAACAAATTTATTTAGCCTGAACCTCTGATCCCAATATCAAGTCCAGCTGCTTACCAAAAGACTATGTGCATTTAATACTGCCTCTATTTTACACCTGTTTATTGTAGAATAGTAAGCAGTTTAATCTTTCCTTTCAAAAAGCATAACACACTCAAAGCTTTTACTATAAAGTACTAATAAAATAAAGAGTACATAACAATAAAACACAATGAATAATGGTAATGCAATAACACACAAAGTACTTTTTTGCTTGCTTGCATTAAGAAGCAAGAACCTTAGCTAATCTTTAAATATGCAGATATGCACAAAAACCTGCCCTTGCTGACTTCAGTGGAGACAGCGAGCCTTGCACTGGGTAATGAACTGACCAACTCTAGCCCTGTTTAACTGGAAAAAAAATAATGGAAAGAATGGAGAAGAAATACGTTTTTAAAATGTGCTTGTGGATGGGAAGAGGAGTATTGTCATGAGGAAGAGGTACTGAGTCAAATCTAATGCTATCTGTTCAGTTTTCTTCTATGTAAGCCTGGCAAATCAGCATTTCCTCAGCTCCACATCTTTGTTATGGTAACACTTTCCCTCCTGCCATCCTTCTCATCTATTTTAACTGGATGCGCTTCAGTACAGAGGCTTTCTTGGGTGTTTGAGTAGCTTCCAGCTCCATGAGGGCTGGTGCTCCCCCAGGGACTCCAGGGACTGGTCTAATAAGCTGTTTACGTATGACCTGCCATTCAAATCGAGCTTTGACCACCCCTGCTCTGTAATAGGCAGGGAATTGGAGATGATAGTTTTAAGAAAACTGTAACTGAGAATTACAGTTGACAAAACAAAGACGATCGGCCAGGTCTCTTCTCTGACACTGGAGGATGTCAGGGATAACTCAATTAAGCATAACTGAATGACACTGAAGCAAAGGAACGGAAAATCTGGACTGATGTATGCAAAAATGAATGTTTGGCAGAGAAGCAGGGACCCAGACTGTGTCTGAACTAAAGCTTTCTGGTGACGTAACTGTAAAGTTGGTTGAGAGGGGATGTTAAGTGTGAGATGAAGGTCAAGCTGAATCAACATATTTGTAGGGAGAACATTAAATACCAGTGAAGTGGCAAGACAAGGACAATGCAGATTAGCCTGTGGAGACAGAATTGGTTATGCTGTTTTATCTGACTTGAAATGGTGGTGAGGGGAGATGATAGCACTGGATTATTAGGACATAAATAAGATGGTTCCTTCACACTACCAGAAGAAACCCAAAACATCCATGCTAAATAATGTACAAATGCTGGTAGTATATTGGGTTTATAGGCCCACATTATAGAGCTTGTTTTCATGGTATCACCTCTTTAGTTTATGGGCTTTTATTTTAATAGAAAACATTTCTTGTATAGCTATGCATATGCTTCCCCCTTTCAAAATGGCTTTTGAATGGCAAGCTTTCACCTGGCTCTGAGTTCACTCATTGTCATAAAAAGCTTATTTTTGAAATCTATTTCCAAAGCTATCATGATTCCTGGGGATGTGAAAAGCAGCCAGTTCATAAGCACTGTCTGTCTTGTATCGGTCTGTCCAGCCTGACTCCGCTCAGAAAGTAGTGCATCAGCATCTCTCGGCAATGGTACTTGGGGTGAGGTGTGCCCACATCACAAAATGCAGCATCTCAGACACCCAAATGCAGCTTCTCAGGCAGACCTGTTACTTCTGGTACAAGAGCCCAAAGAAAGGAGAAAGGGGTCTGATGAGGGCCCTGAGCCATGGTTTGTCAGTGTCCTCAGGGGCAAGCAATGATGCTGAGAGGCAAAACCTCTCCTGGCACTTCCCCCACCCTGGGAGGTACTGGGCCTGCTCAGGACACCCTGTTAGGGAGGGACGGATGCTTTCCAACTGGTCTTACAGGCTTCACTAGGCTGTGGAAGAAAGGCTACCTTTTCATTTATGAAAGAGGTTTTTTGGAAAGGCAACATGTAAAGTTTGTTCATTTGCTTTCCTCTTTCCCTTTCCATCTAGAAACACTTCTTAATGCAGAGCCACTGTCTCAACAGTATCTGTACAATCTCCCACTGCATCCCAAACACACACAGTGCTCACACCATGTAACACCACACATGCCAAATACCATGAAGTACCGCTTCATCAATAGCTTTCCTCTGAATCTCTCCATTAGAGAACTAAGCCTACACATCTGTGCTTGCTAGATGTTTTAATATAAACCAGGAATCACAGAATCACAGAATCAATCAGCTTGGAAGAGACCTCTGGGATCATCGAGTCCAACCATTGCCCTGACGCCACCATGCCAACTAGACCATAGCACTAAGTGCCATGTCCAGTCTTTTCTTAAACACATCCAGAGATGGTGACTCCACCACCTCCCTGGGCAGCCCATTCCAATGTCTAATGACCCTTTCTGAAAAGAAATTCTTCCTAATGTCCAACCTGAACCTTCCCTGGCGAAGCCTGAGGCTATGTCCTCTTGTCCTATCATTAGTTGCCTGGGAGAAGAGGCTGACTCCCACTCCACTACAACCTCCCTTCAGGTAGTTGTAGACTGCAATAAGGTCAACTCTGAGCCTCCTCTTCTCCAGGCTAAACAACCCCAGCTCCCTCAGCCGTTCCTCATAGGTCAGACCCTCCAGACCCTTCACCAGCTTGGTCGCCCTCTTCTGGACTCGCTCCAACACCTCAACATCTTTCTTGAAGTGCGGGGCCCAGAACTGAACACAGTATTCAAGGTGCGGCCTCACCAGTGCCGAGTACAGAGGGACGATCACTTCCCTAGACTGGCTGGCTACACTATTCCTAATAGAGGCCAGGATGCCATTGGCCTTCTTGGCCACCTGGGCACACTGCTGGCTCATGTTTAGCTGGCTGTCGATCAGGATCCCCAGGTCTCTTTCCACCGGGCCGCTTTCTAACCACTCTTCCCCCAGCCTGTAGAGCTGCATGGGGTTGTTGTGGCCGAAGTGTAAGACCCAACACTTGTTCTTGTTGAACCTCATACCGTTGGTCTTGGCATCTATCTAACCTGTCCAAATCCCTCTGTAGGGCCTTCCTACCCTCCAGCAGATCGACACTCCCACCCAGCTTGATGTCATCTGCAAATTTACTGAGGGTGCACTCAATCCCTACGTCTAGATCATCTATAAAGATATTGAACAGCACCGACCCCAAAACTAAGCCCTGGGGAACACCGCTAGTGACCGGCTGCCAGTCGGACTTTGCCCCCTTCACCACCACTCTCTGGGCTCGGCCATCCAGACAGTTTTTAACCCATCGAAGAGTCCACACATCCAAGCCCCGGGCAGCCAGTTTGTCCAGGAGGATGCTGTGGGAGACAGTGTCAAATGCCTTACTGAAGTCTAGATAGACTACATCCACAGCCCTGCCCTCATCTACTAAGCGGGTCACTAGGTCATAGAAGGAGACCAGGTTGGTCGAGCAGGACCTGCCTTTCATGAATCCATGTTGGCTGGCCCTGATGCCCCGATTGTCCTGCATGTGCCGTGTAATGGCACTCAGGATGATCTGTTCCATCACCTTGCCTGGCACCGAGGTCAGGCTGACAGGCCTATAGTTCCCTGGATCATCCTTCCGGCCCTTCTTGTAGATGGGCGTTACATTTGCTAATTTCCAGTCAGCTGGAACTTCTCCAGTTAACCAGGACTGCCGGTAGATAATCGAGAGTGGTTTGGCAAGTTCATTTGCCAGTTCCTTCATTACTCTGGGGTGAATCCCATCCGGGCCCATAGCCTTGTGGGTGTCCAACTGGCACAGCAGGTCACTAACCATCTCCTCCTGGATTACAGGGGATTCACACAGCCCCCCGTCCCTAACTTCTGGCTCTGGGGGCCGAGTCTCCTGAGAACAACCAGTCCTGACATTAAAGACCGAGGCAAAGAAGGCATTGAGCACCTCTGCCTTTTCCTCATCCCCTGACACTACACTACCCTCCTCATTCAGCAAGTGGTGGAATTTGTTCTGTGAGAGCTATTTAAATGCGAATTATGGTGGTTGTTGAAGGTGCCAATTAAACTGACAAGCCTACAAGTGCAGGTTTCACTCTCCACAACTTAGGTAGTAACATATTATTTCTCTTATTGTATTGAGGCAGCTTTCAGAAACTAATCCAGCATGTGGGCCTCATCCTACAAGGTGGAGTACATACCTTACATAGGAATTTAAAACCCCAGTGTAATGTAAGTAATGAAAAATGTCTGCTGAACCAGGAGAGGGATCAGAGAGATAACGATGACTCAATACTAGTTAGCCTGAAATGAAGTAAACCCAGCTTGTCTGCTGCCTGAATTTTATCAAGCATATGCTTTTTGTCAACATAACACAAACATAAGACAGTTTTGCAAGCGAGGAGCTTTTGGAGGCCTCTTCTTACATGAGAGGAAAACACAAGATGACTGGTATTATTAGCAAAGCCAGGGAAGAGGTCAACAGCAGAAACAAGGGGATAGTCTAGGCAGGTATTTCAGCAGAGAAAGGGAGAGAAAGGTTTTGTAGAGGATGATAGCTGAAGTGAAAAGTAGTGCTGTGATAACTTTTTTTAGATGAATAGTTCATTCTGGGACAGGAATTAGCAGGGCTCATTCGGAGAGCTTTAAACTAGATACAAAGGGGGATGGGGTTGTAGCTGGGCTTGCACCACTGGGGCAACGCTCTAGTGTTGAGGTAGACCAGGAGGCCTCCCATCCCCCTAGGGTGAAATCGGTGTGCTCAGCTCGCTCCCAGAAATGCCTGTACACCAATGCGCGCAGCATGGGGAATAAACAGGAGGAGTTAGAAATCCGTGTTCGGTCGGGGGGCTATGATCTAGTGGCAATTACAGAGACTTGGTGGGATGCCTCGCATGACTGGAATGTGGTCATGGATGGCTATGTCTTGTTCAGGAAAGACAGGCCGCTAAGGAGAGGTGGTGGAGTTGCTCTTGATGTGAGTGAGCAGCTAGAATGTATTGAGTTCCGTCCAGGGGCGGATCAGGAGCGAGTCGGGAGTTTGTGGGTGCGAATTAAGGGGCAGGCTGGCAGGGGTGATACTGTTGTGAGTGTCTATTACAGGCCACCAGATCAGGATGAGGAGGGTGATGAGGCCTTCTACAGGCAGCTGAGAGCAGTCTCTCAATTACAGGGCCTGGTTGTCATGGGGGATTTCAACTACCCTGATATTTGCTGGGAGGCCTACTCAGCCAGCTATCCTCAGTCCAGGAGGTTCCTCCAGTGCCTTAATGATAACTTTCTGATGCAAATGGTGGATGAGCCAACTAGGAGAGGAGCGCTGCTGGATCTGATCCTCACTAACAAGGAGGGTCTGGTTGAAGAGGTGAAGGTTGAGGGCAGCCTTGGTTGTAGTGACCATGAGATGGTAGAGTTCAGGATCTCATGTGGCAGGAACAGAATAGCTAGCAGAATCACAACCCTGGACTTCAGGAGGGCCAACTTTGGCCTTTTCAAGCAATTGCTAGGGGAAATCCCATGGGATAGGGTACTAGAAGGTAAGGGGGCCCAAGATAGTTGGTTAGCATTCAAGGACTGCTTCTTTCGAGCTCAAGATCAGAGCATCCCAACAGGTAGGAAGTCAAGGAAGGGTACCAGGAGACCTGCATGGTTAAACAGGGAACTGCTGGGCAAACTCAAGTGGAAGAAGAGGGTGTACAGATCGTGGAAGGAGGGGCTGGCCACTTGGGAGGAATATAAGTCTGTTGTCAGAGGATGTAGGGAGGCAACTAGGCAAGCTAAGGCCTCCTTGGAATTAAACCTTGCAAGAGAGGTCAAGGACAACAGAAAGGGCTTCTTCAAATACATTGCAGGTAAAGCCAACACTAGAGGCAATGTAGGCCCACTGATGAATGAGGTGGGGGCCCTGGAGACAGAGGATAAAAAGAAAGCGGAGTTACTGAATGCCTTCTTTGCCTCTGTCTATACTGCTGGAGGCTGTCCTGAGGAGTCCCGGACCCCTGAGGCCCCAGAAGAAGTCAGGATAGAGGAGGAATCTGTCTTGGTAGATGAGGGCTGGGTCAGGGACCAATTAAGCAATCTGGACGTCCATAAATCCATGGGCCCTGATGGGATGCACCCGCGGGTGCTGAGGGAGCTGGCGGAAGTCATTGCTAGGCCACTCTCCATCATCTTTGCTAAGTCGTGGGCAACGGGAGAGGTGCCTGAGGACTGGAGGAAAGCGAATGTCACTCCAGTCTTCAAAAAGGGCAAGAAGGACGACCCAGGTAACTATAGACCGGTCAGCCTCACCTCCATGCCCGGAAAGGTGATGCAACAACTTGTCCTTGGTGCTGTCTCTAGGCACATCAAGGATAGGGGGATCATTAGGGGCACTCAGCATGGCTTCACCAATGGGAAGTCATGCTTAACCAACTTGATAGCCTTTTATGAGGACGTAACCCGGTGGATAGATGATGGTAAAGCTGTGGATGTGGTCTATCTTGATTTCAGTAAAGCGTTTGACATGGTCTCCCACAGCATCCTTACAGCTAAACTGAGGAAGTGTGATCTGGATGATCGGGTAGTGAGGTGGATTGTGAACTGGCTGAAGGAAAGAAGCCAGAGAGTGGTGGTCAATGGGACAGAGTCCAGTTGGAGGCCTGTGTCTAGCGGAGTCCCTCAAGGGTCGGTACTGGGACCAGCACTATTCAATATATTCATTAATGACTTGGATGAGGGAATAGAGTGCACTGTCAGCAAGTTCGCTGATGACACAAAACTGGGAGGAGTGGCTGACACAACGGAAGGCTGCGCAGCCATTCAGAGGGACCTAGACAGGCTGGAGAGTTGGGCAGGGAGAAATTTAATGAAATATAACAAGGGCAAGTGTAGTGTCCTGCATCTGGGCAAGAACAACCCCATGTACCAGTACAAGTTGGGGACAGACCTGTTGGAGAGCAGTGTAGGGGAAAGGGACCTGGGGGTCCTAGTGGACAGCAGGATGACCATGAGCCAGCAGTGTGCCCTTGTGGCCAAGAAGGCCAATGGCATCCTGGGGTGTATTAGAAGGGGTGTGGTTAGCAGGTCAAGAGAGGTTCTCCTCCCCCTCTACTCTGCCCTGGTGAGGCCGCATCTGGAATATTGTGTCCAGTTCTGGGCCCCTCAGTTCAAGAAGGACAGGGAACTGCTAGAGAGAGTCCAGCGCAGAGCCACGAAGATGATTAAGGGAGTGGAACGTCTCCCTTATGAGGAGAGGCTGAGGGAGCTGGGTCTCTTTAGCTTAGAGAAGAGGAGACTGAGGGGTGACCTCATTAATGTTTCTAAATATGTAAAGGGCAAGTGTCATGAGGATGGAGCCAGGCTCTTCTCAGTGACATCCCTTGACAGGACAAGGGGCAACGGGTGCAAGCTGGAACACAGGAGATTCCACATAAATATGAGGAAAAACTTCTTTACGGTGAGGGTGACCGAACACTGGAACAGGCTGCCCAGAGAGGTTGTGGAGTCTCCTTCTCTGGAGACATTCAAAACCTGCCTGGACGCGTTCCTGTGTGATATGGTCTAGGCAATCCTGCTCCGGCAGGGGGATTGGACTAGATGATCTTTCGAGATCCCTTCCAATCCCTAACATTCTGTGATTCTGTGATTCTGTGATTCTGTGATTCTACCAGTGAATGCAACCTCTCCACTCTCCTCAGGACAGTACTGACAAGCCAGGAAAAAGATTGTTGCAGCAGCCTTCTGGTCATAACAAGGGAATAAGAAATTTATCTGTGAGGGTGGAGAGGAGAGGTAGTGAATTTTTGGAAGGTTATGGAGGGAACAAGGGGAAAACTTTAGCTCTGATGCAGCTTTAGGATCAAGGAGAGAACTATTGTAAAGAACAAACTGGCAAGGAAGGTGAAGCAGTTTCTGCAAAAGAAAATATAGACTTGTCAGGGGAAGACTGGGAGCTCTGCTTTGTGCCTGTGGTGGCAGGACATCCATGAAGAGACTTGGATACTGAGGCCAACATTAAGACATGATGAAAGCTAACATGGCTTCACTAAGGGCGAATCGTGCCTGACAAATATGTTGGCCTTCTACGATGGGATTATAGCATTGGTGGATAAGGAAAGAGCAACTGATGTCATCTACCTGGACTTGTGCTAAGCCTTTGACACTGTCCCGCATGACATCCTTGTCTCTAAGTTGGAGAGACATGGACTTGACAGATGGATCATTCGGTGGCTAAGGCATTGGCTGGATGGTCACGCTCAAAGAGTTGTGGTCAATAGCTTGATGTCCAAGTGGAGATCATTGATGAGTTGTGTTCCACAGGTGTCAGTATTGGGACCGGTCCTGTTTAACGTCATTGTTGGTGACGTGACAGTGGGATTGAGTGCACCCTCAGCAAGTTTGCTGATGACACCAAGCTGTGTGGTGCGGTTGACACGCTGGAGGGAAGGGATGCCATCCAGAGGGACCTTGACAGGCTTGAGATCTGGGCCTGTGCAAACCGCATGAAGTTCAACAAGGCCAAGTGCAAGGTCCTGCATGTGAGTCGGGGCAATTCCAAGCACAAATACAGGCTGGATGGAGAATGGATCAAGAGCAGCCCTGAGGAGAAGGACTTGGGGGTGATGGTTGATGAGAAGCTCAATATGAGCTGGCAGTGCATGCTTGCAGCCCAGAAGACCAACTGTATCCTGGGCCACATCAAAAGCAGTGTGACCAGCAGGTCGAGGAGGTGATTCTGCCCCTTTACTCCGCTCTCGTGAGACCCCACCTGGAGTACTGCATCCAGCTCTGGGTCCCCCAACATAAGAAGGACACGGAGCTGTTGAAACGAGTCCAGAGGAGGGCCACGAAGATGATCAGAGGGCTGGAGCACCTCTCCTATGAAGACAGGCTGAGAGAGTTGGGACTCTTCAGCCTGGAGAAGAGAAGGCTCCAGGGAGACCTTACAGCAGCCTTCCAGTACCTGAAGGGGGCCTACAGGAAAGCGGGAGAGGGGCTTTTTACAAGGGCATGTAGTGATAGGATGAGGGGGAATGGTTTTAAACTGAAAGAGGGTAGAGTTAGATTAGATATTAGGAAGAAATTCTTTCCTGTGAGGGTGGTGAGACACTGGAACAGGTTGCCTAGAGAAGCTGTGGATGCCCCCTCCCTGGCAGTGTTCAAGGCCAGGTTGTATGGGGCTTTGAGCAACCTGGTCTAGTGGAAAGGTGTCCCTGCCTGTGGCAGAGGGGTTGGAACTAGATGATCTTTGAGGTCCCTTCCAACCCAAACCATTCTATGATTCTATGAAATAATGAGTAATTTAAGTTAACCAAGGTAAGCAGAAGAAATTACACAAACTAGCTATGTGCCCAGTTTCAAGGCTGCAAGTGAATAAACAAGAATATTACTGCAGTTAGCCTGTTCCATGCCTAATTTGTCAACTGCAGTCATTACTCTCCGTGGCACCATCACAACCTTCACAGCAAATGACTGCAGTGTTACAGACTGAGGTTTATATGAGGAATAAGCAGCAGGAAAAAATTAATTCATCATTAACAACTTTGTCTCTTGGAGTGTGTATGCTATGAGAGGAAAAATATTCTACTCAGTGAACACATATAACATGAAGTTGCCTTTACATGCTATATTTTTTATATTTTCAGGAAGGTTTTGTTAATTTTTTTTTACAGATGTTAGTGAAGGTTTTATCTTTACAGTCTCTCAGTGACTTCCGTTTGACTGTGTTCTGTCAGCCCAGCAAACCTAAGCTCAAGTGCACAGTAAGTTGTGTCCTCTGCAGTAGTAAGGACCATCAGTTGAATGTAAGTAACCCTTATCCATGAATCACAGCTCAGCCCACTTTCCCATCGTTGCATTGGTTTTACAAATGAGAATGTTAGTAAGAGCTTTTTAGGCAGCAAAAACATGCTAATGGAGAAGATACATTCAGCAAGAATTACATACAAATAGTACCAATCGCTTTCGGGACCATAAACAGACTCTTTGTTGTACACATGATTGGTGCAAACACAAAAAAAAAAGACAAAGTGCAAACCTTACATGGAGACTTCTACCATAGAGGACTTCAAATGCCACACTAATTCCACTATCTGAGCAGGCAGTGAAAAAAGTAAGATCTTTTTCAGGAGAAATTTCATAAATCTGAGAAGTAGCTTTTGGATTTCTGTAGGAAGTTTATTTATTTAGAAATATTTTGTATTTATGAATTTTTTTATGCACTTCAATTTTGGTCCAAGTATCATGTTATGAAAGAGGAAATGAATCAAAATATCTGACAATTAGCAAATTAATTCTTCTAAAAGACTGAGAAAGCAGTTTTTCTTCTGTATATTCTCTAGTTAGTGAAGGAGACCACTTTCAAACTTGGGCATACATTTCTGCAGAGAAGCTACCGATTAAGATGTATGCAGCTCTCTTACTGTAACTCTATGATTTCTATGTCCTTGAAACAAATTGTCTGGCAGCTGCTTGCGATCTAGCAAGTGTGTCAGCAAAAGTGACCCATATGTCAAACTTTCACTTTGCAACCCTCTGCTGATTGTGAAAGAAGCGTGAAAAAATTCCAAACGGTTCCAGTTCCCTTGCTTTAAGTACTATCACATGTGGGTGTTTCAGATCTACAAGTTCTTGAGTTATTAAAAAAAAAAAAAAAAAGTGGAAATTTTCATAAGGACAAACGTTTGCAAGACTTTGTATAATTCTTTCTTCTGAGGAGGCCAGGTAAACTTTTTAAACCTTTGTGCCTTTTGACAGTAAACTGTTTTGTGGTTATAAGTAGGTAACATGGCTAGTGTCACACTAAAGTCAGTCTCTCAGAATAAAACAATGCCAAAAGTTAACAGAGATTACATAAGAGCTACTTTTCTGTTGAGTAAGACAGTTTTGCGATGTTGGTTTTCTCAAGTAATTACTATAGTATCTTTCATTTTGAAAGATGAAGTTCTGAAAATTTCCAAAATCTTACTCAGCCAATTTGAATTAAATTCTTCATGGCCCTGTTCTGATTCCTTAAAAACCCAGTGAAACCAGTAGGATCCTCTCAATTTCTATGTTTCTTCATTGGTCTAGGTAGGCTTTTCTTTTCAGATGGCATTGTAGACACTACATAATCTCTTTACAGAAAGTACATTCAGGGCACCGCATCCTGTCAGCAATGTTTCCTTGGCTCATTGGGTTAGATCTGATGACATGCTGACTTTCACACATGCACATACCAGACCAGCATTTCACGCAGAGCACCTCAAGATAGAAATCAGACCACTGACCTGAGTTAGGAGGGGTCACTGATGCATCAAAGATGGTACTCCGCTCCATCTGATATACAAAACCAATCAACATAATAACATGCTCCTGTGATAAGACACCGCCAGTGAAGTGGCACACAAAGAGTCACAATAACAGAATAAAGTATAACTATAATTTTGGCAGTTTTGTCAAAGACATTACTAGGACAGTGTGTGTGTTTTGTTGCCTCACTGTATGCGGGACACTTTTGGGGACTGCATATTATTTCTCATGGCATGAGAAGATGTGATCCTTACAAGTAAATGGAAGATTATTTTCTACCAGCATGCTGACAAGAATAACTTCTCCTCCATGAACTTTGGATTCTTTCTGTGAATCTGTGTTTTTACTAAGGATAATGCTGGACGTGGTGAGACTAACCGTAAAGCTGCTGCCATAATGTATGCAAAGCTGAAAAGTTACTCTGTCCCTTTTGGGTCTTTTCTGCAGCAGCTAGGAGAAGCTTCATTTCTTTCCAAGAGATTTTACCCTCCTCTTTTTCCTGGAGCTCTGTTTCCTGGAGCATTTATTTCCTCTGGCTGTATGATAGTAATCATTCTGCATGGATACATCTGTGACCCTATGAATAGGTGAGTGCAAAATGGACGACCATAAAGTCTATTTAAGGATCAGTGGCAAGGAATAAAATGAAAGTAACGAAACTGGCCAGAAGGCTGACATTTGAAGAGAGTCTTAATATTCCTCCCTCCCCCTCGCACTGAAGTTTTAAAAGTTTTGGAAATTGTCCTTCAGGGTAAGTTTAATGTGCAGCAAATAAAGACTTATCCACATGACCCTCATTAGCATTTATGGGGAGTTGTTTTGGCTGTCATATTGGGAACCTTGCTGCTGGAGCCTGCAAAGCGTAGCTGTGGAGCACAATTTATGAGTTACAAGCACAAGTTACAAGTTCAAGGATGACAGAAGCTTCTCGTTGTCTTCCACAGGAATAAACACGGTGGACAGGTATGTAGGAGAAAGCGTTCCTGGAATCACTGCTGAAGGAGCCACCCTTTAGGCACTGTAGCTCTAGACAGGTTTTTTTTGTTTGGTTGGGTTTTTTTTGTGAAGAGCAGATTACAGAGCACCTGCCATTCAGAAGGCAATGGAGTTTCCCTAGCTACTCCTATCGAAGATGCAACTGCAGCTCATGTAAACCATATTTGAGGTAAGTACAAAAACTAAACTGCTAACAGAACAATAATGAACATAATGCGGGACACAGAGATCTGCTGGGTAAGTACTTGGAGGTGAGGCTTGCCCTGAACTCCACTCTGTCCTGGTAGCACTGCTACCTTCTAGGCAGTCCAGCTTGGCCTGAGGGACAAGAGCAGGGAGAGAAAACTGCAAAGTCAGTTCAGGGCAAACCCTGGAAAGAGAAAGCAAAAGGAGGCAGCAGAAACAGCATCTTCTAATGGGAAGGTAGAGGTGTTTGGCCTCTGAGATGTGTAACGAAAAATTTCTCTGAATGCCATCCCAACTCCCCCTCTCCCTGGCAGATGCTGTGCAGATGCCGATTGCATCGCCATTGCCACTGCCACCAAGGTCTGCCTGAGCGAGCCTGCAGCAAGGCCCTGACACCCTGCGAGGAGGGTGATAACCACACACCTCCATAACACAGCAGGGCTCTCACTCAGCATCACTACTCTTCACACCTTTTAACTAGCTTCCTTTATTCTTAAAGATTATTTTTTATGAGCTGAATACAGGATTAGGAGTACAAGTGGACTTGAGATTTGTAAGGTTCAGTACAGAGAAACAGAGTACCTACTTTATTTGCATTCTGCTGTAGCAACAGCCTCTCAATATGCAATGGATGAGAACAGAAGATCAAAAGTCTATTTTGAGACTGTGCCTGGAATTCACTCTACAGATGTTGCTCTTAATATATTGCTTTTAAATTAAATAATTTTTTTTTTTTAATTTCACACTCATACTACCTTGTTTCTAGAGCTTGCAAGTCACGATTCCAGCGGGACAAAAGATACAATGCAATATCCAGGAAAAGAAACCTTGTTTAACTTACATTTTAAAAAGTAGATCCTGTACAAAAGACTTCTTGCAGCCCAGATACCTCTGTTTTTCTGACTAAACCCAGCTAACTCACACACATACCTGGTGAGAATTTAATAGGTGTAGAAGATACAGATACTGTGCCTTGATTTGCAAGCAGCAACCAGCATAAAACTTTCCACCCTTGTTCCCTGAACTATATAGTTTCAGGTTCTTTGGGAGTCCCCATGGACATTCAAACCTTACCTACATTTTTATGCATGAAAACAAGTGACACTGAGATTTTTGTTTGTGATTATTTGCTGTGCTTGCATATGTAGTTCTCAGTGGATGCAAATTAATTTAAAATTTCATGGCATTATTGGGATTTTTGGTTTTAAGTTTGTCCTTTAAAGCCAGCAAATAGCCATCTGCTTTGCAACCATCTGCTTTGCAAACTCCTCATTTTTAGTGTCCCATGTACTTGTGACTCCTCAAAACTTCAGCTTTTTTCCCCCAGGTATTTAAGTATTCATTTGTTTAATCTTGACTCATTCCACTTAATACACTGAATAAAGCAAAATATTGCAAAGCCAACTTCACATAAAGTGCAAATAAAAGATACTCTGAGGCACTGGAAGGTGCCTCCCTAGTTGCCCCTTAGGACTTGTGCAGTTGTGTGGGATGTGAATCCCTTGGATGAAAAAAGGAGTATTGGCAGTTTGGTATGTGATACTGTAGGAGACGATACTTAGCTGCAAGGTGGCAGAGAAGGAGGAAAACTGAGGACTCTGCAAGCAGCCGTGCATTGGGAGCAGGTCCCAACACTGGGGCTGACAAAGGGGGACCTGCCTGCACCCTCACATGGAAGCAGCAGCAGCAGCAGCTCCTCTCAGGCAAAGGAGGTTGTTGGCTGGCTCACTGGCCAGACTGCCCTGGGCTAGCAGGACAGCCTTCAAAGCCAGTGCTGGCATTTTTACCGGTTGCTGCTGGGTATATAACTGGTTGGAAAATTTCTGACAGAATAATGTTTCCATTAAAGAGACACTTTTATTAAAATTGACACATTTCACAGAAAGATGACAGCATTGATTCACTTGGACTCTTCTCATTTGAAAAATCAGCCTTCTCGTTTCAATACTATGCTATGAAAACATCTCATCTCAACGTTTACCACTTTGACTTACTGTGCATTTAAATACTAAATGAGCTGTTATATACATGTAATATAGATAGTATTCTGACTTTATGGCAACCTAGTGATTTGACTTTATGAAAAAGGTTTCCCAGTATGAAAAGCAAACATTTTGATAACAGATTGACACTGCAGTTTCCACAGTGCCTATTCATAGCAAGCGTGAAAGATGAGGCTTTACAAAAAACCACGAGAAATCAGATTTCCCTATGCAGTGCAGCTAGTCAGGTTTCTGAACACCTCTGCATGGGAACCACTGACCGAAGCTGTCATGTTCTGCAGGGCATATGTCTGGAGGAGGCTCCCAGTTTCCATGGGATTGATCATTGCCCACAGCTAAGCTAAGGAGGCAGCATGACTATTGCTTGCTTTCCCCTGTACTTGAATCTATTGTCAGTACACTCTGCCCTGCTAGAAAGCCAAGGAGACACAGGGCTGACCACAGCTGCTCATCAGCCAGCCCTCATGTCCTTCTCCCTCCACTGACTTTCGAATTGGGATGCAGCCTTTTAGTTAGTGGCTGGCCAAACACAGCTGTTAGAAATGTGATGTCACAGCAAGGCTGCAGGACCCAGTAATGTGGGTGTAATTGGACAATAATGATTGAGGTGTAGGACATTTCCTGGGGAACTGATAACCAGCTGGGAGGAGTTAATGGCCCACATTGTGCTTTGGCTCGTTAACCACTAGCAGATATTAATCCCCAGAGAACATTCCTGATGGAGGCTGGTGTTGCTGTTTGAAAGGAGGTGAGGCTGTATTTTATTTATGCCTACCTGTTTGTTGCCACCTGTGTTACGAGTTTGATGGTGATCTCTTTCTCTTTGTCAGAGCAAGCCATAGGGATCCTAAATCTCCTTCATAGGCCCTAGTAAAGGTCTTGAAGTCATCAGGTGGTAGCTGGCTGTTCCTGCACCGCGGTGCCTAGTTGTGCTAACTCCTTGGCCCACAGGCCAGCCCCAGATTCCCTTACTGTGGCTCAGTTCCACACTGGCGTGGGAGTTTTCTCCTTTTCTACAGGCAATGTGATACATTGCAAGAAAGGGAAATAGAGAGAGAATGACTTATGATGTCTTCTAACTTCTTCAGGGAAACTTCAAGGAGTCCTGTAATTTATAAGCTGAAATTAATTGTTCTTTAAAGGGAGCTGTCCTACAAACAGTTTTTGAGAAGAAAAAGATGTAAAGCAAATAAGCAGCTATTTTTAGAGGACATAAAAACATAATAACAGAAGTTATTGATGGGTGTACCTTTGTCAAAGAAGCTCAATAACATTATCAACTAAATCACATGCCCAGTGTTAAGCTAGCCTCTTATTTTTATCTAGTCCAATAAAAGAGATGGCATACAGTTTTATGTTACTTTTTCTACATTTTAAAGTTATTTTATTTTCCACTCAGAAGGGAAATACTCACTGGAAACATCATACTGAAAAATCAAAATCCCTCTTTCCAGCCTCTCTCCTAAAAATACCAGGGACAGCTCTGGGAATCAGCATTGATGTAAACAGCTCCTGCTGGGCTGTCCACTGGGAATTACCTGGAAGTAATTTCTTGTGGAACTCCATTGACCATGATGAAATTACAGCAAAGGTGAATTTGGTCCTGGCTACGAGGAAGGACACAGTCACTGTGAATACCGTTGTACTTGCATCTGAACATGTGGCTTATTAGTGGGTTTCGAGTTGTTCTCTCTATATCTGTGCTGGGAACATGAGGGAAAATCACTAATGGCAGGAGGAATTAAAAAGGCAGAGGCTAAGGGCAGCTATCCAGTGAGATGCAGCCGTTATCTACGTGCCCAGAGTACTTGCCATGAATTCATTTAAACTGCACTGTTTTATAGCTGGTGCTCGAGAGAAATGCTCCTTTGAATTACTTTGCAGCAACAGTGCTTTTTATGTCAAAGGTCGGATAAACTTGGGCTCCTGTTGTAGAAAAATTCCACTCAATAACAGGGCTGTCTCTGAAACACAAGAGGTTTGAGAAGGGTTTTTTTTTCAGTTTCCTTCTACTGGTAGCCTTGGCAAGAACAGAGAAATTGGGCAGGGCTGGCCTTATTCAACAAGAGCAAGGTGGTCGTGGCAAGGCTGAATGGACTCTAGGTGCCTGGGTTGTGTTGGACTGGATGGGGTATGAACACACAGGCGAACAACAAGCCAACATGACTGAGTCTAACTGATTTCATGAGGGAAGCTGCAGATGCACAAGGAATGTTTTATGGGTAGAGTTTTGACCCTCAATAAACCAAGCAGTTATTAAGACTGATACTGTGGGCCACTCTGCTGATGCAATGGGGTTTGTTCACTTTTATGTATATGACTATATTGTATATTTTCCAAATAAAGCTGTTTGCCATTTCATCTTCTAAAAGACTCTCCTGTGATCTTAAAAGGTTGAAGAATACTGAAAAGCAACTAGGAAGGTCACAGCTTCAGTCCTTGAACCATGAGAACAGACACATTTTTGGACACAGAAGATTTAAAGCAAGACCACCGAGAAAACTGAGACTGACTCTGGCAGTAACCACTGACATCTGGTACAAAGTCACAAAATAAAAAGGGAGAGAGACTGAAACATATGACCCCAATGAAACAACTGTTCCTGTGACATGGTGGCTGGGTGGAATAGTATGAGATAAATATACTTACAGTAAGAAGAGAAAATAGATTGACCGCTACCTTCAGGATGCTATAAAATGCAATAGAGGAATATATTCCTCTCTCTTAAACTTTGTAAGTGTGTTACAAATAGAATGAGGACTGAACTTGAACAGAATAATACTTTAAGGGACAAATAATAAGAAATTGGTTTCCTTATTCTTTTTATTATTTTGTCTCATACAACTTTTATTGTTCCTCATCTAAAATGCAAGAAGGCCTCAATATGTGTGTGTGATGCCAAAATACACTTTGGATTTAGAGTTAATATTCTACCCTTATAGCAGAACAGTCATTCAAAAACTGTCACAGATGATATACCTAATACCATAAAGCAGTTCTGAGAGTGGGTGAAGTGAGGGCTTGAGGCTTCTTTTTTTTATATTTCTTGAGTGCTTGTGGGGCTCCCACTGCCACAGAATCTTAAACTCGTGACTTTAAGAATTTATTCACCTAATACTTAGATGTTATTAGAGAGTTGAAGGAGCAAGTCCATAAGTGACATCTTGGATTCCTAGAATCTAGAGATGGTGCTCCTCAGGTTTTCTGCTTAGTTCTTTGAGAAAGTTAAAAAAATATATATTTTGCATTTTCACCGATAAGTTCCCTAAAGTTCTGCTTCTGCTTAACTGCAGAGCAAGTTTTCCATCTCACAGGCTCAGCAAATTTATTTAATTCCCAAAATTGGACAGGGTCCTCAATTTAAATGTTTCTTGGCCATGGTGAACTAGACCTAGCAGCCATCCTCAGCACACTCTTTAGAAAACATATACATAAGTAGGTTTGATCCCCAGTCAAAACAGTGCTGGAAGCAAAAGATACAGAGAAAGAAAGGGGAGAATGACATTGAGCATCCCTTCCTCACCACATGAACATGTGCATACTTACTCTCTCCAGCAGCAGGGAGTATCCTAACTATGAGTTAATTCACATTGGATTTGCTGTCTCTAGCATTGAGATACATAAAACCTCTCAACTACCAGGCCTCAGGTGATATAGTACTCCCATCCTGACTCTTGAACATGGCTGTCCATCATACAGATGTAAAATCACTGGGCAGCAAGAACACATCTAACCTTTCAGAGCCTCAAAGCACTAACTCAAGTCCAGTCCCCTGAGACCTGTTAATACTTTTCATTCATTCATTATTTGTCATCAAATACATGCATAGCTGAGGTTAGTTCATACTAGTAGGACTCTCTCAGGGATGGATATTTTAAATAAAAAAGAAGAATTATACTTCCTGAGTCATTTAGGCTCCCAGCTCTGGGAAGTGTTTTGGTACTTCAGACCACTAGGCTAAGTAGTCCGAGTAACATCTGGAGTGCTATATCAAGTGAAGCTGTATGTGATTCAGAAAAAGGGTAAGATGTAAGACACAAACTTGTGTCTGAAGCGTTTCCTATTCACAAGTTCAATGCTCAAGCTATTGGAAAGATCCCACCAAAGTGCCAGCTTCCCCAGGGAAGAGAGGGGATATCCAGGGTTGTTACTGTTCAAGCACCAGATTCAAGGCTGTGAGTTCAAATTGTGAACTGGAGTCATGGAAACCCAGAAGGAGAGTCCTTTGGCAGCTCTAGCACTACATGACTTTTCAACTGTCTCAACTGAGTAGTGAACTGAATGAAAAGCTACATAAATGGCTACTTTAAGACAGGGCTGGGTCATTCACACTAAGGAAGAACCACCTAGTTTATGGTTAGCCATGTTAAAGTTAGGTTTCTGCTATTGTCATGTACATATCTCCTTAGCTGCTGGGAAGAGATAAAGGCTGAACAAATTATTCTTAAGTGCCTGCATGGTTTATGGTAAGAGCGTAGGTGAATGACCTGGAATAACTTTTTGATGGCTACAGATGGAAAAGACAGCTCCCATTTCTTTGTGATTAACATTATCAAGAGGAGATGCTAAGGCAATGCTGTCAAACACCTGGTTTTCATCAAGAAGAAATCTACCATTGACACCTCAATCATATGTATGCTTATTTAGGCCAATAGCCAAATGACGCAGCCATAAAGTCAGAGATATCTCCCAAGCAAGAAAACATTCTTAGTTTAGAAGTGGTGATAGAGTAGGTAATAGCACCTGGTCTAGTTGAAATCTCACTGTTTTTTTGATTAGAGGACATACAAATGCTTCTTTGACAAAAGTCAGAAACCTGCTTTAGGGAGCTAAAGACCATGTTAAAGAAACCTCATCTTGAAATATGTGCAATACAGCCCCATGAGCCTTCACCAGACAAAAGGGAGGGGGAGGGGGGCTTGTGTTGCGTTTTCACAAATGGTTTGCATATAATGTGAGGGTAACTGTCAAGACAGCATTTAGCTGGTTGAAAGAATGTGTTTTTCCAGTGTCTTTTTGCAAAATTCTGTTTTCCAGCAAACTCCCTAGATATCGAGTCTCTCAGAATAGAGCAAATGGATTGCCAAAAACCATGAAAACAAAATGACTGTCACCATTGATTAATGAAAATAATATGCATGCTGGTAGGCACACACTCACTAATCACATTTTCCATATACAAGTCCTAGTCTTATATTTACATTCAAAAATACTTATTTTACATAAAAGGGAACAATAAAAGAAGCTAAAAGTAAATACTCTGTGGGAGAATACAGTCTGTATCTCCTCTGCAACAGCCTGTGTCTGAACTGAAGATGTGACGGTAGCAGTCTACAGCTGATACCAGATGCCTAGTGACTGAATGAGGTTATACAGAGAAAAGATCCTGATATTTCCTACACATCATCACAGTCTTGAATTCTCCAGACTAGGAAAATATTGCTTTGATAAAAGTGACAGATAACAAGTTGATGAAAGTTAAGCATGAGAAAGTAACTCTTTCTTTGATCTTTTCGCGACATTAAACCCTCCAACTCTCTAAAAGACACACAGTCAGAAGGACAGGACTGATGTAATTCACTGCATCATGCATGTTTAGACACTACAAATTGTACCCCAGACAAATTGCAGCCACGTGCTTCCAGTACCAGGTTCTCTACCTTTCTTCTTTCCTAGCAGTCTCAGGGACTTCCAAATGCTGGGCACGTCCCATCTGTAGCTAGGGAAACAACAAAAGCCATGCACATGGAACAGTGGTCATCCTCTCCCTTTCTCTATCATTTAGCCCTGGGCCCAGTTGGCACCAGCCACCTCACTGTGCAGATGGTGGCCTTCCCACTCCTTCTGCAGTCCTTTCTCTTCCTTGGCACTGACTGCCAGCTTTCTGGTGAGAATCTAAATTAATTTATCTAGTGGAGTGATGTCACCCCTTTAGTCCTATCATGAAGCCCTGCTGAATGGAAAACAAAAAGAAAGGACTCAAAGCTTGAGGAACATGGTGGGGTTTTTTTCCTTCATTCTCCAATTTCTGCTACAAGGCTGCGGGTATAACAACCTTAGGTAAATGGATTAGGTTTAATGAGAACCCAACCTGCACCCAGACCTATATTCATATGGCACATAGAAAATAGCCTCTTTTGTCTTTTCAGTATTTGGCTGAAACTGAGAGCATATGGAAATGACAAGTACTAAGAGCTGAGCAGCCAGCACTTCTATAGCTGGCTGGACTGCTCTTACATTCGAAATCTTCTGACTTCCTTTCTCACAGTGTACCTGAACCACAATCTCAGATCTAAACTTCCTCTTGGACTTTGCAGAGCTAAAGCCTGGTGCTGAACTGTGCAGTGGCAGACCAATGTGAGCAAATAGGTTGGAAAGTCTTGTCCTGTCCTGAACAGCTTAGAAAAGAGTCTTATGCTGTTTATGCTATTGCATCCAACAAAGGCACTCAAAATAGGTCTAGGTGAAGGGCTTGGTTTTCCTGGCCATTATAAGGTATCTTTATCTCTTAGTTACATCTAGGTAACTGGCTCTGTGAGTTAGAAAGGAATGTAAACAGCCCTTTTGCAAAGGAGTCACAACAACTTCCCTCCTGTGTGCCATGATTTCTTCCCCTGCCACACAAGCTTGCGAGACACGGCTAGTAGCTTAGCTGGCTGTGGCACCACTGAGGTACTCCACCATAACTTCAGATGTAAAATGGGAATCTTGTCTTTTCCTCTGCCTTTGCAATATGATAAAGTGAGCCATGAAACGACTACCTAGCAAGCAGGTTTTGCTCCACCCTTTTAATAAACCTATGTGCACAATTTGTGTTCTTTTACCATTTGAGGAAGGTGTTCTTTCTCTTTGGCCTCCAGATCAGTACAGTACAGACTGCAGTTTATACCCAATCATAAACTTGACCTAAAAGAAACTCTGAGAGTACATGATCCCTAGAAAGGTTGCTGTATTCATTCTATGCTACTGAGCACAGCAAACTCAAAGTTTTCATGAGGGAAGTATCCAGTTTGGCATGGACACAATAGGGGTGTTGTGTGGTAAGTTCAGGTGTCTTTTGGCCACGCAGCTGAGGAATGTACCCTCACTTCACATAAATATACATATACAGTCACTGACTTCTCTTTCCCAGCATCTGGGTTGTCTGAAATCAAACTACTGAGGGAAGACCTGCATTTTTGCTATTGCTGAGCACTTGTCAGTCATTTATAGCCACTTCCTGCAAGCAGAAAACAAGTGTCTGCTTTTTTGTAAATAACTCCCTGAGGCGTGAAGCGTCAGAGGAACAGGCTCTGTTTGCATTGCCAGCTAGTCATCGCCAGCTATTCAGCCATACAAAATATCAGTTTGTGAGAAATTATACAATTAAGTCTGCTTTTAAATTTGGATTTACAGAATGACTTTAAATTCCTCTGGTTTTAGTTTAAAAAGATAATTTTATATTTTGCACAGTGGTACTTTTTTAGGACAAATTTTCTAATTTTTCTTCCTTTTTGAAGAGAGACATGTTTTCTCCATTTCTTTGAGCTCTTATAACTTTTAAGATAAATGTTCATGGATTTACATTTCAAGTGGCAATTTTTCTTTACAATGTTTTTGACCCAGACAAAAAGAGCAGAAATATTAAAGGTCTAGAGTTATTGCTAGAATTTTTCATAGATGAGTTTCTCAAGGAAAGCCAATATCAAGTAAAGATCCTTTATTTCTAACAATTGATTTTGGAGGTAGACTTCTGATGGAAATTGCAACGAAGAAATAATAGGGATGTTGAAAAGCACAGGCCATAAGCAAAGGAAATAATTCAATTTTGAATAGCAAGGAGTTGGAAGAACAAGGATCATCTAGGGAGATGAGGATAGAAAACCTGGGAAAGATAGTGAAATGACGCATAGTCTGTCATTTTCTCTTTTGAATAGACAGCGGTTAAGAAGACAACATTGATTTGGTTTGGCCTTAGAAAGAACACTGACTCTTCTTTTGCAAAGAATCAACCATTATCAGTTTGTTAAAAATCTCATCAACTCAAGTACCAGCCAGTGCTCTGAGGGCTGTACATGTTAACTTCACAGCTGCTTTTAAAATAAATACTGAAGTCTCATTTTCCTCTGCTTTTTGGTAAGAAGTGTCATTTTCCCAGGACTTAAGCTTAATGCATTTAAATGAGAATTAGGGACCCTACATGTGCACACACCATGAGACAGAGCAGGTGGGAAAGGAGCGGGAATTGGATATGGAGGATAATTAATGGCCTGGACTACATGTGGTTCTTACTCCTTTGAGGAAGAGTAACCAGGAGCAATGTTTAGCCAGGTTGGGAAGCTGGGAATGTTTTTTTGATTTTGGAGTTGTGATCTCTCCGAGTCAAACACTCTGTGATTCTGTGATTCTGTGAGTTGGCTTCTTTTTGGAAGATAACAAGCAAGAGGAGTGGCTGAGATGCCGGAAGGCTGTGCAGCCATTCAGAGAGACCTGGACAGGCTGGAGAGTTGGGCGGGGAGAAATTTAATGAAATATAACAAGGGCAAGTGTAGAGTCCTGCATCTGGGCAAGAACAACCCCATGTACCAGTACAAGTTGGGGACAGAGCTGTTGGAGACCAGCGTAGGGGAAAGGGACCTGGGGGTCCTGGTGGACAACAGGATGACCATGAGCCAGCAGTGTGCCCTTGTGGCCAAGAAGGCCAATGGCATCCTGGGGTGTATTAGAAGGGGTGTGGTCAGCAGGTCGAGAGAGGTTCTCCTCCCCCTCTACTCTGCCCTGCTGAGGCCGCATCTGGAATATTGTGTCCAGTTCTGGGCCCCTCAGTTCAAGAAGGACAGGGAACTGCTAGAGAGAGTCCAGCGCAGAGCCACGAAGATGATTAAGGGAGTGGAACATCTCCCTTATGAGGAGAGGCTGAGGGAGCTGGGTCTCTTTAGCTTAGAGAAGAGGAGACTGAGGGGTGACCTCATCAATGTTTATAAATATGTAAAGGGCAAGTGTCAAGAGGATGGAGCCAGGCTCTTCTCAGTGACATCCCTTGACAGGACAAGGGGCAACGGGTGCAAGCTGGAGCACAGGAGGTTCCACTTAAATATGAGGAAAAACTTCTTTACGGTGAGGGTGACCGAACACTGGAACAGGCTGCCCAGAGAGGTTGTGGAGTCTCCTTCTCTGGAGACATTCAAAACCCGCCTGGACGCGTTCCTGTGTGATATGGTCTAGGCAATCCTGCCCCGGCAGGGGGATTGGACTAGATGATCTTTCAAGGTCCCTTCCAATCCCTAACATTCTGTGATTCTGTGATTCTGTGTGATTCTGTGAAGCATATCCATATGGCAAAATAGAAAGCATAATGTCAAAATTTGATTTGGTTACTATAAGAAAGTGCCTTCTCTTCCTCTACAAGAAGTAGGGGGTTTTTTCCTCCCCCTTTTTTATCAAGAATTATTCATTTTTTTAGCTTTAGATTACATAATCCTTTAATGCTTTGCTGCTCTTTTAATTAGCCTGTTATCACTATCTTTCAAGGAGCATTTCTGAGCAATTCCACATGCCCTTTAATCCTTTCTGTTCAGTGTTGCCTCTGTGATTTGTTTTCTATACAAGTATTTTTCAAATGAAAACCTTTCACCATCCTTTGTGTCTTAAATCATCCTCTCTGCAGCAGAAAGAAGGTATCAGCCAGTAAGTATGGCAGTTCTAACCTTCTCAGGTATTTGTAGTCTGTGAAATATTGCAAAACATCAAAAGCACTTGAGCAGAAATTTTAAAAGCATGAAGAGAACGTAAGCTAGTTTAAAAAGTTTGCAGTGATTGGTACATCTAACAAGCAATACCCTACCATGACCTTTTAAAAGCATCGAATACCTAGTGAAAAATACCAAGCACAAGGATGCCAATTTTTTTTGTGTTTTGTGTGTGGCCTCTCTTTGTAAAGGAGGGAAAAGGAGAAACTGTTACCTTAAAAGCACTCTATAAGAGGCACTCTGCAGCTGCAGTTGTGCCACGATGTCTCTGTCTAAATTAAACAGCAAATTTCTGCAATTACCTGAAGTGGTAAATGCTGAATTTTAAACCTTAGCTAGGTATTTTGTAAACTACTTCTGTTTCTCTGCTTTCAGGGAGCTCTGGCCTTTCTATAACCACCAGAGCATGGAAAGAAAAGCAGAGTATAAAAGTGAATTCGTTAGTTTCGGCTTCAACAACAAAGCAGTACTAGAGCTGCAGCTTTTGGACAAAGAAAACAGATAAAAGATGACGAGTAGGCTTATGACAGGGCTTTTCCCAGGAACCTGTTTCTAGCCTTTCCGTTTGAGACTGAGCATTTGCTAGTTGGGTGACTTTGGGCTCAGTTACGACTGTCGTAAAGACACAGACTTTCAAAAATCATTTGCATGGGGCACAGGAATTCTGGAACAGAAAATCCCTGCAGGAGGCACAAGTAGCGTAAATATTGTAACACAGAGTCTGGAGCAGCCCAGGATGATAACTCCCTGGAGCGATTAGTGTACATATGTAACTGTATCCAAGTTTGCATCTAACCCTGTGCTTTACTTGGGGAAAAGTCTTCTGCCCCGTTGCACACACACACTGAGCCCAATGGACCATACTTGCTGCAGGGCACCCGGAGATATGCAGGCTATAGGGGCTGCCCTATAGCTGAGGCTGCTACTCTGAGGCTGAGCTTTCCTTCAGGAAGAATAGGAGACCAGAGCCAGAAGTGGATATGGCTGTAAGGCACAGGCCTTGCTCCTACATGGGCTGGGTCCTGTCCTCATCATTAAGGATGGTTTCTTCTTGCTGGTTACTGACCCCTTCCCACATGCTACTCCAGTGCAGAAGAATCAAACCAGTTCCTCTGCAGCTACAGAGGAGAAAGGTCTATTCTAACAACAGTCATAGAACTAGACTGTGCTTTTTGTGGGTTGCACTTTGTTTACACACTTCTTTTGCTTGCATATATATTTTAAAGTTTAATCCTTATTTTTTTAAACTGTTTTATTGAAGTAGCTTCCTGCTCTACTACTTCCCTATCAGCTGTGCAGCCAACGGTCCTTTTACTATGCGAGCCACATACACAGCGGTCTGTGAGCTTGTGGCCTGGGAGCTGACCTGCTTCTGATACTCTATAGGAAGACTCTAGTAAGACTTTGACAGTTCAAATTGGTGTAAAGCGCTGTGGTCTGACTTGCTCCAAGGTAGCGCATTCTTCCCGTTTTAAAGTCCGTAGCCTGTTTGGCCTGTATTATACATGACATGAGCACCACTGGCCTCCCCTCCAGGCAGCGCATCAGCTCAGTGGGCTGGTGGCTTGGTTTATGTCCTACATCACATGTTTGATTTGCTGCTTCGGGTCTGATCCGAGTTTAAAGTTCAGGTCCTGTGGGTTTAAGCTTAAGGCATTTTGTTGTTGTTTGTCAAGTCTGAAATATTTTCTTTCCTGTTATTCATGAACTGACTTCTTGTCAGTGTGTTATCTCTTTATTTAAAAGCCCACAATCCCTTGCTAAACTCAGTGAGAATTTTTTAAAAACATTGCTAACATTTTTTCACAAATATGGTGTATTTTAATCTATATCTTTGTACACAAGTGAAAATTCATGAAAGAAACCATTGATTTTGGATGCCGCCAATTCTGCATTCATGACTTATCACATTAAGGAAACTTGTTTTACCCCAGCGTAAACACTCAGCACTTCTTGAGAAGTTAGGCATTCAGAAGACCTCTAAATATATTTTGAAAATTTAAAACTTGTTTGCATTAAGATCTCAGTCCTGCAGTTCTCTATCAGAGCTCCCTTTTGTTTTAGCCAGCATCAGTTACCAAGCCTGTTTTTCCTCTCCTCCTTCCACTTTCTGCATCTATAATAATTTTAAGCTCTTCAGCACAGGACCTGTCTTTCCATACTCCCATGTTGTCCGTAGCACACGCTGAACGCTGTGGCTGTGAACAGGACGCAGGAACAGAAATACTGATCCACATTGTGACACATAGTTGTGTCCACATCCAGCCTTCACTGTACCACTCCCAATACCAGCACCCTGCTGCAAGGTTCAGTGCTGAAGACACAGCTCTGACATTGCAGGTGAACTAAGATTTTGGCAGGAGAACTACCAGCTGGAGCAAATCCAAACTCCAGGAAGGTGAATTATTCTTCCTCCAAATTGGTTTCCTCTGCCTGCTCTACACAGATATGGTTGTGCAGCATAGTTCCTTACTTTAACCCCTAGTAAAGCTGCTGTGTGGTGCTGTAAGTGACTGACAACAATGTCATCAAGCAGCCAGCTGGCTTTTCCACAGTAGCACTCCTTTCTCTCCTGCTGTCCATGTGAACGTGCTATGGCTTCACTAGACACACTGGCACTGAGTATCTGCAATATTACAGCAATACAGCCCCCAAAACCCCACCACAGAGACAAAGCTTTCACTATAAGAGGTGTCAAATGGAAGAAGACACACTGTGTGCTTGTTTTACAGGATTACACAAATAGATTTTCTTTGTGGGATCAGCGGCTCATTTAAACTGTATTCCTTTCTAGGCGCTTTACTAACACTGACGCCCAGGCTTGTTAATTTGGCATCCTATGCTGCCTGTGCATTGAGACATCAAGCAGGTTTCCTCTTCAGCTGTGCCACCTGTACATGTGGAGGAGCAGCAGGACCTGGAAAGTGTGACGTCCCCTGCCGACCGCCATAAACCAGCTCTCACGCGCTGCTGCTCCTGGGGCAGTGTGCTGTCAGTCACTGCCCGTAGAAGCACTTTTTTCTGCAGAGTTGACTCAGCAGAGCAGGGGAGGCAGGGAGCCAGTGGTCCAGAAATAGTAGAAACAATTTCTGCAAGAGAATTCTAAAAGCCATTGGAAACTTTTGAAGCTGGTTCATGCTAAAAATAAGACAGAATAGACTAGTACCTAGAGAAGACAACTTAGAGAAAGCCTGTACCTCTCCAGAGATTTATCTCTGATTCACGTCTCATTATTTCTCTCCTTTTCCCTCAACACCTTCACAATCCCTCCTCTTGGCAGTTTTCTGGAGATAGGGCATGACCTACAAGCATGAGACAGCAGAAATCCTCTCCCCTTGCTAATATTGTGAGACAAATATTGGTAAGCCTTTGCTGGGTATTTGCCACCTGCAAGCCCCCCTGCGAGTGTCAGGTAGGGGGGTGCAAGAGACTCACAACAGCAGGGCATTAAAGAAGCCAGAGCTCACAAGGTCACTCCTGTCTGCAAGTGCCAGAGTAGCTAAGAGTGCAGCAACTCCCCTTCAGACAAGCAACTGAACTTTAAGAAAGTGGCTCTTGAGGAGGTGCAGAGCTAGCGGACCCCTTGCCAGGGGACGCGCTTGGCTATGCTGCTTCGTAGACACAGTCCAGGCAGAGCAGCCCTGGCCGTGCTGAAGGGAAGGGCTCTGCTAACCCTCTGGCACAGCAGGGCCACTCACAGGGCTGCACAGGCATGCATGGCAGTACCTGAGCCACCATCATCCTTCCCTGGACAGCCAAATGCTGTTGGCATCACTTGCCAGAGAGGGCTCAGTACAAGGGGTAGGGACCTGTCATCTTACTCCTGGCACCCGAGTGTAGACATGCTGTCGGTGGCCTCATGAGTTTAGGGACCAGAGGAAAAATCTGCACTATCCTACCCCGACAAACATTTTTTCCTGCTCTACCTTACAATTTACATTGGCAGAGAAACTAAAGCATCATTTACTCCCTTCATCAGCCTGTTTGCACAGAGCAGCTTTGCAGTGGCCGCTACATCCCCAGGAGGCTGAAGGGATAAGAGGTCACCTGTACTTGCTGAGGCACCTACAAATCCCCAAGTGCCAGTGAGAAGGAAGATGTGGTGTCTGTTTGAGGAGAATCTCCTAAGTCATGTGTTTGTTTTTTTTGTAGAGAGCACTTAAAGACTTAAGCTAACACAAAACTGAGTGGAATTTTCCCACTGAAGCTAGGGGAAGAAGTAAAGTCAATAGGAAATGAGTTAATCTTATGAAAACGACAACTCATTATGGGATTTGAGAGTTTTATTTCAGTTTAGGGGCTGTTAAGAAACGTTTTCTCTCTTATTTATAGTTGTGTCAGATGCAGAGTGAAGAGGTAGAAACTCTGGGACACAGCTAGTGGTCCTGCCTCAGAAAAAAAAAAGTCACCTGTCACCTGGTATGAAGGACCTGGTGAAACAATAGTTCCCCAGAATTATCTGAAGATAGCCTCTCTCCCAAATTTTTTTCCGATGTTCTTGTTATCTGGGAAGCACGGCCTTCTAAGAGATCAAAGACTGTTATTCTTTCAAGCATTAAAGCAGGACTGAAAGTGAGTCAGAGCTGGGATGTTACTAGACTGAAAGAGACAATTCAAAAACAATACTAGAGGTTTTTTTTTGAGAAGAGGCTTAAATTTTTCTCATGGAATATGCTTTTTTCAAGAGTGAGAAAATCCTTGTGAGGAAATCCATTGTTTTCACTATATATTGTGTTTGTGATCTGCTACGGGTTATGTGCTGCTTTGATTGATTTATATTGACAACACCTTGGTATGTGACACTGAGGTGGAAGAACGGCCACTTTCCTCCAGCTCATCTGTGTGAGGCCATGCCAAGGTGAGGCAGGAGAAGCCCTCATCAGGGAGCAGCAGGCAGCGATGCTCCCAGCATGGCAACGGGCGTCCGTATCAGCTGTCGTCCTTTGAGCCCTGAATGCAGAGTAGATTACATCTATGTCTAGTGGGTTGACGCTGGCTGGATGCCAGGTGCCCACCAAAGCTGCTCTATCACTCCCCTCCTCAACTGGACAGGGGAGAGAAAACATAACGAAAGGCTCGTGGGTCAAGATAAGGACAGTGAGATCACTCAGCAATTACTGTCGTGGGCAAAACAGACTTGACTTGGGAACATTAGTTTGATTTATTACCAATCAAATCAGAGTAGGATAGTGAAAAAATAAAAAACAAATCTTAAAACACCTTCCTCCCACCCCTTCCTTCCTCCCAGGCTCAACTGCACTCCCAATTTTCTCTACCTCCTCCCCCCGCGCGGTGCAGGGGGATGCGGGATGGGGGTTTCGGTCAGTTCATCACACGTTGTCTCTGCTGCTCCTTCCCCCTCAGGGCGAAGACTCCTCACACTCTTCCCCTGCTGCAGCGTGGTGTCCATCCTACAGGAGACAGTCCTCCATGAACTTCTCCAGCGTGAGTTCTTCCCACAGGCTGCAGTACTTCATGAACTGCTCCAGCATGGGTCCCTTCCATGGGGTGCAGCTCTTCAGGAACAGACTGCTCCAGTGTGGGTACCCCACGTAGTCATAAGTACTGCCGACAAACCTGCTCCAGCGTGGGCTCCTCTCTCCACAGGTCCTGCCAGGAGCCTGCTCCAGCACAGGCTTCCCATGGGGTCACAACCTCCTTCAGGGACATCCACCTGCTCTGGTGTGGGGTCCTCCACGTGTCGCAGGTGGATATCTGCTCCACCGTTAGCCTCCATGGGCAGCAGGGGGAGAGCCTGCCTCACCATGATCTTCACCATGTGCTGCAGGGGAATCTCTGCTCTGGCACCTGGAGCGCCTCTTCCCACTCCTTCTTCACTGACCTTGGTGTCTGCAGGGCTGTTTCTCTCACATTTTCTCACTCCTCTCTTCAGCTGCAGTCATGCAGGTTTTTTCCCCCCCTTCTTAATACGTTATCACAGAGGTGCTACCACTGTTGCTGATGGGCTCAGCCTTGGCCAGCGGTGGGTCCATCTTGGAGCCGACTGGCACTGGCTCTGTCAGACATGGGGGAAGCTTCTAGCAGCTTCTCACAGAAGCCACCCCTGTACCCCCGCCACTACCAAAACCTTGCCATGCAAATCCAATACATTATGACTAAGGGTCCTCCGGGCCACAGTTTAATCATCTTTTAAGTAATTCTCCATCATGCTTTCAGTACTGGATACTTATCTGGGGCTTTGATCACACTTAACTAACCATTTATCTGTTCTCACTAAAATATGAATATCTTCCAAGAGTTCAAATATAGATACATGCATCTCTGAATTGGATCTATTTAAATTCCCAGCTTCCCTTTTTTTTTTTTTATGTCAACACACTGAAAGTCTGCGGATGTACTCAGAAAGTTTGCTAGCGAACAATTACAGCCAATTCTGAATATAAAATTTTTTCCCTTTTGTTTGAAATGGAAAATAACCTCAAAGCCTTTCCCTGGTAATAAACTAAGCTCCATAATGTGCATTTTTAAAAGAAAAATGAAATTATGATTTGGAGTATTCACAAAGAGAGAGATCTCATCATATCAAAAATAATATGTACTCCTAAGTACAGAATATAACAGTATTCTCTTAGATGAATAGGAATTGCTCCATTTTTAAGCAGGAAGCTCCTAATGAGGAGGAAAAGCAAACTCTTGGAGTATTTGCATCCCCATCTCAAGTTGCCAGCAGGTTTTACCCACACACTGTATTTCAATACACACTCATGACTGATAATTAGATCAAATTTCTCTCCTTGACCAGCATTTTATCCTTATTCTTCCTTATTTGCTGCCTTAATTAATGGATCTTTGTTTTATTCTTAGACTGCAGTAGTTAGTAGGGGCAGGAAGAATTTTGTTTTTAATTTAACAAATCAAAACAACAATCTGCTGATAAAATGTGGCACATTAAGAACAGCTGTCTGCAGCCTTCTCCTGTTTTTTCATGCATCCTATTAACTCTCCCAGCTTGGGAAAATGTCATTTAAATTTAATCACAACTCCTTGCCCCCAGCCCCAAACCAGAAAACACATTTTGTTAGAAAACCACCAAAGAAAATAATGTGGCCATTTAGAAGAGACTTCACTTGTGTGTGAGGAATTCAAGACTCCATGCAAGCGGAAGAGGCCAAAGGCGTCTGAGAGCCTGCAAACTGCTAATTTCAGCATTACCTCTGCTTTAGAAAATTGGCTGTTCCCTTCATGTAGCATCATCATGCTGGCTCTGCTTTCCATTACTTATTCTATGAAATGCTAGACTCCCTTAAGTGACGAGCAGTAATGTATGATTACAGCAGTCCATGGGGGTTGGGATGGTGTAGGGGAAGAGTGCTTTAGAAAACAAATCTAGACTAATTAAAAATCTGAAAGAAAAAAAATCATTGCTAACTAAACATGTCTAATTTCTACTTAGTTACTAAAACTGGCTGGAAAATCTCAACAAAACCAAACAAAACCTGTTTTTGTTGGATGGTAGGGTTTTAATGAAATTGGGAAAAAAAAAGTTTTAAAATCACAAGACTTACAGTTTCCATAAATCCTTCATTTGAAGGCAGAGCTATTAAAAATAAATGCAAAATTTTCTATAACAACAACAGCCCCCAAGGTATTTCCCTTTTCACAGCATGAGCTCAAATTCATGGCATAGGACAATTATACTAGATAGAAAAATCCAAAATGTAGGATATGACTCAGATGTGTTGTATCTATTATTCCTTACTTCTGACATTTCTCCAGTTCCCACCTATAACTGCTTTTAAGGCTGTAGAAGTCCTGATTCAATTTACGTGTCTTCACTGCCATACCTAATTTACACATATAATCAGCTCATTCTCTGTATACAGACTGTGCCTCCTTGAGAGAGGGAACTCACCAGCTCACCAGTAATACACTGGAGGTCTGATTCATTCTTTAAAATGAGACTTTTTCTCCTGACTAGGTATATCAAGAGCCTGTTTCCTAAGCTAGGCTGTTGTTTAGCGGACATGATTCTGCAGTTTGTTTTTTTTTCCCAGGCTGTCAGGGAGCACAGACCTTGCGGGAGAGCTCATCCTCACATACGTTTGGTTCAGTTCTGCAGCCAGACACACTATCTGGGGAGCGTAGACTTTGTTCGTGACACAGATGATCTTCCTTACTCCACTATGCTTTAATTATACGTGCAGTTCACCGACCTCAAGATGACAAGAACACCTGAAACCAATGGCATTTTCAAATAAATGTGATATTTGTAAGGGATGGAGGCTATTCTTCCAAAAAATCTAAGTTAGACTGAACAAGAGGTACAAAACAGCAAGGTAAGAATGAAAAGCTTAGGCCCAAACTATTTATATTTAAGACAAGCTTGCAAGTATTTGTACATGTATCCAAGATCTTTTAAAGATATTATGCTCATTTTTAACTCCCGCTATAAGCAAAGAAAGATGTGATTGTCTGATCTTCTTTCATGAACTGGAATTACTAAAGCATTTGTGCAGCCTCAGGTGAGGTTAAAAAATGAGTACTGCAGGCCATGCAAGTAAATTAAATTCATTTCTGGATTTTTTTTTTACAGGATTCAACTTATTTTGATTCACTGGGAACTTCTGATTTTCTCTCTCTCATCTTGCTACCAAGAAAAACTTCAGAAACCTTATGGTTTCCCTGTCATTTTAGTTAGATCACGTCTTGGCTACGGAAAGATGAAGGCAGTAGTCTTTGTTTGTTTACTTGTGATGGTTAATTAGGACAGCATCCCATAACTTGTCAGTAATAAAGAACAGGATTTATTCTTCCTCTCTAAAACTACAGCTCATCACACTAACTGTTTCAATGTACAGAAGTTTTTATCAGTGTTATTTGAGCTTCAAAACCTATGCAAAGAGGACCACCACAAAAAGTTTGAACTCAGTTCCAGTACAAACTCTTATCAGCTTCAAGAGCACCTTGCCTTTGTCAACTTTTGGAAATAAAGGTATGTGAAATATAGGTCAATTATTATCTGGCTTTAACAACAAAGCTATACTTCTATTTTGCACTGAATGAAAAAAAGGGTTTCTAAACTCTTTTGAAATACTAATATTGTCAAGGGGAATACTTTATTTTATGAAACTTAATATTTATGAAAATGTTTGTTTTATAATGTGGCCCCAATATCAAGCTTCTGGAAACAGCACCACATTAGGGCCAATGCGCTTTTTGTGGATGCAAATAGTCTGAGATAAAAGAGATGTCATTTTAATGCTAGGGCTATAGACATCCCAATGACACTGAGCAACTCACAGACAGCAGAGAAACATGGCGTGCCTCTTTTTAAATGCATAGCCTCATAAGTAACATGTGCAAATGTGAATAACAAATATCACTTTCTCCCTCAAATACTCATCAACTGATTTGCAGTCAGAAAACACGTCTCCTACACCTATAAAAGCAAAGTGTTATATTGCCCCTGTGCACACTCTCACACTTCGCACATGTAGTCTGGGTTATTGAAAGTCAAGGAAACAGATCCAGTCATAATTCCCCTGTGAATGTCAGGCCAGATGGTTTATGTCTCCACAGCTGTGAAAATCTGCCTTTATAAGGCAGTTGTAAGGAGTACCTGCATGTACATCCTTTTCCAACTAATGCTCAAAGAGGGGCTCAGTGAATAAAGCAGCAGTTCACCATGAATGACACCGTGATGCCCTCTGTACTTGCTGAGGGCTTGCAAACCCCACTCCACATCTGCCCCCAAGTGGGACTGCTTGGGACAAATCTTATCAGAAACCTCTCCAGATCTTCTTCGTAGTAGCTTTTGAGGTAGCTCCCTTTAACCTATTTGGAAAGAACATTTTGCAATTAATTTTTAGAGTTAATTGCAGCACATGCTCAGTAACACTCAGATAAAACATTGCACCTCCAAAGCTCCCTTGACTCTGCTTGACAGTCCCAGCACAGCTCCACAATTCAGCTATAATTCACCAGGAGCCACAGCTTTATGATAAGATCGGTCTACATTTCAATGAACCTTGACCAAGCTTTCTGCAATATGCTATGGTTTATGACTGAGAAGAATTGGTGACCATAGCTGAGTTTTGATGCAAGTTTCTGAGTTTTCATACTGGGCCCTGAGACTAAAATCCTCAGTGCTTCTTGAAAGCTGAGATAGCAGTGTTTCTACTACAGCTACTGTTTCTTGTAGCACATAAAAGAGACCTAATGTCAGCAGGGTGCCTTCTGAGGTGCTATGGATTAGAATAAGCCAAGTGCCCATTTCATCACACAATGGAAAAACATTTTCCATACATCTCCACAACGTGTTTTTACCTTACTTGATTGCCATTCAACAGAAGCACTGATGACAGCTTAAAATAAGGTTGTTTTTCTCTACTGAAGGCCTCAGAAAGAATGAACCACACAGAATATTAGGAGAAGAAATAGTAAGTAAACATATCAGATGGGAGAAAGTCAAGACATTTGAGATTTTGAATGCTGCAATATTATGATTTAAAACTAACAGTGAAGTAGCTCTGTCTTATCAGGGGCAAACTTTCCTCTGGACAAATCAGTCTGTCAGTATGCATCCTGCTCACCTCTCTTGCTCTGCACTTGTGTGTGTATAATTGCTGTGGCAAAAATCTCGCATTTATACCTGAAGTATTACCTCTTGTGGATTATTTTACTTTCACAGTCATAAAGAGAAGATCTGATGGGTCACAGTGTGAGGTTTCTTAGCTTGTTAAGTACTGATGTATTAAATTCTTACAGAAGAGTAGCAAAATAATTTTTCTCTATCACATCAGTGTTCAATTTGGTCTAGAAATTTCAAGTAATTTCAAGTCTACTGAACATTTTTCCTCCAAATTCAGAAACCTCCTAGCAATTTTATATCATTGATCACTCCTTTGCAAATTTTTTCTTATGCATCTACTCCATGCAGGAATGCAGCCTTTTACCACTTCCATTATTTTTTTCATTCCAATTTTCTACAGTGAAAGAGTACTCTGACTGTCCAGTCTGCTCAGTCAAGCAGTCAAGCTCTCATAACAGCTGACAAAAAGGTCACTTTGCTAGCATTTTGTTATTCAGTGTCTATTCTAAGTCTTGATTTTTAACTCAACACTAAAACAAGTCATTTTGTGTTCTGGAGGCCTCAAATGTTGTCAAACTGCTTTTGGAGTGATTAGAATAATTATTTTGAAGGTGATAGTTGAGACTCTTTGCATGTACTGAAAATACTGAATTGTTGTTATTCTGATGTCTGCCCGTGGAAAAATGTACATGCTCTCTTCTTCCTTTCATATTCTAGATACAGATTAAGGTAAAAATAAAATGGAAGGAGCTACTTTTATTAAGTAAAATCAAAGCTCCCCATAGGGAACGAGAGTTTATTCAGAACTGTAGTCTTATAAAGCAATCTCACAGTATTTTTCACAGAAGTAAGGTGTTACCCTCCACCACTTTGGCCAGCTTCCTGGTCTTGTTGCTGATGTATTTTTACAAGCTGTTTCTTAATTCACTTTCTATGATAAAGTCAGTCTTCACTGCCCTTTCCAAACTACATTGTAGTACTGTAATTAGGCTGTTAAACAATTGCAACATGATCTCCTCAGGCAAGGTGCACAGAAGATCAACAGTCCAATCTGTGCTTATCATCTTGCATATCATGCTACGTCACTGAAGCTTTTTGCTTCTGTAGAATAGAGGTTTGCAGTAGGAGCCTGCAGGTCTTTTGGTTGTTCTTGCAGTATCATGAAAATAAACACACACTGCTAGTGCTTATTTTGATGAGAAAGGAGCTCAATCTTGCCCTCCCAGTAGGATGTCAGAGAGATAGTCCCCTCCCCACACACTTCTCCCTCAAGACATTGAGAAAAAAAACCACCAAAAACTTGTATTTTTTATTTATCATTTTAAGTAGATCACAGGTAGCCTAAAGCTCAATTTATCTCAGATTATTCAAGCTGAAGTAGGTTTTACAGCTTCTCAGGGTACTATGACATACTCACATATGGCTCTTCACTGTGAAGCACTGCAGATTTCTTCCCAGAACTCTGCCTGCACGAGTGGACTTCAGAGCACTAGAAAGGATAGTCTCTACTGGTTATATGCTGGAACAGATTCCAGCTTCTGCTTATGCAATTGTGGAAAAAGAGTGAACTGCAGACTTATTTTTAGTGGCACAGACGCACCTACTGTCTCTCATTGAGACTGGCACAAAGATACAATGGCATGTTCCCAAACTGAGACAGCATCTGTCCTCAAATGTTTTTCCTCTTTAAAACAAGAGGAACTCTTCCCTTCTTTTTCACCCTCTGTCCTTCCTACTTTTAAGGCTGGGAAAGGTCAGCACATGAGCTCGTGCAGCCTACAAATCTAAGCAATATTCGCCACAGATACTCCTCTAAAACTGGGTAAAAGCAGCAGCCAATGCAAGGTTTCAGGTTAGATACCCTCATTCAGCTTGGAGTCGAGAAAGAGAACTTCCTCCACCTGTAAAGGTTTTCGCTGAATTCAGTTTCCTCTGGGAATCTCCCCCAAGATACACGCTGTTTAAATCCACCAGCTGGGAGTCCTCCTTTCTGCTGACTTGGTACCTACAGGGTGTAGCTGCTTTCCTGAACCCTAACGGAGCCCATCCACTCTGCCACAGAGGGACATTTAGAGCAAAGGCATTTCAACTATGGTCCCAAAACACTAAGATTTTGGTTCAGATTTGCATTAAAAAAAGCAAGAATGGGACAGTGGGGTTCAGCAGTGTTATCTGACCAGGAAACAGCAAACAATACCTTTATTTAATACAGGCATCATAAATTGTGTTGGCAGCAATGGATCCATTTATTTGGCTTTGCTTTTACCAAAACTTAAGTCAATTTTAAAGAAAAGAATCATTACAGACAAGGAAAGAAATAGCAAATGGAACAAGACACACTGTGAATTTGCCAGTGTTAGATAAGACTAGATGGATTTCTTTCTCTGTTGAGATAATTAGTTTTCACACAGGGAAACATATGGCTGATCTAACCTATCTGAACATCAGAAAATTATTTAAATTGCTACCACATAGGAAGTTATTAATTAAACCGGAGAAGATAGGGAAGACCTAGGAGAATTGTAAGCTGCAAGAAACTGGCTAAAGAGGGTGGATTGGAAGGGAGTACCAAGCTGGAAGGAAACAAGGCAGGCAGTTCCTCAGCAATTGGTCTTTTGGTCTCATCTTACATAATGTTCTTGTTAGTATTTGGAGCACGCTGGTGAAGTTTGCTGACCCTATGAAGTTGGGAGGCAAAACAGAGATGTGATAGAATTAGACAATTGTATTGGAAGAAATGGATGACCTTGCAGGCTGAAGTAATAGGAATTGTATGAGTGAATGTCATTCCACACAGAAATCTTGTTCATTTCAGGACAGACAGCAAAAACTTCTGCTTTGAGGGATGCATATCAACTAGAAATTATGGGAGAGGAGAAAGATCCAGTTGTTTCCAAGTGTGGGATAGTAACTGTCCTCTCTGATGATTAAGAAAAGCATTTCTGTAATACTGCCATAGTAAGCCATCTTTGCAGGAGAGAGATTTTCCTGCCAGGCCTTTTCCACACACTTGGGGAAGAAGCACATTAGGGGGCTGGCATTAAACCACCATGACAGGGCACTGTGATGAATGGAGCAGCTCATACCTTTGCAAAGTCATTCTCTCAGGTTCCTGAAAATGCAAGCAGACATAGCACCCCAGTGCCACTACTATACTGATGACACTCAGCTTTTAGATCTTTCTCAGTGACCATGTTAGAGACTATTTAAAAAGAAAGAAATCAGATTCTTGGGAACAAGATGTCAGTGAGAAAGAAGTGCCAATATACCATTCTGTGTTAGATCAGCTGAATATGAGCCTGCAATGAAATCACATCCAAATATCTTATACATCTGGCCAGTATGCTTACCTTGGAATTAGTTCTTCTTGGGCTCCTATTTTTTTTATTTGTCCTGCCTAAACTCAGCTTGAATAAAAGCACAGAATGTCAAAGAAAGGCAAACTGCAAGCCAAGATTTTATAAGTTATTAAAGATAAGGGATGTCACAGCAGAAGTCCTGGCTCTGTACTTTATAAGGCTGTCACATTAAACTTTATGAAGGGCCAGTCTGAAATTGGGGAACACATATATTCTGAAATGAACTTCCAAAAAACAACAAAAAAATTGCTGTTTCCAAACCAAATGGAAGGTACATCTCTTGAACTTGGTCTCTTGTAGCATAATCACATGGTAATGCAAGTATTAATTCAAGTAATCCTAAAATATCCCCCTAAAATGCAAGAGAACTTTTTCCTTCACTTCAGACCAGAGCAGGACCCATCCTTCCAAAATAAGAAGCTTCCTAAACACATTTGTGTCTCAAGGGAGGAAGTGAAAAAACAGACACTCAATAGGGATGATCACATTGCTTAATACATTATTAAAAGGGTGCTGAAGTGAAAACTATAGATTAAAAAACCTTCAGAACACAAACAGAGACTGTATTGCCACCTAGCAGAATATGTAAAAATGGATAAGATTGACTAAAATATCTTTTAAAGATTAGTGAGGAAAAGCTCTTGATTTCCTAACAGAAGGAAAAACCTGAATTATTAATGAAGCTGGGATACTGACTGCTGTCGAAATTGAAAGCAGGCCTGCAAACTCAGACATCTGGCCCTGAGCATGGCTGCGCTCCAGCTTTGGGAGAAGACAAGAAGAGAAGCTCTGGCAAACAGACAAATACACCTTTCATTGTAAGTACTTCCATCACAGTAGAGGATCAAAAGTTCCCCAGTTCTGTCTATCCCAGGAACACCCTGTGATGAATGTCCCATGAATTACTGCAGGTTTCAAAACACTTCACAGCTGCTAAGGGATGGACTCTGGTGAACTGATCAATTAATGAAAAGATTAATCTGGTTCATAACAAGCATTCTTAAAAAAAAAAAAAAAAAAAAAAGAAAAAGCTAGAGAAAGACCACAGTGCTTGATTACCAAACCATTTATCTGTTATACACACTTTTCCTAAAATTCCTGTTCAAATTTGTAATTTTAGCAGATCTGAGCCAATAGCAGGTTGTTCAGGCACGGTAGAGCTGAGCTCTGCTCCTTCATCTGCTGCAAGCCAGCTTTGCAAGCAACTGGACATTATGTCTCTGGATGCCAGATGAGTACAGCTCTCTGGACAACAGACTGCTGGAGTGGCAAAGCAGCCTACCGCTCACTGTCTGCTTTGTCACTGTGATAGCCCTAGGCAGCAAGGCTGGTATCACCCCTATTGCCAAGGAAGGGCTCAGGACTTGTGGGTCAGGTTGTTGCTCAGGTCTGTAGCAGCAGTAAACTCTTCCCTTCCCACATCCCTTCCTCCTTTGGCCTTGGAAGGAGCAGTAGGGCTAGATCTCCCAGCACCTCCTGCAGCCACCTTCCATCTCAGCTCTGCTCCTCTCTAACCCCCTGCATCCCCATCCTCTTCCTACAGCAGCAGTGATCTGGTCCCTGTCCCACATCCTTGTGGTAGCAAAATTCAGTTTTGCCTGCTCTCTAAAAGTCCAAATGAGTGCTGAACACTGTAGGGCCTACAGGGTTTGGTATTGAGGACTAGTATTGGTATAGTTTAATGACCTTTTGCATTTCAAAGAAAAAGGCATAACTTTCTGAACATAGAGAATGATACAGCGAGATTGAGTCTTAGTGAAAGACTGCAGGACTCAGATATTCCTGGCATAAGGAAGACCTGAGTCAGAGAAGCAGCAGTTGTTGGTCCCAAAGGAGCTGGCACCTCCTCTGTGAGCTTTGTCATGGTCACCTGTGAGTAGCCCAGATATGAATGGGAGTGCACTTTGGGTTAGAAAAGCCAGAGGTTTCAGAGCCCAAACCACTGCTGCTCTCTGTAGGGCCACAGGGCAGGAAGGGCAAGTTTTCTTTGGTGTCCCATAGAGAAAAAAAAAAAAGGTGCATTTCTGGTTATTAAAAATTATAGGGAGAGAACCAGCCTTACAGCAAGATACCGAGAACCTACAGCATTCCTTAAATGACTGAAAAGGTTGAGGGTAGTCGGTAACTTCAGTTTTCAATAAGGGAGTTTCTCTTCTTTGGGCTTGGTGACAGTGCTCAGTTCCAGAAGCGGAAAGCCTCTGGAGCCCAAGTCACTGCTGCTGAGGCTCTCAAGGGCAAATAAGCAGCATAAGGATTGGTACGAACTTGCACTCATACAGGACTTAAGTTATTTAGTGGTGGTCCCATGACAGATTATGTGTATCTAGGGTCTGAACTACTGATTTGAGCATGACTGTATTACTATTTCGAATGTCTTGTGCCAATTTACACAGAAAGAAAGAAAATATAGTCAAGCTCTAAGGTCATTTCACTAAGGTTCCCCCCACCCAGTTGTGGTACCTCCTTCCACTTCTTGGTTATTCACTTAGTGCACACCATGACTTGAAAGCTTAGGGAAAAAATGGCATGTAGAAAACTTAAGGTTTCTGCAAACCCAAAAAAATTTGCAAGGCATTTGCACTGTTCCTGAGATTATGAAAGAGTTGCTGGTCATTACATGTGGTCATTAGGAGAAAAACAGTCAGTGAAAAACTGCAGTAGGGGAAAAACACAAAAGTTGAATATCAACAAAATGAACAAAGAACAGTGTACGAATTCTGTCTCTAATCCTCTGCAAGGTAAACACGTTGAATAGATACATTTGACAGATACGCTTTACTAAGTTGTCGTTAATCTAAACAGAGCAACTAATGTCAGGGTTGGGTCTCAGAACCAACAGTTTCAGCTTCACAGGCTGGATTACAGTTGTAAAAGGTGGCACAAGTTGTACAACTACCAGCTGTACAAAGTAGTGCAGAATAAATCTGAACTGTGCCAGCTCACAGTCAGAATTCTGATCAGAATGAGGTTAAAAACTAGAATTAAAGACAAATTAAACTTGTGCTTAAATTTCACGGAGCATGTTGAAAACTAAAACATACTGAAATGGCTCCTCTTCACATAGAGCTGAGAAAGTTGCATTCTTTCCATACACAGACACATAAACTATAACCAACACACATACAGAACAATACACCACAGTCAATGTAAGTAAATGCTGATTTTAAGAACCCAGGCTTTTCCGATGCTTCTGAAAATCCCAATTAGCATCTACTTTCCTGTCTACACAGCATCAGGACTTCGAAAAATCTGACCCCACACCTCATTTGGGACTTAAGTACTTTGAAAATTTTACCTCTCAGCAGCACGTATCAAATCCAGACCTTCCTTCCAATCCTATTGTTGAAGGTTTCACAGAAATCCTGGTATCACTGTCATTTATGATCACATTTGGCTTGAACTGAGCTTTTGATTTTCCCTGTGGCTTGGCAGCAGAGCTCAAGCAGCACAACAAGGACTGCAAAGCTGATACATGTGAATAGACGTTTTTAGGAAAGGGATAAGAATACCTTACAATTCAATAGCACACTTACCTGGATCTGGGATTTTGATTATACTGAGACGCCAAGTGATGCGAAACACAATTCATTTCTGTTCTTTCCCCTCAGAGACCTGCACTGTATGAGTGAGATTATAGAAAAAGGCTCAGTGTGTGAATCATTTATTTGAAGGATATCATTAGCAACTTGCTGTGTTCTCAGTCAACTGCCTGTTCCTATCCACCTCAGTACTTGTTAAGGATCGTATATTGGTTTCATTTTCTAATATTCTTTTCTGTAGTTGTCTGTAGGAAACAAATTTGCCATGCATATTAGCCAGATTCTTCAGCATTAATACACATTATATCCAACTTCTTTTTTACGTGGAGTGTGACAACAGTCTTTTCTTCTCCTCCACACTCTTTCTGGGGGGCAAGACAATTCCTTAGCTTAACTGGATGTAATCTGTGCTTCATGATAATTCTAATGCACAAGAAAGACCTTGTACTATGAACAGTAGATAAGAGGGCTTTTCTCGCAAGATTGGTCAGCATTGTTTTTTAACACAGTAGTAATATCCAGACTCTTTTTGGGTGAGTTCAACCATAAACAAGTTATTTTTCAAAACAGATTTCCACCCCCCTCTCCCCCTTTTCTGTTCTTGAGCAGATGCAGAGTCCTAACACATTCGTGTTTTGGTTGCTGATACATAGAGCTTGGTAGTACATTACTATATTAAATAGAAAATGGGTAGCAACTCTTTAAACAGATTACAATTCCTCTGCCCTGCTTACAATCTTTTTTTAATTTTAAACAGAAACCACCAAATATAAGATAAAAGCAGTGTACAAGGGCAGCAAGACCTTGCATATTCGCACATGGTTCATTTCTGGGTGTCTTGCTACAGTGAGAACTGCAACAAAAATATCACCATAAACCCTAAAAGAAAGTATATGTCTAGAGCATGATAGCACTCAGCTCTCTCAAGGCAATGTACTTTTCAGGATCAGAAAAAGATCATGAAGAGGGAAGCTGTAAGTCCTGAATATACAGCTGCTCTGAAGTTAACACCAGCCATTTAGGCTTGTATTACTGAGGCTGCTATCCAGTCCATACTTGGAGAGTTTACTACCAGCATACCTTAGTAGTAGTAAATGGCAGGTGAGATGGCAACTGGGCTTAGCTAAGCAGGTTTGAAATTCTGCTGAGAATCTCACCCTATCAGGAGGTGTAGCAGTACAAGCAGCACATGCCCAGGCGTATTGCAAAAGTTTCTCTGCTGCTGGAGAAAGTCAAACTTGTATATAGACACTTACGTAGCCATTTGAATACTTGCAATATATCTACAGAAAGCTCTAACATTTTGTATACTAAGACTTATTTGAATGTATGACAGGTTGCTTAGCTGGCCTTGTACCAATACAGATGCATACAGTCTTAGAAAGAGCATGGTTTCTGCACACAGATCACAAAAAAACTTAACAAGCAGCAAAGGAGTTTAGCAAGGGTGTGATAAATGTGATGATATCATCATAGTGCTGTTCATCTAGTATTGCCTCTATCATTTACAATGCACGCATTTCCAATACACAGATATTGCATGATTATGTTTAACATCATGTTATTTGGCATATTTTTCTTCTATTTATGAAGAAAGGTGGGAGGAGAATAGAGTACTTCAGAGGAAGAGAAATACAAATTTTCTGGAAATGTTTATGAAAGTTTTTGTATCTCAATATCTTCTCTGTGAAGTGGTGAGATGAACAAAGGGTTCTCTTCATATACTTCATGACTGCAAAAAGAGTTGTTTAGCTTTAAACAAGTCTCTCCAAAAACAATAAATGGATTTCAGTTTATCCAATTGTAACAACATTAGCTTTTACGAACATGCTATTTTCCTGAATTATTATTGTATTGGATTGGAGAAAGGAAAACCAAATAGATGTGTCACACAGTACAGAAAGAAGAAAATAACACTCTAGGGGCTGCAATTCAAGAGGCCTGGTGTTGTTTTTGGACTTCCGAAGAAGGAAGAAACATATGCTTGTGCAGAAAAGCCCAGTTGCAGACACATTCTCCACGAGCCTGATGCCAGGATGCGCATTCCCTCTGGGAGAAGGGGGCATTCAGGATCAGCTCTATCCTACAAAAACATTTCTGCTATCAGTAGACACTATGGAGGGCCATTAAATGTCTGTTTCAGTTGCACAGTGGACTAGATAGAAGTTGAAGCTCTTCCAATTGCCTTTGCTTTTTGGACTGAAGGATCAAGCCTGAACATTTCTGGCAAATACAGAAAAAAAGAAACATTGTTTATTTAATACAGCTCTGCAAACAAGCTGTGGATCATTCATCACAGCTTCAGTTTAATGTCATATACATGTATTAATTCCATCTGTGATGGGCTTAAAAAAAAAAAAATGGAGACACCGCAAAATGAAGATGAGTGAGTTTGTATGTACCAACTGAAGTGAATTTAAGGAGGAACTAGATTTGTTCTATAAAACTGTTGGGGGGAAGCCCTCCCCCAGAAAATCCCAACCTCTCTTGACCTCCTTTCTCCCTATATATGATTTGAGCCAGTTTAGTAGTGCAATTGTTAATATTGACTGTGGGGCTGCTTATATTGCTTATTACCAGAAGATAGTACATCTCAAAACACTCATCTGTACCCTGTCACTTAAACAGATAGCTCTTCCTTTGGGAAAATTCGGTGGAGGAAGATGTCTCTCAATGTCTATAGCAAAACAACCATTATCTTCATCTGGGGCAGGATTTCAACAGCTGTCTACCTCTTGACCTTAACTAGCCAAGACAAGGTCAACTCACAACTTCAACTAGCCTTTGGACAAAGAAGTTTATCATATAGCATTTTGTATAAAATAACAGTTACAAAGACACAATGCATAACAGAAGAGGGAACAGAAATCCAACTCAGACAGACACCTTGCACGGAAAAAGCACTGTCATCTTTGTTGGACTGGTGAATACAGAGTCTGAAGTTGTGCTGAACCTTAGCTCCAACTGTGAAAATTTTTTGCCTTTGGGTGGCAGTGTTTAAGGTATTTCCAAGTCTAACAGCATCTTTCCCATTGAGTGTAAGTGCCAAAAGCCCCACCAGGCTGAAGCGTGACCACTAGGAACGAATCCTGGTAGGAACATCTGGGAATCCTAAGTGGTCTTTGACTGCTGGTGCAAGAGAAATGAACAGCAAGTTCAGCAGAAAACTGCACAAGGTGTCTGCCCATGTGCATGCATATGCACACAGATGTATAAATACCTTTAGACTACAGTTCACCTTATTCATGACATACCTGTTTAAAAGTGTTACTATGTTAGTATCATATTTCTTGATGATAGGGCTAATTTATCAGTAAACAGTCTGCAAATCAAGTCAAGCTGGGGACTTGTGGTCCTAGTGCTAATCCCAGCAAGCTCCCAGATTGCTTCCAATTAGGAAAAATGTTGTTAGTTTGGGAACACAGGATCTAAAAGGCTCAAATATGAGAGGACCTGAACACTGCCTCTCATTGATTGATTAGAAGAGAGTGCTTGCCAGATGAAAGAAGTCTGACTCTGTCCGTATTGAGCCGTCCAGTCAAAAAAACCCTTGAGCCATAAAAGCAGCTTTGTAGAGTTCCACATCAAAATGTTATAATTCCTCCCCAGTTTTCACTTTTTTGTATTGAGAACACATGGGGATATATTTCCATTATTAATTAATTTGAAATAAATACTTGAAAAGAAGCTTTTCTTTAAGTAACAACCTTAAATGGTACATAGTTTAATAAGCACAACAAATAACATAATGGCGTGCTTGCACTACCTGTTGTCCAGAAGCGAAACTCAAGGAGATTGTTATTATTCTTACACTGTACTCTAGTTATATATGCCATATTTGTGTTGCACCAATAAAGGAAGTTAAACCTAGAACAATTAGGAGTTTAATATGCCACAAAAAAGTTGCCCTCTTCCCTAAAAAGTACAGAAGGTAATATGCACACATTCTTGTATTACATAAATATGAATAGAGTAGTATAGATGAGCCAACTTCAAAACATTATTGAAAAAACTAACTTGTTCATCAACTTAATTTTTTTCCCATGAATTTCACAGAATCACAGAATCACAGAATCACAGAATGTTAGGGATTGGAAGGGACCTCGAAAGATCATCTAGTCCAATCCCCCTGCCGGGGCAGGATTGCCTAGACCATATCACACAGGAACGCGTCCAGGCGGGTTTTGAATGTCTCCAGAGAAGGAGACTCCACAACCTCTCTGGGCAGCCTGTTCCAGTGTTCAGTCACCCTTACAGTAAAGAAGTTTTTCCTCAAATTTAAGTGGAACCTCCTGTGCTCCAGCTTGCACCCATTGCCCCTTGTCCTGTCAAGGGATGTCACTGAGAAGAGCCTGGCTCCATCCTCTTGACACTTGCCCTTTACATATTTATAAACATTAATGAGGTCACCCCTCAGTCTCCTCTTCTCTAAGCTAAAGAGACCCAGCTCCCTCAGCCTCTCCTCATAAGGGAGATGTTCCACTCCCTTAATCATCTTCGTGGCTCTGCGCTGAACTCTCTCTAGCAGTTCCCTGTCCTTCTTGAACTGAGGGGCCCAGAACTGGACACAATACTCCAGATGCTGCCTCACCAGGGCAGAGTAGAGGGGGAGGAGAACCTCTCTCGACCTGCTGACCACACCCCTTCTAATACAGCCCAGGATGCCATTGGCCTTCTTGGCCACAAGGGCACACTGCTGGCTCATGGTCATCCTGCTGTCCACTAGGACCCCCAGGTCCCTTTCCCCTACGCTGGTCTCCAACAGCTCTGTCCCCAACTTGTACTGGTACATGGGGTTGTTCTTGCCCAGATGCAGGACTCTACACTTGCCCTTGTTATATTTCATTAAATTTCTTAAAACCCTTTCTTTTTACTTGAGTTCCCTATCTCCCGCAAGCCATGTACCAGAGGTCAACTGTAGTGACTTGTGAAAGTTTTCGGTCACAAAAATCAAAGTTGTTGCATTAGGCAATAAAAAGTCTGTTGCTTGAAATCAATGATGTGCACTTCACCAGATCATGACTATAGCTAGTAACAGCTAGAACACCTATGCCTCTCTCCATACAGAGTTATTTTCATTGGCTTTCAGGTTCTCTTGGTTTTGCCCCAGAGCAGCTCTGCAAGAGTGTTCCAGGACCACAAACAGTTGCTATTTAACAGGGACTCTGAGCCAGTCAAAGCATGAATGCAAGCACTGTGACTTACAATGAGGTGAAGTTTTCCAAGAAAAATTTTCCTAATAGGCAAAGAGTCTGGGAGCAAACGGATGCTCTGTACAGCTTAATTACATTGCCTTAGAGCGAATGGTTTCCGGGCTGTTTTCACAGGCCAGGCTGAAGCTGCACCCTGGCCTGTCTCATAGGCTACGCTGTGATGCCGCATCAGTTTGCCAGGCGGTAACGCTGCACTGCGATGGAGCACAACAGCAACACATCGCTGGAGCCATCAGCCCTACTCTCAGTGCAGCAATGTCATATATTAACTCTGGGACAAGCAACCCCCTCATGGAGGAAAATGCAGGAAACAAGCCTGTGTGCCAGGCAGCTTCAATAGGTAACTGCAGGCAGAAAGAACAAAGATGCTATTTTAGTTACTAATTTAGAAGTCATCTGGCAAAAAATTGTACCTGGCCAATGGGGATATGTTTCGCTTACACTTAGGCTGGAAATGTTCCCATTAGACTCTAAATCCTGAAGACTGGCTGTTTCTTGTTTCAATAGAGTGATCAAGAAGGAGCCTGAAACTCTAAAAGCATATTTTCCTTCCCCTCTCATTACTCTCAGATTGCATCTCCAGTATGCATATTAAATATAATGTGCTTTTAGATGCTGATGTAAAAGTTATTTTGTCGGTGGGTGTTTTGTGAACTTGATTAGCTTTATACTGTGTCTGGACTCAGACTAGCCAAATCTTGTTCACCTTTTTGAAGATCCTCTGAATTTGACAGGAATTAACTTGTGAAAAGTGACTAAATAAGACAGAATTTATTCACATCAAATATATCAAGCAGTGCATGGAAAATTAAAGGTCTTTATTGCAAACCTTTTTGTGTCTTCTCAACTGTCTTGCACTTGTGACACCAATTATTTAGTTAAAATTGGAATTTTAAAATATAATTTAGAATTTTATTGTCAGTTCATAAAGTCTACTCTCTTTTCAGGTCTGACTCATTCTTTCCACTTAGTAATAATCTTGCAAGAGTGACTTGAGTTGCAACCAAAATACAATTTAATTTACATGTAAATTAAATTAAGTATAATTATGTTTCATAATTATCACTTGCAACTGAAAATGAGTCTTTCAGAAACTCAATAGAAATAATTTCTCAGCAATTTCTTCTTTGTAATTGAGAGAGACTTGGTTAAAATAATAATAATAATACTAGCTAGACAGTACTTGCACATGAAATATCATCTGCAGCACAGTAATTTAACTCACACCATTTTACACTTGCCATTCTGCTTTTGATGTTTCTCGCCAGTTAGTTTGCCTCAATACTGAGATGGCTGTACACAGGAGAAGACTTCAGACATTTTGTCCTTGTTTTTTGTTTGTTTGGGGTTTTTTTTGTTTGTTTGTTTTGTTTGTTTTTTAACTCATTAGCAGTGCAGTTGGACATACCAGCCCCTACCCAACAGAACTACTTGGAAATGATCATTTGTTCCATAGCTAGGATTACTGAAATGAAGGAGGAAAAAAAGAAAAAAAAAAAAAAAAGCACCGTCTGCTGATGACTCCTCACTTCTGTTACCACTTCAGGCCACAGTGAGAGATAATCCCCAGAGCTGGCAGGTGCTTGAGGCCATTAGATTTTCATTGCTGGAAAAGGAAGACTTCCTTCATCTTTCAGGTGTTCACAGTCCTTCCTAAAGGATGTATTACTGCCATGTCAAGGGGGAAGCAGGAATCACTTTGGACACTGTAATCCCTGCTGGGAAGAGGTTGAAAATGTTTTCACCTTTCTGGACAACCAGGTGTAAGTGACAAGACTGTTAGATATATTCTGTCTCCTCCCTTTCCAACCTCCAAGCTTATTTGCTGCATTTTAACTTTAACAACACTAAACTTGAGGACAATAGGGAGAGGAAATAAAAGTATAACTGTAGAAGCAAACTATCAGGTTCCAACATTGCAGTGTCATTCAAGATGAGGGAAAGGCTGTGGATATTGTCTACCTGGACTTTAATAAAGCCTTTGACACTGTTTCCCACAAGTTATGGGATGTTTCCCATGATTTTTCCCTCAGCATCAGAGCCTCTGAATACTTGCAGTCCCTTTGGTTTGTAAGGGAGAGAAGTTTTTCCTAGTAATCCTAGTAGATACTTGCTCAAACCTTAAGTTTTGACCTCAGAAAGGCCACTCATTTGGAGAGCAGAACCTTCTTCCAGAAGCAGCTTAGCATTTTATGAAGAGAAAAATGGTGCAGTCATACATCAGAAAGCTCAGACATGATGCGTTTAAAGAAGCCAGGTATATTAATACAGGTGGACATTTTATATTCAGCAACTATTAACTGTTTGCCTGTTTATAACACTGACACAAGATGCAGCTTGTAAGGAAGTCTTTTGTGGATTATACATTGAGAGCAGTGGGCAAAGCTGTTTTTGCACAGATCAAAAGTAAAAAGATGGCATAGCATTACACCACGCCTGAGCAAACAGCATGGCTTAGCTAGCAAACGAGACAAGTAGAGGTCTCTTGACCTACTTGCATAGACTAATCCTACCAGAGGATTGCTGAAGTCCTAATCCTTCAACTATACCCCTGATTTTGTGCACCCATCTTGAACGCATTTATGAGCTGGACATGTAGGCAATGAAAAAAGAAAGCCTGCTCCACAGGACAATCTGTCACATCCAAACAGAGGCATCCTCAGTGCATGGGAGGAATTGTGCATTGGAAGTAGTTTCCTCTGTGCATCAGCTACAGCTGTCCAAAATAACTTGCCTAGACTTGTTTCAGAGAACAAAGTTCACGCAAAATAAATCCTATTTCACCATATATAGTGCATCTCATAAATGAGCAGGCAAATTTAACTTCACTAAAAGTCATATTCAAGTGGCTGAAAAGACCATCACTGTTTCTCATTGGCCTATCAACATCTGCAAGCCATTACGGCATATAACACAAAATCAAACAATCTCACTGTAAAAGAAACTATTACTTGTAATAGCATTTATGCTGCTATTAGGATTAGAGCACAGGAGAAATGGTAAGTTATGATTCTACCACCACTGAAAGAGATCAGAAAGTCTTTGTAAATTAACATCTGACCAAGGAGAAGAAAACGAGAATAAGACTGTGATTGCAAAGTTTTCTATGAATGCCTACACACTGTATTATATAATGTAGTGTATGTACATGGAAGTGCTGGCCATATTATGTCAAGACTCATTTACAGGGAACAATCACATTCCCTCTTCTCAGATGGCAGCAGTAGCTGGAGGGACTCAGGCATATTTGCTTTGGTTTGGGCTCTACTCTCAGAGGGGTGCCCACAGTGGGTGTCCTCTGCATGACACCCTGCCTGCTACTCTGGTCACAATACAACACAGTATTAAATGCTGGTTCAAATACTCAATGTTAGAAATTCTATTTTAGTGTAAGAGAAGAGCTTGCTGGATAAAATTGAACTAAAATGCCTCAACCTTATGGCAAATAAATTGTGTTTTGACCTTCCCAAGATTAAGCATTTCAACAAAATCCAAAAAAAAAAAAGTTGTTTTTGATAAATGAACATTTTTGGGCTTGTTTTGTGACACATTCTGACCACTTTTAGTGCATAGACAGGGCGCAAAGCTCCCTGCTAATGGGCCAGTAGGATCAAAGCATTAGATGTAAAACCTGTCACTGCCAGGAAGATAACAGCATGTCTTCCTTTACTCATCTCGTTACTAGACATTTTTCTCATCTTTCACAGGAAGACAAGGATATATGCGTAGTACATAAGAATGTGCCCACAAGTCAGCTGTACTCATAGCATTAGGAAAACAGATATACAATGATGGGTTTTTAATTACTTTTAATAATTACATTTAAAACTCAGATGCAACTCTTCTGGTCTTTTAATCAGCCTTAAAGATGTAACGGTACAGGACTGTGCTGGTTCAAATACATGGCAATATTTCATGATGCTCACATGCAGAGAGCTGTTACCAGCAGATAATATTGCCTGTGTTTCTTAGTAACTGATAAAATTGTTATTCTATAAACAGGAAGCCTCACCAAGTGGCCTTAGCTTTATGCTAAGATCCCCCTAAAGATATGCTCCAAGACATGCCATATACAACCAGAGGAAACAAAGGTCAGGTTAGACCACTACTCTCCCGAATTGCTTGTTTTAGAAAGACACAATCAAATAACTTCAAAGCAAATGATGCAGTTAGGGATTAAAATAATTTCTTGTGTATTTTTAAATTCTCACACTTATCTTTTCCTTTTTACTGAAGGCCTGCTTGGTGCTTAGCAACTACAAGCTATCTGAAATGTTCATTGCAGTCACTGCCATCCAATGAGAGACTTATAGAAAAACATCAAAAGGTTATGGAACAAGCTCATCAGGAACTCGTTTACTATATGAAGTCATAAAAATGATCCAGAACTAGCCAATTCATCCCTTGTGGTGCTACTGATTCAGAACACAACACAAATTCCCTTTTATTCATGTGTATGTATATTTTATATATACATAAAATATATGTGTATACATATGGTTTGGGTTTTTTTTCAGCGTTCAGTGAGTGCACAAAGGACCTAAGTGAGTACATAACTATTGCTGATACCTAGAACAAATCTCAAGGTAAAAAAAAAGCAAGGAATCCCTGACCTGATCACTCAGAGCTGAAAAAATGAAATCTTCTTCCTCACAGCAGAAAAACTACTTGCAAAAAGTCAGTACTCTATATAATATTAAAGAAAAACTCGTTAAATACTAGGTATAGCTAAAACAATTACATTCATACACTCAAAGCTGTGTAAAGCCACTATATTGAAAGTGTGGGGCCAATAAATACCACCTACTGAGAAATTCTTGTGAAAGGGAGCAAAAGGAGTTCAATATTGCTATGGTACATTAACAGAGTCAGCCCTCAGAAAGCTGAAGAGGTGTGTCCAAATAAGCTGAATAAAAAGGATCATGAACTCCTGCTGATTAAAACCTAAATACACAGTGGAGCAGACAAAAAATATTTTGAGGCACAATTGATAAAAGGTATCAGTACTAAATCTACTTTTAAGTACACGAGGAGCAGAAAACCTGTCAAAGACTACAAAGAGTCAATTGATCATAATGTAAGAGCAGAAACCTATGAAGAGAAGGTTCATTATTTCTTGCACTGCTGTTCATTCTGGGAGAAGCGAGGAAGATTCCCATGTCAAAACAAAAAAATGGTGAGGGTCTTTTGGGGGATTTTTTTTTTTTTAAATGTGCAACTCAGAGGAGCTGCCTGAAATTGAAGCGACTGTAGAATAAGTTATAGAACAAACTGACAAAATGAACTTAACAAATTGCCAAGACCAGATGGTATTCACCCAGGAGATCTAAAGGAACTCAAGAATGAAATAACTGAATTACCAATGATAAGTGTGCGGCGTCTCACTGCATCAGTACCTGAGGAACACAACCAATGTGATGTCAATTTTTAATGAACAGTTTGAAGGGAATCCCAGACCTCTTGACCTGGTGTTTGTAGTGGGCAAGTAAATTGCAACTTCAATTAAAAAACTCCAGAATTAATAGGCATCTGAATGATCAACTTCAGGAGTCAACATGGTTTTGAAGACAAGTTATGCCTTGCAAAACTACATTTTGAAGGTGGCAAGAAACTCTATGGATAAGAGTGAAAAAGCTGATAATATCTACTTAGATTTCCAAAAGGATATCTTATTAAAGTGGTAGAAACAAGCAACGACAGCACAGAAGAAGAAAGTGTTAGCATAGACAAATAATCATCAGTTGAAAGGAGTGGAACCAGAAGTTGGAAGTAAATGGTTATTTCTTGCTGACTGATGGTTCTTCCTGGACTCATGCTGGTTCTCATCCTGGTGAAGGATCTGAGAGAGGCTGAACAATACATTGAGAAAGTTTACTTATTTTGTAAATATTAAGTTATTAAGGAGGGCCAACAGAAAAACAGAAGGACCAGAGAGCTGAATGGACAATAAAGAGGCAGGGGAAATTCAGTGTAGGTGGTAATAAAGGATGCACAGAAGAAAAAGTACAATCCCAGCTTCACATATAAATGACAGCCTTTACCACTGTGCTGACCATTACCACTCAGAAGTGGTATCTTGAGACTATAACAGAAACAGGAACATAATATATAACCATATAAATGTAATAGGAAGCTCCATGAAAAAATCAGCTCAATATTTTGCAATGCTTAAAACCTTAAAGTTTAGGCACTATTAGGTGATAAACAGAGAACAAAATGAGATCATTGTTATGTCATGGTTCATTTGGATCATGAATATTATGTGCAGTGTCCTCATCTCTTGTGGGAGTCTGGAACAGATTCAGAGGTGGGAAGCAACAAAGAGTAAGGATACGGGACTGGACTGCTCAGTCACAAAAAGAGATGACCAAAGGGGGATATGGTAGAGGTCTACAAAATCATGAAGCTCATGAATATGTTAAAAAGGGATCACTTGTTTGCCCTCTTTGCCAGTAAAATAAATGAGGCATTAAAGAAAGCCATGTGGAGCCAGGTTCAGAGCAAACAAAAGGATATGGTTCATTATACAACATTCCCTAAGACAATAATAGCTGTTCCTGGGAGCATATTAAGGGTTAGCCATGTTTGCACTGTTTTCACTTTTCCACATGCCTCCATTTGTGGCCAATGTAGTAGCTAGGATAGTAAGCTGGATGGATCCTTAGTCCAGCCTGTAGTCTCTTTTCATATTAAGTTGAAGGTGCACAGCACCTCACTTCTAGATTAATTCAGATACATCTGAACTGCAGATCCAGAACAACAGCTTCTCTGGATTTCAGGATAAATATGGACACTTTTTACCACAACCGACAATTTTTCAAGAAGGGGGTATCGTGGATCTGAATACCATCTCTTCTAAACCTAAGATATTCCAGGGATCCTTGCCAGGTCAGTTTGCATATGGACTTCCTTTCAGGTCATTTTTCCACCAAAGAAAAGAGTGAGGCACTGGGTGGGGGGGGCGGAGAGGACAGGAAGGAAAAAGTAAAGAACTTCTGTATTATTTCATTGCCATAAATCTGTACTCAAATTTCTGCTACTGTTGTGTTTTGCATTCCACATATTTTTCTCTTGCCTCCCTGACTTAGTATACTGGCAAACCCTGTTGTTCAAACCCTTTGGTCTTTCCTCTCAATTGGTCTGATGGCAGCAGCCCTTCACTTGTGTATTGCTCTGCTTGAAGCCCTGAAATCCCCCTCTTTTCCCCATTGCCACATCATCTGCAGCCTCCTCAGTGCAGGAAAAGGTATGGGTATATGAAACAAGGACAAATTTGTTTCATTGGTGTTCCCTGTACGAAGGCTAGAAGAACTGGCAAATTTCAGGAATATTCTAGTATTTGTAGACCTGAAATACTAGGAAGACATGTTTCTAGGATCAACATCTATTTCATGAACTATGTTTTCAATCTCCTGCTGTCTCTTGCATTTCATGTATGCATAGGGGAACTCTACCAATGATATATAGATAGTGTGCAGCCTACTCACCTTTTCAGTTGAGTATATTTCTGGCTTGCCTTTTTCTGTCAACTCCTAAAGTGGCCAAAGGCTTACCTGAGACTATGCACTGTGTAACATGTGCTATGTGCCCAAAGCTTGTGTGGCCAGGGAAAGGCTGGGTATACAGCTGTCACCCACTCCAGGAGACAGCTATGCAGCTGTGAATGGTGTGTCACTGGTACATAGTAAAGAGACAGGAGATCAGCAGTCTCAACAGTCTGAAGTTCATTTCCTTTTGTTGCAGATAAGCATTACATGATCTGTTGACATAACGGAGCCGTCTAGTACCCCTACCACCCTCCACAATCTTCTAGAAATCCCATTTATGAAATGAGTGATTCCTCCAAATCCAGTGAGAAGCTGTGGATGAGGGAAGGTGTGTTTGTCTATGATTTACACTTTCCAGTGGTTTTGGCAACAGATTTGATCCTACTGAAACCTTGACCATGATGGAGACTGTCATCTTTATGCTATTTAACAATTCCATTGCTTCCTTTGCAACGAAACAATAATATACGAACTTTCATAAATGGATCAAAGGGCAGCAAGATGGGTTCAGTCCAAGCTAATCAAGTAAACTTCAGGAATAACTTCACACACCACCACCATCACATTAAATAGCTGAAGTAAAGAAATACATTTTGTCTCCAGATATAAACTGTGACAAATATCCCAATAAAACTTAATAGTTGCTCCTAAAAAAAAAAAAAGCCAGTCTAGATCCTGTGCAAGGACACTACAATTTTCTCTCACCTCATTAGAGGACACTAGAAATCTTTCCCTCATTTCAGCCATATTTTTCTCAGTGCCTCTCGAACAGTGACTCGATACTAGCCCAGCTGAGCCTTCTTTCCAGCTCTCCTGTTCTCTGCTCTGGGGAAACTCCACCCAATTAATATAGCTCAGTTTATCAGCATAAGATGCCATTAAGAGTGATGAGCTTTTTGTAGTTCTTATGCAATGTAGTCTGGCATTTACTTGTACATGATGAAAAGCCCTTTTACACACCACTTGAATACAAATATTGTAGCCAAGTCATGCAGAAAATCCATACTTTTTGAGGTAGCTCAGAAATAGTATCAATTACTGGTTCACTTCTAAATTGTAAGGCTACAGGCACTTGTAGAAGTTACACTAGCCTGAGGAAAAGTGATTTACCCTATTCCCACACATGCAAATATATAAAAATAACATAATCCCACATGTAGGCAAGACATCACTCCAGTTGCTCCCACCACTACCCATAAGCAATCTGCTCTGAGCAAATCTGTTCCCTCCCTTATTCCCTGCAGTACAGAAGGGCACGTAGGCTTGGAGAAGGCTGGGAGCCCATATCTAAAATAGAGTTCAGGGACTCATGGCAAGATAGCCCCTCAAAGCCTCTTCCTAATCTTGTGGGCAGGGAATCCAAGCGAATTTCTCTTGCTGCCAGAGGTACTGCTTTGCCTATATACAAGTATACATCTTGAATTATGGGATTTTTTTTCCCTCTGCTTGAGAGCTGAAGAATCCACTTCAGCCCCACCTCTTCCCACCCCAGAGACAGCCTGGCTAATCTCAGGGCAGTCTTCACACTCTATCCTGCATCTACTGTTCGTGAATAGAAACGGGACCTCTTTGTAGATGCAGCTCCTAGTCTGTTAGTTTAAGGGGGAAAAAAAAAAGAAAAACAAAAGATTATGCTTTACCTTCTCAACAGTCAAATAAATAATATTTCTGCCAGTTTGGTTATATTAAGCAGAAATGCTGAAATGGAACTGATTCAAATAGAACTGACCATGTTACACTAGACTTCAAAATCTGTTAGCTCTGCTGTAAGCGAAAGAACCTATATATTTACCTTTGGAAGTTTTATTTTTCGCAAAGTAAACAACAGTTGGGCTATTTAATTTCAAGGAAAGTGACATTTGTTGTTATTTTTTTTTTTACATAGATTCCTGCAACAAACTGGAATTTAAAGTCAACATTTTCTTCTTGGCAAAATGGCCCTGGATACAGATGAATAAAATCTAGATTAGAATAAAATTGAGATTTACATGGAAAACATAATACCATTCCCTCTCAAAGAGCTTAAAGATTCCCAAATCAGAAGTACTCTGTGTGTAAATAGAGATTTAGGTAGGCTGGCCAAGTATCTACTCTGTTGTGGGAAAGAGTTGTAAATCTGTTAACCAGAGACTTGATGCCAGGAAAAGACATTGTCAGTGGTAGAACTGAGGACTGAGAAAGGATAGAAAAAATTTGCTTGGAGTACAAGTGAAGACTAGGTCTTTTCTAAAAATACTCCTAAAGAAAAACAACTCACCTCCACATCAGCTGGATAAGTCTTGAGACGATTGAGCATCCCTTTTCTTTGAGAACAAAATGTTTTGTGTTTTTTTGTTTTTTAAATAAAATATGTTGAGAGATTCTGGCAAGAAGTCATTCTACCGTATTAACTTTACTGTAAAGTTAATGTGAAGAGACTATAAAACCATAAAACTATGCTGAACATTAAGAAAGGTCAGGGAAACCATAATTTTGGAAAAAGCAACCCCTTCAGTAAATAAAATAATTTAAACATAATCAGGGAAAAAAAGCCATTGACTTGGCATCCTCTGTGATGAATGAGGTTCAGCTAGATCCAAACCCTTTTCTTCCGCCTGTGGAGGAAGTGTCTTGAGGTAGCATGACTTAGCCCTCTGAATAATATTGTAAATACAAAGAGCTTCCTCATTGCACCATAATTTTTGCAGCAGTGAACCACTTTGCTTCTTGTACATGTCAAAATTTCTGTCCTTGTTACCTCTTCCCAGAACTTGCCAAGTGTTTAAAAAAACAGAAACCTGTTCCTGGCCTGTTCGCTCCCCATGGCTCCCAGTGGTGCAGCACCAATGGGGTAATCACTGCTTTACCCACCTGAATCACAAGAGTTTTCACACGGAGTCTGAGGATTTCCAACTTATATTCCTGGGCACAGAGAAAAGCTTGAGAAATGTTTGGGAGCAAGTTTAAGAATTAACTCCATTGCAGTGTCTTAGCAAGGCGATAAAATGGGGTGTGATATTTATTCACCATTTCAAAGAAAACAACCCCCAGCCCCCTGTCCCAAAACTACAATCATATCCAAGTTGCTTAGCTACATTAGAGAGCCTGGACTTTATCTTTCAAAAGCTTTCTGGGCACAGCAGCACACATTTAGGTGCCTTTTCATTAAAGCAGCAAAGGTCTGTTAGGATATCTGTCCCACTGAGATTTTTTTTTTTGCCAGAGAACAATTACCTCCTGTATCTCTGAACTGTCATCCAGCCTTACAAAAACAGCCTCCTGCATGTGTCCCACAGAGTTTTCTAAGGGAATAACTCAGTGTGGGGAGGTCAAGCCATCACTTCAGTAGAGGATCAATTCACTAGAATAATTATTTTCAGACAAAGCACAGTTCATATTCGTGTCAGCTGAGATCATTGTCAGTATTACAATAGCTCCTCCTAGGATTTGCAGCCCCACTGTGCAGGACATGGTACAGAACAAGCAACATAGGAACACCACAGCATAAATAGGGTCCCTGTAAGGTCCAAGAAGCAGGGGACTGAAAATAAACAGTGCATTTTTCTTTCTTCCATCTAGGAATTAACTCTAAGTTGCATGTATTAATGAAGTATGTGATTTTAAAATGTCATACTATTGGGGTTATACTCACTAAAAGAGAAAGCAACAAGATATTAATGAGAGAGGTCACCTGCCTACACAAACAGGAATTCTGCCTGGTTTGGCCCAGTGCTATTAATGAAATCAAGACAGGAAAGACTGGAATGGCATATGGCTGACAGATGTAAGCATGTAATTTGATGGTGCAGTGGAAAGAATTACTCAGTACATCATTATCAATTTAGTATTTTCCAATTTCTTAGGAGAAAAAGACCTCACTTCTGGTTCAGCCATTTAGAAGTTAACCTTTCCATGAAGGCAATATGTGCGTGTGTTGCTTTTCAAATGTAAGCTTTATGCGTAAGTTACAGCACTATACAACAAGACGGTTAGAAAGGACTTTATGAAGTCACATAGTGTGTGCCCAGGTCCAGCTTCAGTCTTGCCATTTTTTTCTGATGTTTGTCCAACTTGTTCTTAAAGACCTCCACAGCTTCACAAGTCTAAGACAATATCTCATTATCTTTACTTTTAGATGGTTGTTTTGTTTGGGTTTGGGTTTTTTTCCTAGCACCTGATCACTACCTCTCTATTGTTGCAATTAAACCTCACTGAACAAAATGCTCAATGAACTCAGAGGTTTTTGCTCTATTTTTGAAGGGTTGAGATCCGATTATTCCTTCATGCTTTGTAAAAACAAAAAAAAAAATGCCAAAACACCCTTTCAGATGTAGAATCCAACTTGATATGTCCTTCTATTTTGAAGCTGAAACATTGATAACCATATCCAGAGAGCAGCTTATCTGGAGATAACCAATTTTTCACCCAACCCAGTTTCCTAAAGAACATGTTTCCCTAGTTAATTCACAAGAATTTAATGGGAAATAATGTCAAAAGATCTCTTTCCTTTTAGGACATCATCATGCTGTCCAGAGAGAACTCTAAGTTCGGAGATAAATACTTAATGCTCTAGCTAAGTTAACTGCAGGCTATGGAAGATGGCAAATAGACCATTCAAATGATTTTTCATTATTAAAACTTGTAGGCAGTGACCCTGCATGTCTTCTCTTTCTTGCTCTATCTTTGTTTTACAGGATGCATCTCTTGGAGGAAAGCCCAGAAAGATTATAGGATGGTGGTATACAACTAAACAGGTCCACCTCACTTTTTGGCCAATGTACTTCAGTCCAATCCAGTCTCCTCTTTCACATCACTGAAGTTGGTAGTTGACATTCACTTAGCATTGCAAAGTGTGCAGCGGCTTGAACTCTGAGTCATCTGGCAGGGGTACTCTCTCTAAAACAGTAAGATCAAAGTTTCATCCTCTCCACCTTTCCTGTCTATTTTTCCACCCTTTTAAACATGAGTGGTTGTGGAAGAGTGAAAAGGGAATCCTTCTGTTCAGAAGTGAATACACTGCAGACATTTTGTTTTCAGGAGGGCATGAACCATACCCTACATTAACAGATTAGATATCAATCTCAGTAAGAGGTTGTCCTGGTTTGGCCCAAACCAGGCCAATTAGTCTTAGAGAAACCAAGGTCACTGCTAAATTCCTCACTGCTTATGAGTGAAGAGCCGAAGGGGGGTCACACCTGCAGGGAGGAGCAGACAGGACAGGTGACCCAAGATTGACCAACGAGGTATTCCATCCCATACATGTCATTCTCACTTTCCTATTTATCACTAACCCACTGCCTCCTGGAGGTGGGGCCCAGGAGGGAGGGGTCCTCCTGTCTCCCACTGATTGTTACCAGCTTTGCCAATTCTCCAGTTAAAAGCCTGCAGGTGTGATGGCAGGGGAGCTACTGCATTTTCCCCTCTGCCTGTGCTGGGGGAACAACTCTGCCTGAGAAGGATTTCCAAGCTCTCGATCTTGGTTTTGTATATATTTGTATATATTTGTTTATTTCTATTATTCTTATTATACTCTTTTTCATTACTATAGTTTATTAAAACTGTTTTAACTTTTCAACCCATAAGTCTCTCTCCCTTTTCCCTTTCCCTTAGGCTGGAGGGGGAGAGGGTTAACAGAGAGCATCTGCCACCAGGTTAATAGCCAGCCCAGCTTTAAACTGTGACAGATTTATTGGTGCCCAACGTGGGGCTCGAGAGAAGCTCCAACAGGTTGCTCTGATAAGTTGAATCCTGGCTCTGGTGGGAGGAGACCCAGAGAGCTCAGCTGAGAGAGTATCAGATTTCTTCCTTTGAGATTTATGAGGGGTTGGAAATTAAAACAGATAGTGAAGATGGTGATGTCATTTTTGAATGCTGTGTTATCTTGTCTTTTTATAGAGTTTCTTTCACAGTTGAGTATTGCAATGATGCCTTACCTGCCATGGGCACTGTGTTATTCCTTGCTTCTTATGAATGTTTACATGTAGTTTAGCAGTGGGTGCTGGTCGAAATGTATTGTTTTGGTATGGGGTTTGATACTGATTTATGCTGTGATAAACTGGGCAGTTAATATTCCGATCTCTCATCTCTATGACACAATGATGGGCAGCTTTAATCGCGAATCAGTAGCAGCGACTTCATCTGCACTCTCCAGGCGTCCTTTAGCTGATTCTGTTAATGATTACACTTCCAGTTTTACTTCGGGAAATAGTACCTTCTCCTTTTCTGCCAAGCTGATTCCACTAGATTTTGCAAAATTAGGATGGTGTTGTCTAGGTGGCATGTTTTTATTTTCGGTTGTCCTGAATGTGTTTCTGATGTAGGAAAAGATTAAATATCGGTGCAGGGACAGTTGTAGGTGTTATGTAGCCACCTCAGATCCTACAGTGTGTACTGCTGCTACAGCCACTAAACCCACTGAAACCTTGGCAGCCTGTACCACAGCTGCTACACCCCCCAAGATGGCCACTGCAGCTACTCAGACCCAGCATCTATTGAATCTGTACCAATTGCTCCTGTAACTAGGAAGAAATACCAAAAGAAATCAGCTCATGAAGTGAAGGATGATGACTCAGAGCCTTCTAAGGCAGAGCCATCATATGACCCAGGTGAGGGCCCTTCTCAGGCAGAGTTAGGGCCTGACACAGATGGGGGTTTCCTCGATCGTCCTTTTAAAGCAGACCCATCACAGAAGAAAGGTCCTTCTAAAGCAGAACTATCACAAGAGGAGGACTCAGACGTAGAGATAACCTACCACTCCTTATCCCTGAAGGACCTGAGAAATATAAGGAAAGACTTCAGCCGTTATGACGGTGAACCTATTATTACCTGGTTGCTCCGATGCTGGGATAATGGGGCAGATAGCATGCAATTGGATGGCAGAGAAGCCAGACAGTTGGGATCCCTGTCCAGAGATGGTGGTATTGATAAGGCGCTCGCAAGAAAGTCAAACACTATCAGTCTCTGGAGGCGACTCTTGTCAGCTGTAAAGAGCAGGTATCCCTATAAAGATGATGTTATGAGCCACCTAAGCAAATAGACCACTATAGAAAAAGGTATTAACTACCTTAGAGAACTAGCTGTGCAAGAGATCATCTATAGACACCCACGGGACACTGTAGATCCTGTAGATCCTGATGAAGTGGAATGCAACCGATCCATGTTCCGGAAGGTTGTGAAGAATGCTCCACCGACATATACCCACACATTGTCAATATTAGTATGGGGAGAAGATGATATGGCACGTTCTACTGTGGGTAAAATGGCTAACTGTATGCGACAGTATGAAGATAGTATTTCTTCCCCACTGCAGGCACGCATCTCGGCTGTGGAAAAACTGACTAAGGAAAACAAGGACTCATTGAAACAACTGTCAGACAAACTGTCCAGGATTGAGAATAAACTTGACTCTCTACCTCCACAGGCGCGCCTTGCAGCTGTTAGGAGAAAACGCTCTCCTACAGGACCAGCTCAAAGGAAACGGAACACATCACGAGGTATCCTGTGGTTTGCCCTGCGTGGTTATGGGGAGGACATGAGCAGATGGCATGGACAACCTACCAGTACCCTACAGGCACAAGTACGTGAGTTGCAAGCTAAAAGAAATACCAGAGAGAATTTTTCTAGGAGGATGGCTGCTCCAGTTACCAGTGAGCAGGACCCCAGTCAGGGTAGATGGGCCTCAAATTCCTTTTTCCAAAGTGTGAATAGGAGAAATGAAGGTCCAGTCCCTGTGAGCAGCACAAATCCATTTCTTAATTGGGGGGGCCCTTCCTCCAGCCAGGTGGAGGAGAGGGACAACCGATTTTATTGGACTGTGTGGATTCGATGGCCTGGCACATCAAAACCAACAAGCGGATCAAGCTGCTAAAGTGTTCCAAATAGATTTGGACTGGGAGCATAAAGGTGAACTATTTTTAGCTCGGTGGGCTCATGACACTTCAGGTCATCAAGGGAGAGATGCAACATACAGATGGGCTCGTGACCGAGGGGTGGACTTAACCATGGACTCTATTGCACAGGTTATCCATGATTGTGAAACATGCGCCGCAATTAAGCAAGCCAAACGGTTAAAACCTTTGTGGTATGGGGGCGGTGGTTGAAATATAAATATGGGGAGGCCTGGCAAATTGACTATATCACACTCCCTCAAACCCGCCAGGGTAAACGCTATGTGCTTACCATGGTGGAGGCGACAACCGGATGGTTGGAAACATACGCTGTGCCCACTGCCCGGAACACTATTCTGGGCCTCGAAAAGCAAATCTTGTGGCGACAAGGCACGCCAGAGAGAATTGAGTCGGACAATGGGACTCATTTCAAAAATAGTCTCATAGACAACTGGGCCAAAGAGCATGGCATCGAATGGGTATATCACATCCCCTATTATGCACCAGCCTCTGGGAAAATTGAACAGTATAATGGGCTGTTAAAAACTACCCTGAAAGCAATGGGGGGGTGGAACCTTTAAAAACTGGGATAAGCATCTGGCACAAGCTACCTGGTTAGTTAACACCAGGGGATCTATCAATCGAGCTGGCCCTGCTCAGTCAGACCTTCTACATACAGTAGAAGGAGATAAAGTCCCGGTGGTGCATGAAAGGAATCTATTGGGAAAAACTGTCTGGATTCTTCCTGCAACGGGCAAAGGTAAACCCATTCGTGGGATTGCTTTTGCTCAGGGACCTGGATGTACTTGGTGGGTGATGTTGCAAGATGGTGAAGTCCGATGTGTCCCTGAAGGTGATCTGATTCTGGGTGAGAATACTTAATTCTGAACTGTATGTTGTTACTGCATAAGTGTCTTTCAGGTTAAGACAATGGTGATGAGACCGGAGCTAGCTTCATCAAGTGGCATCCAATAACCTCCTCGAGTCTGACATCTTTAACCTGCAACCCGTGGGCACGAACCATGACAAAAGAGAGACTGCTAGCCAGAGAGACTGCTGAGAGACTGCTAACCAGATGGAAACCCAAAATCCTGAACCAAATGAACTTAATGAACTTTTTGTATAGAGATGAATCATAAACTAGTGATATGTGTATATATATTTGAAAATGAAAAGGTAGTGGTGATCTGAGTATGACGTGAATGGTATGGAATAAGGGGTGGAATGTCCTGGTTTGGCCCAAACCAGGCCAATTAGTCTTAGAGAAACCAAGGTCACTGCTAAATTCCTCACTGCTTATGAGTGAAGAGCCGAAGGGGGGTCACACCTGCAGGGAGGAGCAGACAGGACAGGTGACCCAAGATTGACCAACGAGGTATTCCATCCCATACATGTCATTCTCACTTTCCTATTTATCACTAACCCACTGCCTCCCACTGATTGTTACCAGCTTTGCCAATTCTCCAGTTAAAAGCCTGCAGGTGTGATGGCAGGGGAGCTACTGCATTTTCCCCTCTGCCTGTGCTGGGGGAGCAACTCTGCCTGAGGAGGATTTCCAAGCTCTTGATCTTGGTTTTCTATATATTTGTATATATTTGTTTATTTCTATTATTCTTATTATACTCTTTTTCATTACTATAGTTTATTAAAACTGTTTTAACTTTTCAACCCATAAGTCTCTCTCCCTTTTCCCTTTCCCTTAGGCTGGAGGGGGAGAGGGTTAACAGAGAGCGTCTGCCACCAGGTTAATAGCCATCCCAGCTTTAAACCGTGACAGAGGTATATATTTTCTTGCCTCGTAAATCACATACACCCTGGAATATTAAAGTACAAGAACCTGAAAGCATAGGGAAATGGGATTTGATACCTGGAGCTAAGGTCCAGTCTTAGTTTGCTTAAATTTAAATTACCTTAATGAATTATTTTGCAAAGACAGATTTATCACATTTAGCTGGTTTAGCTGCAAGCATTTGCTTCATGGTAGCTAATATACACATTTAACAATTAGAAGAAGAGCACCCTACTAGATGTTAATTACTTGGATTTTTTCTCTGCTTGAAAATGTAGCTCTCAATCAGACAGTTAGCTGTGTTTAGACCAAGCAGTTGGCACATCCATCTAGAAGCTTACCTGTAAGCAGGTAAGACCTAAGCAAGATCTGTATTTTCTGTAACTGGAAATACCTAAAGGCAGGTTGCAGCTTACATACCCTTCACGGCCTGAGGGAACGAGCTGAGTCCCTACACATTTTTCTAGAGTTAAGTGAAATACAAACGAAAAGAAAAGGGACACATCTCCTAAGGATCCTCTTTATTCTTAGCTGAACCTGTTCTCATGCAAGCAACCCCCACACATGTGCACATGCACTAGCTCAGACATCCATACCTCTAAGGTAGCTTGCTCACCCCATGCTTTTACTGCATCCCACAACTGCTTTTTAATCTGATTTCAAAAACACAGCTTCTATACCGTGATCTCCTGTGCAGGTGCACAATACCATATTACTGTAAGCAAAGCCCAGCCATAAGAGATTGTTTCAGTAGCAATGCATCCAGCCTTTTTGCAATTAGGGTATACAACTGTGTGACCTGTAGTGAACTTTCCTTGTATGACTCATAGGCTTAATTTCCATCCACCCCCTCTCCCCGCTCCCCCCTGATTAGCAAGCTGCCCCAGATGGAAAGAAGTAGAGAGGCAGGAGTGGTGATGTTTCTGCTTCGCTGAATTCTGCACATGCCCCTACTCAAAAGCATTAATGGAGAAGGAGAATCTGGAAAGTGCTCTCGCAATGCTGCCTTTGTGCCCTGACTTAGATTGCAGAGGGATGGGTCAGGTATTGTCCTTGTTAGCTGTTACACCCCTCGTGCTGAAGCCCAACATTTTCTGACTACTGCTCACATTTTGGCAGCTAGAGAAAGAGGCTGTGACTGGAGCTAATGTCTGAATCTGAGAAACAGCCTCGAAGGAATTTGCTTGTTTTGCCTTCCATACAGCAAATCAGATTAACTCTAGCTTAAGCCTGACAACTTACATTAACATGTCATTTGTCTACATACCATGAAAAAATGTTCCTCAAGTTAGAAATGGGACATGTTTGGGGTCACTAGTTTCAAAGTCTGGAAATGAATCAGCAGTTTTGAAATTACACAGACAGACCAACCAAGCACTGCAGCAAAACATGGCCCAGGACAGCTCTTCTGCTTACCTCTCCTGTAAAAAACACCACAAGCCAAGGCTCTTGTCTAAAAACAATCCTTGGATATTTCTGTAGGAAAGAACTGATTCAGGATCACATGCCCTTAGGCTGAGGTTTGCAAAAAATCTGATGATACAAGGCTAGGCAAAACCGAATGGTTGTGAACAAAGCTGCCCGGGGAAGAGAAGGGGCTGAATCACAAAACAACAGGAACAGGAGCAGCCTTGTGCCTTTATCCTAAATGTACAGAATACTTCTGTGAGAGTTCTGGGATGTTATTCAGAAAGGCTCTTCCTGAGCCATCTCGTTGGATGAGATAGCCCTCTACTTTGTCTGGATCCAAATAATGACATCTTTGAAATCCCAATCAGAGATGTGGACACAAGGAGACAAATCTCATGCCAGGCCTGTAAAAGGGCTACTGGTGCTTAAACAGATGTGTCTGCCAGCACAGCTTTGATGAATATAATCTCTGAAGACCCACGAGGCCTGCTATGCTCCTGGCTTTTACAGACCATAGACCTGGGCTTCCACACTTCACAGAGGGAGCCGCGTTCTTCAGTTTTGCGGTGCCCCAGGGCCTTGCCAGAAAGGACTCCTTGGCTAGGAGACAACAGTCCTCCTGACAGTATGTGATACTCAGACTCCAGCCAGCTATGGTGTGCTGTCCAGAGACACTGGTGGAGAACAGCAAAATCAAGTTCAAAAGTACCAGCCCTGTTCAACCTCCTAGTCAAGACTGCTCAGGCAGGCAGGTGCTGCTCGGTGCAGAGACAACCCTTGCCACTGAAGAACTGGATTCTCATTTGTATCCTCTTACATCCAAAAGCTTTGTCTTGAGCTCTTACATAAACATTTTTACACATATTGTATCCTACCATCTTTAAATGTGGGGAGGAGAAGGCAGGATGATTTAAGGACTCCCTTTCAAACTGCAATTTGGCTTTGGCCATGAACTATCCACATTAACCCAGAGATATCTGATACACATCAGATAAAGCCTTGATGATAACTTGTCCCAACTCTTTATTGCCTAGCAAATAACAATCCAGAAATGAGTACTTTTTAATTGAAGTAATGCAGCCATTCCTCTTGTCCTGCATGCAGATATTCCTCCTGATCTATTGCTCCATAAACTGGTGGCTATGATGAAAGGACAAATAACTAGTTGGGCTGGGTGCTACCAATGAAACCCTTACAAGGCTGACACAATCAAGTCCAAAATCCAAGCATAACAAGAAGAGTGGTATACACTCCGTTGTTTCCAAATTCATAATGCTCAGGGTAGTATCAAATGGCTGCTAGACAATAAGGTCATGGTTTTTTTTTATCTGTTCCAAAACATAGACTGAAAGTTTTAAGCATTATTACCTTGCAATTCTCATCCAAATGAATACAGAAAAATCATTGTCTGCAATAGCAGTTCACTGTAAGAATGTGTGTTTTCCACCCGCCCCTCTGGATTGTGGCCTCTTCCTTTATGCACAGGAAGACTGCATTTCTTTCAACAAAAAATATTGAACCTACCAAAATTAGGTAGGAATACAAATGCAGAACTGGACATTGAGTGAACAGGATTTTAAAAGGATTTTTTGTAGCTCTTTGTTCATTGAAAAAGAAGATAGACATGCTGAGAGTTTCAGTATGTTTCCATACAAAGGAAGCCAAGCAAGTGACTTGTTTCCAAATGATTTTAGCAGGTCTTCAACCTTGCAGCTCTTATTGACCATATGCTCAGCATGTTGTACAGCACTGCTCCTTATATAATTTAGTAGTCTGTAAATGGGGATGTCTCTAGCATTCAGTTCCCACTCCTTATTGCCTCAGACATAGTTTTCTCTCATTAATTCAGCTAGTAGCTAAACAAAAATTTACAGAGAAATTAATGTAAGAAAATATTAGTTTGAGTGCAGAAACCAATAAATAAAAATATAAGTGTATTACATACTTGTATTTTTCTTCCCTTTTGTGTATTGCAGCTCAGTCCATGTTACCATTTTCCCTTATTGTCCACCCCTGCCCTAATCAATGATGAAGCAAATATTGATTAGTGCAGCAAACCTACGACAGATGACAAGCAAGCAACAGATTTTTTTGCAAGCAGAATGAGAATATCACAGAAAGGTTAGGGTTGGAAGGGACCTCTGGAGATCATCTAGTCCAACCCCCTGCCAAAGCAGGTTCACCTAGAGCATGTTGCACAGGGTTGCGTCCAGGAGGGTTTTGAATATCTCCAGAGAAGAAGACTCCACAACCTCCCTGGGCAGCCCGTTACAGTGCTCTGTCACCCTCAAAGTAAAGAAGTTCCTCCTCATATTCAGATGGAACTTCCCATGTTTCAGCTTGCGCCCATTGCCGCTTGTCCTGGGGCAATATAGCCTGTGCTCCCTCTGCGGTTTTAAAGGTCTTTTTTAATCCTTTTGATTTAATAAATTTTATAGCTGATGAACAATTTGGCTGCAGAATCTAAGAAAACCAAGAGCCTAAAGCATAACATTAGTCAAGTCAACCATTACAGCAGTTCTTATTTACTGTTGTCTTTTTTTTTTAAACACAAAAAACCTACAACATATCTTGCGAACTAGAGAAAACTGTGACCACTATGGTAGCAACACAATAGATTACAAACAGACTATAAATAGACTGCTATTTTTAGAGCTCTGTGTTTCTTAATTGCCTATAAACTTACTCAGTTGTGAGCACTTTGTGAAGACTGATGAAAGAATGCACTCTCCAGATTTCCACAAGGCATGGAGACTCTACATTATATCTTATGGATGGGATGCTGACATTAACTGACAAAAACAGAAACATAGCCAGACAGATATTTTTAAATGAGAGAGGAAAGGAAGAAGGAGCCCTATTAGCTCTCCCCCCACACTCCCAGCTCCGCTCCACCTGGCTCAGCTATGGCTCACAGCTGTGAGGAGCTGAGGGTGCCCATCAGACCTCAACCCTGGCTGAATTTCAAATCACCTCCCATGGGATCTGGATCTCTATGGATTTGAACGCACCAAAGAGAATAGAAGCCAGAAAGCACCAAAGAGAACATCCTAGTGAAAATTCCTAGAAACCAGCTTTCGTCCTCACCAGATATAGACCCTGCTGATGATGTATGAAGCATGCAGCCTCAGTCAAATAGTAAAATCCTTTTCACCTTAGGAATAGTCGTTCTGAGACAAAGTGTGTCTGCATCTGTGTGCCTACTCATCATTAACAGACAGATTGAAGAGACTGATCTCACAATTATAATAAAAGAAGCCAGAAACACTAGCAAAACATTGACAAGTGGAATTTGTTCGCAGAGCCTTTACAAGACCCTTAGGAGAAAAAACAACCTTATTGAAGACAGATCCAATTATCAAGAAAATGACTGGGTGTTATGTGCTGTTTCTTTTGGTCCATGGCACCAGTGAGGTAAATACTTCAGACTGGACCAGCAGTCTTCTGAGAGGTGCTGCTTCTTCCTGGGGAACGAATAACCACCACTGAGTGCTCCGTGGCCTTCCCTTGCCAGCCCCCTCTGGGCACACTTCCCTGCCCTGCTGCTGTACCTGTCGCAGCCCTTCTCATTTTCCTCCAGTCTTGCTGCCCCCTCAATGCTCCACATGTGTTTCTACCTCGGTTTTTCAAGTGCTTCTATCATTTTCCTGCTGGTGAGTCTCCTCTTGCTTCCAAGGCCTTCTCTCTGTCCTCTGAAGTTCCTCAGCTTTACCCCAACTACCCTCTTCACCCTACTTTTGTGACCTGATGACCACGTATTTTTAAAAATTTTTTTTCCTACTAGAACTGAAGGACCCCCTTGGTTTGCATGGCTCAGGGTGCTTTGCACACATTTGGTCTTGTAGTGCCCGTCTAGCCTCTCCATCAGTGCTCATGGGCTTTGAGATGGACTCCATATGGCCCATGTACCAGTATCCTTGAAAACATCAACTTCCCAGCAGAGGAGAAGTCGCTGACAAAAAGTATGGCTATTCGCTTTAAAGTATTCAGTTACTCCCTTTTTGCAACAGAGGTACCCAGATAGTGTGCAAACAACCCCCTTGCTCAGGAATTTGAACAGTTCTCTAAGGCCAGATCTGTCTCAGGTATTTTCTTTGGTTTGATAGGTGAGGCAGGGAGCCAATGCTTAGTTTTTGGCCAAGGACATTTCACTAGAAAATGAGCAGCAATGCAGAATTTATTCAAAGATGTAGCAAGCTTTGCACAGCTGTAAAAAGTTTTATCACTATGAGTAACAGTGCCATCTGCTGACTCCCACTACAACCATATTGGGAAGGTTCCATCATAGTTAATTACACAATAAATTTTTCCAAAATCCAATATCTTTTCACAGAAAACAGCTGCTCTTAGGGGTTTTTAAAGTCATCTTATAGGGTTTTGGGTTAAAAATAATTTTCAGTATTACTTCTGAAGTCAAGAAATCCTCAGCTGTTTTCCTATAGACCTGAGAGACAGCAGTCTTTAATTAAATATTGCTCTGATGTCTGTAGGACATTTCAATTACTTTACATTATTACACAAAGCATCAGAAAGCTTTGCATAACTCTCCCCAATTTGCCACCTCTCTAAGTGCTTTTCTGGGCCTGAGGAACTGAGCACCTACCTTTCCAGATGGAAGGAGGACACTTGAGATTTGTAGACAAACTCAAAGCAGCAGTGTCTGAGCTCAGCTATTCGGAAGAGCTGTCACTTTTCAGAAAATTAAACAAAAAATCCTAGTTGTTATGTACACTGAGCCTGCCAGTCTCAGGAGGCTAAAACCCAATTATTGGTCCCAAGGGATCCAACACAATGGGGACTGATGCTGATGAGATCCAGTTTAGCTGCCAGTCTCCAAAGTGCTGATCACAGCCTTCTTCATGTTCAGGCACGTCAGACATTTTTATGACAATTTTTAAGCTAGTGATCAGTTATTTTACAATCAAAATGTGCTTGATGGAGCATTTCTTTCTAAATAAGGAAGATAACTTCCATACTTGTATCATCCTTGTTCTTGCCAGGGGAAAGCTTTTTGTCTACCATTCACTTTGCCACAACTAGTTTCATGCAAAAGATTTTAAAGATGAACGCCTAAGAAAAACAGAAGGTAAAAAAAAAAAAAGATCCTGGTGTGGGGAAGCAGTATAGCTGCAAGACCTGCTGAGTCAATCCAAGTCCTCATGCAAATGATGCTTTATCACATATTTCTTAGCAGCCCGGAAGAATTTGCCTTTCAGCCTGCTATTGCTAGGCTGATGTGGGCTGGCTGCAAACAGAAGATGCGATTTGCTGCTTCTTCAGATGTTCCTTTCCTGCCACCCCAGATGGCTAAGTAGCGTCTACGTCTTACACACTGTAGACACCTTAGCTGTAGGGCTGGCATCACTATGTAATACTGTCACCAATTCTAAAACATTATCATACCATAATACCAAGTTTGCTAGACCCAAACTGGCAGAAAATGCAAGCAAGGCAGATTTACTTGTCTAATCTTTATTCTGTGTCAATATGACAAAGCTTGGATGGGCTAAGCATATGAAAATTAAAAGGCTGAGACAAAAAGTGCAAAAAACAAAGAGCAGAAACTGCACACAAAGTCTACCTTAAAGATCAGGGATAAATTTGGGGTTTGGGGTACGGTGTTGGGCTTTGTGTGATACAGCCAAATTCTGAGATTATGAGGACCACAGCGGTGGCTAGGGTGAGTGTGGGAAGGTAAATAGCAAGTAAATTTCTGAGAGATGTGGCTGCCAAGGAGGGATTTCACTGAAAGCTTTGGCAGAGGTTTTTGAAGCCCTAACTGAGATGCTGTTAGAGAGTTTATATGAAATAATTAAATAAGAGAAGACTGAAATTAATAATCCCATTGAAGAAAACCTTTGACTATACAGCCATGCACGTGCGGTTAACCTGTTGTTCTGGGTCTGCTCCACTCGAGTCAATGAGCGTTCTGCAATTCCTTCCAGCGAGTGTAGGGCAAAACTGACACCAGGCCAACGTTCGTATGTGTATATTGCTGCTTCCATCTGGTAATGTGAAAGGAAGTTGTCTGCTTTTCCTTCCAGACTGGAAAAGGGAACTTGGGAGGTAGATTGAACAGCCATAATCAGTTTGATGGTAAGTGAGGAAATAACTCTATCTCTGGCTTCACTTTCTCCCTTTTCAGTACTATTTGCTATGCACAGAATTCATATCTATTTATCAGTTTTTCTCTTCATCTGGCTTGCTCTTTCAAACAAGAGAGGAGGGAGGGGTTTGGTGCTTAAAGAGGCACAGTTGAGTAAATCCTATTTCAACATCCACTGCCAATCCAGCCAAGGGTTACTTCATGTGTCTTCCAGGCTGTGCTCCAGTAAGTACACCTCAGCATGAAATACGCTATTTTTCTTTTCAGTGTGATGTTTCTGACTCCTGGTCAGCTTGTTACCCTCTGAAATCACTAGCAGAATTCATCCCTGGAAAGCTGCTACTCATGCAATTCATATGCGTTCCTGTATTTCTGCCTCAGCCCACCTTACTCTTCCATATCTCATGTCATTGTGAAGTGAGTCTTCAATTTCTCAAATGAATTTTGAGTTCTAATCCTGTTCTCCAGCATATCCACAGTCCTTCCCAGCCTGATGCAACCTGCAAATTTAATGATGATGTCTCCTGTGACAAGCATGCTGCTCAGGATGTCTTCTGTGCTGGCACTTCAAAGATCCAGGCTGGACTGCCAGCCCATGAAATAACTTAGAGGGCTGGGAAAAAACATAACTATAATTCTGGAGTTTGTACCCAGGCTTACTGGGTAATGAGATCTGTTCAGCAGGACATAGTGGGTAGTACCCAATTCTGCCCACACAAGCACAGGATAGATACCGGTCATGCAAGGTGGCAAGGCACCTCAGCTGGTCCATGAGAGGTCCAGGAGAATGGTTCTGGAGTTCCTCACAGGAATGCAGGAAATGCTACATACCCAGACTTTGATAAAAACCAGCCCAGACTTATTCATGAGATATATAGATCATTCTGCTCTCTGTTATTCAGCAGTGACCCTGGGACCATGTAGGAGTGTGTGTTGGCCAGGTATGGGGTGGCTCTTCCAGCTTTATTTATACATGTAAGGTTCAGTGTGTGCCCCAGAGGTTGGCCAGGTACCCCCAGAGGCTTCCAAGGACTCTGCCAGTGGCATGGAGGTACCTGTCTCCTGTCCTGCCTTAAGGAGACGAGATGGGGCATTGCCCCTGGCAGGAGAACCCATAGTGTGTATTCCACAGGGCTGCAGTGCTCCACAACCATGCCTCCAGATTCACAGAGTACAGGTGATTGTTTTGGATTCTATCTAATGGATTTTCTGAGTCATTACAAAAATTAAGAGCTCCTCTTTTCCTCTTTCTTTTTACCTTCCTTTCTTGTCTCCCTCTTTTCCTCTCTCTTACCACTTCTTTCTTTATTTTGACAATTTTGAATTTGATTTAGCTCCAGGTTAAGATACTTTGGTGTAGTTCCATGAACAGTCTAGAAAGATATTTCAGCTCATCTTAAAATAGACAACTGCATTGGTCAGCTGTGTATTTCTTCAGGCTCCATTGCCTGAATTTACCAACTTTCCATTGACCATATTTGGAATTTAGAAACCCAGTTTACAGGTAGACCTCTACATTGAGGTATTTTAATCTGAAAATTAATCCTCCCTCTTTTGTCATGACTCTGTGCTGTAGTGCTCTGCCAGGTCACTGTGCAAATTGACAGCTTAGCAGTTCACCAATATCTTATCCAGGTAAAATAAATCCATCTTATCCAGATTAGTCTGTTGGTGTCCAGCTGTCCAGACAATCTTGTCCAGGTGTGGTCTTTAATTATACCTTTGTTTTTCTTTTCCCACCATCGTCACAACAACCATCCAAACAATTATTTCCAGGAGATACTCATACCAACAGGGACTCATGTTCTACAGTTTGTTTTTAATTGTTTTCCCAGCTTTATTTCATTTTTTTATCAGGAAAGTCTATCTCAACATCTTAGTTTCTGTGATGGAGCATATGATGCCACTCATAACTTTTTTATATATTTTAATGGGATGAAAGACAGAGTTAATTAAATGCTTGTGGATTGAACTGCCCTCTTTTAATTTCTCACAGAATACTCCTTCCTGCTAGAGGCACTTTTATACCAAGCAGCTTCAATGCTATCTTAAACATGATAAAGCCATCTCTAGCAACTCCTGAACCAAAGCATTTGAATCCTTTACTCTTTAAAACCTCCATTCTATGGTAATACTTACAGTGGTCCACCTACCTGCTCGAAGTGGTAAGATGTGTTCATGTCTCCTTCCTTACCAATATTCACTTCTGTCAATCCACCGTGTTTAAAGTTGGCTTGTAGGATGTCATTGCATAGCGATTTACATTAACAAGAAACTGGTAAGTGGTCACAATGTTTTCAGGTACTGGTAACAATTTTTACTCATTGAAAAAGTTCCTTTTTCTTGAGTGAATTACAGCTGGTCATTATAACTTGAAACCTAATAATCCTTTTTTAACCAGAAATGGAACTCTCTGTGGACCTCCTGCTAATCTGATGAAAGGACTGCTACTGGCTGCTTTGCCTGAGGAAGGAAATCAGTGTAGTCATGGTATGATGAGTTCTACTACTGTAATACAAAACAGGCTCTTGTGCAGACTCCTGTCTGCAATACGAGTGGCAATATTCAGTACTGTCTGTATACATTGGGAATTTCTCTGTGGAACCCGTATAGCAGAATAACTTCTCTAATTTCCATGCCAATCCATTTCTTGATATAGAGGTGAAAAAGTGTTCAGTGAACAGGTCAGTCCTAATATTTATTGCCTAACAAAATATCTGTATGATGGCTTTTGATCTTCAAACTAGACAAAGACTATTAAACATACAACACATCCTCACCTGGAAAGTGTCACCTGTACCCAGGGGTGGATCTTGGAATTTCCTTCCATAGTTGTGGTCACCTCATGTGCAGTATATAGAAAAGCTAGGGCTGGGGGTCTGAAGAGGTTCAGATGTGGGGTTCCAGTCCCGTCACACATTAGTACTTTGATGCTGGATCATAGTTTTGCCCATCATGGAGACAAAGCAATTTGGAGCTACAGTCCTTTGTTTATGATTTTATTTTGATGACTGACTCTGCAATTTAGATTTACCAACCTGAGAGGACCACAGATTCTGAGTTACGCCTCTGTACTATAACTGGAGTTGTCTATTTTTTAACAGACTATTGTAGTGGAGAGAATACAAAAGGCAAGGCAGCAGTCAGTATGCTGCAGAGGTGCTATTGTTCTGGCACAAGTTTCAGTTTTATTTTTGGCTGTTCGCTGAATTCATCCTTTTGCACTTCAGATTACACAACGCAGAAAGAATCAGCAAACTGACATTATTCTCCTCTAATACCTGTATGTGATTTTAATCCCCAGATTTCTATTTATAAAACTGAACACAGTTTAAACAAAAAGAAGAGACTGCATCTACAAAGATTAATAAATTGTGAAAAGCTATTTCAGCTGCTTAGACTAAGAAACTACTCAAGCTAGGAACTACTCAACACTTAAAACTGAATCTAATGTATTTACGGCATGCACAGGACCTGTTCAAGACTATAAAAGCTAACTGCTTATTCTGGAGATTTAAAAAAAAAACAAAACATAAAACGAGTCAGAAATGTTTGCAACCCTGTGATGGCTCATTACAAGCCACGAGTTTGGGATTTTTTGTTTGTTGGTTCTTGTTTCTTCATGGCATCTTCTGTAGCAGAACTTGGCTGTGCTGAAGGCAGCACTTGGTGCCATGTCCCGACATCCCTGGTGCCTCCATCCATTTGCCATCGTAGCAACCAACCATGGAGCTGGTACTGCTCCTTTATAAATCAAACCTCCCCACTGGGAACTGTGGGGCGAGGTAGGAGGCCATGGTGGGAAGACATGGAGGCATGCCCATAGCTACCAAACTGATCCTGTTCTTTCAGTGCTCTTCCTGCACTGAAAGCCAGCAGCATTGTCCATGTGGGGACATTGTCCAGCTACTTAGATTCAGTGCTGCGTGCAGAAGGGCTCACCCTCAGAGTGGGGCCGCATCTGAAGTCGTGTGCAGCGAGGAGCCGGCGAGCACCATGGTGCACCAGAGCACCCGCTCTGAGGCAGCTTGGGCCTCTATTTTTGTCCCTTTTCATTTGCCAGCAAAGTCATGAACACAAGATTATTTCTTCAGATGTCAGCAATACCCAGTGATTATTCCCCTGCTTACTTATAGCTGTTTAGTAGCTGAATCACTTCCCAGGCAGCAATTGTGAGCTCAGAGATGGAGGCATCTGTTCACACAAACTGAGGTGCGGGAACAAATTAACTCTAGGTTTGGAAAGGGGCGAGGGGGAAGGAGGAGATTCATTTCAAATACAAGTATCTCAAGCCCTAAGGCAGGCAAGACAGTCCAGGCAAATGCCCCACCCCACCCTGCAATGCTATTTGAAATAGACTTCTCAAAATCACTCAGAAGCAGTTTTCGAATTTACTAATAAAAAAATTACGAACAGCAGTAAAGATGCATGGTTGCAGCTTATTTTTGCCTGTTGTCAGCCCAGTTCAGATCTTCATTTTGTAGCTTGGCCTAAACAGTTTACCAGATTCTGTTACTATGCATGGCAATATGATTTGATATTTGTTCTGGTGCAGAAAAGCTTTCGCTGGTGTGAGATGATTAAGGGCTCATCAGTCTGGAATTGCTGAGTTCTGCTGTCTGAGGTGCCCCTAAGCCTTTGAGCCACTAAACAGAGAGCCCTGTTGTTTTTTTCCATTTCTTTTGCTCTCCTATATGGCTGTTCGCTGCATTTCCTAAATGCAACAGACTGCCTCTCAGCATCCGAACTGGCTTCCCACCCCTTCTTCTCTGATGGAAGCCTATTCAAGAACAGTCCTCACAAGCTTTCCCCAAAGCTGTTATGTGGTCTGATAAAAGCTTCATGGACAAACACACAATCAGCCACTTAAAAGCATCTTTTCCAGGGGAATACTCTGCATTCCTGATGGCAATTTTCCTGAGGTTAATTAGAATACGTCCAATTTTCGTTGTATTTCCATCATCCCAGCTTCCCCGCAAGCTGCTATAAAGCAGCACAGACCTTTACAGCTCTTACCTCTCAAAGTGACAGCTTTAGACTTGGCAAAGGATGAGCAGGGAGGGGAAAGGAGGAGGGAAGGGGAGAGAGGAACATGGTCAAGTCTGAGGCAGAAGCAACAGCGAGAGTCTGTAACCGTGCAGAATTCACCTTAAGGCTTTACCCCTGCAGCCTTTCACAAAAAATCCTTCCCCTGTAGACTAATGCACACTCCCTTGTGCACCCTGCAGCCAGCGTTAGATAACAAAAAAGACTAAACCCCCAAACAAACAAAACCCCTGAGATCTGGCATAACTGAAATAAAAGAATGGGGCCTCATAAAGAGATTTTGCAACCTATTTCTGGCAACATGCCTGATCTAGACAGCTTCAGGCTCTTTTTGAAAAAATTGCCACATACACGGCTTCAGCAAGTAATTGCCCTCATCAGTAAATACGTGTGAGCATTCCCGCAATCTTTTATATCTGTGTGCGTTAGCGTCAGGAGCTCTGAGGGATGGTGAACGATTTATTACCTCCAAATCCACAGGAACAATAAACACAGACGTTTGCAGTGTGGTTTGGGCTGAGGTTTGTACACATGGTGCTTTGGGTCTGCATTTGGTTAGGTTTGCTGGACCCCGGACACCAGGAGTCAGAGCAAACTGCTGCACTCACCAGCACACGCACGCTGTGATGCAATTAAAAGTTACCACCTTTTTCCTTCGAGGTTAAGAAGTAGAAGCAGCAAATTAAATGTTGCTCCACTGCTGCTGTTTCTAAAACCACAGGAAGACTTGCACATGCAGCTGACTCTGAACAAATTTTCAGAGCAGCTCCTGAAAAAGGGGAAGAGCCAAGGACTCTGTTTGCCCTGATAAGGGCTCATGAAACAGGAGAGTTACGCAAAGGCACAGGCCATACGGCTGCAATTCGTGGGGCAGAGAACAGGGCTTGGGGCCACTTGGCTCCAAAGGAAACCCGTAATGGCAGTGCTGAGAACCTTCTTACGGAGAAACCTCTGCAGGGACCTCATTTTCAGCCCATGCTTCAAAGCAAGACGGCACAGCTCTAGGATTTGACTTTGTAATGACAGTCCTGTGAAGGACAGGCATTTGGCATGCATTAGGACTAGAGATGAAAAGTTACTGTGACTTACTACCTTCCTTCTTAATTAATTGGCTTATGAGTAAAAGGAACTAATGCAAAAGAAAACTGGACCCATCTTCCCTTGCCAGTAGGCTGTACCTTCAGTAGCACTACAAATGCTGCTTTCCCTGGCTGACAACTTTTGAAAGCAAAGGGAAACTATAATTTTTGTGAGCTTCATGTTTCCAGCAAATTTGGCCAAAATTGGCCAGAAAATGAGAATAGGCAGAATCACTGGCCAACCTGCAGGCATCCAGGCCTCATTTCCACAGAAAACTAGGCTGAAGAGCTCTTCTGCCCAACACAGGTATTCAGGCAAGCTCCAAAACTGAGTCAGAGCATCTGCAAGATCACAGCTGAATGTCAGCCCTATCCTCCACTTTGGTTCAGTACTGCAGACAGACAATTTCAGACACCCAGACGTAAGGTGTCCTCAGAAGTTTGTGAACTAGATGGGCTTGGAATGACATCCTACAAAAGAGGACTTTGCAAACAGGCAGCTCTGAATTCCCATCAGCTGTTGCCTGTCTGCTCAAAGGTCAGGCACCAGGGTGAAGTCAAGGGAGAAACAGGAAAACTCTTTTTTTTTCTTTTCTTCAGGCTTTTCTTCACAGTCAAAAATGTAGGTAGGGATTTCATAGAGGATTGGTATATTATAAGCAAAAAATATTATTTTACTGGCACCTAGATACTTAGGTGTTTATTCATCTTCCACTCTTGATAAAGTTAATTAACAGATCTCAGGATAAATGGTTTAGTTATTTATTGGAGAGCTGGCTATTTATGTGATAATCACCCTCACTATTAGTATTCAGTTGATTAATCTCTAGAATAAGCTGAGGCCCTGCGTGAATTGATAACAGCAGGTCCTCGTGCTGGGTGAGACACTCTCAGCCCAAAATGTCAGCTGCTCTCGAACATGCTAGCAATCACCAGGTGAAAAAAAGAAAAAGGGTTTAGAGAATGAGAAAGTCAATGCCTTGGTAGACCTCACAAATCTTTTTCATCAGGAAAAGAAAAACTATTGTTTCCCCTTGTTATCTTTGGAAAGGTTAGCAGTTAATGAAGAGGAGAGAATTTGCACTGATAAGCTGAGCTGGAACAGTACAGCACTACCACAGTCAAAAGAGTAACAAAATCTTTATCGGTTCTCAGGAAGCCTGTTGTTTGTGAGATTGTTTAAAAAAAAAAAATTATATCAGAAAAGTTTGGGAGTTAATGCCAAGACAGAATAGAAGAGAACTTCCTGGCCCTTGCCTGCTCTGCAAAAATGCTGTGGTTTCCTCTGTCCAGACATAGCACAACTGCTTCTACTGCACCTAAACCAACAACAACAACAAGAACAAAAGGAACACAGAAGAAAGCCATTCTGAAATGTTCTGATATTTTCAGTGTGCAGTTGGAGTTGCAGGAGGTGATCGCTGGGCATTTTCAGCTGTTTCTGGATGAGCCGTTTAAAGATGATCATCTAGCATCTTAGCTGTGCAAAATTGGGGTAAAAAGTTTAATGCTGAAATAGCCCATGATAAAGAAAAGTCTCAGATGATAAGTTGGCGATTAAATTTGTAGTGATGAAATTCATATTGGATCACCGTACATTACATATTGGTCTCCAGAGAACAATAGAGATGAAGAGATTGAAGTAAAATTTGTCAATGTAGTTTACTTCTGCATTTAACAACATTGTATATTTCAATACACTGAGGAAAAATATAAGCATATACCAGGAAGACTCCTCAGTTAAGAATTTATTTTAGTTGTTTCCCACTCTCTTCCCTTAGTCCTTTCAGAAGGAACAAAGACCCTCTGGGCACTATACAACTAAACAGAGGAGTCACCATGCCAGCAAACTTTGCAGGAACAAGTATTTCCACTGGCATGGAACTGGGAAAGCCTAGGTTCCCATAGATCAGTGTCGTATAACTCCTGATTGCTCTGGCCATAATAATTCTTGCTTTCTGTATCTTCCTAGTATTCCCATCACAAACCATAAATATTTCCCAGAGCTCTCTATATTTTCCCACTCCCTTCATGCTTGGAGATAGTGGTTTGCATCTGCCCATAAGACATTCCTCTCTGCTAACTTGGCATCAGATATCACTAGGTCTCAAAACTGCCCAAGCAGCTAAGAGGAAACAATACCCTCCTCTTCTTGCTAAGTCGAAAACACAAGCTAGATAGTAGCTACTGCAAGTCCACCTTGTCATGGCATCACCACTGAACACAAAGCATCTCTTAACTGAGTTTGAGATCACCTTTCATTGTTATAAAACAAACAAAATTATGCCAATTAGTCAAATGTATTTTATCAAAGGAAGGAGGTTAAGCACTTGAACAAAGAACTGGAAATAAAGAACATTTTAAATGTAGATACTTATCCTTCCTTGGTTTTGAGACTCAAATTTATCCCCTCTTCTCCCTTGTTTCTCTTAAATGTATTTCCACTGCATTCCTCAGTTTGTTATGGGAAACGTGAATTGTGAAACATCTCGTTTGGCTCATTGCTTTTAATTCAGTCTGAGTTCTGCACAGAAAACGCAACAAGAGGAATTAATATTATAAATAGACTTTTGTTCTCTGGATTCCCTCTTCTCCTCATCACTAACTTTAGGGGCCCTGTACTCACACACTTGCAATACCCTCAGTCCTATCTGCAGTGCTTCCAGTTCCACAGCTCTAGTCCTGCTGCAGATTTCTATCATCACCTGCACCCAGCATCCCTTCAATCCCCTCCATGCCCTTCCCGTGTCCCCCTCCAACCCACTGCCACGCATAGCCTGATCCCATCCCACCAACCTCACATGTGTTTGGCCTCTCAATTGGACAAAACCCAGAAAATAATAGGATAAAAAGCAGGAAATAATAGCTGAAAAAACTGGGAGCGGTGTATATACTGACTGGCCAGGCGAGGGCTGCCTCAAGGCTGCAAGGCAATGGCTCAAGCCTGCCTCTCCCTCAAAGCATGCACTAGTAGGGTCTCTTTCCTCCACATCTGATTTTGGCAAGAACTGTAGAAACTAAGTATGTCTGAGATATTATCCCTCAATTCCTTTGCCAAATTTGACTGAGGTGACACAACTGATGGAAAAGAAGGGAAGGGCAAGGGGAAGGAAGGAGAAAGATTGAAAGAAAAAGAGACAGGCAGAGCTGTCATACATCTTCTGTTGTTTTTGTCTCAGGAAAACAGACTACCACTCCCAGCCAGCTCCAAAAACACTGTGTCCTCAGATGCTGTGCTCTGTTTGATTTGTCTTCTCCTTCCCAGCAGTCTTACCGAAAGTGAATAACCAGAGGAGAAGCAGTTCAAAAAGCCTCTCTATACATATGGTCCTCCATCCACCAACATCCATCCTTGCAGTATTTGAACAAGATGCAACAATGACTGGACCTTAAAATATCGTTCATACATACAAATTATCACATCTTTGATTCCATTCACCACACAAGTGTTTTATAATTGAAAACAAGCTCTTTGGTGGCCATGACAAATACAAGATGTCAGATGCTGGCTGCACGGATATTCATTGTTTTGTTGCCATTAATACTTCTAATATATGCCAGTGGAAATGATGCCCTTACATTAACAACACATGAATCAGACAACTGAGAGGATTACTTCTAGCAAGGCACCCACTCCCTATCCCCCCCAGAGACTGCCTGTTCTCCTGGGAAAGAAGTGCTCCCAGAAATGTCCTTCAAGCGTGCAAGGAGGATCTCTAACCGAGGTGCAATCTGAGGCAGAGTAGAAAGAGTGCTTGGAAATATGAACTGCCCCAGCATTTAACCACATTGCTCTGTTGTTTTTTTTCATTACAGGGACAGACAGGTAAAGATGAAGGGAGCCATCTAAATTCTTTGTAGGCACATGAGAAGGGAAGGCCCTCATTCCCCTGCCCAGTTACTGCTCTGAGGGCAATGGGCACCATGGCATGTGCAAAGCAGTTCTGTGCGGCTTTTCTCTCCTGTTAGGGCTGGTTTTCTGTGCGTGTCCTCTGAACTTCTTCCTGTCACCCCTGGTCTGGTTCTTGCTGAGATGAATCACACACTCTTTGCATACTGCACATCCCCAGGCAAAATATCTCATGGAAATGCAACCACAGTTTAGTCACAGTTTGAATTAGATCCACTAAGGCACACACTATAGGGGGGTTTTGTTGATTTGTTTGTTGCACATATACTGGCTGTTAATTTTTATTGCTTGTAAACTTTCTCTCTATAAAATTTGTGTGAAAGCTGGACTACCATGTTAAAGGAAAGTTACCAGATGGGGAAAATATGGTTGATGAAAGTGGCTGTTTCCATGTTTGCTCTGTGTTGTAACACATCTTCACATTGGGTAAGGTGATTGGCAGAGAAACAACAGCAGCGAGCACTGATCAGTGTATGCGTCATGTATAAATGCCTGGAGCTGAGTAGGGTTTGGGTTTTGCAAACTTCACAGAGCTCCTGAGTCTGATTTATTGTAGGTTTTGCTGCAAAAATGAAGAAATTAAAAAAAAAAGTGTCACAGCTTCTGCTTTAGACTACTGAATGTAAAATGAAGGAAAAGCAGGCAGACTGTCTCAGGCAGGGAATTAAGGTTATTTTAATACTACAAGTACTCTACAGAAGGTACAATCCTATTTACCCCGTGTATTAACTTCCTTCTTTCCATTCCAGGAAGGAGAGATGTTTTTGTTGTTAACGCTGGAGGTTTAGGCTGAGTTTCCAGATCTATCACAGATGTTGAGTATGATCTGGAACTCATGTCATTTCCTGCTCCTTCAGGCTCCCATCTATGAAATGCAGATAACACTTCTCTTTGCTTCGTCTTGAACCCTGCATGTTTCGAGTGCAGTTTATTCTATGTGTGTGTGTAGACATATACTAAGATATAGACAGATATATATATGTATGTATGTGTGTGTGTGTGTATGTGTATATATATATATATATATACACACAGACCAGTCTCAGTCATCTCAGGGATTTTGCTGGCCTCTAGCTGGTATTATAAAGTGAGAATAAAGAGCTATTAGTAAGGAGCGAGTATAGTGAACAATTCATTACTCATCCACTAGTCTACAAACTGACATCAATTAGACCTGTAAGCACTGGTTCCCATGATGTGCCACAGATAGCAAACTGAGACGCAATGGACAGGTTTCAAGAAGGTTTGCACCTCGGTATATTTAAACATTTATAAAAGGCTTGTTTCATTAGAGAGGCGCAGCAGTGTTAGCCATCCCTAACGGCTGGGTTTAAAAGCCCAAACGCATCCCTGTCTAAACTGTTCCCTGCGCATGGAAGCTGCTGCGCTGGTTACCGAGATGCTGTTGGATATCTTGACCCTGTGACACAGAAGGACGCTGGCAGCTGGCTCCATCCTCACTGCATTGCTTCTGGCAGGCATTGCTTCAGTCCTTGTGGATGCTTTACCAGCCGCTGCTTGTCTTATCTCACACCCATCCTGAAAAAACCCTGTTTTCAGGCTTTCAGCCTGTACCCAGTCATCTTCTCCTTTCATCAATAGCCTCTCATCGTTTCGCTCTGCTCTCAATTCCTTTATTCACAGTAGATAACCTAGAGCTGTCTTTTCTTCATCCCAAAATATACCTTGATGTCCAGGCAGAAGCCCCTGAGGTCTGCTTTGTATTTGCTGCTGGCCTGAGGCAAGGTTCTTTTGTGTGGTCCCTTCACCAGGCATTGCTTGGTTTTCTCCATTCAGCTTTCTTCCACTAAGGCCCAGCTTTCATGGAAGGCCCTAACTTGTCCAAGGATTGAGCTTTTTCTGAGCTAATGTCAGGAGAGGGGTCCCAGAGAAGTTTCCCCCTCCTGGCTGGCACATCACTGCATGGGGCAGTGCAGGGATGCAGCACTTGGGAAGCAGAGCTGGGGCAAAGCAGGGAATTAAGGCAGTGTTTAGGCAAGAGGGTCTTCTGACCCAAACAGGCCGTAGGTTTGTATGGAGGAGGCGTAAGGTCACCTTGAAGCCTCATCTGACTCTCTGAGTCTTGGGACCAGCCTACCATGAAATCCACTCCTGCAACACCGAAGTCTGCTCCGTCCATGAGCTGCTGGTTACAGCTTCTGTAGGAGCACCCATGCATTGCTGAATACACTGAAGGTTATTAGTTAGCTTGTTATATGGGGAACTAAGTGCTTGGATAACCCTGTGGGGTCTCCCTGAAAACAAAGGGCCTTACTCCCCAGTCCGGCATTTGCATACAGTTATTGCGACTGCAGCTAGCAAAGCCCTATGGGGAAAAAAAATCAGCTGAAATGAAAGAAGAAAGTGTTGGTAGCTCTTGCAGGGAACACCTGGAGAGCAGGAAGCTGCTCTCCAACTGCATCAAAAGCTGTGCCGGACACGTACGCACTGTGCAACAAAAAGCTCTTTACTTGGGCAGAACGGGGGAACAAGGTAAATCTAGGTGGCGATGAGATGCGTTTCAGAAGACTTCCCACAATGAGGTAATAAAGCGAAGCTTGGATGAAAGATTACAGAGGGGTGGGACCGGCTTTTGAATTTTCCAAACAAAACTCAAAGTGAAATAAGGACAAACAACCCAGAGTTTATCATAATGCTAAGCTGACCTGGTTATTTGTAGACTTCACCGTGTAACATGAGAGACTTTTGCTGTTCAGGGAAGATGTTATTTGTTGATGGCTGGGTGACAGTCCCCTGCTCCCAGCCCCCAGAGGCAGCAGAAACACCAAACAGCCGGAGGCCAAAAGCGGGCACTGAGGCTGACGCTAGTGCAAGGGATGTTTCTGATGAACACAAATTTCTTTCTATTTCTGTCACCAACGTTTTTGTTCCCCAAACCCTGCTTGATACCCAAAGAGCTACACTGCCTGGTAGAAGGCTTTGCAATACATAATAATTTATAGAGGACAAACAAACAATGTGCAAACCTTGGTGATTAATTTTAAATATTCTTATAAATGGAAGAATAATCAGACTTGCTCTGGCTTGGTAATTATGAGCTAGCTGACAGGCAATAGCTTATGATCTTCTTTTAGAGGGCATGAAGTGCTTTCTGCCAAAATTATTAGTCCCTCAGACATTTTTTAACTTGTGTAAGCTAGGCTTTTCCTCTCAGGCTTATCAGCAAAGGATGCCTGCCTACTCCAGGCATGTTCTGAAAGAAAAAACATGGTATGGGATAATTTCTGTGCAAGAATATGAAATGTAATTTAACTTGGTGGCATGATGTCAGGCAAAGTAATTTAATTTCAGGGCTGCTTTGCCATCAACAACAGCTGAATATTCAAATGTAGCCACTAGCCAAGAATTCAATCACAGGGTGTCCACTTTTGGGCTTACCTTTTCAGAGCCTGATATGCAGAGGACAAACACCTTTTCTCTTGACAATTCTCTCTCAGTCATTATGAAATATTTTGTTTTCAGCATCACTCTAATGGTGGTGCTTCTGTTGGTGACCAGTTTAGAAAGAAGAAAAAGAAAAAAAGCAGGGGTGAAAAGCAATTTTTTTTTGATTGTTAAATAGTCATTTACTACTAAACTTTTGCAGAAAATTTGGAGCTATGGAAAACGTATATCCAAAATGAAATGTAGTCCAAAAAGCAAAACATAGGCATGAGGTATTACAGCATCGGGATCTAGATGTGCAGACATGACATAACAGTCTTAAAAACAAACAAACAAAAAGCTCATTCTGCCACTGTCATACTTGTTCCCTTCCCTGGTATCCATGACAGGCAGCTTTCTAAGCTGACACTTCTGATCTGTAGCTCTCTGGCCAGCCCAGCGCTGGCACTCTGGACATGCAACTTTCCTCCAGGCATCACTTTGTGGCATCAGGGAGAGCCCAGCTGCTCCGTGGTGCACATCACTGGACAATCCAGGCACTGCGACTCTAGATGCCATGTATCTGGAGGTCAGTACAGCATTTGGAGATGGACAATCAGCCTGAATTTGCTCCCACATACAAATAGCAGAACTGAGGGGGATGAGTTATTTCACCTTTTTACCCAAGTTCAGAGCACAATCTGTTCTATTGCCAGGTCCATTTAGCCTGCACAGAGAAAGATGTTTCAGAACATCCTTGACCTTGCCACATTGTTTTCCCCAATGTTTACTAAATTTCAGTGGAAAGAGACACATTTTGCTGGGGAATAACTGGGAAAAAAGAGAATAATGTCACTCTGGTGCTAGCAGCAGGTAAAACACTGAAACAGATTAAAAAAATTCAAATTAAATTTGAGTTTTACAGCACCACAGAAACTGATTAAATGTATGCCTTCTTTTGATATAGTACTCTGTTTGCTCACTCGGCTGACGAGGGAGGTACCAGGGACCGGACTCCAGCCAGTTGCTGCACGGCGAATAACGGTGCTTGCACCGCCAGGACCTCCCTGGTTTTCAGTCACACCGACTGTGGCATGGCCTCTCCTCATTAGCACTGTCCTCATGGGGAAAGAGCGCTTCAAATCTCAGCCGAACAGTGTGTGAGTGAGCACCTGCGACAAGCAAAGCTTTCTGCTTTCGCTCAGAAGAGGGAAAGCCTGCACAGCGCTCATGCAGACCCAATAACATCTACAAGCCCTCCTCTGCCTCTTGCCACATCTCATCTGTGGACAAGGGGACAACCCAGTCTCTCAGCCCACCCATTTAGCTTTTCTGCAGCACAGCTGAATGCCAATTGCCTTGTGGCAACTCACTCACTGCAGCCTTGAGCCAAACCCTGCTGAAATCCCAGGGACACTGATCCCATGGCTCCCCACGGCTGGGCCTGAAACAGTCCCATCCTCCTAAAACACACTCCCTTCTAGCCTGAGAATACCCCCATCTGAGGTTTTTTTTTTTTCTGATCTCATTCATTTCCCACCACTGTGCCTGTGATTACGTCCCTCAAAACCCTCTCTCTCCCTCTTATCAGCATGCCTTGCATAATTCCTCCTGAGATGCTATCAGCTGGATGATGAGCAGCTGAGCTCCCATATTACTGCTGACGCAGGCAGGCTGACAAAAGAAAGAGTGATCGCGAGCCCGAACAGGTCAGCTTTTACGGGGAACGGGAGAGGGAGGCTGATGGACTGGCAAGACAGCAAGAGCCGGCGGTTCTTGATCACCTTTCCTTTGTGGCTCCGGGTGCAGAGCGATGCAGGGGAAAGACCCATATGCTTCACTGCCCTCAGCTCTCCAAGAAACCCATGAGTACCTGGCTGATCTGAGCCCTGCCCAGCGCCACTGTTACACAGCCAGTGGCAGCTCTGCAAAGGGATTCAGTGCTTTTTATTAGGTTGTTTGCTGTTTTTTTTTTCCCTTGCATACACACCCAGGATAAAGAAACGTGCATGGCGTGACTGCTCAAGGCCTGCTCGAGCAGAAAACGCTGCGAGGTAGTGGGAGGTGAAGCGCCATTTGAAGAACAATGAAGCATGCCTTAGTTTCTCTCCCTAGAAGAGAGACTGGATCCTCAAATTTTCACAACATGGTCCCTGTGACCACAGGGGCTTTGGGGTCAGGAACTAATCAGCAAGCAGCCAGGGGCACAGTTTGATTCTGCTCATTGAAAAGCCTCACTGCAAACTGGTGTGTCCTGTATTGCTGGCACCATATAGGATGCACTGGTGACTAGAGCAAATCTAGGATTAGCAGTGTTCATCTTTGCACAGCACACAGAGCGAGCGGCACAGTTCAGGAGGAGGAGGGTGATGACTGGGGAGCTCAGGCTCTCAGGTTCATGCACCCTTTTCACTGCCATACCTGCTTCTGGCAGCAGCATCAACACTACCATAGCTCACGGGGTAGGAGTGGCAGGTCAGCCCCTGACAGATGCAGAGTCACACAGGGGTGTCTAGCTAATGGGAAAGGATCAAAGAAAGGGAACAGCACAGAGCCAGGAGACAGGCTGGGGACAACTGTAAGAAGGGGTGAAAGGGTGGGAAAGGAGGACTTCTGCTTCAGGAAGGGAATTACATCACCCTTTGCTCTCCTCAGAGAAACAGTTGAGTAAAAAGGCGGAGCAGAGGTTTTTTCTTCATTGACATAGCCCACAGACCTTGTTCCAGCAGGAGGGAAGGGTGATAAGATGCTGTGGTCTCTCTCTTCACACTGCCCGTGGTGGGAGCAGGGCTATGAGGCCATGTAGCTCCCCTTCCTTGGCCCTCCAGTGTCTACTCAACTCTCCTGATTTTAGCACTTGGAATTTTTCTTAAGCCTTAGCCCTTGGCATCAGCCGAAAATATGGGAAGTTCACCTTTGTCCTAGAAAAGGTGGGTTTCCAGTTCTGCACTTGGAAATGTGCACTGAGTACACTCAAGTGGATCCCAGCTGTGGGAGTAATTTTACAACATGATGATTTCTGGGTGACTTGCAGGCATTCAAAGTCTACTTTTCCTCAGAAGACCAGCACAACATCTTGAGTTGTCGCATTGCAATTACTGTGATGAACTGCCAGAAAGACAAATCAGGAAAATTATACATAACCAGCCAGTACTTCTCTACTACGCTTTGTCACCAGCTCAGCCACCTTTCCCTGTATGTTCTTCTGCTAGTGATGCCTCTGGTGAGAAGGTGTTTCTTCTTTTGTATTTGACTGATTAAAAGAGAATTACTAGGTTTATGCCCCGCTTCACTAATGAATCTGGATTTATGTGTGAAAGAAGGCAAAAGAGTTTGGGAGAAAATCTACTCTAAAATGCAAAGATCTTGAATGTCTGTTCCTGCAATGGACACATTACACAATATAACAAGTAAATAAAGCTTTAAACGGCCCTTTATCCTGTAAAATTCTCAACTCCTGGGGAGCAAGGCTGATGCTGGTGATCATTATACCCAGGCATACAGACCCTTTCCGTATCTCATCGCAGGGACAGAAAAACCTCAGGCAGAGAGCCATTAGTGTCTGCTGCTTGCTTAACTGTCGTTGGCTCATATTATTTCCCATTAGCCTGCGTAAAGTAAATCCCACAAGGACAAAAGCTAAAATAAGTGTTACTACATACATTCTGTATCAGGCTGTTAAAGTGCAGCAGAAACAAAATGTGTCACCCAGTGCTCTGTATGGAAACCAGTGGGCAGATGGTGGCCCTTGGGGTGTGATCAAGCAGGTGGGTTTCACCACTAGATGACACCCGTGTGTCTTGAAAAATGATGCTGCCGCCCCCGCCACTGGCTGCAGGTAGCAGAATGTTGACATCTGAGGTTAACCTGGTGCCTCCTCTCCAGGTGGGAGCTCCCTGAGCTGTTCTCAGACACAGTCACTGCCTGGTTAATGCAAATGGTTGCACATTAGGAAGCCTCACCTTTTATTTTGCCAAAGCAAGGTGAGAAAAAACGATGAGTTGACTTTTCCAGTTTTGGCTTCCCTCCCAACAGAAGGAAGGTGATGTGTGCTCAGCAAGAGGTCTTCTCCTACTGAGTTGTGCAGCATAGCTATGGGTTAATGAGAGAAGGCATTGACTGGGTTGTGAGAAGTATGGTGTGCCCAGGGCCCAGGTCCTGCAAGACCCCAGACTCACTATGAAACCATGGCCATGCTGTGCCTCCCATCTAACACCACGTCCAAAAGGCCGCAATGCTTATGTGGTATTACTGCTAATACCCAAATTACTCTCTGCAAAACTAGGACAACGCCTTGCCACCCAGCACTCTCAGGAGACAGAAACTGTTCCTGTCTGTAGGTGCTCAAATACTGTAGGGGAACATGCTGTGGCCACCACTGCAATGGAAAACTTTTTGAGTGATACTCTCCATTCTGTTTCAGTGCTTGATTTTAAGTGTTTGATACTGCAAATTTTGGAAAGAGGCATCAGTAAAAAAAACCCCCTGAGATTAAAATGCTGGTATGGCTTTAGGTTAACACAGCGATCATGTAGCAGAGAACTATAAAGGACACAGGAAAGTGTAGAGAACACGGTGTTTAAGGACAGTTGTAGTTATATCTCTGAAAACTCTCCATGAAGAAATGTCCATATACTTCTGATCATGGATATATGTGCTCGTTGATGCCCAGACAAATACTGAAGGGGTGAAGATCCCACTCCTTCCAGAAGTAAGACAATACAACAACATTCAAACACAGCCTGAGATGGCAGCCCTAACCCCATCCTCTGATCAACTTGAACAGGCTGGTAGGGCCACGCAGAATTCCATAGGACTGTACTTCCACAGGTCTACTTGCAAGATAAGAGATTTATGGTTTTTACAGCTTAGCAAGTGATTATAGGGATAATAGGGGCAATTTGTCAGCAAGCTAACCTTTACAGAAACTTCCTAATATGAAGATCTTTCTCTCACATTATGCATCTTAACATGAATAATGATAGTCTCATGAATTTAGTCTCATATTTCAGGTTTTCCCTGGCTTACGGTCTTTGTTTCCTCTTTTTCTACAAAAATGGAAAGCTGCTTCCCAAACACCACATTTTCTCGCTTGCAGTGCTGACCAGGCAATTAACAACTTCACCCACAATCAATACACAGAGTTTTCCTGAGTATATAATGCAGTAGGTAAGGAGATGAAGACAGATTTTTTCCTGTGTAAGCTTTCCACAATAAACCTGAGTATTTACTTCTCTTGCAGTAAATCTACTTACCTCCTTTTAATCATGATGATGAAATCAATTAAAGATATTTTACTTGTCTGTCCAAAAACCTAATGAGGAGAAGATTTACAGGCAAGCAGGGTATTCTTGATAGTGAATTATTGGATGGAGACTCAAGAGACTCAGGCTAGCCCCTGAATCTGCCAGCCTGAAAAGTCTAGTTAAGACTTTTACAGTGCTGGGCAAGTCTGAAAATACTCCAGACCACCGGTGCCTTAGGCCTTACTTTGTTCCTGTGGCAGAACAAAGCAAAAGCTGTATGTCTCATTAGAGCTATTACCATACAAAGGGGAAACCAGTCCATATTAGGGAGCCAATTTACAGGAACAGCTTGTTTACTTTCGGACAAAGAGTACTGCTATGAGAGCCCAGTCTCCAGCACAGCTCCTGCTGACTTCAGTGGTAATCTGGTATGAGTCAAAAGTGGAGGCTCAGTAGTGCTCTACAGAGAAGCATAATCATCACTATAGCAAGGATCATAATTGGAGACTTTCAAAGTCAATCAGACTGCTTCTGTTAATATCAATAGCTGTCTGGTGGCTAAATTGCCTAGACTAATTCTTTTTTAACACCTTAGCCATAAGAATCATCATTAGACAAATGCCATATCCTAATATATACTGCAGCTTAAACACAATGAGAGCTTCAATCTGTTTTTTAATCTCTGTGATATTCTGTCTTGTTGCCCACATACTGGGAAAAAAAAGTTTATTGTAGGCAGAAGACTGCACAGACTGTTCCCCATCAGAAAGTTCTCACAGGCTTCATGTCCCTGAGAAGTGATGGGCTCCTGTAGACCTTTGGTACATGCTGACATTTGAAAAATAAGTAATAAACAAAACTTAAAACAAATGTGTTTGTCGCAGCTCTCAAAGATGCAACTCAAAAATTTGCTGAAAGAAAATAGCATACTAATATGTATCAAATTCATAAATGGAAGGAAAAGGTCAATCAGCTGTTCAAAAACCTAAGCAGACCCTCGTATGATTCAACATATGACAGCGGCGGCAGCAGTGACAGAGGCGGCAGCGGCGGCAGCGACTTGAGGTGAGTGCGGGGCGACATCGGGCTGTAACCGGGCAGTTTTCATACTCTGGGCCCCCCTCGAGCAGCAGCCCCGAGCTGCTTCCCCCCCCACCCCGGACCCAGAGGTTCCCGGCAACGAATCAGGAGAGGAGGGGGCGTAGCACCACCCCCTGTTGATTGGGTGATAAAAAGCCTCCTGGAGGACAGGGACTAGTCCCTGCCCAGAGGGGAGAGGGGGAGTCAGCAGTAACTGTGTGGGTCAGCAGTGACTGTGTGTGTCCCAGGGCGGGGGAGGCTGCAGCAGTTTGCAGCTCGTTGGGGAGGGCGCTGACTCCCTCCCTGTGCACAAGGCGAGGAAGGTGCCAAGGAGCTGTGAACCAGGGGGGGTCACCAACAGGTATTTCCCAGCTCAGTGAAAGAACAATGGTCTCCACCCAGCGGAAGAAGACCAAAATGGATGTGGGAACCCAGACAGAGCTCCCACAGAAGGAGGTGATGGTGCAGGTTGCAGGCTGCAGGGAATGCTACAGCGTCTCTGTGGTGACAGGGGGCTGTGTGCGCTGTGAGCAGGTAGATGATCTGCTCGGCCGAGCGCCACAGCTGCAAAGCAAGGTTGAAAGGCTTCAAGCCGAAGTAGAAAGGCTTAGGAGCATTCGGGAGGCTGAAATGGAGATAGACTGGTGGAGCCAGGCTCTGCCTTCCCTGCAACAAAGATGGGAGCACCTGCCGGAGAGCTCCTAGGATCGAGGGACCCCTGTACTCTGCCCCTCTCAGGTGGAAAACAATAACCTAGAGGAGAGGAGTGAGTGGAGGCAAGTCTATGGCTGTGGCAAAAGGCGAGTGCCCTCCTTGCCTACCTTGCCTCCACAGGTGCCTCTGAGAAATAGATATGAAGCCCTAGTGGAATACAGCCAGTCCAATGGGGATGTGGTGGAGAGGCAACCTATATCAGAGGTCCCACCACAGTCAGAAAAACCTGACAGGCGTATAGCTACCTCCTCTACAAGGAAGAAGAGAAGAGTTTTAGTGGTTGGAGACTCCTTCCTAAAGGGAACTGAGGGCCCAATATGCAGAGCTGACCCCCATCACAGGGAGGTCTGCAGTCTGCCTGGAGCCTGAATCAGGGATATCACCAGGAAACTCCCTAACCTGGTGAAGGCCACAGACTACTACCCCCTGCTGATCTTCCAAACAGGTGGGGAAGAAGCTGCATCCCGTAGTCTGAGGGGGATGAAGAAAGACTACAAGGCCCTAGGACGGTTGGTGAAAGAGTCTGGGGCACAAGTTGTTTTCTCCTCCCTACTTCCATTTTCAGGTGATGACGTGGGATGGAATAGTAGGATTCTCTCTATTAATGCCTGTCTACGAGACTGGTGCTACAGGCAGGGCTTTGGGTTCTTTGATAATGGCTGGTTTTATGAGACACCAGGCGTGACGGTAATACATGGGAAGGGTTTATGTCGTAGGGGCAAAAGGGTTCTGGGACAGGAATTAGCAGGGCTCATTCGGAGAGCTTTAAACTAGATTCGAAGGGGGATGGGGTAGTAGCTGGGCTTGCACCACTGGGGCAACGCTCTAGTGTTGAGGCAGACCAGGAGGCCTCCCATCCCCCTAGGGTGAAATTGGTGTGCTCAGCTCGCTCCCTGAAATGCCTGTACACCAATGCGCGCAGCATGGGGAATAAACAGGAGGAGTTAGAAATCCGTGTTCGGTCGGGGGGCTATGATCTAGTGGCAATTACAGAGACTTGGTGGGATGCCTCGCATGACTGGAATGTGGTCATGGATGGCTATGTCCTGTTCAGGAAAGACAGGCCACTAAGCAGAGGTGGTGGAGTTGCTCTTTATGTGAGTGAGCAGCTAGAATGTATTGAGTTCTGTCCAGAGGCGGATCAGGAGCGAGTTGAGAGTTTGTGGGTGCGAATTAAGGGGCAGGCTGGCAGGGGTGATACTGTTGTGGGTGTCTATTACAGGCCACCAGATCAGGATGAGGAGGGTGATGAGGCCTTCTACAGGCAGCTGAGAGCAGTCTCGCAATTACAGGGCCTGGTTGTCATGGGGGATTTCAACTACCCTGATATTTGCTGGGAGGCCTACTCAGCCAGCCATCCTCAGTCCAGGAGGTTCCTCCAGTGCGTTGATGATAACTTTCTGATGCAAATGGTGGATGAGCCAACTAGGAGAGGAGTGCTGCTGGATCTTATCCTCACTAACAAGGAGGGTCTGGTTGAAGAGGTGAAGGTTGAGGGCAGCCTTGGTTGTAGTGACCATGAGATGGTAGAGTTCAGGATCTCATGTGGCAGGAACAGAATAGCTAGCAGAATCACAACCCTGGACTTCAGGGGGGCCAACTTTGGCCTTTTCAAGCAATTGCTAGGGGAAATCCCATGGGACAGGGTACTAGAAGGTAAGGGGGCCCAAGATAGTTGGTTAGCATTCAAGGACTGCTTCTTCCGAGCTCAAGATCAGAGCATCCCAGCAGGCAGGAACTCAAGGAAGGGTACCAGGAGACCTGCATGGTTAAGCAGGGAACTGCTGGACAAACTCAAGTGGAAGAAGAGGGTGTACAGATCATGGAAGGAGGGGCTGGCCACTTGGGAGGAATATAAGTCTGTTGTCAGAGGATGTAGGGAGGCAACTAGGAAAGCTAAGGCCTCCTTGGAATTAAACCTTGCAAGAGAGGTCAAGGAGAGCAGAAAGGGCTTCTTCAAATACATTGCAGATAAAGCCAACATTACAGGCAATGTAGGCCCACTGATGAATGAGGTGGGGGTCCTGGAGACAGAAGATAAAAAGAAGGCGGAGTTACTGAATGCTTTCTTTGCCTCTGTCTATACTGCTGGAGGCTGTCCTGAGGAGCCTCGGACCCCTGAGGCCCCAGAAGAAGTCAGGATAGAGGAGGAATCTGTCTTGGTAGATGAGGGCTGGGTCAGGGACCAATTAAGCAATCTGGATGTCCATAAATCCATGGGCCCTGATGGGATGCACCCGCGGGTGCTGAGGGAGCTGGCGGAAGTCATTGCTAGGCCACTCTCCATCATCTTTGCTAAGTCGTGGGCAACGGGAGAGGTGCCTGAGGACTGGAGGAAAGCGAATGTCACTCCAGTCTTCAAAAAGGGCAAGAAGGAGGACCCGGGTAACTATAGAACGGTCAGCCTCACCTCCATGCCCGGAAAGGTGATGGAACAACTTGTCCTTGGTGCTGTCTCTAGGCACATCAAGGATAGGCGGATCATTAGGGGCAGTCAACATGGCTTCACTAAGGGGAAGTCATGCTTAACCAACTTGATAGCCTTTTATGAGGACGTAACCCGGTGGATAGATGATGGTAAAGCTGTGGATGTGGTCTATCTCGATTTCAGTAAAGCGTTTGACACAGTCTCCCACAGTTTCCTCGCAGCTAAACTGAGGAAGTGTGATCTGGTTGATCGGGTAGTGAGGTGGATTGTGAACTGGCTGAAGGAAAGAAGCCAGAGAGTGGTGGTCAATGGGACAGAGTCCAGTTGGAGGCCTGTGTCTAGCGGAGTCCCTCAAGGGTCGGTACTGGGACCAGCACTATTCAATATATTCATTAATGACTTGGATGAGGGAATAGAGTGCACTGTCAGCAAGTTCGCTGATGACACAAAACTGGGAGGAGTGGCTGACACAACGGAAGGCTGCGCAGCCATTCAGAGAGACCTAGACAGGCTGGAGAGTTGGGCGGGGAGAAATTTAATGAAATATAACAAGGGCAAGTGTAGTGTCCTGCATCTGGGCAAGAACAACGCCATGTACCAGTACAAGTTGGGGGCAGACCTGTTGGAGAGCAGCGTAGGGGAAAGGGACCTGGGGGTCCTAGTGGACAGCAGGATGACCATGAGCCAGCAGTGTGCCCTTGTGGCCAAGAAGGCCAATGGCATCCTGGGGTGTATTAGAAGGGGTGTGGTTCGCAGGTCAAGAGAGGTTCTCCTCCCCCTCTACTCTGCCCTGGTGAGGCCACATCTGGAGTATTGTGTCCAGTTCTGGGCCCCTCAGTTCAAGAAGGACAGGGAACTGCTAGAGAGAGTCCAGCGCAGAGCCACGAAGATGATTAAGGGAGTGGAATGTCTCCCTTATGAGGAGAGGCTGAGGGAGCTGGGTCTCTTTATCTTGGAGAAGAGGAGACTGAGGGGTGACCTCATTAATGTTTCTAAATATGTAAAGGGCAAGTGTCATGAGGATGGAGCCAGGCTCTTCTCAGTGACATCCCTTGACAGGACAAGGGGCAACGGGTGCAAGCTGGAACACAGGAGGTTCCACATAAATATGAGGAAAAAACTTCTTTACGGTGAGGGTGACCGAACACTGGAACAGGCTGCCCAGAGAGGTTGTGGAGTCTCCTTCTCTGGAGACATTCAAAACCTGCCTGGACGCGTTCCTGTGTGATATGGTCTAGGCAATCCTGCTCCGGCAGGGGGATTGGACTAGATGATCTTTCGAGGTCCCTTCCAATCCCTAACATTCTGTGATTCTGTGATTCTGTGATTCTGTGATCTGTGAACTTTCTTGTACAGTTAGCTACTCAGTCCATGCAAGAGTACTTGGAGGGGAAAAAACAGACCCTCGCTTATCCCAATCCCCCATTTTCGTCTTGTACAACATGCAGAGTGCAGATTTGGTGTCCCAGCTGAAGAACCTGTCCAGGGTCAAGCAGATGCACATCCAGTGGAGACGGCACTTGTACTGTGACTTCATTCAAGGTGGGGGCCTTCAGGCTGTGCTCCTCATTGGTGCAGGCACAGTCAGTGCCACTGAATAGTACCCTGAAGTTGTCTGGAATATTTTTATGCTTGTTCATTCCCTGGATCTGTTTTAAAAGGCAAGCCTTGTACTCAGAGATGGCAGCCCATGTTTTCAGAGCTAGACTCCACCATCAGTTAATTCAAACTGGCCTGATTTTCAGTGTCCCAATTTGAAGCAAGTTCCTCAGCTCCTCACAAAATCAAGTCAATTTTAGTTAGAGACCTACCTTTTGGTAACTGATAGGGAACATTATGACCTGGCTTAAACCGTAATGTGTTACAAAATTAGTGGGGCAATTTATGGACAGCAGATACTTCCCTTTGCAAGTTACTGACTCCCCAGTGCATTATAACCTTATAATGAGTCAATAAAACAAGTCACAGCTGCAGCACAATGAATGTCAAGAGGCATGATGGACAGCAGGTATTTTTAATGATTGACTCTATCAGCCTCCTGAACAAGCACTTGTACTTTTTTTTGGAAGTTCACTGTACTACACTGTACAAGGTAAGTGACTATTGGTATTTCGACTGCACCTCTTGTACTGCAGTGAGATCAATACTGTGCATCGCTGTCAACCTTGGTGGAGGAGAAAGGTCAGCTGAGCAGTTATCTGGCCTGAGGACAAGCACTCAAAACAAAAAGTAGCAAAGTCTTCTAGGACTCAAAAGGCTTGAGGCAACTAAAACTAGACACAGACAGCATCTGCATTCATGGGGGTCTGCAGCAGCGGAGATTCATCCACTGGTCAGCTGAGCTGCATTTGAGATTTATAGAGGAGAAGTTACGCAGACAGTCTTTGAATAGGCAGAGGGCTTGAAAGCCACACAAAACCCTTCCCGTTCACACAGATTCATTCTCCTTCAAAAGCAGAACAGGGCAAGATGCGACACAGCTTTGAAGGGCCTAGCTGAAAGCACTAAGCTTTTGTTATTTTGCAGACCGGTGACTTTCAGATATTATTTTTTACTTTGTTTTTTTATAGCGCTACTCAAATCTGAGTACACATTTTGCTGTGGGGTAAATAAAAGACTAAAAAGATAGCTATCCTTGCCTGCAGTCTCTCAGCAATAAGCCCAGGTCAGCTAGAAATTCAGCGTTTCTCTATTGTAGCTGTGCATTGCTGAGAGACGGGGTTTGGTGGAGCCAGGACACAGCCCTGAGAAGGGGCTCCCCTGCGCTCCCTGCTGTCCCCCCCTCCATGTGTGGCCGGACAAGCGTGGAAGCGGCCTGCGGGGGAAAACGGAGGGCAGCACAGCAAGCGCCCCCGCTGCCCGCGCTTCCGCCGGCCCGGGGCGGGGCGGCTGCTCGGGGGACGGGCTGCAGGCGCACAAACACCCCCCTCTAGCGAGCAGAGCCGGCCAGCGCGGCCGGGCTTTGCCGGGCGGCTGGACGGCGCCCCGCCGGGCCGTGCCCCGCCGCCGCCGGTGCCCGCGGGGGCGCGGGCTGCCCCTGCCAGGAAGCGGAGAGGTGGGTGCTCGGCCGGGGCCTCAGCGCGCTGGGCGCTGCGGGGAAGAGCAGCCCTCAGGGGCGAGGGGTCTTAATAACGGACACGCTCGGTGGAAGAGGCTGGCGCAGCTGGCCCAGGGTGTTGGGGAGCCTTCGGCTTGTGCCGGGATCTGAGCTAGTGGTGGAAAGGCGCTTCTGTCTGCAACCGCTCTGAAAAATATAGATCTTCAGTTTGGCAAAGCAGTACTGAGAGTGCACCCAGATGTTTGCCTGGTTCGTAATTTTATGAGACTAGGAAACACCTGATATGGGTAGAAGGTGTCAGACTCCTCAGAATGACTGTAAAGCTGTCGTATTTTTTTAATAAATAAAATATTTTAGATTTTTACACGAGGAGGCATCAGCATCAGGACTACACAAAAAAATCACAAGCCATTTAGTAAGCTAAATACTCTCTTAATTACCTTATTCACAGTGTATATTACCTGTTGGTGTTGACACAATTCACATCTCATTTTAGAAATTCCTCCAGGCAACAATCATCATGATGAATTTTTGAAAATGGCTGAATGACTCAGCCTCCAGATTTAGTTGGCCAGAGTTATGCTTGGCCTCTACACTATCTGTGCTCTCTTTGATAAAAAAATGACTGTGGCTCAACCTTTCTGCAGGTTTCTATTTATTTATCTATCCATATTACTTCCCCATCTAGCCACACTGCTACAGGGTGACAATATGAAATGAGCAATGAACCAGTGAAACTGATAAAAAAGGATGGAACAAGGAGGCTTTGGGCCCTGTAGTATCTGAAAGTGAAGTACTTAACTGGACTGTCAAGGGTGGTATCTCACAATGTCCTACCCTGTGCATCCCGCTGGTGAAGTCCTGGCCTCTGGCAAAACTCCAGCTGAATTCCATTGAGCAGGGACTTTATCTTATAAAATGTCTCGCACCTGATTTGCAATTGTTCTGCACTGCACATCGGCACTGTTGTACCGGTGCTGTGCGTTACGTTACATAGATACATTCAGCACACATGTGCTATAGATACGTGGGAGAAAATAACAGACCTCTAGCTCTTGCTAAGGTCAGTGAGAAGACTGGAAATAGAATGACACCTCATCTTGACTTGCTTTTCTGTGCATCCAATTTGTAAATGGCATAACAGGGAAGTACATTCTTCTCAGCCAGGTTTCCAGATTTTTTGTTTTGTTTTGTTTTTTTTTGTGGTGAATGAGTCAGAGTCTTTAAGAGAAAGCAGATATGGATATAGACAGACAAACACCCTGAACAGCACTTGAATATCTCAATCTATGCATAAATGGTATTTCAGAGCATCAATTATCAAAACAGTTTCCAGCTGCAACATCGCAGCTGCAATGTGTTAAGCCAGTAATACATACAGGAGAGAAAAAAAAGAAAATACTCAAAAAAGCTAAGATGCCAGTGAAGTCTTTGAGACTGTTAAGATTGACTAGTTTAGGTGAAAGCCACTTCAGCAAGTCCAAGAAATGTGCTTTTGAGTAAACCCACATTTGCACTGGAACAATAGAAAAGGATTCCCTTGCATTTCCTAATGCTTTTGATGATGACAAGGAAGCGGTGAAACTCATTCTATCAAGAGTAAGGACAAGGTGAGAGGAAGCGGCTTCTGATTCCTTCTTTAGCTGAATCTCACATCGCCTTGTGCCACATTTCTGTAGCGTAAGAGAGAAGAGTTCAAGCATTGCTTTAGGCACTTGTGGCTAATTTCTTGTCTCTTAACTTTCTCCAGTTCCCAAGAGTCATATTTTTATGGGATATGTAAAACCCTGTGACATAGAAGTTTTCATCCCTGTGTCTACCCAGATGGCTGGGAGTGGAGCAGATTTAGTCTTTCCAGCCTTTCTAGATCTATGCTTCTAGCCTCTGTCAACAGCTGTCTCCAGAGCCAACTCAAGGTTTCTCTGTAGTGCAAAAAAAAAAAAAAAAATTTGTGGCCTTAAATCTGAAGGGGCAGAGTTGCCTTGTGGTCTCTGGCGGGGGCAGAGTTGCCTTGTGGTCTCTGGCGTGGGCAGAGTAAAGAGGAGAAGATGTGGAGAAGATGGATTTTTCACTGCCCCTTTGTGTCCCTTGAGGCACTTTCTGCTTTCTGTATGTCTGAAGTAGTTCTGGTTGCTCCTAGCCACGCCACAGCTGAGTACTTTGATTGCCTCTGTACCCTCTCTGTAGCTGATGTCTTCTGATTTTTGCCACCTGTAAAATGTCCAGCCATGGGGTGGAAATTAAATCTAGGACACTCCGGGCCACAAAACTGTGGCCTCTTTTTGGCAAGACGCTTCATTTATGTGACTTATTAGCAAGTTAAACCTTGCCAACATCCCTGAACATGCAGCTGCTGTATCCCTCCTTGCATGTTCCAGCTTTGCAATGAGTTGGCTCAGACCTGGAGTCAGGCTTGCTCTTGCTGTGCTCTTTACCTGGTCTTGTGGGCATTGCATGGTGGCCCCAACTCAAGGGTAGCTGGGAAAGGTGTCTGTGATGCCCTGCTGAGTGGGGCACACATACCCGGAGAGTCCATCCTCAGCTTTCTCAAGCTGAGGGTACAGAAGCCTGGCTATTGCTTTCCATGGATTGTGCTGCACCCACTGGGCTATCATGTGCAAGGCAAACACCTCTCATGTGTCCCCAAAAGAGTGAGCATTTTGGTGCTTGCCCTCAGGGAGAAGGCCAGGCGTTGGGCAGAGGAGCCTAGGTTTCAGAGAGGCGTGTGCATCCAGATCTGAACCGAAGTGACGTGTCCCGGCTACACTTGGGTCTGTACATTATCTCATTCTCAGATTAGCCAGCCAGTCCTTGAACCACTGTCCCTAACCACATTCTTATTGCCACAGAAATCAAAAGTCCTGAGTCCTACCTGACCACCCTCCCATCTCTTTTATCTTAGGTCCTCCACGTGGGCCGGGGCAATCCCAAGCACAAATACAGGCTGGACGGAGAGTGGATTGAGAGCAGCCCTGAGGAGAAGGACTTGGGGGTAATGGTTGATGAGAAGCTCAACATGAGCCGGCAATGTGCGCTTGCAGCCCAGAAGGCCAACCGTATGCTGGGCTGCATCAAAAGCAGCATGGCCAGCAGGTTGAGGGAGGTGATTCTGCCCCTTTACTCCGCTCTCGTGAGACCCCACCTGGAGTACTGCGTCCAGCTCTGGGGGCCCCCAACATAAGAAGGACATGGAGCTGTTGAAACGAGTCCAGAGGAGGGCCATGAAGATGATCAGAGGGCTGGAGCACCTCTCCTATGAAGACAGGCTGAGAGAGTTGGGGCTCTTCAGCCTGGAGAAGAGAAGGCTCTGGGGAGACCTTATAGCAGCCTTCCAGTACCTGAAGGGGGCCTACAGGAAAGCGGGAGAGGGGCTTTTTACAAGGACAAGTAGTGATAGGATGAGGGGGAACGGTTTTAAACTGAAAGAGGGTAGATTTAGATTAGATATTAGGAAGAAATTCTTTACTGTGAGGGTGGTGAGACACTGGGACAGGTTGCCCAGAGAAGCTGTGGCTGCCCCCTCACTGGCGGTGTTCAAGGCCAGATTGGATGGGGCTTTGAGCAACCTGGTCTAGTGGAAAGGTGTCCCTGCCTGTGGCAGGGGGGTTGGAACTAGATGATCTTTAAGGTCCCTTCCAACCCAAACCATCCTATGATTCTATTATCTGAGCTAGTAACATCTTCAATGCACCTTTCTTTTGTGCTATTGTCTCACTTCATACGATGCAGACTGTTTCCTCTCCTTCTCTATCTACTTCTTTCCTGTCTTTGTCCTTCTTTGACGTGGAGGACAATAGCATCTTGTTTTTCTGCAAATAACAAGAATATTTAAATCATTGAAACATTACCTGGATGGTGAATCTATTAAGGCTGATTCAAGAAATGAATAAGAGGAAAAAAGGGCTCTGAAAGTGAGATTTCTTTCATTCTGCAAACTGCTGTGTGATTATGCAAAGCTGTTCTCTTATGTTTTCTGCCAGACAAAATATGTAGACACTTTTCTTGTCTTTTGGAGGGGAAATGCTGTGCATGTGCATAAATGCTGTGTCTCTTCCTTGAATTAAAATGAGACCTTACATAGCTGGTAAATTGCACGTTGCCGGGGTGAGCAGACTGGCAGCTCAGAACTGAGCCTGATGTCACAGCACATTGCTTGTCTCAGCAGTGAGGCATCCTGGAACGGGCTTGGTCTGGTTTTTGGTCTGTAACTCGTTGTGTAAATGCCAGCCAAATTAAAGCAAAGCAGATGGGACAAGTCATTTGAAGATTAATGAAGCTATTTGTGTTAAAAAGTAACTTTAGATATGTATTTTAATGAAAAAAGATCCTTTCTAGTTCATAATAGCTGGTCAAAAGAAAAGGATCAAGCAGTGAAAACTGCTAAAGCTTAGCAGAACACACCTACAAAGAATTATTAGATGTGATTAACTCTTTACGGAGTTAATCCCTATTAAACTGAATTATCAAGTCAAAGACTTAATTTCTTTCTCAGGTACCTGCATTGCTTTGTGAATACTACCATTTTTTTCTAAAATGCAGAAGTAAAGCAAGCAAACTCTGAGAAATTCTTTAGGGATTATTCACAATGCCGTCTAAGATGTTGGAAAGTTTTCATCCTCCTGTGGCACTTGCAGTTTCCATCAAAACTTTTCAAAACTTCTGCTGAACAGTGACATTTGCCTTTGTGTAACTGGCTATACTTCATATGAAAGAGAAAGGAATATCAGGAATCAGTACAGTAAACAAATTCTTTTTATTTTACCACTACAAAAATGCAGCTCAACCTTAAAGATGCTCTGAAAGATGCCTCCCTCCTCTAAAGAATCTCTAAATCTTTATTCAAAATTCCAGTCAATCACAAAGTATAATTGTAAAATATTTCCAGTATTTCCCTAAGCTCTGAGCTCATCAGGTCTCTCAAACTGCATAGCTGGCCCACAGGAGGAAAGCCAGGCTTGTCTCTCACATGCCACTGTGCTGGTTCCTGAAACTGCTTCTCCTTGTGCAAGTCCTCAGTGATGATTAGATAGTAAGAGACTGTTCAACAGCATTTTAAATGCAGAGATTGGAATTACCTTTGTATATGGTTCATGAGTTGCAGATACTTAAGGTGTGGGGGAATCACAGAAACACAAAAAGAAATTACCAGAATATTGGAGACCGGCTCTGTAAGAAGTACACAATCTTCTGCTGGAGACAGATCAGGATTTCTGAACTGTTGGGAGTACCCCATCCTCTTCATCTCTGTACAGAGATGGCTATTGTCATACTCTTCTTCAGGAATAAGACTTGGCATTACAGGGGAGAAGTATGTAACTCTCCAAGTCACAAGACAACTAAACTGCAACATTTAGAGATCAACATAGTTATCTGTGCTGTTCTTCATATACAGAGTCCTTCCATGAACAAAAATTAGAGGCTGTGTAAGTGACAAACTGTGCAAACTTTCTCAGGGATGATTTTCTAATAAGAAATGTTAGAAGACAACTGTTCAGCCCCTGCTCCCACTCCCCCAAATCCAAACCCTCTCTTCTGTGACTTGAAGTCACCAGATACCTGCTAAAGTATGCTTTGAGGCAGCCATTCCTCTATTGCACCTCCAAACCGACTGTCATCTTAAAAGACTGAGCAATCATGTCTCGATTCAGAAAAGCTTTCCCTATCTATTCTATTCTGTAAAGGGCTTGACTCCATGTTTCAGTCCTTTGCTGAAGTCCTTTACTTCAGTACTAGGGGGATGGGGTTGCAGCTGGGCTTGCACCACTGGAGCAACGCTCTAGTATTGATGTAGACCAGGAGGCCTCCCATCCCCCTAGGGTGAAATCGGTGTGCTCAGCTCGCTCCCTGAAATGCCTGTACACCAATGCACGCAGCATGGGGAATAAACAAGAGGAGTCAGAAATCCGTGTTCGGTCGGGGGGTTATGATCTAGTGGCAATTACAGAGACTTGGTGGGATGCCTCGCATGACTGGAATGTGGTCATGGATGGCTATGTCCTGTTCAGGAAAGACAGGCCGCTAAGGAGAGGTGGTGGAGTTGCTCTTGATGTGAGTGAGCAGCTAGAATGTATTGAGTTCTGTCCAGGGGCGGATCAGGAGTGAGTTGAGAGTTTGTGGGTGCGAATTAAGGGGCAGGCTGGCAGGGGTGATACTGTTGTGTCTATTACAGGCCACCGGATCAGGATGAGGAGGGTGATGAGGCCTTCTACAGGCAGCTGAGAGCAGTCTCTCAATTACAGGGCCTGGTTGTCATGGGGGATTTCAACTACCCTGATATTTGCTGGGAGGCCTACTTCAGCCAGCCATCCTCAGTCCAGGAGGTTCCTCCAGTGCGTTGATGATAACTTTCTGATGCAAATGGTGGATGAGCCAACTAGGAGAGGAGCGTTGCTGGATCTTGTTCTCACTAACAAGGAGGGTCTGGTTGAAGAGGTGAAGGTTGAGGGCAGCCTTGGTTGTAGTGACCATGAGATGGTAGAGTTCAGGATCTCATGTGGCAGGAACAGAATAGCCAGCAAAATCACAACCCTGGACTTCAGTAGGGACAACTTTGGCCTTTTCAAGCAATTGCTAGGGGAAATCCCCATGGGACAGCGTACTAGAAGGTAAGGGGGCCCAAGATAGTGGTTAGCATTCAAGGACTGCTTCTTCCGAGCTCAAGATCAGAGCATCCCAGCAGGCAGGAACTCAAGGAAGGGTACCAGGGAGACCTGCATGGTTAAGCAGGGAACTGCTGGACAAACTCAAGTGGAAGAAGGGAGTGTACAGATCATGGAAGGAGGGGCTGGCCACTTGGGAGAATATAAGTCTGTTGTCAGAGGATGTAGGGAGGCAACTAGGAAAGCTAAGGCCTCCTTGGAATTAAACCTTGCAAGAGAGGTCAAGGACAACAGAAAGGGCTTCTTCAAATACATTGCAGGTAAAACCAACATTACAGGCAATGTAGGCCCACTGACAAAATGAGGTGGGGGTCCTGGAGACAGAGGATAAAAAGAAGGCGGAGTTACTGAATGCCTTCTTTGCCTCTGTCTATACTGCTGGAGGCTGTCCTGAGGAACCCCGGACCCCTGAGGCCCCAGAGGAAGTCAGGATAGAGGAGGAGTCTGTCTTGGTAGATGAGGGCTGGGTCAGGGACCAATTAAGCAATCTGGACATCCAGAAATCCATGGGCCCTGATGGGATGCACCCGCGGGTGCTGAGGGAGCTGGTGGAAGTCATTGCTAGGCCACTCTCCATCATCTTTGCTAAGTCGTGGGCAACGGGAGAGGTGCCTGAGGACTGGAGGAAAGCGAATGTCACTCCAGTCTTCAAAAAGGGCAAGAAGAACGACCCAGGTAACTATAGAACGGTCAGCCTCACCTCCATCCCCGGAAAGGTAATGGAATAACTTGTCCTTGGTGCTGTCTCTAGGCACATCAAGGATAGGGGGATCATTAGGGGCACTCAGCATGGCTTCACTAAGGGGAAGTCATGCTTAACCAACTTGATAGCCTTTTATGAGGATGTAACCCGGTGGATAGATGATGGTAAAGCTGTGGATGTGGTCTATCTCGATTTCAGTAAAGCGTTTGACACGGTCTCCCACAGCATCCTCGCAGCTAAACTGAGGAAGTGTGGTCTGGATGATCGGGTAGTGAGGTGGATTGTGAACTGGCTGAAGGAAAGAAGCCAGAGAGTGGTGGTCAATGGGACAGAGTCCAGTTGGAGGCCTGTGTCTAGCGGAGTCCCTCAAGGGTCAGTACTGGGACCAGCACTATTCAATATATTCATTAATGACTTGGATGAGGGATATAGAGTGCACTGTCAGCAAGTTCGCTGATGACACAAAACTGGGAGGAGTGGCTGACACAACGGAAGGCTGCGCAGCCATTCAGAAGGGAACTAGACAGGCTGGAGAGTTGGGCAGGGAGAAATTTAATGAAATATAACAAGGGCAAGTGTAGAGTCCTGCATCTGGGCAAGAACAACGCCATGTATTGAGTACAAGTTGGGGACAGACCTGTTGGAGAGCAGCGTAGGGGAAAGGACCTGGGGTGTCTAGTGGACAGCAGGATGACCATGAGCCAGCAGTGTGCCCTTATGGCCAAGAAGGCAATGGCATCCTGGGGTGTATTAGAAGGGGTGTGGTTAGCAGGTCGAGAGAGGTTCTCCTCCCCCTCTACTCTGCCCTGGTGAGCCCGCATCTGGAGTATTGGTCCAGTTCTGGGCCCCTCAGTTCAAGAAGGACAGGGAACTGCTAGAGAGAGTCCAGCGCAGAGCCACGAAGATGATTAAGGGAGTGGAACATCTCCCTTATGAGGAGAGGCTGAGGGAGCTGGGTCTCTTAGCTTGGAGAAGAGGAGACTGAGGGGTGACCTCATTAATGTTTATAAATATGTAAAGGGCAAGTGTCATGAGGATGGAGCCAGGCTCTTCTCAGTGACATCCCTTGACAGGACAAGGGGCAATGGGTGCAAGCTGGAACACAGGAGGTTCCACATAAATATGAGGAAAAGCTTCTTTACGGTGAGGGTGACCGAACACTGGAACAGGCTGCCCAGAGAGGTTGTGGAGTCTCCTTCTCTGGAGACATTCAAAACCCGCCTGGACGCGTTCCTGTGTGATATGGTCTAGGCAATCCTGCTCCGGCAGGGGGATTGGACTAGATGATCTTTCGAGGTCCCTTTCAATCCCTAACATTCTGTGATTCTGTGATTCTGTGAAGAAAGCACATAATTTAAATCTTGTCTGTATGCCCCTACTAAATCTAGCCCTGAATGGCCAAGCTGAGTATCAGCAGGAATGATGACTATCCAAATTCCAGAGCTTTTACTACAGGAAACCTTAAGAAAATATGAATGCTTGGTACAATATGGTGTATTTCTGAAATGTACAATCTGTAAAACCAGAATTTGAGGAATTTCTTGTGCTGAATACAGGCAATAAATTCCTTTGATATAAAGGTTGGTTAAATTTCATAAAATTATGGTGCTTAAAAGCTGTATTACTCCTAAAGGGCAAAAGAATAAAAGTACTTCATAAATGTGAACACACAATTTGACTATTGGGCAACTTGGTCTACAATCTGGAGGCAACAATGCTATCAATTAAAACACAACATATAGTTTTTTACTTGTTTGTTTTTCTTACAGCAAAGTGCTAAACATGATGGCTCCTTAAATTACTGCAAATGGCTGTTCTGAAATACAGTTACATTTTATCTTAGTTTTTGTACATCTTTCCCCCCTAACAGCCTGCAATATAGTGCACCGTGTAAAAAGCTGTTGTGTTGATGTAAAACTGACACATATGAAATTTCATCAGTTATCTGTTTCTGGGTCCAATATATGTAAATTCTTTGGCACAATCCAAACAAGGCCTTTTCTCTCCCAGGCCCCATTATGAGGTAAGTGGGTATTTTGTTCTTCTGGAATATGCACAGGGATTTAATAAAACTGGTACTGTGCTTCTCTTAAAAACTTACATACTCCAAAGTACATGCAATTAAACAGTGTGACAGTAATTCACTCCCTCATCATATCTGCGTTGGTTGAAATGGTAAATGAGCCAATAGAGACATTCACGAACTACACAGCAGATTTTGATGATGCCACATTACTCTTTAAAATGAAAAAATTATGAAACTTAGAATTGTGTATAACATCAGAAGTAGATTTGATAATGCAGATCTGAGTACACTGTGTCTGAGTTTAAGTCAGTTTATAGCTTATTACATGCAGGGATGGGTTGTGATCATGCAGGTTATTAGCTGAATTTTTGACATTTAGATGTCGATTATGCTGGCTTTTGGAATTGGATTGATTTTTTACAACAGAATGTCATTATAGCGCCTGCAGTGACATCAAGAACAGAACTTCAGCTTGATCTTCCTCTACAGAAGCTCGTTAGCGATTCACATAAGAAGACAACCAACACGTGCTATTGCCATGGAAACAAGATGGAATATTATGAAGCAGTAGAGCCCATATTCCAAAACAGAGAGAACAAAGTCAGAGCAATTATAGCACAAGACTGACAGGCTTTTTATTTGCAGCCTGTATGGGTCAAAGCAAAACTTACCTCGTGCTCTTTGAAATAAAAATCACCAGTGCAGTTTTAGGACTCTGGTTTCAGTTCCTCCTTTTCAAACATGAAAACTCAAGCCAGTGAGTTTAGTTTATGTTGTATGGGAGGAAGGAGGCCAAATGGAGGCAGAGGCATCACAGCAGGTGTGTAGGTGTGATAATGTACAAAGAACAGACATCACAAAACTGATAGAGGAGTGAGTCAAGTTCAAGCCAGGCAGCAAAGTACTGATAAAACAGAGGTGAGCAAAACCAGCAGAAGCTGAACACCTGGTATGTCATTAAGATGCAGAAGAAAGGCTAGTTTCAACTGCAATGGCTAGCCAGAACCAGTGGCCAGAATGCAAAGGATAACATTTCTTGTGATTAGCATTAAATAGGTGAGTCTCATGGTTTCTTATGTTGGCTAGATTATGAAATGCTGTTGGACATCCTGGACATATTGCATGTATACAATTGTATGTATACAATATGTAGGCAGCCTAACTTCTGCTTGTGACTACATACACAGAAAATTCTTTAAGCCATTTAAAACAGCTCTGTCTGGTCTAGAGAGAGTTTTCCCTATTGTAAGAGTTTTGACCGTTGTCTCAGTACAGAGTGCCAGCGAGTATGAATGCACGTATTTTTTTGTGTTTGATAACAATACCAAAAATTATAGAAATTCTATGCTAATGGAAGCAAGAGCTTAGAGGAAATATTTTATCCTTCATGTAGAAAACCTGTGATTGCCACTTCATTCACACACTGGTTCTACCTTTAAGAAATATTTTTAAATTCCAGCCGAAGGTCTAGGAACCAAGGGTCTGTTGTAATCACTTTGAGCAGAGCCATCATGGCCAAAACATAGCTTAAGAAAGATAAACAAAGAGAGTAAGAGGGTTTTAAGGAGTATTCAACAAGCTTTGGAAGGTTGTGCCATGAGTTTGCCACTACAGAGAGTTACTGTGAGATTCAAAAACACTTAAGAGAATGATGAAAGGGAAAAATACTGCAGTACACAGAAAGCTTGTGAGTGCCTGCTGAACCAGGCTTTGGGAAGCCTTCCAATGCCTGCATATGAAAAGTGCGGTATGCCACTATTTAATTATTATAAACTCCACAAATTGTCATCCACTTAAGGAGCTCATATTTCTGCCAAGAGAAATGGCTTCAAACCTGATAGGTTACATTCACTGTTTCAACTCTGATTCATTCTTGACTGGTTCTGTTTTGATGGGAAAAAGAGGATGAAAGACACTTATTTTGGGAGAATAATCTGAATGGAATATGAATTTTTGTTGCAAAATTTTATTCCAGTAAAACATACAAACTTTCATAGACGTGAGTACCTTTATGAGAAGCAAAATACCAAGCACTGTTAAAAAGAAGAATACTAGATCAATTTTTTCACTAGCACCAGGCAAAGAGATAATATGTGATATAGTTGACAGAAATACTGGAAAATAACAAACATCCTTTCTCATCTTTGCATATAAACTTTCTTTCACAAATTGTTAAATACAATTCAGTAGTGCTAGCAACTACTTTTTTTTCCCTAAACCTTTTCCATGCTTTTTTTTGTGTGCATTTGGGCTTTTCTTCTCTTGCTCTGCTTGCAGGACTGCTTCACGAGCTGCCAGCTCTTCTTGTTTTCTGCGCTCAGCCTCTAGCAGTTTACTTCTGTATGCCTCCCGAATGCTGTGAACTCTGCCTCGTGTTTCATCTAAGGATGCCTAGCCAAAAACAAACAGCAATACCCGCCCAACACATGAATCTTGATTTCATCACAAGCAACTGCATCCTTCCTGTTACGTTTCACTTTGTGACTCTTTAAGTACAGGGAGAGCGTCTCTCCTTTGCTTTTTATGTGTACTTTTATTGATCTGTCACAGTGACACAGCTATATGTCAATCTTTTTGCCATGAAGAAGAGAAAGTTCATGAAAATCCTTTTTAAATTGCTGGCATAATAAGCTAATTGTGTGAAAGGAGGATCGGGCAACAGACTAATTACCCATCTAGGTCTAATCCCTATTCAGTTATTGGCTTGCTTTCTTGTCTTAAACTTAAAACCTAGTTTTCAGCAATGCCAAAATGGCTTAGGAGCTCTAGTCTTTTAAGAGACTAAGGGAGTCTAAATCACATTGACCTTCAATGAGACTTAGGGCAAGTGGGACTTGGACACTTCTGAAAACTTTTTCCTTTACATTTCCATCCTGGAAAATAGGGATACCTGGATACCTTTATATAGTTCTCTGTGGTCTACAAATGAAAAAACTGTAAAAGTGCTAATCAGCACAGTATGCATATTCACAAGTAACTCTCATTTTAAATTAGTACTGTGAAACATCTTTAGTGGACATACTTTCTAGAAAGAGCTGAGGAACTACTCTTAATAAAAATTTGCCCTCTAATATATGATATGTTAGGCATCCAAAATCATAGCAACATCTGAAAACCTGGACATGCATTCTTATGAGGGATCAACCAGTCACTGGCAGAGAAGTATGGCTCTTTCAGACTTGTAGTTAAGTCATATAAATCAGGCTGTCTGGGAACTTGTTAAGGAGATGTTTTCAAGTGATTTCTGTAAATAGGTTGGTTTGATGTAAAATTACTTTTACTGTCTCTTAGCCAGCTTTAAGAGCTCTGAATAGTTACCAGCTGATTGCTAGTGGTTATTGTATCACCACTGTGTATGAAAACATTTTGTTCCTGTTGACACTCAAGGGTGAAGCCAATTTTGTTAAGATATTTGTACCAATTTCATGTGCAATGCATTGGCTGAGTTAATCCTAACAATGGATCCTACACTAATGCTACCAAATTTAGTATTTATAGACATGTTTTTTAAGGATTAATAATTCCAATTTTTTGTCTGTTGGCATCATGCATAGTCCAGGAAAACTGTTCTCTATCTTTGCTGTAAGACACACTAGGAGCAACTCAGCCTCCTATAGAAATTATCATGTTCTTTATTACTTGCTAAAAAGCCCTATACAATTCTATAACCAAAAAAAACCATAGCCAAACCAGAGATGTTTTATCTGATATGCATCTGGTCATAGATATCAAATGCTCAATTTATTTTCACTTTTAACTATCCTTTTATGGTGATATTATTAAAATAGTGTTTTTGCAAAGAGCTGTATCAAGAAAGTACTAAGAATATCACAGTAAGGATGTTGTGTAGTACTATTTTTTTTCCCTAGAACCGTTAGTTTTAACCTTTGCCCAAGCAGAATTTCAAGCTTGTTGACTGTTTCTAATTATTGGTACTAAATACAAAAGTCTTGAGAATGGTTGTTCAAGATATTCATCCTAGTGGTGGATATCACAGTAACAGTTGCTGGAAAGCAATCTTAAAAACCTACCTGCAGATTCTCATACATTTCAAGTATATTTTGCTTCAATAAAGCTCTGGCATTCTGTTCTTTTTCTCTTTGCTCCAAAGCCAGTGCTCGAAGTTCCCTGAAATGGTTCATTTTTTCTGCTTTACGTATCTCTTGCTGTTGAATTATAGACTCATTTCTTAGCACAGACTCAGACATTGTTTTTCTGAAGGAAATACAAAGATATTTGTCTCATGTCAAATACAGTTTTGGGTGGTGTATATTTTGCTTAACACCTATATGCATATATTTGACTTACATACTGCAATGTCACCATCGTATGGTGAGCTATGGTTAAGGAGTCACTTTTCCTCTGCTTATATATAACCCTGATGAGAAAGTACATTCCTGAGGCCATGTCTTCTTATACTTGAGTGTCTATTTTAAAAATATTTGTAAAATCACGCTCATCTTTGAGCATATGAAAAACTCCTGCATGTGACATTTATTTTTAATTTGCAAGAAATATCATGTTTCCAGAAGTTTTTGATATTATAATTCAGCATTGAGACAAATGTAATTCTTTTTTTTTTTGCCATTGACATAATGGCAGCTAAGTGCGTAATATATTTTTATAATTTGACTTAAATGACTAGTGTAAAAGTCAACGAGTTGAAGACAAATGAAATGCTTACAAGACTCAAGCCTGTAGAAGATATTTTGCCATATTTTCTACTGTTTTAATGTTATTCACTTCAATGTAACAGCTGTTTCCCTTTCAATTTAAAATTTAATTTGGGGATTTTTCCCTCATGTTCACAAAGGGACTTAAGCATGAACTGGGTTCTAGCTGCAGCACAGCAAACATGCAGGTGCATGTATATTAGCTAGATAAGTTCATATCAACACATGTAATAAAGAATATAGCTCTTTTGAATAAAGAATAGAATTAATAGAATTATTTCAGCTATTAATTATTATTATTAACTGAACTGCATTTGTCAAGTATATTATTTGAATCTAGCATCACGCTCTGACAAAGTTCATACGCGCTTCTTTCAAGATGACCACTGAAGTAAACATATTTGCCTGCACATGCATTGTCTTCAGATTTTTATGTCACATTCTCATTACATGCAGGGCAGTGATTCAGCTTCTTTGACATGTATTATGTTAAGGAAAGGACATAAATTATAAATGGATGCAGGAAAGCACAGATTTTAAAACACATCCATGCCAGGAAAATCAAAGCTGAAAACTGTATCTTGATACCATCTACACTTCTGCGTTCACTACTGAGTGATTTTGTGTACACAACATAAAGGACAGATAAAACATGGGCCAGGATTTTCACAGCAACTTTAACAAGCATGTGACAGAATTGTAGCTTACTTCAATGAGATGTGAAGGATAAAGTCTAAATTCACATCAATTACACTGCATCCAATTACAGATAGGATACAAGTGTATAAAAATATATTGCATTTACTAATTCCTATACATGAAAATCCTTAGCCAGTCTTTTGTTTTGGTGTTTCACACGGACTTAATTGTTCTTGCTGCAGTTTACCTCATGTAAGGACTAAGGTCTACAGGCTCCCATTTGTTTTGCTGTGCTTGTAAGCTTGAGTCAATAAGTGCTTGTGATGCTTTCTTTCCTGTGGTGAGAGAATCTGCAACAGAACAGATTAAACTGGTTATTCAGTAATGCTAGGAGGCTCCATCTAAATTCTTATACAGTTTTTTCCTCTTTTGGCTCAGCAAAATACATTATTAAATGAGAATATGGGTTGGAGAGGATATAATATTTCTGCCTTTTTTATTTCCAACACTGATAGAATAAAAGATGCTGCAAAAACCCCACATATGCTAGAGTGAAACTAATATATGTATTTTAGCTAAATCCACAGTACTCAAGAAGGTTTGTAAATCTAAGCAAGAACATTCAATTTAAAGTGCCTAAAGAATATAAGAACAACTTCTTATCAGGAAGGAATCACATTCTTTTATTTAAAAAAATCAATAAAAATCTGATTGTTCAGTCCTGGCTGTAGTTTAAAAAAATTATATTCACTTTTGGGCAGAGGTTTAGTTTGGAAAATACCAGTCTAAAGAAAAAAGGTCCCATGAGAACCTAAAATTGTCATTCTGTAGTCTAGATTTTTCTTAACCACATGAATAGTAACATGTTATGCTTCAATGTAGTATTCGCACAATACAATGACATATCTGATATTAAGCATGCTACTGGGCTGAGCTATGTTGTGATTATTCCAACGCTTCCTTCTTTCAGTTTGTCTGGATGTGCTGAAAATGCCTGTGAAATTTGATGAAATTTAATGATGACTGCAGCAGTAGTTTGTTTCCATAAAAACTCTCTTATTACTCTACTTATTGTAATAATAAATTGAAACTTTTAAAAATTATTACTGGAATTTTCTCACCAAAAATAGGAAAGAGTTTTTTTTTTTAAAAAAATTACTGTTTATATATTTCCTCTCTATACATAGACAAATATACCAGCCTTCTCTGTTGGTCTAGAATGGTGACATGGACTTTGAAAGTGCCTTAGACACTGCCCATCAGAAAAGTATTCTCCAGAACATAAAAATTCTCATTAAGATATTGAACATTACAGAAATGTTCAAGCACATTATTGCCTATTGCTGCACTCCATGGAACCAAACCATAACAACTTACAGTCATTGGCGTATCACCTCTTTACTTCATGAGACTTTGTATTAGACTCCAAATGATTACTTTAGAACAAAGCTCTCGACAGACAACCATTAATTCTGAAGTCCTTATCCAATAACTTAAAGGAAAAATATTTTTTTCAAAAATTCCTTTGGAATGCAAGAAGTAACTAATGATGTGTTTGTTTACAGCATAAGGTGAGGACTACTTCTGCTTTAAGTTCTGAAATATTCCTGTGAGGATTACTTACTGGGCTGGAAAAATACTAATCTTAACAAGTTATGTACTAGTCACAGGTTCTAGTTCCATGCAGATGAGCCATGACCAGATATTGTTGTAATCAGACTGGGCATTATACTGTTTTGTGAATGTCTGATCTCAGCATTATTCTCAGAAGAAAAGAAACAACAAACAGCCTTGCAGCCTTGCACCCAGTTCAAATTTTCATCAGAGTCTGGTAGTGGCCAGGGAATACAAATGAAGAATCCATAGAAGTTGTAACCACTAAATAAAATTAGACAATACTTATGGAAGCTGCCATGAAGCTGATGCTACTCAGTATGCATTTTGACACCTCACTTCCAGGGCACTGTCCCTGAACAGTTTCCATGAATATTAACATAAAGAAAATGCACATTAAAAGTATTAGTGTCTTACTGACATGCTATTTCAGCTGCTAAACATTTTTTTTAATATTTCTACATTAATGACCTCTGGTACCCAACTTGGAATTGAGTGAGTAGGTATTTTCCACTGAACTTCCAAAAATTTCAGGTTACTTTAGGGTTAGAATTCTAGTACAGAAGGACTGTTCAAAATTTGCTTAAGGGTAACTTGGCAGCCTCCAAGAGCTTTGAGACTATATCTGTGTCTGAAAATAAAGCAATGCAATAATGAAAACAAAAAGGGGATAGAGAAGATAGAGACTAAACACACCATTGTCCATTTGGACTTTATCGGGGCTATTCTATCCATTTACTATCCATTTACTACCAGTATTTAACGCAGAAGTCTTTTCTAAGGAGCTGAACAGATGACATGCTTGACAGAAAGTTATACCCTTACCTCTTTCCTCTGAACTAGGTGTTAAAGCGGCAGTCTCAGTCCCAGCTATGGGCTCCTCTGAGTCTCTCACAGCATACTTATTAATAAACCGCACGCGTTCCTGAAAAGCCTAGACATCAAAGTTTTAATCCAGGTAAGAAAACTTCTTACTACATACTTTAAATCCTAAAGAATTTTCAAAACTAGGAATCTGTGAGTGGTCAATAAGTAAGTAAATCTTCAAATCCAGTGCATGTGAGATATAATGCTACTTCACATTACTGGGGAGTATATTTCACTAGTTTGATCTATGAAAACATCACCTCTAACAACAGGAATGCCATTAGTGAGTCACTGAGGAGAAAAAAAAAGAAAACATGAGGACCACATTTCATGTCAGAGTCATATTCAAGCCATCTCTGCAATAGATTTTTTTTCTGAAATAATAACCTGTCAACACTAAACATCAAATTTTTCTAGTAATATTTGAAACTTTTGCTTAGTTTTAATGTGTTGTGTAGAGGAGAAATAAATTAGCAGTAGTACTTAAAGTTCATCTTTAATTTATATCAAGAGTTTCTTGAGTTTATGAATAAGAACCCCTAAGTAAACCTTTGTGAGATGGTAGTTCAGTAAAATGAAAAGCAGGCAGTACACCTTGAATGGTTTCACTCCACTCAATGCATACTGGCTATATTTAGTACATATCCCAAATGAGGAAACGATGCTGTCAATAATAAACCTAACACCAGAGTGCAGTATGCAACTCTGCCTGGGGCTGGGATCAGAAAAGATGCTAGGGTTCCCATTGAATCAGTCCTGAGACACTGAATACTTACACTAAAGATCATTGTGCAATGAAATACTGGAAAATCACTGATCTCTGGGCAGTTTTAAAATAAACTTTGGATTTAAAAAAATTTAAAACCCTGAAAAGCAAGGTCTGTTCCCTCTTAGCTGAATGTATGGTCAGAATATATTCAGCTACTGCACCTCCTTAGGGAAATATCTCTTTCTCCTAGGAGCTCCTATAACCTGGTGATTTAGACTTCCTCTGCTCACTGGACTTAAGGGCTCAGATTGCGAGAATGGACAGAGAAGCCAAAAGTCAGCCTGGAGACAGGCACCTAATTCCCAGAGTCACAGGGCATGTGACCCCCAGAACAGGCAGACATGGGGGCGGCGTGATCAGGAAGAAAGAAGGAGGGAACATACTGAGTCTGGATATCAGACCCCCAAGTTAGACCTTCTTTTTTTTTAGCATATTACATGCAATTTCTGCAATTTTCTTCACAATGGCTGTTTTAGAAAAATGTCACAGGCTTAACGGGCTTTTAAAGTGGAACCCTTTAGCTGTAATTCAGTTGATTTTCTGATCAAAAAAGGCAACGGTGATGGAACCAACATTCTGAAGAGACTCTTTACTCTTTATTCTGTGTCGAAATTGAGGAAGATGATGAGGATGACAAGGTTGAATGTCTATGGGTAAAGATCAGGGGGAAGGTCGGCAGGGCGGACATTATGGTTGGAGTCTGTTATAGACCACCCAACCAGGATGAGCAGGCGGACGAGGCGTTTCACAAGCGGCTGTCAGAAGCCACCTGGGCGCCGGCCCTTGTACTCGTGGGCGACTTCAACTTGCCAGATGTCTGCTGGAAATACAACATGGCAGAGAGGAAGGAAACTAGGAGGTTCCTAGAATGTGTGGAGGACAACTTCCTCATGCAAGTGATAAATGAGCCCACTAGAGGAGGGGCCCTGCTTGACCTGTTGTTTGTGAACAGAGAAGGACTAGTGGGAGATGTGAGGGTCGGTGGCCGTCTTGGGAATAGCGACCATGAAATGTTAGAGTTTTTGATAGTGGGGGAAGTAAGGAGGGTCAAGAGCAAAACTCCTGCCTTAGATTTCGGCTGGGCAGACTTTAGCCTGTTTAAGAGGCTGGTGGACAGAATCCCTTGGGAGTCAGTCCTGAAGGGCAAAGGAGTCCAGGAAGGCTGGACATGCTTTAAAAAGGAATTGCCAAATATTCAGGAACAGGCTGTCCCGGTGTGTAGGAAGACAAGCTGTCAGGGAAAAAGACCGGCCTGGTTAAACAGGGAACTTAGGCTAGAACTTAAGGAAAAAAAGAGCCTATTTGCTCTGGAAGAAGGGTCGGGTAACTTGGGAGGTCTATAGGGATGTTGCCAGGCCGTGTAGGGAGAAGATTAGAAGGGCCAAAGCTCAGTTGGAGTTTGATTTGGCTGCTACAGTAAAAGATAACAAAAAAAGTTTCTACAAATACATCAACAGCAAAAGGAGGGTCAAGGAGAGCCTCCACCACTTGCTGAATGAGGAGGGTAGTGTAGTGTCAGGGGATGAGGAAAAGGCAGAGGTGCTCAATGCCTTCTTTGCCTCGGTCTTTAATGTCAAGACCGGTTGTCCTCAGGAGACTTGGCCCCCAGAGCCAGAAGTTAGGGGCGGGGGGCTGTGTGAACCTCCTGTAATCCAGGAGGAGATGGTTAGTGACCTGCTGTGCCAGTTGGACACCCACAAGGCTATGGGCCCGGATGGGATTCACCCCAGAGTAATGAAGGAACTGGCAAATGAACTTGCCAAACCACTCTCTATTATCTACCGGCAGTCCTGGTTAACTGGAGAAGTTCCAGCTGACTGGAAATCAGCAAATGTAACGCCCATCTACAAGAAGGGCCAGAAGGATGATCCAGGGAACTATAGGCCTGTCAGCCTGATCTCGGTGCCAGGCAAGGTGATGGAACAGATCATCCTGAGTGCCATTACACAGCACATGCAGGACAATCGAGGCATCAGGGCCAGCCAACATGGATTCATGAAAGGCAGGTCCTGCTTGACCAACTTGATCTCCTTCTATGACAAAGTGACCTGCTTAGTAGATGAGGGCAGGGCTGTGGATGTAGTCTATCTAGACTTCAGTAAGACATTTGACACTGTCTCCAACAGCATCCTCCTAGACAAACTGGCTGCCTGGGGCTTGGATGGGTGGACTCTTCGATGGGTTAAAAACTGGCTGGATGGCCAAGCCCAGAGAGTGGTGGTGAATGGGGCAAAGTCCAACTGGCGGCCGGTCACTAGCTGTGTTCCCCAGGGCTCAGTTCTGGGGCCAGTGCTGTTCAGTGTCTTTATAGATGATCTAGACGTAGGGATTGAGTGCACCCTCAGTAAATTTGCAGATGACACCAAGCTGGGTGGGAGTGTCGATCTGCTGGAGGGTAGGAAGGCCCTACAGAGGGATCTGGACAGGTTAGACAGATGGGCCGAGACCAACGGCATGAGGTTCAACAAGAACAAGTGTTGGGTCTTACACTTTGGCCACAACAACCCCATGCAGCGCTACAGGCTCGGGGAAGAATGGTTAGAAAGCGGTCCGGCAAAAGAGACTTGGGGGTGCTGATCGACAGCCGGCTCAACATGAGCCAGCAGTGTGCCCAGGTGGCCAAGAAGGCCAATGGCATCCTGGCCTCTATTAGGAATAGTGTAGCCATCTGGTCTAGGGAAGTGATTGTCCCTTTGTACTCGGCACTGGTGAGGCCGCACCTCGAGTACTGTGTCCAGTTCTGGGCCCAGCACTTCAAGAAAGATGTTGAGGTGTTGGAGTGAGTCCAGAGGAGGGCGACCAAGCTGGTGAAGGGTCTGGAGGGTCTGACCTACGAGGAACGGCTGAGGGAGCTGGGGTTGTTTAGCCTGGAGAAGAGGAGGCTCAGAGGTGACCTTATTGCAGTCTACAACTACCCGAAGGGAGGTTGTAGTGGAGTGGGAGTCGGCCTCTTCTCCCGGGCAACTAGTGACAGGACAATAGGACATAGCCTCAAGCTTTGCCAGGGAATGTTCAGGTTGGACATTAGGAAGAATTTCTTTTCAGAAAGGGTCATTAGACATTGGAATGGGCTGCCCAGGGAGGTGGTGGAGTCACCATCTCTGGATGTGTTTAAGAAAAGACTGGACATGGCACTTAGTGCCATGGTCTAGTTGACATGGTGGTGTCAGGGCAATGGTTGGACTCGATGATCCCAGAGGTCTCTTCCAACCTGATTGATTCTGTGATTCTGTGATTCTTTACACATCAAAGGGGATTCACTTCCAGCTAATCTTTAGGATGCTGTATTTGCATTTTCAGTCTCAGAACAGCCAAACAAAGCTGCAGAGTAATGCATCTCTCCTTAGATCAGAATTTAATATAGTGTCAGAAAAAATGTTCGAGCTTTGCATACACTGAAGGGAACTGAGAAAATCTGAAAGTGTAACTGGGAAGACACATGTCTGATGTTCATTTCTGAAAGGTAATATGAAAAAGGCAAAATGCTTCTGAGCTGGGCTGAATACTCCTCAAAGGTCATTGGTGGTGGTGACGGGGGATGACTGTTAGGTAAGTTTTAGGACTGCATTTTGTTCTTTTGTTTTCCCCTTTTTTTGGTAATGATGCTTTCAATTCTGAATCAGCAGTTTAACTTTTTGCTTTGCTAGAAAGAACTTGTATTATTTTTCCATCTTAAGCATACATCATGTCAAAAGAGCCCAGCTGCAGCTGACATCTGAAGTAGTATTGCTTCTCCAAAGCAGTGAATTCATAGAGTAGCATGTACAGGCTCAGGGGTAACCTGCAACCCAGAATGAAGTCAGGAATCCTGGCTGCAGGGGACAGTTTGAGTGATGATATGGCCAGGTGCCATTTCAAGAGAAATCCTTTTGGCGTGTTTGTAACAGTGTATTTCTCACTAGAATCTGTTTATGCTAAACATCAAACTTGTCACAAGTAGCAGCTTTGCAATTGTGTAGAGGTGATGGGCTTTCTAAGGAGAAACTTTTCTCTGTTTTGTAAATTTGAATCTAAAGTCTCAGTGATTTACAGAAGTCTATAAAGAAGATTATCTGGATTCCTGCTCAGAATTCATGCACATAGTCAGTTTCGATTCTTTAACCTGTGTGAAATTTTCTGTCTTCCACACAGTGGTGAAGAGGACAGCCATATGAAGTCAGGTCTCTGTTGTGGCAACTGCTCTATCATCACAGCAGCTCCTGGAACTTGTGAAGAAACATTACTGCAACGATTGCACTCATACTACCTTGATAGCTCTTCCTGGCTCTGCAGACTCCCATGCTTCTTTCATGGCTTTGATTTCATCTGCTCGCTGGGTGTCTTTCTTCACCTCCAGAATGTCTGCCTCTCTCTGCTCACTAACTAGACGTAAAGTCCAGTATGGTTGGTTTGAAGCAGCTTGCTGAAAGTGAAATATCATAAACATAATGTATTCATTGGTGTACATCTACTACCACCATTTAGGATAAAGTTATGTTTCTGTAACCTGGTAATTTTCCTGACTGACATACATTATACATTGATAGACTTTGACATGCATTACTACACAGTGGTTGCCAAAGGAAAAGAAAATTACTTCGCAATGTCTAGAAGCTCTTTGAGGTATTTTGTTTACGTGCTTCTCCACTCCCGTACAGCATGCTCCATACTCCCAGTTCTTCTCAACAGTCTGTCTGAACAAGAGTATTTTGTAGCAATTATTGTCTTATTTTCCTGTCAAGCTTTTTTCCTTTCCTCCCCTCCTTGCCTTTCCTTCCACAACCTTTCTTACTAGAAGTCTTATTATATTTAACTAGGCTTTTTGTGTAGAAATACAGAATCACAGAATCAACCAGGTTGGAAGAGACCTCTGGGATCATCGAGTCCAACCATTGCCCTGACACCACCATGACAACTAGACCATGGCACTAAGTGCCATGTCCAGTCTTTTCTTAAACACATCCAGAGATGGTGACTCCACCACCTCCCTGGGCAGCCCATTCCAATATCTAATGACCCTTTCTGAGAATAAATTCTTTCTAATGTCCAACCTGAACCTCCCCTGGTGAAGCTTGAGGCTGTGTCCTCTTGTCCTATCGCTAGTTGCCCGGGAGAAGAGGCCAACTCCCACTTCACTACAACCTCCCTTCAGGTAGTTGTAGACTGCAATAAGGTCACCTCTGAGCCTCCTCTTCTCCAGGCTAAACAACCCCAGCTCCCTCAGCCGTTCCTCGTAGGTCAGACCCTCCAGACCCTTCACCAGCTTGGTCGCCCTCCTCTGGACTCACTCCAACACCTCAATATCTTTCTTGAAGTGCTGGGCCCAGAACTGGACACAGTATTCAAGGTGCGGCCTCACCAGTGCCGAGTACAAAGGGACAATCACTTCCCTAGACCAGATGGCTACACTATTCCTAATAGAGGCCAGGATGCCATTGGCCCTCTTGGCCACCTGGGCACACTGCTGGCTCATGTTGAGCCGGCTGTCGATCAGCACCCCCAAGTCTCTTTCTGCCAGACCGCTTTCTAGACACTCTTCCCCGAGCCTGTAGCGCTGCATGGGGTTGTTGTGGCCAAAGTGTAAGACCCAACACTTGTTCTTGTTGAACCTCATGCCGTTGGTCTCAGCCCATCTATCTAACCTGTCCAGATCCCTCTGTAGGGCCTTCCTACCCTCCAGCAGATCGACACTCCCACCCAGCTTGGTGTCATCTGCAAATTTACTGAGGGTGCACTCAATCCCTACATCTAGATCATCTATAAAGACATTGAACAGCACTGGCCCCAGAACTGAGCCCTGGGGAACACCGCTAGTGACCGGCCGCCAGTTGGACTTTGCCCCATTCACCACCACTCTCTGGGCTTGGCCATCCAGCCAGTTTTTAACCCATCGAAGAGTCCACCCATCCAAGCCCCAGGCAGCCAGTTTGTCTAGGAGGATGCTGTGGGAGACAGTGTCGAATGCCTTACTGAAGTCTAGATAGACTACATCCACAGCCCTGCCCTCATCTACTTAAGCAGGTCACTTTGTCATAGAAGGAGATCAGGTTGGTCAAGGAGGACCTGCCTTTCATGAATCCATGTTGGCTGGCCCCGATGCCCTGATTGTCCTGCATGTGCTGTGTAATGGCACTCAGGATGATCTGTTCCATCACCTTGCCTGGCACGAGGTCAGGCTGCCAGGCCTATAGTTCCCTGGATCATCCTTCCGACCCTTCTTGTAGATGGGCGTTACATTTGCTAATTTCCAGTCAGCTGGAACTTCTCCAGTTAACCAGGACTGCCGGTAGATAATAGAGAGTGGTTTGGCAAGTTCATTTGCCAGTTCCTTCATTACTCTGGGGTGAATCCCATCCGGGCCCATAGCCTTGCTCTGTCTTATGAGGCATCTGGTTCTTTCCAATCACTTCTCAAATTCTCTAAACCACCTTAATGCATGGCTTCTCCAGAACTGTAGAGTACAAGTAGTGGCTCAAGTGTAGGAGAGGATTCTGCTGTCTGACTGATGAATAAGATATTGTGCTGCATATATTTCTGGAAACCATACGACCTGCAGAAGCTTTAAGCCCAAGATTTAGAAGTAGAGATAGGAGTTCAGCTTTTGTTTGAGACTAAAGGTGGGCATCTTCTTTATCCGCAAGCAGTTCCATCATGAAACTTGCATCTGTTTTAGTGGCAGACCAAAGAACTCCCAAGAGCTACCATCCCTTCAGTCCTAGCGTACCCCATCGTTGCAGCTGAAGGCAGAAATCTGGCACAGCCTGAAGCTGCATTGCATTTCTGTGGCCAACAATCTCAACTGCAGCCACTCAGACTGCTGTGAAAGAAAGGTTAAGGCACTATTCCAGAACTCTGCATAATTAGGTGTCGATGTGAATCATAGGAAAGTTTGCTGTGCAGCAGGTTTAGTTAACAAAACAATTCAGTAGAGATTTCTTCATGAAAAACTCTATGGAGATACCCTTCCCTTGAACTACCTGCCATGAGGCAGCAAAATTCCAAGCAAAAGCAATACCATTAAAGGAGGAGCTGTCAGTTTCTTCTTTGCCTTCCATTAATCTTTTTGCAATCCATAAAGTCAATTATTCCTTTTAAGGCATACAGGCTGGTAGCAGCCTTTTGGTCAACCACAGAACACTCAGATTATCCCACCACAGATGACAATAATTTGCAAGGAGGCAAGTAGGTACCAATTTTTCTGCCATTGTATGTCTGCAAGCTAATGACAATAGTGACATATGAGGCAGGAACTGACTATAGCAGAAAAACCTATTTCATCTCCCTGGGAACCCATGAAAACCACTACAATTAGTGACTAATTGGACATGAATATGGCAAATTCATGGAATTTAATAAACTTTAAGCAGAGACAGAAACTAGAACAACAAAAGGAACAACCGGTAGTTGCTTTATACATAAACAAAGAAATGAGCATGTTACATCTCTAAATGCAGGATACATATCCATTACACATGTAATTCAGTCTCTCTCAAGTGTAAAGCTAAAAAGGTGGCAAAACAGGGCATAGAGAAAGGCAAGGGATACACCAGAAGTGCTAGTAATACTGATCTGCAGACCTGAAAGTATCTTTACACTCAGTACAATGGTGGCATATTCAACCAATCCAGTTTCTTGGATTTGTTCTCACCTGAGATTCAGGTTGAGATGCAAGAGATACAAGTGATCCTCTTTCTTTAGTGGACTTCTCTTTTCCTGTCTTCTCAGATGCTTTATCTTTTGTTTTTCTGGTTGGTTTAGGAACACTTGCAGACTTCTGTCCTTCAAAATAATTGAGCATTGGGGGAAAGCTGTACTCCCCATGCTTTTCCCCAGGTACTATTCAGATGAAGTTATGATGCATGATGAATTAGAGGATACCGTTGTCATCCATAAGTATATTTCCCCATATAATATCCAGGGTGGAATAACAGCACAAAACAGCCATACAGAAAGACAAAGAAAAGTCAGTTAATTAGTTGACACTTTCAAGTACTACACTAGCATTTATTGTTGGGCCAAGAAAGAATTTGGGGACAAAGCAACTTTTAAAAACAGACTTCACAGAATCACAGAATCACAGAATGTTAGGGATTGGAAGGGACCTCGAAAGATCATCTAGTCCAATCCCCCTGCTGGAGCAGGATTACCTAGATCATATCACACAGGAACGTGTCCAGGCAGGTTTTGAATGTCTCCAGAGAAGGAGACTCCACAACCTCTAAGGTGGACATACAACTTCCAAGGTGGACATATTGTGACATCTTTATCTGTCCTAAATAGCACTTTACCAAGGGCTTAACTGTGAGTTTGCCATGGGCCCTGCACATCTGTTACTGCATTGTTGCCTTATGTATGGGTCAGTCCAAACACTGCAATGCACAGAATCACAGTGTGACCCTTATTTCTCTTATTATAGTCTCATACAATCTCTGTCAGTGTTATGCACCAGGCAAGTGAGAAGCTTAAAGCAGGTAAAGTCAATGTTCTCACTATCTTATATTCTTGTAAGCCTGCAAGTGTGAAGAGCAGAAGGGAAGATGATACGCCCCACCAAAAATGCAAGGAAGTTAAGGCAAAGAAACATATTTGAGATTTGATGCATATTTAAGAAATGCAAAATTATCATTCTCAGAACTATCTGTAGAACTATATGTATGCTATATATTTGAATTAAAGATGCTGAGAACTGACATTTGTAACACTCATTCTGCACTGTCTTAGATGGTGAGAGCTGTTAACAAGGCTTTTTGCATGTCATATACTTGTTAAAATAAATAAATAAATAAATAAAGCCTGTAATAGCTTATAGCTTTAATAGCCTAAGGAACATGTCAGTTGAAACAACTTGGAACGGACCCACAGCACTATGAGAAAGATTAAAAATCTTAATCTGAAATCTCCATTTTCCTCCACCTTCATACTGCTTGAAACATTAAAACAAATGCTGAAAACCTAGATTTAGTCAATACAGTAAACCAGGGGATTCCTCTTAGAAAAAAGAGGAAATGAGTGACTGTTTTACAATCTGACAATAACAACAAGGTACCTTTCACTTAATGCTATGCTTTTCTGATCTCTGTCCAGTGAGGACAAATCACTGTGCTGCATGATTTGATCCAAAGTCCACTGAAGATATTCCACTGGCTTTAAGGAGCTTTGGATCAGATCTGCAATGTCATGGCTGAGGTTATATGGATATATAAAATTGTAAATATTAAATATATAGAAACATATTTATAATACACATATAACTACATATACAAATATATGTTATATGACATACATGTGTATTATATCATACATTACATAGGTGTTTATGAATAAACTGTATTATTCTTATCTCCTCATGCTACTTAAATAACGTACAATGGCACCAAAGTGCTAAGCTTAAATGCATTCAGTGCTACCAAAGCATACATTAAAGAATGAAAGCAAAGATTAAAGTGGTCTCCACAAATATTTAACTTACTAAAACAACTTCAGAGGAAATGCAAATATAAAATAAATAGTGATGACATTATTTGAAGTTAAAATATCATTACATAAATGGCTTTCCATTTAATTTCATATTATGATAACATTAGCACCATAAATCAGGCAGGTGTACATGCATTATTCAGTCTATTATTAATTTTAAAAGATAAATTATTTATTGTTTATACAAACACTCAAGAGACATTCAGTGTCATTAGCTAAATTATATCAGACAAAGACTTTCTATTTCATGGGATATCACAAGCTTTGTCTGGCTTCTCTAAATATTTTACAACTCTGAATTTTAACATTTTGATGCTCTGGACTTATTGCATACACTGAGAAGTTAGTAAATAACAAGCAAGCATATGAAATGACAGGGCTAAAATGAGGTATCCTGCTTTAACCGCTGATCTGGAGGCTTAGGACAGGATTCAGTTGAGCTCTCTTAGCCAACAGTACGCTGCACTGTCCAGGTTCCTCCCACCCTCCTCCTTCCCTCAGCAGCATGGGCAGTCTCTCCAGTTTTGGGATCATCCTCCAGGTATTCCTGGAGGGGGCACTGGCTGCAGTTTGGCAATATAGTATGCAGCCCACTCTGACTCTAAGGGAGATGTGAGTAGTTCCTCAGGGCTTTTCTCAAGGCCAAAGCCAGGCAAATGCTTTGTATGGGATATGATAAGGAGAAAGGTGGGGAGGTGATATGGAAAGTAAAAGCTCACATCTTATGCATCAATCATCACAAACTCTCCGTGGCAGTTACTGTATATGTATGGCACCAAGAAAACTTGGGCATCACACCAATTGACAGTGATGATAAACAGCCGATAGCAACTCTTAAGATTAGCTTCTCTACCACTTTTCAATCATTTACTCAAGAGATTCATTTACTGTAATGCCAGAAGGGACCATAGTCATCATCTAGTCTGATGCCCTGTTTATGACAAGCTAAATTATTGCACCAAATTATTCCTATCTGAAACTCATAACTTCAGATTGAGATACAACAATTCTCTTTTTTAGACAAGATAGCTACTCCAGATTTATGAAATTCAAATTACAGAGAACGTATCTTATTCATAGGTAAAATACAGAGGAGTCTTTTGAAGTTTTCTTTGAGAAGATATCATGCTCCCACTATCTGAAATAGGCTCTAAGCATTTAGTGGGATTACCCAGTAGTTGGCAGAAATAACTGTTACTTGCCCCATGAGAGACTTTCAGATTTGGTTAGGAAATGACCAAAAAGTTCAGATGTTGCTTTTCCTGTCTCTGACTGGACCCTCGGAAGGATTTTCTACAGATAGCCATTTCAAAAACCTTTCCAAAGTTGGGCTCATCCAGACACTAAAGTTGCAGTAAAACTGCACCAGAATAGAAGAAACCACCAATACGGTTGCAGTAGTAGGGTGGGGTTAGAGCATGGCTTAGAGGTCCACAGGTCCTTAAACTTTAGCATCATAATGTATCCTCAGTGACCTATTTTTTCACTGAACACCAGGCAAGTGATTAATCACTATGGACAGGCAAGGTGGGAAAAAGGTAAAGAGAGGAAACCTGTGGGAGAAACTTCCCCAGCTCTGGGGGAAAAAAAAAAAAAGAATATTCCAAAGGTTATTGCCTCTGCTGCCTTTTCAAACCTACCTCTACTACCTGGGCTGGGCACCCTATCATCTCCCCCTGCTCTCCCAGTTGGATAGAGAGCCTTCTCTCATCAACAGCTAATACTCTTGAGTTAACTCAAGGCAATATATAAAATACATGCTGCAGTCAGCATTCAGTGCACGCTGATGATTCAACTCTGGGTTGTGACACTTGCACAATAAAACTTGTGATCTTACTACAAGAACAGTAAAACCAAAGAACCTGAAAAGGCAACAGCTGAATATCATATATAGAAAACGAACCTTAAAATAATTTTGTTCACACAGTCAAGCAACTTAAAATGGTATTAGCAGTTGCAAGATTGCCTGCTGATTTTTCCCCTTTTACACAAGAATTATGATCCAGACCTTTTTTTTTTTTTATTATTTTTTTCCATTGAAGTCTTGTCCCATTAACAGTTCCCAATGGAAGGGAAAAAAAAAGAGAGAAAAGAATGAAAACTGTATAAATAATACACTATCTGGCGCTTTCTAATTTCTGTGTACTTGGGTTTTTCTGGTTAATGCCTTTTTAATGTTTTGTTTGTGCAATGTGCTCTTTAATAAAACATTTAATGAGATTTCATATATAATGAATAAGACTAAATATTAGTAATGAAATAACTTTTGCTAACACAGTTCTTTTTACAAGTACTGCCAAAATGCAGTATTAAAAACTTTGAAGAAAGAAAAGAATAACAAGCATCAACAAATAGAAAATACAAAATTATCATTGCATCTGTATGCTGGAGAACTTGCTTTCTTCAAAAATGTTCTTAATAAATATTTATAATATCAGTGAATATTGATAGTATAATAGTATGGGTTTTCATTTAAAGGGAGACTAGTTTAAAAGACTTTAGTAAATGCTAATACAAAGCTGAAATATGCTTTTGCCATGATAAATTAGCTTTTAATACAAAACTAACTCCAGATGGCACTGTTGTCTTACATGAAAAAGCAACACCTGAAATGGTGAAAATTTGTTGCAGGAATTTTCCACCTGGCTCACTGCAGCTTCCTTAAAAATCACATGGTGAGAGGATGTCTTTTTGGTTACACACCAACATTGCTATTATATGAATTTTGTGTTTGACAACTGGTGGTGGCCGCTTTAAATAGTAAAGCTCAGTTTTCAAATTGCTTTAAGACTAGTTCACAATCAGAAAAAGATTCAAAGATTAAATGTCATTTTTTCCAAAATACTTACCTATAGTAAGCACTCCAGATAAATATTGCTGTTAATAGAGGTACATAAAATAAATGCTAAGTAGTAAATACAATAAGTGTTGGTGTTTAAACTTTATGATATATGTTGTTTTTAAACTTTGATGGTGGCCTGGGCAATCTGTTTGTATCCTTGTATAAACAGAAACACCCAGTTAATATGAACTGTGAAATGGATTTGGGTTACTTCGAAAGGCAACAGTTATGAGAGGACACAGAAATCACAACATTTAAAAAAAATCCTAAGAGAAAACTGCTCGTTATCACTGACTGTGGCTTGAGTCTGTTGACTGTAAATGAGCCAGAGCACCAGTTAACATGGAGAAGGGAAGCTATGAACTGGAATACTGCTACCTTTAACTAAATGTGAGAATACTGATGACATTGACAAGCTTCAGTAATTACAGCTGAGAACTAACGAAGAAAATTAGAGATTAAGTGACCTCCTTTGACCTGCAGTTTTACAGACCATGGTGATAGCTGTATGAAAGGATACATGCCAGTAGTTAAGTGTGTTAAGTGCAAGCTGTTACCATGTAGCCAGCTCGGAAGAATAAGACAACGTAATAGGATGTCTATTGTAAGAAGCAGTCTATCATTAGAGGGAAAATGAGGAGAATAAATGAGTCATCTAGGAAGAAAATACGATTTTGTGAAGAATGCAACAAGCTAAAAGCAGGTGAAATAGCGACTAAGAATGCCGTCTTTGTACAGGCGTGTAAGGCTACATGACATAGCTCCTCAAATATTACTAAAACTGACTAGGGACTATAGTAACCCAACAAGATTTATCTTTATAAAGTTCTGTAATGCTAGCTGAAAAAAGACTGCAAAAATCTCAAATGTTGCCCTCAAATACAAGAAAAGAAATAATATATGTCAGCAATTACTGCTGATGAATCTAACTTCAGTCCAGGGTAATAGAAATTTTTAAAAAAAACAACCACCAGACCTTAAAAAGAAATACATAAACAGAATAAGAAGTGAGAAATACCACTAATAAATAAAGATCAAATTTTCCTAAGAAAATGGAAGGGTATTAGCAAGTGTATATATATGAGGGAAGATAATGCAAATAATTTCTCCTTATCTCATATTTTAAAAATTGATTTATAGAATTCTAATATTAATGATGCAGGAAATTTACTGAGTGGTGGAATTAGGGTGGAATTTTAGGTTCTGCGGGAATCTAGGGGCGAGAGCACAGAGGAGTCAGCTACTGGGACCTGGGAAGTCCTGGTCAGCTGCGTGTGTGCATGTGTGTGTGTGTGTGCACGTGTGATGGTCTGCACCAGCAGCTGGAGTAGGGCTGCAGCCTCAGCAGCTCATATGGGATTCAGGGGCCAGCTACTGGGCAGACTAGGTGTCTAAGCCCAGCTGCTGGAAGGATCCATCTTTTTATAATATATATATATTTATATATAATTATATAATATATATAAAATATAATTTTATATATATATATATTTTTATATATATATTCTCACTAGAGGACTTCCATTATGTCCAGCCAGAGAGGGGAGCAGGATGAGTCCATTGGTGCTGTCTGTGTTTGTGCGAATGCTCTGTGTGTATGTTTGTGAGTTGTGTGGCTGGCAATCTATGTATGTATATACGTAGTGTGTATGTGTGCTCTGTGTGAGTGTGCCTGCTGGAACTAAATCTTTAGCCTCGCTACTGGTTGGACCTTGGACATGGAGTGGCAGCAGCCTCACCTCTCTTAGGCTGTTGGATCCAGAATGATAAATTTTTCTTTAACATATTTAAGATCTAAATCATTCTGTGTCAAACCCAGTGGTAAAAGGATAAGCAAATATGAGACATTTATCTAATTTCTAAGATACTGACTAGTAGTCTAACTGCTTATAATATGTGCTGTTCTTTTTTTCTGTCCCTGAACAAGAAATACTAAGAGAATCTGGAAAAAAAAAATTTCTGTAATTTCTCTGTCCCCTCCCTAGCTTGAATGCACAGGCTGTCCTTGGGGGGACCTTTCCTAGTCTTGCCTCCTGCCTAAATTCTTCTCCCAGCAGTACAGAAGTACTACATATCCCAAAACAAGCCTTTTTTTCCCTCCTGTCAGTGCATGTTCTTGAATTATCAGCAGGCATGTTTCTCTAGTTTCAGTAGAAACGTCTATGTTTGGATGTACTTTGTCAGGACACTGTGCCTTTATATTACACTTTATCAGTCTCTCTGACTGTAGAAGCAGTCATACTTCTACAGCTGTTCCACATCCCTACCCAAAGCTGAGCCCTAACAAGCTCAGGTGAGTTTTGCAGAGTATTCTCTGCTTTCTTTATAATTTATGAACTGAAGGTATAGAATCATGCATTCAAACTTCATTTCTATGAACTACGGAACAAAGAGCTTTGTTGCTTAATAATTTCACTCAAGCAGTGAATAAAAGAAAAAATGTCATATGGTTTTGGCTTGTAGCATTATAACATTTTTTTTAAAATCAGTAACATGATGCGTTTGACTAAATATATACTTAGATTGAACCAACCTTTGATTTCATTTTTCTTCATTTCTTTCAGTGCCTGAACAAACAGAGACTGACTCTCAGTAAGTGGCCAACTATTATATAACACCAAGGCTTGTATGACATACTTGTGAGACTGTGAAAGAAAATGCAACACGTTAAGATGCTGAAGACATAACAATTATAGTAAGCATTCAAAAGTCGTGTAGGTAAGTAAACTGCCAGTTATTGAACTCAGCAAATAAAACACGTAATTAATTCACAAGCTTGCACATTACAGTATTCACAAGAAGCTTAAAAAATTAGTGTTAATTCCACAGATTTTATTTTAATTCCTGTGAAATTAAACAATTACTCATGTGTTTATCAACTGAAACTAAACTGGGCTATACTATAAGGAGCTACATTCCTTTAAGATTTTCATGTAACTTTCCTCTGTATGCCATGTGCTAAAACAAAGACTTTTGTCTTTGATTTTAAGACCTACTACCAGGCTTTGAGCCCTAATACTAGCACTCAATAATGTCTTAATTTTAGGTAGAGGTGAAAGGGTCCATGGGTTATTTTAAACATTGTCTACACTGAACAGGAAATTATTGTCTTTAAAAATTGTTTTCCAAATTCAAAAGCCAGTTCTGAGTCAAAGGAACAACCCTGGTATTTATTTCTCAATAATCTTTGGGGTTTTTTTGAATATTTTGTTGCAGTTGAACTCAATTATCAGGAAAAAATCACAGCAGAGAAACATTTGGAGACAGAGAAACAGGAACTGTTTTAGAAAATAAATGTTATTTTTCTAAGATCGACAAATAATACTGGGTGAAGTCAAGAAAAATCCATGTTTTTGACATCCCTCTGTGAGAAACTTGGCTCAAGTAGCAGCTATTGTGTGTGTGTTACTAAAGCTTTCAGCTGACTGGCAATAGGTGTTTCTCTATTAAAACTATTAAAGATGGCCTTCTCTTACATCATATTTCAAAGAAAACTCACACTGAAGCATCAGAAGTTTAACTTCATTACTGGTAGTTTTTGGCCCTTAGCTGAAAGTTAGACTATACTTGATTGGACTTGGCAAATGAAGAACATGTAAAGATTGAATATATCACCTTGATTTGAAAACAAAAATGATCACTTGTTATTTGGTTATTCACATATTTACATTATCCTTCCTCCATAGCCTCATTCAGAAGCTACCAACAATCTTAATTTTGGATTCCTTGTTCTTGCCTCAGGATACCAGATCTCAACATATACCAAAAGAATTAGCAATATGCCTTCATTGTTTCTTTTTTTTTTTTTCTTTTACCCAAATCCCAGTGATTTGGAATCTCTTACTTGTTGTGGACTTCCATCATTATTTTGAAAGTTTTCGAAGAAGAAAGATTCATCTGCTAATATAGGTGGACCTTCTCGTACAAGTCCTGGCTTGAAAGAAGTTTTGGTGTCCTTTGAAGATGAAGCATGACCTTTTTTCTTGGATCCTCCAGTTTTTGATTCCTTCTTTGTACTACTTTGAATAATCTGGGTTTTGCTTGCTGCAAGACAATAAAAAATGTCAGTGCTGATTTCCAGAAATTCTATGAATTATTGGTATGAAGTAAAAAGATGCCTCCAGAAACTATAAGAATTACCATAGTCAAATTTCTCATGGTCACAAGGTTCCAATCAAAATTACTCTTATTCCAAATACCATCCTGATTTCATTCTGCATGCAAATCACAAATGTCTTCAAAGTAAATAATGACAAATTGGAAAGACTGTATATATAACTGTTATTGCTGTTTATAAAGTGTATAATTTTTTTTCCCCCAAACCCCACACTTCTTTCCTGCACTAACCACCACAGCACCATGCTATATGCTACATAATACAGATAGCCTTGTACTCTGTATGATTGGATCTCTGTGCAGTTAACCTAATTTAATAAATTGTGTGCACCTCTGGAAGGAGCGGAGAGGTGCATTGGCCACAGTTCTGGCAACTCCTGCCCTTACGGAAGTCTCTTATGTCAGCCTACCACAAAGATCGTAGCTGACTGAAGTTTAAAAAAAAGCCAGTTTTGAAAAGAGCTACAGAACTATTTGTGGTCTATCATTTATAAAGTTATATAATTGTCTCCTAAGGAAGGAATCAATGTGGAAAAACTGTGAAACCAGGAACGTGCTAAAGAAGGGCTGTAGCAGAAGTATTAATCCAGAAAATGTAAACTTGTGGTCATTTCTAATGCCACTGATATCTATGATATTATCTTGCCTGAATGTCTACAGAGAAAGGAAAGAGAATTCTAAAAGGGAATAGCTCACAGAAAATTGAATAAGGGCAAAAATAACACCTGTGGGAAAGCAGCTTCACCTGTGTTACACTAACAATAGCTGGACCATCAACTGGGAAAGAGATTATCTTTTTGACTTTTGACTTCACTGAGGAGAGAAGGCTTTACTCTTCCCAAGGTTTATTGTAGAAGCAAAGGATGATACTGTATCATTGCAACACTTCAAAACAAAAATGTACATTTCATATGTGTTGACAAAACATCCAGGGAAGTTCACAGGAGTTGACAGGACTATTAAACTGGATTCAGCAAAATTTTACACGTGGTGTGTCAGTGTATAAATGCCAAATAAAAGGTTAAGTGTTGCCACTAGATATTTTCAAAGGGAGCCAGGAAATATTGCTTCTTATGGAAGTCAAATCCCATGGAACACTTGCTATCACATCTTTCCTTTGCATAAGGCAGTGTTTCCTTTTTCCTAAGAAAATCAGTAGAGGTCAGGAAATGAAAACAAGACCTTGCAGAGATGCTTTCTTCAAGACATCTCAAACTCCTAACCACAAGCTGTGAGTTCTCTTCTGCATGACATCCAGAATCTTTAGCACCTGATCTATCCCTGTTGCTGTCCCTGTGGTAAGAAGGCCTGTGAAAGAGACTTGAAGGAAGACTATACTTGCTTTCTTCTAACTCATTTTTTAGAGTGATGCAACTCTGTGGGTGTTGTTTTTGTAAAAGATATGCCTAAGTAAGCCTGTGTCTGTGGAATAGTTTCTCACTCAAATAGGGCCTGCTGAGCTTTCCAGGTAATCAGTTAGCTTCCCATTCTGTGAAGGTGAGAGGAGACATAACTCATAGTGGTTAGATTATCAAGTCTTTCATCAAAGGAACCAAAATCATGAGGCTTTTCACTCAACAGACGTGCATTTGGATGAAGAAGAAACATTATCCAGAGACCAGAGTCTTGCATCTTCTTTTACATCTGTTGTGAAAACCTGCTGCAAAGAAACAATTTGGATTCCAAATGGAAGAATAACTCTACATAAAGGTATTTTCCAATTGAGTAACTTGCCTTTAGGGTACATTTGCCACAATTTATGAAAGTTTCTAGTCAGGAAGGATCTTCAATGGCCTGAGTACTGTTATCAAAGGGCAGTGCAAAGAATTTACAAAGAGGTAGCTTTTAAAGCAGTGAGGCCAACTAATATGTCACTCCTTCTAGTAGTCAACAGAGAGGTCGAGCTCCTCTCCAGGAGGTCTGATTGCTGGGATTTAGGAGCTGGCACTGCCCTCTGAAGAAGCCTACCTCTACCTATCAAGGTAGGTGGGTTTCAAGGGAAGTTGTATTCTTTAGGCTGTAAACTAGCTTTCATGAATGCCTCACTAGCCTCCACCCTCTCTCTCCCTCCTAAACCTGAGGAGCCTAAGTATTGAAGAATTCTATAATGATTCTGCCCAGAGGATGATCCTGCCGTGAAGATAACTCAGCTCAGAATGGCAGAGTCCTCCATAAGACTCATTCTGCCCTTGCTGGAAAGTTGACTGGGAAAAGTTCCCAAAAATTCATACACGACCAAAATAATAGTTCTAGCAATGGTCACCAGGTGGTGCTGTGACACCAAATTTCTGTTCTTGCTGCGTATATAAAGTCAATCTTGGTTTTCCTAAGCAAATCTCTGCCTAGAGGGAACTCATACCTAGCTTGGTTCCAGATTCAAACAATATCTGAGTGAGATTTTGATACGTTGAGACTGAATTGTATCAGACTGCTACTATGGAAAATAAAAAGATTATGAGCATTCACTTGTCCATCTGTGCTACAGGACTGCTGTGCTTGTATCCACAAGTTGTGTTTGCAACGTGTCAATATGTAACTCCTTTATTGGCAAGCGAGTGTTCAAGGTTCAAGACATCTGCTACATCGCAGAAGACGTAAATATATTCAAAATCAATTGATTGAATGTAGGTTTTGTGCTATGAAAGACATTTATAAAACAGCTGTAACTGGAGAAGAATTAACAGATTCTGGGTGGGAAAGGGGAATAATGTTTTATTGGTGATGCTTGCATAATAATTTCACTTAAGAGCAGTTCCATCAACACAGTGATCAATTCTTTGAGAGGCAGAACATGCGCGATACTGAATAGGTCTCAAATGTGAGGACTGTGTCTTGCTTAACTAACAAGTTTGGTGCTGATGGTATAGCAGTGGTTTCTGATTATTCCTATTCTCTGTTTTTTAGCGAACAACTAGATACTGACAACATGAATCTTTCTACTGAATGTTGATTGTACAAATCCTCACCTGAAACTGGCATCACTATTACGAAGGTCCCTATATTGTTATTGTACAGGCCATAATTCCTAATACTTCTTGATGATAGCAAAGAAACATGTTTTTACAATGCCATAAATTGTACCTACAGACACTCAGCAGGTTGGGTAATACAGTCATATTGGTTATACTGAGTATATTTCCTAATCTTTTCATTTAGTTTGGATGCTCTGTAAGATCTGGAACACCTTATACAAAATGTCTTCTTTGTGATATACAGGGTGCATATAGATAGGAAAAGCACTTCAATGTTAAGGCCACTTGGTCTAGTATTGTAAAAAAATAATAGTAGTAGTAAAAAACCCCCACCAAAACATTGACAGCTTCACAGTCATTCCTTCCAAATGACAGCTCTCTACACACTCAGGACACACTTAAATGGCATCAGAATATTCATTTCACCTTCAAATACGGTCTTTTCACTTTTTTTTACAGTCAGTTTGTCAGGTCTAGAAACTCTTTTAAGTTCCCTTTGAATAAAGTACCTTTCATCACCACTTTTTCCAGTTAGAATTCACTGTCTCCACTGCTGAATAGGAACCTGATACTACAACCTTCCTATTTTCAGTGACGTTAATACAGCAGATATTTCACTGAATGATTCACAATGGATTAAAAAAATTCTAAATTACCAGAAATTATTTGTATCACAGCACATAAGAATAAGAGATAAAAGCTTATTGTGTGTGTCTGATTTCTGAGGATATCTTGAAAAGTTTTCACCTACGTCCCCTGATAGCCTGGCAAAGACAAAACGTCCCTCTTCGTATTTCTGCCCCATCCTCTCCCTTCCAGCATCTGTTGGAACCCATTTCTCTTCTCTTTCACCTGATTGTGCCTTTTAACTTATTTCAGTCTTCAGACTATGATCTTTGCCAACAAGCCATTTTCCTGAAAGAAAGTTTCTTCTTCATTTTACTGGGGTAACCTGGCAATTTATTTCAAGTATTTGTGATGTTTACCCTAATCTGATGCCGCATCTGGAGTAATTGTGTCCAGTCTGGGCCCCTCAGTTCAAGAAGGACAGGGAACTGCTAGAGAGAGTCCAGCGCAGAGCCACAAAGATGATTAAGGGAGTGGAACATCTCCCTTATGAGGAGAGGCTGAGGGAGCTGGGTCTCTTTAGCTTGGAGAAGAGGAGACTGAGGGGTGACCTCATTAATGTTTATAAATATGTAAAGGGCAAGTGTCATGAGGATGGAGCCAGGCTTCTTCTCAGTGACATCCCTTGACAGGACAAGGGGCAATGGGTGCAAGCTGGAACACAGGAGGTTCCACCTTAAATTTGAGGAAAAACTTCTTTACGGTGAGGGTGACCGAACACTGGAACAGGCTGCCAGAGAGGTTGTGGAGTCTCCTTCTCTGGAGACATTCAAAACCCGCCTGGGACGCGTTCCTGTGTTGATATGGTCTAGGCAATCCTGCCCCGGCAGGGGGATTGGACTAGATGATCTTTCGAGGGTCCCTTCCAATCCCTAACATTCTGTGATTCTGTGATTCTGTGATTCTGTGTAAATTACAGCTTTCCCGCTTCTATTTCCGCCAGTTACTATTAAGTTTACTAATCCATTTCCACACTCCAAAACAGTAACCAAAATAGCTACTGATTATCTTGGCCAACTCAGTCACAAAGTCATGACAGCTTCTCCATGACTTCTTTTAAAACCACAACATTGTCAACCGATGAATTACAATTTAAGAGCATGGTCTCCATAGTATTTAATTTTACATTTCTGGTAATAACAAGGTGCAGTTGAGACAGAAATCAAAATGATTCATAAACATGATTAAATTAGTTATTTTTTCCATACAGCATTGGAAATCTAGATAAAACATTTTCTAAAGGATCATGTTAGAAAACTACACAGTTCAAAATAGCGGAGGTGCGCACATGAAATATGATGCTATTTTGGGCTTTAGCAAAGCGATAATCCAGTATTTGAACAATTTGTTGTTGCCTCAGGTTCTGAATATGCTCAAACAGGCAGAAGCTGATTGATTTACAGAAGATTCATTGTTTTAAAGTCTTCATAAAAGGACCGAAGACTTTAACACATTCATGTATGATGGTGTCCATGGAGAGTACAGTAGCTAACTTGTTTGCTTATAAACTGCTTTATTTAAGCAAACTTGTAATGCTTATGAAGAATATACATTTTCAAAATGAAACCCATATATATAATGAAAAATTCCAAATAGTATACAATCTTACAAATAAAATGGAAATAGCTTGATTAAGAAGTGAAGTGTATAGAAAACAGGGAAACGAATGAAGATCATGAAAGAAGTTAAGATGGCACGGCAGCATCATCTAAAATCTATTACACATAAGTGCAGTGGAAGCAGGTAGAAGGTACTTCATTTTTGGTACTTCATTCACTGAAAAGAGTTTGGCTTTCATTTTCTTACCTCCCTGCCCCTTTCCCCAGTATTTATATGCTGCCAGGTTGGGCATATAGTAGATTAGGAGTGGTAGTTTGCTGGACTACAGAGACTCAGTTTTTAACTGATGCTAGCTGTTTTTTTGTTAGGTACAATCACTAGTTTCAAAGTACTTTGAGAAAATAAAAGAATTTATCATATTTTATGAAAGGTGACCTTTGAACAACACTGATTCTCATCTTTAACAACAGTTGAGCTAACAAGACAGCAATGTCATGAATGGCAATAAAATTAAAAAAAAAGAAAGAAAAAGAATTTTGAGCAAATAAACTTCTCAAATTCAACTATTCAGCCAAAAATGACTGCAGTGTTTGCTGTGACTTCCAAATAAATTTGTCACAAAAGAAATTTTGTTTAAATTCACGTATTCCCATAAAGGATAATTTTTCTCAGCATTTCAGTTGGTATCATAAAGAACTGACAATAGCATAACGGGCATTTATGAGCTTTGTAAGTCTGGGGAGAGTAGCTCTTCCTTCAGTGTTTTTCCATGAATATCACTTGTGAAGCTGTATCAGATGCAGAGTCAAAAATGAGAGTTTTTTCTTAAGGATAAGTACTACATCATTTATTCAAGAGTCTTTTGCCTTGTACTCTGGGGCTCATATCATGGATGAGAAGCCAATAAAATGTGTGCTTCTGCTAAAAGCAGTGATGCTCAAGATGGTACATTTAAACCATAAGGCTCAGTGTAATCTGTGAATTATCTACCATGTCCCATTGTCTGGGCATCAGTTTCCTAATAGCCAAAATTATTTGAATTTTAAGATCAAACAAATAAATATGTTGGAAAATAAAACGTATTTCAATTCTCAAGGACAGGACAAGTATATGCATAAAATTTTCAGAAGTAACAAGCTACTTCAGTTATCCACAAAACTCTTTACTCAGTTACAAAACAAGACCAAAAGGCAGAGGAAGAAAATAAGGCTGGACACCTTATTTCAATCAATCCTTTTAGTACCTTTCCTCATTGCTGAGGACCAAGGACTCCTGTTCGTTGCTCAAAAATGTAGCTGATTTCACTCAATCACAAAGCAATTACGGATTAATGGAAAAAGTAGGAAAAAATAATACTTTCCGTGATTACCTAAAGTTACTGTAAGAATGTATATCCCTCAATGAATAAAATTATCAAATACAGAATACAATACTTACAGTGGGAACCCAAAAGCATTTCGTTACTCAAGAAATTAAAAGCAGGGATGACTGCATGGCCCCTTCCAGTGACACTCACAATTTCTTCCTCATTATCTAGGACTTGTAGTTTAATGAACACATCTGATTTAGAGGTTTGTACCTGCACTGTAGCAATATGTGACGCTGTGACTTTTACTGAATACCTAAAGAGGAAAAAAATATTATAGCAATATAACCAACTCTGACAGGTCATTCTTTTTTTAGGAAAGCACCTAAATATTGGGCTGACGTGGAAGCGAACACTTAAAATTGAGTTTGTAGTCAACAGTTTTCCTGCAATCAGATGGGCTAAGCTTCCTGTAGTGAAGTTTAGTGCAGTGAATCTATAATCGAAGTAAGTGCTGCTGCAAAAAAAGGGGTGGTCTTGCAATTTCTTTTTTTTTCACTGCCTTATCCAATGTCCAGATTTACATTTTTCCTCCTGATGTACTAGTATTTGTTGAAAAATATGGTTAACCAGATGAGGGAACTGTTTCAATTAAAAAGTAACTGAGCAAAATTAAAAAAGGAAGATTTGCCTTTCAAAAGAGTTATCTCGTTTGATAGCAGCTGCTACTCTGGTGAACTTAAAGACTGGAATTAAAGATTGTAGAATTAGAGTGAGAGAGAATTAGAATGAAATTTAAATAATATCTTTGTTGTAACTCATTACTTTATATATTACTTGCTTTTTGTCCATTAATTTAAGTTTTTAAAAGATTGGCAACAACAGAAGGGAAAAAAGGAAAAAAAAAACACCTCATCAGAGAGAGTTTACAGAATTGAGTGCATTTGTTATATTTCCATGACATGCTTTCTTCATTTATATTGACCTGATCCTCTATCCCAAGAATAATCCATTGCTTTGAAATATTGATATAAATTGTCAGGAATCAAGGCAAAATGTTCTAGAATTAACCTTCAAAATATATACATGCAATCAGCTCTAAGCACGGGGCCTGTTTTAGTGCAGTGTGTAGTCTTTTGTGTAAAAACTTAAGCATACTGATTTTGTCAGGGTCAGTTCTGAACTCAAAGTCAGCTAGAATAACCTGATATTAAGAAATTTTAATCAATTAAAAAAGGATTAATAAAAACTAAATAATCACATTTTTATTAAATATGTTCTCCTAAAAGAATCAGCATGCTAAAATAAAATTTATATAGATTTTTCTGCCAACACTGCAAGATGGAAATTGGTCTGTTGTATCAAAAAGAAAATGTTGTATTTCTGGATTTTATTTAAAGCTTTATCTGAATAGCTGAAAAAAATATATCAAGCTTTATGTCTCCTCCCCACCTGCAAAATCTCAATTTTAATACATATTTAATTCCCAAAAGTACTATGGAATTTCAGTAACATAGGTATAAGTTTTCAAGATAGAGCCTACAGAAATGTAAAATACTGTTATTACAATTTTAAAGTTATCGTTTGTCTACTTCATACCTGTTCTTCACTAAGCAGTGGTAATATTTCAGAAAATAACACTTTCATAAATGAAATTTTAAATTTGGTATTGCACATTGACAGCCCATAAAATTCAGATATTTGCTTTAATACCTTCCCCTTCTAAGGAAGAGGAAATAACATACTTTTCTGTTAGGGATAGCACATATACAAAGCAGAATTTAATCATTCTTCTCTCAATATTTACCTGAACATTACATGCTTGTCATTGGGTATGTAATACTCTTTAATTTCTTTAGTAGAATAGACATTATTTACAGCCTCACGAGAGAGAAACGGGAGTGGACTATGAGAACCGATAAGCCGAAGCCTCCATCTTCCAGCTGCCACAGGTAGGTCACCAGTACGTGCTTCAGCCATAAATGTATATCCTTTCTGAAAGGAGAAAACACGTCATTTTTTACGCAGAAATAACACTACTCAAAATGCACTCTATGACTACATGCAACACACTTTTTGTCCATGTTACACTTATTAAAGTAATAAAAAGTCCTTCATAAGCAAGAAGGACTATATAGTCCTATTACTATAGAATTATATAGATCTATTGTAGTCTAACTTATGAAGCATTTAATATTACAGGAGTTTATATTTGGCAAAAAGTTACATAGCAAGTCAAATCCAATCTTACCTAACTTCAAAGTTGGCTTTATTTTTAAGGGCAGGTACAATCAAATTCCTGAGGTCACTTTCTAACCAAATTATTTGATGATTCTAAGTTGTTTAATAAAGTCTAATTTAACAAATATTAATGAGTTCTTTTTTTTTAAGCATGTGGAGTACTTTATTCTGAAAAGTCTTCTTATAACAGGACTAAAGTTCAGTAAAACATATTTATTCAATGTACTTTCTTGCTTCGTACATCACGCTACTATGCAAATAGCTCCCAAATAAAACACATCTATACATCTCTGGGTTCTGTAATATTACCATTCTTTTTCTTGTAAAACCTTTAGTAATAGTATCAATCGAAGTCTTTTCATTTGGTACAAAATATTTTTTCCCTTTTGTTATCTGACCAAAACTATCTGTGGGAGTGGTGGTGATAGTAGTAGTAGTAATAGATATAACAAAGAAAGAGTTAAAGACTGCATAAGCCAAGAACTTTCACTCCAAGCTCTGAGACAATCACATCAAACCTCTACTCTCCTGGGAAACATCTGGCCTCTATGCCAGATGTCAGAAAGATGTGTGTTGTAAAGTGCTGATGTATTTGAAAACTGCGTAACAATTTTGAGATGATAGATACTTTTAACTCCAAAGTGGCCACAGCTGAAGATAAGGAAACTAATATTTTAGCAATTCATGCACAAGACATTTAGCAAAAGCTAGCAATCCTCACACATATTAAAGCAAAATTAGATAAAGATAAAATGTCAACATGAAAATAACTGCATTCACTGATAAACCAGAGATATAATAATGTCCCTTCACGATGTAGGCAGTGTGAAACTATGGGTGAATGCAATTTGCTGCATTGAGATTTAGATCAGATTCATTCTGCTTCAAAGCTGAGGTTAAATTAATATTGCCCCTACTTTTAATAATGTCATTGTAAGTATAGCATTAAATGTCAGGATATTAATCTTATTTTTATGAAGATGTTGATTTAAGAAAAAAATGTCTAGTATTAGAAAAATCAAATAAAAATTTAATAAAAAATGTAACACACAATTAATAAGCTGGATGCAGACTTATCTGCTCTTTATGAATCCTGAGAAGAGGAATATGGGAAACCAGTATATAATTTAAAAGGTTTCAAAATTTAATTTTATTTTGTATTTGAAAAAAGAAGGCAATATCAATGTGATTACTTGAAAAGCACAGGTAGGAAAAAGGGATATGATGAGTGCAATGGCCAATTGTAGTGTAATAGGGGAACTCAGGATTAAGTCCCTTCTTCAAATTCTCCAAACTAGCCCTACCAACTTGCTATTTCAAACATTAAAATTTCATGTTTCACCCAAGCAATAATACAGATGAAAATTCTTTGAAAGGTTTTCTCTCTTCACAGTCTTCTGCTAAATTTCAGTTAAAAGAAACCAGTATTTATCAGTAAAAACTTTGTTGAAAAATTCTTGTAATAAATAGGGTTGTGATTTCAGGACTACCCAATAATGCAGGGTTGTGACTTCAGGCCTACTGAATATTTAGAATGAAAATAAAAGAAATGATTCATGGTTCCAATTTGTGCAATTGTTAACTGTAAGGCACTTTACACCCTTTAATCACTACAAGGTAATAGCAACCAATCAAAGCCATGATTCAGGAGAACCCACTTCTTTAAATATCTATTTAAGCATATAGTTAAAGTCTCCCCTGTTCCTAACAAGTACACTCGGAAACCAAGAGGGATTTAGCCAGATATTCAAGAGCTTTCTGATGGCATGGTGCACATAAGAAAACACTTTCTGTTGTATACCTATTTATAAAGATAAGGTTATACAATCTTAATGTTCACTACAAATATGCAGAAAATTTAGACTTAAGATTAAAAAATTGTTTGAGTGGGCACTTTCTGAATACTATAAGCAATTAGAAAGCACAATAACTGAATTTTGCAGCTGGTAGGAACACAGAGTAATCATCAGTCACTACTTAGAAATAAATAGATCTAGACACCCCCACCAGATTTATGTCTCTTTCTTAAAAACCTTTGAGAGGTTTCATTACCTACTTAGATATCTTGTTACAATTCAATATCTCTAGAATCAGAAATTGTTGTTTTCTAATATACCACCTAAACTAACTTTTTGGTAAAGTAAGATGATTTCTATATGTCCTTCTATGACTAGTCAAGGAAATAACTGATAGTGTCCTTGCTCAAATAGACTTCTATTTTCTAGACTAAATACATTGTTAGTGATGATTTCTTAATCTCTTATCTTTGTTGGTCAGCTGAAGCTTGAGGAATGATTATCGTTTTTTACAATCTGTTCAAAATACTTGTGAATAATAGAGTAGAATTAAAAAAAAAAAAAAAACAAACCAACAAAACCAACTGTATCCAGCAGTAGAAAAAATTACCATGGAAGAAGAAAATTTAATGCAAAAAAAATCCAAATGTCTAGATTGTAATGTCTGCAGAAAGAAGACAGACATTATTGCTAGTGTGAAGAATTTGTCCTTATTGTCAGTCATTCTGAAATGAACTATAATGTGTTCCAGGAGTGTCTCTGCAGCAGAGAAACAACATCTGTTGATATGATTTCTTTTTAGCTCTGTTGTAAATTGCTGATTCATAGTTTTGAAGCAGAACTCACTGGTAGGTTTATTTTAAAAAAAAAAAAAGACTTTTTTGGTATTAATATGGATATTTAGGAATTCAGGCATACTGTATAATTTCTTGCTTGATGTATTGCATCATTGACTATTTTTTACAAAATACTGTTAAAAAGAAAGGTAACAGATTAAAATAATACCACTGTATTCTGTGTTTCATAATAATTGCATAATGTCTTGTCAAAACATCAATAGAGCTTTCAATAGCTTTTGCAGGTCCACTGAAACATTAACGAACCATCTATAAATAGGAAGAAAAGAAGCTAAATTGTACAGTATAAGCTTATATTCTTACTGAGAAACTCAGTAGCAGTGATTAAGAAATGTAATAAGAACAAGTAGAAAAATACAGCATACCTGCACAACTCCATTTTAATACTCTTAAACCAAAATCACTCTTTACCGATATTAACCACGTTTCATATTTTAAAATGTAAGTCATGAATTTAGAGAATAATAACAAAAACGTCTGCTTTAAGTGGGGACTCTTCAATAAGGAAGGACAGGAATAAAATAAAAAGCTATTTTTGTTAGGTAATGACAGAATCTGAGGCTCTCGTGCTGTACGATGAAAAAAAAATATTATGGAATGTTTCCAGGCGGGGTAGCACACCATAAAACAAGCATTTCCAATATTAAAACCACTGTACTACACAAAGTGTTGTTAAGATCTTATCTGGAATATTGTGTGCAATTTTGGATATCTTCTTTATTCAGGAAAGATATGTTAAATGGGAGGAGGTCTAAGAAAGAATTAGTAAAATCAAGGAAATGAGAAACCTGCCTTACAAGACAGAACTAGACAGTTGCATCCTGCTAAGCAGAACAAATGCTAAGATGAGATCTGAAAAAAGTTTGAAGTTGTGATTGTTCTTTCCACAACCCACCACTTTCCTGAAAAGCAGTAAGTAGTGTTCACCACTGAGATTTCTTTTTGCATCCTGCCGCTTGCCCATTGTTGGATTCCAAACTGAATTCTCCTGTCTGGTGGAATCCACACCCCACCTCTGAGGATCCCAAATTAGTTTTGAGAAGAGCTTGTCTGCAACCCTTCTTTTTAAAGCATATTCCTCCAGCAGTAGCAGTTCTTATCTGTCACATTCAGCTAATATTCACTATAAACACTAGATAAGGCAAGTTCATTCTAGTGCAAAAAAAAAAAGTCTGATGAAATTGGAAGTTACAAAAGAAAGACAAGAAAACTACGACAGTGTTAGACTGTAACTGACATCAATTCCTTGTTATTGACAGATGAGACTGAGAAGGCTAAAATGTGAACCTGTCTTCACTAAAAGGTCAGCTGTGAACATGTGGCTAAAATAGTTAATATTAGGGGTAATATTAAAGAGGTAAGAGGCAGGCCAGCATAGGAAAATAAGTAGTAAATAATTACATAGATAAATTAAAGTTTTGCATTAGCTAGGTCTTACGAACTTCTGAACTTCCTGAAGAATAATTAAATATCAGGTTAAAACAATCACAAAACTTTAAAATTATGTTTGATAACTGATGGAGGACACATAAGGTACTGGAAGACTACAGAACTGCAATGGTGTATTTTTTTACATGGACAAAGGTGTCTAGAAAATTAGCAGTCAGTATAACTCCAAAGGCTGAAAAGATCATGAAATAACTAATAAAATGAACTCCTTGCAACCACCTCAAGATAGCAAAGAGAGAGCAAAAATGAGCTCCTATCAAATCAATCAAGCTTCCTTCTACAGAAAAGCACACTACGGGAATGAAGGAGACACCTGACACTGTCTCTGTGATCATTCTTCTAAGCCTAAGGAAATGCTGTCATAAGGAATAAACTAGAGTTGCTGTTGGACAATCACATCCAGAAAGCACATATTCATGGTGCCTTTTGGAAAAGCGGGATGCAGTCAGTGATCTAACCTGAACCTGATTCCATTCAATATTTTTATTAGTAATGTGGATGGTGGAATGGAGAACACGTATGTTTTATTAGCTGATACCACAAACTATGAAGGATTGTAACTTTAGAGGAAGATAAAATAAGAATTCAAGATTATTTTAAACTAGGGAATTAGTCTGAAAAAATAGGATTAAAATCTGTAGTGAAATACACTATATTTAGTCAAGAATAATAAACTACAGGATTCAGTTCTTCAGGAAAGCACCTAGGGTTACAGAAGTACATGAGTTAATAATGGGTTGCAAAACAGGCAAGCATCACAGCTGGATATATAAGCAGAATTAAAGCCCACAAGGCATGTAAACTAATCGTTCCTTACCTCATCATTTGTCTATGGCCACTAGTTAATCCTTGGTGCAAAGTTCTACTGTGCTCAGTGTTTGTGCATGATAAACAAGAAAAAAACAACAGCAATTGGAAAGACTCCAGAGGAGAGAGTAATCAAGAGTGTAGAACATGTAACTTGCAAGGAAAGACTGAACAAACTGTCTTCTTTAGTCTAAAGGTAAAAAGGCAGGAAGAGGGGAAGCTGTGATAATTATTTAATAATATAGTTATTTTTTAGAATCAATTTACACTAATGCTTCTGAGATACAGGCTTTGAGGGGGAGCATATCTAAAGCCATATTTGGCACCAATGCTGCAATTATCATTAGCACCTGAAGATGCATGTTAATTTAACTATTGTAAGCACAACTTATAAAAGGCTATTCAAACCTCATTCTTAGTTTGGCCCCTGACTCTTGAAGGTTGTTCTGTCAGATGGAGAGCATCAGCAGCAACCATATTGCCATTGAGTAGGACACCACAGGGAAGTTGGATAATATTCCTCCATTTAGCAATAGTAAAAAATATCAAAGAAAATTAAGGCTATTCCTTCACTGCCAAAAGGTTTAGCACAGAAGCAGTTCCAGTGGCAGTCTCTGTTCAAACTTGCTAATAAATAAGGGCACACTTCTAAGTAGAACATCATGACATAGCTGAAAGCATCCACAGAATTTGGGCAATTGTTATTATTTTTAAAATTATACTTTTCACAATGACTCTTTGCATGTACCTTATTTTTGGGATAAACACGAGGTGCCACTTTGAAAAAGACATGTGGCATTTCCTCCAGTGTGTCATTATCAACGACATGAAGTCTACAGGAAGGGATAGTGGTATACACCTTTGGCACTATAAGCATGTCTTCTGGAACAAGAAATATTTCTCTAAAAAAAAAAATCAAATTTTATTAAAATTATTTTCACAAATAAAATTATTTGTGTAACACAAAGTAAAAGTATATATTAGAATTTAAGGAAAATATACTTATGTAAAATTACGTTCTTAAAGCATGTTTGCAAAAAAACACAGTGTATCAATACTACTTCCCCATAAGAGTTATATAGGCCTGTATGAAACTCACCTAAAAACCACAAACCACACATTTGATGGCTGATCAGCATATGTTACAGCATAGTCAACGAAAGAGATCTTATACCACTCATCTTCATAACAAGGGAACTTTTCAATTGACTTACAGTTTCTTTTAAACATTTCTCTGGAAAGCAGAAAAGAAGAAATATAGTTAAATCTAATCAGGAGGGCACATATATCATCTTTACTTTAACTTATGCTAATCATGAAGAACACTGTTTTGTGCATGAATATAAAACAATGATATAGAATGTGTTACTAATATTTCTCTAGTAGCTGTTTACTCTCAAAAAAATAATAAATCAGGTAGGGATCAGCTCTTCTAGAGTTAATGGCTCGTAATGGCTAATACTCACATTCAAATATTTCTATCAGTCAGTCTATCTATGAGTACAACTGCTTCTAATAGCCCAAAATGTTACGGCTTCTAAAAAACTTTTTTTTTTTTGAAAAAAAGTCAGTTAGCATAACTTCCATTTCTTTATATTAAGCTGTCATCTTAAGGCTGTGGCATCATTAGGAGATTAAAAAACCCTTTATTTCCTTTTAAAACTTTTTTGAACAAGGAGTAAAAGCAAAACCAAATAAATTTAAAATGGGAATGAAAGGACATTCCTTTTCACACAGGAAGCGAACCTAAGACTGTAAATTCAGAAGTTTTTTGTAAGGGGGAATAAGCTCGCAGGTGTTACAAAGTTCTGCAAAATTAGAGCTAACCTCACTGGCACCTGACACCATGAATTTTTATTTATCATATGCAGTATCAAAAATTGATGTTCTTCCGGACAAAACAATATGAAGACCAGCATACAAAATTCACTGTTATGTGAACAGCTTGTTGGGTGAAGGGCAAGAAGACAAACAGTTCTCACTCCACCTTTTTGGCTCCTTCCAGTGGTTTTATCTGAAGAGTATGACTGTGAAAATATGCCTACACAGAGGTGAAGGAAATTATATCCTTTTCCCCGCTACTCCCTCTGTCTTGTATTATTGTTTAACAACTTGCTTTCTGCAGTAAGTAAACAATACATCCTTTTTTTGCTATCTTTTAATTGCTCTAATTCGAAGTTTGGTTTACATGGTTTATACAAAGAGGATAGTCTAAAGAAACCTCATAATAACATCCATTTTCAGTGATACCCATCTTCTTTTCTGTGTCAAATACGAATGTGTTCAAGTTGTTCAACTGCAAAAGTTTTATCCACAGAATATGGACAATGCTACTTTGATGTTCTGTTATTCCTATACAGTAAGCAGAATTACAGAAACAATCTCCACATTCATGTTTTTAGCAATGATAATAGCTGACATTGACATTTCATTAAGGTGAGTCACAGAGTGGATGCAAATATTACCGGAAGTAATTTAAAGTAGAACAGTTTGAAATCTTAGTCCATGAAGCTTTGCAAAGGTTCCTTCCACTGCTGATAAACAGCACACACACAGACGAAAAAGGCCCTCAGAAACCTCAGATTTTTAATTCATTGAAAATTATAGTGGGGACAAACATAGATGAGCTTACATGGGATGTATAATGAGAAACAGGTGGCAACCCTAGCACAAACTGAGAGGTTTTTAGGGCATTTTAAACTGATGTTTGTGTTGTAAAATGGTTACTGCTTCTGGCCTCCAGTAAGGACTGGGGTTAGAGAATGGGAAAACTTTTACCCTAAGACTGAACTTCCAAAATTCCTGCATGTTACTTCATTGGCCAAGGGGCTAGCTTGTTATATTAAATGAAAATCTGTCAGCTGTTAGAAAAAATTAAACAAAATCACATTAGCATAATTTTAACACTCAAATGTATCCCCTGGATGATGCCTAAGAATCAGCTCCGTAAGTTTTAAAAGTCTGAAGGTAGGCTAAAAACAGGATCTCATCTTTTGCTGATTTAGAGATGCTGCAAATCTAAACCGAGGTCTAAAATTTGGAACAAGGCTGTGGTTGCAAAGTCCTGATCCCATCAATACACAGAAGTTTTACAGGACTAGAAACACTAAAAAGTGAAATAAAATTATGCCCCATACAAGCATTGCTCAAATTGCTGCTTATAAGGAGTGAGGATTTATACCCACAGCCAGTAATTACTGCCAGTTCTCACTCCTCACCCCTGGCAAAACGGACCTGCTGCTAGATCAGTTGTGTGAACACTTGCAGAGAGATTTTTGAAGGACTTAATGAAAATATGTGATCCTCAAAGAGTGCCATGCTTGCAAACGACTTAAGGAACACTGTTGAAATTAGAGTAGCTATCTTTGCAAAAGCTGTAATTAAATATCAGGGAAAGCATCTACCTAAAAATACATCTACTTTCCTTCAGGCAAGTACTACAAACATAATCCTCTGATGATATAAACTGTGGTTACAATTAAATAGTATAGTTATCTCATTTCTAATGTCAACAAGGATTCCTTAACAGATAGCATGAATCAAAATGATTCTTTAAATCAACGGTTAGCTGTTTAACTAAGGAATCAGTATCAGATTTATACTTATAAAACAGCCTACAGGATATTAAAAATTAAATACAGGAGAAAGGTAATATTCTAGCTCAAGCTGTAGGAAAAAACCTGTAACACACATACCTAAAAATTAGATTTTCTATAGTTTTACTCATGTAGGGTACCAGAATAAAGCATAGCATATCTTCACTAAAAACATCTCATCCCTTCCAACAGAGTTTTGTAATTTTAAAACTAGTAATGCTCTTACCATATTTATTTTGTGAACCAGCTATTTATGGCAATGCTATGGTACTGGTTGCAATAAAAGTTTAATTTATTATGTAATTACCTTAACAGCATTACAGCACACTGTTCAAAATTTAACTCAATTTCAGTCCACAATTCTTGCAAGGTTTCTTTGACGTGAGCATTTTCTTTAGTACCTGGAAATATAAAATAAGTTAGAAAATATAACATCTAACTTTTGTATTGTTCTAAATATACACCTGCCAAATACTTGTGAAAAATGCCTCTCGCACAAGTAAATTGTCTTATGAATCACTAGTTTTTATTTGGAATTTTACAGAAGTCTCACTGAGCTGAAAACTAATTTCTCCTTTGACAGAGGAAATTCCCTTCATCATCACCTTTTCAGCACTCCTATGACTTCAGAAATGATGTGATCAATATTTTCTCTGATTTACAGTTTTTTCACTGTAACATGTTGCAGTGATATAAGGTGATCTCTGTCCTCAGAGAACACGCTGTTTAGCTCCCAGCAGCTTTTATTTGCAGATACTATGAAGGGGTAGGTATGTGCCTAGGCAATCTGTGTAGCAAAAAAGAAAAGAATCGGGCAGCTCCAGTGCGTAATTCAACCCACCCATGTTTGATACCTCTCAGATGACAGGATGTGTTGTCATCTCAAGGTGTCTACTTCTATCCACAGAATACAGGTGAAGACTAGGCAACTAGTTTAGACCTGTTGTCTAACTTTTCAACACTAAAGTTAGGTGAAATCCTTCTTTATTGCATAAGCAATTAGTGACAGAAATGGAGAGGGAAAACTAAAAAAAAAAAAAAGAAGGGGGAGTAATAACACTTTACTGTAATAACAAGTAAGAGGGAAAAATTATAGATAATGGGGGAAAGGAGAAGAATAGTATGACTGAAAAAAACCAAAACCACACTAAAGCACTGTAAAGAAAATACCAGAATTAAAGGTAACAGAGCATGGATAAATTGGAAGTTAAGACAGACCTTATAGACAATGGAAGAAAAGAATTGGGATACTCACACAGTGCTCAAATGACAAAAATCTAAAACCTAAAGTTCAAAAAGAACAGCTTCTGGGCTCTGAGATTTGTAGGAATTAATAATACTAGTGAAAGTTTACAGAAATTCCTAATTTACATAGCACTTCATAAACAAAAATAGAAGGGCACTAGACTACTTAGTAGGAAAGCTTAAGCAAGACTGGGCTACAGGTGATAGTTTGGGAGAGAGGCAGCACCAGATTTACTGATGAGGAGATGAACGTACTAAAGATAGCTTGAAGAGATCATCTGGTGCAGGTAAATATATAGGCAAGAGAACTCCAGCAACAATGGTAATTCAGGAAGGAGCTTTGAGCAGAATGGGGATGACTTACTAAAGAGGGAATATATCTCTCACAATGGAGCAGTTTTCTTTGTCACGATCCTCAGGCATTCATATATTGTGAGGCTAGAAGGAATCATTGTGATCTAACTTTCTGTGTAACAGCCCTGTTAACATATTAATTGCTATTTCATCATATATAAATGACTAATCCTTTTTGACTTTGATGAGTATCTGTTTGATTTTAAAGTTTTCAGCAGTACAACACAAATCTTGGTTTATTCCAATAAATATCCTTTTTAAAAATAAATGCCACTTTTTCTAGTTTGAATGTGTCTGGATTCAACTCAAAATCTTTGAATCCCAGGCTAAAGACATTCTTGTTAAGCCTTTAGATCTCAGACTAAAGACCGTGTTGCTATCAAATTCCTTTTCTTATATGGGTACTTACAGATTATAATGAAATCTTTCTTAATCTTCTTTTTCTTAAATGACAAACTAACAGCCTGCAAGTACAAGGCCCTTCTTTAATCCTAATCCTTACAACTCCACCAGAATTTCTCAGTTTTTACCTATCTTTTTTCTTGGACTGTGGACACTGCAGTCGGACACAATATTCCAGCTGAGATAACAGATTTGCTGAATAAGAAATGTAACACAAGTCTTCAACTGCTATGTGATATTCCTCTATTTATATACATAAGAATGAAGGACAGTATCAGCACAGTATCTTTTGAGCACAGTATCAGCCTTTGATGCTGTGTTCTGCTGATTATCCATTATGATGCTTAGGTTCTTGTATGGACTTCACTTACCTTTCCAGAAAAAAAATAACATTTAGCCCAGCTCTGAGCTAAATCTATATTAATGTAGATTCTGGTTTAATATTTATGAAAATCTAGGGGGGGTGTCTTTCCTCTACTTTTTAGTATCATATATGCTAACTGAGTGGTTAGGTTGAGCACTATTCTTAGTTTTGTAAGAGATCAGAGATTCAACTATAATGTTCCACTGCATTTCAGTTCATTTTTACTAGATATTAATTAGTAACAAAATCCTTACAATGAATATTTGAATAAGGTGAAGTATGAAATCGTTTTTAAAATGGCATTTTTAAAGGACACACCTGGTTTTCTGCTGTTCAGTACTTTCCTAACATAGGTCCCTCTCCAGATGGCTTGAAGTTTAAGAGCTGCTGCTGCTTCTTCAGAAGTGGGAGTTTTGTTCTGCCAGCTACTAACGGAACTCTTCTCACAATTCTCTGAAAGAAGGGGAAGAGAATGAGCAACATCAATAAAGCTGGAAGTCCTGTATGTGATTGCAATGAAGTTAAAAAAAAGAAAACAAAACCCCCACAAAATGATAAGAGCACTATGTTCCAGAAACAGAGTGGTTTCTTCATAAAACTTCCATTTAAGACAAAATACCAGTCTTAAAATTTTGCTCTTATCATGATAAAATCAGACAAAATATACTGTGTAATTACACAAAGTCAGCATGCAACTACTATGCTAATTCCAAATACCAAATAATTGAATTCATACTTCTCTTTACGGACAGCTATTGCAGTGCATTTTTAAAAATCAAGTCTCCTAATGTAATTTCAAAATATCCTTCCAAACATGAACCAACAGGATTTGATACATTAAAGCCTGACTCTGAATACAGCTTAAAAAAGCTTCACAAGATTTTAAGTGCTTCTGTCTCGCAATCTGATCATTTTATTAAGTAATAACTTAAACACCAATGTTGTTCAGAACATTTGCAAAAGAGTTATGGAACAATGATAAGGTCTATGATAAAGCGGGAGTTCATTTATCTGACTGTGACTTTCTGTTACCAAGGAGTTTTGGAGTGGAACAAAAATCAGTAGGTTCTGACAGGTTATGAATGAGCTCTTTGAAAGCATCCTTGCCTAGAATTAGCATCCTGGGAGCCACCAGCACCAGGGTTTAGGAGGAGAGTGTGGGGAGCAGCACTACAAGGAGGCAGCACCAGCAGGCCAGTTTGGACCTGCACAGATAAAGAATGAGGGCAGTGAGACAGCGTGAGAGGAAGAAAACAGTGCTCCAAAAGAAAGTACCAGCATACAAAAAGGAAGAGAAAAGAGAGAGATCCACTTGAAAAATGGAACCAGCTAGCTTAAGAAAAGATATTGCTGTCATCAGCCAGGAGATCACACATTTCAATCTCATCTCTTTCATTGAATATTGTTAAATGTGGCTGTGTTCCCAACCATCATTCCTCATTATTGTCTCATTTCCAAACCCTGGAAAGCCTCTTTAATGTTTAGTGACTCTGAAAGGTTACACAAGCCCACTTCAACAGACAACAGATTAGAACTCAACACTATGAATTGCACAATCACTTTTATAAAACAGAAGCATATAATCATAGAATAATATAGGCTGGATAGGACCACTGAAGGTCATCTGGTCTAATCCCACATCCAAACCATGATCAAATTAGAGCAGGTTGCTTATGGTCTTGAGCAAATGTCCAGTCCATTTTGTTATATCTCCAGGGATGGAGACTCCACAACCTCTTTGCGCAATGTCTTCCAATTTTTGGGTAGCCTCATGGTGAAAAATGTTTTCCTAATATCGAACTGGAATTTAACGTTCTACGATGTCTCATGTCCCTCTGCCACTCTGGGAAGGGTCTGGCTCTTATCTTCTCCTATTTATTCATCAAAGTAACCCATAATTCAAAATGAATTTGTCATATCTACAAGCTTGTCTATTTTATAATTAAATAAACCGGTGGCAAGATGCTGTGCTATGCATTTTGACTCCACTAATGACGGTTTTCAAGGGAAAGAAAGAGACTTCTATTTTCAGTAGGTGTTTTAGCTCAGAAGAATGGTCTCTGCTGCAGAGATAAAATCCCCTATGTAAGGCAAAAATAATATATTTAAAATAAGTAAGTCATATACTTTTATATAGATCACACAGTTACACAGAGTGACCTAGCAAGTTAAGGAGACCATAACACTGAACCTGAATCAATAATATATAAATTTTAACTACATCTAATATTACTCCTGGTTCATCTAAGCATCTCTTGTTCTTGTTGCTTCTTAATCAATAATAAAGTAATGGACAACTTCCCCAGGAAAGTACCCAACCTGGTTCGAGGACAGTGCCACCTGCACTGGTTTCAGACAGGCAAGAAAGCAGTTTAGTTAGTGTCAGGTTGTATGTCACTGCCAATAGGCTCTCCTCTTAAGTCATATGAGAGCCTTGTAATAGGTGCAGAAAAATTAATACTGTATAAAGAGATTACATAGTTGCCATGGTGAGTCAGATTAGCTTGCTGAATGAACCGTTCCACACACCTCCCCCCCGCCAGCCCCGGCTTAGCTTCCTACAAAATCAGCAAGCTGATCTGACTCCCTAGCATCTGTGCAACTGCTCATAGTGGGAGTACATGTTCTAGGGTGGGAAGGGAGGAAGCACAGGACTTCAGCAGTAACATTCAGTGAAGCTGTGCTTTAAGGTCTAAAAAGATCAGACCATGATCTGCATTTAATCAATGGCTTATATTGTATTTCAGTATTTGTATTGCTCGCAAAAACACTGATAATATCCAGAGAACTGTGAATTGCCTATAAGCAGACTCTCAGGCACCAGAAGGGACTAAAATTGACTTAGATATCATGATTCTAATTTTTTCTTATTACTAGGTTTTGTTTGCCAACTTAGCAGGCTAAATCAGCCCAGTACAAGCTTTACTCAGTGCTGGAGCTGAAGGAAGGTGTGGAGATAGTGCTGCAACAGCCTGCAGTTACACTGGTTTAAGCTGTGGAACCTCAGCTTCAGCTTCCCTTGGGAAGGAGAGTAAGTATTCATAGCTGTGGTCAGCAATTACAGTCGAGTCTTACTCTTCTACTGTAGAGGAGTCTACTCAAAGACAGAGGAGATGAAAGGGCTTGCATTTTCCAAAAGCTGAAAATCATAGTGCCCAGGGAGGTGGTGGAGTCAGCATCTCTGGATGTGTTTAAGAAAAGACTGGACATGGCACTTAGTGCCATAATCTAGTTGACAGGGTGGTGTCAGGGCAACAGTTGGACTCGATGATCCCTGAGGTCTCTTCCAACCTGGTTGATTCTGTGATTCTGTGAGCACTTATAACAGCACTTATATTTTCATATACCGCTATTGATTACAGAAACTGTTCACCTGTACCAGTTCAGATCTAGCCCAATTGATGTTTCCCATCTGCGTGGCCTTTCTATGAGACCAGGCTGATGAGTTCAAATTCCAGCTCACCTGTCACTGAACCAAGACCTCGTTATCCCCATTACTCCCTCAGAACAGAGCTGTGAAATGCTGATAGGGAATACACATAGAGTGTTGGCTTGGTGTTTGCCCTTGGACAAACTGAAAAGTTTATCCACTGGGTATGTCAAGTGGACTCTATAACTAGAAATAAATACCTCTGTCATTAGAAATAATACATTTAATTTGTGACGATAAAGAATATATAGATATTACAGTCAGTTAAATGTTAAATGTGTCGAATATAGAAATATAATAATCAGATGCAGGTCACATACAGACATGAATTCTATTCATAGAAACTATCAGAAGTTACCCAGAACAGGCTGAAAATGGGAACGCCTGAATGTTTTGTGCAATTATATATTCCTAAAGATTTAATTTCTTTTTTTTTTCGTTCTAACTTTTTAAATACAATGGCGTAAGAACAAAAAATATTTTTCTTTGTAACATACAAGTCAAAATAATGAAATCAAAATAATATTCTGATCTTCAAAGGCTTTTTTGTCTTAATGCTTCTTTCTTATTTTGTCTTATAAACAGAGAAGTATGTTACTGTGAAATGCTTTAAATCAATATTATCTAGTGGATGCTTCATGTTTGACATTATGATTGAAAACCGATTCATCAAAAATTTCTCACATGCTTTACTTGTTAATTAGAAGATACCCTGCTAATAATAAAACTGAAGTTCTCAAAGCAGCTTAGCAAGACTTTTTTCACCATGAAATCAGTTGCAGTTTTCTCGTAACAGTGTGGACGCATCTACTGTAGGCAATGTAACATAATGCTTTTTTTTGAAAAAGGTCTATTTTGCACGTACTGAAGAGGCACTTTACATATTCATCCAAATAATAGTGAACTTTTCCTCACCCTTTACTAGAACTCAAGTTCAAATCCAAACAAAATGCAAAAAGAAACAAATGTCCAGAATTATCTCTCCAGTCACACAGCACAACTGTATGATCATTGCTCTTAACCTATGCTTCTGGAGGGAAGAGAAGTTTGTTCTGGAAGAGAACAGGGCAGGAACAGGACTTCTCAAATACAGTTTACACAGATAAGCTAAGCTTATAGCTAACAGCTTGACTTCTAGTCAAGATAAAATTTCAGACCAGAAGGTTTTAACAGAACTGCACACAAAAGGCACTTTACTTCCAACTTGAATGTTGGAATTTATCCATGAGAAAGAAATGTACCTTTTGAATTGTGTCTAAATGACTGTCAAGCATCTGAGTCCCTAGGCTTGGAAATCAGTGCCACAGACTTCTAGTGTGTTCATGAACTGAGTTGGCTCACTATTGGGCCCAATGAAAACAGGACAAGGTAAGCGGAGGAAATGTGCAACAGAGAGCAGGCCAGCAGCATTGAGCTGTCAAGACCATCTCCCCTCATTTTGTGTTGGATCATCCTGATATGCTTCCTTTCCCAAGAAGTATCACACACCTCTGTAAATTCAGCATCTCATGACTGCCCAAAGTTCTACAGGGTCCCTTTATCTACTCTCTTCCCAAAAGGCCATAGAAAAGCACATGCCAGCTTCAGGAACTTCCATCTTTTTGTCATATGTTCACATGGCATGGTCTTCACTTGTTTCTTGTGTGCTCCTGTGCTAATTGCTCCATGGGGATGGATGGTATTTGGCAGACAAATAAATGTCACTAGATCATTTTCAAGATGGCTTCTCAGAAACCTTACCAGGCATGACTGCTAACTGCAGTACATCATAATATCCTTGCCCTCGGTACATCTTGAGATTAATTCAGCACACAGTGCAAAACAAATATGCTAACATAAAATCGAGGTGGTATTTCAAAAAAAGCTCAGATTTGACCTGCTCTACTCTCAGACAAAGACAACAAAAAGATTTCATTCCTCTGTTACAGTAGTTTACACTGATGACTGTTAGGTTTCAACGGGTTATAACTCAAGCCTTGACAAGATCCAAGGAACTAACCTGACAATGCAGCAGTAACAAATGTGGGCCAGGCAAATCAGGTGATGCTAGTCCTTCTAGGCCTTCCTACAATGCATTTCTCACCTCTTTTTTCCTGCTATCTACCTCTCTTTTTTTTCCTGACAGTTTGCTTGCTTTATGCTTTTTTGAATGCAGCTGTCTCCACTTTAGGGTTCTGGGATGGAACCTGAACCAAAGCATGCATTTATTCTAGTGCAACCTTTGTTCAGCAGGGCAAAATGTATATCCAAGGTCAGTAAAGCCAAAAGGAAACAATACACTTTCCAGACCAATAGCATCTTTTGTAATTTAAGTCTGGAAAAGCAACTAAATTAAAAAGATAAATTGGTAACTGGAGGAAATCAAACTGAAACAGAATTTTCCTCCTCCATACATTTATTTAACTTTTTTGATTCTCCCCCTAAATCTTGAAAAATATTCTGCCACAGTGGATCTCATAATTCAGTAATATAGATATATGGTCTTTGCTAAAAAGATATGGTCATATATATGAGGTCTTTGCTACAACCTGTCAACTGTGCTAATTACTCAGATCTAATTAAGAAATGTCTTCTCTTCTATTGCTGGCAAATATTTAAGGTTTTTTTTGGGAATACAGAAATCAGTAGCACAATCATCTTGAAAAATGTGACAGGTGGCGTTGACTTCAAGTGGTGTTACAAATGCCAATATGCTGACCCTGATAACTTATACTCTTACCATAGGATATAATTCTGTGAAAAATACAATGAGTTATTCAGTCATTCTGGCTGATCCTTTGTCTCTGATGTGTCACAGAAGAATAACCTTCAGAAGAGAGAAGGTTTGGAGGAGAGTCCCCATTAAAGAGTGAGAGACAAGTGTATGTGCTTTTTTAACAAGAGTATTACATCATTTTGTCAGTGAAGATATTTGTGTGAATTTTAATGACTGATTTTCCAAAATAAACTGACTAATGAAAGGAAGTTAGCATAATTTTGATTATACTGTAAGTTCATAATAGCAGAAGGAAAAGCTAAGTCACCCGGAAAGAATGGCCTTCAAATGGTGATGATGTATCTTCCTGACAACTTTTCAGATAAAATCTTTTTCTGTCATAATATGAAACCATGTACATAAAGCTTCTATTAATAAATTAAATATTAATATTAATAGATTTTAAAGCTACATAGACTGCAAAATAAGTCTCTTAAAGTGTAAAAGAAAGAGCCATATATTTGGTTGCCAGGCAAACTGAATTCTAACCACTTATGCCTCCAGTCTGCATACAAAATGAGGCAAAGAACCTGCAGGAAGAGAATTATCCCTGCTTGTAATAAATCCGTTTGCCTTCCAATGGCTCCTCCCACAGTACCTTCAGGTATACAGCATACCCTAATCACAGGCTGGAGAAGAGGTGGATGGTGCTGTAGCTAGTTCCCCACTACATGTGTGTGACTAGCCAGCTAACTAGCCAGCCAACACGATAAGTTGCCAAGTAATAGGCTTAAAAAACAAGCAAGCAAGCAAGGAAGTAAACAAACAAAACCCAAAATACCACACCCCCGCCCCCCCCCCCAAACAAAAAAACCTCAACCCATCACCAAGAAATAGTTGAACTTCCAATGAAGGTACTAACTTGAGTCTTCCTTCACTCTCATTCTGTGAACAATATACGCATTTAAGGACTTTTCAGCTGGTAATTTGAACAAGAGCCATGATCTGCAGTACATCAGGGAAAAAATAGCAACTGTAGATGCTTATTAATACTTGTCAATACTGACAAATGCAAGTCAAGGAAGACAAACGGCAATTTTATAAATTTTATAAATTAACAAAACATGAACAGACTTTCTGGAACAAAGAAAAAGATCACTTCTATTCTGAGATGTGTGTCAGACGTGCTGCCAACAGTAGAAGGTCAGGCATCTCATAAGAAATGAACCATGCTTACTTAGGCAAGAAAACACAAGATTAGTGAAGAGCTGGCTTCCTTGAAAATAAGAATACGCAGATATATTTGAAGTGATTAGCAGTACCAATACAGTACCTGAAGACACAGTGTCATCCTCAGAAACCTCAGTGTCTTTAAAATCCAAAGTGAAGGACCTGAAGGCAAATTTATAGCTGTAAGGAGCCTTCTTGCCTAATACATATTTGATCAAATGCCAAAATGCACTATTGAAAACCTAGAATCAAAAAGAGGAAAAGCATTCAAAGAATGGTTCATTTTTAAAAGCTGATTTATATTGCTTCTCATTATTGTTTCAAAAACTCTTTCGCTCTTTTCTTTTTTTCACATAAAAATGAAGTCTGTAACTTCCTCTAACAAGTATAGTATCTGAAAATTAGTCCCAACTGTAGGACTACAATGCTTCAAGCCAACAATCAAGAGAAAACCTGTTTCATGCTTGGCTTATGAAATATAAGACTGATTCTACAGCATAAGTTTTTATCACCCCAAAATATCTTAGTAGTTCATGGGATGTGAGTTGATAGTCTCATACCAGATGACAGAAGAACACATTATAATCACCATCATGACAACTGGCATTCTAATTAGAGGTTTCAGAACAGAGACCAACCACCAAATGGGCATGCTTACTGAATTAGGAGGTGGCACCACAAGGAAAAGTAGGAATATATTGATGGGCAAGAGGGGAAGATTTGGTGTCCTACTTATATGACTAAACTGATGGCTCTATTTTTATCCTAGACATTAAAAATGTCTTGCGCCTGTACTGTCCCCTTGTCTTCAGATTGTGAATGAAAAGCTATTCCTTATGAAGAAAATAAAGCAGAATTATATCCTGGGGTCTTCTCTGCACTTTTTAATTTAGCATATACACAAAGCAGAAAAGTTGAATAAGAATGATGCAGTTTCAAAAACAAAGAAAAACAACGCAGAAATACTATGAGTGAAAAAAACTCATTACTGTCTTCCGTAATGTAAGCCATAATAATGTTTTCCTGTGCCATCAACATTAGGCACAGAAAGGAACCATTTTGGCTTTTCTGCATTTCAGGTAGCAACTTTTAAATCCAAAATTAAGTCATAAAATAAAAAAGCTGATGCTTTATGCCCCAAAGTGTGCTAAACTAAACTGACAAAATTAGAGACTCAAATTTGGAATGTGCGACTCTGTGCATATTAAAATTTGTTCATATTAAAAGAAGATAATTATAGTACACAGTTGCAAGCTGTGTCATTTGGGCTTACACTTAATAACGAATGCCACATTTGGAGCACTCAGGAGGTCCTTTTTAAAAGCACAGTCATTCATTTGAAGAGGATAAAAATAGAGCCATCAGTTTAGTCATATAAGTAGGACACCAAATCTTCCCCTCTTGCCCATCAATATATTCCTACTTTTCCTTGTGGTGCCACCTCCTATTATCCAGCTATTATCCAGCTTCTGTAGCCTTTAGATACATGTTTATTAAAATATTTTGTTCACCTTGAAGTGTTCTTCAGCCATTCCAGTACTGTGGAGGCCGGGAGGACAGTGAGTTAGTTCCAACTCTTTCAAAGCTGTAGAAAGTTCAGGCTTACTGCTGAAATTATTTATCACATTTCCAACAGCTTTCAGGATAGCTGCAGCCTGTTCTATAAACCGGTAGCTCTCCTAGAGAGAGAGAAGAAGAACAAGCATTGTTAGAAACATCGCTTTAAGAATTTCTTTTGTTTTCATTCTAGGCTGTGACAGCATATAAGCTGTTTTTTCTGTGCTGAAGTACAAAACTTTTCCTAAGTCAAGCAATTGCTATTAATTTTATAAACTGTAAAATCAATTAGGTCTTTGGTATTCAAAAGCATACAAAATTTTCACTGATTTTAGCTATTGAAATAAAAATGTTACAACACCTTAACAGATATATGTTATGCTGCCTGCTATAGATTTTATTTTTCCTGTATCATTAGTCCTAGAACATTTAATCAAATATAAGATTCACATAGAGACTTTCTACTGCAGTGACAGTAAGACTTCTGTTAGCTGAAATGCACAGCATCTCTTCTATTATAAAAGGACAGATGAGTATTTGTGTCCTGCTGAAAACAACATCCAAATATCTGCTGCCTAAAGCATCATTAATCTTCATCAGGTTTTCTGTGCAAGAATGTGGACGCTTTCCTGCAAATTACACTCTGCAGAGAAATTGCTGTCTTCAAAAAAAAGTGCAGAGAAGACTCCAGGATATAATTCTGCTTTATTTTCTTCATAAGGAATAGCTTTTCATCCACAATCTGAAGACAAGGGGTTAGTACAGCCGCAAGACATTTTTAATGGCTCATCTTCTTATATTTAAACTTCTTTGCTACAATAAATGTAATAAATTTGCATAAGCTGCTTTAATGTCCTATTACTAGGACCCTGAATCTACACCGCTATATAAATTTGCTGTTACATTCACCTTTCAAAATATTTTGGCACAACTGTGCTCTAGGAGCTACCCTTCCTTCCCCCAGTACCCATGACAAATATTTGGGCCTACTGCTTGCCAAAAAGTCTTGAAAATATGGATGGCAGTGATATCTGTCTGGACTGTAGGCAACAAAGAACGAAAGCTGCAACAATTACTCCCCTGGGCCTCTTATCTCAGCTATGAAAAGTTGCTTGAATCAATTGTTCATTTTCAGTATAAGAGCTACTCTGGGACCCAGTAAGTAATATGTGATCTCATGAGACAAAACAAACTTTACTGATGTGACAGTTTATTTTCCTAGGCAGGTATTTTTGAATATTAACTAATATCTCTACATGTCTTTTATCACTTTTATCACGTGCCTCAAAAAGAGAGCTTACACTACCTCCAACATATGTATTTCAACAAGAGTATTTTTAATATTCCATTTTATGCTGCTGTTCTATGTAAACCACAATACTACCCAATGCTTACTGACATAATTATGTAAGACAACCATTGCAATATCCATCTCAGTGCCTGTTGTGCTGTAAAACACATTTCTTTTACGCATTCATCCATTTCATATTGAAATTAATAGGATACTATTAAATATAATAACTCTAAATGAAGATCCAATAGTACTTCATTTTAAAACTGAATAATAGTCAGAAACACTTCTATCACAATGCTTCACTAATTCTGGTTATGCGTACCTTTTCAAGACCTGGCATCACAGTATCCTCTTCTCCAAAGACACATGGCACCATGCTACACAGATGAATATGGTGCCCTATGGGAGAACTTACTGTGAAGAGCAATATGTGTCGCCTACATTCAAGAAAAAAAAAAACACAACACTTTTTCTTTTTTTAAATCACATCAATTCTTAAGCTTTTCCTTTCATACATTTGGTAAAAAATAAATCCATTCTTAGATATCCTGGCTCTACAAATCCTGCATTTCTAACTCCTTGCTTCTCAAGAACCTCCCACCATAGGCAGTAGGTGAAATCAGAGAAGTCACTATTATTTTATTTTTATTTTATTTTGGTTTTCTTTGGCAAAATAGGTAGTTTCACTATTTCAGATGGATACAAACCCAAAGTTTGTTAGTCAGGATTATAGTTAGTTACACTTAAAAACATATTTGCTCTAGAAAGCTTAGAGAGGAAGCAAAGTGTTCTAGTCATACATTACTTAGATCATAATTTCCATGTTTGCATTGACAAAACCAGAAAAAATCTATGTATAATTGTGTCAGGCTAGATGAACACTACAGAGTGAGCTTTTTATGAAGCAACTACGGGGCAAACCACTAAACTGTAACCTCCTAAGGTGGCAAACAACAGAAAATCAGTATGTCTTATTGGGATACACTCAGCTCATTCTTGTTTGCCTGATTGTATCATATAACAGATTCCAATCATAAAAGAAACTATTCCTAACTATAGTTTTACAATACAGGGGATTCATGCTCTTCTCTCCAGTCAACAATGTCCTGCAGTGCCACTGAAATTCTTTAGGAGCTTGCTGATATCAAATGGTGAAGCTTAATTGTCTTATATCATTGTTACAATGGCATTTAGCTGGAGAAGTTCATCCAGGCCACAGCTTCAAATTGTTAACCAGAGATCCAGCAGTGAGACTAAGAAAGGAGAGTTACACCCCCCCACACACTTGTGCTTTCTTATTGCATCTTCTTGTGCGTGAAATTTGAAATGCCTCCTGGCCCCCAACAGACAGAGGGAAGAAAGTACCTTCCTGGCTTAGCAAGTAATTTCTCATTTGGAATGAAATGGGAGAGGTCAATAAGCCCATTTGTCTGACACTCTTGCTGTAAATTAAACTTCCCTGACAGCCTCCTGGCTCTGCCTGGAGTAGAGAGAATCAAAGGTGAGATGCTTATCAGTTTGAGCTGCCTGTATCTCTGGTAGCTTTGAAATTTGCAGATGCAAAAAGATACATTTTTGGCTTCCCTACAGGAAAGAGATATGCAACTTTGGGGAACTACACTAAGAATGTGGTGGCAGAGCTAATGTATAAACACAATAATAACTTTTCAATTTTTAGTTTGAATCAAAACAAATAGAAGGCACTATTAAAGATCTTTGTTTTAATATCAATGGGCTAGTATTGCGGTATTTTCTTTCTATGACTATTTATTTGAAACCTTACTTGATTTTTTTCAAAAATACATTTTGTCTCATCTCTTTGAGATTAAACTGGTGATTCTCTAATTTTGGAAAAGTAGAAGACCACAATGAATTAGTCAGCAACTTTATGCTTATGGCAAGGTATGAAGATGTCATCTTTCTTGTTTCACTGGAAGCATTTTCAGAAACTAACAAATACCAAAGGCTCTTGCCTTTTATCTATTTATTTATTTCAACAATCAAGCAATGCTCTACACAGAATATCTAGAGTTACATATAAAGAGAAATAAATCACATTAAGCACTATGTAAGTGTGAAGTAAGATATGCAAGGCTTCATGGATAACCTCAAAATTTCTCCTGTTGTTTCATAAATCCTGTTTCAGGAAAAACTATGAAACTGTCTATGATATTGCCATTCTTTTACAGTTCCACTAAAAGTCCTAATTCTTTAATTTTTGTTGGTACTCCAGGAAATATCTCAAAATCATTGCAGTTAGAAACAGTTTTAAGTAGAAATTTGTGTTCGAGTTTATTTTTTAGAAAATTACTGAGATTTTTCTTGCTAAATGTTCCTAAATAAGAGTAAATAATTCAAAATCTTTATAAAGGTTTTGGCAATTATTTTAAATTCATAGCCATTTTGCAGTCTTACCAAATCCTAGCTAACAATCAGTTTGATATTCCAAACACTTATGGTTTAGGAAAGAAACTCTTAGTTACTGTGTAACGTAAAAGATCGTCTCAAGCCAGCAGGACTAGGGGAGCAATTGTCCCCCTGTACTCAGCACTAGTGAGGCCACACCTCAAATACTGTGTTCAGTTTTGGGCCCCTCACTACAAGAAAGACATTGAGGTGCTGGAGAGAGTCCAAAGAAGGGCAATGAAGCTGGTGAAGGGTCTAGAGCACAAGTCTTATGAGGAGAGGCTGAGGGAACCTGGGGTTGTTTAGCCTGGAGAGAAGGAGGCTCAGGGGAGACCTTATCACTCTCCACAACTACCTGAAAGAGGTTGTAGCAATGTGGGTGTTGGTCTCTTCTCCCAGGTAAGAAGTCATAGTACAAGAGGAAACAGACTCAAGTTGTGCCAGGGGAGGTTTAGATTGGATATTAGGAAAACTTTCTTCACTGAAAGGGTTGTCAAGCATTGGAACAGGCTGCCCAGGGATGTGGTTGTGACACCATTGCTGGAGGTACTCAAAAGACATGCAGATGTGGTGCTCAGGGACATGGTTTAGTGGTGGACTTGACAGTGCTAGGTTAAGGGTTGGACTCGCTGATCTTAAAGATCTTTTCCAACCTAAATGATTTATGATTCTATGATTCTAAGCCTTAAGACTAAAGTGTCGGGACAGAAATGAAGCCTCATACATACCCAACAGGAAGTTTTAACACAGTTGCTTTGATTGCAGATGTATGCATCTTTAACACAAGTTCTCCAGGAGTCAGACATTTCCAAGAGAAATGTTCAATCATTAGCACACCCTTTGAAATACTAGAACACTCTCGTTTAGTATCTAGAATAAGAAAGAAAAACACCCCACAATTGTGGGGGATAATAACAGTAAAATTAAGACAAATACACTTATTCAGAATCTGTATCTATTTCACAGTCATTGAAGTCTTCATTTAGGCTTTAATAATTCAGAGAAAAGAGCCTGTCATTTAAAATGTGTAGGTGGTACAGAATATGGCTTATTTGTAATATTTACTAGTAAATAAGTTAATAGAATGTGTTAGGAGGATGTGTAAAGCAGACATCTTCTAAGTTGCTTAAGGCTGCTCTAAAACCCCATAAAAATCCATTCTGTCCACATGCAAAGGAAGCAAGCAGCCATACAAAGCTTATATTTATATTATAGTTTAATTATTTTAACCGGATGGTCAGTTCGGTTTTTTTAAGCTTTCTTTTGGTTCTACCTACTCTACTCTAGATGCACTAAAATTATGTCCGTATCCAATGTTTAAATGTCTGATTAATATAAGCTGATTGTCGTAACATGCATTAGCTCTTCTGAATGCCATTCTATAACTTCCATAAAATACAAGTGATTTTTATTTAAACAATCCAAGCTGTTGGATCTTGAAATAAGCCAGCTGTAAATATACTTAAGAGCTTATAGTGCACGAGTTTAAAAATCACTTCAAAAATAAACTTTGGTCATGTTGCTGATCTTACTGCATTTTGATCAGCTAAGGCATAAAGTAGCTTGCAAGAGTGGAATTTGTAGGAAAAAAAACCCTAAGAAACACAAGGAAATCCATACCAGAAATATATTGATGAAAAGCTTGCAGCAAATCATAATAAACAGTAAAGGAAGAGATCCTTTCAAGAAAATATTCATCATCACTACGAAATAACAAGAAAGTATTACTTGAATCTTAGTGTATTTCCCAGAATCAATTTGTCTATTTAATGTTAAACTCTCAAAATGTGCCAAAATACACCACATCCAAAAACAACAGCAGAGATGTATTCAAGTACAGGAAAACACATCAATATGTACTTTTCTGTGTTGACCTTACCTCCAGTATCATGCCAGAGTACTAAAGCAGAAAAGCTAACTAGGATTTCAATGGGCATCAGACTGTCCACAAGTAAGTAATACAAGACTCGGTCATCAGTACACTGCATAGAAAAACAGACATTTGTTCATCTTCCATTTTCATTGAATGCTGTCCACCTGGGCTTATACAAAGTATGACTAAGATTTCGGATATTGTGACCCTAGATATGGTATGAGAAGTAAGTAATTAACTGTCACAATTTCTTCGAAATTTCAGACATGTCATTTAACCCCAGAGCCTCATGCTGCATATATAAACCACAATGTTCAATTAAGAGATAAAAGGAAACAGAAAAGTTTCTTGAATTAGAATATATCTACTTTTATAAGATTTTCTTCATATGTACCTCAATTTAGTAGTTCTACTTGCCAAATGACTTTCAATGTGAGACCAAAAATTTTGTTTTGTTCTGCAACTTTCTGATTCAAATTAATTACAGTAAGTTTGAAAGAAATAAGCACTCTTTTAATTTGTAACACATGACTGATTCTGCCTCATTATGTTTTTTTCTACAAAAATATATGGAGGCAGCATTTTTCACTCTCAACTTTAATACATAATTCCTATGCCAATATTAGAAACTATAGAATGATTCTACTGTTCCTAGAAATTTTTCAAAATCTGAAGGTGAATGAGCTGCTTTGCTTCAGAACTGTTTTAATATGTCTTCCTACATTCTCCAGAGTCATATCAATACATTTTTTGTATTTAATCCTGGAATACCAATACTATTATTAATTCACCTATTAGTGTAAACACCTCATGTATCAATGTAAAAAAAATAGAATGGTTTTACAGCAAAGGGTTAGTTTTTCGGCACAGTAGCACACAGGCTTGCAAAGTCTCGATGCTGACTATGGCTTGTGAAAGTATATTGTGCAGGGATTGGGAAAATTTCTTGTGATATGATTACAAATACAGAGAGGTGTGAAATTGCAGGTATACTACAATTATGAAGCATAATCCATGTAGTTAAACCTCTTGGTACAGGATTTTACATAATGTTCATGCATGGAGTTTACATTTCACTACTGTACAATTACACTTCAGTTACAGTATAAAACTAGAGCTGGAACAAGATATTCAGGCATGCTGAATAACCTTCTGATAACATGAAGTAATGGCAGGTTTAAAGAAATACTGTAATTTCAGTGTAACTAATTCCTGCAACAGAATCTTGTAAAATGCTAAAGGACTTAGCATGTAAAGGGAAAATGGAGGGCTACGCTATACAAGCTTCTGATTTGGGATGAAGGAGAACTGAAGGGCAGATTCTGCAGCTGAATCATCATTAAATTTAATTTAGTCTCTGAATTTTTATAAGGCAGATTTAAGTCAAGATAAAGAGAGCATGGAGATCTGATTCACTGTAATATATACTCTCACCACCAACTTTCATGATTTACCTACTCTATTTTTTTATTATTGTGCAATAGCATTCCATAACGTTTTTTTCTTGTTAAACACAGTGAAATAATTCTGGATTTTTGCTAGCAAACATTATCTTTGTATTGACTATAGTAATCTTAACGCATTATTATTTTTTGAGTGATAGCAGTTCTATGTGATCTGCAAGCTAGAGCACAGGAAGTTCAACCTCAACATGAGGAAGAACTTCTTCACCGTAAGTGTTACAGAGCACTGGAACAAGCTCCCCAGAGAGGTTGTGGAGTCTCCTTCTCTGGAGACTTTCAAGACCTGTCTGGATGCGTTCCTGTGTAACCTGCCCTAGATTGGTCCTGCTCTGGCAGGGGGGTTGGACTCGATGATCTCCAGAGGTCCCTTCCAACCCCTAACATTCTATGATTCTGTGATTCTACCAATTTCATTTAGGATATATGTATTATCTAATTATGTCAGACTTTGACAAAGATTAAAAAAAAAAAGCACATAAAAACTCAGTACACTCATATACCTTAAAATCTGTCTTCTGATAGTTATAAGTATATGTATGTGGCTTGTGGAAAACATAGAGGTTTCTAGGGAGAAAATAAAATAAAAATACATGTAGGAAAATCATCTTAGTATAAATTATATACTTTGGGTAAATGTGTATTTCATAGCATAAGATACTTATTTTACTTTCGTAATACTAATTTTACTTTTACTTTCATAAATCAGACTCCCAACTATTTCTCAAAAAAGGTTCAACACTTCTAGTTTCATAAAAGGTGAACACAATTCATCTCCAGAGAAAGCAGCTGACATTAATTTCTACCTTTGCTGCACTTCTACAGTTTTCCATTGGAGGTCTGGCCACTAATTTGTCCAATTTGAACTTATAAATGGTAATAAGCTAATATTACTCTAAAACTTCCATGTCTACATGAAAATTACTGTAATAAAGTTATCTACAAAGTATCACTGTAAGAAAGAACTATTTTAGATATTTTATTAATGTGTTTTTTCAATTCTATAGTGTTTGCACACCTTCAGAAAGCTACTCAGTTTCTGACAACAATTTTTCTGACCTTAATTTAACCAAGGGCAACACAAATGACTTCAGCTTTAATTGAGGATGGAATCAGATGCGAAGTCCAGTGTTCTACATAAAAAAAGTTATTTTGATTACTCAGAAACTTCACAGGGATCCTGATCCATTGCTGACATATCAATTCCTACAATGACTAAAATTTTCCTCATTTCTCAAGCTGCTAAGAACTCTGAACAGTCATCTTATTTTCACTATATCTGAGATGTAGGCATGTCACACAAGGAAATCTTTCAACAGAACTGAATGGTAAACTGAAAATCTTAGCTGCCTAATTTCTTCTGAGTGATAAATTCTTCAAAGGTCAATCAAGATGCTTTGTCAACAGCTACTTTATCAGTTCACTGTGAAAATAAGTAAACTCTCACCCATTTAGGGACAGGAATAAGAAACTGACAAATGCTCTACACATTTATTAATATTACAGTGGTCTACAAAAGGTCAACAGTACTTTAATGTTTGGTTAACAAGTTCAGATTTTACATTCTCCCTATATGACACTGTGAGCAGGACTTTGAAAGGAAATTATTTTGCTTGTGATGTTTTCTGAAGGTCATATCTTTCTGGACCTGGGGCTTCCTAAATTTAGCCAGCCAAACCTTAACAAGGTCTAAAGTGATCTATGATCTTTTATTCCTTAAGTTCCTGTAGCGCTGCTGGTATGAAAGTTATACATTCTCCCTCAGAGAAGAAGCAGAGTTTTAATATCTGCTCAAGAAAACACTCATTTATGAAAATAAAAGTTTCACAAAGAAATCTCGGTTACAAATTCAAATGAAAAAAACCTGGGTGAATTGTCTCTGATAAAATTACTCCCCTCAGCAATGTTAGATTGTCTAAAGGATTTACATTGTACCAGGCTTCTTGAATCTTAAAGACAGAACCTGAAGATATTACACTACAATTACACTAGCTTTTTTTATGTTTGAAGATGTATAAATGCCTTGGAATTATAATGAAAAGGAACAGAAAGAAAGTACGTAATTGACCAAGCTGAGCTATGCTGATGGCAACAGAAGATTTCAACAACTTTTTTTGCCTTAGAATTGTGTTGTTGAGATGCAGACTGTCTGCCCAGTGGGTGATGGGTCAGGTATATGAGCACCCTAATGGCTGCATGCTCCATGACCTACCATCTTCCACCCACATTTCAGTCTGACATATGCTTTATGAAGCTGGTGGTTGCGTTCTCCACTGTACTCTGGAGGACATACCCAAGATACAGCGTGAGGCTGCACCTAGAGACTCACTGTCAACAGGGACAGGAAGTCTGGTCTGAAGAGTAGCCTTGGGACTACCCTGAAAGGTAGGATAGTTACACAAAGATCTGTTGAGAAGATACAGTTTTTATATAGTCACGTTTCACATTGTACCATTGTCATACTGTATATTTTATGGAATAAAACCCAAAACCTCTGTTCCTTACTGGAAACAAACACAGAAGTCTTCAAAGCTAATCCAGGTTTCCCTGGAAACAGAAGTCCTTTCTGACTCGATTTCTTCCTTTGATTTATCCCCTGTCTGGCTGTTCATACTAGTATCAGCCATTTCTGACATTTGTTTTGCATCAAAACTGGTATTATGATGTAATTCTTCTGCAGAGATAAGAAAACACACAGATTCAATACAGTGGCCACATGCACATTAAAGTAGTATCATTCTTATTTTGAAAAATTACCCTAAAATTACCAGGATATTTTCCATACATCTCAGAGTTTAAAAATAAAAACTAAAACACTAACCTAAAAAGCTCAAAAGGTGACTGAAACAACTCTGTATAGATACGTTGCTTACATCTGCAGCTGCTTAAGTACTCTGTCTCAATATGCTATCACATACTGAACTGTGCACTAGAACCTTTAATATAAGCATGTTAGGTGAACTCACATATGAATTCTGCATACATATAAAAGAAAAATACAACCCCTTGTCCAATGGTCATTTTCAGTGAAAAGCTGATAGGGCAGTATGATAAAATTTTTATAACCCATGGAAGATAAAAAATACACAGAATTGTGGAGGACACTAAGACCTATCCTTGCCTCTGGAACTTACATAGTATCCCCTGTGATCTGTGCTACTCACACAGATCAGTCTAACTGCTTGTAAACAGAAATAGATTTGAACTACATTATATGAATTTTCCTGTAGGAAAATCAGAACTACCATCAGACTCATACCAAAATATCAACACAGAAATGTCACGTAGACACATTTGGCAATCGTTTAATAACTTTTTAAGTTGTGTTATAATGTCACCTTCTCTGCCTTTACTCTGTGAGATTCATATGAATAGTTATTGAAGATGTTTAATCGGGCCCAAAAAAGAAGTTTTAAGAATAGCTCAGAACAGCTGAGAACAGTAGAAGAGAACAGCTCAAACATGAACAGCTATTAATTCAGAGTGTTTGCTAAGGAAAAAGATGAGGCAATATCCAAACAGGTAAGGTATAACAAATGAGAAAGCTAATTAGAAAAATACATTATTTATATTTAAATGTGCTTTGTAATACTTCATGATCAGCAAGACACATAGTGATGTGCTGGATAACTAATGAGTTTATAAGGTGTAGGTGGCTCTAAATAGTTTTCAACTATTTTTCAAGAACTGAAAGAAATGTAATGTAAGGAAATGCACCAAAGACCTTTTTCTCTTCCTTACGCTATGGAAAAACTACCTGAAAGCTGTAAAATCTAGGCTTTATCTTAGATTTATGTTAACATAGGTTTTAGGCCTCCAGTGAAATAACTACAGTGTTTGGCTTACAAATGTGCATATCACAGAGAGTATGACGAAGGGGTCACCAAAGCAGAACTATGCCCCATGTCATCTTCCTGTGGCTCAATGTTGCTCCTCTTTGTTCATTTGGAACATGAGTACTAGAATATTATCAATAGACCTTCTTCAGGATCAATAGGGTCAGTAGATCTCTGCAGCCTTCACATACAAGATATGCTCCACCTTATTTAAAAGTCAATACATAAACCTTTCTGTTCATTATGTATGCAGACCGGGGTCAGAGGGAAGATAGCTCTTGCAGTGCAGCTAAAGGAAAGCAAAAATGGTGTCAACAAAATGGCTGAGGTTTCCCCACTTCTTTTTGAAGATATAATGAGAATCTTGTGAGAATGTCATAAAAAAACGTATTTTATCCTTTTCGATCTATGCAGTCCAAAGACATTGCTGTTCAGAGCTTCCTGATACAAATATAAGAAAAAAGTAAATCAAACTGCTAACTATCATTTACCTTGTATGGAAGAAGTGCCATTTCCAGCTATGAGTAATTGCAAACACTGGGTGATATAATGAAGATGTAATTTATGGACTAAAATGATAAATAAATTTGAAGCAAATCTTAAGAGGTGTTCAGTATAAAATAGTATTTTAAAACTGACATATGGAAGATAACTGCAGCAAATAATTGTCCGTAATTATAATATAATTAATTCCTTGAACAAATGCAAATCCTAATCAAATACACAAGGATATAATATGAGCTTATTATAAAGTTAAACACTGCAGGGAGCTTCAGAAAAGGGAACAGCATATTTGAATTCAAGAATTTTATGCTACTTAGAACTCAAGCAACGAAGATTAATGTTACAATCAAGCCCAAGAGAAAAAAAGTAACTTGATGAATAAGGGAAAACATTCAAGTACAGAAGTAATAGCAAAACATGCATTGTAACAAAAAATAGAAGACAAATAAAACCAGATCAATAACTAAGAGCACAGCAGCATACAAACTAGAATAATTAATCCAAAAGTGAAAAAAGAGTAGCAAATAAACACAGATTAGCAGAGTTTATAACAAAAATCCCTCTTTATATGGCAAGAAAATACTATATTGCATGAAACCCCCCAAATTATTAGAAAGAGTAATGTTCTTAAGAAAGTGAGAAGACACCTTTTAAGAGAGTTTAGCATCAAATGCTGTCATTGCTTTTGGTAAGTGCTCATCATTTTTCAAGCACTGGCTCTTTATTGAGATGCTTAAATGGAAATCAAGCCCCTCATCAAACTGACTACAGTTTTGGGTGCTAACATTCATTCAGTATCTGGACGCTTTGTATCTGGCCCTTTATAGTCATGAGCTAGCTCTTTAGGAGAACACATGAATAAGCAAATTAAAACGTTTGCTAGCCAAGTAAATGAAAAAGCACAAGAAGATACTACCTTGTAAAGAAAATGTTCAAAATGGTTCAAAATTGAAATGAGTCCCCTGTCTCAGTTTTCAGTAAGAAGGGATAAACAGGCTGGCTTATTGGAATAGAGGTACAAACCCAGAAATCTCCCGTTTACAGCAGAAATTGCAAGAACATAAGACACTGAATATGAAGGTTGTAGTTAATTTCCATAACAGAGCATAGAGATAATGGCACAGGAAATCTCCAATCCACAAAATGGTACTTAAGAGAACTTGAAATGTAGGTTTTCTACCATGAGTTTGAAGATTAGCAAATGTTTTAAAGAAAATATGAAAAGTGATCTAACCAACTACAGATTATTTAGTTCAACGCCAATAAACCAAATTTCAAATGCAGGCAAATGGGTAGATAAATTGAAAGACAAAATAACTTTATCCAGGTAGAACATGTCAGACTATTTTAGAGTTTGGGTTGTTTTGGTTTTTTTTTTTGGAGTGGGGAGATTTTTTGATGAAAAAAAATCACACAAAGAAACAGAAGTATCATACATGCTCTGCCTTAAACCGAATTGCATTTTCTTTATGAAAAAAAGTGCTACATAATGCTGCAAAGCTGGAGGCAACCAACCTATCAATTTCAGGTCCACTTTAACAGAATGTCAAATTCTAGCTACTTTTATGGAAAATACAAAGATTGTCCACATGATCAAAGAAATTTTCCGCCTTACTGTGTACCACTTCAATATATCCTGTATACACTGTACAGTAATGTCATACTTAATTCCAGCACACTTATTTGAAATTTCACTTTCTGGTTTTGTCACTTTCAGCTTGTATTTTAGTTTCATTATGTCTCTGGACAAATAATGGAACAGCAAGATTTCTATGAGACAACAGATAAGCATGGGAATAATGTGATACTACAAACAACTTCCATCATATCCATTAACTGCATCAAAAGCAACTGGAAGTCATAGAAAAGCACTTGATCTAGAGTGCTTTATTGTAACAACAACACAGACAGAGTAAGAGTAAATGTATGAATTTCATTTTACAATAAAGCGCAAGTAAGTATAATTATATGTTTTAGGACAAATTTTTAGTTTGGGTGGATGTGCAAAGCTATGATTTCCTACTCTGACATTCTAGAGAAAGACAGTGATGCACTATGCTTTTACAAAAAAATTTCATTGCATTTGGTGAACCTCAATGGCGCAAAATTTCAATGGACTTTAACAGCCTAAGTAGTTTAATGAGAATATTTTAAACTATTTTTTTTTGAACAAACATAAAAGGACAGATATTTCTAAACCAAAAGGCTGAAATACTGAAAGCAATTATTTATTCAGGAAAGGATTTCTTTATATATGTGAGTTTATTTGCAAAATATCACGGTTCTCAGTAGGAATGTGTTTCAAATCTGCATCAAGTGAACAGAAAGAGCTTTCCTGACATTAGACTATTCATATATTTAACTGTCTAATGACCTGTAACCCAAGTCTGAAGAGATAAAGTTATTGAATTCTCATTCACATACTTTGAAAAATTGGAGCAATTTTTAGCCATGTTAAAAAGTATATTAAAACCCCCACATTCATAAATAAAACACTTCTTAAAAGATTTCCCTGTTTCTCTCAGTTTTGGTTCACGATTCATGGTCTCAGATATTCTGTGGAGTTGAAAGACTCATAATGAATCGTTTTGAAGTAATAATAATACAAAGTAACCCTCCTAACCCACAGTGCATGGCACAATGCAACTCATTAAACCAAGCTACATTACTAAGCCTCCTTTCCCAATGATTTTTTTTTTCTTTTAAAAAGAATTTTTTGAAGGTGGTTTTTGTTCATAATTAATTAAGACATTAAAAGAAATTGTATTATTTAAAGAAAAGCAATCATACCTGTACCACCTAATAGGAGCATAGAGCTCCAGTCTTTGAATCCTGTAATGATTAATACCGTTTTCTATGTAAAGTTGGGATAAATGGATTTTGCATAGAGAAATGACAACAGATGGGTTGAGATGGCCTGGAGATTGTGAAGAGAACCTGAGTACAAAGGATTTTGTTACAGTAGTAATGTGAATTATTAGTATTATAGGCCAGAGGATGGAAATGTCGACTTCGTCCTTTTCCTTCATTGTGCTATGGGAGCTTTTCTTCAATGGGCATTTCTTGAGTCGACATTTCATAGAATCATGGAATGGTTTGGGTTGGAAGGGACCTTAAAGATCATCTAGTTCCAACCACCCTGCCATAGGCAGGGACACCTTCCACTAGACCAGGTTGCTCAAAGCCCCACCCAACCTGGCCTTGAACACTTCCAGGGAGGGGGCATCAGAAAAGATGGCAATCTGGCTATTGACATACAGTAACTTCAGAATCAATTAATAGTGACAGCTACAAAAATACTCCAAGATCCCAACATACTCATGGCAGGCGTAAAGAGTCATCTGCTGCAAACTACTGTATTTCTATTAGGTTTTGGCATTGAGCTGTGAGAGAATAATTGAAGGATATATTTCCAGCTCATTAACTTGTAGCATTTGATACTGTGAGTTTCTTCTGGTTTGGTTCTTTTTTTACTGGAATGATACTAATAAAAATAAGAAATCATAAGAAAAGACATTCAAGCATTATAGTACCTGAAATCATTATCAGTTCTTAAAAGTATAACCTCAAAATTACATCCTTTGCCAGTACTGAACATATGTTTACCAAATTTGTTTAAAATCTATTTATTAGTATAGGTTTTGGAGAAGTGTGATTTACATTTGTTTCAAGATGTTTAAAAAAATCATAAATGTATTCTCACTCTTCATCATACTTTTAGTATGACCCAGGTTTTTGGCTGGGGTCCCCCCCCGCTTTATAACCTTTACACCTTCTATTACTGTATTTGAGGGTTACTAGAGATGGTTGATAGATTGCACTTTTCCAGAATGAAGATAATGTTAAAAACTGAAAATATCTAAACATCTTGGGTAAAATAACTAGGTTTAATTACTGTAGAAGTTAGGAAGTTGTGCACATGCTTTAACTGAGAGGATATTTATTGTATTTCTCAACTTTTAGAAGAGAGTATCAGAGATATTTACAGAGAATAACATAAAAATAGAAATGTTTTAACAAATGGCATTCTATGCCTTTTCCCCCCATGAGAATCAACCTTCAGAAATGCTTAAAAATCAAAAGGTGCATTGCACAGGCTTCTACATGGACTGAAGAATTGAAAACCAAAACCAAGATGAGTGTCACATGTATGAATCATGGTGTAAATAAAGCATGAATCCTATTCACGTATTTCATACATTCTTCTGCTCTGAGATTCACTTTCAGAACTCTGGTAAAAGGAAAGGTGTTTCCTAGCAGTCAGTTTTAGGAGAGGTGCATCAAGCAAATCTGGTCACTTTTAAAAAGAAGGCTCTTACTAACTTCTCCTGTTGAAACCCTTAAAACATTCACTTAAACAAAGAAATACTCATTTTGAAAAAATGACTCAGTTTGAATACTCTTCAAATACTAATCTCAAACACATTAAAAAAGTAACATTTGTTAAAATGGAAGTTGTCCTTTTTTCTTGCCTTTTATTTCAGAAAAAAAAAAGTATAATTTAGAGTGATTAGAAAAAGAGCTGTGTACAAAATGCAGCATATTTTACTGGAGAGTAATTTATAAGAAAAGTTATTTTTTCAAAATGTTCTCGTAAATTAGGGATTTTTTAATACCAATCTGAAGATTCTACTCTAGGTAATACTATTACCAGTTCTTCAAAATCTTTTCCTGTAAAAACAACACCCATAAATAAGCAAGACTGTTGATATTTGTACATAACGATTAACATTGAGGCCAAACAATATGGGAACAGCAGAAATCTGAATATAAACTTCAAACACACTTACCTTTACTGGGTCTCTTTGCATTTTGCTGCCAAAAGAGGGTGGTCTCCTATATGGTGGAAAAAAAAAACAAACCCAAGAATGGTGATTATAATCTTGCATTTTTTTTTTACAGAAAATACTTGGTTTTGCGGCAGTCCTTCCTGAGATGGAGAAACAAACTATATCATTGTAGTATATTTTTTTAAAGGAAAAATAGAAATAATAGAATTCACCATAATACCTACATATACATCACCAATAGACAGACCGATGTTTTTCTAGAGAGGTATATGTGATCTGGAGTCTAAGATAAAAGCTGTTCCACATGCCTACTTCTCTGCTATTAAAAAAATGTTCTTTGATATTACTGTTCTTTGACAATAAAATAAGTTCTATTCTAAGATCTAATTAGTCTTCTTCTCGAGCCAGTTCTGTTCTTTTCTAATTTTCCATTCTTGCAAAGTATACGGAGGGCTCCTTTTCCAACAAACATTGCTTGCTGTGCAAGTGTACACAACTGTCATCGGAAACAGCATGCCTGATTGCTACAGCTTCTTTTGTTTTCTGTCATCAGCTGCATAAATACAAAGTAGCCTGCTCTTTTTTAATGTTTTTGGCAAACAACTTTATACTGGTCAATGCCATTTCCAAACTAGAGCTGCTGAACTGATATAAATGCAATATCCCCTTACATTTAAAGATGAAATCAAGTCAGCCAGCCTTTCAGAAAGTCTACTGATTAAATTTGCAAAGACAGGGTCAATTTCTTTGAGGGATTAAAATCTTTGATACTGTTAAAATTGCATACCTAGCCATCCTTCCTTCTGAACCGCCCTCTTACCTGCAATATGACATAGACTCATAGACTGCACAGGTCTCACTTGCACTTTTTTTCTTCTTCCTTTTTTTTTTTTTTTTTTTTTTACAAGGGAGGGGGAGCAGGAGAAAGAGATTCCACAGTTCCCAGCTTATTTCATATTTGAATGTGGTACTATTAATGGGTTAACTGGACTAGCCCTGCCTTTGCAAAGATAAATATTAAAGCCTAAAAAGGCTATTGCAAACAAATTGGTAAGCTTCTTTTTGTCCCAGGTCTCCCTTTAACAAGATTTGTCATCCTTCCCCCCACCCAAACTCCTCATATATACCCATGCTGAAACTGATAGCATTGAGTTGGCCAACATCTCGACACACACAGTGACAACATCTCGAACAAACAGCTGACAGCGGCGGCAGCAGCGAAAGTGGCGGCAGCGACTTGAAGTTAGTGAGGGGGCGAGGGCGACATCGGGCTTAACCAGGCGGTTTTTCGTACTCTGGGCCCCCCCTGAGCCCCCTGCGAGCATCAGCCCCGAGCTGCTTCCTCCTGACCCCGGACTTGGATCCAGAGGTTCCCGGCAACGAATCAGGAGAGGAGGGGGCGTAGCCAGAGGCACCGCGGGCGATTTAAGCGATTTAAACGCTCCACCCCCTGTTATCGGGTGATAAAAAGTCTCTTGGAGGGCAGGGACTAGTCCCTGGCTAGAAGGGAGAGGGAGACTCAGCTGTGATTGTGTGAGTCAGCAGTGACTGGGTGTGTCCCAGGGCAGGAGAGGCTGCAGTTGTTTGCAGCTCGTTGGGGAGGGCACTGACTCCCTCCCAGTGCACAAGGCGAGGAAGGTGCCAAGGAGCTGTGAACCAGGGGTGTTACCAACAGGTATTTCCCAGTTCAGTGGAAGAAAAATGGTATCTACCCGGTGGAAGAAGACCAAAATGGATGTGGGAACCCAGACAGAGCTCCCACAGAAGGAGGTGATGGTGTAGGTTGCAGGCTGCAGGGAATGCTACACTGTCTCTGTGGTGTCAGGGGGCTGTGTGCGCTGTGAGCAGGTAGATGATCTGCTCGGCCGAGAGGCACAGCTGCAAAGCCAGGTTGAAAGGCTTCAAGCCAAAGTAGAAAGGCTTAGGAGCATTCGGGAGGCTGAAATGGAGATAGACTGGTGGAGCCAGGCTCTGCCTTCCCTGCAACAAAAATGGGAGCACCTGCCGGAGAGCTCCCAGGATCGAGGGACCCCTGTACTCTGCCCCTCTCAGGTGGAAAACGATAACCTAGAGGAGAGGAGTGAGAGGAGGCAAGTCTATGGCCGTGGCAAAAGGCGAGTGCCCTCCTTGCCTGCCTTGCCTCCACAGGTGCCTCTGAGCAATAGATATGAAGCCCTAGTGGAATACAGCCGGTCCAATGGGGATGTGGTGGAGAGGCAACCTATATCAGAGGTCCCACCACAGTCAGAAAAACCTGACAGGCGTATAGCTACCTCCTCTACAAGGAAGAAGAGAAGAGTTTTAGTGGTTGGAGACTCCTTCCTAAAGGGATCTGAGGGCCCAATATGCAGAGCTGACCCCCATCACAGGGAGGTCTGCAGCCTGCCTGGAGCCCGAATCAGGGATATCACCAGGCAACTCCCCAACCTGGTGAAGGCCACAGACTACTACCCCCTGCTGATCTTCCAGACAGGTGGGGAAGAAGCTGCATCCCGTAGTCTGAAGGGGATGAAAAAAGACTACAAGGCCCTAGGACGGTTGGCGAAAGAGTCTGGGGCACAAGTTGTTTTCTCCTCCCTCCTTCCATTTTCAGGTGATGACGTGGGATGGAATAGTAGGGTTCTCTCTATTAACGCCTGGCTACGAGACTGGTGCTACAGGCAGGGCTTTGGCTTCTTTGATAATGGCTGGTTTTATAAGACACCAGGCGTGACAGTGATACATGGGAAAGGTTTATGTCGTAGGGGCAAAAGGGTTCTGGGACAGGAATTAGCAGGGCTCATTCAGAGAGCTTTAAACTAGATTCGAAGGGGGATGGGGTAGTAGCTGGGCTTGCACCACTGGGGCAACGCTCTAGTGTTGAGGTAGACCAGGAGGCCTCCCATCCCCCTGGGGTGAAATCGGTGTGCCCAGCTCGCTCCCTGAAATGCCTGTACACCAATGCACGCAGCATGGGGAATAAACAGGAGGAGTTAGAAATCCGTGTTCGGTCGGGGGGCTATGATCTAGTGGCAATCACAGAGACTTGGTGGGATGCCTCGCATGACTGGAATGTGGTCATGGATGGCTATGTCCTGTTCAGGAAAGACAGGCCGCTAAGGAGAGGTGGTGGAGTTGCTCTTTATGTGAGTGAGCAGCTAGAATGTATTGAGTTCTGTCCAGAGGCGGATCAGGAGCGAGTTGAGAGTTTGTGGGTGCGAATTAAGGGGCAGGCTGGCAGGGGTGATACTGTTGTGGGTGTCTATTACAGGCCACCAGATCAGGATGAGGAGGGTGATGAGGCCTTCTACAGGCAGCTGAGAGCAGTCTCTCAATTACAGGGCCTGGTTGTCATGGGGGATTTCAACTACCCTGATATTTGCTGGGAGGCCTACTCAGCCAGCCATCCCCAGTCCAGGAGGTTCCTCCAGTGCATTGATGATAACTTTCTGATGCAAATGGTGGATGAGCCAACTAGGAGAGGAGCGCTGCTGGATCTTATCCTCACTAACAAGGAGGGTCTGGTTGAAGAGGTGAAGGTTGAGGGCAGCCTTGGTTGTAGTGACCATGAGATGGTAGAGTTCAGGATCTCATGTGGCAGGACCAGAATAGCTAGCAGAATCACAACCCTGGACTTCAGGAGGGCCAACTTTGGCCTTTTCAAGCAATTGCTAGGGGAAATCCCATGGGACAGGGTACTAGAAGGTAAGGGGGCCCAAGATAGTTGGTTAGCATTCAAGGACTGCTTCTTCCGAGCTCAAGATCAGAGCATCCCAACAGGTAGGAAGTCAAGGAAGGGTACCAGGAGACCTGCATGGTTGAACAGGGAACTGCTGGGCAAACTCAAGTGGAAGAAGAGGGTGTACAGATCGTGGAAGGAGGGGCTGGCCACTTGGGAGGAATATAAGTCTGTTGTCAGAGGATGTAGGGAGGCAACTAGGAAAGCTAAGGCCTCCTTGGAATTAAACCTTGCAAGAGAGGTCAAGGACAACAGAAAGGGCTTCTTCAAATACATTGCAGGTAAAGCCAACACTAGAGGCAATGTAGGCCCACTGATGAATGAGGTGGGGGTCCTGGAGACAGAGGATAAAAAGAAGGCGGAGTTACTGAATGTCTTCTTTGCCTCTGTCTATACTGTTGGAGGCTGTCCTGAGGAGCCCCGGACCCCTGAGGCCTCAGAAGAAGTCAGGATAGAGGAGGAATCTGTCTTGGTTGATGAGGGCTGGGTCAGGGACCAATTAAGCAACCTGGACATCCATAAATCCATGGGCCCTGATGGGATGCACCCGCGGGTGCTGAGGGAGCTGGCAGAAGTCATTGCTAGGCCACTCTCCATCATCTTTGCTAAGTCGTGGGCAACGGGAGAGATGCCTGAGGACTGGAGGAAAGCGAATGTCACTCCAGTCTTCAAAAAGGGCAGGAAGGAGGACCCGGGGAACTATAGACCGGTCAGCCTCACCTCCATCCCCGGAAAGGTAATGGAACAACTTGTCCTTGGTGCTGTCTCTAGGCACATCAAGGATAGGCGGATCATTAGGGGCACTCAGCATGGCTTCACCAACGGGAAGTCATGCTCAACCAACTTGATAGCCTTTTATGAGGACGTAACCCGGTGGATAGATGATGGTAAAGCTGTGGATGTGGTCTATCTCGATTTCAGTAAAGCGTTTGACACGGTCTCCCACAGCATCCTCGCAGCTAAACTGAGGAAGTGTGATCTGGATGATCGGGTAGTGAGGTGGATTGTGAACTGGCTGAAGGAAAGAAGCCAGAGAGTGGTGGTCAGTGGGACAGAGTCCAGTTGGAGGCCTGTGTCTAGCGGAGTCCCTCAAGGGTCGGTTCTGGGACCAGTTCTATTCAATATATTCATTAATGACTTGGATGAGGGATTAGAGTGCACTGTCAGCAAGTTCGCTGATGACACAAAACTGGGAGGAGTGGCTGACACAACGGAAGGCTGCGCAGCCATTCAGAGAGACCTGGACAGGCTGGAGAGTTGGGCAGGGAGAAATTTAATGAAATATAACAAGGGCAAGTGTAGAGTCCTGCATCTGGGCAAGAACGACCCCATGTACCAGTACAAGTTGGGGGCAGACCTGTTGGAGACCAGCGTAGGGGAAAGGGACCTGGGGGTCCTAGTGGACAACAGGATGACCATGAGCCAGCAGTGTGCCCTTGTGGCCAAGAAGGCCAATGGCATCCTGGGGTGTATTAGAAGGGGTGTGGTCAGCAGGTCGAGAGAGGTTCTCCTCCCCCTCTACTCTGCCCTGGTGAGGCCACATCTGGAATATTGTGTCCAGTTCTGGGCCCCTCAGTTCAAGAAGGACGGGGAACTGCTAGAGAAAGTCCAGCGCAGAGCCACGAAGATGATTAAGGGAGTGGAACGTCTCCCTTATGAGGAGAGGCTGAGGGAGCTGGGTCTCTTTAGCTTGGAGAAGAGGAGACTGAGGGGTGACCTCATTAATGTTTATAACTATGTAAAGGGCAAGTGTCATGAGGATGGAGCCAGGCTCTTCTCAGTGACATCCCTTGACAGGACAAGGGGCAATGGGTGCAAGCTGAAACACAGGAGGTTCCACTTAAATTTGAGGAAAAACTTCTTTACGGTGAGGGTGACCGAACACTGGAACAGGCTGCCCAGAGAGGTTGTGGAGTCTCCTTCTCTGGAGACATTCAAAACCCGCCTGGACGCGTTCCTGTGTGATATGGTCTAGGCAATCCTGCCCCGGCAGGGGGATTGGACTAGATGATCTTTCGAGGTCCCTTCCAATCCCTAACATTCTGTGATTCTGTGATTCTGTGATTCTGTGATTCTGTGATTCTGTGATTCTGTGATTCTGTGATTCTGTGATTCTGTGATTCTGTGATTCTGTGATTCTGTGATTCTGTGATTCTGTGATTCTGTGATTTTCTGTTCCACGTTTCAAAGAGGAGTTGTGGGAGCTATACTGACTTGGAGCTGCTTTTATGCTTTCTCAATACAATCTAGAAACATCTTTTCAGGGGCAGACTGACATAATTTAGGGTCTGAGCAAGTTAGGCTGGATGGCGGGTCACAACAGTACCTAAAGCTTGCACAAGGTCATTGTGCTGTAACTCCAGGTCTGCCTCAACCCTCCTATTACAGACTACCCTGCACACACAATATGCAGGAACACGTGAATGCTTCATTAGAGGCAAGCCTTATGGCTTTCCACTTGAATTCCTAGCTGCAGTAAAATTCTTCCTGCAGCATTTTACAGCACTTCCACAGGCCCAGAACAGGCTCAGGAATCTCATCTCTGTCAAAATTTTAGGTGTTTGATCTCCTCTGAACTAACTAAAGGAAAGAGTTGAGAGAATAAACTACAGATTTAAGAGTCTCTGTCCCAAAACAGGAAGTACCAAATAACTTAATACTTATAACTGCAGTATGTTTAATTGCGAGAATTTGAAAGTCCCATTTTTGCATAGCACAAATCCTAAATTCTATTCCAAATCTGTTGTGGTTTTTTTAAAAAATGTTCATGAGTCAAAGCTGGGGACAGATCTAATATAAACAACAATTAAGAGAAAAATACATATATTGCTGAAATTGTTAACAGTTGGTTGAACAATTCGGTAGTTGAAATATATTGTGTCTTACACGTCCCTTTTTAGACTAATTTCTTGCTTTTCTAGAGCAAATGAGCTGAAAAGGACAAAATAGGATTTTGCAATTGCCCATGTACTTCAGCTCCTGTTTCCAGACTTCTGTACATACAACTGTGCAAAACAAAAGGCAAGCTGTGATCACTTGTCATATGACATTGACATTCATGTCTCAACATTTGGCGTGAAAATCTCTAGTAACACAGGGACTATCTCTCCCCTTTAAACTGTGACTTCAGAAGTACGCACTGAGCTGTCATATTTCTGCATGGGAGTCTATAACTTGCAAGATTCCAATATTGCCAAATTTCTCGTATGAGTCACAAGACGTACCGAACAGGTATATGGCAACTGTGCAATTTCTCAAGTTTCTTCTCAGAAATCCTGGGCACGTCCAAAGTATAAAAAGTATCAAATCTACTATACAACACATGAAGTATCAGATCTACTGTACAAGCCTTGGAGACAGTAATGCTTGCGCCACGAGCCCAGCACTTTCTGCCAGGCTTACTGTTCATGGACAGTACACATAATCCATGCTTCTAGTACAGACACGTGGCAGCTTACTATACAGCTACTTTGTTGGTATTAACAGCTGGCAGCAGGAAGGCCTGGAGAGATACAGAAAATCCTCAAAAACTGCTTCAATAGAATTTCCAGTAAAGGAGGAGAACGTACCCTGGAAAATCTGGATGCTTAGCAATGTTACTTCAGCCAGTTTGAGCTGTGAAAGCAATCTAACCACAGCTGCGTAGAGACTCCAGTAGGCTCATTTACTCAGTTTCTGGAGCACAAAGATAAAAAGTCAAAAGCTGCCTCTCTAATGGTACGGAATGTGTCCATCTACCTGAACCTCACTGATTCTCAGAGAACTGGGACTGTCAAGGGAGTTCTCATTCTATTATGCTATTGCCTCAGCTACAGTGACTAAGACATTGGCACAGAAAGAAAAACTAAAGACATTTTTCCTTCTTAATGAACACACATTGTCTGAAAGGTCAACTCTGCTGCCACAGTAGCTGATAAAGAAAGAAATAAAAAAAGACTTGGATCCAGCTGAGAAACATGAAAGGCTGCAGTTAGATTCAGGGAGAATGTAGTTATTTATTGTTCTTCCTGCAATCAATGGGAAATCTGAATGCAAAATGTGAGGGAAATTTGCTGGTTAACTTAAAAATCTAATTTATCATCTATTATGTTTTATAATCATTAACATATAATTGTAAAGATAATGGCAATTCATAAATTTATAGCTATCTCGTTACTTTCAAGGACTCATTTGTACTGTTCACCTCCTAACATTAGCTATGTTGTTATTTTATCCAAATCCACCAAACAATATGTTTTAAAATCTATCTGATATTTTTATAAAACCAGTATCCTTTTCTATTGTAGAAATGATGCATGGCAAAACCTTTCACACTCTTTTCTGTAAAAAACACCAGTCTTCTTGCAAAAATAAGCTCTCTGGATATAATTGCAAATGAATTAAAATGAAGTATTCAAATACATCATTTTGAAGATTAAAAATCCATTCTAAATCTACCTCCAAAATGACAAAGATGAGCTAAATATCCAACCCGGTATTAAATTTCTAGGTTTGATGTTGACCTGTGAGTTACATCATCAAAGGGTTTTGCATCTGTTGTCACTTGGACACATTTTTTTGCCTACTCCTGAGTCACTGTTTTCACTAACTGCAGTTTCAGTTTCTTGTTTTAGCTGTGATGTGGGAGAAGGTAACAAAGGTGGCTTTTGAAAACAGGCAGTGGTACAAAAGAACAAAAACAGCTGCGAAGTTGTGCACAGACTGAGGTATAGGAATGGCTTAAAAATACTGGATTACCAACTCAGCTTCTCTTTTATTCAGTCTCTAATGTTGGAGCTGTCCCAATCTGTATAAGCAAGTAGATATTTGCGGGTCTATCAGAAAGATTCTCAATACCACAAATGTCTAAACTGAGAGAACAAGTCCCTCTTGTAATGCACATGCCTCATATCTCATGTGTACTTTTTTTCCTGAAAAAAATAAGCAGGGAATTTTCATTTTGTACAGATTGAAGTAATTTTCAAAGCTATAAAATTTATAAAGAAAATATAATTTTTTATTTTCTACCTAGCCCTCCTGTTGACTCAATACCAATTCACTGGGCTTATGAACTATGTCATAAGAAGGATTAGAATGAGGAGAAGAAAAAGCTTGTTATGACACAACAGTCTGGAATGTTTATGGGGAACATGAAAAAAAACCCACACAACAGAGCATGCAACTCTGGTTGCATAGAGTGGTAGACTGGTATCAGTTGTAAAGCAGAAAGTAAGACTGAGCTTGCATATATAAAAGGATGGCACTGAAGTAAGAAAAATGAAGTAAACACGAACATTAAAGGGCAAGTGTGTTGTGTTCATGTCACTGGGAGAGAGTGGTGGCTTTAAACTTTCTGCTCTAGAAAGTAGCATTGCCAGGGAGCTTGACACTGAAAAAGCCACAAAGAGAAATCAGTGTGTTCTGCTTACGATTTCTGAATATAGCAATCAGGTCAGTCTATTAAAATATCTAGTAGCCATTGCAAATTCTGATGGTAAATATATTTGGATTAGATTTTTCTTGCTTTGTTACTGTTTAACATTTCCTCAAATAGAAGGCAAAGAGCTTTCTTCTCAATGGAATTGGAGATAACTTGTGTTAAATAATTCATCACGATGAAGAATATTCAAGTAGGCTTTTGAATGGCAGAGCTACAAGGAAACGCTATCCCAGGATAATCTTTTTCTCAAAAGAGTTTGCCAAAATTACATCTCCAGAAAACTGCAAGACACTGTGCAATTTACATATGCTGACCTTTTTTGCTTTTTTCCTGACCACAAAAGTGGATAAGGAATAAAAATGAAAGGAAGAATCAAATTCTGAAAACCTTCTAGTTCAGGAAGCCATTATTCCACAAATAGTTTTTTCCAATCAAATGGAACAAGTCAAAAATCTACTTTCACATGCATTTCAATGCGTCTTACACGTACAAATTACTTACCTTCCCACTGAAGAAGAATAAAAGCGAGCCCCTTCATCAAAGAACAAGGCCCTATTTTATGGAGATTTTAAACAAAAAATTCACAAAATTTATTTTCTTAACAACAGTGTGATTCAAGATCAATTTAACTACCAAAAATAGATATTTTAAAAGGGTTTTTTCCTAATGCAAATCCAGAAAGCTTTCAGAACTGTAAAATCAGAGGGAATGGGAAATTCAGGGGGGAAAAAGTTTGAAAAAAATCAATAATAAAGCATTTTTATTCTTTGGCATGAGTACTTTGGGGACACAAGGGATAATGCAATGTCTTTCAACTTGATATTCTTCAAAGAAGGTACATCCAGCTCCTAAAATTTTATCTTTCATTTATCATTAGTCTCTGTTTCTGTGACAACAGACCTTAGGAACAGTGAATCAGATATTCAGTGATGTAACTTCACACAGTTTACATTGGAGTAAATTGAAATATGCCAATTTAAACTCGCTGAGGATCTGGCACAGCAGCTGACTGAATTTTAGTCAGCTTAAATCATAAAACTGCTGCATCCCAATGATTCAGCAAATCTATATCAAAGGTTTTAAAGCAGATGTCTCCTGAATAGCAATTGCACAGTTTAAAAAGGAGACAAAGTTATTCACACTCAGTATATTACAATACAAAATTATTTTCTTTTGCAATCTGTACAAATGCAGTCCTACTTACATGCTGCAGCTATTAACAGGCATAGCATTTTTCAGCTGAGATTTAAATTGAGGCAAAAGTAAGGTTCAAGCATAAGCCAATTAGTTGCTCATTACTTCTTACATTTCATGTCTAAATCAGGTAGCCCTCAGACTAAGTCACACTCATGTCTTCTTCCAACCATTCCAGTTTTATCAATGTCTCTCACTTGTATTTTCTTACTTGCCCTTGCCTCTCCTTGACTTCATATCCTACTGCGACAGACCAGCTTTCTACAATCACATGGTTCTTACACTCTTGGACTAGGGGAGAAAATCAAAGTGACATTCCAAACTACTTTTATGCTTCCAATACATAAACATCTATTAATTTGTAATTAACGAAATCTATATTTGTACAGCTAGAGACTAAAGTCATGCAACCAATAATTATTATATATTGTAAGATGCTACTTACAGCTCCTTTGTACCCTGCTGTTTTTGTAATAATTTTCGTAAGTTGCAATTATTAAAAAACTTTAAAAAGGTCATCAAGTATTAATGAAACTATTGTTTATAAAATGTACACAAAATCCAGAATAGCTAAATATATATCCTATTGCAAAGAATTCTCCTTCACTACAGAATTAGGTTATTTTAAACTAATAAATAGCCCGTAACTCTATCCACATATGTACATTTTCTATACACACAATAGATATAGAACAGTTTAAAACAACTGAGTTTCAGATCTGAAATACAAAAATAGTATTACACTGTACTCTGAAGAGGAAACATATAAATAGACCCTCCAAAAAATACATAGAAAATTATTTCCCTTTTATTTCATAATTTACCAAACTAAATTATATTTTCTTTGTTCATGAAGATATCTAATACTATCCTTAACAGTATGTCTTTGGTCTTCAAACACATTTTGTAACCCTACAGGCAGTCACTACAAATACCACAACTATTATCCTCAAGCATACTTATCAGTTTGTCCCAGAAATGAACTGTAGAAATTTCAGAATAATTGAGTCATCTTTACTACAGGATTGTGCAGATAAGGACTTTGTTGCCTTATTTTCATTTATGCAGCATTTTGAATGAATACATTTTATACGTTCTTTTAAATTCTTTTCTATATTGTAAACATATTGAATGTAACAGATATGGAAGAAGTACTCATTCTTTACTTGGGATAGAAAATAAATGTAGAAGGGAGAACTGTAGTAAACACTTACAAGTTGAGACTACATCTTCCCCAAAGTATAATTGGTTTATTGAGTTGGATCCAGATTTTGAGTATAACTTCATTGAAAGCATTTGTATATTGCCTAGACTGGTTTTCCCCTCAGTTTTCTTAGAGTCAAAAAGAGACATGCTATCACATGCTCTTATGAGCAGTGTTTGCTGCAGTAAGTATAAAACTGAAGAGATATTGGCACTGCCAAGTTGGGTTCTTTTGTAAATGTGGAGCAAATAAAATAACTTCAGTGGAGCTCTATTTGTTTGTTTGAATATTTAAGTCTCTGTTTCTCTATGTTGCAAATTATTTCCCTGTACAAAACATTTTGCGGGAAATAGTGTAGTGTCCAGAAACCCTTCGAAAGTATACTTTTTTCTCTGTTCAATATATAAGATTTAAATATTACAAGGAGCATTTTGTTAAAGGTTTATCTAAAAGCAGACTTTGGTAGCACATGTACATATCAATTTAAAAACAAAAACAGAAACAAGGAAAAGAACACCACAGTAGTTATAACTGCCCAAAGTCATCCTACTAATCTTTTACTGATCTTGGCTAAAATTCATCTTATCTATCTTGGAAAATTACAGTAGTGACTTCTACCTAGTAATTAGCATTTCCTTGGCTAGCTTGGGCAACCTGTTGTCAGCGTGCTGCATCTAGTGAACCTGTTTGGAGGAATGTCACTCTCTCATGATGTCACTCAGGAAGCTTGAGTGTCTAATCCATGGCCGAGAATTCCCTTAGAAGCCAAAGCTTCTGAAATTTAAGAGCAGGCAAACTCATTGTTAGAGCCTTAACTCTTTTTCTAGATCTAGCCTGAAGCCTTTCAATTAAGAACCAAATGAGGATGCCCTTTTAAGGCATGTGTTTATAAAGTGTACATTTTTCAAGTAGTCATGTGCCTAGGTACATCCTTCACTGTACCTGAAATATAGTAATTGTAACATTAATCCATTAAGTAATATTTATTTATAAAAACCTGTGACTATCTTCTTAAGATTCTCCTGTACAATTGATTTTAAAAAGCAAAACCAAAATATTTTATAGTGTTAGCAATAGGACTTTCAGAATCTGAGGAATAAATCATAAAAAAAAAAGGTTAAACCAAAAAGCATTAGGAAAGATTTCCCATTCAGTACACATCAATATAACTATAAAGTGGAAAGGGTAGGAAAGTCACTTAAATAGCAGGGGAAGAAAAAAGCTTACCGAGAAATCTTTAAAAACCTATATTTAAGTACTAAGTATTTTCTATTTTGTCTTTCACTATCCTTTGGAATATAAAACTAGGTCAAGTTAAAAAAAAATAAGAAAATTATTACCTGAGAATAATCTTCTGCATTTGAGTGTCTCCTACTTTGATTCATATCCACATTACTGTCACTTACATTTTCATCACTTTCAGTAACAGAAGGGAGACGGGATATGGAATTAAATCCTTTTTGATGGTAGACTGTGGAAAGTGGCTAAATAATAAAAGAAAACTCAAACGCTTTAATCCATACATTTACTTTCAAATTACAGTCTTCATAACTACTATTCTTAACAGAATTTCGTCAAAATAATTTATGCCTCCTTTATTTTGACAGCTTAATAGGGCAGCACAAAATCTATATATGCATAATTCCTTATCGTTACTGGCTTGGCACTACACACATATCTATGCCTGAAAGACCTGAAATGTTGCCCTCCTAACTAACCCAAAACCCATGTCAGCTGAGGAAAACTAGATAATAACACCAGAAGTGAATAAATTTCTATGGCCTCTAAACAAGAAAAAAAATTATAATGTGCACTACTTAAATGTGTCAGCCTTTTGTGTCAGAATAGTTTCTGTCTTTTCCCTCAAAATGGGTCTCCATAGCTACCAGACAGCTAAAACACAAAATAACCAAGGAAACCTGTACAAGGCCTATTCTGGTTGTAGTAAAAGAAAGCTCTGTTGCTGACTTCAGCGGAGGTAGAAGTAAAAAACTGATGTAAATACAAATAACTCTTTGCTTGTTAAGTGAACTAGAAGAACAAGATCAAAACAATGTTGCACACATGCCAATTAGACATAAATGCGTAACTGTGTTATTTCAGCAATAAAGAACAGAGAAAAATGTAAGCATGTGTTATCTAGCCCTCTTCTTAAAGATTGAGATAATGAAATATCAAGATCTTCATCAGTAACACAGTCACAATTATCTTGCCTTTGAGTGTTTCAAAATATTTTATTAGAATAAAAGCAAGAGATTAAAACCAGTTTCAGTCCCAATTATATATCTAAGTTCCTTATCTTATTTAGGCAGCTGTATTACTTTAATGAAATCTAATACTTGCTATATAGTTTTGGTTACTACCTGTTAATTAAATCACAAGAGACTAAATTAGATGATTGTCATGGAAACTTAGCACATTAAATAAACTGTCCTTGACAAAATGGGGTAAGTTGACCATGAAGCAATCTATTAAATATGAAAAAACAATATATGTTAACATGCAAATACTGCAATATCTTAATTATTATTCTCTCATTCTTTTAATAAACTCTCTCCACCTTTTAATTTCCCATTAATGGAAATTGCTCAGAGCATTTTTATGTATTTCTACTCATACTATTTGAAAACAAACAATAAGTAATTTTTAGGCAATAAAATGATACTGTATCAGCAAAACAAAGACATTCCCAGAATATTCCAAGGTAATTTTTTTCCATGGACAAATGCTGCTGTTCAAAAAAAAACCAAAAAAACCATCTAACTGATTTATTATCAACCATCCAATCATGATGATCAAAATGCAGAACGTGCCAAGTATGTAATTTATTCGGTTTACTTAGGTATGTACTTAACAAAAGGTGTACACACCTTAAAAAAATACACACACCTCCAACAATTTACAAATTGTTGTTGGACTCAGTCTCAAGAAAAGAAATATCCTCCAAAATAACAAACACGTTTTGGTGCTCACTTGGTATGTGATACATTCAATGCTTCCTCTGTCAGGAGTTCAGTCAGAATAAAAGAGAGGAGACTAATAATTCTAGCAGTTTTCTACCAAATGTTCACATCATAAGCTGAAGCCTGACAGAAATGTATTATGCAGTAGCTCACAGGAAAAAAAACAAGGCCCTGATACACTTATCTGCAATCCTTCTTTTCTTGTCAGTGAGTAAGTATTATGCTGAATATTGACTAGAAGTCATGTATACATCAATTTCTGAAACTTATTCTCTAAGACACTGTATAAAGACCCTGGTTTTCAAGGGGTTTAGGACTTCCAAACAGTCTCTAACACAAGGCATTTACACAAAGTTGTGTTTTGAGCATGAGCTGCTTCACCTGCACTCTCAAGCTTCTTGTAACAACTATAATGAACAGAGAACTGCCTGTTTTACTTATAAATATTAACATTAATTGTTCCATGCCAAATATGTGACACCCATGAAAGTACTGAATGGCCAGTCAATGACTTCCTTGTTATGTGCAAAAATTGAAAAAGACTGGTAGTTTGAGGAGAAATTTGAAAGGCATCAAAGAATATTCCTATTTCTGGTAGAAGTGATTTATTGCATATTCTACATCTTTGGGCCCACTGAGTAGAGAAACTGGCAAAGTGTTTTTGCCTGACAGAGTTCCCTGCCCTTCAATGTCAGATGCTCTGAGAAGTGTGCATCCACCTAGGGGTCTGTCTGTACAGAGTGTGACAAGTAGGGACCCAACCCTCAGGTGTGTGCATGTCCACCTCCTGGTGGGCTTTCTCACTAGCAGGTAGATTAGCAGATTGTAGGGAGCAGCATATAAAGCTTAGAGCACCCCAACTTGCATCTCCAACAGGAGGTGTGTGCAAGTGGAAGAACCTGCACTACCAAAAGAGGTGTGCTTGTAACCCTCAGTGCCAGGAGAGTGTGTATAATTGCATGGGTATGCCTCTGTGAGCGTGATTAGAAATTCTCAGGATTAGTTACAGAAAGGTGTTTAGAAGTTTGTAGGTGTTTATTAACATTTTGTAGGCATCCAGTATGGTGGTTTGTCTGTTGTATTGCTGATACTGATCCTAAATGTACAGTTCACTGATTGTCAATTAATTTTGTGACATCAATGAATCAGTAGAGTGCTCTGATCCTGATGTGCTTTAAACTACATGAACTGAGCAGTTTTTCCCTGTGACACAAGTAAACATAAGCCATTGTGCTTTCACAGTGAAATGGACTAACAATACAATGCTAATGCGAAAACTGTATTGAATACTTACATGTCTGTAGGTATTGTGATAAGATTCAATTTGTAATTCAAAAATACACTAGCAATCTCAACATGTTCTTCAGGTTTCTTTACCACAGGCTCTGGAAAAAAGAAACTTGTTAAACATATATTCATAAGAAATATTTAATACTATAATTTTGACAAATAATTTCCATAGGGGATGCATCACCCCTAAATAATTCTGCAAGTATCATCACATACACTTCAATGGAAGAGAACAACCAGGGGTGACTTCAGGTGACGTATCATGAAAAAATAAGTGCTTAACACTCTGATCCTCAGCCTGCAAGGTACTAAAAGTGTGCTTAATCTGTATCTAAGGTTATTCAAGGTAGCTCACAACTATGGCAGCACATTCTGCCTTTGCCAATTTCCTCTGTTTCTTATTCCAGTATATTTTGCTAGCGTGCCTGTAACGCTTTCATATTCAAGCTATCTTATATCATGCATTTAACTCCATTATGCAGTATTGACAAACCCTAGAACAAGTTTACCTCTAAAACTGTAAGTTGTTGCAGCAGTTCTAGTCACATACTTTAAATGTTTAAAAGGTGTTCAGAAGCTTTCATGGCTCTGCATCAGAGAGCTTCTGCGTTGCTTTGATAACACTACTGGGGAAAATGAAGAGGGAGAGTAGAGTGGTTTTTTAGAGATAAATTAAGACAATTCTCAAAGCATTTAGAAATAAAGGGGCTAATGGGAACTAATATAAAATTGGAAAAAAAAAAAAAAGAGAGAAAAAGTAATCCCTAATGAAGTTCCATTGAAATTAAGCTAACAGATGACAAGTATGGCCCCAAAAATGTTTATAATAATTAAAATGTAATTACAAATTTATTTTGGAGGTTTGAGTAGACAAACCTTGGGGTTCAGATGTCACAACAGTTTCCTTTTTCTGACGGAAAAGCTTCCAACGAGGAACTGCTGGTGGTTGTGGCGGTGCTACCAGAGGACAGGACCTAGTTCTAGTGATCAGGACAGGATGGCTATATAAGTGGGAAAGCCCATATCGCCTCAGCTTCTCTGAAGAATCAGCCTATGAAACATGGAAAGATAATCTGACTGAGGTCAGATCTCATTTCTCACATCTCTCTCACGAAAAAGAACAGTATGCACACAAAAGCATCTAACGGCTTGGATAACAAATGAGACAAAAATAGTTTCACCTGACAAGGCTATCCAAAAACTTTCTAACTAGAATTTGATATTCGGCAGAAAAGTATAATTGAATACTTAGAAGTGGTTTACATATATTTTACTTTTCACAGTAGATTCATCACTTCTTTCAACTTATTTATATAACTATATTCTTTTAGGTGCTAAAGAAAACATAAGTGATGCAGAATGAAGATATAAGAAAACAACAGTGACAACATTTTGTTTTAAATAAACATATTTAAAAATACTGTTTCTGAGGCACAAAGTCCTTACTTCATAATGAATTTATAAAGCAGCAGAATTCTAAAAGCAACTGGTCTTTTAGATAACTTGTGAAATCTCCATAACATAATATCACTTTGAACCACTACATCATTAAATTTAAGCTTTTTATCTCCTGGCTAATTTAGAAAACACATTAAAGGCACTGCAGTTGACCTGTGTACCAAAGCCCTTAGCAACAGACTTAAGAGCAATTTTAGATGTGGACATTGAGTGGTGCTCTTCCCATTAAAATAACAATGGTCCGGTACTTAACATTTTTCACTACTGAAAGTTCTGTTACAAGATTTGTACATCCTTTTTACTTTAAAAATGAACCTTCTTTTACTTGCTAAATAAATTGCCCATAACTTTAATTTCTTAACATTCTCAACAGCAAGTCCTCTGACTGCTCCTGCTCATTGTCAAACGTTCCTGAGGTTCTGTAACTCTAAACTCTGCAGAGAAGAATGTAGTTGTGGTTGTCAGAATTACTTGAAGGGAGAGGATCAAATTAAACAGAGTAAGGTACAACAGCAAATATATCAGCCTCATTTGATCTTTGAATTTATAAAGATATATTACAGGAGTACTGACTGGGTACACATGCATTCAAGCAACTTAAAAATGCAAGTTAAAACATCTGAGATTAGAAAGGATTTTGAAGACAACCAGTTAGGTGCCATAAAGGACAACTTGTCAGCTGCTGAGTAGGAGACACACTTGAATGACTCAACTATTGATTTTTTTTTATTTTATTTGAGCAAACTTAAGACAATTAAATTCAAGTCACATCAACCCAAGGACATACACACTAGAAATCACAGCTAAAAGGGATACTGCAAAAATTCAGGAGGGAAATTCTGGTATAAATGCAGTTAAAGACAAAAATTCCTCCAAATTTAGGGAGCAACTCTTATCCCAAACAATGAATCCACTCTTCCAAACTTTAATTATTTCTACTGATGTAGTATGTCTGAGCCCTCAAAGAAAGCTTGAAAATTGCCTTTTTTAACTGAGGCCCACCAGAAATCCACTACACTTCTGTCAGCTTCCATTTTTCTACCAGTCTTTACTAAAACACTGGTTTAGACATATAGATCCATCTGCCTCATCCTATTTGGTCTGCCATACCTCTTTTTCAATAATCTCTGTATCCTAACAGACTGAAGCCAAGTTTGAGACTCAAGGCCTTAGGTGGCAGGAAAGGTAGAACCCTATGTCACAGTTTGCTTTTTGATGACTAGTATTACTTATTATTAGAAAAGAGACCTTAAATTAAAATAAAATAATAGAGAGCAAATTAGTCTTCAAACAGCATAATATACACAGCACAATTTAAAAAAAAAGTAGTGCAAGAATTAAGAGCAGCAAAGCGTAACATCTGCAAACCATTTCTGGAGACTTCTGTATTCTATGTAGCCTATCAGTTTTTTGAGAAGGTAGCTTAAATTTTAATGTTCTAATTATGATAAATATGTTTTAAATGTACAAAAAATTAAATCTAATTAATAATCAACTCAAGAAAGCCTGCTCTGCAATTATAGTTTTCTGTAGAGTGTGAGTGACTAAGTGGAAATCTCAGCATTGTTTTTTACTCCAGCTGCATGAATTGCTACACTTTCTCCAGCCTCTTTCACCAGTTACAACACTAATGATTGATAGAAATAGATATAAAACATGCTATTTCTTATGGAGCAGAAACATATATCAGAGAAGTCATTAATTGCAGTCTGAAAAAAAATTGAAATTCGTGTTTTTCAAGTAGCCCTTAAATAATTAAGTCTTTCCATTCAGAAGTATCTCATCATGATGCATTTTCTAGTCCACATCTAGCCTCTCCCAGGAGACTTCAGCTCCTGGGAATCCAGAGGAAAGCGGAGTAAAACTGAAAAAAATGAGCAGGGCTGTGGCAGGAAAATGCATGATCAGAATACAGAAGTGCCGAAATATAAATTTAACTGATAGTCATTACCTGGTGACTGTTTCACCATACTAGTTTTATTATTTTTGTTACAACATAGTTGCTACAAAATGAAACACCCCTGACAATAAAATATGTAATGCTTTCTTGTCCTGAGAGCATAGATCTTACCATCTGCCCTAATGAAAAAAATATCCTCTTCAAACAAATGTAGTGGTATACAGCCAGCATACACGACTATTTCTGGATGGGTTTGCACAGAAGATTCTACAAAGAAAACATTAATATGCTTTAGAACAGGGGAAACAGTAAACAAATGTTGTTGTACATCACCCTAAATCATTCTGCTTTCTCCGCCTTATTTTTATATTCTTTTCCTTGTCTGACTGTTATTTCATTCAAAACAAGAGCTCATTGTAAAATACTCAGAATAGAAGCCATGGATAGAAAACACATTGTTTTAATCCTTGCCTATTTAGACCATCAACAGCTTTTGCATATTTTACTTCTTTTATACAAATAAGTAACAGAAATTACAAGTTAGAAATGTAACAGCTCTCACCATTGTTCTTTTATTTCTCTTCAATTTTTAATAATACTAGATACTAGCATGAAGAACACAATACACATCATCTGGGTAGATGAAGTTAAAACATACTGATTGGTCAGTACTAGGTAAAGGCTTCTCAGTAGTGAAAGCAAAATTTGATCTTGACAGTAAAAGGATCAAAAGTCAGAGCTCTGGACACTCCTGTCAACAGATATGCAGATTGAGATAAGCAGTTTGAGAAACAGAGTGCTCATAAGCCAGGGTTACTGGTCTTACTTCTGTCAAGGAGATGTAAAAATAGAGGTAATGATGGCTGCTTCAGGAAGTGTGAGGGGGTGACCCCATAGCTCTTACCCCACACGCTTTATGGAAGCTTGTTTTCCTGTAATTCTGCCATAGGCAAGGTGTACAAGCAGGGGCCTGTTCACTTTGTTAACCCTAGAAATCTGCTGCACTAGGCAACCACGCAATTGTCTCATACCTGTATCTGTGAAAGAACCATTGTTAATTCCTGAATGATGAAGAGAAACCAAGGCTCTCTGGCTAACAGCCAGTTCACTCATGCTGAAGGGAAATTAAGAGTCTGAAGAATATAATACTAGAAATATAGGTCTGTGTTTTGACCTAAAAGTCAGCTCAAAAAGGATATCTATTTCTCTCTTTTTCCTTAGTCATCTAAGAAAGCATGTGAAGACAGGATATCAGTACACAGGCTGTGACACCTGTTTTTCATTGGAATGTTTTGTCTTTGTTCCTTTCAGCTCCACCTCAAATACAGGATAATTGCTTCCTATGTTTAGTAAGTATTCAACTGGAAGTTGCTCTAAGAATAGGTATTTTCTGCGAAATGGTATAAAACAATGCTGCCTGCCTACAAAGAAAAAAGGGAAAGGAAAAGAAAAAGGAAAAGAAAGGAAGAGGAAAGATATGCAAGTGGCTGGAAAATACAATTTATCAGACTTAAAATCCATTTATTTAGAAGGTATGCAATGTTGTTTTCTTAAAGCAGTAAGATATCTCTGTATCTTAAATATTCTTCCAGAAATTCAATTACTCAATTAAATACAAGCCGATGGTAAGTCAGAGCTACTTTCCAGTGGATTCTTAATATTTCTCACTGCATGCTTATGATTCCCATGTTAACCACAGCTCTTGAGTTAGCTTTGAGTTTCAACTTATTCAAAAGCAAGGCTATTTAGGTTTGATCTCAGTATTTACTGACATATCTGATCTATTACAAATACAGCAGTAGTAGCTACGATGTCTGACACATTACAGAACAGTATGTGCCAAAAGGCACACCAATCTCATTGCTTGAGGCAATTATTTCTCAAATAGTAGTAGTAGTAGTAGTAGTAGTAGCTCTCTACAACCTGAAAGGAGGTTGTAGTGATGTGGGTGTTGGTCTCTTCTCCCAAGTAACAAGCGATAGAACGAGAGGAAATGGCCTCAAGTTGTGCTAGGGGAGGTTTAGATTGGATATTAGGAAAAATTTCTTCACCAAAAGGGTTGTCAAGCATTGGAACAGGCTGCCCAGGAAAGTGGCTGAGTCACCATCCCTGGAGGTACTCAAAAGACATGTAGATGTGGTTCTTAGGGACATGGTTTAGTGGTGGACTTGGCAGTGTTACGTTAATAGTTGGACTTGATGATCTTAAAGGTCTTTTCCAATCAAAAGAATTCTCTTCTATGATTCTACAAAAGTATTTCATCAAATACCAGGTGGAATGTAAAGCTGTCATACTCAGTCCAAATGGGTTGTGAAATAAAATGTCTGCAGGGCAGACAATAAACAGCAATGAATAATTTACTAGAGCATGCAAATGATTAACCAGGCACCTCATATTCACTTTAATAACAGTATTACAATACTAGAAAGATTTTGTACATTATGCCAGTACCTTTAAAAAATAATATATATTATTTGAGCCTTTTTCACTGTACAAAAAATGAGGAGGATGTATGCAAATTATTTGCCACCAAATGTACTGTTGATTAGCGTGAATTCAGCATCTGGGGAAACTAGTTAAAACAGACAGCCTTAATGAAATTGTATTATTAGATGAAAAATGTTGTAACATATGGTACAACAAAACAGTTAGATTCAGCAAAGCTTATTATTTATATCCATCAGTGTGGATTTAAGAATTTCTGAATTCTTGTAGCTGCTTAAGTTTTACATTTGCAGCTTTGCAAATTCACTTACAGAGAGCAAGTACTACACAACCTGAACAAATGTTTCAGTCCCTGGGAGAAGGGAAAGTATCTTCTGAACTGATTCATGTAACATATATATCCAGCCACTTAAAAAGAAAGGCCAAGAATTAAAATTGTTGGTTTTAATAGTTCTTAACTGTTCTTATTTTTAAAAAAATCATAGGTTTTGAAGACTCGCAAAGAATTTTGTCACTATATCTTAATGTTTCTCTTAAATATTTATTTGTCAAACAAGAGCTGATGCTGAGTTTTAACTTTCCAAAACACTTCAGTTGGCTTTCAATATCCTTCTCATCAGGTGTGCAGCTCATATGTTAGCCTCTGCTGTTTTATTAGTCATGAATTAGCTTTGCCTATTGGAGGGTATTTTTTTGGTCTTCAGAAAAACAACCTACGTGCTTTTCAGAATTGACATAAATAATGCAGAATGATAATATGCATTTAAAAAACCAGAACAAAATATTAGGCTCTGGTCCCTACTTATAAATGAAAACTCTTTTGAATAGGCAAAAGGAAAATGAAAATAACTTTACAGTTGTGTTATATATCTCATTGACTCTGACGGTTAACATTACAGATCTGCTTGTATGATTTCTGAAATTTTTAAACATCATAATAATCTCCCAACACTTCTGTAACATATAAAATACTATCATCTCTAATTATAAAACTGGTACTAAGGCACAATGAGACTTAGCAAAAATAAATGGTTGGATTGTAGAACAAACTCCCAAATTCCCGGCGAGTGCCCTCTCCAGTGGAATAGTATTCCCTTTCCAGCAGTTCAGAAATTACTAGGAAAATCATTAGTCTAGAAACATAAATGGAAAGTGGAGCGGTGGCTCTTTATAGGAACAAGGGGCCTAAGTAGCTCATATCACATCATCATAAAAACTCTTTACAGAATGAATGGACTCCCTAGATATGAAAGGGGAAATAGTTACTAGAAGGAAAGGCTGATCCATGGAAAAGTGCAGATTGTGTGCTGAAATGGGCCAGTAGGAACATACGAATTGTCTCCAAAAGTTTCCCGAGGACTGGCTGGCTGATAAGCCACAGGACCAAAGAGCTGGCTGCTCTCAGGAAGAGCCCCTGACTGATCAGGTGAAGGGCTCGTTATTCTGCTGGATCCACGCAAGAGGATGAATAGAGGAACAGGTTCAATGCTTCAAAGATGCTGCAACTCATATTGTATTTGGGACTTGATGAGATGCATCCACGGGTCCTGAGGGAACTGGTGGATAAAGTTGCTAAGCCGCTATCCATCATTTTTGAGAAGTCATGGCAGTCTGGTGAAGTTCCCACTGACTGGAAAAGGGGGAACATAACCCCCATCTTCAAGAAGGGGAAAAAGAAAGACCCGGGGAACTACAGGCCAGTCAGTCTCACCTCTGTGCCTGGCAAGATCATGGAGCAGATCCTCCTGGAAACTATACTGAGGCACACGGAAATCAAGGAGGTGATTGGTGACAGCCAACATGGCTTCACTAGGGGCAAATCATGCCTGACAAATTTGGTGGCCTTCTAGGACAGGGTTACAGCGCTAGTGGATAGGGGAAGAGCAACTAATGTCATCTACCTGGACCTGTGCAAAGCATTTGACACTGTCCCGCACGACATCCTGGTCTCTAAATTGGAGAGACATGGGCTTGACGGATGGACCACTCCGTGGATAAGGAATTGGCTGGATTGGCCAGTCAACGGCTCGATGTCCGAGTGGAGACCAGTGACAAGTGGCGTTCCTCAGGGGTCAGTATTGGGACTGGTCCTGTTTAACATCTTTGTCGGCGACACGGACAGTGGGATCGAGTGTGCCGTCAGCAACTTTGCTGACAACACTAAGCTGTGCAGTGTGGTCGACACGCTGGATGGAAGGGATGCCATCCAGAGGGACCTTGACAGGCTTGAGATCTGGGCCTGTGTGAACTGCATGAAGTTCAACAAGGCCAAGTGCAAGGTCCTGAATGTGGGTCGGGGCAATCCCAAGCACAAATACAGGCTGGGTGGAGAATGGATTGAGAGAAGCCCTGAGGAGAAGGACTTGGGGGTGATGGTTGACAAGAAGCTCAACATGAGCCAGCAGTATGCGCTTGCAGCCCAGAAGGCCAACCGTGTCCTGGGCTGCATCAAAAGAAGCGTGGCCAGCAGGTCGAGGGAGGTGATTCTGCCCCTTTACTCTGCTCTCCTGAGACCTCACCTGGAGTACTGCATCCAGCTCTGGGGCCCTCAACATAAGAAGGACATGGCACTGTTGGAACGAGTCCAGAGGAGGGCCACAAAGATGATCAGGGGGCTGGAGCACCTCTCCTATGAAGACAGGCTGAGAGAGTTGGGGCTGTTCAGCCTGGAGAAGAGAAGGCTCCAGGGAGACCCTATAGCAGCCTTCCAGTACCTGAAGGGGGCCTACAGGAAAGTGGGAGAGGGACTTTTTACAACGGCAAGTAGTGACAGGACAAGGGGGAATGGTTTTAAACTGAAAGAGCGTAGATTTAAATTAGATATTAGGAAGAAATTCTTGACTGTGAGGGCGGTGAGACACTGGAACAGGTTGCCTAGAGAAGTTGTAGATGCCCCCTCCCTGGCAGTGTTCAAGGCCAGGTTGGATGGGGCTTTGAGCAACCTGGTCTAGTGGAAAGGTGTCCCTGCCTGTGGCAGGGGGGTTGGAACTAGGTGATCTTTAAGATCCCTTCAGGTGTCCCTGCCTGTGGCAGGGGGGTTGGAAGTAGATGATCTTTAAGGTCCCTTCCAACCCAAACCATTCTATGATTTTATGATTTAGGGGGTGCAGCAGGCATTGGTCTGAGTGCACAAGGGATTCAGAACTGCATTTATATATTTGTATTGGGTCTGGCTGGGATGGAGCTAACTTTCTTCAGAGCAGCCTGTACAGCGCTGTGTTTTAGATACGTGACCAAAACAGTGTTGATAACACATCAATGTGTCAGCTATTGCTCAGCAGAGCTCACATAGCATTAAATCCTTCTGTTTTTCACTGTGCTGCCCCAGCAGGTATGCTAGGGGTGGGCAAGAGGTTCAGTCCTTCTGATTCTCTTCCCCATCCCACTGGAGCGAGTGACTGGGTGGGGACTAAGCTGCCAGACAGCATCAACCCACCACAACATTATAACCCACACAAAATCAAAAGCCTGTAAGAGAAGTTTCCGCATACTTAGAAGTAACTGGTATGTCGATGTGTATGAAACTAAACAAGGTAATGAATATACAATCCAATGAATACAAAAGGTTTTGTCATTTTAGGAATAAAATATAAACAATATCGAGTAGTTAAATACCTCTCTAGAAATAACTCATATTTATCATAGAAAGAAGAAAAATTCCCTTAAAATCCTCATACTCAATAGGTAGAGTGAAATCTTGCAGGAGGGAAATAAGCACTTTTATGATGCTGGAAATGAAATAGTTTCCAAGCCACTTACATTAAAAAAAAAAAAAGCAAAAAAAAAGCTGTTTCATTAAGTAAAGTCATCATTACAAAATGCCCAAGAACAATTCAGAAACTTTTTACAACTATTGCCTCTGGAGTTTGACTTTGAACCTAGCCCTGGTTTCAGACAGAATCACAGAATGTTAGGGATTGGAAGGGACCTCGAAAGATCATCTAGTCCAATCCCCCTGCCGGAGCAGGATTACCTAGACCATATCACACAGGAACGCGTCCAGGCGGGTTTTGAATGTCTCCAGAGAAGGAGACTCCACAACCTCTCTGGGCAGCCTGTTCCAGTGTTCAGTTACCCTCACTGTAAAGTTTTTCCTCATATTTATGTGGAACCTCCTGTGTTCCAGCTTGCACCCGTTGCCCCTTGTCCTGTCAAGGGATGTCACTGAGAAGAGCCTGGCTCCATCCTCATGACACTTGCCCTTTACGTATTTATAATGCACAACAATGGTTCTACTGTCCCAGGCCACTCTCTGCAGACCATGTCTCTCATAAAGCCTGCAAGCTTTTTCTCTTGTGGATGCAATCTCACAACAAAAATCCGTTTTAATTCAGTATTATTTCAAACTGCAATTCTTCTTTTTTCCCTTGCATTCTAATAATCTTAAATTTGCTCCATATCTTACAGCCTCTGACTCAACAATCTGCACATTTACTTCTATTCAAATTCTTATCAAGTTATCAGTGAGATATCTACCTTTTACTCTTTTTCAAAACTCTTTTCTGGTTCAGACTTAGGATAAACGAGTTCTCTGACCATCGTATTTGAGCCCTGAACTAATATTCTTTCTAAATAACCTTTTCACAGGCCACTAACTGTCTTTCAGAAAACAGCGTAAACTGTGCTTTAAATGGCAGAACAGAGATCAAAATGTCATTGTAGTTCTTCATATGGAAACACTGTCTGGTGATTTTTAATGCTCTTTCATGCATTTCGCGCGGTTTCTAGAATTCATCACTTGGATCCTTCTGCTTTGCCTTTGCTTTCTTTACCCCACGACATGCTTGCGTACTAGTCATGCTCCTTATATTCATGTGAAATGCCTCATTTTGTATTCCATAACTACTACCACTAAAGCAAATTACATTCCTGCAATACATTTTAAAATTTACTGCTGTTTAATTCCTGTAGTAGTACATAAGGTAGGAATTCAAATGAATATATTTGCTTATGACAAACAGCAATATTGGTTTCATATAAATTAAAATTATTTAAACCACCAATTTTAATCAGGATTTAAATCAAGAAGTAGGAATGCAATTTACATAGTGAGTTTCATTCTTGTTATACATTTTTACTTTGTAGCTATTTTCTCAAAGAAAGATGCTCTACCTATTCTTACCTATTGATTTGCAACTAGATAATATTCCAGTTAATCAATATGTTTCTTTCTGCTAGCCACATGGAAATGCTACATGTATGCAATATAAGCAACGAAAAAAGCAAATCAGATTCATGTCCATTTATGAAGATTTTCTATATTTTATAGTAGTAAGTACAACATTTGTTATTGACTGATTAGTTGACTGATTAGTATTTGCTTTGGTTTGTTTAAACTCCATTTTGTCTTTTTAAAAAAAACAATTAAATTTAAATGCACAAAGCAAGAATTTACTTAATTTTTATGCTATCATGAATGTATCAGTACAAAAAATAAATTCATCAAGATATTATTCCAGGATAAAGGAAACAATTTGTTAAACAATCAAATCATTAATTGTACTCTAATGAGTATTTCAGGCCACCCTGCCCCCCTGCCCTTCAACAAAGAAGCATTCCTGCTTTTTCCAATCGCAAATTACTGTATAAAGTAGGTATTGAACAAATAAGTTATTAAAGAGGAAGCTCTTTTTTTTTTTTGTAATACAGAAACACAGTTTACCACTAGAACAAATCTTGGTCCTACATGACTGGCCAGCAACTTCCAAATATTCTGCACAGATTTACTTTAACTTAATACAAGTTACAGGATTTTAATAGGTTAATAGAATAACTTCAGTCTGTAATGAAGCCTGTAAAGAACTTCAATTTTTAAAAAAATTAGTATATTTAACCTCCCAATTAAGTCCAAAAACAAATAAACGCAAAGCCCTTTGCTTTACATATCTCCCGTTTATATTTTTAGCTTCAAAAGAACAGGGCTTACTTTCAGTTAAGGCCTGAAGAGAACTTTGGGCTTCTGCAAACATTTGTGAAGACTGAAGTGCTAACTTGTTTTTTTCTTTTTCTCCTTCTCTGCTTTTCTTCTTTCCAGTTTCTCTCTGCTCTAGTTTTTCTATTAAGCAAAATAAAGATTAAATATTTTTCTTTTTCATACACAAACTTTCAGTCATAAAGTCTCAGACTGTGTAAATGCTTTAATGACATTTTAGATAAGTTTAAAAAAAAAATCAACCACAAACTATTCCAAGTCAGAAGAGCTGAGATACAATAAAGAACTCATGTAATTCAGTTTAAAAAAATTAAAAAAAAAAAAAATTCTTAAGATGCTAATGCAGATTTACAGAGAAGAGGCCAGGAAGGCTTCAGTCCCACCTTCCAGTTAGTGCACAACTCTCATGTCCCTACTGTAGTGTCTGGAATTCCTGAATTCCTGGCACTGTGTCAAATATTTTCTTCATGTCCTTGCTCCCGTGCATCAGTAATTTAAAAAAAAAAATCTAACATAGATGAGGCATAGGTTCCCAATGGACACGGATGAAGAAAGTCTCCCACAGTCAGAAGCTTCTTTCAAGCCTTATAACTTAGACTATAGGAAAATACATTTCTAATTTTAAAAATCCCAAACATTAATAGAGCATCTGAACAAAGCTTGTAGCCTCAGAGTTGGAGATTACAGAGCTATATCGTAACAGTGCTTCCCCGATTCTTAGCTGTTTCAGTTACTAATAGAATTTCTAAGTCTTAGGCAGGATTAAATTTACAAAGTTTTCTGGGAATAAATTAGAGCACCCTGTTGAATGAATGACAGTGCTGTTCCCAGTGGCTGCATCCCTGTGCATGTCTGTTCCAAACTCTGAAATATCTGCTACGCTGGTGGATGGGTCATAAAATGATAGCAAGGATTCCTAAGAAGACAGAATACCCTCAGCCAGGTATCTTCTAATATTTTTATAACACTTTCGACATTAGGACTTAGCATTTGGGATTCAAAGTGGGGAAGGAAGGGATTTTTCTGAAAATCTAGGAAGAAACAGAAATTTTAGTATATGATTTGTACCTTCCAAAGACATTATAAGTGTTGTAAAATTGCATCCATGCCTCCAAGTTAAAAACAGCAACTAAGAAAACGGCCTCAGATATAAACATTGAAGAATAATATACTGGAACAAACAAGTTTCTAAACATAATTTTTTTCATTTGAATGTAAATAGGATTAGCAGCTCTTGAAGAAAATTAATACCTGTACCTAGTAGCATAAACAGAAAAGCTGCTATAAATTAAAATGCAGGTAGTCATTAGAACATACTTGTCAGAACCCTCTGTAGGTAATCATGCTTTGTAACATCCATTATGAAATGTATAATTTACTGATGATCAAAGTAGTGTAACCTCTCTGTTATCCCTCTGCAAGGAACCAGTCTTTAAAGAAATGGCTGTGACACAGAGCTGAAGAAATCTCTGCCATAAAATTAGGCCATTTTCATAAAATAAGAGACTAGTACTGCTTCTGTAGGTTAAACAAAACTTTTTTGAATTTACACCATTGCAACATGTTCAGTGAAAAAACAAACTCACTGAACTGCATGTAGCATAATAAAGACATACAAATTCAAAGCCAGAGGCTATGCTAACTTTATTTATGCTTGACCTACAAAGATAACACTACCTAAAATTACAGACCTTTGCCAATTTTATCAGCTTTCTCTGCATTCTCGGGTTTATCTGACTGCTTACTCACAGATGAAACTTCATTTTTTAACTCTGAGACTTTGGTCTCTTTAGGTTTTGTATCTGACTGAGGAGTATCAAGTTCTGGAGTTTTCTTATTTGGCAACTTGAATTCTGGCACAATCTCTTTCAAAAAGCCCCAGACTTTGTCCAAGTATCCAGGCCTTTAAAAAAAACACATGTATATGTCAATGATAATGATACTTGCAATAAGAAAATAAAGTGTGATTTTCATTTAGACAACACTATACTACAACTGACAGCCCAAGTCTTACAAAAATTACTGGGTTATTTTAGTAAATAAAACACACTTGCTTGACTTTGTGTATCAGCCAGTTTGTTACGAGACAGACTATGGACAGACCCATAAAGAAAGAGATGGTGGTTAGAGAAGCATGTAAATGAAGCATCCTTTCTAAAGCTTTTTAGCAGATAAAAGTTGGGGCAGAGAAATTTGCAGACCACTTTGCAACTACACCATATAGTAACTTGATTCTGGCTCTGTACATTAAAAACCTTCTCAAAGGTACTTCCAAACTAGTTTTTCCTAACTGTTTCAGCACAGGTAGTTCCATGCTTCTTCCACTGATTCCACCAGCTACAACAGCTTTTTGACATGACAGTTGCAGCCATACTGGTTCTCCACAGAAACTCAGTGATTCCAAAAATAACCTAAAACCAAATGAATTGTTTAGGGCCATGAATAAGCTTCATGCAAACTAACTGCATGCAACCTCTTTTTTCAAAAAAAAAAAAAATTGATTGTACAATGAGCTAAAGCCATCTACTATTGCAAGGATACTGTGGCATTCACATTTTTTTATTCCAGAATATAATATATTTGCAGTGCCAGAGTCGTGAATACTGTTTTTTGCTCTTGCAGTTGTAAAAATAACTACATAAAGAAACAAAATTTAGATTACTTTTAGATTTCTAAGTCCATGGGCTACATACACACTACTGTAAGACAGAAATATATTAAAAACCTAAATTGCAGGCATAGATTGGGACATAAAAATTGCTGAAACAAGGGCTAGAATAGTCTTTGACTGAACTTATTGAATACTGAAATATTCTTATAAATAAACAATTGTACCTAAATGAATTTTATATAAACCAAATCTATTTGTTTTCTATGTATTCATTAGAATGTATACTTCAGAAGGCAAAAAGTTGTAATTTTTAAAAAATATCTAAGTATTTAGTGCCTGTATCCTGGTCATTCATTCAGTAAAAAGAATGTCAAGCTGGAAAATTAGAAGGTCTGTTCTTTAAAACCACAAAACAGACTTAAACACACAGGAAACAAGAAAAATGTTATTATAGGTCAGAAATACTATTTTTGGTTGGAAATAGAAGTATATCAACTGTTCCAATTTAAAAGCTGAAAACACCATACTAGCTGAAGTTGATTACTTCCAAATTCATGATGTATACTTTCTACAGTACATTCAGATATAAAGTTATTATTATTACTGGCAGACATTTTGCATATGTACACTAGATGAAACATAGATTTCTCTAACCCTGTTTTCACCACAGTGCTTAATATGAGTTAAAAATAATTTTATAAAGAATAGGCATCAGCTTAACGTGATAAATAGCTTTACAAGCAACTGTATGACCTACAAAGAAAAACACAATAAAATTGCATTCCTTGAAGGCACATTTCCCAAGTGCCAGAATTAAAAACTGTACGCTTCCCAAAATTGATTCTGAAGGACTTTTAGGGCTTAGCTTTATTTTTCATGATGACTTATAGAATTATATTAAATAACTAATATGTAAATTGTTTAATAGAAGAACTTACTGGAGAGGAATAACTTCTGGTATCCATCCAGTCAGTGTATGTAGAACTGTAAATTCCTCCAGCTCTCTTTTTCCAGTATCATGTATACTATAAGATAAAAGCAGACATTATACAAAATTATCATATAACTAACTCACAGTAAACTCTGCAGTCTACATTGCTTTCTGTAAGAGCAAGACCATACACAAACAGAATAGCTTGCTGAAAAACAAGTCAATACTTGCAATTTTAGGAGCTTTCCAAACCACTGCTGATTACTAGCCTACAAAGTCAAATTTACTTTTACACCTTTGCATCAGGCCCATTATTTTAGTGTTCCCTCCTGTACAACGGCATAGTTTCAAAACTGTTAGCAAGCATACTATGTATTGCACACAGTAAAGCCTCTTTTTTCAGGGTTGGAGATGTGGGTTTGAAATCCCTTATGCTAGAAGGGGGATATGAATCTAGGACTTCCATTTCCTGAGTAGCTGCTTTAACTCCCAGGTTATTATGCACGAGTTGGCTGTACTTCCAGTGTACCACACCTCACTCTTTCAAACTGATACAGTCTCTTAGTCTCTAGAGAGATTTCCATCTTTAGATCCTGAGAGGACCAAGGCTAAAGATGCACGTGGCCATGACTAACCCTTGTGCTCTGGAGAAATGCAGTATTTCAAACATGTTCCTGCAAACAGAGTTTCCTAATGGGCAGCTCTAGGCAACTCCCTCGCCTGTGTAAAAGTACTTTAGATCACTCTTCTGACAAACATCACTTGATATGACCAGAACAGGGAAGCTTGACTACTCAGATCAGTGTTTTGAATTCTTTTCTGAAGTTTAGTCATTTAAACAGTTGGTGTTCATTGCTCATCTCATAGGAACCTGTGGCCATAAATGTCAATCATTGGCACCATGGGCCACCTTCTGCTTTCCAGGTCAGATTTAGGGAAGTGGATCACCGTACAGACCAAACAGCAGAACTATAGCAAAAGCATCAAAAGTAGCTTACAATATTTTATTTTCAATACAGGTTAAGTCCATACTGGTTAAGGCTGACAAGTAAAATTTCATTAAAACTTTTTGAATATTTCCATTCGGCAGAAAACCACGTGAAGGTTTTTAGGGATAATGACAAAGAGAGAAAGAAAACAGGGAGAGTACCCCAGTCTCTGCAAAGTTTTCTGCACATAAATTTACAAACACATCTAAAAAGGAAACACTGCACCTTCTGTAGCTACAGGGGATTTTGCTTTACTGATTCACGGCATCAGCTTTCAGATATATGTATATTTGTCATTACAAAAATTTTAGCAAAATATATTTCCCACGTATACTAAAACAACTTTTTGCAAATTCCATGTGACTTCACAAAACAAATGGAAAGTGAGAGGACTAAACATACCTCGTATTTGCCAGCTTAATGATAGCTTTACACAGCAACATTGGCCAAAGTTCAATTTGACAGGTTGTAGCTGGTAGTAACAAATTATCCGCTTCATTGAAGGGCATAGTGTCATCCACAGTGATCTTTCTCCAGCATCCCTATGATAGAGGGAAGGGGAGGAAAGAAGAAAGAAAACACTGAGTTTGTGGGCTGGAAACAGAACAGGTATGTAAGAGAACTTTCAACGCTTTCCCAAGAATCCATTTCTACTGTAATTTGATTTACATTACAGATGGCTTTAAAAGAAGTTCTCATATAACATCTAAGAAGCATGGAAACAGTATTCATAGCATTTTATTACTGCTCTGACTTATTTATTTCATAGATTAATCTAATTACAGCTATTTCCAAATATATTTCCTCTCACATGTGTAGTCCATCATGTGCATGCATTCATTGCTGTTTCTTCAGCTGCCACGACAGATGCCTGAGAAACAGTAATGATTAAAAAAAGGCTTAACAAAGATATCAGTTTTGCAAATGCCTCTTTAAGGTCTTCGTCTGGAAAACACTTGTGATATAAGCAGTCCCCCTTTCTTCCAAGAGCTACCTGGGGATATTGGCTGCAGTGGTTAGTGTCCTGTAAAGCAGTAAGATTGTATCTTATAAAACACTATAGGAAACAACACAAAATGACTGAATGTAACAAATACCCATATTTCAGGATAAGAAACAAACAGGTAAGACAAGATACTGATGTCTTCACTACCAGATATTGCATTAGTAAATTGAGCTAATATCCCACAAAATCTTGTCTACCATTCTCCAAAAAAGTCTCTGTCCTAGTGATCAAGACATAATAGAGAGGCTAAGGAATTAGAGGGGCAATAGCAAGTACTTCTGTTAACTCACCCACAAAACGATGAAGAATGACCAAATCACCAAAATATTCACCATACGTTATCAGAGAAGGCAAAATTATTGCTCTCTGCTTGTAACTAAACTGTGGTTTCAGGCTGAAAGGCCTGTCAATTAACTCTATATGAGTTCTATCGGTTTCGGAAGAAAACAAATGTAGGCCATATGGCAAAGATACCCAAAAAGCATAAAAAAGGTTAATATTTTTTTAGGATAAAAACTATTACTTGACAGCCAAAACTAAATTTTTAAGATTTTCCAGGTTAGACAAGGACCTAGTAATTGAAATGATCTCATATTCATCTCCTCTTTCAGTAATTGCTGAAGTTTAATAGAGAGCAGTACAAGTTGAAAAGCAAAGGGAAAGACTGAAGAGATATTTGGTTTTCTATAGCTCAGGACATTTTTTAATTCAGAGTAGTAATTCTGTGCATGTCATTCTTGAAAGGCAATAGTATTTTTTGCATATGTAGCACCATTAAAAAATTATTCTCCTTGCCAATTGCTCGCCTTTTATACTTAATAAATAATAGAATCCATATCGCAATTGTTTTGCACCAGTGATAACCTTTTTATAGCATTTCACTATTAACTCTAGAAACAATTATGCTGGTTTAAGGAGATAAGACACCAAGAGAAAGAAAAAAAATACATGAGGCAGAAGGTTTATGGACAGAAAAAAAGAAATAAATAGGTGAGAAAAAGTGGAAATAAAGAAACAAACTCAATGAATCTCAGGAATGCAAAGTGAAAGTAGGATGTGGGGTAGAACTGAAAGAATATTCCGTCAATTGTGTGAAAAATTATTATCCATGGGTTTGACCTGGAGGGCAACAATCCCCTCAGGACCCAATACAGCATTTTACTGAAACCAGTTCATTATTCTTGCACTGTGCTTTCTCTCCCTTTTCATTTAATTTTCCACTTTGTCCTGTGAAATGTGTTTCTTCTGTCTCTCTCCTGATATTTGTCTTTTCTCATTTGCACATTTTCTTTAATCTTCCACCACTTGACCCTCTTTTTTCTCCCCGTTTTTCTTTCTGTGAAATACAGCTGTACAACCAGAGAAAAAGAAATTAAATAAACCCAAAGGCCCAAAACAAAATAAAAAAAAACAGAAGTGACAAAGAAACTAAAACACCCTGATAACTCTTATAGATACTTTAAAATGCAGTCTTTTATCACGAGAATACACAACCTCTGCAGCATTAAATTCACGCACAGAATAATGTCCTCTGCTGAGGAACCTTGGCAACATAATTTCTGCCTTCTCAAACTCATGCAACTCTTATTCCCTATACAAATATAAGTTATTCTGTAAGTAGAGGCAGTAGTAAGGGATGAGGAAAGCACAGACATGTAAATCAGCTAAGTGCTTCCCCTTACAGGAAAGTTAAGAGATTCTTCCAGTTTTAACTGCTTTCCTATTTCTTCCTCAGTGCTGGCTAGCTGACATGTATCAATAGCAAACTGCATGAAACTTCCTTTTAAAATATCATATTTGATTTATACTATATTAGAACTGTAAGTTTTTCTTCATACAAATACATGGTGTAGGATTATTTAGAAATAGAATTAATATGCTCAGGGTTTTATTCCTTCTCAAGAGACACGTATCAAACTGCAACGTGCCTAAGTGCAGCTATTCAAAAATTCTCCCTGGCTTTGTTTGCATTTATGTTCATTCTGAAAGATGGTCAGATTTATAAACAATTTAACAGGGTGATGGAGAAGTAAAAGAAATCCCTCCTTACTTTTATACACAGGAACTTTTTATACTATAACCACTAGAGCAATGGTTTCCAGCGACAGGAAATCGAATATGAGCAATTTTCCAAGGGTCATGGAAGTGTTTGAGTAATTATCTTGTATTTGTAACTGTAGAGATTTTCTGAAAGAACTCTGCGCTGAAGGTGTTCCTAAGTGACGTGCTGCATGCAACTGCGAGGCTCTCTCCGCACCTCCAACACGAAACTCTGCCAGCTTAATCCATCGGAGGCACGTGACCTGCTGCTGTCCCTGTCCAGGAGCACTCATTTGCTGCAGATGTAATGCAAGTTCCTTCACTTTGAAGTTCCAAATACATTGTGAGATGGGGAGTTTGTGCCCTCTCCTTTTGTAGAGCAATACTAATTATCTCAAATAATGGTAAACTGAAGAGTTGCCATGAGGACCATTAGGAAAATAAAATCTCTTCACTCTTTACCAAATTACATATATATTCTCTTCCTCTCCTGTGCTATATTTTTCTGTCTGCTATAGTTATGCAATTAAGGGGTGTTGTCCTTGAATATTCTGACCTGCACTCTTATATTCCACCTTCCAAATCCTTCCATTAATCACATCAGTGCTTTTCACAAACACAACACTCACAAAACCTTTCTCCCCAAATTTAAGAGTTTCATTCTTATACTTACTGTTGCTCTTTCTTTTGACTGCCTCCTATTGGCTAAGAACATCTTCTCAAGAGACCTCTACTTTTTATTTTTTTACCATGGGTTAAAAACAAAAAAAAACCCTCCAGATTGTTCCTTCTTGATTATGCCCTTCTCCTCTTGCATTTCCTTCAGTCTTTGGTGGGTCCTTTTTACTGTATGAGGGGGTTTTTTTGATGCATATATATTAATAACGTATTCTCCCAGAAAGCCAAATGAGCAATTTTTTTTAATTCCTTCATCACATTTTAAGGATATGAAGTAATGCTGAATATACCATTTCCCTCAAAAAATCTTTTAATATTTAATTGCTTTTTCTTCTAATTAATTATGTCATGTTTTGGATTGAATTTATCTAAAGTCAAATTCCAGCTTTTGGACCTTTTTGTATTTCACTACAAAGTTCTCCACTAGAATTATCTTCTTTTCCATTTATAACTAACTATATGCAATGCTTTTGTAACCTCTATCAAGCTGGAAGAGACACAAGTTAAACACATGACAGTCTAAAATCTAAATGATGCTGAAACTTTGGAAAAGAATCCAAGTGTCACCCTTTGGTTTTTGGTCCCATGACTTATATTTTTTCAGAGCAGTCAAAGCTATAGTCATGGAACTGTCCTTGTAGAAACTGGGAGTTTTAGTCCTTAACAGCTGAGAAGGGAAGAATATTCGGTTCTTCCTCTCCTTGATAAGTGCTCTAACCATCATATTTAATGCAAAAACAGAGGTGGCAGTCATCTGATAAAAGATATGAGCTCTCTATAACTTTTCATGCACTCTCACAGAATAATATAGTGCTTGGTATCTGCATAGACAGACATACCTAACACAAAGCCCTAAGTTAGCTGCCTAACCTCCAGGAAAACTCTCAGAAACTCTGAATATTTGTTTGACTAGTTCTGATAGCTCCTCACTCAGTACGTAAGACAACTTAATCATCCTTGGAAAAAACCCCCACCTATCCCCATTGACAATAACAGACCACTTCACCACCAAAATTCATCCACTTAAATTCTGCTGCTGGAGACGCCTAAAGCAGGCACCATCTCAAGCAGGTACTCTGAATGTGTCCATAGCTTACCTGGATCTACTGATATGAAAATCTTTAATTTCAGCAGCTGAAGCCTCTAACCCTGCTTTGTTAGAGATGGTTATGTTTGTTCAACTCACATTGTGCCAAGGAACAGATATGTCTCTTTCAGCCTTCCAATGCATAGAAGAAATATTTATTGAATAATTGCTTGTTGGTGTTTTTTTTCTTAACCTTGCTGTTTATGTTTTTATTATCAGTAACTTGCAATAGCAGGTTTTTAAATATTGTATAGCAATACTATTAGCAACTTAGAATTTCATTGGCTACCTTTGGCCTTCTTAATCAGCTGTCTGCATTGTCTTAGCTGTTCTCGTTGTATTCATGAGGGCACTGATTTTCACTTTTTTTTAAAAAAGCTTTCTACACATTCTTTTAAGGTTTTGTTTCCTTTTTTAAGTAAAACTTTTTATGTTTCCATAAATATCTAGTAGTCCAATGGGACGCCTTTGAGTTTCATTAGCACTTCCAACTTTATGTTTCCAACTGACTGTCAAAAATATTTTCAAGTTTGGGCCACTGGAAGTTTAATAGGGTCAATCATACGTCTTAGTGTTTTGTGACATATTCTATTTGCAAAAGACAAGTGTAACCAGAATAAGCCTCACAACATAGACAACTTCTAACTTTTAGGTCAGTGATTATTTCTTTGTTTATTAGTATGAGGTTCAATATTAAATTAAGGTGTTCCCTGGTGACTGTAAATATGCATTAAAAAAGTTATTGTCTGTTATCTTTAGAAAGTCCATGGGATGTTTTGGTTTTACCAGTACATCTTCAGTAAATGGTCCTCACACTGGAAGTCATTAATCACCTTTAAATACAATTGGATACAAATAGCTCTGTAAAGTAGGCCAAGTTACTTAAACAATAAAAACCATTCTTAATCCTAATCCACCAGAGGTGTGGGCCACTTGTCTGACTCTACTAAATATTTGATCAAACTCACATATTCTATAATTCACTACACAGGAACAGAAATATTTTAAATATTATTTCAAAACAATTAATGCACACACACAAAAAAATCAGCAGATGAAATTAAGACTGAAACAAAAATGGGGTAAAAGTTACTGAGTGAGAATTTAAATCATACAGTGCAAACCTAACAATCAGCCTTCATATTCTTCTCTCTAGCAAAAATGAAATGAAACATACCTTCTTATTTAGTAAAAACCAACCATGAGAATTCAAGTAGTAAAAGGAATTTCCATTCAGGTAACACACACATATGATGCTTAGTATCGTCATACCTTTTTGAGACACAGAGTAAAAAAACCCAAAAATATCAACAAGAAGTACTTTCATAAAACAAAAAGGTATAAGAAAGAAACAAAAGAAAGGAAATTTCTGTATGTGTGCCAAATAAAAAAGAGTTTACATTGGACTATAAGAGGACACGTGATTTAGAAATCAAACCCTGTAAAAATAGGATGTAAAGTATCACATGCAGCTCAGAAAAACTACAAATTGTAAAAATTAATCACTTCTTAAATCAACATTATTTTAACCACTCACTATATGATACAGAATGAACAAATAATTTTCTGTCAAATGTATTGAAGCTATGCTTTGGGTTAAGGAATGACATTGAAAATTGCTGTTTGACACAAACAAAACATCACAAGTATCAGAAAAGTTACTTCAATAGATAGTTTGAACATATGCAACATTAGCAACTTCATTATTGGATCCTCTTTCTACAATGTAATAAACTCAAACATAGTATCTTGTTGCAGTGCCCAGAGAAAAAAAATCTCCTAACAATCAGCAAAATTCTACATAATCTATGAAAAAAGAATATTGCCTTTTCAAGCAATAACTCTGTTTTATCAAGTTCTAAGTTGTACAAAAATCACATTAACTGTAAAAGGCATTTTTATTAACATGCATCAACAATTTGTCAACACTTCTACTCCTACAAATCCGTATCTTTTCAATAATAATACATACTTACCCTAACCATTAAAATTTGCCATGATAGCTGCATAATATTTATATATTGTTGTGAGGGAAGTACTCACCATCCAATAAAGTTTCACTACATATTTTCCATAGCTATTGTACAGCGGCATGTGTCCCCTGGTAGCTTTACATAAGGCATAAATATGTTCCCACGGTTTCCAAAAAAGTGTGGATGTTCCATTAGTTAAGGCCTTTTCATTATATATCTTCCAGACGGCATAAATTTCACTTATAATCCATCTCATCAGCTGAAAACAGAGAAAAAAAATATTTTTGTGCCTTCCATCTTTTAGAAAAATTATAATGATCAAAGAATAAAAAAGATCTTGTTTTAAATGAAGAACTGCCATAAAAGTATATCTATGGATTAATGCAAAAATTAATTTCACTCGTACAACTTTTCTTAAAATCATCATAATATCTATCTACAATAGCACAAAACTTCATGAAACTAAGTAAGAGCACAATATAAATTACGTTGTTCATCATTTACCAAAGAAAAAATGAGAATACATGATTTCAAAATAAATTATGGTACAGGATTTGTGAACTGTCTCTTGTTTCATTCTGACTACTAGATATAGCTGCTAAAAATCACTATTGGCTTTAATACTTGTTATTTGTACTCAGTAAAAACCAATCCTAAATCATTAGAAGTATTTAATAATTTTAAAAATTTAAAATAGCTTTAACTAGAAGCTTTAGTGCATGTGTTTTTCTAACATGCAGATTTCTGATGTGTGCTATAGTTTAGAAATTATGAAGTAATATTATATTCAGTAGGGCACTCAGATGCCTTGGTTCTACCTGCTTTATATTTTCCCCTGATCTGTAGAAATTCAGTAAACATTCATTCAACTCTGGAGAGAAGGAAAAGACTGGCTGGGTGACAGACACATACATGCAGGCACACTAAGAACATGACTTCAGGAAAGCTTGAACGAAAAATATAAATCCTTTCTAATATAGCTTTTATTTGCTCTTATCTTTAGATGATATTATCCAGTAATAATCTTCATAGTATATAGACTGTATATTTTTTTTTTTAAAAAAGCATGTTTGGAAAATGCCATCACTGATTTAATTTTTCAAATTCTAAAAAAAGTAAACACTAATTACACAAATCTAGATGATTTTCTGCCATTTTATTCCCATAATTCTTTTTTCACTTTGTCACAACTTATTTCTTCATGGTAGATATTTGGAGTGAAATCCAAAAAGTTAAAAAGAGTTAAAAAGAATGAAAGAAAATGTTTTTTTAAAAGGGACATTAATGTATTTGCACCTACCTCACTACAAAATATATGCTCATTTGCTGAAACAAGGTCAAATGAGGTTTCATTTTTGACAACCACAGGAATCTAGGAGAAAGTAAATCAGTTAAGTCCATAGCTAAATTATCTGGAAAAAAATAAATTAACATTAATGTTTGACAGTAGTGACATACAAATGTTAGACATTTGGCAAACATTCATTAGACATTTGCAAACTAAAGGCCATCAGTTTGCAAATCTTGTAGCTGCTTTGGTATTTTTTAATAAAAATGCCTTAAAATGTAGATGTTCAGAATTTTAAAGAATAATTATTTTTACCAGGAGATTTAAAGAGTATCAAATGAAATAATTACATAAGTAAATGGAGATTCCCACAATTTATTCATAACATTTGCAGTTCTGCATTTAAATCATGATCATAACACTGTCTCATACTTAAGAGATTTCCTTGGCCCCCCACCAAGATACAAAGGGATTTGTTTCCTCATGGTCAGTTAGATAGTGGTATTGTCAGTATGAACAGTGACTTTATCAAACCTTTGACTGTATTACATAGTTTTGATGAATATTACTTGTTTATACCATCTGTTTTCTTCTTGTAAGCAGTTTAGAAATAACATACTAGGGTTGTGGTTTATTGAACTAAATATATTTGTGCCTTTTATCACTTATTGGTGATCATTGCTTGATTCTTTGCTTACAACACTAAATAGGCTTGTTTATGCTTTCTTTTATAGTTACTAATAGACTAAGTAGCAACATATATCATCTTAATAGCCTTTCATCACTTGACATTTACATAAATTTTTAACAACTTACAAAATTTATAGTAATCATAGCTTCTTGATTCAAAATACATTGGACCAAAACAAGCATCAAAGTTTTAATCAGATCTTAAAGAAAACAAATGCTTTCTTCATAGTGCTCTAAAGATAGATTTTAAAAGCTATTTTTAATACTGACACGTTTCCACGGCTTTCTAGGCTGCCATCTCTCTTGCTCTCATCTTTCAGCTACCTCTGCTCAGTTTATGCATTTTGGCAGAGTTTCTCATCCAATCTTTTGGTCTTGTCAATTACTCCCCTGATCTCCTCCTCTCCTTCCTCCATTAAAAATTAAACTTGGACATGTTTAGTGTCTAGTTAATACAAAAATGAACTGACAAGCTGACAAAAGGAAAGCTGACAAGCCTGAAAAAGTTGGAAGGGTGGTCAAAGTGTTTGAAAACTTCAGCAATTCATCTGAAGCAAAAACACTTTAAAACTTTGATTAGCAACAGCATTGGAGAACGCTAACCTTTGAAACAGTAAGCTGTTTATTTTCTTTGCAATTAATTTTGAAAATGAACTGAATAAGAGCTTTGCATAATTTTAAAATGTTATGGTTACCTTCCAGACGAGTACTGTCAAAGACATGGATGCATTTGGTATGCAGACTGGAGAAATACAATAGTTGAAGTGAGAAAAATTACTATCTTTCTGATAAAACTAATGCATGGTTTCAGGACAGATAGTTACTTCAGATATCTGCTCAAGGGAAGCCTTAGTTGAAACAACCAACTTGTTTTGCCATGACACTGATTTTTAAGTGAGAAAACAAGAACACAAAGAAAAGCAGGATGGCATTTCTCTGTCCATCATTTCTACTGTAAAACAAAAAGGATGTTCCCATAAGAACTTCCTGCTGCACTTAGATGAAGGCAAGGAGATGTAGGTAGTGTAATCACCAGTAACAAGGGGGAGCTGCCAGCGGGCTCCTCTGTTACCATGCGCTGGCTGGGTTTATCCTGCACCAGGCACCACACAAGCCTGCAGGACAAGCTGTGTGTGCAGCACAGGTTAACTGCTATACGGATCGCTGACTCCTCCGTGTACAACGGTCTCCCAAACAGGATGACTACGCATGGTCAAGAGGGTTTTATCTGTTGAACTAATTTCCACCTCGAATTTTCCTCTACTTGTGACATAGCTAGGTGGGAAGCATTTTTTCATTATGACCTTGCTTGTTTCTTACCTTATTTGTTAAAAACTCATGTGGACGTTTCCATGAATGGACTTTTAGGGATGCTGGCAATTCTATTTTCCCTTCAGGATCCTCAAAGACAAGCTACATAAAATATACATGAACAAAAATGGAACATTTTTTATTAATTCCATCTTCCACATTAACTGCCTCTTCCACAAGATTTAAAGTAATTTATTGTTCACATGATAATTCATTTAAGGGGAAAAATAGCATAAAAAGGAACTAAGAGATTCTATAACAGAACTAAAAAGAGTGCAAAGCCCAAACTGATGATTCAGCACAAAAGCCACTTATGCTGTTCAGAGAAGGTTATGTGGCCTGCACTGTGTAATTGGTCTATGTGAAATGATTCCTTTCTTTTCCACCATTCAGAAAAACCTCCCAAAAAACTGTTTAAGCTTTTAATTCAGGCACTCTTTTACCAAGTTGTTTCTAAGTACTTTTTCTACCTCACTTATTTCTAAAGTTTTTTAAACTGAAGACTGAAAATAGATATCTAAAGCAATATTTAGACACAAACAAAGCAGGTTCCATGCATTTAAAACTGCTAGAGAAACCAAAGAGAGCTATAATTATACAGCATCATGAATTAGAGATTCTCATAGAAAGCATCATATAATTTTCAAACTTCAATTTCCAAAGTGGTACTTATTCTCCGTGTGAATAGAAGGCATCAGGATATATGGTATCTGTTTATTTAATAGCACAATGTAGGATGAGTAGATGCCTCTGAAACTGCTCATGCTAACAGAGAAACTAATCGGTTACATGGTTAGTGCCTTCTATTTGGGCTTGGAATTTTAAATAGCTTTTAGGCATATTATACATTTCTGTGTGTTGCACAGGCCACAATGTACACTGTTTATCTTCTACAGACCAACCAAAAGAAAGAGTTTCTGGGAAGGAAAAACTACAATGCTTTGAGTACTTACTGATTAAAGGAAGGCAAAAGAAAATACATTACAAAAGCATAAAAAACAAACCCAAACCAACAACTCCAATTTTCCCCACACTTTTTTCTTGCTTGTTTCATTGTGTAAGTTATTTCTACATAACAATCTGCAACAAACTGAAAATGACGTAACACTACACAAAGAAACACTAGGAAAAATGGGGAGATACAACTTCCTTTAGCTTACAACTGCAAAAATACTTTGAAGGAGGATATTGTAGGTTGAGTTAAACTTGGCTGACAAGAATAGGTTTAACTTATCTTTTATTTTAAGGTGGCTATGAGAGACAACTGCCAGGTCTCAGGAGTTCCTGTTCTAAGGACAGGAGCCTCAACCGTAAGTTCTACAGAAAGGACAGGCAAGAAACAGGCCCAAGAGAAACAGGCAAGGTCAAATGCACAATCTCAGCAGCACATCGCAGTGCTCTAAGAGATGCTCTTACGTAGGGGTGCTTGGTAAAAGAGCTTTAGTGTCACAAGGAAAGAGATCACTTCCGATTGATTCCTTTCTCCACACAAGAAAATAGGACTGTTTATATTCTTGTTCTAGGTGTACTCAAAGGTACTGGATGCCATCACTAATTCTGTTTCTAACTGAAATACCCTATACGATGCTGAATTCTGGCTAGCTGCTTTGATCAAAAGAGGCCACGTTAACAAATTCTTAAGATCTGTAAATTCATCTGCTGTGACCAACATATTTAACAACTCCTTTAAACATGTAAAAAGAGCAATGTTTCACATAGCTTGTGGCTGAAAAAGTGAATGGTCCAGTAAACACCTCAGAATGCCTCTCAGGCTAAAAAAGAAGAAAGATTTTAGTTACAACTATTGTTAAATTTTATCTATTATAATAATGTCTAGCAGACAGATTAGTGCTAGATAATGTTTAGAGTACAGCCCAAAGACATCAAATGTTGCAACAGAACAGAAGAAAGACACAAAGGAAAATTGTTTACTTGTAAAGTTAATGGCAGCATTCAGTATAGAACCTATAACTTCTCTCAAAAGAGTACTTTGGCCCCACAGAGTTACAATATATTTAAGCTTCGGATAAGGAAAAAAAAAAAATCTACAAACACATATGCTAACATCTACATAGCACACAAGAATCCATACAGAACAAACATATGAACAATCCAGAATTTGCATATAAAATAGATGATTAAGCAGGGTATTAAATGGATTTCAAATATCACTTAAAAATGCTAAGTTTAAGAAACTCTTTAAGAAATAATTTTACTACTACACTGCATAAGACGCACAGACATTTTTTAAAGCTAAGCAGCAAAAATCCAGATGAGATTAAAAGTCATTCTAAAATTGGAAAGACTGATGAATTTTTCTGCATCTGGTAGATGCTTACTCTCTGCAAAATAACTATATCCCCTCAAACAATTCTCTGCACACTAGACATTCAGACAGTGTTTCACATGTTGAGAAACTGAGGTGTGTGAAACAAAAGACTTCAGCCTGCCATTTTTCCCATAATAAAGATGGTTGCATTTAACCTTTTGAGTCCACAGAAACTGCAGTGCTCAAAGAAGGGATTGCTCTGACATACTACAACAGTTCAGCTTGTTCCCACATCATCAGTTTTAATTATGTTATGAAATAGATTTTGGGGTTGCATTTTTTTTTAACCATTAATGTGCACAGATTAATGCACACACATATGTTAACAGTTCATTTAAAAAGCAACAAATAAACAATGCACAATACTTTTAGTTTATTATTTTAGTTTAGTAGGGAACTATTTAAACTTTTTGAAACGACGTGATTGAAAATTAACATATTTATCGCAATAAATTATTTTGAAGTTGTGACAAATTATTAAATACAGCTACAAAAAATTAAGTGGAAATAATATTTTTGTGTCACACGACTTACTGAAATAGGGCTTTTTCCAGGTTTTTCTTTCTCTTTTCCAACTTTTCCAGCATCCCATTTTTCTGCATTGACATCTGCTTCATTCCATTCTGGCCAAATAGGAAATCTCCCCTTCTCATTGGAAGCACCTACATGGGAAGACACAGTTGCCCTGGGAAACAAAGGCGTGAATAAAAATGAACAGTGTGTTAGGCAAAGGTAGTAGGAAGATTTTTGTCTTGTAAAATATTATTTTTTTAATGCACTGTAATAAAAATTTTAGTGTTAGTAACTACAATAACTTTTTGTCACTAAGATAAGCAAGCCTATAGAAGTGCTAGATGGCATTATTAGGTATAATCCAACAAAATATTTAAATGCATTTATATGAGAAATCCTGCTGAAGTAAATGGGACAGCTGAAGTAGAAAAGCAGAACCCTAGGGCACAGTTTCCTCCCTCTTCCTTTTACCCTGTTTCGAGCCACATGGTTCTTCTTCCTCTCCTGTGCCAGTCCTAGCATTCACGACCCAGCTCAACTCACTTATCCAATCGAAGCGTTCCCTTTTTTTTTTTCTTTTTTTTTCTAACTTATTTTCTTTAACCAATCAAAAAGAGCTTGCCATGGATAAAAGACATGTTGAGGAATAGGACTCCCACTTCTAGGCACCTGAGAGCTGCTAGACCAGCCAGTTCTGTCTCCAGTTAGTTTTCATTCTTAGGGCTTCTTGTGCTACCAATACTCTCATTACCCTCTTCTTGGGATTCATAACTCTGGTAAAAAGTTTGCTGAGACTGCAGGGATTTTCACCAAGACTAACACACAAAATGCACATAGTGCAACTAGCACTAGTAGTACCTCCGCACATCATTCTTCCAGTGCATATGAAGGGCTGAAAAAGTGAATTAGCTAGAATGAGAATACAGCAGTTCCTTCCCCCTTAACTACCAAACCTGGAAGCAGACAAAGTATGTGCAGGTCACATCTTAATTATATTCTCCCGAACCCATTGGCAATAAACTATAAATGTCCACTCAAAAGACCAAAGGGAAGAAGCTGCAGGGATCTGAGAAGCAACCTGGCACTGAAAACCAAGCAAAAGGGTTTAAATAAATCTTATTGCAGAAAAAAAAACATATGGACTTGAACTAGTTGGAAAAAAGGACTAAGGTCAGAATTTCCTCTTTCATACTCAGCAGTATCCCACAGCAGAAATACAATATTAGACAGAGACTTTTTACTTACTGGAGCCTTAACAATATACTTACATGATACTTCTATTTCATTATGTACAATATCTATAAAAAGCTAAAGATATTGTAATCTTCTTTTTCTTGTACCACACTTTTTTTTTCTTTTTTTTTTTTTTTTTTTAATGAGAAACGGCATAATTCCTACAAATATGTCCAGAAGATCAGGAAGATAACAGTGTTCTGGGCTACAGCTGGAGAGCTGGTGCCGAGAAATATTTATTTTAAAAATAAAAGCTTAATTTCTTTCAAAACTGACATCTGCAGGAGATTTGAAAGGGAAAGTTTCCATTTTTTTATATTGGAGAACAGGTTTTTTTAAGTCCTGGCATATATTGAATATCTTATCATGTGGATATTTATCCTGATATACAAATCATTAGTGATATTATATAAAACCATACTCACATTTTAAATTTCAGAATCAGAGCCTCCTCTTGAGATTTTGGTGACTCCACAGAAAAAAACTGAACCCTGATTATGATTTACAGCATCACTCAAATTCCACAAAGCATGTGACATTTCAGATAAAATGGTCACAGTGTCATAATTCACATATGCTCTTTTTTAGTTGTTATACACAATACTCATTTATTGTTCCTATACATGTGCAACACTAATTATGACTACATTCTAAAGACAAACACAGACTACATAAATTAGTAGTCTGGCTAGGGGAAAAGAGTGTGTAGCAAGTGACACCTGAGAATATTATTAAGCTCCTATCTCTCAGAAGGTGGAAGCAGGGGCAAATCACTTGGAACAGAGACACTGCTCAAGTGTAGAGCGATGAAATTACAAAAGCAAAAGCTCAGCTGGAGTTGAAATAATCAAAGGACATTAAGAGCAAGGAGAAAAGCTTCTGTAAGTGCGCTGGCAGCAAAAGGAAGACTAAGGAAAGTGCAAGTCAACTGCTTAATGGGGCAGAGAACCTAGTGACAAAGGACATAGAAAAGGCCAAGGTACTCAATGCCTTTTTGTGTCTTGGATTTTGTTGGCAAATTTGGTTCTCAGGCCTCCCAGTCCGTGAGTCTACTAACAGAGTCCATGGGAGTGAAGCATTATCTACTGTAGAAGAAGGCAGCTAGGAAGCACTTAAGTCAACTGGACACACACAGGTCCATGGGACCAGTTGGGATGTGAGCAAAGGTACTGAGGGAGATGACTGGAGTCACTCCAAGGCTCCTGTCAATCATATTCAAAAGACCACGGCAATCAGGCAAAGTTTCTGATGACTGGGAAAAGGCAAACATCACATCCATCTTCAAAAATGTAAGAAGGAAGATTAGGGGAATTACACTGCTTGGAGATACTTCAAACTCAAATGGACAAGGACCTAAGCTATCTGATCTACGCTGGCCCTGCTTTGAGCAGGGAGCTGGACTAGATGGCCTCCGGAAGCAGCTTTCAATCAACATTTTTTTGTGATTCCATAATACTTTGTCGTTAGCAATAATAAGGACAAAGCATGGGTAAAAATAAAGATTTCTCACTGTCTAGACAATAACTACATCCATCCACACTACCAGTAACTCTTACTGGAAGATAGCTGTGAAAATTCAATACCATCTGTGCCTTCTGCTGTACAAATAAAAAATAGAGCTTGTACCACTCTCACTGGAAGGAAGATGTATTCTCTGGAGTGATACCTTGCTTTGCTTTTCCACTTTGTCATCTCAGCCATCTGTAAAAGGCCTCCAGTATCTCTCTATTATGTTTGATCTTTCATTAATGGTATCATTTTTTCTCCAGCATTTTCCTCAGGACTCAAATGATGCTTCATTCCATAGTCAATAACACTTAACAAGCAATTGAAAACTCTGAAGTGTTTATCAGTTTCTTTGGATTACTAAGAATGTCTATATCACTTCCAGTTGTTTGAAACAATCATCTGCCATATCTGCATTAACTGCATGCATGAAGAACAATGAAAACCAGAAAGCTAGCTGTACCATCAGCTTCAACACTTGTGATATTTTGAAACTTTGGCCCTTTCAACACTGATTTAAACACAACTCCTGGCAGCTTCTTACATATAAGCAAAAAATGACAAGTTAAAATTCTTACTTATTCTACTTTTTTCTTATTTCAGATGAATACGAACGACATATGTAGCAATTTTATATATTCAAGGACTATTTCCATTTTTTTGTATCTTTTTTTCTCCCTTTAAGTCTGCATTTGCTCTTTTAAATATTTATAGAGAAGCATGGAAGTTTCACTAAATAATAATAACAATAATGATGATGATGATAATAATAATAAAAAAGATGTTCTGGAGCCATTCCCAAAAATAATTAAATAAAACCGTGACATAATTGCAATAATTGCTATAAGATTTCTCACTGCTTTGGGACAATAATAGAATAATAAATAAGCATATTTTTAAAAAACAATGAGATATGGAAAGACTTGCCTAGCTTACTATCACACTAATACAAAAAATTACTTTACAATACACTTTGACATAATAGAATATCCTCAACACTGACAATGCGGAAGACATGGAAACAGTGCTATCTATGACTGAGATGTCTAAACTAAGTTGGAGAAGCCCAATGCTCCTGCTTCTCAAAAAGTATGATTCAATAAGGTTTTGGAAAAATTCATAAAGAACTGCAATTTAATTGGACTCCAAACATAAATGAGTAAATGAAAAAAGACAGCTGAATTTATTAAAAATACTGTATTTGAGTAAGGTTATTAAGAAGTTCCTTTATTGCAAGAATTGAACAGTATAATTAATTAAGAATTCTTTGAAACAAACAGACACAAGGGCAATGCAAACCATTACTGGTATTCTATCCAGCTCAAGCTGGATGGCTTCATTGTGCAACAGTATTTTAAACACCAACTTACTGGCAGATCTCTCTTTAATCCTGTGCTAAACCCTAAAGGAGAAAAAGGAAGATTAAGTTGCCAGCTGAGGGAAAGACTATGAAGTTTGCACTAATTCACCTCTTACCTTCTAAGCAGCTTCTCCAAGAATATTGGTATAGTTGATATAGTGCCAACAGGGGAAACAGGGAATGGCAGGATAGACAAACACAACAGCAAAAAAAAAATGCAGACAGATTGCAACCTAAGTTTTTCAGAGACTTCAGATTTAATAGAGAGACAGGAAACAGGCCCACAAGGTACTGGAAGTGGGCTCTCTCAAGTTAAACGTAGTGATTTAGTCCATAGAACCATACACTTCAGCTACTCACCCACTCTGTAAGCAAGGAAGATCTTGTCAACATGGTCAATGGAATCTAGGGAGCAAATATTTTCTTCTTAAAGTAGATAAATCTACTTGTAAACTATCTATGACTATTCCTCACAGAGGGAACTTGGCAACATTGAATGGAATCTTCTCAAGAGAATTACAGAAAAAAAAAGTATTGGTATTTAGTTTCAGAACAGCATGGGTATTCCATCTTCCTTTCCCAGTACTCATGCCATTCTGGATCACCAGACAATAATAATTTTGTGACACATTAAAATAACTGATGCACTATGCAATGCAGGTGTTTTTTATAATTCAGGAAGACACCATTCTTTCTATTTCATTCTTTCCTCTAGATAAAGATTTAATACTCTCTTTCCTAACCTCCCTCTGCAAAAGTTAGATGCACCTTTAATCTTGCTTAGCATTTTGCTGTACTTTCTTTAACAATAAAATAAAACAAAACAAAATGCCCAAAACCAAGGCAAAATAATTGCTTTTTAAATTTTGCTTAGATGAGCAGGAAATGATGGAAGGATGGAAATCAGACATCTTCTCACATTAATTTTGATTGGTAGTATTTGATACAGATAAAATTTTTTAATAGTTCAATAATAATGCCAGCATTGCTCCCACAATGACTCTGGGCCTTTACGCAGAAATATGGCTGGAGCCTTGACAGATAAAAGTGCTTCAGCTTTTTCTGTCTCCATGTCTGTACTTTGGAAGCTAGGAAAAAAAGTCCCCAGGGATTCCACCACATTCATGACTTCTTCAGGGTTTCTGGTTAGTTATCTGCCTATAGATATATCCAATCTCTCTTATTCTTTCCGCGATCTTTGTCATTCCTTATGACACAGGTTGCAAAGATGATGATGTTTTGCAGGTAAAACCTTTTGAGTTTCATTTTCATTAAGGTTTCATTTCTTTATTTCTATTAAACCTACTTAAGTTCCAAAGTTTAAGATTTACTTTATATTATCATCCTAAGAAATCAATATGGAGGTTTTAATGGACTTAGGACATAGTATTGGGATCTCTGCCTGAGGACTGAGATGCAAAATTGAAAGCTAAGTTTTGATTCATGTAATGAATTGCTACTCAGCAACTAAGCTACAGTTACTGTCTATGTATCAATTCTCAGCTAACTTCAACTGTGAGTAAAATATGTGTTTGTTTAAGGCGTGTTTTAGAGAATCAAAAGACTGACCATTGGCGTCTGTAACAGCAACTGTTTAAAAAAAACAGCCATTTTATTTGCAGTATGATACATTTAGGTGGTACGGAATGATTAGGCATTTATATGCTAGCCTTTCCGTAGATGCAGTGATTGTGAGTTTGGTCTGCATTTGATTCACTCTATTAAGAATTTGTTTATCTCCACAGCAGGGCATTTGTTGCTAAGTAACTGCCAACAGGCCATCACTTCATCCCATCTTTGTGCTCCCTGTAGGTGTTTTAAATGGTCACCAACATTGCCCATAACATGTTTCAAAGATTAAAAAATAAACTGTGAATTTGATCATCACAGTACCTCAACAGAAGACAAAATCTATTTGATGCTCATCATTTTCACTTTTTTCCCCAGAGAGTGTTGCCAGACTTTTATCTTTCATTAAATAGTATCTATTCTTTCCATGTAATGTCTGCCACCATTACACTATACAGCTTAGTTTCATTCAAACCTCAGAAAATACACTATTAACATATATCTGACGTCACACTGACTACAGTTCTTGGGATGGCCAATAACTAATGGAAATGATTCAGTAAGAGGATACGATATCTAGGTAAATGGCAGGTCAGTGAATGAGGCTCAGAGCTGAAGCTGTTATCCTTTTTTCCTCCTTCCACTCCTCTGGATGCTCTGAACTCCTCCACATGTACAGAAGTAACAGCAACCTGAAGGAAGAGACAGGAGTGAGGAATCTCACATCTCATATTGTCCATTGGATATCAATGTTGGGACACAGGAAGATGAGAATTTTGGGCTTTTTCTACTTACCAGGAAGCAATAAAGAAAAAAGTGTCCCTTCCCCTGGGTTGTTTGAGCAGTCAGAAGGAACAAGCTCTGGCCCCAGTAAAGGCTTTTATATCAGGAAAAAGAGGGCAGAGAACAAACAGATGGCTCAACTTCTCCTCCTGGGGGGAAGCTAAACTTTTTCCCTAAACTCTTCAGAACTCAGAGGCAAAAGGCCCCTTTGAAGACCTTATTTATGGCAGAAAGTTCTTTTAAACTCTAATCATTGAAATAATAGTTTTTCAAAAGCAGCATCTGAATATCTTAGAAACCCACAGCAGAAACCATGGCAACACTCAAGTTCATAAGAATCTGGGAAGGATATGAGAATGTTTGACCAAGTATCAGTAACTCTGTTGCAAAATTATTTGCTCTTTTTCTTCATACCTAGTGCCGTTCTTCAGAAGAGAAATGAACAGAATGAGTGAGTCATGATCAGACGATCTAATATGCAGCTAAGGCAATACAGTCTTCTCTGTATTATTAACATAATCAGCAGCAATTCCAAAATAAAACCAAAATATGTGTGTGTCATTTACAGCAACTTACCATTACTCTTATCTCGGACACTGGAGCCAAAACTTAAAGGACTCTCTGCAGAAGAAAAATACACTAGTCTAAATGCTCAGAGCTCTCATGTTTGAGGAGAGACTCAAGCCATGGATATGGTTCAGGTACAATGAGCAGAGCAAATAATTGTAGAGCATCTAAGTTGCAATGACAGTTGCTTGCAAAGCCTCTGACAATAGGTTTTGTTGTCATTGCACTTTTGTGTACTGGGGTAGGATTTCTTCCTCAAAAAGCAGAGTGCTTTCTGCATGAAGCAAGATCAAACTGTGGAAAATTAAAGTGATGATAGAAAGAAAAGAAGAATACGAATTGACTATTCTTTATAGGCATATTGTTTTTAAAAGAGTCTGTAATTTGGATCACTACTTCCACGTGTAATATTCTCATTTCTAAATATAGCTGACATCCTTGTAGTTGGCAGAGGAACTACTAAAAGACTTCCATAACTTGCCAAAAATGAGCCTATTTCAAAAGACTGCACACATTTGCTAAGGGAGAATGGTCACCTAGACTCACATTTAGCCTTGTCAGCTAAAAGTCCATGTGTTTTCTTATTTTTGTTTGCCTGCATATTAATAGGAGGTGAGATGTTCATTTTTGGTTTGCTTTCCAGGTGATAGAAGGGGGGAAAACAAAAAGCTAGGTGCCATCTTCCTTGCCCAAATTGTACACAGTGGTGTTTCCTGGACATTATTTCAAAGAAAAATTAATAGAAAGTAGTGGCCTAGAAGCATTGTGGGTTCTAAAAGCTTTTTTTTTTTTAGTTTGTTCTCCTTATTTTCAGCCTGATTCCACTTATTGCCCTATAAATATTGTCTGAATTTTGGTCTTTATAATTTCAAAATTCCAGCTAAATTTGAGTATCTTTCTTTAAAAGTTTGTATCAGTTCTCATCAACATAATTCAGACTTTTGCTATTTTGATCCATTTATACTAACAATATTTTTTTGCTATACAAAAATTTGAACTGACAAAAAAAGTCAGAAATGGAGTATAAAAAGCAGAAGAGAGTACTAGACTGGTGCCATGTGTTAGAGAAAAAAGATGAAGATGCATTCAAAAAACTGATGACAGATACAGAGATAAGGCAACTGAATATTTCATACAGCTCACAATAGATTTGTTTTATCTTCTGTGACTAAATCTTAGCAAAGCCAAAACAAAAATACATTTTTTCATGTACTTTTGGAAGAATTCATGTGAAATCCAACCCTCATCCTCATAGCAAGCTGATGTACAGTGTTAGAATTTCGGACTTTTTTAACCTTCTATTTTTGCATGCCAGGAAGATGAATAGTTTTTGCTGCATAAACTATCATTAATAAATGGCTCAAAGACAGAAGTAAAATCAGATGAAGTTCCAGACTTCAGTAAGAATAGTGTGGACACTGCTGCATTCAACAGCAGCACAAGTCAAGACTCTGTAGCCTGTGAAAGCCATGCTAGAAAAGCTCAGCTTGCCATTTTCAGTGGCAAGAGCCAGCTGTAGTAAAAATTCTATGCTCCTGCTTCTATGGAGCCAAAGGACTGCTGTCAAAAAGCTGTTAATACGGAATGGAAAAAAATACTATTTTACATATCTGAAAAACAAAAATAGTTTACAGAGGAGGGCTTTATATCCAGTTTTACAGGTGGAAATATGATACACCAAGATCTAGCTGGAGTCTAGGGCCTGGAAAGAGGAGTGCCTTTTCTGGTGATTTTCAGGTGCCAATAGCAGCCAAGAGAAGTGATCTCCGACTGATTCTTCCAAGCTGCTTGACTCTGGGTTGTGCTCCAGGTGGGACTGTGGTCAGCTGGCCTAAATCATTTATGGTTACGTGGTTTCAAAAGGTGGAGGTGACCGGCCAAGTAAACAGAGTACCTACTAACATAGGCACCAAGGGGTCCCAGCTGTACCTTGCAGTCTTTCAACAACACAGTTTTGAGTACAAGTACCATCTACATCCAGTTGGCAGACCAAATTTCTGTTTGATCAATGCACTGTCCTCCCAACTAGCAGCAAACAGCTACAGGTTATAGGGTTCTCAGTTAACAATAACACTTCAGCCTCAGGAGTTGTCTGTCTTTATGATAGATCAGGTAAGATATCTGTTCAAGTACAGTCAAGGAAAGCAAATAAAACACTACAGCACATTAGAAGCAGGATGTCCAATACGTGAAATTAGTACAATGCAACTCAGTATAATCAGTTCTGTGTCCTTTGCATGAAATACTATGTTTGGTTCCAGTTGCCCTAGCAATGTAACAAGAACTGGAAATTCAGTGACAGGCAACAGTTTAGAGCATGAAGGAATAACAAAGTGTAAATGTACAAAATATTGAGTAGTACAGATGAGAGTGTATTATTTATCTGTTGTCATAACACAAGAAAAATAATGCCTCTAACATAAAACACAGCAAATTTAATACCAATAAAAGGAAACACCTGACTGCTCTGCACATAATCAGCCGGCAGAACTCCTTTACATCAGATACCACCCAGGTGAGAATAATGATCTACAGCTACTGCAACAGCCTGTCTCAAGCAGCACATACCTCTGTCGAACTCAGGACAAAAAAGAAGAAAAGGAATGTGCCACTCGGGGCATCTTAGTTCCATTCCACCGAGCTCTGTGTGAGAAACCACTAACAGCACAGTCACAGAGCATCCACTTGCTCTGATTGTCCTCCAAGGCAGAAAACTGAGATCTCTTTCCAAATCCTTCTTTACTGTACCTGATTCAAAGGGAATCTGAAGTCTTGTTTCCCCATATAATTGTACAGCACCTTAGAAATTGTGGAACCAGTAACTTTTCCAAGATTTTTTCTCCCAGTGTTTCCTGCTAAAAAGATTGAGCTGGCCTTAGATTCAGCTATAAGAATGTTGGGAAGATTGCAGCATCTCTTTCCACACTGGAGTTTGGTACTCAAGTATCTTTTAAGAATACAGCTTTTGCTTTCCTCCTTTCTTTGGCATTTCTTCCTTGTTGGCTTCTGTAAAATCCTTTTGTGCCTTCTGTGTGGCACCTGGGTAATTAAGAACTAAAAACCTCTTCATGGCAGAGCACCTCAGTACTTCTGTGGATTTAGGTCAACTCATTTACAAAGCACCTAGCATGCATTGATAAGGAAACGAGGAAATCCTATTTCTTCAGTGGTGGTTACACAGAGCTCTCAGAAGAAGCTAAAGACCATTCTGCTTAAGTAGCTGAATAATCCGTGGCAAACAAAGTCTCTATTATGATATTTTAAGAATGCTTTCCAATTTCAAAGCACAATTATTGTTATTTTTCTTTTGACAGAGCTTTTTCTGCTATATAGTTCTGCTGAAAGCTGCTTTTCTCTGTTACACTGTTCATTGTAATAGAAGTCTAGACTTCTATTGCACAGTCTGGTTGCACAGTCTTCAACGAACAGCTCACAGACAGTATTTGCCTGCAAGATCCCCTGACAGTGCTTTGAATTACAGGGAAAGAAAAACCTAAAACTAATAGCAGTAGGGAGCACAGCATTTAGTGTGTTGCCACTGGTACGTTACTTAATGTTTTCATGCCCATGAGTCCATGAAGTTTGAAAATCTACAGATCAGGGTAGGCTGAGCTCTCAGGGGCTCATTGTTTTAATTAGAATTAACTAGTAAAACTAATCCGAATACATCATTTCCCAATTATAATGTAATCTAGTTAGTAAAAAATTCAACTTCCTGGTTGGCTTATATGCTGTTTTAATATGTTTATCATATTTACTTGGGGAAGAACCCATTGTCTCACCACAAAGCATGAAACTAGAAAAAAGTTAAAAGTAGAAGAAAAGGGGGGGAAAAAAAGTGCTAACAAATTGACTATATAAAGTTGTACTGCTTTTACACACTGAAACATTTCAATGAATGAAGCACAGGTGCTGAAAGCAAGATCTTCATCTTTCTGACAAGAAAAATGCTAGCACTAAGAATTCTAGGTGTGCTTAACTTTATTTCTGAGACTAACAAGAATACTGGCCTTGGAAATAAGGGTTATGTACAAAACAAACAGACAATAAAAGACAATAAATGAGAAGCAGCTATTTTATGCTCAGGCAGGACAATGCAAACTCTCCAGGAATGACTCTTAGTTTTTGTTAGATTACAATTTAGTACAGTAAAAGACTTTGCAGATGCATATGGATGCAATAAATAACTTCCAAAGAACAATTAAGAACCAAAGAATTTCACCAAATTGAACCTAAGATCATAACACATCCACTAGCAGTACTATGTTTAGGGAAAGTATGCGCATGCATGATGGTACCATTTGCTCAGTGTTTCAGATGGTTAAATTTAAGCTACATAGACACTTGTCCATTCAATTCTGCAGCTGGATGTCCTGAAATCGTGGACCATTTATGTTTCTTCTGAGTTATTTGAGAGAATAGGAAATGCCTTGTCATATTGGTAATACAAACAGCCAATAAAATCTTCCAAAAGGCTCTGGACAGCCATTCAAAACAAAAGAATTCTGTTTATCTGAGGAGTGATTGCAATTAACAGCCTGCTAAATGAGAGCATGATCTCAAAACGCCTGTTCCTCAGGATTATCAGGACAGTAGCTGCAAATTGGAAATGAACAACTGCTGCAGCTCAAGATACACCACAGCTCGCTCACCTCCAGACTCTTGTGAAGCCTTAACTGGCTTTGGTGATGCATATGGTTAGGAAGGATCTGAACTGAGATATTTGAGATAGAAGAGCTTCTGGAGTAATCCAAAGGACTAAAATCAGCTTTGTAGTAAGGGTATAACACCTTGTAATACAGAACCAGTTATAATTGTAAAGAAGGTTATGAATGCAGTAAAGGTTTAAAATTCTTCATATCAATTTTCTTTCCCTTGAGAAGTCTAGTAACTAGCTGTACTGGTTTTGGCTGAGATTGAGTTATTCTTCATAGTAGCTGGTATGGGGCTGTGTTTTGGATTTGTGCTGGAAACAGTACTGATAACACAGGGATGTTTTTGTTACTGCTGAGCAGTTCTGACACAGAGTCAAGGCCTTTTGTGCTCCTCGCACCACCCCACCAGCGAGTAGGCTCAGGGTGCACAAGAACTTGGGAGGGGACACAGTCGGGACAGCTGACCCCAACTGACCAAAGGGATATCCCACACCATGTGACGTCATGCTCAGCGTATAAAGCTGGGGGAAGAAGAAGGAAGGGGGCGACGTTCCGAGTGATGGTGTTTGTCTTCCCAAGTAACCGCCACGCGTGGTGGAGCCCTGCTGTCCCGGAGATGGCTGAACACCTGCCTGCCCGTGGGAAGCAGTGAACAAATTCCTTGTTTTGCTTTGCTTGTGTGTGCAGCTTTTTCTTTACCTATTAAGCTGTCTTTATCTCAACCCACGATTTTTTGCACTTTTACCCAGATTCTCTCCCCCATCCTACTGGGGGGGGGGAGGGGGGGAGTAAGCGAGCAGCTGTGTGGGACTGACCTGCCTACGGGGTCAAACCGTGACACTAGCATGCTTTGAACTTGAGCACTGTGTTTCTCAAAACCATAACGTTGAAACTACCTGTGTTTTCAAAGACAGCCCAGTTTCCAATAAAAGGGGCAGAATTAACCAAAAAATGGATATGCCTAATCCAAAAATGGCAAATTTAGAGCATCAGCAACAATTGGGACTAGTATCCTCAATGCCGTTTGTCCAAAATTTTAACTCTGTTTCAAGCCTCTAGCAGAACTCACTCAGAACCACCAAGCCATACTCATCTCTGACTGAAGCTCATGCAAGGTCAAAAACATGCATAAACATCTACGTACGAATCTAGCTAGCTTTTACAATGATATAGCAACCCCCTTCTCCCAGTAACACATATGTTGCAACACATGTTGCAAGACAAAGATACACCATTGAGCTACCCACAAACATAAGAATGGAAGTACTGAGTCAGAGCAAGAGTGAACTATAGCCCAACATCTTGTCTCAAACAATACTTGCAATCAAAAGTCTAAGAAGAGCATAAAGGCATATATAGTACATTTCTCTAATACTTTCATAGTCTCCAATTGTTTTCAGCTCAAGCACTTCCTGAGCTACATGTGGTTGCTATTTATTTATATAATCTTCAATGGTTTTCTTTTCCACAGGCTTGTTCCATTACCCCATGTAAATGTTTAGTGCCCATTAAAACTTAAACTAACCAACACGATCGCTCCAGCACAACATTAAAAGCAGTTTCAAGTTCAACCACCATGCCATTATCCACGAGACGTTAGTTCTTGCCATTCCCAAACTTTAGTCAAGCTAGGAAGTCACACCTAGAACATCAAAGAATTAATCTGTTCAGTCTATATTCTCTAAACCACTGCTGTAGCTTAAACCTTAAGAATACTTACCTGAGGAACGCACGCTGGCAGTGGATGAAACCTCAGTCACAAGCCTTGCCTTACTCCTTATCCTAGGCATACGGGAATTCAAGTATGAATTAGCAATGCAGCTATTTTTTCTGTTCTCACTGTCCCAGCCTTTAATCTTAATAACAAACACTAGGTAATCCTAGGCTTTGGTGCAGCAATCCACTGCACAACAGCAGTGCAGCAACCTGATACTCATTGCAATCAATCAGGCACACAGCTAAACTTAAATCGTTTCTTCCAGTTACTCCAGGCTTCAGCCTGTCTCTGCAGGTCCTTAAGGATCCATCAGCAGTAAATATTGCTCTTAGTTACAGCTCTGCCTAACAAGAACTCCAACACCACTCTGACCTTCCCCTATACATCGGCGACCTCTGCCTGTGCCACAATTATCCCTAAATCACTTTTCTCTCTTGGCACTGACAATTAACTCCTCACTTTTGTCCCTAATAACCCAAACCCTAATTCAGATTTTTCTTAGTGCTGGCAGATGCTGATGACTCAAGTTTAATTCAGAAAATTGGGCTTGATGGCATAGAGTTTCATCAAATTCATTAAAAAAGCATTTTAATTCATTATCCATTCTTACTAGCCAGAATCTCTTTCAGTGCTGACAAAGACATCAATTCCTATTCACTATAGTTGTGAACATGTGTTGCAAATATTCCTATAGGAAACCTGGGAAAGATCAGATTCTCAGTAGCCTCTAATGGTGCAAGAAAAGCTATAAGGACAGCAGTTCTTTTGAGCTCTTCAGCCTGTCATCTCTAGCAACTGCCTAGCTCCTGAAGGGAATTGCTACCTAATTAGAAAGCAGTAATGAAGGGAGACCCAATGGAGCATCCTGCAGAGACCCATGAGAAGTCTGGCTTAGTGAGTCCAAAGGAATTTTCCTGAGTTCTCCGTATGCTTCCAAGGTCCCACTCCAGTACTGCAATATATCCACCAGTAACCCCTGTTGATTTTCCACAGTACAGATGTATTGTGCTCACTGTTGTAAGCATTTATGGGGGAAAAAGAAGCCTGCTCTCACTAGAAATCAAGCAAAGTAATTTTAAGGTCATCAAAATGTATTTTCCAGCTGTTTGTACACATTACTCTCAGAGGGCTTCTGCATTAATGTTATCCACAAGACCTGAAATTATAACACTGTAATTCTTTGTGGTAAGCATTGACAGCTCTCAGGACTTTTTTAAAAAAATATTTCAAAAAACGATTAGCCTTTTTTCTTTTCTATATTACTGATATTTCTATTCAGTATTTCGATCATTGCAGACATATAAAAACAAGTGGCATTTACTATCAGGAAGACAATATTAGACAAAATACAAAACATTTTTGACTGCAACTGCAAGTTGTGTTCAAAAATAAAACAGAGATCCTCAGGGAAAACCTACCTTGCAATTACCACAGAATACTAAACTGATGGAACAATATTTTTTCAGTCAGGCTACAAACATCCATTTCTCTTTGTGATACATGGATAGTAACACTAATTAAATTCTCATCGACTTACGCAAAATTTGTACACTACAAGTTGACTCTGTCTCACAAACGCACTGAACAAGCTGAGTAACAGAATAAATGTAAATAGGAAATACCTAATAAGTAGTTGTCATATCTCCAAAGAACACAGCTCCAATCTTAGTGTTTATGTATAGGATTTACTTCTAATCTTCACATCCCATTAAAAAAAGATTTGGTAAACAGCCTTTGATAAAACTTTTATGATCATTACTAACGCTTGCCTACTATTAGGAGAAAATCATTATCTGAGGAAACACAGAGCAATCTCTCCAACCGGGATTGCCAACCAAAATGAGGACTAAGTCATAGGGTTACACAGTACAGTTGTTTTATCACCACGTTCAGCAATTTTTCTCAACAATTATAATATTAAGAGCAGCAGTATTAATCATGTTGTCCTAGAGTAGACTCCTGCAGAATCAGCTCGGTACTGGGCTGATTTTTCTTGACAACAATGATACAGATCTAGACTTAAATCAGAAAATTGAACATTCTCAGCATTTGGGGCTAGAATCGTACTTTCTATTAAATGAATGAGATTTGCATCTTCTTCTCATGGACATGCAAACACAGAATATCTTTAATGTAATATAGATATTCTTTACTATACAGCATCTTTCCATTTCCAAGTAAAGAAATAACATGTCGATCTCTCTGCTATCAACTGCATTCCCATCATTCCGACATCATAAAGCCTATGGCAAAGGGAAAGCACTCTAGAAGCAATGCTGAAAATTAAAAAATGAAACATAGCTTCCATTTTGCATAAATCACTGTCTGTAGTTCTTAAGCTTTAACCATAAGCCTGACCCAAATAAAAAGCTGTAGACTTTAGAAGACTGTAGTTCAGAACTTGAAACTACCTAGTCGCTTGTTCTCTCCATAAAAATTCTGTAGCTTGTAGCAGTCATCTACAAATTGGGGTGTGTGCATAAGGAAGAAAACATGAGAACTTCAGTAGTACATGTATATAATTTATAAATAAATAAGTATACATATATTGGGGGTGCGTGCTCAAAAATTTTTTGCTGATAGGGTTGCATGATCAAAAAAGTCTGGAGACCACTGGCATATAGCACGACTAAAGAAAAGAAGTATGTTTCAATGTTTCAGTCCTTTTAGAGGAACTAAGAATGCTAAAATATCTTTTTGATATTGGGTTTGGGGTATAAATTCCATTCCATCTGGGAAACAAGGGCAAGCAAGAAGAAAGGCTATTCAAGGTGTCAAAAGTGTTCTGAAGGGTAAACTTTTAGCCCCACTGTGTTCAGTTCCCAACTATCAACAATTTTCACCGATTTCAGCAAAACCAGATTTTCACCCAGACCTTTGACTAGAGAACACTAAGATGCGTGTGGATTTTCAGCAGGATGAAGATCTTACTGAGACTAAACACTGTAGTAGAATAGAGCCTTTAATCAACTCCAAAAGCACTTGCAGCTTACAGAGCAAAACACTATGACTGAAAGTGTAGCAAGTGCTGAATTCAAATTTTCAAATATTTTATACTACCATTCTCTACTGTTTCATGTGAAAATGGGGCTACTTTTCTGTAAAATTTTTGTTTCAAGACAAAAATTTATTTATGCAAAAGTTTAGAATAAGCTGTCACTAGCTTTCCTTGATTTAAATTCATTATCTACAGCTCAACAGATGCCAAAGTAAAATCTTTCCTGACAGCTTAAACAAGAAGGTTTACCAGGTCATTTGCTAAACTTGACAAGACACGCATTGACCTAAACCAACATTTTTTCATCCATCGATCCAAAAGGCCTTAGCAATATTTCAGAATGACAAAAAGTGAGCAGGGATAGGTCAGTCAGGAAATTAGTATCGGAGTTGCTGTAACTTTAGATTTTTCATGTCACAGATTTCCTGGTTTCCCTTTTTACATTACGAGCTTTTCTGGTAATATATATATTAATATAAATATTAATTGAAACACAAACAGAGGTAGTTCTGTATACTAAAAGCTGTTCCATCAGCTCCCCGGTGTGTCTCCCGGCCCGCCCGCCTCCCTCGCACAACATGGCCGGCCGGCAGCCCTCCTCCCGCGCCCTCCCTCCTTCCCTTCCGGGGCTCTCACTCTTTGGCCGAGGCGCCTAGCACCCCGGAGCTGGTACGGCTGCTCTTCTTGCTCCCCTTGGAGGCCATGGCCGCGGGTCCCGCCGCGTCCTTCGCGTTGCCAGGCGACCCGGCCCGCCGGAGGTAGCGGTCCAGCGCCGCCCCGCGGCCCAGGAGCCCCGTGGCCAGCGCGCCCCCGGCATTACCGCTGTCCCCCGCGGCAGGAAGGGCCGGCAGGAGACGCCCCGGCAGGTGCCAGCGGCCGCGGAGGGAGCAGGCGGCAGGAGGAGGGGCCGCCACCGCCGCCTCGGGGCAGCGGGCGGGCGGGCGGGCAGGGGGTGTCGGGTGAGGTGGTGCCCCGCGCCCGTCCCCAGCCCGGCGCGGTGCGGAGGGAGCACGGACACGCTCCTCGCCACCGTCTTCATTTTCGAGGAACCAAAAATCTGGTATAAAGTGACTTTGCAGAAAAAGACTTCGCTTTGAAGGTGATGAAATACAGCTTTCTGAGCTTATGGGGCAGCCTCAAGGATCACACAATCGGTTAGGTTGGAAAAGATCTTTAAGATAGAGTCCAACCGTTAACCTAGCACTGCCAAATCCACCACTAAACCATATCCCTAAGCACCACATCTCCACGTCTTTTAAATACCACCAGGGATGGTGAGTCCACCACTTCCCTGGGCAGCCTGTTCCAATGCTTGACAACCCTTTTGGTGAAGAAAGTTTTCCTAATATCCAATCTAAACCTCCCGTTGTGCAACTTGAGGCCATTTCCTCTCATTCTATCACTTGTTACCTAGGAGAAGAGACTGACACCCACCTCGCTACAACCTCCTTTCAGGTACTTGTATACAGTAATAAGGTCTCTCCTCAGTCTCCTTTTCTCCACACTAAACAACCCCAGTTCCCTCAGCCGTTCCTCACAAGACTTGTTCTCCGGACCCTTCATCAGCTTCGTTGCCCTTCTTGGGACTTGCTGAACACAGTATCCGAGGTGCAGCCTCACCAGTGCCGAGTACAGGGGGACAATCACTTCCCTTGCCCTGCTGGCCACGCTATTTCTAATACAAGTCAGGATGCTGTTAGCCTTCTTGGCCACCTGGGCACACTGCTGACTCATATTCAGCCAGCTATCGACCAACACCCCCAGGTCCTTTTCCACTAGGCAGCTTTCCAGCCACTCTTCCTCAAGCCTGTAGCGGCGCACAGGGTTGTTGTGCCCCAAGTGCAGGACCCGACACTTGGCCTTGTTGAACCTCATACAGTTGGCTTCAGCCCATTGATCCAGCCTGTTCAGATCCCTCTGCAGAGCCTTCCTACTGTCAAGCAGATCAATGCTCCCGCCCAACTTGGTGTCATCTGCAAACTTACTGAGGGTGCACTGGATGCCCTCGCCCAGATCATTGATAAAGATATTAAAGAGAACTGGCCCCAACACTGAGCCCTGGGGAACATCGCTTGTGACCAGCTGCCAACTGGATTTAGCTCCATTCACCACAACTCTTTGGGCCCGGCCATCCAGCCAGCTTTTTACATAGCAAAGAGTATACCCATCCAAGCCAATCGTTCTAAATACAATAATTTGAAAAAAGCTAAAGACATTTAGAAATGCATTTTAGTTATAAATATTCTAATTGCATGACTAAGTTTCTGTTTAACAAGTAAAGAGCAAGAGTAAAAGTACCAATTGAAATGGTAGCCCTTTTTTTCCCCTTTTTACACCAGTACATATAAACCACATGAGAAAGAAGCAAAAAAGAAAATAGTCCTGGAGCCTGGAGAGATTTTAGAGCTGGAATGTGCAAGTATTTATTTTCTTTTTTTAATTTCAAAATGATGCAACTAATTAATTCCTGATATGAAGCCTATGATTACCAAAGTGAATGGAGTTCCACCAAGGTCAAGTAAATCTAACATTATTCAGCTACTTTTGGATTCAGCAGATAGTTGACTTCAACTAAACTAGGAGGACTTTTTCAGATACATTCCAGAGATTACACTATTGCCAACATCTCCTGTTTCCAGCTCTTAATTTATTTGCTATTTCCCAATCTGTAGTGCACGATGAAAAATCCATGATAAAACAGAACATACTTCTTCACTTAATTCTTATTCAAGCTAAGACTGTTTGAAATATAAAAAAATCAATGAAAATTTATTTGTCAAATTGCAGAGGGCATGAGTAGATCAAAAGATACAAGGAAAAATATGCAGATGTTGCTACATCTAGAGGCTTATTTTAGACAAATGTCAGACCTTGATTTATATCAAGATGACGGAAGGCCAGATATATACTTTTAAATTTCAAAGTGGAAAATTCTTCCGCATCTTTGCATTTCCTTCAGCATTATGTCCAACAGCATCCATTTTAAATAAAGTACCTTGGGACACTTCTCACTTGAGAACAAAGTAAACATTTCAGGCTTATTTATTTATTTTCAAACTGAGCAGCTGGTCTCTCTTCAGACAATTACACTATCAAATATTGATCAGGGCATGCAGATGAATAACAGCAGACACATAGGAGAGCTTTAACATTTGGCTACCACTTCAGTACCAGTGCAGGGCTGTCAACCTCTACACCTTGCTGCATGCTGATGCGTACTTGCAGAGTAAGGCTGGAACTTACACGACTGAATTTGTGACCCAGAACATAGATAAAACCACCTAAAATAATCTGTGATTTCAGCCTATTCCTCCAAATCCCCTCTTCTTTCCTATAGTCACTGGGCAGAGTAACTACTATGGAAAAGTATCTATGAAACATAGGTGTAAGAGGCACCTGTGAAAGTTTTCCTAGTAGGAATATTTCCTTCCTGATCCCACCACAGATGATCAGTGAGGTTTGCAGCATCCCAGCAAATATAATTCTTGTAATACAATTAAGTGAAAAACAACAGAAAACTGAAATTTGAGTGCATCTGTCTGTAAACATTTTTGGGTGGTGAAGGAAGAAGGACAGAAATCGGAAGAGAATGTACCTAAGCTACAGAGCCCTTCATTCTTTGCTCTGTTAAATGATAGCTACTACATATGAAGTCCAAAATGCACCTTTTACCATAAAATTCTACAATATGTTTGATTGCAAAGAGTGATGGCATTAAAAGCACCTATCTCCGTGCTTTGTGAAGAAGCATCCATCAAATTACAGATTTTTATTTCTCCAAGAACTTAATTTAGAATTCCATAACCTAACAGCAACGACAAGGGCAGCTTGTTTGGAAAGACAAGTTAATCTGAATTTTAAAAAAGCTGGTTTTCTAACTGACAAAGAATCTCTAAGGTCAATTTAGTTGTTTCATTGGCCTAGTGTCTCAAGCCATGAAGTACATTTGACAGACACTCCCTGAAGGGAAAAGTTGTTAGGGTAGAGACTGCCTTACAGTTGGAAAATGTGAAATAAATATACAAAGCAATAAAACAAGAACAGTGCAGTTGTATGTAAGAAGCCACTGGGATGTAGCTAAACAGATAGTAAGATAACAGGTACTGGTTAGCCATGGATGGTTGGCATTCTGGTCACTATCCTTCTAAGACAGCATTCAAAACACACGTGCTTCTGCCCCCCGCTTCCTTAAACCATCACTTTGTCAACTGCTATAGCAAGCACAAGTTGCTTACAGGAAAACAGTCATTTAGTCCTAAATATTTTGCACTTTTTTGTAGCTAAAAATACTAGTTGGAGAGAACAGAAAAACAGTAGCTATGAACAGGAACACTATCAAAGCTCCTCTCAGGGGTCTTGGAGCTCAAACCACTCAGACTTAACTCTCCTCTGATTTACACAGGCACAAGGATTCCAGAACAAGACAGGACAAAGTTTTCACCTTAAGAAAATAAGGCCTAGGAGAGTGGTAGGGGCCGAATCTTAATGTGTAGAAATACCTGATGGGGAGACTGAAGACACCCAGCTTCTTCTCAGAGGTGCCGAGTGACAGGATTAGAGACAATGAAAATTTAAATACAGGAAATTCCACTTAAAAAATAAGATGTTTTTAAAAACTTTTTTTTTTTTCCAATTATAGCAACGGTGGTCAAACACTGGAACAGGTTTTCCAACAAGACAATGGAGTCTCCATCAAACTGGACACAGCCATGAGCAACCTGCTCAAGCTGACTGTGCTCTGAGCTGAGGTGTTAGACTAGATGATCTCCCAAGGCCCCTTTCCAACCTTACCCATTCTGTGACTCCGGGAAGTTTTCCATGAAAAAAGGGTTGAAGTTAGACAAAAGCTGTAAGAACAGATGCTGTATCTTCAGGCATGAGGTTGCTACAAACTTAGGGGATGTAAGGGAGATAGAATGGATTTTGATTTTCTTTTGTTTGGGCTTTGGAGATTTTTTTTTTTCTTTTTGCATTTATCAAAGGATCTGAAATTAATTCATTTAGCAGAGTGTTTGAGTGGACACTGGCAGCGCCTGAGAAAACAGAAACCCTGCAGTGTGTGATAAAGCTTGGGAGGAGCAGCCTGTGCACAGAGTTAGGAACTGTGCTGCTGAGGTGACTTAGGACAGGGAACTCAACTTGAGCAAAACCATCCTCAAACAGACAGACTGGAACTATTCACAAGCAGCTCTATTCTGTTAACTCTTAAGTCAGCCTGAGGCTAGGGAGCAAACTGGGGAAAACGGATTATATTAATATCTTGGGTAAACTGATGGAGTAAGACAAGGTAGGAGAAGAAAATTGCAACCAGCTATGTAACAGAAAACAGTCTTCTAAGCACAGGACTTTCTGCCCGCTACCATTTCAAAAATACCTTATGGTACTGTGTCTCCTCTGATCTTGCCAGACATGCCTTTTCTAGTACTCCAGCCTCCCTTGAATTTGACATGGCACTAGAAAGGATCCTGATGAATGCTAGCTGTGCTACTATTTCCCCTTATCTTTTTGTTGACCTCTTTCTTTGCTAGAGCAGCTTTCGATCATGTTGTCATGATACAGTCTCATTTTGGAGAAAGCCCCAAAATACTCAGTAAAATATTCAGCAGTACCATTGAGTCCCATGGGCACGTATTTAACTTTAAGCCAAAGTGTTTTCGTGAACTGTGATCCTCTCTCCACTTAAATATTGAGGGAACAGAGTGCAGGCAGCCAGAGCAGGCAGCAGAAGAAAATTAAGGTAGCTCAGAGAACTGGGCAGTGCCATTTCCTTTCTTTGGTAAATTTATGTTTGATGATTCACAACAGGACTATCTTTCTATGTCAAAATGAAAGACTTCCTGGTTTTGATACTGTGTGAAAACCCCTATCCGAAGATTGGAGTTAAGGGTAACTGTGGTATTGTAGCTATTGGAATTATTAAGAAATGGGGATACTGACAGAGGAAATAGTATTACCTCTTTAAAAACTTCTAAATCTCTTGCTAAAAGCTATGATGAATTTTGATTGTAGCCTCAGGGATAGACGGATATGTCTGATTTTAAAATGAGAATACACAATCTTAACGCAGTGTTAACTACTGAGCTGTAGAGACTACTAAATCTCTTAGTACACCATTTTACTTTAGTATTTTGTTATTTACAGTTAAGGATATAACTTTTGCAGGAGATTTCAAGTCAAGGAATGCTGCAGATCATAGAAAATACTTTTTAATAGTGATTAACTTCAGTGTATTTTTAAGTGTGATTGCAGTTGTGTATACAGGCTAAAAGCAAGAAGTCATACTCTTAAAAATGCAAAATATGATTGCTAGATAAATATTTTGTAATATAAATGTGATCAACATTCTTCAAGAAAAGTCAGGAACAAGACCATAAATAGGTATACCTGTAAGACGTCTTCAAACTTGTTTTTCCAATCTAGCAAGTAAAACCAAGTTATCTTCTCTAAATATAAAAAAAACCTGCAACACAGTTTACATTGTCTAACTTCTGAAACACATGAAAATGACAAGAGTCACTATGGCACTTGTGCCATCATACACATGACATATTGCCATGCAGCAAAGATCTATTTATTTTGGAACTCCAAAATGCAACTCATGAATTGGCCTTTTTTAAAGCTAGCAAAAATGACTCCCCAGAATTATTTTTTTTTTTTTTGAAACAGAGATAAGGTTTCATTTTCTTGTTAAAATCTGCCACACAAGTACCACCATAACCACTTGAGCTACAGTAAGTCTCATCTAACTGTGCTTAAAAACAATAATCCAAGGAAAACAAATGCCGTCCTGATGGACAATTAAAGTGAAAGCCCTTAGTCCTTCAACTACTAAACAGTAGAAGGCAGTTGATTTGGGGTAACTTGAGGCAAAGCACAGTTAAAAACAGTAATTCTTTAAGTTTTAAGCAAAGTAGTTTGCCTGCACATATATTCATAGAAGCATTAGCACTTCAACCAGCCCAATGCTGTCCAGAAAAAAAGAGACTAGAAGTAATCTTTGTGTGCAATACTATTTCAATGTTGTGTTGTAGTGAATAACTACTAAGTATAAAATCATGTTTGAGGCATAGTAGTTTAAAGTTAATACTGAATGTATCTTGGTGGGGCAGACATTTTGCTGCAACAATGCTGGGATAGCACTGTCAACATAATTAAAATTCACTCATTATAACTAAAGATGCTTCAACATAGTATGAACAATGGAAATGGATAATGCAGCACAAGTACTATACTGCAGAACCTGCAATACCACAGTCTACAGGACACTTTTGAAAGACAAAAGTTAAAAAACAAACCCATTTGAATGTGAGGGTTTGATAGTCCATTATTCTGGATGGATGCTACATACTACTTTGATACATACCAGGAAGGGCAGAGGACTTTACAAAAGGAGTTAGCAGAATGCCCATGCTGTCTTTAACCTTTAGGGAGCCAAGAGCTTTCCAACAGGACCGATAATTATTATCATAACTTAAGCTTTCAGAATGGTCATCATAATAAACAGGTGCAAAGTTTCTAAGTACAAAAAAAATGATGAGGCAAAACAGAAGCCGCCTGTATGTTTTATCAAAAGACTGAACACTTTGTTTCATTTCCTAGAACCTGTAAAAGATAGATAGAATCCCTTAATATTAAAATGCCGCATGACATGCAGCAGCTACCTTTTACTCCCAGTTGCAAGTTAAGGGCAGTAAGGCCAGGAATCCTGCATATGGTAATTTCATTTAGAGTTATAAGGCCAGAAATCTTGTGTATTTTAATTTCATTTAGAGTTTAGGCCAAATGATGATTTATCCAGTGATAAAAAAATGCCCAATCACTATACTCCTATCTTCTTATCTTTGCAAAAGGATGAAGGAACCATTATTAAGATGCTGGCCCTCTACTTGTACACCTCCCAAGCCAAAGCTATCTGAAATGCCATCCCTACCTAAAAAAAGGAAGGACAAAGGCATACACACACTTACAGAACTGTGTTTCTGTACCAAATAAGGTGTTCTGTAAAGGGAGAAAGAGCTAGCCAGTTCTCTGTTTTGGAACCAAGGTCACTAGCAAGATATTAAGACTAGAAAGACAAAGAACCAACATTTTTTAAGAGCAAAATGTTTCACCATTCAGTACCATAGTTTCACTGCACATATTTCTTTTATAACTACTTCCTCATATCACCACACATTAAGTGGTTACTCAGGCACTGAGTCTGTAAGAATGACTCAAACTATTCCCCAGTGATTAATCACTACAGATGAACAAGGATTTGTTCAATTTAAAGAGACTGAATGCTATTACAACTCCATAGGTCTGACACAAAGTTCAAACAAAACTCTGGAGCTTGGAATAGCTTATCTTTTTCTACTACTGCAGTTAAGATACACATAGAAAATCCCATACTGAAAGATCACTAATTGCTCTAACTCCTTTCTAGTTTTCTCAGCAATTGTAATGCATCATTAAGCTTTTTAAATGAATAGAGGCTGACTTTGCATTAGCTGCACAGACATACTGCACAACAACAATCCAGGAAGACTATATGCCATCCCCAGCCTTTATGAAATCAGTTGATGGAAACATGCCAGGAAAAACATTCTACTGAGGCACTGATTCAGATTTTTACTCAAGTTTTTAATCTTAAAATTGTCTCTTAAATATCGGGACTAGGAAGTCAGGTACTTGCTCATTTAAGATTGACATATTTCAGACTGTAAGAGATAATGAAATAAAATAGCATGTGGCCTCTATTCCTCTGATTGAGATGAATTGTGACTTTACTATATAACCTGTACATGTAGAACAAATTATGTTTGATACTTTTTGCTCACTTATTAGCCTTAAATCAAATTAGGTCTGTCTAAACTTCCACATATCTTTCTAAAACAAAATTCTTGGGTTAATTAGGACAGGGCTTCATGACTAGTTTAATTGACCTAAACACTTCTCCACAAACTACAGTCTCATTCTCCGCTACCATGGAGATGCTCCCATTCCCTTCCTCAAGCTAAAATGCCAGTCTTTTTTTATAGTTTTCACTTTCTGGCTGGATCAGATTTCCTGATCCACCCCACCAGTCTCAAACATAGTAATGCTCCCTCCAAGGAACAGGAGTGAAAGTGCAGTTTGTAGCACAAAGGAAGACTAGCCATCTATTAAAGCTCATTTTTTTTCCCCAGAAAGGTGGGGAAAAAAAGACTCCATTTTACAGGTAGAAGTCAAATTGGATTTTATACTACTAGCCTTAGGAGATGTTAGATTTTGCTCTGTAATACAATCTGCACAGTCACTTTAAATCTTTAGGTTTTTATTTTTGTAGATGGTAGCTCCTGAACCACACCCTGCCTCAGCTTCTCCAGTCAGTGACAGCCTGTATCAAAACTAGTATACTCCACCACAGTTTGAGTCATGGCCATTCTACATTAATGTAGAGCTTTAGAAGAACACAAGCCACATACAGAACAAGGAAAGTGCTTAAACATAGCAGTAATAGCTCTTCAAGCAGAAATTTAGACATTCTTGAAACTAATCTGCATAGGATGACATTGTCACTGACAGGACCCAGATGAGATTCAATGCATTCAAGTAGAATCCCAGAGCTTCAGAGTTTGGTTCTCATTCTGCTGTTGAATCTGAAAGCTAAAAATAAGAAAAAGCAAAATAGCTGTTTAGGGGTGGGGGCAGAAATCTACCTCCACTGGCAGTTTCCCCAGTAAAGTAGGTATTTAAGGAACTAACATTTGAATGTAGATCAGCCTTCTATGCCATTCTAGATAGATGCAAGAACTGGCCTTTTTTGCCCATTAGTGACAAACTTCATGTTATATTGCATAGGCTCAGTAAACTTACAGTTGAAGCCAAGTGAAATTGCATCTTGTTTGACTGGTCATCAAGATTTATCATGTTTTGATCTAGTCAAGAAGCATCAAATAAACAGACTATGCACTTGTTCCACTGGCTAGTTACTGGATTTGTGCAGCTATAATTAAAGTTCAGAAAAAGACAGTACACTGGAGATTAAACAGCTTACTAAAAGTGAGTTTACAGTCTAAATGGAGTTGTTCTGCAAGTGACTCACTAGGAAGATTATTGTAGTTCCAGGTTAGTTAGAAAGGTTAACAACTCAAACAAGCCAGGAAGCAAGGAACATGGATGGGGTGCAGCTTCCTTTCCGAAGTGCTACAGGCTTTCAAAAAAACTTTAAAGTAGCAATCAAGCTATAAGCATCCAATAAATCTGCACAAGTCTAATGGACACATTCTTTACAGTGGTGCATGGTATGAGGATGAGACACCATGGACACAAGTTGAAGTTAGAAAGATTCAGACTAGATAAACTCTTGAGGGGACAGTCAGGCATTGAAACAACTTTCCCAGGGCCATACAGTCTCCATTGTTGAAGGTTTATGACCAGATGACACGAAAGCCTAAGCACTCTGGTATGACCTTGCTTGGAAAAGGATGTTGGCTTAGAAGACTAAGAACCCTTTCATCTGAATTATCTTATGATCCTAAGCTAGTTAAACCCAGTTTTAGCTTATGTCAAGCCTTACCGTCGTAATTTAAAATAAGCCTTTAATGTAACAGTTACTAGAAGATACAGTTGTTTTCAAATGTCAGTGAAAACATTTGTGTAGAATGGGACACATGATGTAAAGATTCATGTTCTCAAAAGCATACACCAACTAATATAAGATGCCCAAATACATTTATTTATCTCTTAAAAAGTACATTACTCTTTAGAAAAAAAAGACAGCCTAGGAAATCTCAATACAGATTAAAGTATATCCATTCTGGCACAAACTTCATGCTGATGTTTAAGTTAACAAGCAAGATAAGACTTCTGAAGTCAGTAGCAAACAGGTACCAGGACAGAAGAAACCCTTAAAATAAAGAGCAGCTTCAAAGCCTTGCAGCCAAGCAGAGCCAGAGTTCCAGCATGTATTCAAGAAACATTAAGCCTCTCTAATCCTTTTGATCTTCATTTGCTGCCAAAAATACATGAGTTATAACAAGGAAACATAAGCATCTCAACATAGAGAGTTCCAAACTGGTAAGCCAGTTCACCAGTTCTGAGTAGTCAGAAGAGTACAGCACTGTTCTAAAATTTAAAGAGATAGAGCTTGGGTTGTTGTGTTTTTTTTTTTTTGGTGGGTTTTTGTTGTTGGGTTGTTTTTTTTTTTGATAGGCTAGCAAGAACCAGTTAAGCTATTTCCTTCAAGACCTCTCTCTTCCCTTACAGTATTCAGAACCATCCCAAGACAGAAGGAAAAGGCAGCAAGTTCATTATCACAGGACAGTAAGATATTTACATTTTGCACTCTTGGTAAAGTTTTCAGTGTTAGTGCATGAAAAAGTTACTCATGTTTATTTCTGGATGTGCATATGGGTGAGGTGACCATAATTATGTGCCAGCAGTACAATGGTATTCATTAATGTGTTTCATATGTAAAGTATTAGCTGAAAGTACTCTGCCTTAAATGGCTGGAGATGCATTTTGTTAGTATCTTTATAACCATGGCTTTCCCCTGTTAAGTACAATCTTTACCCATCTTGTTCTTACTCAGTGGTAAGCGCCATCTACTTCACTCAGTCCTAGTGAATACACTAAGATACCTCCCATCTGTCGTTGGCCCCTTCAAGATTTCTGGGATGTTTTGATCCAGGAGAACTAATAGTGAGACAGGTCCTCATGGTGGGGGATAATAAATAGGGGCAAGTGTGTAGGTGAGAAGACTAACATCAGACATTACTGGTAACAAAGCAAAAGTTTACTTCAAAGGTGCAAGTGTCTATTCAGCTAAAAGCATGATGAGTGAGTCCTATTTGGAATGTAGCATATGTCCTAGAAGGAAAGTAGACACTGAATGTTGTTTTTGTTCCTTTTTAGCAGTGTAAACACTACCTTATGTTCTCAAGTAAGAAGACACTAATAAGACTTGGATGCAGCCACTCAAGCAAGAGGAGTGATAACTCACAAGATACTCAGTTTTATGCTAAACAAGAATATGTAAACACCCACAAGAACCACCTATTCAGATAATACCAGACACCCCTTACGGATTGTCACAACGCAGCACCATAGCAGCAGTTTGATTTAAGGAACAGTCTCGCTGCTTATCCCATCACATTTACTGAACAGTGGTAGCATTAGCAGCACTGTGATTTACTCTCTGCTTTCAATGGGTCTAGGTCCAGTTTTGGTTTCCCCACATCATTCTCTTCATTAGGAAAGCTTTTGTAGTTGGCAAGGATGTTTTCCACCAAGAATCGAGCAGCTTCATCTATGTTGATGTTGTCCTAAAAATGTTGAAAGCAAAGTCAGTGATTTTTTGAAACAGTCACGCGTTCCTATTAGAAGCTGGCCAAATACAAACACTCTTCTACAGTCTCATCAGCACGACACATACAGCTTAGATGCATCAGGTCATTGCTCATACACTTGCTTTTTGAAAAAAGTTACCAAAACGGTTTGAGACAAAGCTATTCACTCATACTACAAATAGGATACTTTGACTCTAATCTAGTATACAGTTAGGGGATAAGTCTCACCTGCATTTGGAAGGCTCACAAATGCCAAAGTGCATTTCTGCATCAGGAAAGATAATAGACAATTACACTGTTCATAGTAGCGTTCTACCTTTTGGGGGCTTTTTCTGCTTCTGCTGCAGTTTGGATGCACTTACTTATGTAAAAGGACCTTTTCTATCAGCCTCAAAACCCCAGCTAAATCAGGGTGACTCATCTAGCCACTACATTTTCTTGTGCATGCTTTGAAAAGTACCTTCACATACACTCTAAAGATGTGTATGCCTGATACCTAGAGATGTATTTCATCAGGGTATCTCAGTTACTGAGGAGTCAAGCTGGCCAGTGCCACGGGGCCTTTGGCCACAGCTTTGACCTGGCTGGGCCACCTGTTAGCTCACCACGGGGCTGCCATGTTTGGAATTGCTCATCTTTGGTTCCAAAGGAAATATCACCCCAGTACACTCTTCTGTCTCCATAATTGTAGATCTAAATTCTACATGAGCAAGGTTAGATCATGAGAACATTTGACTCATCACTACTGCATTTTACAGGCTTGTGGTTGTCAGCCACAAACTGCTTTTGGCAGTTTGCAGATAGGCACTTCTCCCTGCCCAGAGCAGAGGGGGATTCTCCTCATTGTAGTGTAAGGATGTTCATAAGATATTTCTATGCATATTAATACTCTTTAGTTCTTTTGCATTTAATATTCTTCCTAATCCACAGGGAGTGGGACCCATATTACTGATGACTAGACTGAAGAATCAAGTACTAGTTCCATCAGAAAGGCAAAAGCTGATTATCAGGATATTTGAGTGAGTAGGACTTAAAACCATAAACTGATTTGGTATGCTTGGAAAACAAGAAGTACATGAAGTTACTCAAAGTTGTCTGTTTGAATACCGCAGCTGTCTAGCTTAGCTTAAGTTAATATACAGAACAATTCATTTTTCTCCAGTTCAGTCTTGACACTGCCTGATAAAATAGAAAAGTGCTTTAGTGACATCATCATCTAGGTAGGTAGTAAAAAGTGAGCAAATAGCTTGTTCACTTCTGGAGTCTTACCACTTCCTACATGCAACAGTGAATACAGAAGCCGCAATTTAAAAGCCTGCTCCTAAAGATTACTTGTATCTTTTGGATAGTTCAATCAGCATTTAGTAGTATTAACATCTAAACAATGACTCTGATCCTGATGCATGCAAGATGAAAAAAACTTATCAAACTCAGTTAATCAAGGTTTCCAGTTAGTTTTAAGGTTCTCTGATTTTAAGACACAGTTCTAATCTAAACCAAACATGCCGCAAGTCTTCCTCAGGATTGAGCTAGCCTGCACACTACTTCCAACTTTTGCTGAACACTGGAGACTTGACTGTCACTTCCTATACTTGATAATTTTATTCCTCACATGACTATATTCATCCATTCTTATGCTAGTACTTAGAAGAGTTAAAACATGTTTCTTTATGCTCACCTTGGCAGATGTTTCAAACCATCCAACAAAGCCACCTTCTCTGCAGAACTGGTCCATTTGAGAGGGATTCTGACTGCCATCTTTCTTCTGGTCACACTTGTTTGCAAGAAGAACAGCAGGGATGGGGCTGCCATTGGGAAGTAGTACTTTACTGTCCAAATCATGCTTCCATTTTGAAACAGCCTCAAAAGTGGAGCCTCTTGTGACATCAAAAACCACAAAAGCACCAACTGCCTCTTTGTAGTATACTCTGGTCATATTCCCGAAGCGCTCCTGGCCTGAAAGAGAAGACAGTGACAGAGTATATTTATATTTAAGCATGAACTGTAGTCAATACAAATGGACTTCTGTACCAGGTTAGTACATACAAGTTTGATTCAGGTCTAGTCCCCTAGTTCATACAACATTGCCTCTTCTATCCTATGTAAGCTCATTGTAACAGCCATTATGTATATTATACATGACAAGTCAGATGCTAAAGCAGTTTGCAACCCCAACTACAACTTGAATTTTTTTTTTTTTTTTAAACTTATTTGTTGAGTAGTGTTCTTTGAGAAGTAATGCCTAAAAAAACTACCAGTACAGCTACACACAAATCATTCTTTCATCAAAAAAGCTTCTGCAAGATTTAGATATAAATCTAGTTACTTCAGCTAGAGGCTTAAGCTAACTCAGAGGCTTTTCCTGAAGGGTAAGCAACAAGGGTTTTTACAAGCTCCAAGGCTAACAGCCTTCAAAGCATCTTCTGAAGAGGTCACCTATATTATACATTTTTTCCTTACAGCCAAGCTCAATAGGAGCTAGTTTAACAGTTCTAGCTAAATGTGTTATCTTTGACTTTATCTTTTAAGTCTAAGACCTTCTCTGGAATAATTTCCAACCATAAGAGTTCTACAAAAATACCAGGATTTGAAAGAAGATTATCAGAATAGTTAAAGTACAATTTTTCACAACAAAAATCTAGAAGAAAACCAATGGTCAGCAAGTATAGTAAACCAAAAAAGCCTTTTCTTATTAAGTGCAACTAGTGTAGTCAGTATACTTGAAAGAGAGAATTAGAGTGCCAGTTCACTTATTCTTCTGTTTGGAAGGTCAGACCATCATGCTGTGTTGTACTTGAGAGGGCATAGCAGTGTCAAGTGCTAGCAGATTGCTTGGGAAATTTGGGCTACCAACAGATTTCATCTTTGTTTGGAAGTCTTCACTGGGAATAGTCATCCCTACATTTTATAATTCAGTTCTAGAGTGTATCATCACTTCAGCTTTCAGCATTTAATGCATGTGTGGTTTTAGAATAGATAGAGAAAGTAAGAATTTTAATTGGAAACACAGTTGCCTTCTGTTTATAAACATTCAAGTTTGCCTTTGATTAGCAAGGACAAACAGTTACAAGAAGAACTGGGTATCATCATCTTCTCAGAAGGAGCCAGAAATTCATTAGGTGAAGGAACTTGACAAGGGATCCTCTTTAACAGCATGCTTTTCTAGCTCAATTGCCTCATTTTAATGTCAGTACTTCAGTGTACCGACTAGCTGATTCCCAACAGACATTTTCAGAAAAGGTTGACTAAGCAGCTGTTAGAACTGCCTGAAAGCAGCAGCAGCTACAGTGAAGTTCCAGAAAACTAAAAAGCTCTATCAAGTAGACTTTATTTCTGTCTGTTTAACTTTAAAGTATGATGCTGCATAAAACAGCATCACTAGCCAGCATATTCTGAGGAGTGGAAATTACACATGAATTTCTTCACTACCAGCTCATTATCCCCTGTGTGAGAACAAGGAGCATGCAAGAGGAAAGCTCTTCCCTCCATATTCAAAGCTCAAGTGTTGAAGCTGCATTTATGCCATGGACGCTAAGGCCAACAAGCCAGGCATCAAGCCTGCATCTGGGTGACTATATCACTGGAAGAGACACATTGCTGATACAAGTCTCCCAAACAGTGTACACAGAACTTGTACACAAGTAACCCACATTGTCTTCCCAGGCCTTTCCAGGCTGGATTCTTATACCTAAAAGGTGTTTTTGGTATAGTCTTACTACGAATTGTTGTACCATGTGCCTACTGTTTTCATGAATCAAATACTATTAGGGAAGAATCTGGCCAGAAGGCTTTTACTACTTCTGCAGATCAGTTGTGCCACATCTAAAGAAGCTTTACCTCTAGATTGTGGGGATTTTGTGGGGTTTTTTTGGTTGTGTTTTTTGTTTGTTTTTTGTTTGTTTGTTTTTTTGTTGGTTTTTTTTTTTTTGTTTAAATGGAGCTGCACAGGGTCAAATTTAGTTATATTAAGCCAGTCACTGCATACAGCACCACACAAGCTATGACAAGCTCCTTCCCAGTTCCTTCCCCATTTGTTTAGCTGTCAGTCTCACTATCGATTTCTGTTACATGGGAGTACCTCCAACTGTGCTAAAGCACCAATTCTTGTATCCAGTTCAGGCAGTATAAGGCTTCACACCACAGGACCAGCCCACAAAACAAACAGTGTAATCTCAAGGTCTACAGTGCTCTGTACCAACCTGTCTTCTACAGAACGATTTCTTCCATTTGGCCCCCAAATGGTCTCAAAATGGACACGACTTGCTGTTATTTACATGAGACTGCACATGAATCTGAAGCAGCAAGGGGAACAGTCCCATTAGTCCTCCCTATTCAGTTGTTGGAGATTTGTGGGTATTTCAGTCTTTAATTAAGGCTATAAGTTCTTTTGCAAAAACTTGAGAGATGCTTACGTAAGAAAATTAGTTGCAGACAGGCTTGCTAGACTGTTACCAGCAAGGAGAAGATACAGCATAATCACTACATATGAAAAATAAGTTATTTGGGAATTGCAGGAAAGGTTATTGGGCAGTTACCATTTCTCAGGTAGCTGTGCATGCTATAAGTAAACATGGCTGTAATCAGTTACCACAGTGATGGACATTACCATTAACTGAATCCCTTCCTGCTTACTGCCCTCCCATCCAAAAAAAAGCTTTAATGATAAAGAACCGTTAGCAAGTAGGCCATACTAGCCTACTATAGCAATAACCCTTGCTGAAACTTGCACAACACAGTTCATTTAAGGTATACAAAAGAGATTGAACTAGTACAGCACCACATACAGCTTCCAAAGAAAAGAAACAATTAAAAAGTATATGTCATAACCAAACTTGAAAGTCCTAAACAACACCAAATGTTTTTTCTTAAAGAAATAACAGGGAGACAAGCCTTGGCCAGGAAGTCTGATCACCACTCAGATAAGTTTTTCTATTCCATTTCCAATAGAATTCCCATCATCTAACCATAGTCAGTCTTCCTCACTCACCTGGCCCAATGTCTTTATATACAGTAAGCTGGAGAGCTGCATTGACTGGCAATCAACCAAGATTGCCTGGCAGTTGGTTCCTTGACATTGGTGACTTCTCATGGCCCAGTATCCCTGAGCCTACATGAAGCTTTAGCATATCTGGCAAGAGGCTGCATGGTGTTATACCAGAATGAGTGCTGCCCTTTTCTGAAGTAGCCCAAATTCCAAAACAGTTTATTACAACAGAGCTGCTTTCACCTCTAGAATTCACATCCACTAACAATAAACCTGACCTGCATATTATCTTATGACTGCTCTTCCATCCTGTCTGGAGGCCTAATGAGGATGGATATATTATTTTTATTCCAAAGAAAGAAGACAGAAGCAATACCCCATGGCCTGCCTAAGAGAAGAGTTTCATTGTGATAAAAGATATATGGCATATATGCACATGCTGAACTTCTTGGAGGGGATGCAGAGCATTCTAGACAGTCTTTTGAAAATTTAACAGGACTTCCAGGCAAAGCTTTTGCAAGTGCTTTTCTGCTTGCAAAAAAACTCATATAGAAAAAGCAAACTGTAGAACACACCACTCCTCCAAAGTCTGGAGTCTGAACATCATTCTCTATTTATGTTATTAAAACTAAATGACTCAATTTTTGCCATGTTCAGTTCAGCCATGGATTTGTCATTCCCCTTCCTATGCCCAGCAGAATTTTTGCTGTAGTCATTTCACCACATGTGAGAATAGTGTTGAGCAGTACAGAAAGTGGATCACACCCCCAGAGGGTAAAAAGGCTAAAAGTGATCAGATGAAACTAGACTTAAAATCTCCAGTGTGTATAACCATGGAAGGAAGAGGACAGGAAGATAATTACTTGCTTTCTACAGCAGTATGGAAAGGACATCACAGGATTAATCATTCTGGTAGGTCTAGTGCCTTGACATAAACCTGATGGTACCACAAAGGTATACTTTGTGATTCAGGGGTTCAGGTGTAGGTGAGGAGCTAAGCTACAGGGCAGTCAGGGGGATCAGAAGTTTTGTTTGGGGGTATGGAAGTGGCTACATGCAATGTAAAGTTCTGTATTCTCTAACCACAAAGTTTTCACATCTAAATGACTCAGCACATATTGTCACCGTATTTTCCAGGAATTGCAACAACATTAAGTGAAATACTTGCATAATGTCATGCATCAGGAACTAATACAGATCCCTACAGCAGCATCACAGGAATTTAGTTCAAAACCATCAGAGCTTGGGAGCTACCCTTGCTTCCCAGTTTACACTGTAACAGGAGTAAACTATAAGCTAAGAACTACATGAAAAAAATTCTAGCCAGGTGTGACACCGGAAGTTTTATCTTTGTCCTTTACTTCACTGCAAAAGGTAAGTTATCATCGTGAGATTCAGACAGTGCCAGCCTTGTCTTGAAGTACATTTTAAAGAATTTCCTCAGCAATCTTTCCCAGTGTAAGGAATAAACAAGACAGTCCTGTTTATCACAGTAGTGTGACTTACCATTGTGGCAGTTCTTGGTTTTAGTTAGCAAGAGATACCCTACACTCCTACCATTATTTCTGCTCTTAACTCATCCTATGCGATGGGAATTGAGGCTAGAAAAAGCAAGTTAAACATACAAATGACTGCTGGATATGCATGATACTGAGCTTGTCGAGGTTCCTTCTCCCAGACTACTCACCATACCTACAAGTCTTAACATGTAGTTTATATGAACTAACAAGAACCTACTCAAGGAGCGTAGAACAGCCTATCTAGAAGAAGCTTTCCCAGATATACTTTTTATGCTATGAAGGTGAATTTTGGCTTAGCTCTGTCAATACCAACAGTACAGCACAAGTTCCTCTACCTTGTAAAAATCTAAGCTTAGTCTCATCTGAAGCCACACAACTCAGAAATCAGAGTTGTGTTAATTTCATTTAACCCTTTAACATCTCATCAAGAGTACTGATGGACAACTGGACAAAGTTCTCTTTCAGATGAGACTAACAGTTCTGGCATCCTCCAAAAATTGCATCATTAATGAGGAAGATAAAGATGACCAAGGGTTATAAAAGCTTGACAACTGGAAGAATGATGGAACAAATAGTTTCTTTCCTTGAAGCAATGTTAGTTCAAGTCATCTTTGACAGGCTGATCAGCTTAATGGGTGGCCAGAGCTCAAAATTTGATTTTAACAAGTTTGTCAGTTGCACATAAAATAGTCTTAAACTACAGATGTATAATCTAGACTGCAGTCACCCAAAAGTCAATGCTTGTTTGCTGCTAACTAGAAGACCATAGCGATAAAGTTTTGCAGTTTTTTCCTGGACCCAATAATACAGAGTTGTCAAGAGTCTGATAAACAGCAAAAAGTTCTCAGTTTATGAATAAAGCCAAGCAGCTCTTGCCAACATTGTCCTTCAGAATGCTGAAACTCAGAGTTCATTTAGTTTAAAAGGCAGTTTAAGTTCAACAGAAAGAAGGAATACAGCACTCGGGAAAAGTTCAATCTATAAAACCAAGCCAAAAAAAAACTATCCAGCAATACTGCTGTAGTGAAGAAAATGATCAAGAGACCTAGTGAATCAAACTGAGTTCAAAATGCATAGAAGGAGCATCCTGCTACTGTGTTTCACTTGTTCTGCTTTTCTGTCAACAGGTACTATACACTGCAGTGAACTCAGGCATCACAGGATGCTTATTAAGCTATAGTGAACGGTTGTAATAAAACAGTTTTAGTCTGGGAATACTTGAACATTCTCCTTCCATTGTGAGAAGGGTTCTCAGATCAACTATTTAACATGACCACTAATAGTCAATTAGTCATGCCAAAATTCAAGAAGGGTCATTAGTGACGGTCTGGCTAACTCTAATTTGACTGCCAACACCATGGCTCTTAGGTCCTTGCTATCAACTACTCTGAACTTACTGGCCACAGAGTGTGCAAGCACAGTGCCACTATTTAGGCTTCAGTGCCAAACTCTACAAGGTAGTTGTTTCAGACAGTTTCCAGGACCAGAGACATTTGTGCTTTTATTCAACCTAGACAGGAAAACACAATTCAACAATGAAACCCCCTTTTTCCAGTCTTCCTCCTGTCAAAGCAAGGCCTAACCTAATGAGCACTCTCACCCCTGCTCCAGTTGTGCAGCTTTACAAAAGCCTTTCCTCCAACTCCCTGAATTTCTCAGGTCAGGCTTTCACATACTAGCATCAAAGAACATCTGAGTGGCAGTTCCCTATTTACAATTCCAACTCTCAGTAAAGTTCTTGTCAGTGTGGTAGATTTAAGCTGAAGCACCATCCAAAATGGGTGGGCATGCAGCCCAATCCTCTCACTGAGTTAGAACCACTGTCATTTTCAAAACTCACCTAAGTCCTTTAAGAGCCACACGCAAGAACAGACTACTCTTTGGATGCCTGTTAGTCCTACAGCTGAATGTTTGGCACAATGCAGCAAATATCCAGAACTGCCCTGAGGATGCATCTCCCAGTTAGTTCTCCAGATGTCTAATGTACATTTTAGCACTACCAGGGTCAGATGTGAGCTAACTGAGGCTCTCTTTTGGCCAGATATATCAATACATTACTGACAAGCTACCACTGCTGATGGCATTCCCCCCTCTCCCCAAACTGACAGAGCTTGTCCCAGAACTGTCTTACCCAATTACATTGAATTTGTTATTCAGCAAGAAGTAGGTTAACCAAACCACTATCAATATTACAGAACATGCTCAAGTGTGTCTACCTGCTTTTTCACATAGGTAGCAGCTGTAGATTGAGAGTAGACAGACTTCAAGATTGTCCATACTAGACAGCTCCTCATTCTCAACCCATTTAAGCTATTAGTGCAAAGTTGCCATGTGCTTAAACCACAGAGGTGTTGAACTATGCTAACAGCTCTAGCAGATATTAGAAACCTGTAAGAGCTAAAAAAGGCACATCTAGCCCAACTTTTACTTTCCACCATTGTGGACGTAATATTTGGTATTTGTGGTTCTGGTGACAAACACCAAGAGCTTAAAAAGCAAGAACTACAAGAATATTATATCTTCCTGTATTAGACAGTACTAGAAACAGTTTCACTGACTGCAGCTCTTACAGTTTAACAGACAAAAGCAGCCTCAACTAATTTTAAGTGCATTGCTAGTGACCTTTCTTACTAAGGGTGGTGTGGGAAAGTTAACTGACCAGTGGATGGACCTCTTCCCAACAGTAAGTGTTCCAAGCCCTTCAGAAGAACAGTCTTCAGGGGAAAAGGTAGCCAGCCAGTAAATCCCTGTTCAACTGACTCCCACTTTAGCATAATAGAACCTTTAGTCCTCTGGGTACGTCTACATTAGGAAGTTGCAGGGTGCAGTTGAAGCAGTACCGTTGAATGAGACAGACACCTGACATCCACAGTATACTATACACACGGTATGTATGAGACTCTGTAGTCATTGAAAAGTCACTGAAGAATATCAGTTCAAGAGCAGCAGTATTTTGATTGTTTAGGTCATAACAGTGTTTTCACATATTCTTAGAAGTGACTATTTCATTCTGAAATGGTAGGAAGTAGTTTGCTCTAAAGTTTCACTGCACAACACAGCCAGTTTTAACCTAATAATTTGTTAGCTGCCTGAATTTTCAAAATCAGTGACTAGTCTTTCCATTCACTGTTTGGTATCATTATACTTCTTAAGCAGGACAGTCCTGTTCACTGCCAGTGAAACAGCAAGAGCACCAAGGTGCAAGCGCTCAGAAGTTAGACACCAGATTTCCATCAGGAACACTGACCGCATCTATCATCCTAATAGATGGAAAAAGCACACCATTCTCTTCCACAAAGACAGAAAGCCTTCCTCAAACAATTGCACAGCTCTCACAGGGAATTTTACAGCAAGACTGATAAACTGTTCACTGCTGCCTGCAGCCTTGGGTTAATCCAATGATTTAAGACTGTCCAAACTGACTAACAGCTTACTATCTTGTCTGAGAAGTTTAGAGGCACTTATGGTTCAGCTTGCTTTGTCCAGCATCAAATGTATTATACATAAAAGTATGACAGTCATGTTTGTATAAGAAAGTTTCACCTGTTTTGCTTGCATCTTCACTAAACAGCAAATTAACAGGAGAGGAAGTCCCTGACTAAGCACTAATTTCCATCCCCAGAAAAGCAGAGTTCAACCAAGTTAAATTATTCCTAATCAGCTGTCAAATGCAGCATGTACGGAAAAACTCTCCTTGCACAAGCATTCAGAGAAAGCTGACACAGTCCAGTTAGTGCCAGCAACAGCATGAATTGGTACTTCCTACTTTGCTTTAACTAGACTTACCCAAAGAAGTCATCTGCCAGAGTTAAGCTATGTCATGCTTGACACCCTCTAATCCATCTCCTTTGGTGCACTGTCATGCAGGCAGAGCTAGACATGGCACTACAGCATTTCACAGCACACAGAAGAACAATTCTAAAGTCAGTTTGTCTCAAGAACAACTTTATCACGAGACTGAAAAAATGTTAATCTCTAAAATGGTCAATGTGTCATGGCACATTGTGTGTGATTGGGACTTTGTATCAAACAGCTGCCACTTCGCTTTACCCAGCACTCTAGCCTGGAAGCATTTAAAGAACACACTCCCATAACCCATTGGCAGTGACACTAAGAGGCTGCTTTTTAATCTATTATTTGTAAAGCTGTTAAAATTCATACAATAAGAAATATTGGTTTTCATTTGCTGCTGATCTAGAAGCCACTGCTACTGAAAGTTTGCTACACTTTCTCTAGACAGAGTTAAGGTATTTCTTTCTAAACAAGCTCTATAAACCCCTGAAATTCCATCATTTTTTAAAGCATAATCTTACACCCCATCCACCTTTGTTCTGTGTCTCCATAGCCAGAGGAGAACTTTGAACATCTAACATTCTACCACAGGTAGCTTGAGAAGCACGTTGTGCTTTGTAGTCACTGCTTACTGCTGGTCATGCTAGCTTTAACACTTGCAAGAATCTCACAAGAGTTATTCCTATGATTTCATTCGAAAATAAAAATAGAAATTCCCTTACTGCAAATCACTTCCTTCTGACATGGCATATCACACTTCCGAGCTTCTGAACTGAGCATTTGGAGGGAACAGTTTACAACAGACTGCAAAAGCAAAGCAATGGTTACCACTGGAGTTCAAGGAAAGTATTTCCAACAGCTGTGAGACTGAATCCCAGTGGCCTTGCTCACTACTAAAGGCAAGAACCTTATTTTATTCAGCATGCTGGAGCCTTTTTTGGAACCAGGCAGCTAAGATTTTCTTTCCTACATTTCATAAGATGGGTAATCAGTTGAGAACAACTCCATTACAGCACTTGCCAACCCAAATTGTACTTGTGTACATGCACTTCAGGGACACCCTGTCTTAGTGTGCATATAAAGAAAACCAAACTGGTAAGATGCAAAGTGGAGATGTAAATAAGGTGAAGACACCAAGACTCTGAAGCTGCAACGCTGATGCAAGGAGAGTTGTTAAAGGTTGATTTACATTCATGTAAACTCCATACATTAAGAGAAAAGTGTATATTTAATACTGTCTACATTAGTTTGTGTCTGAAGGGAAATGCACTTGATTTGTCAAACCAACTTGATTTCTGACCACGAGAGTCAGTATTACATGAAGGGCAAGAATTTAGCCAATACTTGCCTCAAAAACATTTATGATCAATGCAAGTTAATGATTTTTGCAAAGACTTCTAGTTTGTTTTATAATCTGACCCCAAAATCAGTTATGTTGTGTGATATATACTGTTTTGCCTCCTGTCTGCTCTATTGCACATAAGAACTTAAGTAGCATTTCCCTTTAAGGTAGCTTCCCCCCCACCAATTTGATGGATACCCCCATGCATCCTTTATTCTCTATCAGAGTGTTAGGGAAGCATTTTCATTGTGATCTTGTAGAAAGCATAAAGCTTCTGAGCAACTGCTATATATGATATGAAACATCTATTTGAAAATAAGGCTGAAGCTCCATCTGTTCCATAGTTATTAGAAGCTCAAGCACTAAGTCCATTTCTATTGTTGACAGAAATTAAAGAGTACCTGCAAGACCAATAAAGCAAACTTTCTTTTAAGCCTGTACTAGATGAAGTAGTCTTCTAAGATCACATCTTTAACTCCATTTCTTGTAGGACACCTAGAAAAGCCTATGAAGAAATTCTAAGCTTAATTTCCAAGACACTCAGAGAACATCTGTCTCAATTCTACCATTTAACTGAAAATTAACTGAACAGCCCTGTCTTGCATAATCAAAGTTACCATACTAAACTGCATTACAACACCAACTTCAAGACAGTAACATTTCCCATATGCTTATGGAATTCCATCAGCACACAGGCTTTAAGAAACTTAGTTCAAGATAACATATACAGTACTTTGAGTTGCTATATAATATAGTACTAAGCACAAGAACCTTCATCAATATGAATGATTCAGTACCCCACTGGTAAGGCAAGGAAAATGCTTCATCAGCAAGACCAATAACCATACCTTGCTTGACAGCATTTCATAAAAAATTACTTAAACAGAAGAATTCCAAAAAAGAAAGCACCTTGGCATCCAGAGCCTGTATTCAGAGATGTCTGAAGGCTGGAAGCACACCAAAGAGAAACAAGTTTAACGTGTTCAGCACTTATTTGGATATTTAGCCATAGAGCTCCAAGCACAGCAAGTCATTCTCAACTGAAAGCTCATAACTAAATTCAGCTGTTCCAGAAGAGTCACAAGAAAGGACACCCACACAAGATTTCCCACAGGGGGGTGGTTTCTAGAAGGGAACATACAATACACCTTCACTTCTGTTTCTTGCCTCTACTGCTTCTAAGACAGTGTTCCAAACCTTTCAACATGAGCAGGCCTGCTACTTCCCCCTCCTCAAACTTTATCTGCTAGTTTTGCATGTTTCCAGCCAACATCATCCTTCAGTAATTTTTTACTGAAAAACTCCTGACTGGGAGTTTTCTGACCTGCCTCAGCTGTTAGCAAAATGATAGTACTCCCATTTCCATACAAAGGCAGCCGATGCTGGAACCTCCATCACCATATAAACCAGGAAATAACCTCAGATAACTTACCAGTTTCTGAAAAAGCTTTAAGCTCCAAGTTCTGCATCCATTTCTGATGCAGTTATTTACATGTACATTTTTCACCCAATAGGTATCTTTAAAACAGGGGAAAAAAAAAACCCACAGTTGGGGGCAGGTTATGCCTGGATTGTCTTGCCTCCACCCTATGCTCACTTGTACTAGGCACACAGCTAAGCAATTTTTTTCATGGTTTCTTTGCAGGAGTTGCCATTTTAATCCCGACATTGAGCTTCAAAATGTGTTGTGGGTAAGGACAAGTTGTTACAGGAATACCTTGACTACCTTTAAAGACTACTACCTCCAAGCTCTCCATACTTAGGAAGTTTTAGAATATCCTCCTCCTCCCACATCCATGGTTCCCTGCACTCACTTTCCCATTTCTCATGGCTTCCTATAGATGAGACCAAGTTAACTTCCTAAATAAGTTAAAAGCTTAACATCAACTCACATATCTAAGACTCATTTGTCTTCATAGAAAAGCAGCTCTTCCTCAACTTAGTATTTGAACAAAATACTTCATCTGATTTCTCCATCCTCTTGAGGACTGGTATATACTTCTAACAAGTTAGAGTTCGGATCTTTTCAAGGAGACAGACAAGAGTTTAGTAACAAATTTGCATGCTACAAGTCTTATTCAACTCCTGAAAACTTGTGTAGAACATGTTTAGAATACCGAAGTACAATCACACCCCTTCTGTTTGGGCAATTTCATAGCCATGCTCTTCTGGTTAAACACTTACTTCAGTTTTAATAAACATTTTTACAAAGAAAATCTAATAAAGTCCTGAAAGAAGGGTGCTATTACACCAAAGTTAATGCCGAATCATTCAGTCAAAGCTTTAAAAACAGCTGTCTACCAGTTGTTGTTAGTGACATTCTTCAGGAGAAGCCAAGCACAAGTGGTCACATGTGACTTTTACCACCCCTGCCCTCCAGTGAGTTGGATGTTCATACAGGCTGATGTGAGTGACAGCAATAGTCAACATGATCATAAAGCAACAGCTAATACTACTCAGTTGCTGGTCTTACCAGATCAGATCAAAAGTTTTTATAATACAGAAAATCTTCAAGTGTTCTTTCAATGATATTTGACTGAGTTTCATCAATATGCTATATTCGCCTCCTCCACTACATTGTGGTCAGTGCAGTATACTCACTAAAACAGCATGCTTGTCAAGTAGGAATCACTAGTGTATTGAAACAGACTTAAAAGCATTTCTCTATCATTAAGATTCCTTTGTTTTGTACCTCTTTACCACAATGACCCATTCTTATCTCCTATTTATTTCTCCAATTATTTATGTCCTTTGATCAAGGGGGTTAACCTGGTTGTAACACTTTCAGAATTTATCCAGGAAGAGGTATTTATCATAACTCCACACGTCATGATAAAAAAAACAAGAGTAATGCCTAAGGGCAGCCAAGGTTTAGAAGTTTTGTTCCTGTATGAGCATGCATGTAACCTGTTCAGCTTTCAGAATACTTCATGCTGCAACCAAGACAATTTTACAGTGACTGATCAGTCTTACTCCCAAGCTTTTTCACCTCCATTATTCAAGAAGGTACAACCTGTGTCTAAAAACTAAAATGCCTGAGTATTGCTGGAATACACAAGTCTAGGCACAACAGTACCCTCCTTCCCCCTTCACTATTTCACATACCCTCCCCTTCAATTCTGCTGCAGGAATTTACATTACTTTGTACCTTACAACAAGAAGGCTATTTTAACCCGGGAAAAAAGCATAGGCAGTGTACATTGCCATGCTTTATTTGATAGCATTATCTAATCACTAAAAAAAACCTCAGACAGCACAAGAAATTGCAAGGCATCAGGTTCCTGAGTGACTTCAATACACAGCACAACATTCATCATTTTGGCTACAATCACACCAGAAGCCAGCATAATATATGTGTTATAATCTTTAGTTGATGACTGAAGAACATTGTTAGTTCATATTATTGATTTCGGTACAGAACCTTAGACCGCAGCACACAGCTCTTTGAGGAAAACTTATGATGAACTGTTAAGTACAAGCTTTGATCTAGTGAAAAATAACATGCCTTACTATGCTTAAGGGTTAAACTTTAATTCAGAAGCCTTTTTAAATGCATCAAAATCAATTCAGAATGCCAGCACCATATTGCTTGCAGGGAAGTCACATGTAACATTACTTACCATAACATTTAGATCTCTTGAAGAGATCTAAAGCTGTTTGTCTGCATGTACCAGCAGACAAAATTATCTACATGAGCTTCTGAAAGCCAGAAGACAGTTGGGCTGATGAGTTAAAAGGAAATGACTATCACATGCTCAGATACTTTGGTACACACTTTAATAAAGTGCTTCAAGGAATACGTGCTATGACTGTATAGAAGTCATCTTCAACCTGGTTCTCTAGCTAATAATTTCTATATAAGCCTCTTAACATCCTCAGGCATTTAGAAATATTCATGAGTAGAGACAGACAGCTGCAGAGCACATTCACAGGTTGAGGCCTTTAACAGTTTTAAGACGATGAAACAATCCTTATGGATACTAAAATCCCTTTTATTTTAATGATTAACACTTAACTGAGATGTCAAGTTTTACAGGAGTCCAAACTGTTACTTTCACACTGGCACAGCACAGCCCAATCAAATATCACTAAGACTAAGATTACTTCTCTTCTTGGTCTTGTTTTTCAATTGCGGAAGGACCCCCACCCCCTTGGAAACAGAATAGCCTAAACTGCCAGATTAGATATAAGAGTTTGGAGTGCAAATTCTAGAACAGCTGTATTTTCCCTTTTCATTTTTGCTAGGGAAAGACTAGTCAGGAGTTTCAAACAAAATTATGCATCACATTGTAAAATAGGAAAAATATTCCCCATTCATTTTAGTAGGGCATCATTTGCAATACATCTAGAAGTGTTATGATTAGTATATAGACACTTCGGTGACAGGGAAAATTTTATTCTTCAACCTATCAGCAATATTAGCACAAGCCTCCAGGGATTTATCAGCAGTTCTTAACTCAGTTTTCACCTAGGAGTGTCCAAGATACACTAAGGGTAATAAGCAAGAGTGAAAAATTCTGTCTTCTAGATCTTGAAATTAATGCATGCGTGTGTTGATAGGACTTCCCATAATGTAAACAGGTTCTGTCCAAACTTTGTTACAAGTTAACAGCTATGTTTCTGCCTAGCCTGTTGAAACAGATTGCTTTGGCAAAGCACACAGCCTACCCCAGTCTCAGAAACCAAGGGCTGAGGAGAAGTTGAACACAAGCATGGCAGCCTGCCAAACCCCAGGATCCTGATAGTCTCCCCTCTTTAATCTTTGGAACCCCAGACTTGTTCAAATACATGCAGAGTGTTGTAGCAGCTTGCACTGATACTGCCAATTGATTTAAAGAAAGTTAAAACTGATCTGTAAAAGGAACGCATCAGAAGAGAGAGCTTGCCAACATTTTACTTGCTCTCCAAAACAGCAATTACAAAATATTTTAGTTTGCCGTACAGGCCAGCAGCAGAAAGATCTATGGCATGTTTCAGCATATGGCTGTAAGAAGCAGGCTTTTTAGTTTGCGGAATCATATTTGAAGTGTTTTAAGATAATCTTTACAGCAGAAAGACCACTGACATACAGCTGGTCTGCCACAGGGTTATAGCAGACACATTACCCTTCCTCTTTTCTGAGCTTCCACTTGATAAACAGAGTTCATGGAAACAGTAATTACCAGTTGTTATCCTACCAGTATCTTCCAGTAGTCTAAGTTTAGACACCAGCATTTGAAATGAAGTGTACCTTTTTCATATCCAAAGAGATATTCTGAACATGGTGGAGAGAGATGATGAGAGCTGCAAGTTAATATCCAGGCTGCACACAAAACTAGAAATGCAATACCAACTTCAGATGATTAAGGAGTTGAAGACACAGGCTTCTTATACAGACATAGCAAAACAGAGTTTATTCTGTGTCATTTAACACCTCAGCATAAGCAAAGTTACCCATGACAGGTATGGAGTCTTTAAGATAGAGGTGTTAAAGAACAATTTTGAGTTATAGATAGGACAGGAGTGCCATGTAGTTTGGGCAAGTGAACAGGGCTTTTCTGCTTCAGTGTGCTCAAAGTATCTTTTTGATACACAAACCCATGATTTGAATGTAGAACTAAGCATAACACAAGTCCCATTCCCTCACTCTATATTGCAGGGACACAAGTTACTTTTAATTTAAGTAGGTGACTCCAAACATACAGACTTCGAGCATACTTCCTCCAAGGACAATTTTAGCTATTTGAGTTACCTTTAACCTGTAAAGTGTGCTTACTAAACATAACCTACTTGGAAAAGGTATTTGTTTCCTCTAGAGATGTTATGGAGCCATAACCATGAATGAATTTAAGCAGTAGTCATAACCAAGGCCACAAGCTCCCAGGCAAAAGTGTCAGAAGGAGCAATATGAGCAGGAACCCTCTGGGAGCCCTGGAGCCAGCAAGCAGAGCAGAGCAGGTTTTTGAGGACTGCTGTAAAACCCTGGCCCAAGCCAAAAGCCCCACATCAGCTAACTGGAACACACACAGCATACAAAAAGCCAAAAGCTTCACTCCCATATCGAGACCTCCCTCTACTTATGCCTCAAACGCAGACAAGAGGGGTTACATGTAATAGGGGAAGGAGAAAAACAAGACGACTGACTTCACAGTTGAAATACACTTTCCTCCGCAGAGGCCAGGCCCCGGGACCCCACAGACAGCCGGGCTCACAGGCCTCTGCCCTCTCGGGGCTCGCCCTGCAGAGGGACGCCTGCTCCTGGCCCTTACCTGCTATATCCCAGAGCTGCAGACGGACCAGGGTCTTGCTGTCCCAGTTGATGACTTTGAGCGCAAAATCCACCCCGATAGTGGCCCGGTAGTGCTGGGAGAAGAGCTGGTGCACGTAGCGCTTGATAATGCTGGTCTTACCCACGCCCAGCTCTCCGATCACCAGCACCTTGAAGAGATGCTCCCGGCACTCCGGCACGCCGGAGCCCGCTCCTTCCCCGCCGGCCATCCTCGGCCCTCCCGCGGAGCGCAGCGCTGCGGGGCCCGGCGGGGACGCCGCGGGGAGGCCGGGCTGCCGGGGCCGCGGCTCTCCCACCTCTATAAACTTTCCCAGCCGGCAACTTTCCTCTAACTTTCCCCAGCCGACTCCCCGCTGGGCCGGCCCACACCGGGCGGGGGAAGACGGAGCGAGATCGAAGCAGAGGGAGGGAGGGAAATCAGGGAAACCCTGCAACCACCTGACTGCAGTCACAAGACGCGGAAACTCCGCGGCCTTATAAAAGCCCGGGGAGGGAGGCGGGGAGGGGCAGGGGGAGGGTCTGTGGGGCAACCGGCAGCGGAGGGAGGCCGGTGTTCCGCCCCGCTCGCTGTGCGGGGCACGGCTGTGTCCCGTCAGAACGGGCCTTGGGCCGGGGAAGCCTCTCCATTAACCGGGCTTGCTGGCTTGCCCACCTGGAGCCAGCTTGGGGCCCCGTGAGCGCAGGCTGTCTGCACCCAGGCCGCCTCCCTGCACTTGCACCCTGTCCAATAGGGCCTGGTACTGCGAACCGGGTCAGGGCGGTGCTGAGCTCACCCCGTGCACAGAGGCCGAGGGCGGAGGCAGGAGCAGTGGCGCAGGGTAGGCCGTCATGTGTAAAGGGCTCAGGTAACCGAGGGTTAAATCAGCTCCTCATGTGCAGGATTCCCGTCCTAAATTAACCCAGTAAAATACTCTTTTATCACTCTGTGGTTATTTGAAAAAATACATCAGCCGAAGCAGTAAATGAACAGACACATAGCCAGAACCGAACGTAAAATAAGTTACCTGTCCCTAGGACCGTGTAGTACCACGTGTGCAGATTGTAAGTGTTGGCAGAAAAAAACATCTTCGTGAACACGCTCTCCAAATGAAACACCCCAACCCCAGGCATCAGTCCTTGCCATGAGAGGATGGAGTTGTGTGGCTAAGCGGTACTGTCGTAGTGCTGCCTTGTTTAGCTATCATGTAAATTCCTTAACACAGCTATTTCATGCTGGAGAGCAATGTGGACTGCTCTGGAAGGGAAATGTGATGTGACTGTCTACTCAGCATGTGTGCGCACAAGTTTGGAGCCCAAGTGAAAATCCGATTAGGGGTGAAGGGATCCCTTCAATGGGAAATAAAGTAGTGGTTAAAACATCTGGTAACAGATCTGGCAATGATCACTTGCTCCTGATTTTATAAGAGTTTATTGCATATACTGATTCCTTTGTGACGCTTCAAATTACTGGCTTCAGTAAAACAATTCAGACTTTCTCACTTGGCTTGGAACATGCTTACTTCCATGTCACAGAAAGGCAATGCATGCAGTGTAGATGGGAGTGGGTGAAGAGAATAGCTGTTTGGCAAAATGAGGCAAAAAATCTAGACTTCTTGGAGAAAAACTGTATTTAAAGATTTTTGTTTAAATTTATTAATTTAAGATGTCATGCTACAGTAACTTCCAGATATTTGTTCTAAGTGTTATTTACTTTCCAGCAGAAGTATAACATCAGAATATAAACTAAGGGAAGACTCAAAAACTAGAATTTTTTTTTTTTGGATAGAGGGTGGCACAGGGTAGCAGAGGTTTTCTGGCAAGAGATTAGACAGACAAGAAACATTGTCATTAGTTGGGAGATTGAAGATTAATACGGGACACCTTATTTCAGGTACACTATGGGTTCTGGTAAACCTCTCTAACTGTATCTAGGCTGGCGTCTGTGTGCACAACTACGGTCCATTCAGATAGGGGATTTGGCTGTCATGCACTGAAGATTTTCCCCCGCATAGGTGCCTAAGTTTCTCTCCTTCTTGCAAAAAACAAGGTGGGATGGAGGTGAATTGTCGCATGCTCATGTAAGGATGTGGCTGGGGTCTAATACGGATGCACAAGCCTAGTTCCTCAGGCTTAGATGTAGTCTTTGTGTCTTCATTCCCTACCTGTCAGTTGGTGATTATAGTACTTCACTACCTTACAGGAGAGTTATGTTAATTGATTACTAGGCACATTCTGCCATTATATGGCAGGGGGTGGAATGCTTGCTTGTTCTAACTGCAGGCTTCTCGTAACATTAGATAAATTGTTTTCCTTGCATAGATGGGGTGGAAATTTTAAGCGTTTCCTACCTTTTGTTAGGCCTGCCTTCTACCCTCTTTGTCTTACATGCCATAGAAATTCATTACTCCCATTACTTTCTTCATTCCTCCTCCTTATTTTGTAGGGGAACATATCAGACAACTAAGTGAGCAACTATACTATTGTTAGTAAACTGAATATGAGTACTGAATACTTGAAATTTGCTATCCACAGTACAAAAGAAGCCTGTAGGTTAATTTATTTTTCACATACTGATTTGGAGCAATTAGAACCAACACAAAAAGCAAAGAAGTCTATAAAAGTCATGATCTGTTCATAGAAGAGTCACTAACAGAAACAAGGGCAAAATGTGACTGGTAATTTTCCACGATTAATAGTTTGATCAGTTCTAATTACACTACAGCATGCCAAACATATAGCAGTGGATCTTGCCTGAACTAATAATTTGCCTTAATTTCATTATTATTCATTTCGTTCAAGCTGGCTGATATCTGTGTGGAACAGCTTGGCAAAATTCAGTCATTTGCAGTCCTGTTATTAGTGTTCTGTCTCTCGGTGGTGCAGTATAATCAACCATGCACAAGGTTAGAATAAAGTATAATCATCACTCTCCTAGTGCAGGGTAGATAATCTTTATACTGTGAGCTAAATTTTGGTGTCACTTGGTCTTTCGCATGTAATTCTACTTTTTAACTGGCTCTCCGTTACCAGTTGAATGTCAGCAAAAATACCCTATTGAACAAGGATTGCTGGCATCATGGTACAGTAATTGGGATTACATTATTATATTTTACCTTATTCTTTCTATCCAGGGAGACCAGGAAAGGGTTATTATTGTGCCATTTTAACTAGCTTATCTGGTTGGTTGCCTTTAAATAAGATGCCTGCTTCATATTTCAAATAGCGATTGTAAAAGCTATTTGTTTTTTTTTTTCTTTCCCTGCACTGGACGTAGCAGGAATGAGGAAGAGAGCATGTAAATCTTACAAAACAGTCTTTTGGTATCCTCTCAACCTGAAGGCTGGAGGCTGGTCTGAATAAAAACTAGCTATTTTTTTACAGTTGCTGTTTGCTGGTATTAGCCTGCCCATCCTTTGGGGTCCTTTGCTAAATGATCAGTTTATCCACATGTCGGAACATTGGCTTCCAAAAGCAGCTGGGTTCAAGGACCTGGCTTCAGAACTTTTAATAGCCTAATGATCATCACACGATGAATACCAAAGGACTGGTAAAGCAGATTTGCTTGTAAGATGACATTGTGGCTTCCTTTTTTTCTGATCCTTAATGTCTTTTTGTATGTCTCTCTTCCTTCAAGACTGCTTCTTCCAATCTTTCCCATGTTAGTCTGTCCTCTACTTCCCCTAAAACATCATTTTTCCTTATCTCCCTTCCATTTTCATCATACCAACTGTAATTCTTTAATATCTTCCATTTTTGTCGTTTCTTTTGTTTTCTATTTTTATTTCGTTTTCCTTTGAATATTCCTCATCTCACCTCAGTTTAGGCCTTTCATTTTTTAAGTATTTATTTTCACGTTTTCTCCTGTTCATACGCACCTTTCCATTCTTCTCCCTTTTTCTTCTCTGCAGCGAATGAGGAATTCTTCATGTTTCTTCTTGTCAGACTGTGGTGAGGAAGGGACAGCAGCAGGTTCAGCCAGTTAGTCAGGCCAGGAAAGCTGCAGGAGGCACATTATTGCCTGAAGCAGAGGGATGCATTTTGTTTACTCTCCCCTGTAGTTGCATTAGAAGTTAAATTCATAGCTGAAAGGTGGTGTGAGTAGCTGGAAAAGTGGAAAAAGTACGGCACATGGAAGATTTCTCTGTATCCGGGTGGGGAAACACAGCTGCTTAGACTCTATCACTGAACAGCTTTGCACGCCATGTTATCTGTCTCCGAGTGCTTCTCTGATCAGGTGGAGGATGCACAGAACGCTTCCCCTGCTCCGCGTAGCATTTCCCAATAGTCAAGAGGAAAAAAACATCTGTGTTGTACAACAGTATTGTTATAACAGACAGATTGTACTGCCTGGAGCAGCATAGGTGACTGAATGCTTTCTTTTAACAGTGGTTTTCCAGGGAAATGTCCCAAAGTACTGTTTTTAGTGACAGTAACGTAGAAACAGTAGAGATCAAGGTAAGCATGTGAGGCTGGGGGTCTGTTGGAAAAATAGTGCTGTGGCCAAGTAAAACACTGGACAGCAAAGCACATACACAAGAGGATTGAATTAAAGTTACATGAAACTTATATATGAGTTTACACTCTGCAAATGCATGCTTAGTTTTTGCCCACTGAAAATATTCCCTATCAGTTGTATGACAGCACCCGTGAACAGAAAGCTAAGATTATATGTTAGTATTAACCTGTCTGGGGCTTCACTTCCGACAAGGCAAGACGATACACTGTTGTCTCCTGACCACAAATTTAACTGTATTATGTGGACTTGAACTTGTAATATACACCCAGCCTACATATACAACAATTCTACTTATACTTGAAAGATGTGGTTGCGGAAATACTGTCTCTGTGTTGGTTGCAAAATGTATCTTGGATGCCTTCAGGCAAAACTATTATTAGACAACCCTAAATACATGTTGAAAAATCTAGAAGAATAAATATTAAGTTTTTATTAAAACCCATAAAATAATGGTCTATACAAAGAAGTGATAGATGAATGTTTTTGTGTGGAAGAGGAAGAGAAACCAGCCATGAGGAAGTCACGTCAAGCAGTGATGTTTGCCAGTCTTTGGCAAATGTCTGGAGAGAGCCCTGATGATCACAGACAGAGGCCTCTCTCACGAGGCCTGATGGTCTTGCATAGAGGATAGGATATTCTCCCTCAGACTAGCTCATCTGTAATCTCTGCAAATAAATGGTGTGGAGATTGGACTGCCATCTTTATGTGGCAATCGAGCTTACTTGTTCCCCGTTTATAGGCTTCCTGTTAACGCAATTCTGGGCTATGTTTGTTTTATCATTAATTCTGTTCTTTTGAAAAGCGTTTTGTGCCTTTGCAGTAATGAGGAGGTGAATGGATACAATACTGCTGGGGCTAGAAGAGGGACTGAGAGACTCAGTCATCCTCTGGCTGTGACTGCAACATACGACGTGGGGGCAAGCAGTAGTGAAATTGCCAAAGATCTGCCAAACTCTTCCTTGCCTTCTTTTGGTAAATCTTCATCTAGGTAGACAACAGACTGAGAGAAACAGCTTTTGAATTCTGTCCACTGCAAATATTTATTTTTTTCCTCTTTGCGTATGAGAATGGTAAATCCTTTGCCTTCATTATCAGCACACTGAAAAAGATAATAGTTCAATACTCTAATATTGAGCCAGTGCAGTGATCCCCAGAAGTATTCTTGGCAGGCAGATTTGTGGCAAAATAGGAGTACTTGTAGAGCATCATTGCAGGTCTGAAGACTGAGGGCCAGGAGGGAGGACAGCTATTGACTGGGATTCAGAGAAGCAAGACAGAATAGTTTGTGAAATACTGAGGGAAGTATAATTGTAAACTCTTTCTTCCCTTACTACCTGTTCACTCTAGTTTGTATGGGGACCTTATTTCACAAAATTCTCCCAGCACCTTTTCCAACACTGACTAGTCATCTCCCTGTTGTCCTCAGTACTCCCAAACCATGTGCTAGGAAGGGAACAGTAGTTCTTCCATGCAAGGCCCTTACTTTCCATCCACAGTGCCTGCATCGGATCTCTTCCACAAAGTCAGGGTCATTTTGATATCTTATCAACACAGAAGACTAGACAATGGCCTACCTGATGGTGATTAACTAATGGCACATACAGCCAAATATCAAGGCTGTGAGCAGCTGAAGGTGGGAGTGAGGTGAGAGGGTTTACTCTAGCAGCAACTGGTAACATCTCCAACCAGGCAAGGGAAGACTCTGCAGTAGGCACCAACCAGACATGAGGTGCCCTAGACAAACACTTTTCATGTGTTTTAAACCAGTTCTGAAACTGAAGTTCTGAAAAGCACTAGAAACTCCCAATTATGTTTAAATTGATGAGTCAAACATGATGTTTTGTGCCATTCTCATCTAAAGTCCTTATCGTTCTTAGCTTATCTTGGTTGACAAGTGTACTTTTCCTGTACCACACTGAACAGTATCTGCAGCTACAGAAGTATGACTGAAGATGTGACCTGGATACACAGATCCCAAATTACATAGACGCTTGATGTGACAAGAATGAAAACTGGACACTACTGTAAAGAAATACACACTGATCCACATATTTAATTTCAATTAGCTAAAATTTATTTCATTTGTAACAACCCTTCAAAGCAGCAGCATTTGTTGTATCTTACACATGGAGCAAACTAGAAAAATTGAAACAAAAAGCATTCTGTGACCTTCTTTAAACTATGTTATACTAAGTCCCCATTCTGCTTACACATCTAAGCAAGTGCGGAACCTCAGACACTATTGAGTCATTCCATCCACTCCACTTTCTAGAGGTTATTCATGTGCATGAGCTTTGTCACATGCAGCCAGTTTCTTAGTTTTTGTGGTGGAACACAGAATGAAAAAGATCAATATTACACCAGACCTGAAAATACAGCTACTATGCATGTAAACAGAAATATACATCATACTTATTCACTCGTAGCAGGTTCAGCTGAAAATGTAGATACTTTCCACTGCATTCTTTGCTGCACAGTTTCACAGCTATGACAGGAGAGATGAAGATGCCCTTTTCTTTCTCTATTCCCATTCAAAAAGGCAAGCTTCTCTGACAAAGATTTTGAATGAAACTAACCATACTTGTATTTTGTGTTGGCCTCAGTGCTATTCTGTGCCTTAAACAGACCATGAACACATGTAATGGAGCAGGTCACATTATGACCAAATAATAGTTTCAGTCTAATTTATGTGGAGATTATGATGGAATTTAGGTTGTAACTACGTGTCTTTCTTACAGCTGATTTTAACTGCCGGTTCCTAAAATTAATGTTTGAACTGAGATGTCTAAGAGGCCCCTCTCCAATTTTAATAGTTTTTTAGGGATATGTAAAGTTTGATTTGTGCTATCCCTGTGCTACCCTGTGTCAGTTTTCAAGATCCTGCTGCCAAGCATGGGAGTTCAAACCTTTCCAGTCAAAAGAAAGGCTTTTTTCCTTGACCTGCGACAATCTTATTTTTTTCCCTCTAATGTATTATTGAGAAATGGTTGAACAGGTCTTGCTGACAAGTTTTAGAGGTTTTCAGCCTGAGGCAGACACCTGGCATGGATAAGGTTTGCTTAAGTTTCGAGCAGGCTGAAGAACAACGATGGAAACTCCTAGCCTTCATTACTGGGAAAGCTAGTAGCTCCTGCTTCAATACTATATATATATCATCTTATCCCCACTGCTCCTCAGTTCTGCAGGTATTTGGATAATTGTTTTATAGGTGTGGCACCACTCTCAACCATAAAAAGAAAAAAGAAGAAATTAATGTCCAATCAGTCTCCGTAGTGGTGTATTCTCTCCATCTAAATGTTCTATCTGGTATTCTTTCTTCTTTAAAGACCTTCAGGCTTGATGTATCTACATAAGCAAAAGGTATTTTGCTAATTATATTAGTGGTTTTTTTCAACCAGCATTCTTTAAGGGAAAGTGTGGAAATAACATGTTTGGAATACAAATATAGTGTGTGACTACTGTGACTGTGTGAGAAAGAAGCTGGGTTTAATTCCCCAATCACTTTACCTGTATTTGCAGACAAAACAATCTTCAGGTTCATCATTCACTGAGAAAAGCACTTATTTTGCTCTTTTTTTTTTTTTAATGTATATGCTGGATTGGAGTGTCCTTGAAGCCATTTTCTTTCTTGAGTGTGTACTCCATCATGGTGCTCCAGTTCTTGACCTGCCCCCAGCTGTATGTGCCTTGTTTGCCAGATCCTTCCTGAGGAGCAGCACCACTAGGTCCATGGAGAGATGGCAGATGGGGAACGGGGACTGAGCACTTTTGACAGCTGGCTGATCAGCTGAGGGACAAAGACAATAGCCTATCTATCCTTGCTCTGGTCGGCTCCCAAGACATTCTTGACCTTCAGACTGGTATGACTCTTGGGTCAGTGCCAATTTTCATCACTGTACTGGTGATCTATGTACATTTTGCTCCTTCTCGCTATAGATATTTATCATTTTCCCATAATTTTACTTTTAATTGTGGGGATCATCTAAAATACTGCTGCCTATTTTCTGCATTGTTAGCAACAGACAGTTAAACATAAGCTACTGTCAGTTTGGTCTGCCTAAGGTGCAGCATTATTCCCTCAACCTCCATTTATTCTATGAAGACCTCATTGCCTACACATCTTTAAACTGTCTGAACATAAAAGAAAATAAAGAGCTCACTCTAGGCAGAAGTCCTGGCAACTGAATATCTGTGTTTAATGCTTATGATATAATCTTCTAAAAGGTAGCTGAAGGATTTCTTTCAAAAAAATAATAGCACACTTATCCATACCTAAAGTTTCAGAAGCCCAGGTTTACTGTTTTTTGCTTGTTATTTTTTTAATTCATTAAGCTCCATAGCTAGTGAGAGAGATGACCTAATTAAACAAATTAATGAGCCCCTAACCCATATCAGATTGGGATCTTTAAAAATTTTTTGCAAGCTGAATAACAATCAAGCTGAACATTAGTATGTAAATGTTGCTAATTCCATGAGCAGCTATGAGCAAGGAAAAGGGCACCTGGCTTGTTTGCTGTCAAATTATACTAGAGATTATTAATGACTGATTATTATTTGCTAGTTTTCAAACTACTGCCAAGAGAGTACATAAAGCTACCACTGGGTTACATAGTTAGTTCTCAAGATTGTTCTTCCAACCGGACAACTTGGAATGCCGTTATAATCTTTATCTCGCTTTCCATCTCACCACGGTAACATGAGTTACATAGCAAAACTCTATTTCCAAATGATTTTGTGAGCACAGTCTGTTTATGTCAGAGATAATATTCTCAGGCTTTACACTTTACATAATACACAAGCAATTAATTCAGCACAAACATCTCAGTCCAGTTATGATGGTTCCCTAGCAGCCTATGAACAAGCTTTGATTTGCTATAGGATTTCCAACAGGCATTTGTCTCTAAGCTTACTAGAAATGACTAATCACTCTTGATTAGGGGATGGCAATTGCCTTCTAGTGTAGGAGTCTGGAAGATGGCAAGTGTTTTCCTAGGGTTCTTTGAATGAGAGGAGAAGCTTTCATCCCAGAGCTTTCATCAGCTCAGCATAACTGGTTTTCCTAGGGCAGCTTAGAAATGCCGGTGAGATTTGAAAAGATGGCAAGCATGGCAAATTCCTAACATTGGACCAAGCAGTGCTGCAAGGATATCTGGAAGAAATGGGATATAGTCAATTACTGCCAATTTTCAAGAAATTAAAAAGAAGACAGACAGACAAAAGGGAGAGAAGACAATGTGCACGTTTGTGCCTAATCTCAGAACCTTCCGTTTCAGAGAGTCATCATATCATGAAGAGCGCCCCAAAACACACAAATCAAACTACGCAAAACACGAAAGAGACACAGACAGTTGTAGCAGGTTCACAATGAAAGTAGGAAGACAACGAGAATTTTCTGTCACTCAGTGGACTTCATCACAGATTCATAAAAAAAAAATTATCACAGTGTTTGACCCATCCTCAATGCTAAGTCATCTCTCATATCTAGGAAGGCACCATGGTGTGAAATGTCAACCCAGCATCCCAGAATCTAGTTTGTGTTTTATTTCCAGCCACTGCTAACATGCCACATAATGTTAGAAAAGTCATTTGCTCTTCCTGGTCAAGGCTCCCCATATACAAAATACAAATAATTATACTAACTTCGGAAAACTTGAGATGAAAACCTATCAATTAAAAATACTCTTGTAATTATTAGTCTATGCGTGGCTGATGACCTAGAGTCCTTGGGTTCATAACTAATTTTGGTTAAAGACAAGCAAAATGTTGTAGCCTAAAATGTAAAATGAAGTATTTCTACTGATTTTCTGTCAGTACCTATTTATCTTTCTTCAATTCCTCTTTTTATTCTTTTCTTCTATTTCCTCCTGGTAGAGTATTCTACTAAAGAAATCTAACTTCTCTAAATATCTTTTTAAGGTACTCTGTTAAGTTTACAGTTCAGGCACTATTAGTTAGTCTGTCATTTAATTTATAGGAACAAAAAGTTCCTGACTACTTCAGAAACGCTGCAGTCTGCACTTTGTTCTCTTGTTTATTCTAATCCTTTAACTACTGGTATCGATCTCAACAATTTTAAAGGTGTCTAACCACTTTTGCTGTAGAGATAGTTCTTAAATGTTAACCCAGTCTCAAACATCCACACAGCAAATTCAGTGGGATAACATACTGCGCAAATCCACTCCTTTCCAAGCTAATGCAGCTCTGTATCTGTGATTTGTCTCTGTGATGGAGATACTAATATCTTCACACATAGCTTCCAGATGATGGACATTTTCTTCCTAACAACAAGCTGGCTGCTCATAGAGCTCAGCTATCAATTCTTCTGAGCTACTTTTGAAGTTTCTTGCTCTAATAGATGCAAAACACCAAAGAATTCAGTTCTTGGCAGAAGGAAACTCACTTAAAGAACAGAGAGAGTTACAGATTGCATCTATAGAGGTTCCATTTAGAACTGAAGTTGTTTATTTAAAATGTCCCAAAGCTACAGTTGATATTACCTCCTTTTGCTGGACCTAGCAAACGCTTTCTTTCTTCCATGTGCTTGTATGTGTGCTGCAGATCAGAGAGCTTTTCTTCCAAAATTGGTTCTCAGATGTCTATGAAGTTTTAACAACCATGAACAGTCTTTTCAAATGCAGCTTGCCACATGATATGTCATAGATACCAACCAAGGTTTTTTTTTCTTTTTCTTCTTTTTCTCCTAAATGAAAACATCTCTTCTGGCAGAATTATAAACTACTTCAAAGAAGTCTTCTCAAGTCCTTTTTTTTTTTCCAGTTGACCTACTATTCTGTTTCTTCACTTTAGAAATTACCCAAGATGTTTGAAATTTGAGGAGTTTGACCTAATAGCAATTTTCATTTTTGAAAATAAAAATGTATTTCAAGACTCCTGGTTTTAGTTTCAATGATCCTTTAGCTTGTATCTCTCAACTACAGTGAAGATCTATTTATAAAGGGGTGAGGGCTGGAGCAAATTTAGTAGTTTTTGAAAACTACAAGACTGACAAAAAACAGTCTCAATCCAACACAATGTTTAGGATATGCTTAGTGTCAAACATGTGAGTTGGTGTAGGAAAGGTGAGGTGATACTTGAGACTCATACCTCAAAGCTAACATGTTTAAGTGGTTTATTAAATGACTGCTGAGAGAGCAAGTCTACAGGTTACCTACACAGGTTGACCACATGCAGCAATGGGATTTTCTCCCATGCCACTCATCTGCTGGATTGAAGAACCCATCATCCAGTGATCTCTTAACCTCTTTGTTTAATATGCCCCCAACTGCTGCCCATTCTACATAGCACTAATTCTAAGTGGTGTCACTTCAGTGGGTATTTTTCAGTGGGCTTTTTTTGCATAGTACAGGTAACTGAAACTACATTTTCACTTAATTAAGAAATAATGTTCCACTTGAAAAGCCAAGCATTCAATGTTATGAAACGCCACAAATGAGGCTGTCCGTCCAACTTTAATTTGGCACCATATATGTGCTAGTCCTTAATAACACAACCGTATTCTTTCCCTGTTCCCAGCTTCATTCGGCATAGTGGGGTATGCTTAGAGAATCCAGCATCTGTTCACTATTTTTATCCTCATTATTCAACTAGTGGTTACACCATGGAATGAATGCAGAATTATTCGTTTCCTCATGATCCTTTCTAGAGCATTCCTCACAACAGTACCCAAATGAATCATAAACTTTAATTATTATATCACTGCTATGAGATGAAACGCATCTTGTTATCTCCATTTACTGTCCGTGGAAGTGGAACATAATCCCTCGCTGGAGGCCACTCGGGGAATCGATGGCAGAACTGGAACTGGAATTCAGGGCCCAATCCAGTGCTCGTTCTCCTGGATCAAACCAGTTTCCTCTGGGAACTGCTGAGCAGCTTTGTCTCTCATTGACTTTGCAGTTTTGAGCATTCATAATGCCTATTCACACTCACAGCACTGGTAATCTTAAAAAGCTGAACCAAAAAATAAAAGCCCAAACAGGCACAAAAGTTCTGCCCCTGAAGCAACAAAAACAAATACCAAAATTAAACAAAGATTTTCAATGAAATGATGAAACTGAATGCAGTTGCATGTTTTTGTTGTCCTAATGCTTCCCTCTTCTCACTTCAAAAAATGCATTTCTTCCTTGTGACTCCTGTGGTGTACCCACTGGGGAAGACACCACATGTGCTAGGGATGCCACAGAGCTATGCTCGGGCTGACAGTCAGGCTAGAACTGATGTGACCACTGATAGACTGGCACACTGCTGCCCAACTGAATGGGGGATGGATGAATGTCATCTGCTTTCCTGTGGTGGGATTTGGGCATATATCATAAATCCAGTTCCTGACTTTTTTGAAACTTATCGGGACTTACTTAAGGCTGTAAACCTCTTACATATGACTAAAACGAACCAGCTTGTTCAACATCTAGTATGGGTAGGACTGATGGACAAATGAACATGCAGACCATGTAAACACATAGGCCATTTTCCTTGGCAAACCAGGAGCAATATCCATTTCCTACAAAAAATCCTCAACAGGAGAAGGGTTTCTAGCTCTGAGAAAGCAAAAATACCTGCAGTTACATAAAGCAGTTTTGCTCTTTCAGCTACCTTTACATGCAGGCTGCTCAAATACTTACAGGGATAATGGCAGTACAAAGTCTTTGGGTAGGTAAATAAAAGTAGAGTTTTCTTTCAACTCTCATGTTGTTAAACTAGACAATAGAGTGCTAATGCTTTTCAGACACAAATAAGTGCATAAATTGTTTGGGTTTTTTTAAATCTAGAAACTAAGAGCTTTACACTTTCATACCAGTGCCTGGTGTCATGTAGTTTCTTTAGATTTTTGGATAAAATATGCCTGTTGGTTAATGTAATTTAGTTCAGTCAAACTTTTTAAAGAATAAAGGTAAAATCTCCTATGATAATCTGGGTATGATAAATGCATGGTGATCCTTCATTTTTTGCTAAAATGCCTTCCTCAGTATATCTGGAGTGCATATTTTTCAAAGGAATTTCAGAAAATGGACCCATTTCCCAGGCTTGACTAGAATGTACATGTTCATGGCTTAACAGCACAGCCAGATAATTAGCCAATCTTTTTGGAAACAGATAATTGGGTTTGATGTGGTATATGCCCCAGAGATTTTTCAGATAAGACTTTAAAACTTAAAACTAGATAATATGTGCTTTGATTTGCAGGCATTTTGGGTAACTATAATGGTTGCATACAAGGGAACTGGCCTTCAGTGGAGACTGGCAACACACTAGAACAATTCTATGAGAAAGACATAACAAACAATGAAGTAATCTGGATCTTCTCCCAGTTCATCATTGACTAGCATGTCCATTTGGTATCTATCTCATGCTATGCTCACTGCTCTTCCAAATAGTTCATGATGATCAAAACATGCCACTGAATTATCATAGAATTGGGTTCGGAATTTGAATGCTTCTTGTGCCATTAGATATTGCTCAAAGTTTGGATGAGAACTCACCATCTCTGCCTGCCTTAAGCTATCACTATATTACATCTGTATTTTCCATTTTACATCCTTACTCAATGAGAACTCTGAAGAGGTGTGAGAATGATTGTTTGGGGGCTTCTGGTATCTGCTGCAGTATTTTGAACAGCCCCAAAATGAAATACTTAAATCGTTGGATTTTAAGTACATGCAGCCCATGCATAAAGACTGGAACTAGATACCGTAGCATATGTATGGCATATAATTAAACCTCTTTAATGATGACACCCACTGTGCTCTCAGTGGAGAAGAACCTCACAGCAGTGGAAATATTTGCACTCACAAGGGGAAATTACTGCCATTGTAACTGCCGAGAACTTGCAGCCCACTTGCACATAGAGAAGACATCAAGGAAGGCACTTCTCCTACGCTATGAATTTTGCAATCTAAGCAAGGCCAATGGACAAGTTGAGCAGAATTATACAATGATTCTAACATAAAGCACATTGTCTATTAATCTATTTTTCTTTGCTTTGTATTTCAGAAATTAATAAAATCTCACTCCCTTAAATGAGTTGGGCTCATGGATATAATATTTAAAAGGGAGTTCTAAAGAGGAAATGTTCCTAAAGAATCTAAGGAGCATATTATTTGGAGAAAGATCATACAATAGGCATGGAAGCATTTAAAAACACTTCCACACAGCATGACATGCTACTAGGTTGTTATTCTGTGACAGCTCTCCTTATTTGCAGTGAAACAAATGCACTTTACAGCTAATGAACAAGACATGGTTGTCCTTTCTTTTCATATCTCCTCTCTGCTAGGAAGGACTAGAAGGAGTAGGAATGACTTATCTTGTTGAATTATGGACCTTGCTTGACATATTCTTACTTGCTTGACAATGAGTTTCTTGAATTGTAGGGTTTCTGTGAAATGTAATGAGCAGACTGCGCAGATATGAAACTTCATGCCAGACGATCTAATTTCTTTATGTAATCATTCATTTCTACTCTGCAAGCTTCTGCTTGTACACCATGTCTCTCAGCTTTGTCACCCTTAAATTAAAAACAAGCCTGCAGGGACCTATTTCTATTTAATAATGATCTGAGTAAGATGAGTCTCATAAGGTATAAGAAGTCTATAGAGAGTGTAAATCTTTCTCACATTCCAGTTCCTGTCTATAAACTAAACACATTTCCTTATTTTACTTGTTAGAGATGTAGTTATTTGAATTAATCAACTACTCCCTGAGTTCTAAGGAGTGATAATCCTTGTTCTTAATTTAAAACTGCTTACACTACAATTTCCACAAAACAGCGTGGAACAGTAAGGATATCATGTCTAATTGCAGAGGCACAAATCATTATTTATGTGGCTGAAAGCCCCTGTACTCACAAGCTTTTTTTCACCTTTTTTGAAGTTCACTGCAAGACCAGGTTATGATAATTTTTCACTCACAGTATCTCATTTTTTTCTAGTACTCTGATGTCTTCTTGCTACGACCTGACTTACAGAAGACCAAAGCGCCAATGACATCTAATTATCATGTTATTATAGCACATTGTCATTTTATTACCTGTGTTCAAAGTTTATGTGCACACATCCAACTGTTGAGTTGTAGTCAAGAGCCAGGTGAGGAGAGCCATAATATTGTTAATTATTTTCCATATTAGAACTGTCAGGCAATGATAATTTTTCAAATATCTAAAACGGGTGAAAGCAAACTTGTGCCTAAGCATTATGAAATGTAGGAAATTAGAATGTATTTTCATTCTAACAACACTTATATACCCCCCATTTCTGTGATCTTTCTTCTTCCCCAAGAACAAAATAATGCTCATGCAAAAAGCAATTGTAACAGTAATGACACATCAGTTTTCTCCCATCTTTCCCATCTTTTCTCCTGAAAGTATTATGACAGATTTTATCTTTTTTAGACTATTTTGAGTCCAGAGTTCAGATTCTTTTCCTCCTTATTGACAATGTACAGAAAGGGGTAACCCCACCCACATAAAAAAAAAGACACAAGATCTCCAGGCAGGAGGAAGGTTCTGCTTTTATGATCAACTGTAGCAAAACCAACACATTAGCAAAACCAACACACTTACAACTTCCTACTATACATGTCAGATGAAAAGTGCTCTTTGTCCTTTGTTCTTTTACCATCACTTTTATGACTTCATTTGGACAGCAGTATTGGTTTTGAAGAAAGGGAAGATGCCAACATTTCTGTTTGATTAATGAAGATCTTTTCTAAACTAGTATTCTGTCTCCCTGACCTCACTACATTCCTTGCCGTTGGCTAAAATAGGACAAGGATCTGCTGATGTGAGGTCAGCCATTGCTGTGCTAAACAGCTCTGGATGTAGAAGTATTTGAACAAAACATTTGACTTCTCAATGGGTTAAATTCTAGTTTCACAGCAGTCAGGTAAAATACTAGACAATTATTCTGAGAATGAGTAATCATTTATGGTTGCCTTTTTTACAGGCTGGCTTAACTCTTTTACTGTGAAATACCAAGGTTAAAGACAGATCTGAATCCTGTGGATGTGTCCAGACTGAACACTGCTCCTTTGGAGGACAGGTCTAGCATGAGTTGCACAGGATAGCGGTGTCAGCTGGTGCTGCACAGAGTTACAGAATCATAGACTCACAGAATGTTAGGGATTGGAAGGGACCTCGAAAGATCATCTAGTCCAATCCCCCTGCTGGAGCAAGATTGCCTAGACCATATCACACAGGAACGTGTCCAGGCGGGTTTTGAATGTCTCCAGAGAAGGAGACTCCACAACCTCTCTGGGCAGCCTGTTCCAGTGCTCGGTCACCCTCACCGTAAAGAAGTTTTTCCTCATATTTAAGTGGAACCTCCTGTGTTCCAGCTTGCACCCATTGCCCCTTGTCCTGTCAAGGGATGTCACTGAGAAGAACCTGGCTCCCTCCTCATGACACTTGTCCTTTACATATTTATAAACATTAATGAGGTCACCCCTCAGTCTCCTCTTCTCCAAGCTAAAGAGACCCAGCTCCCTCAGCCTCTCCTCATAAGGGAGATGTTCCACTCCCTTAATCATCTTCGTGGCTCTGCGCTGGACTCTCTCTAGCAGTTCCCTGTCCTTCTTGAACTGAGGGGCCCAGAACTGGACACAATACTCCAGATGCGGCCTCACCAGGGCAGAGTAGAGGGGGAGGAGAACCTCTCTTGACCTGCTAACCACACCCCTTCTAATACACCCCAGGATGCCATTGGCCTTCTTGGCCACAAGGGCACACTGCTGGCTCATGGTCATCCTGCTGTCCACTAGGACCCCCAGGTCCCTTTCCCCTGCGCTGCTCTCCAACAGGTCTGCCCCCAACTTGTACTGGTACATGGGGTTGATCTTGCCCAGATGCAGGACTCTACACTTGCCCTTGTTATATTTCATTAAATTTCTCCCCGCCCAACTCTTCAGCCTGTCCAGGTCTCTCTGAATGGCTGCGCAGTTATGTCACCTTACTGAATAACACTATGCAACCAGGCCTCCTTGGCAGATGTAACTGTACAGAAGGAAGACAACTTTTGCCAGCTCCATTTATGTTGTTTGTGTAGCTGCTGTAACCAGACCAGCAGGGAAGCTATTCATATACACTAAGTTTCCACTCAGGAGCTTTGCAGAAAAAGCCTTGTTCAGAATTCAAAATTTTTGGTATTGCTTCTCCCATCAAAATCTGGGGGTGTGAAACAATACGGACTGTCATGTCTAATCACATATTCACAAAGCATTGTTTGTATACATCAAGCCATCTGTTCTGATAAGCTTTTACCGCCTATATGTCAATTCAGAGCAAGACAAGATTATGATTACCGTTATTTATAATATTACCCTAGTTCTCTCTAGCATGCTGACATCCACTTGTTGTGGTATGTCTTCCCACAATGCAAATTAGTTAGCAGCAGTAGAATCTCTGTAGTGCAAGCACAAGATCCTTGCCACACCATTCCCAAGTGATAAAGGGGTGTGCAAGACCAGCTCAGCTGCCTCTGCACTGCACATCTAGAGGGAAGCTTTGAGGAGGCAAGGCAGCAGCCCCTAGGTAGCCTGTGGGAATGAGACAGGAACTGGACTCAGTGCGGTGAGGAACTCTGAGGCTCAGGAAGGCATTTCTCAAGTGGGGCTGAGCCACACAAAGATGAGAGTCAGTGATTTAGATCAGGTCATTGCCTTTGTTCTTGGCTCTGTTATTACTTAAACTTTGTGAATAAAATTGCATACAGCTTACTGTAAGGATAAATATTTGAACTTCTTTATTTTTAAATTTCTCCTGGACTCAGAGAATACAACAGAAGTATTTTGTGAAGAGAATAAGGAGACAACGTGCCACAGGCACCTCAAAGCAAAAGGAGGAGCTAAGACATGACAAGAAGCAAGTACCAGATACATGAAGATGAGATTGTTTGAAAGAGGAAAGTAGTTGAAAGAATTCAACTGAGATGCAGAGTATAATCTAAAACCTATGTAGTCAGTCTTTGCACTGAGCACTGAGCTAAATAAACTCTGGATCATGCCCAAAGAGCCAAATTGTGTACCAAGTCACCCTCATCAAAAGTTTTTACACAGGCATTTTGATCCACTTAGTGAATAAGGTCACCCAGCAACATCCTTTCCATTTCTGGAGTTTATTTTGCGACATAATGTGCATATCTTACTGAGAATTCACAAAATCCATTTTGGTCTACAGATGCTCAGGAAATTGCAGTGGACACCTTGAAGAACTGGATCTCAGATACAGTCAACAAATACAGCACTTCACAACCAAGTTGTTATCAGTCTTATCCTTTCACATATTAATAGATAGTGTTCGAAAAGCTATGGCAACATAGCAAAGATTGCAGAGCAGATCTAAAGAAAATGTAGGAGCAGGACACAGTCCTGTGTTGTAACCACTGGATGATCACAAGAGTATTCAAGGCTAGGCAGCACTCATGTATCTCTAGGTGAGTATCGTGTATATGCCTTCTGGTGCTATTTAATGTTGCTGCTGTTATTTTTGTAAGATGTTTACTGCTAAAGCTTGTAGGCATGAATGACACTAAGAAACTGGATTTCTTATCACTGGAAAGAATCTTAAAATTATTAAATAATAAAAGACTGCTCTGAGCACAAATAAGTCAGTTTAACATGGAAATATTCACATGCCATTGTGATTCCTCTATCTCTTAACCTAAGGGAATCACAGTTTAATGAAGACTCCATGCAGCTTAATGAAAACCAATATGACAAAATCTTAACTGCATTATGAAAATAAGGTCAATATAAAGTAGTTTTAATCTGGAATGTCTGCCTCACAAGAACAAAATGAAAGTTTTAGTCAGTTTTAAACATACTGAGAACCTCTCTGAAAACACTCGATCTGGAGATCAAGTTTTAGGTTCACCTCATTCGTGTAATTATTAGACAAGATAAAGGCTGTTTTGTTCAACTTCCATAATACTAAATTTATTATTATATTAAGTCCAACAGCACTTGGAGGATGGGCATTGCCCTGTGCCAAGTGTGATTCCTGAGCACAGTGAGGGGGAGTCTCTCCCCCAAAGAGACAAAGAGAGAAAAAGGATTATGAAGCATTGCTATTCTCATTTGTACTCATAAACTGAACACCAGATGATGTTACTTGCAGAAAGTCAGCTATCAACAGAACAAACAGTGGTAAACTGGATTTTCAATTCACTTGCAGGTTGGATGAATTGAAAAATCTTTTCCACCAAAATAACAATATAAAGAAGATTTTAAAAAAGCATTTTGAGTATTCTGAACATTTAGAAAACTAAGTAGAAGGAAATTTATGTAAATGACCTTTACATCAGAAAGTCAAACCATTTAACTATCAGCACGCTAATAAAAGTACTAACACAGAATTAAGAGTTTCTTGAAAAGCTTTGAGTTTGGTTTTTTTTTCCTAATTATTTCTACTTGCTTTTTTTTTTCTTGGAAAAAATAACAAAATAGTTAATGCTATATGTGTTTATAACATGGATATATACCATTGATATATCAAACATTTTTGAAGAAAATATTTGTTTATTTGTGAACAGGAGGTAAACTTCAGAGCTAGGAGCTGAATGCGGCACTGGTGGCATACTTACCCTGGAGGTAAGTCTCCATACTTACCCTGGAGACAAGGCTGTCTTACAACCCTGGTCTTTCAGCAAATTCTAAGGCTTATATATGTATTTCCTGGTACTTGAAAATATTCATTTTTAGATATCACTGACTGAGAAAGTATTTAAGAAAAGAGTTTTGGTTGGAAACTAATTAGTTGGAACTGTAAGAAATCAATGAAATATGTCAGTATTAATGAAACTTCCATAAGAAAATAGTTAAGCCTACAGTAGGTTTTCTGTTCAAAATTAGAATAATATCGCTGATGTATAATTGCCAGGGAGTAAGTATAGGCAATATAATAGAATGGAGAACCTCTTGATTGAGAACAAGGCCTTAAGTGAAGATTTCTTGCATTACTTCTTATCGCAAGGTGAGTCATAGCCAAGGATTCATCTGGAAATTGATACATTTTGCATTAAAAAATCAAATATTCAGACACCAAGTGACTAGAGATAAGAAAGACAGAGGTTTCTCTACCCATTGGTCTTATATGTCTTGAAGTTGTTCTGCACCAAGTTGTATAGCCCAATGCATGATATGGCTCAGAAGAAAGGAGATGGCATACATTATGCAATGAATTTCAGCATGGTACTCCTGTGTGCTGAGTTTCTCATCCAAATATCTTGTGGGGTTCATTGAACATGAGAAACATCTCTGGAGATGCTTTCTATGAGCAACTCCTAACACCCACACAAGGTGAGAGCCTTGAACACATTGCAGCATCTGTGCGTCTTTGGCCTTTACCTCTTGGAAAAGCAGAAGAAGCTAGAGTTACACTATAGAAACTAAAAACACCACCGGCACTGCTCCTTCTAGCTGAAAAATCCCACCTAATTATGCAGATGGCATAAAAGTCTCCATGTCTTCCCTCTGGCCTCGTCTACTCAGATGCTCACGTGAACATGACAGGGTGCGGATGGCTGTGCTCCCCAAGAGGACAAACCATGGCCCAGTCTGGCCGCTTGTAAATAATACTGCCACGTACCTGCCTTCAAGTGCAATCACATTTACAGGCTTAAATTCACACCATCACACCTGGCAGAGAAGCCGACTGCGATTTAGTGTTCGGGTTGAAAACTACACTGTGCTGAAAAGAACAGTGCTGAGTTAAAGGGCAGGGTAAAAACAGATAGATAGGAATCGTTTTCTGCAAAATCCCTGAAGAGGACTGTGGTGAATTTTTTGTCCAAGCACAATGGAAAGCAGGAGAATCCGAGAGCTGTTTTTCCTCAACAGCAGATTGATGCAGGCTGGCAAATGCAGTCACTCCAGGTCCATGCAAACCCCTCTGCTGCTGGATGTTGCTGCTCTCTTGGCTATGCCATCTCCTGTCCCTGCCACATGTGACGGGTAATCTGTCACTTATGCCAGGCTTTGTTTCCTGCACCTGCTTCCCTCTTTTATCTACAATATCTCCCGAGTCCAAGAGCTTTGTATCAAACTGGCCACAATTTTTTTTCCAGGACTTTAACCTCTTGGCAAACTTTGGAATCCTGTAGTGTCAACAAAAATAAATTAGATAAATAGTGTCCATAAATTAAAAGATTTACAGACTTCTAGGACAGTAGAGAATATGTGATCAACTAGTCTGGTCCCTATGTAGCACAGGTCATAGCACCCATTCAGTATTAGAGCCCAGTAACCAATTTTGACTGATTCAGAAAGTAATCTGCTTTGCCCTTGACATCAATTGATTCAGAAGTGTGGAAGAGTACTGAAGTGTATAACTGCACTAAGGAGAGAAGAAAGTTTTAAACCAGAGAGGACTGGATAATTCAGAGCTTGAGTAAGCATAATCTATAGTACTTCCAGCTGCCTCCATTTTTTCTCCAGATGTCTACCACTATCTAGGTCGTTCTGGCACCCTTGAGCTCGAAAATGTTGTGAAATTTAAAGACTATTCTGAACGAAAATTATGCAAATGAGGTAAGGCATAGATAGTGCCTGAAACTAGGACCAGTGCCTGAAAAGAGCAGGCACTAAGCAAACCACCATCTGCACAGCCTGAAGAATAACACTGAAATGCTAATCTATGGATTGGTGTTGCTATTTGCTGTGGCTTCCAGCAAGCTTTCATTGAATTTTTCACTGCAGCTGATACCTATCGTCATGTATCCTCTAAAAAAGGCCAGTGATTAGGCAGAATTCAATTTTGGTTTTGTGGATGGCACTAAATACACATCAAACTCGAGAGCATCATGTTCCCACCGCCATTCAAGTACAGTCCTATGCTCAGTCTACCATACAAATTTTTGTATTTCTTTAATTTCCCAATCTCATACTGACCAATTTCAAGGAATAAGGAACTCCATCAGCTGGTCTGGTCAGATTTTTTCTCATGAAAAAGTCATTAAGGAAGATGTCATTTCAACAATGGAGAGAGAGAGCTTCTGGAGATTTTAAGAAAATAAGTTTTTCAAACACTGGACACTGTAGATCAAATATTTTCACATTGCTTTTCTCTTTTCCTCTGCAAAACAGTTTTCAACCAGCTCAAATTTTCTGTCTTGCAGGATCTGGCAAGACTACAATTTGTTCAATCTACTGTGAGAGTTTCTGAAAGTAATGTGTGATGTATTTTGTCTGCACACCTTTAAATCCTAGCTAGTGTGGCTTGCTTGGCATTTTTAAAACAGAGAGACAACACTGTACATCTGGAATTACTTCTTGACATTACTGAGCAGCAGCCGGTCCTTCAGTAACTTTTTTTTAGCAAGACATTGAGTTCAATAGGATCTGACTGGGGCTGAGTTCATGCACCTTGTTAGGCTTCCTTTGGTGCAGCCTGTGCTGAGAGGCATTAAGCAGAAAAACTGGTGAGGCCCTCCTGCATAAGGGGAAAGGGAGGAGGGGGCCCAGGAGGGGAAAAGTCGTGAGCTCTCTGGGTCGGAGCAGGTGAGGGAGGTCATGGCAGATCACAGAATCATAGAATGGTTTGGGTTGGGAGGGACCCTAAAGATCATCTAGTTCCAACCTCCCTGCCACAGGCAGGGACACCTTTCCACTAGACCAGGTTGCTCAAAGCCTCATCCAACCTGGCCTTAAACACTGCCAGGGAGGGGGCAGCCACAACTTCTCTGGGCAACCTGTTCCAGTGTCTCACCACCCTCACAGGAAAGAATTTCTTCCTAATATCTAATCTAACTCTACCCTCTTTCAGTTTAAAACTGTCCCCCCTCGTCCTATCACTACATGCTATTGTAAAAAGCCCCTCTCCCACTTTCCTGTAGGTGCCCTTCAGGTACTGGAAGGCTGCTATAAGTCAGATGAATGAGACTATCCAGGATGGCAAGGATCATGCTACCCTCATTCACTGCCCCAGCATGGATGATCTGCCCTAGAAAACTGAGCAGAGCTAGCACAGTCTGTATCGTTAAACTGTTTGCACAGTCCTTTCTCAGCATGCCTTTTGGTGCATGCCTATGAGGAGTCTCCCCAGCAATTCCTGGGTGTTTGTAAAGGGCCAGCATGGGCTGGGAGCCATCCCCAAACGCAATCCAAGTATGACTGCTCTGTGTTGGAAAGGAAGGTATTTTAGCTGCAGGGGTTCAAGCTGTGCCATGCCAGAATGCCTCAGGGCCAGAGAGTAGGTCTGATTCAGTTTGCTTAGCACCCCTGTAGCCACTGGGCCTGCAGCATACAGGAGCAAACATTGAGCTGGCAGGTGCAGGAGCCTACACCCCTTCCTGCTGCACAGAAAGCACTCGTGTGTTGTGTGCTGCTGCCTGGTATTAGGACCCCACAACTGTGCTTGTCACACATGCTGCATGTTGCAAACAGTCTGACTGCAGCCACTGTGCTTTGAACACTGACAACCTGCTCTATGAGATGGTTGTAGTGAATATGAAGTGAATTTGAAAGGTCAAATGGTACCATGTACCCTGAAAGCTAATTCCCTGGAATTGGTCAACCTTGTGCACTCGGGAAGAAGAAAGATCTAACCCACATCATCTCGTCAACCTTCCCACCGGAGAGGCTCGTTGGCAAGGAGAGCTCTGTAATACTGAGCCTTCTTCTTACCTGAGACAGGCTTTATCCTCATCCAAACTTCGGTGCAAATCTGAAAACACATCTTCCAAACTCAAAAATAAATTGTCCTTTATAAAAATTTTTTTTTTTGTGATTTACCACCCTGAGCTCTTTAAATCATGTTTTAAATTATTTCTGTGCTTATGTTTGGAATCAGCTTTCAAAAAATACTGATACCAGTAATAAAAATCATAGTTCAAATGTCACTGTTAATTGTGTACTTTCATAGAATCATAAATCATAGAATCATAGAATAGTTTGGGTTGGAAAGGACCTTTAGAGGTCATCTGGTCCAACTCCCTGCAATAAGCAGGGACATCTTCAACTAGATCAGATTGCTCAGAGCCCTGTCCAACCTGACCTTGAATGTTTCCAGGGATGGGGCACCTACCACCTCTCTGGGCAACCTGTTCCAGTATGTCACCACCCTCATTGTAAAAATATTCGTCTTTATATCTAGCCTAAATCTACCCTCTTTCAGTTTAAAACTATAACCCCTTGTCCTACCGCAACAGGCCCTGCTAAAAAGTTTGTTCCCGTCTTTCTTATAGGCCCCCTTTAAGTACTGAAAGTCCGCAATAAGGTCTCCCCGGAGGCTTATCTTCTCCAGGCTGAACAACTCCAACTCTCTCAGCCTTTCTTCATAGGAGAAGTGTTCCATCCCTCATCATTTTTGTGGCCCTCCTCTGGACCCACAACAACAGGTCCATGTCCTTCTTCTGTTGGGGGTCCCAGAGCTGGACGCAGGTGGGGTCTCATGAGAGCAGAGTAGAGGGGCAGAATCACCTCCCTTGACCTGCTGGTCATGCTTCTTTTGATGCAGCCCAGGATACAGTTGGCTTTCTGGGCTGCGAGTGCACATTGCTGCCTCGTGTCCAGCTTTTCATCCACTGGTATCCCCAAGTCCTTCTCCAGAGGGCTGCTCTCAATCCCTTCATCCCTCAGCCTGTATTGATAACGGGGATTGCCCCAACCTACATGCAGGACCTTGCACTTGGCCTTGTTGAACCTCATGAGGTTCACACAGGTCTACTTCTCAAGCTTGTCCAGGTCCCTCTGGATGACATCCTGTCCCTCAGGTGTGTCAACCACACCACTCATCTTGGTGTCATCTGCAAACTTGCTGAAGGTGCACTCAATCCCCCTATGTCGTTGATGAAGATATTAAACAGTACTGGTCCCAGTATGGACACCTGAGGGACACCACTTGTCACTGATCTCCCATCTGAACATTCAGCCATTGACTACTACCCTCTGGATGTGACCATCCAACCAATTACTCATCCACCAAACATTCCACCCATCAAATCCATATCTCGCCAATTTAGAGAGAAGGATGTTGTGAGGGACCATGTCAAAGGCCTTACAGAATTCCAGATAGATGACATCCATAGCTCTTCCCTTGTCTGCTGATGTAGTCACTCCATCATAGAAGGCCACTAGGTTGGTCAGGCAGGACTTGCCCATGATGAAGCCATGCTGGCTGTCTCAAATCACCTCCCTGTCCGCTATGTGCCTTAGCATGGCTTCTAGGAGGATCTGTTCCATGATCTTCCCAGGCACAGAGATAAGGCTGACAGGTCGGTAGTTCCCAGAGTCCTCCTTTCTACCGTTTTTAAAAATGCGTGCAATGTTTGCCTTTTTCCAGCCACCAGGGACTTCACCTGACTGCCATGACTTTTCAAACATCATGGAGAGTGGCTTGGCAACTACATCTGGAGTGCATCTTATCAGGTCCCATAGACCTATGTATATTCAGGTTCCTCAGGTGGTCAAGAACCTGATCTTCTCTTACAGTGGAAGGGACTTTGCTCCCCTCGTCCCTGCCTTGCAGTCCAGTCCATCTACTCATGAGGTGTGGAAAGGGAGGTTGCCAGTGAAGACTGGGGCAAAAAAAGTTGTTGAGTACCTCAGTGTTCTCCTCGTCTGTTGTTACCAGTTTGCCAGTTGTGTTCATCAGTGGGAATACACTTTCTTTGACCTTCCTTTTCTGGCTGACATACCTGTTGAAGCCCTTCTTATTATTCTTTGCATCCCTTGCCAAGTACAGCTCCTGACATGCCTTGGCTTTCCTGACTGCATCCCTACACAACTGGGCAGCGTCCCTATACTCTTCCCAAGATAGTTCTCCCTGCTTCCACTGCCTGAGCATTTCCTTCTTGCCCTTTAGTTTTGTCAGCAGGTGATAAAACTAAAGACTCAGCCATGAAAAAACTAAAACTAAAGAGACTCAGCCATGCTGGTCTCTTGCCTTCCTTGCCTGATTTCTTACACCTGGGCATTGAGAGCTCTTGCACTCTACAGAAAGTGTCCTTAAAGATCTGCCAGCTCTGTTCTGCTCCCTTCCCTGAGGGCAGTTTCCCAGGGAATTTCTTGAACAGCTGGAATCTGTGACATTTGCATATTAATATTGCAATCTGTTGAACTGACATCAGAAGGACAAAAGCTTTTGACAGATGATTTTGTTCATCTTAGATTTAAATGGTACTGTGTTTTATTAACAATCCAATGAGATCTGTGCCTTTTTCAATCCTCCTCTGAAATTAGTTGTCTTTTAGCTAGCAGAAGCTGATTTCTGACTTCTTCCTTTTTTTTTTTTTTTTTTTTTTTGATCTGAACACCAAAATAGTGGAGTGGCTGAATTAGAAATGGAATCCTTGTATTGTGGTCCAAATTACAGCACATAATTAAAGCACACTCACCTTTAGTGAGTCTAGCATTAAAAAGTAGAATGGTAATATTTTTTTCTTTTACTGAATGGGTTTCGGAATTATTTAATCTAAATGACATCAATATTTTGAAAGTTCATTTTTTAGACCAAAAAGAGAATGTAAAATGTACTTCTCTCTGTTCATTATGCAGTCTGTATACAGGTCATGTGATACATGCCTTAGTAGCTCACCATCAGGACCACATGGCAATTTGGCAATACAACCAACAGTAGTTGAGGGCTCCAGTGGTTCTAAGCTAATCTCCAAAAGTAATAAGGTCATCCATCATTTTTGTAATCTCCTCCTGTCCAGTCTAGATCAGCCATTTATCTTGTTTTCAACAGGTGTTCTAGCTAATACATTGTCAATAGTGTCATTATAAAACCCAGTTTCCAAGTGTTTACACAAAGATCATGAACATCTTACAGTTTCTTATGTCTCATAGATTTTATCTGAATTTTATCTTCTGCTAAATCCATACAGCCTCCCTGACCTCAGCACTAGCAGTGCAATAATGTATATTCTAACCTTGGCTGCTGTAAAACGGTGTACTGCTGCTGCAAATGGTGAAAGAGAGACATCATATGCCTCCTTTACAGAAAATGTGGAGAATGGAAATCATGGCATAGTGGGAAGATACAGGTCTAGCTATGAGGCAGAGGATAAAGCAAACTCAAAGTATTCAAACTACAGCTCTCATCGGGTAGAGACAGATGCAGATTAATAGCCAAGCCACTCTAAAATGAAACTCTCCTATAGTTTCTTCATGGAAAGTGATGATAGCTCCTCAGTACTGAGGAATGTTCCATGTGGACAATTTTAATCATGCTGAAAATTCATTTTCCTCAACTAATCAAGATGCACAGGTCTGAGCAGCTCTAACCAGAGATAAACCCCTATGCACATTAAAGTTCTGGATAAATGTATGAAGTTTTACAATTAAATATTTTAATGGAGTAGCCAGTGGTCTACTTGGCCTGGAGGCATGGAACATTCTCTGGCTTACTCATCCTTTAATTTAATTTTTTAAGTTATGATGTGTCCTATCATATAATAAAGTGGTACAGTATCACAGTGATATTGCCAAGTGTTATCATTTCACAAACTGCTCTCAAGCTTCCCTTGAATGTGTTCTTTCACCACTCAAGATTACAAAATCATCAAAACAGGAAGCCCCATTTTCTGTTTATATATATTTTAATCTCAAACATTGATCCAGGAAGCCCCATTTTCTGTTTGTATATATTTTAATCTCAGATCTTGATCCAGCCTTCACCAAAAGAAACCCTGTGAGCCATGCTAAGCTCACATTTCATTTTTGTCTTCAGTCACTTGTCACACCATGACAGAATTCCTCTAATAATCTTCCTTTGCTGCTTTGCATGGAAAATCTACACCACTTCATGATTTGTAATGTTTTTGAGTAATGGAAAAAAAAAAGCAGTTTAAAATCCCTAGAAAATCATCTCTCTCCTTCAGCTGTCATTCCATGTGCAGCTGTTGAAAAGTCCATTGTTTTCTGACAAAACATGCCTGCCAATGGACTGGTCTAGCTGGGCTGGTTTTGCCAGCAACCTCTTTACCATTAGTCACTGGACTTAACAGCAGAGGAGAGCTCAAACCTCGAGACTCAATTCAGAATGCTGAATTAAATATTTGTAGAATAGTCACTGAATATTCAGAATATTGTTGGCAACTAAGAACATTTACCTGCAGGAAGAATTATTGTTATATTAATCTTAAATATTGTGTGCTGAAATTCAATCCTTTTTCTTCTTTCTTATTGGTCATTTTGTGCAAGACATTTAGCTAGCTAGCACAGACTTCTTCCCTGCCTCATCATGACTTACAAGTGACTGAATGGCACGGAGCTTTTAATGAAATATTTAATGAGGAGGAAAAGCTATTGACTTGTGAGTTCCAGGTTCCTCCCTCCTTCATTAAATACATGTTCTCCCTCCTAGGTGTAGAAGACAGCCATTTAATAAACAATGTGGTGGTGTGAAGTCAATGGGCATGACCACCTGGCCGCTTGCCAAGCTGGGGAGTTGCATTTTCCGGCCAAAGACTGATTTTGATTAGTTAGCACAATTATGGTTACACTTGCTATTTAGCCTCGTGTTTATGAAGGGAAGAACCATCCCTGCCTTTAAACAGTATCCGTTTGTCAGATATTTATGGTATTCATCCACTTTCCAGGAAAACACGATTTTTCAGAGGTGTCATAGTAAAATGGCACTGGAAACTGGGTGGTGGTAAAAGGAACAGTTGACTTCAGAACAAACATAGCAAATATATATTAATTAATAAACAAAACTGAGAGCAAGTTTCCAGAATTATTAAAAACTAACAGCTGAAAAATAGGCTTACCTGTGTTTCCAGTCTCCCTATTAGTGTGGGAGATAAGGTGTTGCAGGGTAGACGGTGCCCTAACTCTGGAAAGCAGTTTTAAGTCTGGCTGGAAGAGATGCCTCCTGCGCTGTGGCAGTAAGGCAGGGGATGGGCTCAGACCTTGGATTTTTACAGAGTCACTCTGGCAAAGTTTCTGTGGACCTCAGACACAAAGGCAAAGCAACACAGTTATTGAGGGATTGCTGTCTTGTCTTCATGCTTGTGCCAGTTTAAATCATTTAATATTATTTGAATAGGTTTTTAGACATATATTGAATGTCTGTGTGTGTGTGTGTGTGTGTATACAGATATTTTTATCTTGCAGAGACTTAATCCTTTGGCAGTCAACTCTGAAGTGCTTTGGAGCGCAGCCAAGATATTACTTTCTGAAATCTTTTTGAAGTTATTTTTTGAACTGTGAAAATATTTCTTTTCTTTTCACCTCAGACTATCTTTCTTTTCTTTTCTTTTCTTTTCTTTTCTTTTCTTTTCTTTTCTTTTCTTTTCTTTTCTTTTCTGTCTTCTCTTCTCTTCTCTTTTCTCTTTTCTTGGATACTGCCAGCTTTGTCAGCCTTGCATTATATATCACCAAGCACGCTTTGTGAAATACCCCAGATGAATAGAGGTCTGGCATTCAACTGCACATGTGCTGTGGCATTCTATGGAGAGGGTATGCTCAAGGACTCCTTATGGATGACTGGGGGTCTCTGTGCATCACTGCAGGATAATAAAAGACTAGCTGCTCAGTGATGTTACAAGACCACAGTATCTGATAAATGACCTTTTTATGAAGACTACTGAATGTCAGTGATTTGCCTTTATCTCCCACGGACCCTGTAGATGCAACACTGATAGAATGCACCAGCCAAAATGGATTCATACAAGAGACTTTGTTTTCTTTCTATCTTCCAATAACAGAAAGCTCACTTATTTGTGTAAGAATAATGAGTTATGTATTAATGGAATCCAAAAAAGTGCCAGGTGTTCTGTCTATAGGATAAAAGTTGTATTTCAGGGAGAGGAAAAGCAAGGAAGCAGCATCTTAGTAAAACAGACAAGCACACATTCTGTTTCTTCCTGATTACCCCCAGAATCACTTGCTGCACTCTTGCTAATTACATAAAATGTCTTTTTTTTGGCTATTTAATTCTTTCCTATTGGTTGATATACACATTTTTTTAAGTTCAGGTGTGTAAAATAGGGGAGGGCTGGAGTATTTCTAAGCTAATGAAAGGTTTCATTAAAATATTTTAAAATCCTGACCTTTTTGTCCCTTATTTCAGATAGGTTGCTAAAGCTATAAGGAAATGGCCTAAGATAACCAGATTTTACAACATTTTCTCTTTTTTCTCCTTTTTCTTTTTTTCCTTCAGCAAGGTGCTTGGCTGTCTTAACAAACATGGGATATCTTTTATCCAATTTTAGAATCAGTAGAAAATTCTATTTGAATTTTCTTGCTTTTCAGATTGCAGATGGGAAGGGTTTTTGCTTACCATGGAGAAGCTCACTGAATTTTGTTTTGGATGTGAGAAAAGAACAAGTTTGCAATACCAGTTAACGGCTGGACTCGATGATCCCTGAGGTCTCTTCCAACCTGATTGATTCTGTGTGATTCTGTGTGAATTATTTGTCATTGGTAAATGATTCATTAGGGACTATTGTATCGTTACATCCATCTGCTTTAGTTAAGTAGCACATCCTCACAAATAATGTGAATTACAAGTTGAAATATTAGAGCTTTTTGGTGTCCTCAGAAATCTTTATTTCACACAAACAGAGACACCAGAGACTTGACAGCCCCTTTATGGCTTCTTCCCCCCACCACCCACAGCAGCTTATGCTCCCTTCCACAGAAAGTGGAAACACCAGGAAACACCAGGACCCCACTGCACGTACACACAGTTAAACCAAAAGAGGAATGGACATGCCATCAGGAGGAACAGGGATGGATGTGCATGGCTGCCAGTCTGTGTGTATGTAAGGAGCTATGGGAAAGAAAGAGCTTTCTCAAGCTTTCTCAGTCTTTGCTGCGTATTTTACGTCCTTCATTTTGTGTCTTGTATATTATGTCTGAGCACATGACAGAATTAAAAGCTACTGCAGAATCCTCTTTGCCAAATTGATGAAAACTGGCCTTATAATGTGACAGAATATAAAAATCAGCACTGCCTAACAAAGGAAGTTGCCACATTTCTTAGATGAACTAACTATAGCATAAGCAAAAATATGTGATTGTCTCTCATTTGATTAATTGTAGTGGCAACAACTCCCAAAATAGCACCATTTATATTGTCAAGTGATTCCCAGATGAATAATTTCTCTTTCATCTAAATAGCACACAGCCACAATAAATGTCAGGGGATAATGGATGCATCTAGATTTTCAACAAGATAGACTGCTTGACGGTGGTTTAGAACTGCAAGAAATATCCTACTGAACAGGAATAAGAACAGCAAAGGTGCTTTCCTGTACTTCTGAACTTGGCTGACAGTCTGCCCCAACATGTGTTGCTGAGGGCTGCTACCCTGGCATTGCCTTAAAGCTTTACAGCATTTCCTGCTGTAAGACTTTGCTTGCAGCTGCTTGAAATTTTGTTAAATTGTTTGGGCTGTGATTTTCCAACAGTTCAAACGATCTCGAATTTTAAAAGGTAAAAGAAAAGATTTCCTTTTGTCAGCTAAAAAAAAAAAAGTCCAACAGCTTCTTTTAACAAGCACTCAAAGTCAGTCCGAACGGACTATGGGGATCAGGCCTGCAATGTGTCTGCCAAGGGGGTGCGAGGTACTGGGCATGGAGACCAGGACCTTCTCCCCTGAGCAGGGAAGCTGTAGGAGGCCAGTGGGGAAGAAGACACATCTGACAGAGAGATCACTTCTTCCAGAGTGAGCAATGGCCTGAACATATGCCCTAAACTCACTGGCAAAGCGTCCTACCACCCTGTAGCACAGGGCTATCGAGGAGGTGAGAACCCCTTATTGACACGCAGCTACTGCAAGGTCTATGCAATGGCTTAACACAGCCCAAGCCATGAGCAGCCGCTGCAAGGCTGTCACTGCTCTGCTGCTGGGTGCGAACCCCAGGCTGTGTTTCAGCTTGGAAAAGATGGTAAATTCCGCCCACAGGAACAGTATTAACATGCACCGTCTGCAAACTTAAACTCTTAAAAAGCATAACCTTGTCTTTGTATAGACATGTGAAGACAGCTTTTAAAGATGGGAACAAACACCATTTTCCCATGGGCTACTTTTCTACTCAATAACAGGACGAACTTGTTTTAGGAATGAGTCACGTTCATGTGGTAAATGAAAATCATGTAGTAAATGAAGAGGGGGATTGAGAGAAGGCAGAATATTTTCTTTCATCATGTTAAAATATTAGGCTTGATTTCCAGCCTCGGGCAGTCATATGTGGTACCAAAGTAACAAAGCTGTGATTTCATGTATGACTTCTACATAATATTACATTATGTAAATTGAAGTAGCTTGGCCAAACTGAGGACCCACAGTTAATGGTTTGACCCTTCTCTCTCTCTGTCTCAGTTTTATATAGAGCTTTGTGGGACTAATAATGTCCTCATGTCTCATATGAGAGTTATAAAATAAAATTAATTTGAGTAATTTTGAATGATGCTTAGTAAAGAAAGCTTGCTCACCTTCTCATCAGTGAAGAACAACAAAATATTGAGAAGCTACTCACTATCTGAGCACAGTCCACCCCCTGCACTGAAAGCGGGAGAGATCCTATAAAAGGCAGATGGTTATGTGGTGACATAATTAAAGGCTTTGTCCTTTAAAGATAAAAAGAAATCAGAACTACAGATGAATAAGCAGTCTTACTTTGGGCATGTCCTATTTCAGAATGCTAGATCTGGGGCTAGATGGTACCAAGCGACATTAGTGTAGCTTTTAATGTTCAAGATGAGTATCAATAAAAAATCATAGGGTAGAAAGAGGAGAATCTCTTCTCTTTCTGCTCAGTGCCACAGGTCTCCATTCCTGCTACAGGATCCTTCCCTTGGAACAATAGTTTGAAATATTTCTTCAGAAAGGCACCTAAATCCATTAGAAGTTAGATCAACAACCCAAATTTTATATATATGCTTAATAACTGTAGCTGCCATTAAATTCTTCTGCCATTAAATAAGAACTGAAACAGGCTGGTTTTTTTTCTTTAAATGTCAAAATAAGAACTTAGTGCTTAGCTTTAGGGAAATATTTGCAATTGTTGGTGTTAGTATACAATGTGTCAGCCTCCTCACCTGCCAAATGGGGAGGACAGTGCTACATCCCACACAAACACACTACGTTACAGACAGACTGAATCCATGACTATTTTATGCTCTGTAAACCTCCAGGAGAGGGGAGCTCCTAGCCTTCCAGAAGCCAGCCTTTGAAGAGCCCAAGTGTCTTGTACTAGGCTGAGTAATGACATAAATCTAAGAGGCATAAAAGATTTAGGACTAAACTCTTAAAGTGTGAACACAGTATTTTGTAAAATGCCATGTCATCAGTTGTCCTGGTTTCATGGGCATAAAATTATAGAATCACTTTTCTGTTACATTTTGTTTCAGTTTGTGGCCAGCTGTGGTCTGGTGATCAAGGCCATTAGCAGTGAAAGCCAGGGCAGCTGACCCAGGCTGGCCCACAGGTGTGTTCTGTAACATTAACGTCACGTTCATTATAAATGGGAAAGCTTGAGGGGGAGGGGTGGGAGCTTTTTGTTCTGATTTCCTATTTATTACTCTCTCCCTGGTTCCCCTCTATGGAGGGATGTGCTAACAGTCTATGGGCTAAGTATAATTTTGTGCCTTTTGTATTAGCATTGATATTGGTTTTCTTATTTTGTTAAATCTGTTTAAATTTTAACCCATGAGTCTCCCTCCTTTACCCAATTCCCTTCCTTGGTCAGGGAGGGGAGACTGGATGATAGAACAACCACTTATTGTTTAGCCCTGGGTGTGGGCTAAACAGAGACATCAGTTTAAAACATCAGTTTAAAAAATTTTGGAGGTACTTGTGAGAAAGAATGCAGATATTTGTGAGGCTTAAATCTGTCTTGAGTAACCTCAGTCCTTCAGTAGGCATGAGAAGGTAAGTTTGTTTACTCCTTATATTTTCCAACAAAAGTGCTGCTTACTGACAACTAAAAGGTGGAGTCATGTCTCTTAGTTATTGGATTAAGACCAGTGACTACTCTTTCTGGATAGCTTGACATGATTGTCAATGATGAAGACTGAACCGTGCAATCATTAGCGACTGGATACTGTCTTATAAGTATCAGGCTTTCTGTCTGTGCAAAATCTCTTTTCTCCCAAGGAACCAGCTTTACACTATTTTTCTTTAGGGCAAATACGTTTCAGTGTTTTGTTGACAAACACTGAGCAACATGTTTCTAGGAAAAAATGCAGTACAAAGTGTAACTTCTCTATGGGTTTATGCAGGGCTTTCCCTTCAAAATAAAGGAATAAATCAAACCTAATCTTCTGTTAAAGCCTATTTTTCTTTGAGCCTGTTGAAATGTGTATTAACCACTTGTGACAGTTATGAGTTGCCTGTAAGAGAGTTATCTTTTGGAAAAGTTAGCAAAACTGGCCTGATTAGATGATTGGCATCAGGCATTAACTCACTACATCAGATGTTCATCCTTCAGTCAGGCAACACAGAAAGCCTGCATACTGTGTCTTTAAAGGTAGTTGCTTTAGTAGAGAAGGAAATATGACTAAGGGCCTTAGGAAAAATGCCCATAATTGGAGAATCCTCTCCCTTTTCTTCTTCAGGTCAAGCAGTTCAAAACATGTGCCCAACAGCTTATGTGAGACCTGTGATACAATTTCTATATATACCTTATGGTCTGCAGTAGGATTATTTTTTGTAATATGGTAAGCTAGATAATAAAATGAGTGTTTCAGCTCTTGAGTGGACCTTTCCTGGTAGGGAGTGATACAAGTTTCCTTTGAAGTATTCTACAGATGCAGTGATGCTTTCAAATCTGGGTTAAAGAAGAAAAAGACTTTTTGCCGCTATATCCTTTAACTTTCATATTATAAGCTGGACTCCAATTCCTCCCTCTCTCCTGATCACTTCATGTTAATCATCTTTGTGAAATTTGAGTGTTTGGGCACCACTTAAAATTTAAAAAAAAAAAAGAGTTCAAATTTCCTTAAAAGATCAGAAGATGGAGAAATCCTTGGCACAGTGTTACTACAACACTACAAGGCTTCTTGTTTCTTGATGCCCTGCTAAGCATTACTCTTAGCCTTTGTATGGACTGAGCCTAAAGAATTAGGAAAAAAATCTCGAAATAACTTGTAACATCTCAGCTATTAAGTTTGGTAGCTGATATGTCTCTCAAGAATTAGCTCTTCTTGCTGAGAGATGCACTTATTGCCCTGATGGGTCGTCTTCTCTTTTGTGCTTTGATTCTGTTTTCTTTTGCAAGGTGATCCACTGTGGCAGTGGGTACAAATGCAAAGCAAATCCTCAGCTGACAGGGATGTCTAAGCTTGGCCCATCAGGGACAAGACATAAAGGTCTAATGAACAGAGTGCACCACTTCTCCCATCCAGCTCAGTCAGAACTCTGGATTTCCATGATTTAGCCAGGATTTCATGTATGCCAGAGTGAAACAACTCATGGGGGTCATTCATGCAGCCTCTTTCCCTTCGTTTCTATCACTGTGCACTGTCAGTACACAACCCACACTGTTGGGTATTGGCACCATTACTCTCACTTCCCAGCCAGGACAGTGACAGTGGACCACTCACTGGCTCCTGTGCCCTCAGGCGTAAGGAGCAGTTCCAATTTCAGTTTGCATTTCGCTTAGTGGCCAGATGAAAATGCATCAGCAGAGACCCCTGGAGCAAGAAAACAGGATAACCAGAGTACAACAAACCCCTGCACGTATCTTCCCTCAGGGAAGGAGAGAAACCACTGGGAAGAGCCAGGGCTGGAGCTCAGGAGGGCCCCGAGGTGACAAGAAGCTGAGGCTGGGTGAGCTGCAGGCTGTCTCCAACATGGCAGCAAGCCCTGTGCTCACATGGACACTCTGACTTGAGTCCCCTGGAGGATGACAGTGAGGGAGAACTGCTTGTTCTTGCCTTTTTCAAAGCTCTTTGTCCCAAACTGGTCCCACATGCATCTTGGTTGCGTTGTTGAATAGCACCTGTGAAATTGCCTGTGGTCTCAAAGGGCCAGAGAGGGCTCCCTCTGCCTCATTGGACATCCCTGGGCTGTGTGCCTGCATGGGGGCCTTGTCCTCTGTGCGCGTGGGGGACCCTCCTGAGGGACTTGCCTCGCCTCTGTAAAACAGTGTTCCCAGGGCCACCTGCCTTTAGCACCAAGAAGCCTTTGCACAGAAGTGTCTTTCTTCCCTGTTTCTTCATTCAGGCTTGCTTCTTTATGTCACAGGTGAGAAGTTATTTGTGACAAGATGAGGCATGTAGGTAAGGGAAAGTCCTAGCAATTGAGCTGGGGAATTGAGGTCAAAACTTAAATATTGCTTGCTGTGGTGTTTTCTGCCAGCTGCGTGTTGTTCATGCCTCTGTGAACAGAGGTGCTGAGGCTCCCAGCAGCCAGCAGAGCTCAGAGCGCTCTAAATGCAGAAGGAAAACACACACAACACAAACGTCTCAAAGAAGCATGCTGTGCAAGGAAGCTCGTTTGCTCCCTGGGTCCTGATCTTGCTCTGGCACTGTACAGTGCCCAGTCTCCCATGGACAGGGTGTGCCTCTCATTGAAGATGATGACACCTATATTGAAAAACAGCAGTAAGAAGAAAAAGCCTTTTAATGTTTTGTAAGTGATGGTAATGAAGTGGGGAAATGTGGGTGCACAGTAGCCATTGAAGATGATGTTACCCATCTCAAAAAAACAGCAATAAGAAGAAAAATGCTCCGAGTGTTTTGCAAGTGGTGGCATTTCAGCTGACAACAAAGCATTATGCTGGAGCTGGGACTTAAAGCCTGGATCTTGTCAGGAAAATTAGTTCTCCTTAGACCTGCTGCCATTTCTGTCCTCACAAGGATTAACTGTGCTGTGGATTGTGGCCTTATTTGATGATCTATATGGCTGCAGCACCTGAGCTAGCCCCAGCTGATGTGTTTGTTGTGCCTCCTTTTTGTGTAGTCTCTTTATTTCGCAAGCTTTCACAGACCTCCAAAATCTTCCTTTAGCACTGATCATGAGGTAACTGGAAACAGAAGGAAAATAAGGGATCCAAGCCAAAACTATTGAACGAGATGGTGCCACTTCCACAGATATGCCATGTACGCTGTAGAAAAAGGCTGGAAAAGAACGAGCAAGAGTGAAGTGTCATTGAGATGGAGTCGGGAAGGAGAATAAAAAGGCTATGAAAATCCTCATGCCTTTATACACCCCTCTCTTGTGTCCAGAACTGACACGGAGGGAAAGACAGGCTGAGTTTTCAAAGGTGTCCCAAGGATTTCTGTGCCCAGTTTTTACTTGCGTTAATTGTAAACTGGCACCCAGCTCCCTTATGCAGCTTTGAAATACCCCTGTGTAGATGAATGTCTCAATGTCTCTACATAAGTCAGCAGCTGAACTGGGGACAGAGCTGGGGCCAGAGCTGGGGCCAGGCTGTGATGCACCAAGTTCACCCCCAACAGCATGACTCCTACCAGACTGCCCTATATGAGCACTGGGTCCATAGGCCTGTGCAAATCCTGCTGTCAGGGACAACAGGAGGGCAAAACTTTGGTATTCTGTTTTTTAAAGTGAACAACCATATTACCCAAGGGCAAACAGCAGGATGGAGGGGAGGACATGCAGCATAGACACCTCTAATAAAGGGAAATAGAGCTCAGAAGGAAAATCTCTTGGCACTGCTGGGGAATTACAGCCCGAAAGGCACTTCGACCCCACGATTGTGCCAAGGCTGGTAAAGGCACCACACCAAATGATAAGAATAATGGGCGGCGGCGACAGCAAAAACAGAGATAAGTTAAAGATCCTCACAACTGCAAAATGGAACTTGGGGTGGGAAATGAATCTTCAGGAAACTCAAAAGTTAATAGCACAGGTACTGGACCAGCTTCTTGAGGAAAATTACATAATTCAGGACTTAATGCTGATCCATACACATTGAGGATCTCAGCACTCGAAGGCTTCAGTTTCTAAATAAGCATTGCGCAGATGCACATGAAAATCCTGGCACAGTTAATAAAGTTGCTAGGTATTCTAGGCATTATTTTTAAGCAGAAAAATAAACACAAACCCAAACAACAAAAAAAACCTACCAAAATTGCCAAGGTACTTGCCAAATTAAAATACAATTGAATTGTTTTGCTTAAGTGTTCAAGCAAAACATATATAATACATCCCAGGAAAACACATCAGTTCTTGCCTTCTTCCCCCCCAAAAAAGACATCTATTTGTCAGTGCATTTTTAAGTCTAAAAGGCGCATTAAAAAACTCCTATACTGTAAGTTTCTGTAAACATTGCTCAGATTCAGCTTCCATGAGAGCCACCACTCCCAGTGGTGTTATTTAAGAATTTTGCTTTGATCATTTTGCAGTCTGTCTATTTTAGTGTTAATTAACAAGAGCAGCTAAAGAAGGAAGGGCCAGCTCTTCAGGTCTATCCAAATGCAAATTGCAGGAGCTGACAGGACTTTGTCAGAAGACAGTCTCTAGCTGAAGTCTTTAGGGATACACTGCTGGCTCTGCAGCACAGTCCTGCCTGCCTTTCTTGTAAAAGAGAGAAAACCAAGTTGTTCTCTCTTTTGCTCTTTCTCTTCCCCTGTGTCATTAAGGACAGTGAAGGCTACAGTGAGCCCTCTGTGCCACTCAGACCTCCCAGCACCAGCAGCTCAGGGAGCAGCAGGCGTGATGTTTCCACCGAGCACGTGTGCAAGGGCTGTATGAACACCACAGGCAATCGGCAGCACGTGCTGGTGGGCATTCAGGAAAGCAATGGTTTACCACCCTCTTTGGGGATTTGGACAGTAGGACTGACAGGTCTGCTTAACCGTAGTGGGGGAGACTGGTCTCAGCACAGCCTTCATGCAGTCTGTTGGAGGGGAGCTGGGGAAACAGCTCTTGTTAAAATACTGACTTCTTTCAAGGCCTTCCACAACACTGAAATCCCACATCTCTAGGTGATGCCTGCAAGGAAAATACACTCTTGGTACATTGCAAAGACACCCTGTATAAAGAAAATGGACTCAGAGTGAGCAGACCAGAGACCCATCTACCCTGAGCCAGTCCCCCAGGCACACCACCTTTCCATGAAGGAGGTCTCACAGATCCCTGTTCCTGACACAGACTCAGAGCAGCACAGGGAGCTAGGAGTCCCATACACCATACTGTGGCGTGGGTGGGGGGATGCATGGTGTGCAATAAATAAGTGGGTGGATTGAATGTCATAGATACATACCGCTCCTAAACTCTTATCTGTCTGCACTGGTATCTGTGCCAGCTGCTTCTCCACCTACCTAGAGGCCTTTTGGTTATGGAAACCCACAACTCACAATGATATTTTGCTTTTGTAGAGATATACTTCTTACGCCCACCTTTGAAACCAAGTAGATAACAGATGTTCTTTCTTGGTACCAGACAGTGACCTGCTCTCTCAGGTGGGGAGCAGTCCTCTTTTGTGTGATTTACTGAGAACTGGAAGTTGAATTAGCAAAGGCAAAGAATACCTTGCTGGTTTTTTTGAGTTGGATAGGATCTACCTGTAGCACCAGAAATGGCAACCAGTCACTCCTGCTCTCATTTACTATCTCTGTTTGGGAGCTTGCAAGGTTCGCCAAAATGTGGGCCCAGGTCAGATATGGGGCCTGTGGCGGTACCATGCACTTGGCAGCACAACGTTCCTTATTGCCCTTTTTGCTAATAGCCCTGTTGGAAATCTTACGCAAATTAAAAATAGGCCTTGATATTCGCTACAGAGTCTGCTTCTCCTTCCCAGTGATTTGCAGACAGGTACTTGACAAGTGTCTAGTGACTCATTTATTTGGGAAAGAAACTCACCACAACAATACAATCTGCAAAACCACGCTTTTCCCACCCCCATGTGAGCAACATTTTTAACAGCCGCTCAGACCTTGTGTAGAACAGCTACTAGCAACCTGCTTCTCTGTTCTTCCCTAAAGGGTGATGAATACAACTCCAGGGGCTCAATTTCCATTGCCTTTTGCTTCTGGTAGCCACTTACTCCATGCAAAGTGGATGTGACACACTAGCCTGCGTCCAGGCATGGACCGGGGTGATGGAGACACCAACACTCTGACCCTGGCAGGAGGCTGGAGACTAAAGCTCAAGTATGCTTAGCTGCTTTGCTGCACTGTGGTCCTGGACCAGTCATCCATTTACTCAGTGTAAAGCTATTTTAGATGGGCTTTTTTGGCAGCTTGTGAATATTATGATCATTTAATCTGACCCCCTGCATAGCAGAAGCCTAACAATTCTACCCTGTGAATTCTTCACTGGTTTGAAGACTTAAAGAAAATTTGCTTAAATCTCCCAACCATCTGCTGCAGTACTCAATTATCTTGACAATTCAGATTTGCTTATTTCTAATTTAAAGCTTGCATACTTGTGTCTCTCCAGCCTTGGATTTTGTTATGCCTTTTCTTAGGTTAGTCTAAGAGAAATGCAGATGAAGGCATATAACTCTGTTCCCTTCCACCTGTCACGTTATCTGCCCTTGGGGCTGGGGCCAAAGGACTCTAAAAAGACTTCAGCACCGGAGTAGTCTTTTCCTTTGTCAGACTAAACCACATTAAAACTGTTTTGGAAATCTAGAGACTAATAAAGCAGCTTTAATAGGCTGGAGCATCTGGCCTTCTACATATTTTCCTTTAGCACTTCCACCAACTGTTGTTTGCTCATATCTACTGGAGTCTGTTTATATAGATTTTGCCCAGTCTGCTCTTTCTGGTAATGTTCATATTGTTGTATGTTTATGTGGGGGGGAAAAAAAAAAAAAAGAACTGAAATATTTATGTGGTCTAGGATGACTTAAACTGAAATGATCCTCATCCATTCTGGAAGCTCAAAGCACAGCAATACAAAAACTGAAACTGCATCAAAAAGAAAGTAAAACTTGCTGGGCTCGTTATGCTCTTCAGACTGTTTGGAAAGTCATGCATAAAACAATTAGTCCTAACCTCCTATGCAAATATGGCAATTTGAAAATGAATTCATTTGCACAGCATATGTGTAGCTAGTTAGAGAACAGATAACAATTGTTATAATATTTCTTAGATGATTCTCAGATGTTACCATCATACTCATTCCCGTATTCATTGTACAACATATCCCCAAATGCCATATGCAACTGCTGAGTTGTGCAGTGGTGTCAGGATCAGATGCTGTGGGCTGGGTCCCACAAACAGTAACTGGTTGCAAGGGCGGTGCTGGCAGCAATGCTGCACTGGGTGCTCTGTAGGGGAGCAACTGCTGTGTTGCCCTGAGGATGTTTTTGTAATTGAGTCCACTTGATCAGCAGAACCTTTACTAAGACATAGAATGACTAGACTTTAATTGAAAAAGAAAAAAAGGGGGGGAAAAAAAAAGAAAAACCTCTACAAGTAAAGAGACCAAACTTTTGGCACTTACCGCTGAATGCAATGTCATTCTCTGTACTCCAGCAGTGCAGTAGTTGTAGGTGGACTGACTCCTCGGATGTGGGCTCTTGCAAGGCCAGATCCCAACAAAGGAGCCACTAGAAACAAACCTATTCGCAAGTGTAAAGAGAAAAAGAGCTAGATTTTCAATGTTTAGTGCCACTTGGGTATGAAAATCTCAGCAGCACTACAGAATACACATTTGTACTCCCATCTTACTGAACCCCTAGCTGAGGCACACAGCAGTTCAGGAGTCACCAAAAAGTCACAGTGTGAGTTGCAGAGCAGGAGGCGGTACAGGAAGGAGGCACAAGATGCCTGGGATGGATCAATGCTGATTGCTTATAGCTGTCAAGAAAACATATTTGAGTTTCCCTGATGGGAGAAGCCGACATCTCACAGAGTCAAACACACAGAGTACTTTTAGTGAAGGGCTGGTGTTTCCCCATGTCCTTGGGAAGCAAAATTTCCTGTCATTTCCCAATGAATTCTCTTCTACATGTCAGCCAAAATGCATGCCTACAGTGCTCCAGATTTTTATTAGGAAGCCAAGAAGCTGAGGTTTGTTTTCTAGACAAAAATCCTCCAGCCCTCCACCATCTCACCTACATGCCAAAATCTAATCAATACCTACCTCCATTTGAGCATCCCACCATCTCTCTCACACGATGCTGAAAATTAATTGCTAGACATGGCTATTTTCTACTTAGGAAGCAAAAATTAACAATCTTAGCATTCTATTTTTAAATATTAAATAGAAAATATTTATTTTACAGCATTTTCAAGATCATTTTGACAAAAAGGCAGTTTTCATCAAGCATTTGACAGACCAAAAGAAAGAACTTTTACATGAAGCTTCATAGCTCATACAACTACATACACAAGGTGAGTTCTTGCTCTTTAGATATATTTATGTATGTGTATGTTTCCAGTTTTAACAATTATAAACTAAAAGCTAATATATTGAATTTCAAGAAAACTCCTACTCATGATATAATTACATTGCAGTAATGAAATCAGTGCTTAATATGTTCAAAACAAACAGATATGAAAACAATAGTACCTTGCCACAGTGCTGTCTCCCATCTATATGAGCCTGTCATGTTTCTTTTTCTTATCTATCTTATTTCTTCAAAGACTGGCTTCCTAGTACTAGCTCTGTGCTACTGACAATGTATGTTTTTGGAAAAAGCACAACAAACCTTATACTAAGATTATAAGAAGATATAATTCATTGCCAGTGCAGTGATCAGCTAAGAAAATATGGTATTTTTTCTCATTGCTTTAATGAGTAATCAGCATTTTAAAAAAGAAACAAGAACAAAAAAATATCCCCCTAAAAGCCCCAAGCAGACAAAAATCAACCAACTGACTCTCGGGTGTCTTGAGTTCATTATAGAGACTGACAAAGACATAAGTGTGTCTTTGGGCAAAGTCATTTCATGCTTTCCACATCGGGATGATAATAGCAGTTGGTCACTAGTCATACTGAAAGGAGGAAACATCGTGAAAAGAGGCTGAGGAAAAAAGGCTCTATCTGGTTGTGAGCACCAGCCAAACCTTCCAATACCATTACTATATAATCAGATCAAAATAATGAGACTTGGATCTTCAGAGAAGAACTCATGACTGGCAGCAGGACTTCCTAAAATTCATATGAAAAGAAAGGAAAAGGAGTAGAAATATACTGAATTAAGAAAAACACGGTAGAATATTCAGAAGCAGCATGGTTAAAATCAGGTTTTGCAACTATATTAACATGAAGAGATTCCTTAAAAATATCTTTGGAAACAAAGTATAGAACTGTGGGACAGATCCTCAGCTAAATTCAACAGCACAATGGAAGTTCATAGCAGCTAAAATCCTGTCCTGTATATGTATAATATACGCATTTATAAATAGGGTAATAATAAGTATCATTAAGTTCAAACCACAGCAATTAGACCTGGACTTTGAACATGCCAGCCATTAGGGAGTTTTGGATTATGCGCATCTCTAGGAAACACATGAAGGATAGAGGAGGAGGAATGAATGACAGAACTACAGCTGCCTAGAAGTGATCTTTAAGACACAGTATTGTATATTAAATAGAAGTGAAAGCGTATGAAAAGAACACACAATTAAACAACATAAAGAGATTAAAAGAACTGTTTATAACAAACCATGGGAATTTATGCACACATTAAGCACTGATGAAATTTCCTGTCTGGACATGATTTTATTTTAAATTATCTGAAGCAACAAAATAGTTTATTTTTCCTGTCTCACCTTTATACTGTGCAAGGTTTCTAAAACAGACTTTTTTCTTTTTGCATTTTCTTTTTTTTTGTTAACCACACTTGCTGCAAACATGTAAAAGAACAACTTTTCAATGCACTGGTTATTAATACTATATGTCTACTTCATAAAATATCTGCAAAATAAAGCACCCTATTATAAGGGTAACAACTGTCTCAGCTTGTATATGAAAAAAAATGTGTTAGCACAGCATACAAACCTCCAAAGATCTATTGAATATTTGTAACAATGCGATATAAAACATGATTTAAACATAAAAATATTCATAGTATATATGACAATCTTCCAGTGGTAGTTACTGGACGTTACGCTTCACACATACCATACACAAGCACACAGAAACACAAACGTACACTCACTCTTGCTTCGAGACTGACTCTATAACCCCCAGTCTGGAATTGTCTTTCTTTCAGAGTAATAGTTGTTGCTCTAAGTATATAGCTATTTTCCAATGTATTTGATTCCAAAGTAACGCAAAGGAATGATGTAATCACATGGCAAATATGTTGTATTATTAAAAGTTAGTCAATAAATATTGTTCTGCTACAGGAAATGTTGTGTAACAGTTTACCCACGTGGTTTACAATCTTATACAAAAGGGCAGTTTTTCTAAGTCCTTATAATGTTACAAGTACTACAGCAAGGGCTTTCTTCAGAAACCTCTTGAGTCTTTAACTTCATCATATTTCTTGCTCTGTTCACAATCAGTGTTTAAAAAAGCCCAGATCCTCCAAAAAGCAGCCTAGCATGATGAACAAATTGTTCAGACAAAGGTCAGTAAGAGCCATGTGCTTTCACATGATCTCAGCTCCTCTCCCCCAAACATATTACGCAGTTATACCACCTATAGAAACTAGAAAAAAATATTTATGCATATATGTCTCATATACAAGTAGCTTTGTTCCTCCTCACAACTCTCCCTTCCAGCTTCTGGGTGTGTTGCTTCCGTAGCAGAAAGACAGCAGTCATGAGATGTGCTAATGACTTCTCCAGGACACACTTCTCAGAGTCCTTTTCAAGCATTGCCAAGAGAGGGTGTGACTGAGTGTGGTTATTTTGTTTTCCCGTGTGTTTATTCATTTTTTTTGCTATAGAAGTTGTCTCTTGGGTTTGTGCTTTGTTATGTCATTTTCTCAAAGTACAGTATTTTTGTTTTTAACAGCTAGAGAATTTTGAGCCCTCAGAATGGATTTTTTCCTTTCCTTTTATTTATTTTTTTGGAAGTTTTTGCCCTGTCATACACAACTTTGTTCTCTGATCTCTCTCCCCCCAGCCCTGGGAGACTTGTCTCCCCAGGACCTCCCAGCGGGCAGCTGCCAAAGTCCTTCTCATCTTGTCTCTTCCAGAGTCTACAGGGTGGATGAGCTTTGCTTATAATCCCTCAGGATGACAGAGGCATAGGTCACATCTGGGGGGGTGCAGAGCACCGACTCTGAGATGGGGGAGCTGGGCACAGAACTGCCTGAAGCTACCGAGTCCCGGAAAGGGGACGGGGGCATCAGTGCTGGAGAGTCTTCCAGAGTCAGTTTGCTTGTCACCGGCTCCTCCTCCTCCTCTGGGTTCTTCTCATAGACATATCCCTGAATGAGCTTCAGCTTCTCACTCTCTGCTTCCTCAGCCAGGGGAGACAGGGGCTCCTCGCTGAAGGCGGCCACCTGGAGAGGTGGCAGGGGTGGCTGCTGCATTGGGGGGGGCTGGTAGGGGGGCCGCACACCATTCCCTGAGCTGGGCGCAGGGAGGACGGCATTGAAGTCAGGCATGCCGGTGGCAAACTTGTTGACCACTCCTTGCAGCTGGTCCATGAGAGACCGCGGCTGCAGGGGCAGGGTCTTGGGGGGCTGCTCAGGCAAGAAGAGGTGGGTCTCCTCTGCTGTGGCCTGCAGCGGGGGGGTTGTTGCCACCCGCCTGTGCACCACCATGGAGGGGCTGCTGGGCTGGTTGAGGTGAACGGGCTCTCTATCTTCTTCCTCCACCACATTGTACAGAGTCTTACTGCTGACGTCAGTAAAAGTCAGGCTCTTGCTTTGGCCATGGCAGCTTTTAGTGAGGGGTTTGATCACCGCTGTCTGATTGCACCCTGTCTCCTGGCTCTTCACATGCACTGAGAGTCTGTGCCACGTGTGTTCCCCCTTGGGAGCTTGTCTTCCACCTGGTTCAGACCATGACACAGACTTTCCATTAGAACTATGAATAAAATAAAGATGAGTTTATTTGCATTTACATTACGCAGACATGGGCAGTATAACAAGCCTACAAAAATACTGATTGCTTTGCCTCATTAATAAGCCTCCCCCCTCCAGTTCTTCGTGTCCTCACAGAAATACTACAGAAGGAAACAACAGTGTCTTTTAACAGCAGCATCTACTGTGATTTTTGATCCAAAGGCATTTACTCCCTGCTGGTTACCCACCCTACAGCCAGCCTGGAAAGCCTAGCCTGCGGGAGGGCTCTGGGAGGGCTGGCGGTGTTTTGAGGACACTAGCTATGTCATTTTATATCTAGTTTTGCTCACCCCACCTTGCAGGGGAGGAAGAAAAAAAAGGGGAAAAAAGTCACAGTAAGAGCTTTAATTAAACCTGATTTGCAGCTTATAGGAAATATTTCCAAACTGTTGGAAGAAAAACAACCCACAGCCTTAGCCTTTGGCACTCTGGGTAGAGAGAGGAATTGTTACTACCCCCTCCTTTCCTTTTTATTCCCTGGCCCCCCTTTGCATTTAGGAACATATTTGCTCTTATAGAAATGAAGGACTCCCAGGGCCTCCATCAGGTAGGAGGCAAACGCACTTCTTCCCAAGCGACTATTATTTACCAACGAGGATAAAATGCTGGGATTGAAAACAGTTGGTTTGTGTGGGTGGAGGAACAAGCAGCAACATGATCATGGCGAGTCGAACCCTCCGACTCCACATGCAGGCTGGATCCCATCAAAACGCTGGGGTGTTTGGCTGCGTGAGGACCTGAGGGTCAGGTCTATCCCTGAGGAACTGTAGTGGGTTTTTGCATTTCCCTGTACCTTTGCAGGGAGCAGCACTCAAAGCAGAGTGGTATCTCATCAGCAGCTGGTGGGATAGGGAGCTGAGCAGCGCTTAAGAGGACCAAGCAATTTAATTGCAGGTCAGGCAGTAGAGATCATTTACAAATTATAATACACACCACTTGGGTGGAATCCAGAGACTGGAGAGAAATTCTGAGATGATTTATGGGAAGCAGCTTTATCTCACAGTTTCATCCCTCAGGGGGCAGAAGCAAACAAAGGATTAAATTTCAGACCCTGTGATTGCAACACAGGTGGGAGGCAATCTGGGTGGGAGGCTGGCACAGCAGTGCTGCCTCCTGCTACTGCACACACCAGGGGAGAACGCTTCCCTTACACACAGCCTGCAATATCTGAGTATTTTGCTTTTCCTTGCTCAGACTCCTGCACTTCTCTTTTTCAGGGAGTAAATAATTACCAGTTGAATTTTGTAAAAGAAATATTGACTGACTTTGTGATAGCTGGAAGAAACTGGTACAACACCGGTACTGTTGTAAATCTTGCAAAACAGAAATGTACATGACAATGTGGTACTTTTCTGCAGTCAATATTCCTGGAGAAAAAAAAAGAATTTGAGATGGATCCAAGCTGGGAAGTTCATCTGCAACTCCAGACTCCAAACACTGGACCTGTGACTCACCACCTTTGTGGGAACTGGCTCACAAGAATGAGCCAGTCTAAAAAATTCATAACTCCCCAAAGCATGTAGTTGGTAGGACTTGGAGCTGTTTGGATTTACAGCTTTAACCTAGAGGGAAAAAAAAGCCAAATTCCCAGCTGAAGAATTAAATTTCTCTGTTATAGTGATCAATGAAAAGATAAGAACGAAGGTTTAGAAGCATTCCCAGTTTGATCAAAATGAGCTGTGGTATGTCATTTTGTTGAAGTGCTATAGAGACAAGCAAATGAATGTAACTGTTGGGCGTGAAAGATTTTTAAAGTAATATTTTAACATACCAAGATCTACAAACTCTTCACACAGAAACATATTCTCTCTGCTTTGACTTCAAAACAAGTCTCTTCTTGTAGAGAGGAAAATAAGTCAAGCGCTCTCATATTGTATTTTGCTGATGCCATAGCTTACAAATACCGCAAAGGGCTTTTCTGAAAACAACATGATGATTATCTCCTATCTCTTATGCTAAGTCCACTTCTGCATCATTTACTTCTTCATATCTAGCTCTGGTGCATCATCTCACTTTTGAATCCCTCCTCACACCATCTGCTTAGTCTCTATCTCATTTTGTTCCCAAGATTTTGTATTTTACATCAAAGGTAAGAATTGCTATTTTAAGGAACTCACTACCTCTGTCTTCAGATTGTCCTCCAATTCAGTTCATTTTCCTCCCCCTCACTCTCGAATTCTGCTCTTATGACTTCTTTCTTCTGTAGCACTCTCCATACTCTACTTAATCGAGCCCAAGTCAACGGCTGTACTTAAATCAAACTGCACTGGGACTACAATACCCAAATGTGAACAAACAGCTTCATCAGGATTTGTCTGTTACCGACTTGCTCTACAGGGAAAGCTGGTGCCGCTGAAGCTCCTTGCCTCCACTTGCCAGGCCTTACTGCTCATGACTCCAATGGCCTTGTGACAAATAGCTTTAGAGCCGCAGTGTCTCTCCGTGGGGTCAATTTGGTGATTTCCACTGGGAAATCTCTCCTTTCTGTTACCATTCTCCTCAGTCTCTTGTTCCAGGTCTTTCCATCAACTTGCTCTCCTCACTGTGCCCATGCACCGTTAGCCTGTTAATGAGTCACGTTTCAGACAGAGTCACAGGACTGTCATAGAAATGCCTGGGCTCTGTCTTGCTGGACAGCTGGTAGGGAGTCATGCTGAGATTGACACATTCAGGCAGAATTAACGATTAACATGCAAGAAAAATGCTTGTTATCCTAGAACAAAGACCAGCTGTCTCGAATGGCATTAATCAACATTTAGACAAAAAACGAAGATGGGGCTGGAAAAGCTCCGACCTGAACTGGGTCTTGGTGAGACAGGAGTCAACTAACTTGAGCAAAGTAATGACAACAATCCTGACTGCATGTGGGGTGCACGGTCACCATTCTCTAAGTGATTGTCACCTTCTTCTTTGAAGGAAACATCCATGGAAGAAGGTGAAGATCAAAATAATCTGCCTGGTATAATGGGAGAAGGGATGATTTTTCTGCACAAAGGCAGGAGAGGGCACCAAGCCAGATCACAGTTGGGGTACTGAAAATGTGATGTTCAATTGCACAGTGACGAGGTGGGACTAACTGGTGTTTTCTTGCTTTTATCAATAGGACAGTTACCCATTTCATGTCCATCATGTATTTATTTGCCTTTCCTAACTTTCTCTCTTGTTTATACAATTTCCCATAGGATTTAGACTTCACACTTACTGTCTAGAAAGGAACTCCTTGGAGTCTCAAGGGATTTTAAGGTTTGTAGTTGTGTATACCCAGTGTAACACTCCAAGTACTATTTCTTCAAATCCTTGCATCTAGCCTAAATGTTCAGACAGGTTCTCGGATATCCTATCAACACATAAGATGGGCTTGCTTTTGCTTTATAGGCAAGGACATATATTGAATTTAGCTGCTGTTTCTCAATTTTCACCACAGCTTTGTCTAGGGTTTTTGTATTTTGGGGGGAATAGTTGTAAGTATATTTCCTGTGTGAATTTTTATTAGTTCCATGAGCAGGTCTGTTGCTATTTTTGGTAATTCAAAGTGTTGTTTTTAATACATGCATTGATCTTTACAATGAACTCTCTGCATGACTCTGGGGCAGTCATTTTCAGATACTTTTAGCAGATTATTATAGACACTAAACAAGCCAGAAAACAACTTCAAACCTTAATACTTACAGAAAGTCTTTAAGAGAACTGATGTACCCAAATCTGAGACTGTGGTCCAAAATACCCCCTACAGCTTGTTAGATGGCTCACTGTTTGTTGTTAAGTATCTCCAGCTGCCCAAAATGCTGCTCCTGCTTGTGAGTAGGACTGCCTCGACCCAATCCAGTTACAGGCCAAGAACAGAGTCCTGCTCCTGCCAGTGTCTAGGGGATCTGACCTTGTTGGCTTCCTTGGAGCAATGTTGAGTCTGAGCACCCCACAACTGGTGATTCCTCCCCACACTGCACAGTCCTGAGCATGTCTTACTTTAGACATTGGATGGCAAAGGTTTTTACATCTTAGAGGCTGAATGCTCCTCAGGTGGAAGATGATTGCCCCAGTAGCTTAAGATAATCTAGTCTGTGAAACTCTCTGATCCTCTTACCTACGAAGATATAGCCTGAGACCCAGAGCACAGAGAATTAGATGAACTTTCAGTCCCGTGTGCCTGAACCTTTGTCTTTTTTGCATTGAACATTTTATGCATAACAATCCATAACTCATACCACATGAAATGGTTAAACAAAGTGATATGTGCTCTGGTGAGGTTAACTTTAGGAACTAACATGTTGGGAAATGGCTCCTCATCTGATGTAGTGCTTGTCACTGCCAGAGTGAAACAGCTGGAGATGCAGTCAGGCAAAGTGCTTGAGAAAGTGCCCTTCCAGTTAAAAAGGAAGGGACATTCCTTGATCTGTTAAGAGTTCATCCCCTGTTTCATCCCTTTAGGATGCCAGAGTTGCGGTCTGTTATTTTCCCCAAGTGGCCGTGAGCTGAGGGAGCGTCTTAAGGTTGCTGAGTGATACAGTCATTTGGGCCAGACCTGGTGGTGTTAGGTTCAGAGCACAGATTTATGATATAAGACTATTCTTTTTTAAAGCAGCAATGGCAATTAACCAGTGGAAGAGGTTATAGGAGAAATTATATATTTTCCCTTTCCTTCATTGTCAGACTGATGCTTTGGCCAGACCTAGCGCCTTGTAGTCACTATAGTAACTGAAATGCCACAGCCAGTAGGAAGCATTGGGATAACCTAGCTGTCCCTTCTATGAGGCTAAAGTCTTAGGAATGAATGTTAAATGCAATCTGAGAAGGGCTTATTAACTTTGTCAGAAAAAATTAGGTCCAAACCAGGTCCTGAGCTATCTTATCAGCAACCAGACGAGGTGGGTGTCAGGTACTGCCCAGGCAACAAATAATGCTCCCACCTTCACAGAGCCTGGGAGAGTTACCAGCCACCTGACAGCTGTGCTCCAGAAAGCAGCACACGCAGGGCTGTCCCTGTGCACTTACACAGAGACGGCCAGCCTTCTGAGACAGCGGGGAAGCAGAGCGAAGGAAAGGCCCCATCCAAAAGCTGTGCATTGGACAAAGCCTTTCTCAGACCAAACAGCAGTTGCTGATGGATGCCCTCCTAGGGAAGCCAGCAGAGGAGTTTCTGCCCTGCCCACAGAAAGTCAGTTAGCCATCCACAAGCTTTCTCCAACCCTGCAGTCATGTGAGAAGCAGTAGCGAGCCTGAACAAACCTCTGTCCCACTGTGGCCTCACTGTTCCCGGGACACAAGCTAACAAGCTTAAAATTTAAGGCTAGTACCTGCACTGCAGCACATTGCAGGTGCTTTGCTGGTATCCCCAAGGTCTCTTCCATTATAGTCTCCACTTCAGTAAGGCCACTGGAGCATGAAATTTGATTAAGGGAGGGAAATGGTTTTAATCCAGGTTAGTAATATCTCCCTGTGCTAAACAGGACCCTCCTCTCCGAGGTGCAGCAGTCAGCCCTGCCACGCATCAGCAGAGCAGGCCACACTGGTTGGCACATTCCTGCAAGCCTAATTTTTGAAGCATTGCTTCTAGGGACTCATCTCTTTTACTAACCCAGGTTTAACCTCTCTGTGGCTCACCCAAGAGTGAGGGAGCCATCATCAACCACTGTCCCAATCTGGTGTATGCTCACATTTTTTGCCTGATAAGCTTCAGTTGTTATCTCCTAAAAGAAAAAAAGAATCACAAACTGATTTCAGCCTTAGTCCATTTACACTGTAATCTCTGTTCGGTGATAAAAGGACCTTACGACAGTTCTTACAATGTGACTCCAGTGACTTCTGTGGTGCTGTATAATTAGAGCAAAGTTTAACCTCCCACTGGTGTTTCTGGAGTTTTAAATTACTGAACTAACTTTTCCTTGTTGCTCTCCTCCCTCTTTTTTCAGGACAAAATTGCCTTGGGTGTGGGACACAATCTTCTATGTAAATTACAAAGATGCTTTAAATGTAAGATGGAAACTGCTACATAAAATACAGGAAAACATAACGCTGTCAGTCTGTCTTGAAGGGGCAGAACCTGATGCGACTTGGGGTTGTTGTGAGTGAGCACAAACTCAGAGCCTCCTTTCCAACCCTCTGTCTTGCATCTGGCTTATGTCAAGTAAATCTAACGTAGTTATTTCCTTCATTAGTTACTCTGCTGCAAAAGTTAAATATTACTTTGATCTGAGCTACACACAGGCTTTCTAATGTACATCGACCCTATTGATAACTGATTTTTTGCTGACTTTTTTTCTTTTTTAAATTGAAATGTTAATATTATACAGTGTGTAAAGTGGATTCAGTAGCTATGTCTAGCCTGAGTACCCTGTGACGTGATCCTGGCTTCCATCCACAGTTTGGGGTCAGATCCTCAGGGGAGGATCAGAGTGTGCCAGCCTCCACAGCCCCCAGCCTCTATGCCCTGGTCAACCAAACAGGGACAGCAGGAGCCAGGGGTGAGGTCACACACTTCACGCTTGCGCTACCATAGAACTGGGTTGCTGCTAGGCTCATATCTGGTCCCAGGGGCAGGGAAGAGCTCCCAAATCCAGCAGCTGAGATATAGCCAAATACCTATACTTAACAATTACGTATATGTACATGGGCACTTTCATACACCTGCAAATTTGGGGGGGCGAGAGAGATGCTCACTGCAATGCTTCAATGTAGTTGAAGTCTTACAACTTTAGTATGTATCACAGATCTTACCTAGCTCAACAAAGGTATGAGAATATTACACTGATAATGCGTATAACGGGCTGACTAACAATTATAGTTACCAGTATTAATTTTTAGTCTCATCTGAAATATAGAAGCTATGTCACATTTCAGTCATCCATCTAATTATTAGTGAAGAAACTTTTGTCTCAACGATATGTTTTTTTAATAACAAACTGATTAAAAACAAGGTACTACAAATAATTGGGAGAAATACATTTGCAGAATTTGCAAACTGCTTGTGATCTGTTGGCTTTGACCTTATGAAAGTGTCCTCAAAAATGCAAAGCAGTGTTGCAGCTTGCAAACTCTTCATTAAGTATTTTGGAAAAAACCAATCGAATAGCTATTAATGTGTTGCTTAGAGAAAACAACCTATTGTAACAGATAATACGAAGTTCAGGATAATAAACAGTTTGTTCCAAATAGCAGGCAAATTCTTCCAGTGTTCAAGAAATGAAGATCGGAAACCTGCAAATCAATGTGAAATTAAAAAGTGCTCTTACTAGTGAAAAAAATTTAAATCTGTTTATTTTGTTGTCATTAATAAGTAAATCCCACCAAATACTCAGAATGAATACATCCTACTGGATCACCTTTGTAATTTTTTTAAGTGTTTTAAAATTAGTGCATGGAAAAAGTGTGATGTAAATCATCATGGATCCTCCAATATCAACGGAGAAGCATATTTGTGTTACCTGAAGATGTGTCTCATCCTGCACATACTAATAAATGTATATGACAGTGCAGCCAATGACAATACCTGAACTGAAGCATTTATTCAGACAAGCTCGAAAAGGAGCACAGCTAATAGAACCTGAAAACTGAAAATTACAATGTGTTGAGCAAAGGAACCTGGAAAGCTTAGGAACACGGGAAGAAAATGATAGAATGAAATGAATTTAGGAAAAGCGTAGGTGGGTGCAACTAAGACAAAATAGTGTGTAGGGCTGGAAGGCTGTGAAGATCAATAACCTTCAAAAAACATTGCACCAAAAGAAATACCATGGAAAAAGATCTCGAGCTGCTGTTGAATAAGAAACACTAATTAATGAATTTTGTATATAATAAAGCCACAAAAAATAGCCCATGAATTCTGTGTTCCCCACTCAAAAGCACTACACCATGGTACAGAGATTAGGAGGTCTTTCCTATGACTGCAGTTTAATAGTAATTAAGATGGTTGGAGGTTTGTCCTTGCTTTCTGTAATGCCCTGTGATTCTGATGGAAAATTATTTGGGGCACCGTGTTTTTTACCAGAAAGATATTGACAAACTGGAAGCTGTATACAGAACAGCAACAAAAAAAAGCCATCGGGGACAGAGAACAGAGTGCGTGAGAGAAAGCTAAAATAGCTGAATGTATTCAGTTTGATGCAACAACCCAGTAACAGATTTCAAACATCTGAAAGGCATTAGCAATGAGGCTGGAAGGTATTTCACACAGCATATAGATGCACAGCTGAGAGCCCTAGATGAAATTACAAAAGGGAAAAATTATACTGAAAATCCAGACTATTTCCTAGTCAATAGCTGTATCAGAGCAGGAATAAATTCCTAATGATCTGGTAAAAGCCTATTGCTCTGGTATGTGCAGCCCTGGCAGAGGTAGCAGTCAATGAGGTCTTTCTCCCACTATAACTTGTCAGATTCTCTGGTATGCTTGAGAATCAAATAAACTCCCAACAGTTTAAACAGTGCTTGAAGAGCCATCAGACTTGCCTTAACATGCCAGCATTTTGAGTGTTAACTTAACCCAGTTGCCACAGGAAGCTTAGTCATGAGGCCCCTCGTTTGTTATATACAGCTCTCCCTAATATGCTGCAGCAGATAAGCAGCTAGTAAAGCCTGTGGGTTTTCTGGGTGTATCTGAAAGTTTCCATGGTAACAAATGTGCAGCTTCAGAAGAAAAGAGCCCTGAAACTCAAAGCTGATGTTTCTGAGTTTTTTAATATGATAATAAATTTTTATTATTCTATATTTTCATGATTTGGCATTTCTGGCCATCTCCAGGATCATACGGAGAATGGAGATCAACATTAGCACAATAACCAATGCTAAGTATTGTGTATATCAAAACATGACAGAATTTCAAATCTCTCCATCTGTTTGCTTGTAACTGGAAGGCAAGGGAAACCATAGCACCCATGGTAATGTCTAGCATCTTGAGTAGCAAAGCAGGGCTTCCTCAGGAAAATCCAGACTCGCAAACTGCTGCCCTTCTGGTGACTGAGACTCAGGCATGAGGCCAGGCGGTGGTGATGGGCATCTGGTGATATGACGGACAGATGCCTACTGCTCAGCCTGGGCTACGTGGCCACAGGGAGCTCAGGCAGCACTGCCAGGCCTCTGAAAGCATCAACCCTAGCTGGAGAGAGAGGGAAGCCTGAGGGGCAGGGACGGGGGAGAAGCCAAAATAGCAAGCTTCATGCTCAGCAGGTTTGAAAAGCTCTGGTGCTTTTTAAAGTCTTTCTTATCTGTGCAGCTGCCACAAGCATTTGAAGTCCCATTGGCTGGTTGGAGTCCCACCAGAGTTGTTTCTCAGGAGCTCATGTGAATGGGGATTTTTTTTTTCCAAACTGAAAAAAAAAAATCCCAAATGCTGTCATGCAAAAAGCAGGAGGTTCAGCCTTCCCTGTGCTCAGGAGCTTTACAGCTTGTGCTTGTGCTTTTTGAATATAATCTGTTGTTGCATTCGCCTTTCTTTGCCTCCTACTGGTACACCTGTGTTGGACTCCCATTTCATCATCAGTCTTTCCAGACAGACAACTGGTGATCTGTGCCCTGGGAATCTGCAGCACTTGCTCCAGATCAGAAAAGAAGGGCACGTTGTTGTCAGACTGGAAGCTAATAACAAAGTGTTTGTACTGCTCCTTACAGTGGCTTTGTAAAGTTTGCCTTTCAGAGTGGCCAATCTGGTAGCTGCACAGGCCCTGTAAAACCATCACTACTGCTCCAAATATATGATGCATTGTATGTATTTCTTCTGATCTGCAAATCAGAGGGGCAGATTTGATTGAATTAACATCATTGCTACCTGTCCACAGATAACATAGACTCTCAGAGGCATATACAGAGCTAGAATGCTTTGTCACGGATCAGAGGAGCTGCACAGCATCTCTGGCCCTACAGAGACGGTGCTGCTCAAAATGCCATGTCAGTGGATCACAGGCAGCTTTCTACATAGTCACTGCACAACCTTCCCTGGGGCAGAGAGCAGGACTGTTTCACATCTGCAGTTTATCAGATGGAAACGAGCATAAATCTGTTCTGGAAGAAATGAGGCGAGGCCTTTCTGTTTCTGTAACAGCTAGCATGTTTTCTCCGCCGGGTTTGTGTTTGCTCAGAGAGGGCAGTATTTCCACTTCTTGTTTCTGAAGAGCTGAACTTTGCTATTGTTCACTGAACAAGAATATGCAGTATCTGAACATCTTTCAGAAATTATAACAGGAAAAATTTCTCTGTTATTGTTTAAAGATACTTTAGGGCAACTGTTTGTTCCTAGGCCGGATTCTGATGGTTTTATTTACATGCGCCTGCTCGTCACTTCCCTGCTCTGCGAATCCCTCCAAACCAGTGTTTTCTGTGTTCCCTCTGCTGGCTCTGCAGCAGCAGATCCCTAACAAGCATAGTTAGCAGGAGCTGTGCACAGCAAAGGTGTCTTGCCGTGAGACAGCCACTAGATTGTTGTTTAAAGCACGCAGGATAATGTCATCTCCATGCAAAACTGTAAAAAAGAAAAAAAATGTTGGCTCAATGGAAAAAGAAGATAAAATTAGTACGAAAAAAAAGGATGCATTTGCAAGTTGTAGGCATTTACAAATAAAATTGAAGGCTTTAAAAAAAAAGGTAAAAGCTGCAAAAAAAATTGTTCAGTGTCCTCTTCATCACATCTGGACAATCAGATTAAGGCATTGTGCAGAACAGGGGACATAAGCAAATTTCCCATCTTTAATGGCATGCACCACATTTGTCCCACCATTAGACATGATAAACCAATGAGAAAGAGAAAGCAAGGGGTAAAAGCACTCTTTGTCATGCAGCTTCTCTTACACATTCACTGCAGTGTGGGATTTTTCAAAGCTGCACATGTGCCGACGGACACTGGCTGGTGGGCGAGAACTCTGGCTGCCTCTTCCTGAAGATTGAAAAGAAAAAGACACCCAGTGAGTGGTTATACACATGTGCACACATGGTGACTATACCACTCGATAGGGTGCCTGTCCCTCACCTACGCCTAAGGGTCACTGTGAGCTTTCCCATTTTTTTCTCCTCATGTTCACTGGGCCTGTCACCTCGACTTGCCACACAGGTTTCTCCTTGGCTCCAGCACGGTACTGTTTAAAATAGGTTCTCATGGTGTTCATCCTTGCTTCCTCTGCTGAGCCCTGATGCCCTGATGCGCTTTACGTACCAGATGGAAAGGGCTGCTGTGCATTTAGCTGTCAGTGGGACTTCTTCCCGGTATCCTCAACACAGGGTGAAATGATGAAAAAGGAGCATCTGCCTTTTGCATCTTCTTTACAAAAGCATCACCAAAAGTTTTTGTGGGTGGAGTTTTTAATATATACTCAGCTCTTGCTTTTTCCTTATTCCCATGTGTCTCTTATTCCCATAATCTGCTTTTCTAAATGTTTCCTTTCTTTTACTTTTGAGCTCTAGCTGAATAGTCACTAGCTTTTATTACATGTGATTTTACTGTATGTGCTTCTTTTTCTCAAGGAAACATTGGCCTTATTGAGGTAGATGCAAAATGAAGAGTCTCCTAGATGCTCTATCTGCAATGGTAATTCCAAAAGGCATTGCAAATTGCATTTTTGCCCATTAATATAAGACAATTTCCACTTAATTTTTCTCCTCTCCCTTACCCTGTCAAGTGGATGCAAACTCTCATTTGTCTTCCCCAGTATCAATAAAAATATATACACACACGCGCGTGCTTTGACAGAAATCTCAGGCATTTTTGCACATGGAATGTATCAATGAATTTCTGCAAAAAAGTTGTCATTGTATTGCAAATAAAATGCAAATCAAAATTCAGCATTTGTCCCCATCAAACAAAAGATCATAGTGCATGCTTGCCAGACTTTTGTTTACCTCAAAACAACAGATTCATGGATGGTATGTGCATGTACTACGTATTCGGTACAGCTGCTCATGAGCCAAACAAGCCAGTCTTCTCACCACATACTAAAGCACGAGAGCACAGCGTGATGTACACAGAATACATGCATACCCATTTTGGAGAGGTAGGTGCCTTGAGATGACTTCTGAACTATTATGAATAAAACACAAATAAGACATACTGCTGAGCAATTTTGTAAACCTACTCACTTTGATGTCTCTAGAATAATTAAATTCCTTACTATGTGTAATGAGATCTCTGAGATTTGACAATTTAAAGGTGATTATAATTAGCGACTTAGCTACCATGCTCTCTCATACACCCTATTAAAGCTACAGAGATTATTAAGCTTCTGATTAAACGGAATAACCAACAGTTCTACAGACCTCCAGTTTTCTTCATCTATTGACAGAACAAGAGCTTTCTACTTTCTGTGCTTGCTTTGTTAAAAGTCAGAAATTAGTACTTTATTCAGTCACAAGAGCTAATTTTACAAAACAAGTAGTAACATGCAGTTAATGATCCCAGAGAAAAATCCAGTTCTAAATATATTCCACACACATACAGTGCTGTATAGAGGGCACACGGCCATGGAGAGCCTTCATCAGGGAGCCTGGAAAAGATGGAAAACTCTTGTTTCAGAGCACTGCTTGGGACCTGGGTCTTTCTGAGTCAACAGGCTTTACCAGCTATCGTCCCTCAGCTACAGCAGTTTGCTGTTGCTTCTGGCTTCCTTTTAGTTGCATCCCATGTTTCCCACCCTATATATCTTCTTACTCAGATACAACCTCAGAGTGAGGTCAGAGCATGAGCATTTTGCTCTCCAAGCTCTGGGCATCTGTAGGTCTTGTTATGAAATCCTCCTGTGTGAAAGGAAGAAAGACGCTTGCTTCCTCAGACAGTCCAAAATGCTTCCTAACATGTTCAAAATACAGTGAAATCTCTTCTTGCGGTGGCTGCAGTTGTGCTCCTCAGTCAAAATCAAACACAGATATTACATGTAATTAATAGATAATGCAACCCCCAAATGCCCCGCCAGGTTTGCATTCTGTGGGAGGCTGTTGTTAAAATGCTGCCGAGCTCCATCAAAGCAGTGATCTGCCTTTTGGTGAAGGTCAAGGGGGAACCTCATATGGTGATATACAGTATATACACTACAGAAATCAGCTCTAAATCTCAAGGTTCATGCTTCAGTAGAATTTGGATTTGGATTTATAGTGAAATTTGGATTTATAGTGTTATGGGAAATGTACTGCATGTGTTGATTATACTTCAGTGAATTATAGAATCACAGAATCATAGAATCACAGAATCAATATTAGGGATTGGAAGGGACCTCGAAAGATCATCTAGTCCAATCCCCCTGCCGGAGCAGAATTACCTAGATCATATCACACAGGAACGCGTCCAGGAGGGTTTTGAATGTCTCCAGAGAAGGAGACTCCACAACCTCTCTGGGCAGCCTGTTCCAGTGTTCAGTTACCCTCACCGTAAAGAAGTTTTTCCTCATATTTATGTGGAACCTCCTGTGTTCCAGCTTGCACCCATTGCCCCTTGTCCTGTCAATGGATGTCACTGAGAAGAGCCTGGCTCCATCCTCATGACACTTGCCCTTTACATATTTATAAACGTTAATGAGGTCACCCCTCAGTCTCCTCTTCTCCAAACTAAAGAGAATCACAGAATCACAGAATCACAGAATCAGTCAGGTTGGAAGAGACCTCAGGGATCATGGAGTCCAACCATTGCCCTGGCACCACCATGTCAACTAGACCATGGCACTAAGTGCCATATCCAGTCTTTTCTTAAACACATCCAGAGATGGTGACTCCACCACCTCCCTGGGCAGCCCGTTCCAATGTCTAATAGCCCTTTCTGAAAAGAAATTCTTCCTAATGTCCAACCTGAACCTCCCCTGGCGAAGCTTGAGGCTGTGTCCTCTTGTCCTATCACTAGCTGCCTGGGAGAAGAGGCCAACTCCCACTCCACTACAACCTCCCTTCAGGTAGTTGTAGACGGCAATAAGGTCAGCTCTGAGCCTCCTCTTCTCCAGGCTAAACAACCCCAGCTCCCTCAGCCGTTCCTCATAGGTCAGACCCTCCAGACCCTTCACCAGCTTGGTCGCCCTCCTCTGGATTCTCTCCAAAACCTCAACATCTTTCTTGAAGTGCGGGGCCCAGAACTGAACACAGTATTCAAGGTGCGGCCTCACCAGTGCCGAGTACAGAGGGATGATCACTTCCCTAGACCCAGCTTCCTCAGCCTCTCCTCATAAGGGAGATGTTCCACTCCCTTAATCATCTTCGTGGCTCTGTGCTGACTCTCTCTAGCAGTTCCCTGTCCTTCTTGAACTGAGGGGCCCGGAACTGGACACAATATTCCAGATGCGGCCTCACCAGGGCAGAGTAGAGGGGGAGGAGAACCTCTCTCGACCTGCTAACCACACCCCTTCTAATACACCCCAGGATGCCATTGGCCTTCTTGGCCACAAGGGCACACTGCTGGCTCATGGTCATCCTGCTGTCCACTAGGACCCCCAGGTCCGTTTCCCCTACGCTGGTCTCCAACAGGTCTGTCCCCAACTTGTACTCATACATGGGGTTGTTCTTGCCCAGATGCAGGACTCTACACTTGCCCTTGTTATACTTCATTAAATTTCTCCCCGCCCAACTCTCCAGCCTGTCTAGGTCTCTCTGAATGGCAGCACAGCCTTCCGTTGTGTCAGCCACTCCTCCCAGTTTTGTGTCATCAGCGAACTTGCTGACAGTGCACTCTATTCCTTCATCCAAGTCATTAATGAATATATTGAATAGAACTGGTCCCAGTACTGACCCTGAGGGACTCCGCTAGACACAGACCTCCAACTGGACTCTGTCCCATTGACCACCACTCTCTGGCTTCTTTCCTTCAGCCAGTTCACAATCTACCTCACTACCCGATCATCCAGGCCACACTTCCTCAGCTTAGCTGCGAGGATGCTGTGGGAGACCGTGTCAAACGCTTTACTGAAATCAAGATAGACCACATCCACAGCTTTACCATCATCTATCCACTGGGTTGTGTCCTCATAAAAGGCTATCAAGTTGGTTAATCATGACTTCCCCTTGGTGAAGCCATGTTGACTGCCCCTAATGATCCTCCTATCCTTGATGGGCCTAGAGACAGCACCAAGGATAAGTTGTTCCATTACCTTTCCAGGGATGGAGGTGAGGCTGACTGGTCTATAGTTACCCGGGTCCTCCTTCTTGCCCTTTTTGAAGACTGGAGTGACATTCACTTTCCTCCAGTCCTCAGGCACCTCTCCCGTTGCCCACGACTTAGCAAAGATGATGGAGAGTGGCCTAGCAATGACTTCCACCAGCTCCCTCAGCACCTGCGGGTGCATCCCATCAGGGCCCATGGATTTATGGACATCCAGATTGCTTAATTGGTCCCTGACCCAGCCCTTATCAACCAAGACAGACTGACTCCTCCTCTATCCTGACTTCTTCTGGGGCCTCAGGGGTCCGGGGCTCCTCAGGACAGCCTCCAGCAGTATAGACAGAGGCAAAGAAGGCATTCAGTAACTCCGCCTTCTTTTTATCCTCTGTCTCCAGGATCCCCCACCTCATTCATCAGTGGGCCTACATTGCCTCTAGTGTTGGCTTTACCTGCAATGTATTTGAAGAAGCCCTTTCTGTTGTCCTTGACCTCTCTTGCAAGGTTTAATTCCAAGGAGGCCTTAGCTTTCCTAGTTGCCTCCCCACATCCTCTGGCAACAGACTTATATTCCTCCCAAGTGGCCAGCCCCTCCTTCCATGATCTGTACACTCTCTTCTTCCACTTGAGTTTGCCCAGCAGCTCCCTGTTTAACCATGCAGGTCTCCTGGTACCCTTTCTTGACTTCCTACCTGTTGGGATGCTCTGATCTTGAGCTCGGAAGAAGCAGTCCTTGAATGCTAACCAACTATCTTGAGCCCCCTTACCTTCTAGTAGTACCCTGTCCCATGGGATTTCCCCTAGCAATTGCTTGAAAAGGCCGAAGTTGGCCCTCCTGAAGTCCAGGGTTGTAATTCTGCTAGCTATTCTGTTTCTGCCACATGAGATCCTGAACTCTACCATCTCATGGTCACTACAACCAAGGCTGCCCTCAACCTTCACCTCTTCAACCAGACCCTCCTTGTTAGCGAGAACAAGATCCAGCAGCGCTCCTCTCCTAGTTGGCTCATCCACCGTTTGCATCAGAAAGTTATCATCAATGCACTGGAGGAACCTCCTGGACTGAGGATGGCTGGCTGAGTAGGCCTCCCAGCAAATATCAGGGTAGTTGAAATCCCCCATGACAACCAGGCCCTGTAATTGCGAGACTGCTCTCAGCTGCCTGTAGAAGGCCTCATCACCGTCCTCATCCTGATCTGGTGGCCTGTAATAGACACCCACAACAGTATCACCCCTGCCAGCCTGCCCCTTAATTCGCACCCACAAACTCTCAACTCGCTCCTGATCCGCCTCTGGACAGAACTCAATACATTCTAGCTGCTCACTCACATAAAGAGCAACTCCACCACCTCTCCTTAGCGGCCTGTCTTTCCTGAACAGGACATAGCCATCCATGACCACATTCCAGTCATGCGAGGCATCCCACCAAGTCTCTGTGATTGCCACTAGATCATAACCCCCCGACCGAACACGGATTTCTAACTCCTCTTGTTTATTTCCCATGCTGCGTGCATTGGTGTACAGGCATTTCAGGGAGTGAGCTGAGCACACCGATTTCACCCTAGGGGGATGGGAGGCCTCCTGGTCTGCCTCAACACTAGAGCGTTGCCCCAGTGGTGCAAGCCCAGCTACTACCCCATCCCCCTTCGAATCTAGTTTAAAGCTCTCCGAATGAGCCCTGCTAATTCCTGTCCCAGAACCCTTTTGCCCCTATGACATAAACCTTTCCCATGTATTACCGTCACGCCTGTTGTCTTATAAAACCAGCCATTATCAAAGAAGCCAAAGCCCTGCCTGTAGCACCAGTATCGTAGCCAGGCATTTATGGAGAGAATCCTACTATTCCATCCCATGTCATCACCCGAAAACGGAAGGAGGGAGGAGAAAACAACTTGTGCCTCAGACTCTTTCATCAACTGACCTAAGGCCTTGAAGTCTTTCTTCATCCCCCTCAGACTACGGGATGCAGCTTCCTCCCCACCTGTCTGGAAGATCAGCAGTGGGTAGTAGTCTGTGGCCTTCACCAGGTTGGGGAGTTTCCTGGTGATATCCCTGATTCGGGCTCCAGGTAGACTGCAGACCTCCCTGTGATGGGCGTCAGCTCTGCATATTGGGCCCTCAGTTCCCTTTAAGAGCGAGTCTCCAACAACTAGAACTCTTTTCTTCCTTGTGGAAGAGGTTGCTACACGCCTGTCAGGTTTTTCTGACTGTGGTGAGACCTCTGATATAGCTTGCCTCTCCACCACATCTATCCACATGCAGAATTATTCTGCAATTATCAAATCATTGTCAACTGCATAAATAATAATAAATATTTTTGAAGCATTCAGTATGAAGTATCCTTGTAGGCTTGCTTTGTCTTACTAGTAGTGTGTGCTAATACTGCAGAGTCCTGATTCAGGATTTGTGCCCAGATCTCTGTACCTCTCTTTTTTCCTTCTATTTTTAATTATGGCAATGTATCCTCTCTTCTTCCTCCCAGACTTGCAGGCAGTGATGGAACTTCACATACATTTATCTGGTTACCAAAAAATAAGGTAGCCTGCCCATCTTTACAACATGAGGATTAATGGGTCTTTTTTGGGGCAGTCTTCTCAAGGGTAATTCCTGCTGAGTGATTATTTGTATCCTGAGCCCAGAGGCAGGATGGATCTTCTGTGCATTTGAACAAGGAGCTGGCATACCATCATGAAAGTGTCTGAACTGCTTTGTAACGAACTCCTGGGTGCAGTACCAGGGAGTCTGGAAGAGGAAGCAGAGTGGTAGTGCAGAGGGTTCCTGAAAGAAGTGGATTAATTGCTTTACTTTATGTTCTTTGAAGCAGAAAAATGCTTCTAGCTAGTCGTTCAGAACAGGGTAGGTAACAGGCCTGTTGAAATCTGCAGTGAGGAATATAAAGGATCTGAGGGAAGAGTCACTCTTGCCGCTATTTTTTCTCTTAAGTGTAAATGAATCATCCCACGAGGCAAACAGCTATGTCAGGATTGTAAGAAAGTGTAAATTGCTATCATCTGTAATGTTTTACATCTGAACAGCTATGAAACTAGAAACATTCACCTTCTGCTCTGGAATTACTCTCTCTGCTCATCCAGACTCCCCAGACAGACACAAATTGAAAGACTCTGTCTAGTGTTCAAGACAACTGAAGCACAGGACACCGTGTTACCTATCATCTGAAGCCACAGTCAGAGATCCTCCACACTAGATGTTGTCCGAGCTGTAAGAAAAGCTTTCGCATTCACCGGTCAAAACCATACAGAAAAGTACAGCCTCAGATTTTATACAATCTAATCTGAAACAAGTGACCATCAATAGCATTAGGAAGAAAGCAAGGTGGGGAGGAAATGCAATAGAAGTGCTGACAGCATCATGCTGTTACTTACACTGATAGCCCTGAATCATCCCCTAGTTTTTAAGAACTTATGTATAACCCCTAGCTTTAATACAGGAAAGGAGAAGCCTTGTGCCATGTGCCCTCTGGCACACTCCATCACACCCTAGAGTAGTTCCTGCTCCAGCACTCAGACTGACAGCCCTCCGCACTCCCAAGGGGCAGCTCAGTGACGCCACAAACTTTCTACCCTGCTTTTCACCTCCTCGACCCTCTAGCAGTCTGCAAGGTGACTGGGGAGGTAAGCACACTTCATATGTAGAACCAGATCAATAAAGTGCTCAACTAAACACTCATCCCAAACCCTCTTGCCTCTCTAAATCTGGCATCTTCCTAGGCAGAAGCACGTTCATCTTTTGATGTTTGTGTCCTTGAAAGGTCAGGTTTTATGTATGGTTGTCATGGCTGGATCACAAGATATCTACAGAAAAAGAAGCAAGGCTGTGCCCTTTTCCTGTAGGAAGAGGAACTGGATTTTCAATACCTTTTGTATGAGCCAGGTTCTGATAGAAGATTTCTGCAATACATTTCATTAAGCCAATAGATAAAGTTGGGAAGATGGACAGGTTTTCAGGATGGGTTTTAAAATTAATTTAAAACACAAGTCCTGAATTCCAAGCTAAAAGTGATGGCTGGAAATAATTGGTTTGAGTTTTAACTTAATTATGCTAATCAATGGTGCAGTGGCAGGTTTTGGAGAGAAATAAATCATTAAGAGCTGTGGAGCAAAGAGCACTGCAAGTAGGAGGGAGGTTATAGGTTCATTCACCCTTGCCAGGCAGAGTGAGACAGAGGTAATTATCACCCATGGAGGACTGAGGAGCGAGAGGGATTCCACAGCACACCCTCTCTGTCGAGGTGTGAGCATCTGCCAAAGAGAACAGAAGGGACACAGTCACCAAGGAGAACATTGTCCCAGTCAGATGCCCAGAAAGACCCAGTGCTGAGCTGCACGGTGGAGACAGAGCTAAGGCTGCACTTCAGGTCACCCCGGGCCAGTGGGAGCCAGCTGTGTGCCCAGGGGAGAGTGCTGGCCCTCCCGGCTGCTCCTGCCTGCTGCTCCACCCGCCCCGCCGCCCCAGCACAACCCTTGGTGCAATTGCTCAATCAACTGGCAGGGAATGACAGGGACAAATAATCTGGGTCACAGCTAAACCAGAAAAAGAAAGGAAAAAAAAATATTATCAGTTCCCCGCTTCAGTTCAGAGCATGGCCGTCCAGGCTCTTGTCCCTGCATAAGTGAAGGGACAGCATGGGGTGGAAGAAGGCTTTGGGTGTCATTTCTGTCTTAGGGCAGCTTAAAGCATTTGTGGATTTGCAGGCTATGATAGCCCAAAGTAGCTGCAGGCAAATCTCTTAGTGTCCAGGATGGTGGCAGGAGAGATTTTTGAGATAACATATAACCCTAAGGGTTAAGAAATGTGTATAGCCTTACGTTTCAGTTATGAGAAAGTAAAGGAGGAAGGACTGCGCACTAACTGGGGAGCACAGAGATGCCTGGGGTCACACTTCATACTCCACGGGAGCCTGTACTGCCCAGATACGCGAGTTCCCACTGCCCACACATGCAAGCCCTCGCTACACACCCACGCCAGCTCCCACTGCATCCCCGTGAGCCCACACCGCACACATGCAAGCTCCCGAGGACCCCTGGGAACAGCTGGGTTGCCCCTGTGTGCTCACGGCATTAACCTGCCACCTGGGACACGAATGAGAGCCAGCAGCAGCGTGGGTTAGTGCTGGCTGGCCCAGCCCTGGCAGCCCATGGCTTGGCGGGGCTAACACCACCCACATGCTTAATCAGCTCGCTGGGCATTTTTTGCAGTCATCTGTGCTGCTGTGTCTGTGCTTTCAAGCGTAGCCCCTTGTCAGTCCTTGTCTGCCTGCTCAACCTAGATAATCCCTCCGTGGGGGGCTTACACAGACTCTGGGATTTGCTTTTTTTTGTTTGGTTGGTTGTTTTTTGGGTATTTTGCTGCTGGCTCTCTGGTTAGTTAGCTGGTTTGGGGGCGTTTGGGATGCAGAAAAATGAGTAATGTGGAGTAAGTTCCAATTTCCAGACAATCCTTGATCTGGGGATGCAAGGCTTGTAAGCCAGCTAAAACAGGCTGAACTGAACCATCTGAAATGGTCTAGCTTGCGCCGTGAAAAGAAACGGCCAGATGAGAACATAAAAAAACCCATTTTAAATGGAAGTAGAGAGGAAGACTAACAAGAGCTTTAAGTAACAAAGCCACAAGCACAGACATTCCTGGCTTTAACACACTAAGAATGAGGAAAGATGAATAGTGCTAGGTAAAGAGAAGAAGGTTATACTAGCTAGAAGGTGGCTTGCAGATGGGCATTTAAATTCAGCCTGTGATTCTCTGGGGGTACCTGGGACTGATCAGACTGAAACTGCAAACACCAGCAAAACACCTACTAGTGAGGAGCTGCTAGAATCAGATTAGGGGGCGCTTGTTTTGCTAGAGCTTAAAATCAGCTTTGACATCTCTGGCTGTGGTGCTGCAACACAGATGACCTAATCTAATGATTTGCTGCTGAAAGGGACGACTCTCACCCCTGTTCCCCAAACCAGGGGCAGCAGGGACACCTTCTCCGGTGCTGACATTAATGTTATCTGACCTTGAGATCTGGCTCAAGGACAATCCAGCAGACAATAATTCACTTTTTTCTTTTTTTTCTCTCTGTAAGGTTAATTTTACAGGGTGGAAGCAAGCTACATCCTGCATGCCACAAACAAAGAACCACAGAGCAGAGAAGGGGAAACAGCTTAAGAAGAGATAACTGAAGCAGTAAGCTAGAAGTGGTAAATTGTTTCTAATGCAGTAATAAAAAACCTGAAGCTTTTAGTTTTCAAGTGGGCTTTAAAGTGACAAATTGTGTGATTACTTGTAGCCTGCACTATTGTTTGCTGTTTACTGTGATAATGCCTTTTAACCTCTGCTTGTCAGGTGTGGGAGGCTGAATGCCAGAGCACATACATGCTCTGAAGTATTCACTGACTTGTTATTTCAAAATTAAATAGTCTTTAACAACTTTAATGTGGAGGCAGATGTTCTATTGATACAATATACTTTCCTTTTCAGCCCATGCTTTAAGTGGTTTCTTAGAGTCCTTTGGCATAGCAGAGAACATAACTTCTGTTGTTCGTCATGATTATTAGTGAGTCTTTGACAGTGGATGTCTTCTGTGTGGACATCAAATCTGACATATTCTGTTCTGCAGACTTCCAGACCTGGATCTGGAAACCCCAAAGATCTGGCAGTGCTGATTTTGCCCATTCAAAGTCCTTGGGGAACAGAGCTAAGAACTGGGAGAACAGAGGAGAATGTGGTCAGATCTCTGCTCTGGGTGTGAACGGTTCTCAGTGTGTTTGGGACAGATGGAAAACAGTATCAGAAGACAGGTGAAAAAAGCATCAAACCATATTAGCTAAAAAAAATCCAAGTCAAGAAGGAAGCAAAGATGGAGATTTTGAAATTCCTCACTCTTCCCATTACAAACTCTTAAATCACCATAGACAAAAATAAAGAGAAGAAAGTTGCTCCATTACAAACATCTGTGGGATTGGCATTTAGCAAAGACTACATCCAGATTGTGGACTGAGTAGTGCACCAGAAGTTAGCCTGAGCTTTGCTACACATCGTATCCAGCACCAGTGTCTGCATCTTCTGTGTTCTGCGAAAGTAATGTGAAGAATGGAAAAATTAGGATGGTATTAAATGTTGTAGGAGGTAGTACAGGTGTTTGTAAATGAAATTATCTGAATTTTGGGGTATTTTAAGAAACATGGACGTTTGCAGGTGCCTGGCTAGCATGCTGTGTCCTGTCCCTGTAACAGCTGGAACTCAGCTGATGATGATGGTAAGGCACAAAGGTGTGCAGCTTGTGGTCTCACAAAGGCTAGTGCAATCGGCAGTATTTCATGTTCTTGAGGCATACGTAAACTGAAACTGCTTGACTTTTGTTTCCAAGTTTAATAAAACTCCCATTGGCAAAAATACTCCCAGCTCTGGGAGCACAAATAGTGTGGGGGGCAGTTAACCTGAGCTACTGCTGGTGAGAAATGTTTTCAAACCCTTCCTTAGGATAGGGAAGAGGTGTAGACGGTATTCCCGAATTACAGTGATGATGTAAGTCAGGATAGTCAGGTCTTTGTACCTTGGTGACAGCAGGCATCATCCTGACAAATTTGTTTTGAAACACATTACTGATCAACTGGCAGAGCAATGTGTGGGCCTCTTCACATAGCAAACAAAATGTATGTGCTAGTGTCATCCACCAAGGGCTTCGAAGAGATTTCTCTAATGAAACATAGAGCAATACTGGACTGAGACTAACAGTGTATAATCAGGATAAAACCCTGCTTGGACAATTTAATTTCTAACAGGATGGAAAACTATACACGCCTACAGTCCTGTTACAGAGATGGACCATCTTCTCTCTCTCAGGTGCTCTGTCAGCATGTGTTTGCAGCATCTGCAGTTTGTCTTGCAGTGTTTTGTTTTTTGGGGCATCCCTGAGCAAAGGGGAGCGCTCATCACAGGTAGGGACAAGCTCAGTGGACAAGCCAGAAAGTGAGATGCCTTTCACATCAGTGAAAGAGGTGACATCCAAGAGTGCTGTCTTCTTCTTGGGTTCTTACATGTTTGTGTGTCCCTAAGCATGAAAAAGGATTAAATAAATTAGCAGTAGCTCTGCATTTCACTTTAGTAACTTTGCACTGAATTTCTGGGATGAATATTTTCAAGAATATTTTTCAGACTGCATTTTAATTTGAGGAAAAAAACAAACCGCTGTATTAACTGTTTATAGATATGGATAGTGCTTGTGCTGGTTTATAGCCTTATCCTTATATAGAGAATATCAGAGATCCACGTGATACTCTTCAGTACCCAAATTTTTGTTCACCTCTAAATTAGCTCAAAGATGTATGAAATCACAAGGTGACTGAGAGATCCCTGCAGAATAAACACTTGCAGAATATCCTGTGTGTTTATTCTAGCAAGTATTTGTACATGAATTATCATGTGTTCGTGAAATGTCACAGCTCTGTTTGCTTCTGCTGAGGGGAGGTGAATAACTGAGACACAGTGCTGAAACATTACACCTTTGAGGATAGGAAGGAGGTTAAATGCATTCTTGACTTAAAAAATCTTAAAATTAGCCACTAGGAGACTTGTATTTTAAGATGCTGAATTAAATAAATAAATGGCTGTTATGCATTTTAAAATGATATTTCGTACTGACCCCCCTAAACATGGGTCAGTGTGGTGTTTTTTTTCCTACCTATGTGCTTATGAGAGTTGGAGTCTGACTTCTATATGTAATATAGGGAAATATCCAGGGTTTTAGGTGCTTATCTGAATGCAACCTTCAACACCTATTTATTTACCTGACACTCTTAAAAGGAGAAGATTTCTTCCTTATTTTTCTCACAGAGAGAATTCTAAGCAAAACAATGTGATCTTATGGTGCTAAGGAGATAAACATCATTTGCTGATACCCATATGTGAATGCAATTGTTTGTATCACTCACTGTTGAGTTGGTGTGGTTTTGTAGCATCCTAACTGGATTGTATGACTACATTTCAGAATAAAAAGGCAATAAATAATATATATACAAATACAAAAATACAAGGAAATGTAATACTTGATCCTGTCAGGCAAGAAATTAAATTACAAGTGGTGTCCTTATTCCTGTGTTTTATGCCAAGAAAGATACTAGCCTTCCCCAGGATTTCTGTAGTACTGCCTTTGCTTCCCTTCAGTCAGGAAGCAGATATTGTGGTACATAACTGTAAAGCTCCTCTCTGATGTAGTTTTGTATTTATGCATCATTATGTGCAAGTATTGAGATTCATTACACAAAGCTGCCTGGTGCTACAGCAGCGCCCGTAAATAAAACAACATTTTGTGATTCAGCATCTTGAGAGCAGCAAAACAAGAGAAGGAGCTGTAAAGCGAAGTTCTCCAGGAGTCCTTTGGTAAGAACCAGGCTACCCTCAGAGACCATTCCTTGGGTTTATGTCCTGTCAGAATCCCCTGGGAGGATGGAGTTGTGAATATCCGTTAAAAGAAAGTGTCAAAACTGCCCTGGACTGGCAACTTCTGAGAAAGGGAGGAAATTACATAAAACCTTACACAACAGCCCTGTCACCTAAAGGGACCATCCAAAAGAAATGTGGCTCTGACTGGTGACAAAGAAGCAGAAAATCTGGGTGGGAGCCCAGGTGCAGGTGCTGTGTCCTGTAAAGTAGTTCCATATAACCTGGGTTTTGTCTGAGAGAGGTTTATCCCCACTGCTCTTACTGGGAGGTCACTGCAGAACCTCATTGCTTTCCTTATTTATTTCTCTTAAATGTAGTCTCGGGCAGCCTCTGTTTGGTCACAAAAAGAAAGTCAGAGGAATAAATCTAAACTGCCAGATCTCTTTGCTTGTACTTAGTGACAATTGTCCCAATCATATTTGGTATCTGTCCCTGCTCCTTCTCCTCAGCTTGCCTTAGGAGTGACGTGTGATTGGTTATGCACATGCTGGGACTCCCATTAGCTGAGATAATTTGCAAGGAAAACTTACAGTGCCTTATGCAGCCTTGCCCCTTATTTCTCATTAGATGGAAAAAGTAAATTCTCTATCTCCAGACTGGTTATACTGCACATATATACACAGATACACAATTCGGTATATAATTTGGTATACACATTAGCCATGTCTGTTTTTTAAATAAATATTATTTTTAGTATTCATTTACAACACTAGAAAGAATGTAAGTGTGGAAGAGACATCTTAGAGTGATTTGTCATCTATTCTGTGCTTTTTCAGATGCATGGGACAGAACTAAATCATATCTATTAAAGCTAATGCAAATTCAAGCCTAAGAGGACAATATTAGATATAATTACATAGCTCAAATTTAATGGACAACCCTTCAGCAGGGCTAGAAGAGATTGCTCTTGCATCATTAAGTTTCAGACTCCCGTAATTGTGTTTCTTTCCGATTCTTTAACATCAATTGTAAGAGTCCCTTTGGAAACATGTAACTGTCTTCTGGGAGTTTTAAATATTCACTTAAATCAATATACTGACAAGGACTGAACAGCTTGACTGAGTTTGTGGAATTTTCTTATTTGAAATTCGCATCACATACAGGAGAGAACTGGGTAAGAGCTGTTACCTGTCACAGTGCTATGTGTCCACAAAATCATTAATGGTTTAAGCCCACTAAATAGTCCAGCAAAGCCAGCAAATGTACCAGCTGCTAAGAGAGAGATGTTTGGCATTGAAACCTTCAGCTCTCCCTGTGAGCACACAAAATGCTTTCCCAAAAACGCACTGCAACCTCAGAAAAGGGTGAAGGACTACACTGCATAGAGAAGCTAGGCAAACACCAGGGAGGGCTGTGATGGGGAGATGAGCCGGGCCAGACCAGGGTGCCGCCTGTCTTCCCCGTAACAGCTGCAGCACTGGGGAGCCACGCCAGAGCTGTCACAGCCCCATCTGCACTACGAAGGAAGCAGGCTCCTCCATGATATGCCCTGGGTGGGACACAAGGGTGAACCAAGTGCCCTATGGTTGTGAAGCCCCATGCCCTGATAGGGAGCTGGGAGCCGCCCAGCCGTGGACCAGCACAGCACCTGTCCTGGCTTTATTGGGATTTGGTTTCAGTTTGTGGCCAGCCATGGTGATCAGGGTGATTAGCAGATAAATCCAGGGCAGCTGACCCAGGCTGGCCCACAGGTGTATTCTGTATCATTAACAATCAAGTTTGCTATAAAAGGGAGGGCTTGGGGGGGAGAAGGGGGGGTGGTTTTGCTTTCCTCTCTTCTAGCATCTGTTTTTCTCATTGCCAATGATTGGTATTTCTGGAACCTGCTGCAACTCTGTAGCTAAGTATACTTTTGTTTGGTTTTGTTTTGTCATTGACAGTGATTATTTTATTAAATCTGTTCAATTTTAACCTGTGAGTCTTCCTCTTTTTCCCAATTTCCTTCCTCAGCTGGGGAAGGGACGTTGGGTGAGAGAACTACACGCCGTGATGCCACTGCTCTACAGAGTCAGCACTGAAAAGAGGGCCTGGACATCAACAATTTATTGCTAGGTTACTGGAGAGATCAGACTATACCATGACAAATAAATAATTTAAATGAACAACCTAACCTGTCTTGTACAATTTTTGCCACTATCTCTTTTTTTTTTTTCTTTTCAATCTTTGTGTTAATTCCCACTTACAGAAGCTTACAACTTTCCTACTGTTTTCAAAATTCTCTTCTGTAATTTGACTTCCCTCTGGGGTAAGCCTCAACAGGATGCCTGTGTAGGCCCAGCAGGTTTAAGGCCTTCTTGAAAGTGCCTTGGAATTTGGCATTTTCCAAGGTTTGTAATGGTAAAAATAAAGGGCTGTCTTATTGTGTATGCAATACTACTACAGGACATTAGAATTTACCCACTGCATCACTTTTCTAAATTGCAAAGCAAGCTAGCCTACCATTTCCTATTAGATTCAGCAGTTGTCTCTGTACTGGTTTGGCAGCGTTGTGAGAAGATAAAACTACATCAGACAGTAACCTGTACAACAAGCATTTAAAGGTAATTCTTACATGCTGCAGGCTAGGTGACACAATTTAGGACTAAAGATAATACTTAAATATATTGTAGACTTCTCAGACTGGGCTTGTGTCCTGAAGTGCAAGAGTTTAACAATATATTCTCTTTTATAGGAGAAGGTACAATGGTGACCAGTTGTTATTAATCCTTGCACTTCCACTAAATCTTCTTGTTTCATATCTTTTGATGTATTTCAGCCAGAGTGAAATATTCCCTGTGCAGCTGTACCAGGTTGAGATTGGTTTTGTTCGATTTCACACATTATAGCTTGCAGAGGTCAGGACAAAAGCCATTGTTTTTACTTACATTAAAATGTTTTCATGTCTTCTGTTCACACTTCTCTCCCCTCTCCCCTTGCCTCCATAATGCCCTGCTTAAGGATAGCATATTGACTGCATGGAGTAGTAATGTGAGAGCGAGAGGAGGGAATACTCCTGAACATCTCTTCCTATGATGAGGCACTGAGGTTGGATCAAGTGAGAGGCTGTGAAAGATCTGCATTTGTATGACTGCAACTGAACATGCTGAATGTTTACTCTGTTTCTGGAAGCTCTACTTCTTGCCATGCTGCACTGTTCATTTGCCTCCTTCCACCACCACAAAGAAAAACAGTGAAACAAAATGTCCTGCATTCTGGACGTACTTATGCTAAGGTTCCCCTCTCTGCCTGTCTGCACGAGGCTTTGAAAATGGAGATGAGGAGCCCAAAAGCCTCTGTGGACTGTGAGTCGCCAAGTGAAATGAGTCCCAGAAAAACACTGCACGTCAGCACAGCTTGCTCAAGATGAAATGGCAACTCAGCAAGTCAGTTTAAAGAGAAAGAGTAACTTAAGAATACCTGGGGATAATTTTGTAACTGGCAAGACAAAAAAGCAGATGGTTCCCTAAGCCTTGGTAAGGGACCAGACACATGTTACTAGAGGTAATTGAGAAACCTGATTCCCAGCTAAAAAGCTGTATATGGGGATCCAGTACAGAGGGAGAGAGGATGAAGAACAGGAGTGGGCTCCTGTAAAGGAATCAGGGACAACATGCTAGGGGACGTTGGGTTGCCCAATGCTTTTTATTAGAGTAAAATAAAGCCATTTTGAAACATCCTTGGCCAGTATGACTGCTTGGACATTGCTTAGAGGGGATGCCTGTGAGAGAAGCCTAGAGGCACGGACTACCAAAACATGTTAAAAAGATAAATAAAAAGTACATGTTTGGAAATATTTAAAACCAGTCTTTCATTTCTGAGGGCAGACAGCTGGAGGAAAGTAACTGAATGCAAATATATTAAAATTACAAGGGGGGAAGCAGGTGGCTTACGCATTAATGTGGAGTCCTGGCCACTCAGTGGGTCTTGCTAGGTGGCCTTTCCATCAACTCAAATTTTGCTACACAACTTATGTTGACAACTAAATCCTTACTTACTCTGATTCAAAATGCACTCAAATGGTGTCCAAACCTGGGGTCTCAAACATAAATTTCAAATCATTTATATGTGAAGACCAAGGCAGCAGCTAAGCATCACCGTCAAACCTGGAGCTAGTTACCCAAAGATGCACAACAAACATTTTCCCTATGGTCCCCTCTGCAATACTGATTCTTCTCATGCCACTGCAACCTGCAAGAAATGTGGAAAAGAGGTGAGCCTTGCTGTGTGGCTCAAGCTCTATTTATTTGAAGCATGCACGTGGACTACAGAAAAGCAACACAACAGAACTGCAGGCTGCAGGCCTGGCTCCAGCCTCCTGCACATTGAGTAGGGTCCATTTGAAGCAGTGGCTGAAGAAGGTGTTTCCTGAACCCTCCTTAAGATCAGCATCTTTAATGTCACTGGTTATTTTTTCTGCACACAGTACAGAAAGGAGCATTGCTTCCTCAGGGAAGTAATGATACAGGCACTGTACAGGAGTGCTGCTCTTCAAGCTGATTGACCCTCATACACCCTCATAGACCAAAGTAACATTCGTGGTCAAGAACAAGGAGAATGATCACAGCAAGATCCATATCCAGAAGTTACAATCTCACAGCCAGGGGAAAAAAAAAAAAAAGATTAAAAAGGCTCTCCTAAAAAGTGCTGCTATTTCATCATCCTGTAACAGCCAGGATCTCATAATGTCATCAAGCAGCAAGCTCTAACAATAAATCACAGAATCACAGAATGTTAGGGATTGGAAGGGACCTCGAAAGATCATCTAGTCCAATCCCCCTGCCGGAGCAGGATTGCCTAGACCATATCACACAGGAATGCGTCCAGGAGGGTTTTGAATGTCTCCAGAGAAGGAGACTCCACAACCTCTCTGGGCAGCCTGTTCCAGTGTTCAGTCACCCTCACCGTAAAGAAGTTTTTCCTCATATTTATGCGGAACCTCCTGTGTTCCAGCTTGCACCCATTGCCCCTTGTCCTGTCAAGGGATGTCACTGAGAAGAGCCTGGCTCCATCCTCATGACACTTGCCCTTTACATATTTATAAACATTAATGAGGTCACCCCTCAGTCTCCTCTTCTCTAAGCTAAAGAGACCCAGCTCCCTCAGCCTCTCCTCATAAGGGAGATGTTCCACTCCCTTAATCATCTTCGTGGCTCTGCGCTGGACTCTCTCTAGCAGTTCCCTGTCCTTCTTGAACTGAGGGGCCCAGAACTGGACACAATACTCCAGATGCGGCCTCACCAGGGCAGAGTAGAGGGGGAGGAGAACCTCTCTCGACCTGCTGACCACACCCCTTCTAATACACCCCAGGATGCCATTGGCCTTCTTGGCCACAAGGGCACACTGCTGGCTCATGGTCATCCTGTTGTCCACTAGGACCCCCAGGTCCGTTTACCCTACGCTGGTCTCCAACAGCTCTGCCCCCAACTTGTACTGGTACATGGGGTTGATCTTGCCCAGATGCAGGACTCTACACTTGCCCTTGTTATATTTCATTAAATTTCTCCCCGCCCAACTCTCCAGCCTTTCCAGGTCTCTCTGAATGGCTGCGCAGCCTTCCGGCACATCAGCCACTCCTCCCAGTTTGGTGTCATCAGCGAACTTGCTGACAGCGCACTCTAATCCCTCATCCAAGTCATTAATGAATATATTGAATAGAACTAGTCCCAGAACCGATCCTTGCGGAACTCCGCTAGACACAGACCTCCAACTGGACTCTGTCCCATTGACCACCACTCTCTGGCTTCTTTCCTTCAGCCAGTTCACAATCCACCTCACTACCTGATCATCCAGACCACACTTCCCCAGTTTAGCTGCGAGGATGCTGTGGGAGACCGTGCCAAACGCTTTACTGAAATCGAGATAGACCACATCCACAGCTTTACCATCATCTATCCACCGGGTAACATCCTCATAAAAGGCTATCAAGTTGGTTGAGCATGACTTCCCCTTGGTGAAGCCATGCTGAGTGCCCCTAATGATCCCCCTATCCTTGATGTGCCTAGAGACAGCACCAAGAACAAGTTGCTCCATCACCTTTCCGGGGATGGAGGTGAGGCTGACCGGTCTATAGTTCCCCGGGTCCTCCTTCTTGCCCTTTTTGAAGACTGGAGTGACATTCGCTTTCCTCCAGTCCTCAGGCACCTCTCCCGTTGCCCACGACTTAGCAAAGATGATGGAGAGTGGCCTAGCAATGACTTCCACCAGCTCCCTCAGCACCCGCGGGTGCATCCCATCAGGGCCCATGGATTTATGGATGTCCAGGTTGCTTAATTGGTCCCTGACCCAGCCCTCATCAACCAAGACAGATTCCTCCTCTATCCTGACTTCTTCTGGGGCCACAGGGGTCCGGGGCTCCTCAGGACCGCCTCCAACAGTATAGACAGAGGCAAAGAAGGCATTCAGTAACTCCGCCTTCTTTTTATCCTCTGTCTCCAGGACCCCCACCTCATTCATCAGTGGGCCTACATTGCCTCTAGTGTTGGCTTTACCTGCAATGTATTTGAAGAAGCCCTTTCTGTTGTCCTTGACCTCTCTTGCAAGGTTTAATTCCAAGGAGGCCTTAGCTTTCCTAGTTGCCTCCCTACATCCTCTGACAACAGACTTATATTCCTCCCAAGTGGCCAGCCCCTCCTTCCATGATCTGTACACTCTCTTCTTCCACTTGAGTTTGCCCAGCAGTTCCCTGTTTAACCATGCAGGTCTCCTGGTACCCTTCCTTGACTTCCTACCTGTTGGGATGCTCTGATCTTGAGCTCGGAAGAAGCAGTCCTTGAATGCTAACCAACTATCTTGGGCCCCCTTACCTTCTAGTACCCTGTCCCATGGGATTTCCCCTAGCAATTGTTTGAAAAGGCCGAAGTTGGCCCTCCTGAAGTCCAGGGTTGTGATTCTGCTAGCTATTCTGTTCCTGCCACATGAGATCCTGAACTCTACCATCTCATGGTCACTACAACCAAGGCTGCCCTCAACCTTCACCTCTTCAACCAGACCCTCCTTGTTAGTGAGGATAAGATCCAGCAGCGCTCCTCTCCTAGTTGGCTCATCCACCATTTGCATCAGAAAGTTATCATCAACGCACTGGAGGAACCTCCTGGACTGGGGATGGCTGGCTGAGTAGGCCTCCCAGCAAATATCAGGGTAGTTGAAATCCCCCATGACAACCAGGCCCTGTAATTGCGAGACTGCTCTCAGCTGCCTGTAGAAGGCCTCATCACCCTCCTCATCCTGGTCCGGTGGCCTGTAATAGACACCCACAACAGTATCACCCCTGCCAGCCTGCCCCTTAATTCGCACCCACAAACTCTCAACTCGCTCCTGATCCGCCTCTGGACAGAACTCAATACATTCTAGCTGCTCACTCACATAAAGAGCAACTCCACCACCTCTCCTTAGCGGCCTGTCTTTCCTGAACAGGACATAGCCATCCATGACCACATTCCAGTCATGCGAGGCATCCCACCAAGTCTCTGTAATTGCCACTAGATCATAGCCCCCCGACCGAACACGGATTTCTAACTCCTCCTGCTTATTCCCCATGCTGCGCGCATTGGTGTACGGGCATTTCAGGGAGCGAGCTGGGCACACCGATTTCATCCCAGATTCACCCCCTGATTTCACCCCAGGGGGATGGGAGGCCTCCTGGTCTACCTCAACACTAGAGCGTTGCCCCAGTGGTGCAAGCCCAGCTACTACCCCATCCCCCTTTGAATCTAGTTTAAAGCTCTCCGAATGAGCCCTGCTAATTCCTGTCCCAGAACCCTTTTGCCCCTACGACATAAACCTTTCCCATGTATCACTGTCACGCCTGGTGTCTTATAAAACCATCCATTATCAAAGAACCCAAAGCCCTGCCTGTAGCACCAGTCTCGTAGCCAGGCGTTAATAGAGAGAATCCTACTGTTCCATCCCACGTCATCACCTGAAAATGGAAGGAGGGAGGAGAAAACAACTTGTGCTCCAGACTCTTTCACCAACCGCCCTAGGGCCTTATAGTCTTTCTTCATCCCCCTCAGACTACGGGATGCAGCTTCTTCCCCACCTGTCTGGAAGATCAGCAGGGGGTAGTAGTCTGTGGCCTTCCCCACAAAGCTTCAATAAAGCAGCAGATACCACTCTCTCTCGATATCTCCTGATGGAGCTGTTCTATTTTTTATAAATATTTAAATATTCATTTGACAAGAGGGAGAGACTGACAGTAGCTCGGTACTGAAGACACTAATGAGGGATCTCTCAGACCCAGATTCAAGTTCTCTCACAGAATAATACAAAATATTTCTCTAGGGTTTGCATCAGGATTTTTTTCTCTGTTCCAGGACACATTGCTGGGCAAGAACAGAGAGAAAGGAGGAGACTTGTCCTGGGACAGTGCATAGTCCAGTTATAGGGCATTCACCTGGGAAGTGAAGGAGATGCTCTTAACCTGAGTGCATTAACTAGTGGTTGTTCGGGTAAAGTTCCTTCACACTTTCCCAATGCCTTCGTCCCTCCATGGGAAAAAAAAGAAAGTCCCCCTGGCCCAGACAGGATCCCTTCCATCAAAGTCCAATTCTATGAAATGTTTTGAGAGGCCAGAATTTTCTCATGGAAAACATATTCTACTGGGAAGTTCCCAACCAGCTCTATTTAAAGCAGTGCTGGCTCTAATTGCTTATAGTTTAATTCAAGCAAGTAAGATAGATAGATAGAATTCAAACCCTCATGACTGCACATAACATCTTTAGAGTGCAACAGATCAGTGAAGGCAGCGTGCTTTGTTATTTAAGTGAAGACAGTATTACTAAACAATTTATTTTCATTGAAACTCTGTTGGTAATGCAGCTGGGACAGACATTTTTCAAGAGGATTTTTCTGACCTCTATATCAGCACCAGATGTAGCTGAAGGTTTTGAATTGACTAATAGATCCTGTGTTAATAGACCTCCCTGGTTAATTCTTTTGCTCTACTTCAGGAAGGAGAAAGGAAGAGTGGGTTGGCTTGCTCTAGTCCCCAAGCTATACTAGTTAAACTAACATCACGACTTTGCATGTAAGTGCTTTATCAAAGCTTATATAAGTTTGACTTGCCCTTGTAAATGTAAACTAGTTTCCATTTTTTAAACTCAGTTTAACTCTGTATCTGCACACCAATTTAGTTTAGATGAATGCCACTTTTCTGTTTACGAATTGGAACTCACTGGATTAGCAGAGGAGAGGTTTGATACAGACAGGAAAATAGAGATGAAAATTGAAAAGTAGAAAAAGAAAAACAAGCTGGGAAGAGAGAGAAGAGATAAGAAGATGGATGGAAAGTTCTTGTAAGACAGTTGGGAAAGAAATCTTTTGAGTGAAGCACTGCTGGCCACTTACAGACACAAAAATGTGGCCAGAGTGAGGGACAATTACAGAATCAAGAAGCAGAGCAACATACTCAGGGATCTGAATTACTGAAAAACTGGAAAATCAATCCCAGATTTTGACAGGAAATGAACAAAACATTGAAAATCAGCCTGGAGGCCATTCCTGTGGGTATTAAGCATGTTCCAGTAGTTTCAAGTCCTGTTTCAGGAAGGACCTGACTACACATTTGAGTTATCTAGGTGCTTTGAAGGCTCCGGCAAATTCTACTTTTTCCTTCTTGGTTTCCTCAGTGACTCACATTTCTTTATCTGTGTCAGTGCAATGTCCTCACAAGCTTTGCAATGGCCTCTGATAGGAGCTAAAATACCCTCCAGAGCCCTGAAATAACTTTTTTTTACTGTCTTGTGACTTTATTTCCAAAGCTGCATGTTTGTATACCACACTGCTTTCAGTTCCTCGTGCCCATGTGCAGAGAGGTATACTGTCCTCCATTAGGAAGCCTAGTATGTCTCCGCATCTGTGCTGGTTTAGGTGAAGAACATAGCAGTAACTGCACAAGAGGTTTAGGTCAGAGGTTGGGATTTTGCTGTGTAAAAGATCTGGAGGTTTGACCTGAGACAAAAAAGCATACTAACTAGGTGTTGAGCTTTTAATTTAGAAGAACACCTTAAAACTCTGTGGGGCTTTTTTGCTTCATACCGCTCACATAGGCTCAACAGAGAGGTCAAGAAAACCTTACTAAAACTATGCAACAAACAAATTGCTAAAAAGCTCAGGTAAGCCTTGTTGTTTTTTTAAGGTGACAGTGCTGAGGGGGAAGCTCGGTTTTTGGACAGGATGAAATATTTTCTCATATTAGAACGGTATTCTAAATATATTGCATTTGGGTCATTTAATGTACAATGTTTTTGGGGAAAGTAGAAGAACAGTAAGCACAACAAAGAATTAGTTACTAAGTTTCTCATCATCTAAAACACTCAATAGTCCTTTTTTTTTTTTTGTCAGACAGCATCTTAAAGATACCAACAGCATTAGCCAGAGGCTACGCTGCAGAGACACCACACTAGTTTCCTACAGATATGTAAGACCCCATCCAGCTTTCACAGAGTCAGAGGAAGGTGGATCAAGCTCCATCTTTCTATTTGCATGGAATTCAAGCTCTCAAGCTACAGAGATTTCTGGCCATCACCCTGCACAGGGTCTCCCAGGGCTGCCTGCCACTCACAGCTCCCTCTCTGTCTAGCTCAGGAGCTGGCAGCCTTATCGTGGCCTCCGTCGCACACTGAGCTGTATATTTGGGTTACTTATGTCTTCATTCCCTTCTCTTCCAACTCCCTGCCTGGCAACAAAATAAAGAGTATTGAAGTAGCATAAAGGTAAAATTGATCACAGCATGGGTTTTCTACGGTGTTTCCTCCATCCTTATCCCTTCCATCTCCAGGACATATGAAAATGGTTCTTATGCATACTGAATCGAAACCAACTCGAGTGACTCAGAGAAACCTACATATCCCAAAGAGCTAGAAATTAACTGAATTTTAATTCTATCATCAGGAAGCTCAGAAATGTAGACTTCACTCGTTCTTTATTACTTTGATAATTTTTTAAAATTGGGACAAAAATAATCTAAGCTTATGTCTAACCCTATGGTGCTTCTTTAAAGATTAAAAGGCAATAAAGAATGCAAATGTTCAGACAGCTGCTCACAGGGAGATGCTGTTTGAAGTAACAGTTCTCTCTCACGCTCTGCTGCAGCTATGTTGCTTTTAATTATTAGTAAGTAAAATAACAGGTTCAATAGATGTGCATGCAAGTTCATTTTTGCCATCATTTGACTTCTGCAACTTTCACACAAACACTGAGTTTGAGAACATGGACAAGTTTACACTAATGATGATTAAGAGTATTGCTCATAATTCTGAATATTAAATAGAGTATAGGGATAGTAATGAAGGGTGCTTTTGGTTCACAATCATGAGGACTGTCACAAAACATTATCTTAAAAACTAATGTTCAATCCCCAGCTTTCACACACACATCACAGTGGCCTTAGACAAGTACATGTGATTTACAACCACTCAGACATAGATTTCTGATCCCCTTTCCCAAAAGGCTACAATAGCACCTCAGTTTGAATAGAATGCAGAGCAACTGCACGTGGGGGTGTGAGATCCCCATCACATGCACGGAGAGATGGGAAAAGCTGCAAATGGAGCTTGTTTACTCTGCCACTGCCTGACCTGCCCCAGAGGTAGCAGAGGTTGTGTACAGGGCTTCCTTTAGAGCAGGAGAGAAAATAAGAAGCAACATATCAATATTTATCTGAGGCTTAGATCTAAAGGATCATTTCCACCTTTTCTGCTACACGTGAAATGAAAAAATGTTACATACCTTACTATTCAGCAAACTATGGTCAACCAAGAGAGGATGGCAAAGACAGGAATATATACAGATAGACGTGTACCTGCAGTCAATCACTCACTTTGGATTTCCAGCCCCTGGCTTCTTTCTCCGGAATATGTTGAGGAAAGTGTTGGACTTGCAAGGTGCTTTGCCATCCCCGACATGCATACGCACCACATCTGAGGTGGTGAAGGCACTGCGGACGTTCCTCTCAGGCTTGGCTATGATGATGTACATCTTAGGAGTGAACATGCACCCCAGTGCCACTGTCACGCTCAGGCTCACTGCAAAACAGGTGGTGATGATCTTGTAGTTGCTCCCGAAATAGATAGGCACAAAGGCCAGCCAGATGATACAAGTGGTGTACATGGTGAATGCAATGTACTTGGCCTCATTGAAATTGGCAGGCACATTGCGAGTCTTGAAGGCATAGTACGTGCAGCTCATGATGAGGAGTCCATTGTAGCCCACAGGAGCCACGACGCCTAGGTTGCTGGTGTTGCAGATCAGGTAAACTTCCTTAATGCTGGGGTAGGAAAGGATGGGCATCGGGGGCTCCAGGATGATGAGCGTGACCACCAGAGTCAGCTGCACGCTGATCAAAATGGAGGCAATGACCACTTGGGCCCATGCGCTCATGAAACGTGGCTTGCGGGTACAGATCTTCTTTTTGCTGCCTGCCAGGATGCGCGCAATGCGGTTGGTTTTGGTCACAAGGGCAGAATAGCACATGGCAGAGGAGAGACCCACCAGAAGGCGCTGGAGGTAGCAGGATATTGTGGTGGGTTTAGCTATAAGGGTGAAAGGGCAGACGTAACCCAGAAAGATGCCAGCAAGGATAATGTAGCAGAGCTCCCGGCTGGAGGATTTGACAACAGGGGTGTCCCTATAGAGCACAAAGATAAGGGTGACAAACATGGTGACCAGGATCCCCAGGCAGGAAAAGACCACTGCAACAATAGACTCTATATTGCTCCACTGGAGGTACTTTACAGGAATGGGTTCACAGCCTGCAGTGTACAGAAAAGAAACAGAGTGTTAGAAAGGTATCTGCTTGAAGACATAACTTTTTTTCTGGCTCCCAGTATAGTCCAAACATTAGCTTAGGCCTATGATTATTAAAACCATTTTACAAAGGAGTGAACTGCAGCATGGAAAAGTTTGGATGAAATATGTTCAAAAAATAGCCATCAATTTTGTGTCCCAAACATTTGCTCATGATGCTACAAAGGGAAATAAGATTTGGAATTGTCTTCCTAATTTTTCTTGAGATACCTACTGACAAGCCCAGCATATCAGAGGTGGAGCTAGGAAGAGAACCCAGACAAACTCAGCAGCATCCAGAACCCTCCCTTCATTTCAGCTGGGAAAGGATTGTTACCAATCAGAACGGGTAGCTTTTTAACCTCCTCAGACTGACTTATTTTAATCTTTATCAAAATCATTGTAATTTGACCTACTACATTTTTCTAAGGGTGATTCTATAAATAATAGAAATTAATTAGAGATCTGTTATGGGCAGAAAAAAACTTAAATCCAAAGTAATAATGGAACTATACTATAGATACTGTACCTTCTCATTATATTTCTATTTTGGGTTTTTAAATATTACCTTATTCTCATTTTGTGAAACTCTGTGCTCATTGTTTTTCCTCTATGCTCCTTTCACCATCTCCACTAAATAATGTAATTCAATTCTTGTGGAAAAGTCAAACCCACAAAATATGCATGCCTTCAAAACATAACTGGAAAGGCACTCCTTTACAACTAGTACAGATGTGCAAACACAGATATCATTTATGATGGTACTTAACTCCTCTCTCCCATACTCAAGTTAAAGAAGTCTCTGGCTACCTTCCTCACTGTGCTGAAGACATAATACCAGCAAGAAACGTTACAGAGAAAACAAAAGCCTCTGTACTAATAGGATGTTATGGTTGTGAACCTGAGTTACTGAAAATCTTCATTCTGGCATTTACTGTTCTTGACTTAACAGTGCCAAAATGCATTTAACATGTTTCTGTACCCAAGGTAAGTATCCATGGCCTCTTCTATTTCTTATTTCTGTCTTTGAGTTTTCCATGGTCCCAGCTCACCTTTTGTGCATTTCCCCCACTTCTCAAGTATCTTTCCTCCCAGTCCCTCACTATCCACATCTCAGTTCCCCTTCTAGTTCAGTTTTTTCCTAGCCAGTGACATCTCCACCCAGATGTCTCCATTATGAACACTGCTGGTCCAGCTTTTCACATCCTGGATCAGCTGCTCATCACCTCTGCCTGTCTGGGTTGTTGAATGCAGCTGAGAAGAGCAGGGAAAAGCCAGTGGTGTCAGCAAGCTTGTAAGAAAGACCTTTTTTTCCTCTCAGTTTTCGAGCAAGGGCCCTGATATTGCGATGAGCAAAACTCATGCTCAGCCCCTTCCTCTTCAGGATGGAGTATATCCGCAGAAACCAATCTCTATGAACTAAAAGCTTCTGAGATCCATAGTTTTGCTCAATTTATATGCATCTTCCACAAGGTGACACAAAATTACCAACTGATACCTCTACCAAAATGTAAAGTCCTTCCTTCCAAATATAGGAGAAGTAAGCAGAGGTATGGATCAGGGTTGAACAGTTTTACTGTAACCTCATTTTAAGAAATAGAAGAAGAAAAAATGTTTTTTGTTGAAATAAAAAAAATCAGCCTGAGGCAAAGTCCTGACATGGAAAATTTCTGTTCAAAATTTTAATGTCTGCCAATGTTATATGAACTGAAAGAATGTCTTATAATTCTGTACTCTTTGTCTCTAAGAGTACCGGGCTGACTTAACTACAGGTAATGCTGTCTACTTAACTACAGGTAATGATGTTGCAGGTACCTGTAACATCAAAACCAATTGAAATTACAGTATGTGCAACTGGAGGTCTTATTTTATAAAGGAAAGGAATTCTGTTTTGCTCAAAGTGGTCTGTTCAACACTCAGATAGGTGAGGAAACCCATTCTTCCAACCAGTATTTTTATGGTGAAATAAGATGGAAAAGCTTTTTATCAGAAGTGGGAACCTCTGACCATTGGTGGCAGAAGCCCTGAGTGGAAGTTGGTTCCTTCTTTGATTTAATATAAGACTAAGAATCAGAAGCTCCTGCTCATTGATTAATACATGCAAACCTCTTCTTAAACAAGAAGCCAGTCTGTGGTTGCTGGAAAGGTTGTTTCAATGTGGGCTTTAAGCTTAGCAACACCAAGCCATACTCGTTCCATCTTAAAACAATATTTTCAGAGCCTTAGCCCTGATTCAGCATAGTAGTTAAGCCTATCGATTGCTTTAAGCTTATCCTGTGTAAGGACTTAGAAATCTGTTTCGTTAAATCAGTGTAATTCCTGCGTACCAGTAAGCCCCAAGAGCCACATATGCTACAAACATTGCAAAAAGCTTATATCAGCAAACAGTTGTTAGCTGTCAGCACCTGTAAAGGTGGGTCATTTCCCAGCTAGGAGAAATTGGGCTAGGGAACCTTGTTGAGACTGGGGGAGGATACCCAGGAAAGGGTGTACTTACAGGTTTAAAAAAAAAGAAATGCCACAAAAATCCTCCCAAAAACCCGCTACAACTAACCCAAACCTCAAAAAATCAAGAGAATTAGTGGCAAAAGCCTCAGTTAGAAGTTTCTAGCAAAAAGCTGGTAGCTTTCATCTACTGTTTTTTTCTGCACTTTAACCATGAATCATTTCCTAGAGCAGAAGGCTATTCGATTTTTAAATTTTTTTTAAAAAATTATATTCATACTGCAAGGCCAATAAGACAATACAGGATGTTTTCTGAGGTCATTAACACATCTCAGGTAACTGATGGCCCCAAACCTTTATGATCCATTTCATAATAGCTCTGTAAAACTTCCTGTCCTATCTTGTTTTATTGCTTATTTAAGATGATTTATGTAAACTGGGTTTACTAGCTTGACATTCATTCTTCTTATATTAGATTCTGATACTATAAAAGATATCTCTTCTTCTTGGCACAGGGCCTTAAGATAGTGGTTTTAGTGACTATTTGTCAGGTCAGGTTTTTAGCACCTGTGGTAAGAAATCCTTTGTGCCTGTTGACTCCACTTCACTGAACACATATTTAGGGAAAGCAATCTAAAAAAAAATTGTACATTTAAAAATAAAATTAAAATGTCAGGAAAGGATTGCTGAGCAACAGAGACTGATTTCAAATAGAGAGAAAGAGCACCTTGAAAAGCATGTCTTAGGAAATGGGTTAGTATGAGCTTCACGTTTTTTGAAGGAACTAAGGCTTTGAGAGCCTCCATCTGCGATGGAAAATGGGACTAAAACTGCATACATGTTTAGTATTTAAGATTTAAGGCAAAGGGAAAAACAATCTGAAATGTGAGATGTTAATGTCTGTCTGTGTCTAGGTGCTATGGTGACTAGCAGGGTATGAATACAACACACAAAAGCAAGCTATAAAAACACATTTGATGGGAGAAATCTTGGCAAGAAAAGAGAATTCCAAAATAAATGGTATCAATGGTGACTCCCACAAAATTCAAGGGCCTGACTTTATCTAGCTCAGTCTCCCTTTTCTAAAGGTTAGGGTGGCATCAGCTTCTCTTCACAACTTTTTACTTTGTGAGGTTAAAAAAAAGTTTATTTCCTCAATATGACAGAATGAAGAAGCTGTGCAGGAGCAGACTGCCATTTATGTTCTCTAGGAAATCAGTTGATGGCTATGCTGTTATTTAGCTGATGCTACTGTGATTTTAGAACAGCAGCAGTCCAGTCTCCTTGCTGAGAAGAAACACAAATCAGCAGGTCATCTACTGGTTTCATTAAAAGTTAATAGATTGCAACATGCCTCTGAGATTTTTTCCATCACTGATGTTTTCCTCAACTCCTTTCAAGCAGTGCCTGTCATTTTGACATGTCCCCTTCAATTTTGGGCAGCTGGTAGCACTGAACCATATTCGCTCAAGTGCACATTGATCTCTCACTGTGTTCTTGTTCTGCCTTATTGATTAAGAAGTCCCAATTTTCTTCCCTGAATAGTAGATACAAACAATTCTGCAAACCTCCAGGACTAATAGAACCTTGTTGTCTATGGACATCTGCTTTAAAATTAGCAGACATGGTGGCCTAGGAGGTGGGAATTGAATATGAGCTTTTCCAGTGGTCAGGGCATTTATGAAGGGTGCTGTGGATTTTCTGGCGTCTAGTGATACAAGACAGTTTTCCACAACTGGGACCCTTACAGAAGGTATTTTTCAAGAACTCCTCTTCCTACAACACACTTAAATGAAACTTGAAGGAACTGAATGATCACTGAGATTTCTGTTTCCTGACAAATCTGTTTGAAGTAGCTTCAGTTGCTCATCAGCGAGAGGAGGTGGGGGCAGGGAGTTTGAGGTGAGAGATATGGGATATAGACAGATACACACACATCTGGGACATGACCACAGTTTATTTTCCACAGAAAGCCAAGATAGACAATGGGTCAAGTTTCCCAGTTTATTGTGATTAATAATATATTGTTAGTTGGAGAAGTGGCCAGCTTTCCTTCTCAAAATAAATCCTCTGAAAGCTCACTTGGCGTCAGTGACTACCTTAACAGTATCTCTTGGAACTATTTAATCAAGGTTTGAGTACTTCCTCTATGTGTTAAATGCTGCACAAACATCTAGTTGCCAGCCAGACATATTAAAGGACAAAGATGTGATAAGTTGCACATTTGATCTTCAGCTAGGTAGTCAGATTGTTTTTCTGACTAGGAATGATGCCCTGCTGAATACTGGCAGCCAAGATTTGCAGATGTGGCATGGGGCAGAGGTGCCAGTAGCCTTTTAGAGCGATACAAAGCAAACCCCAAGGTCAAGGTGGCGCTTCTCAGTGCATTAAATTTATTTTATTGGGGTAATGGTTACTGCAAAGCCCAGAGCAGGTGTGGAGGTTGACCTTGATAGGTACAAAATAACAGAAAGATGCCATAGCATACAACTCATCCAAAGCATATACACAGGGGAGACCAATTCTAGCTGTTTCCCTTTCTTCTGCCAGCTTTTCTTAGGATTTTGTTGATGTTCCTCTTGCTGGCGGGTGCAGTGAGAATGATCTTTATACCAAAGGAAAGTCTGGTAGTCAGTTACTGAATGGCCTGAAATCCGAGACAAAGTATTACTAATTGCATGGTACAACGATCAGAAAGAGTATCGAGTCAATCTGACAAGCATACATTTAGCTCTTTAGCACTGCTAAAATTGCAGCAAATGCTGCTAAGTTCATTAGTAGTCTTAACAGCTTTATCAATGCTTATGCTGACTGAAGGTGAAGAACAGACAGACTATGTCATTTCTTCTTGGTATAAATTTTGCCGTCTTTATGGTCACTGCTGTTGAACTGAGCCAAAAGATATAGCATGTTTCATTCACCCTAAACTGCACTGGGATATGTGTTTAAGTATGTACCTTTAGTATCTCTGCATGCTGTCACCTTACTCTCCACCACACACTGTTCTCCTTGTGCCCTGTAAAATAAGAGTGTATTTGGAGGGACACATCCCTACCTGTCAGGTCAGCATTTGGCCACCAGCCAAGCTCACAGGCTTTGCATGTGAATTCGTCCTGAACAAATTCATTCTCCTTGCAAGCAGTGCAAATCCAGCAGCAACTCACTTCTCCTTTCCTGATCACCTGGAATGCAAAATACATCCTCAGCTATGATCCTCAGTAAGACAACACAGAAACGCCCCCAGCAAACAGATACCAATTGCACTGTTTAAAATATGACAGGATTCCTGTGTACAGCACATTTCAAACAACTAGAAAGCGTGAATCCTGATTCTGTATCTACCCCTGCGTATTAAAATTTGTGCTTAGGAGTTCAAGGATAAGCTCTGGGGACAATTTGTTTTGGGGGGAGCAGTTCTGAGTTAAAAGCACATAACCATTTTCCCTTTTGTACAGAGGCATAGTGAGTGTCATATTTTCAATCAAACTTGAGAAGAGGCTTAATCTGAGAGATGGTTCAGGTCAGGACAAGTAGCTCAGCCTACGCTTAATATCTATTGCATAGTAAAAAGCAGTAAACAAAGTCAAAGGTTAGAACAGAGTGATTCATGCATATACATATACATATATATATACACAAGCACATGCATACACACATAAATTCCAGTTTACATGGAAGTCTCTTTGGGGCTCATTACACTAGTTTAAACAGTAATTCAAATAAGAGCAAATTAAAAAACACACTGCTGAAAGGATCTAATGGGTCCTAGTAGAAAATAAAATCCATATGTGGTGACCGAGAGCACGTTTTGGAACAGCTCTTTTGGAGACAAATGTCCCTGAAAGCTGTATCTTTCTCTGCTGTGAAGGCTGCTAAGTGTAATCATCCAATGTTGAAAAGGTGGTTTCCTCATCTTGACTCCTAGTTTCATTACGCTGAGGTTGAAAGAAAGATTAAGGCTATCTCCAGCTCATGGGGCTCCAGCAAAGACTCTGCCTCTCTTTGCCAGAAAGGAGGAATCCAGCCTTCTCTCCAGGATCTTCCTATCCATCTATATGCAGAGCTAAGTGCAGTAGTGAAATACAAAATGTTTGTTTTATTGAATGATGGCTTTGTGGTCTTTTTTTGTTAACATTTCCTCCTGCAGTCTGTGGAGAGAGTCCAATAGACTTCAATGGGAGCTGAAGCTGGCATTTTGTATGCATGATGTTTACATATACACACATACACAAACTGCACAATCTCAAAAACAGGAAAAAAGATGTTTCGGAGGGGAGTAAATACCGATAATATTTCCCCTCCAAGATTGTTGGAGTATGTCACTATGCCTTTGCCAAATCATCAATCACTTATTGCTTAGAGCAACAATATATAATTAAAAAGCTGCAAATGTGCTTATTAAATGAAATTAGAAAGGAAGGTCTGCTCTAAGGTGATTTTCCTGAAAGGGCTTTATGCCATTTTAAACTTACTGCATCCATACCGTTTTGATAGTGGTGAAACATGTCTTTATGTCATCCAGACATGGCAGGTGGCAAATTATTTGTAGCTTGATACAAGTGCTACTGTTTGGTAAACAAAGAGTGGTTTCATTTGTGTTTCCATACCTCCTGTTGTGAACATGAGACACAAATAGGCTTTTTTTTTTTAATCCTTTTTCTTGCAGGTGTTATTGCTGGAACAAAATACTGGATTCCCGTGGGTCATGTTATGTTCAGGATCAGCCCCCAAATGAATCACAGCCACTGAAAGTTGTAGGCAATGACTAAGTGAAAATCTTGTTGTTTCTTGCATAAGATGAAATTCAAATCCTGTCACACTAGAAGATTCTGCATCACTACAAAGGGCAATTTTAGAAAATATGGGCCTGTATATGGGATTGTAAGAGTAAGATGTTAATCTTGGAATCTTTCTATATTTTTGGCTTCCCTGAAGAAAAGGAAGCCCTATCCCTTGGCTTGAAAGAAGGTTGCTTGGGTTTAGGGAAAAAACACTGACTGGTTATTCACATTTCCATAACAGAAAGTATCGGAGGCACACCTTGATCTGGCCCTTCAAGCAAGGCTCGCTGCACACTGATCGGACCATTCCACTCTTGTTCATCTGTATCCTGTAGTCATCGATGTTTAGCACGCCCTCATGCCAGGTCCCAATGAGGACATAGTCGTAGCGATTGTGCTCTATGTACTGCAGGTTCATGATGTCATACCTGCAAGGGAAAAAAGAGAAGGCGAGTCACTGTCCTGCAACACGAAGGGTAAAAATTGACCTTGCCCTTCTCCTTCTGTCTCCCTAAATATTCATGTCATCCTTCAACACCAGGGACTAGAGTTTCATGGAAACACCAAATACTGTAGGATTTGCAGTAGAACCACAGGAACTGACAGCTCTGATTGATTGACACACAATTACTGATTGCCTGCCCTGCTTACATAAAACTATGGGTAAAAATTGTGTGTCCAGGAAGAACTGCGTGTCAAAGACAGCAAGCTCTATTAAAGATGTACATGTAGGAACTATCTGCATGGTGTATTTTTCAGCCATTTTTCAAGATGTCTTTAACATTTGCTTGGTGCCTACATACAGGTTGGTTGCAGTATAGCCCCTGCTGAGGGCTCAAAAGTAATCAGTAGAAATGCTCAAACTAACTGAACTGGTGTGCCATAAGTTAACTGTAAGCACTAGTTCAACTATTTATATCACCCAGCCCAGTGAGACTGTCAGAAAAAGTTAGCAGCCTAGGCACAAAATTTACTTCCCCGCCCTAGAGAGAACTTCCCAGGGCTAATTAATGTAAAGGAGGCATAAAACACTGCTATAATAAACATTCAGCTTCCCTGCCTCCATCATTGCTCTCCATGTGTTGGGCCTGATGTGTGCATATCCTTTACTGCTAATTATTCTGCTCCTCCTTTAATCCACAGAATGTGGCTTGTGCAAAGCAGTGATTGAATGTGGTGACTTCTTAGTAGGAAATAAGCAAAAATGGGAGAATGAATACTGGAGAGTGCACAGAGAGGAAGAACCACAAGAGGCTGGACCTACAGACACGCCTCTTAAGATGCGAAGGGGGAGGGCTTTGTTTAAAAATGGCCGAGAGAGAGGGCTGTGAACCAGAAATCAGCACTGGAGCTGAAAATCACAAACATCTTCTGTTTTCCAAGCCTGGGAGTTACTGTCTTGTTTTTCTCTACTGGATTGTCTCAGTCTCTGGGTAAAAAACAAATCGTTCGTTTACAATGAGTGTTGCTAATCTGTATATGCATTAGGAATGAAAGGTAAGCAAAGTATGAGCCATAAATAAAACAGGGATGCTTGGTTCTGGGCAAAGAGAGACATATCTATTTCTTTCTTTTCCGTGCTGTGGTTCGAACATGCAAAATTTCCACTCCCTCTGCATTTCACAGATGAAAGAGGTGCTAGAATTACTTTCAAGATGTCTATTTTTCTTAATTGAGTCTTTGGGATCTCTCTAGTTGCAAATATGCAACTAGACATTGCAAATATGCATGCCAGACAATGTCAGTGCCGCTGCAGAGCTCCACTGAATCACTTGGGAAAAGGGACTCCTGCCGCTGAGTTCAATGGAGCTCCAAGCAGGAGGCAGCTCATTGGTTGGCAATTGGCTACTAATTGAGGACTTGCTTAGAAAGGGGGTAAATTTCAAATTCAGTAGGAAAAAACACTTTCTCATACTCCAGCTCTTGTAAAGGAAGAACATAAAAAAAGGAATGCTGTTTTCAGGATTGTGAAGAATCAGGATAGCAACAAGCAATAAGAGCCAGGCACTTTATAATGTAGACTCAACAGACACGAATAAAATTGAGCAGGAATGTACATGTCTCTTCCTAGCAAGAAGAACCTGCTCGGATTTTAGTGTGACCTTGGATTAGACTGATACAAAATCAGTTACTCTGGGCTGGAAAATGAATTCAGGAATGGGAATAAAAGATTACTAAAAACCTCACATTCCCTTAATGGATTTTTTGAGCCTGCACAGATTGTTTTCATTTTTGCAAAAATATATTACAAGACACAGAGTGCCATTAATGCAATATCAATGAAGTGTTGGCAGTTTCAGGTATATGATTTTAGGTTGAAAACCATTCTTATGTTTTCTTATAGTACTGTTCCCTTTTCTATCAGTTATCTGTCAAAAAACAAAGTATGCAGACTAGAAGCTCTTACACAGTCTTGCATATGACAAGTTGTAGTGCAATGTTTGCAGCTTTGATATCCAGCTTGAATTTTAAGTGGAGAAATGTAGCCTAACAAATACACTTGGTATATGGAGATGTGCACAAGTTCTTTATCCTTTTTTTCTTTTCCTTAATGAAAAATTTCTGCTTTAAGTAAGGATGAGTTCAGTGCTGAAATACCTCCCCCCATCCCCTCGCTCACACATGTACAGCTTTAACAGTTTTGGGCTGTGTCCAAGCTAAAAAGTATTATTCCAAAAGGAGTAGGTTTGACAAAAGTTGTGAAGGTCTAAGAGAGTGAGGTCCATGGAGGCAGCTGGATTTCACACACATATGGCAGCATTTACAGAAGCCATGGAAACATTCTGCACATAAGAAAATGAACCTTTCTTTTAATATAAGGGCAAGCTCTCCAGTATATTGGGAAATGATGTGACCAAATAGGTGGTGTCATCTGAACAAGTTACTTGTGAGGTGAGCCAGACCGTGAGCCAGCTGGTCACAGGCACACTCTTACTCTGGTTAGTGTGAGACAGCTGAAGTTACCTTTTTCCATAATACCAGACTAGCAGTAAGGTTTGCTGTCCTGGAAGGGAGAATGGAAAACAGCAATGGTGAACAATGCTGGGGTGTAACTGGCCAAAACCACCGCTCACAGAGTCAAACTCCAAAACAACCACGTATATTTGACACACATTCCTCTATATACCATGTGAGTTTGAATTCTTTGCATTATGCATTTGATAATTTACTTGAAGCATTGGAGTTGATAGAGTTGCCATTTCTGAAGCCAGAACAGCTACTGGAGATTTTTAAGTAGAGAGACTTATAGGTGTCTTGGACTCTGTGCAAGTCTAGTTAGGGTAAAACAAACAACAATGTTTCTGTTAGCTTGTAAACCTCAGCATTTCTCCACACATCAGAGGTCCATTGTAGGGGCTGAAATTTCTCCTGCCCATTATCACATAAAGTTTTATGGTCAGAGGCCTACGTAAATTTTTTGTCCTAGAGAGGTAAGTTTCTTCATACCTGCCATAAGCTTAAGTAGGCAGTTACCCTAGAATAGACAAGAGCTCGAAATTGATCTGTCCCCTGCCCCTTGCACAGGCCCAGAGAAGGATGTGGTGTTGACTACTGCATCCCTCACACCTTCTCCAGCCATTTCTGGGAATTTGAGTGATATGATTACTATTGAGAAAGGAAATGGGAGGTACTCAATGAAAGTAAAAAGTTCAGCAATTTTACCAGCATGTTCTTAATGACAGTACATACAGCTGTTGATTTTCCAGAGCTACATCCACATCATTTTTCCTGGAGGCAGTGCAGTCAGATAAGTGACTGCATTTGTGCCCTTCTGTTTAAGCTCTTCTTCACATTTCTGCATAAAAGCTCTTCAAAGAAAAGATTCTGCACAGAAGAAATAAACCTTTGAAAAAGTGCTTAATGTTTTCTAATCTCATTTTGACAAAAGCTTGAAACCATGAATTGAGCCTGAGATGGAAGAAGAGTTATATCTAAACAAATGATTAAGGTTTGACGAAGCTGTAAGGGGTTCAAACCAGGAAATTATGTGAGTGTCAGGCAAACATAACTACAAGCATCTCTATCTGCTCTACCCATGATGATTGTAACTAGGAGCTTGTGAGAGTCAATTGCTCAAAGAACCTCAGAGATTTTGAAAATAAAGTATGAGGAAGGTTGCTGTCATCTAAGAAAGAATATTGATTTATTCCATCTCGTAAAGTCGATTTGTTCACATGATATGGTAACATAATATCAAAAAACTTTTTACATGTTTGTGTGACATTCTTGTACTGGCATAGAAAAGCTAAAAAACTAGGAAATTCCAGCTCTGCCTCTCTCTGCTGTACTTAGGTGTTGTATGTGGTGTTTAGCTTTTCATTTTGCTGAGGTACAAAAGCTCTTTTGGGTATAGATACAGTGGTATTGCCTGCTCGCTCATCCACAAAGCTTTTCCATGTGGAGCTGTGGAAACACTAGGGCTAATCTGGAGCTAAATACTATTCTGCATGGGCATAAACTACTGCTGGCACACAAAGATCTGACAGACTGCACAGATCACATTTCATATAAACATCATCATTCTCTGATACGATATTGCCCATGTCATAAATGCCACAGGTTTATACAAGGATTACGGCATGAAAAACAGAAAGATTAATTGAACTTTCTTGCCCAAACTGGCTAACACCAGCTGTGAAAATATAAATGAGGAATAACAAAAAAAACCCTACCTAAAATAACCCATCAAAATCTAAATATGCCAGGGAATCAAGAGAAATGACCTTGTTATAGATCAAAATGATGGATGGAATAAATTCTATCATCCTGATCTATTCAGAGAAAATCCTGATATAAACCCTCCTGTATTCTGAATTCAGGAACTGTTCATTCCAATTCTATGCTTGGTAGTTGAAGAACTACTCTGAAGTGACAAGACAATAAATAATATTGGGGGTAAAATTGGAAAATTACACCTAAACTTCAAACCAAATAACTAACAGGCAGACAATGCAGCATATGCAAAACTGGAGTAGTGCTTTTAGGGAGAAAAATAGTGTGTAATACACTTAAAGCTACACTAAGCAGTAATTTTTCTGTGTTATCTAAATGATACATGCAAAGATTTGATTTATGGATTTGTGTCACTAAGTATGTGTTTGACTGTAAGGGAATTGCTTGCCTCTACTTTCAAAGTCTGACCTAGCTTGTCTATATCTTTGACTAAAAAAACCTGAAGTATACAATGCTTAACAAGAAAATCAAACCAACCAGCTTTTTATTACTATTTAAATGTAACAAGCTGTTTAAATGTATATACTATTTAAATATAACAAGCAATGCAAGCAGCAAATGGTAAAAAACTTGGTCAGTTTCGCTAATAAAGGTTAGTAATAGAAGAGTTGCTTTAAGGCCTCTATGTCTTCCGAACAGTCTTTGGAGGCATACGCCAGATTGCAAACTCTTTTTTTTCCACTCTCTTTGTGCAGAGTTGGCACTCAGATGCATTTATGCAATAAGCCCAAAGATGGAGTGAGAGAGTCTTCTATAACACTTTAATAACTCAGTAGGGAAACTAACTTCAATGAATTAACCCCTGAGTAGGTTTCAGTTAATAATGGATTGTGTACTTCAGCAGCTGAATTAACCTTATTTATTAAAAAAAAATCAAAAATAAATCCATCTGGGAGGTGTCACAGTTAAAATAGTTGGACAGAGCCCACAGAACTAAATGAAGATGAAATGGTTTCTGTCAGCTGGCTCCCGTAAGAGAAACAAAAGTGATGTTCAAGTCCACAAAGTTGCTGTCTCACCCATTGCTTGGGTACGTACTGTGACTGCTAGGCAGGGGTAGACAGTAGCAGTTACCACAGCTGGAATTTACCAGACCCCAAATGAGTGAAACACAGCACCTGCTGGCAAAAAAAAAATTATTTGTCCTGCTCTACTCATACCTGTCTTTAAACTCTGGGACAGCTGATCTGATTTGGAGTGAAACAAGTTAAGGAGAGCACACAGGAGCTCACCAAGAGAACTAAAATACTCTCTGGCAAGGATGCAGCGCTATGTCTGGGGGGCACTTGGAGCAGCAGAGCTCCAGTTGGAAAAGGATGTGCTCTACAGCCCTACCTTCAAAACGTTAGCAAGCAAATGCTTCATTAAATTCCAGTCATTTGTATTAGGCTTTATACATATTAAAACCCTGGTGCTGAACCCCAGTGGTACCTCAGACACTAAAAGTCTGTGAGATACAAGGGTTGTCCTCACCTGAAACACTAGAAATTTTACAGGCTGTATGGTAATTCCTGTCCCAATATGAGCTGGAGCTAACAATGTATCATGTGTTACCAGTGTTATTCCTGCCTATTAGTAAAACTAATCCAGACAGCTCCATTTATGTTTCACAGCATGCATGCTATATGCTTCAGCAAAACAGCCAAAGAAATCTCCATCGCCAAACCCAGCAACATTTGCACTTCCCAACATCTGGTTTAATTAGTTGAGATGAAAAATCTCTTTACCTTCCAGGGGCATCTCCCTTTTCATCAAACCAAACTTCTTCTCCAGAAACACCAATGAATGAGGACTTGAGGAGGAACTCCAAGAGCTTGCTGCCATCAATTGGCTTCATAGCATCACACAGCCCAACATGTCCAGGGCAAAGGGAATGATGCATATTTTGTAGCCCATGAGCCATAGCATATATAGCATTGATGACAAATCCCATTTTACTGTCCTGCACATAATTTTCTTCTAGGCTCTCGTTTCCTACAATAGTAACAAAAAAAGTGCTGTTATAAACAAAGAAGAAATAACATGAAAATATGAAAAAGTAATGAGATGTAAAAAGGGATTTTCTTATTTCTCTTATAAAGCTTTAGAAGCATAAACAAGGTGCCAGACTGGTATTTTAATTAAATTAAAAAAAAAACCAACCTTTTTTTTCCCAGAAATCTTTAATTCATTGAAAGTGAAATGTCTCATGAGAAAGCACCAGTTTAATCAAATTGTCAGCTTTAATATGTTCTTTTTGGAATTTTTGCTTGTCATTCCCCAGTGTTATTTATGCCAAGAAGGGTCAAACAGCCCAGCATCAGAATTATGTATTTCAGCTAGAACAATTTTTAAAAGCAATTTCCTTGTAAATTTGACTTTTTGTCACATTTGAAGATTTTTTTTTTTAAATCTCATTTTTTGAGGGCTGAGATAGCAATGTCCCTTTCAGTGTTAATAAGCAAACAACCTAGACCAGCATCACTTCTCAAGTTATCAGAACTAATCATTTTAGCTACAAGTAGTAGTAGCTATGCCAATTTGGGATTGCTAATGAAGTTTGTCAAATGAAGTTTGTGACACTAAAAGACTTTTTATGCAGCTGCAGCATGAGCAGACGTTGAAGTCTCTGTCCATTGATCAGAAAACAGCGTGGCAGTGAAGGTTTTCCCCATGTGTAGGTTTTAGCTCTGATCAGCTGATGTGCAGGCACTGTCAGAGGGTACCATTTGCAGTTGCATTTCACATCAGACCCCACTCAGTGCTGACCCTGAGCCACAGTGGACCTGAACTGCAGGACTCCTGAGGGAGCTGGAAGTAAGAAACCTCTCTGTTTTGTTTCTTTCCTCCTGAGTCATTCTATCACAATATGCTCCAAACTGCAAGATGCTTTTATCTGTAGACCTCCCACGTCGCTTGGTGTTTAACAGGCATTTGCAAACCAGTCTCTGTTACTTTGTCTAAGTAACACCTTTTCTACACTGGGGAAGCAGGATGTGTGAGAGACTAGGTGTTAACTGACACTTCTCAAATCCAGGTTGGAGAAGATAGTTGTCATTTTAATATGAAGAAAAGAGGAAAATCTACAAGTTCAATGAAACTTTCAAGTTAAAACATAGTTCCTTCCCCTAATGCAGATATGATACGGCTTTCAAATCAAATCATGAAGACCATGAAGCCTTGGAAAAGGCTCTGATTTGGTAGGTGTTCTCAGCTCATTTGCCCTACAACTCAGAAACGTCAACTGGGGATTCATTAGGATAGCAGAGATCCCCAGAGCTTGTATGTCTAGGCTTCTTTCTCTGGGTCTTCCTCGCACAGGACATTCATTGCAACTGAGCAAGAAAGTCTTGCTTCAGTAACTGTTTTCCAGATGAGCTGAACATAGCAAACAGTTGTGATGGTAAATTAAAAAAGCCTTGTGAAAATATCATAATCTGAATGAATGAGTTCATGTGCTCCTCTCACTGCCAGACATTCACCATCATCACCACCAAGCAAGGAGCAGCTGGAGAAATATTTCCCAGAGGCAACATATCTGCCACTTTCTTTGCAGGAGAAGGTTCATAGCTCCCATTCAAATAGCATCAAACCAATGCCACTCAGATCCATGTTCAGAAAACAGAAAGAATATAAATCTTACATGTAAATTGATGGAATATTTACCCAGGGTAGCAAGGAGTATGCCACTACATGTACCCTCACTTATGTACTGCATACAGTACATATGGCACGGTCTAGACACCTGTTGCCCGAATATGGTAATGTGCGGTCTGTATATGCCATCTCTAGGTGTGTTTTATCTGCTGATTAGTCCCTTAGGATTAACACAGTGTGAATTTATCACTGATTCTGCTTTCTTGTAGGTAGAAAATGAATGTGTTCTCCATCTCTATGTGAAAGAGAGGTGGAAAGCCCCTGAGCTCAACACAGTAGTCCTCTCTTGTGAAGCTTCTAGGCAGCAAGTCACAGAAGAGATCACAAAATGACTGATAGGGCACAGCACTCACTATCAACTGTTTTTTGCCTGAGAGTTTATCTCAGATACCTCCTTAATTTCTCAATTAGTTAAAAAAAAAGGAACATAAACAGCAGTGACACTTGCAGGAGATAATGATAGTATCCATATGCATTTCCTGAGGCAAGCGTTCATGTGGCTCCCAGAGGCAGAAAATTAAATGTAACAGAACTTGTCAATGTTTTAAAAAGAGGCCATTTCCCTCAAGTATGTATTAACTTAGCAAAGCATGTTTTTGGTTTCTCATATTTCAATATAATATGCATACCTCCAAAGAGAATAAACATTTGGTGATGGGAGGATTTGCTTTTGACTAATTAGAAGTGAACATCTAGCTTACATTGAGGGTCCCAGCATATAGTCCCACACTGCAGAGGTGACTACCTTAATGTCACCTATCGAAATAATTGTACTGTAGTGGAAAGCAACACATGAAATATCATATGGTAATGAATTGTCTACAGATCAGTAACATAAACATCCCTATATGTAAATATGATATTTTCCAGTAAATCCAGTATGAGAAGTCATGCTTTACCTAAACTTCCTACAGCCAAAATCCATTTTATTTCATTTTCATCATTATAAGTCATTGATATACTTAGGCATTTGAGCTTGTAAAAATTCACTTATGGCAATCAGTAAGAAATGTGTGGGTTTTTTTAAAACAAATAAAATCATGTAATTATGTTCAGCCAGAGACAAAACAGAAGCAATCAATGTTCAATTAAGTTTTCGTAGGACAGCTTTTCAATAAATGCAAGAACTATATTGTTTGTTATGAGGCTTCTCTGTAAAGTTTCCTCAGTAGGTCTTTGAAATGTAGCAAAGGGCAAAGCAGAACTCTGGACCATGAAACTTTTATTTTTTCTTCCTCTCTCATCCTTTGGAAAAAATACCATTGATCTACAAAGACTAATTTGAACACTAGGGTTTATTAACATCAAAAACAGAAAAGTATTTTGATTGGTTTAGTGTTTTTTTTTTTTCCCATTTTAGGGACCTTAGCTTTCACTAAGCAAAGAAAAATTGTAAGCTATGTGAGTACTGGATTAATTGAAGTCATTCAAATTAGGCTGTTACTTTTTTGAATGACCTTGAAGAATTCAAGTGTCCTAAATTTCATACTTAGCTATTTTTGTATTGGATGCAATGCAAATCTTACTTTACTAATTTCATTTTAACAGTTTCTCAATAGTTTGGGTCATTTTTTCTTATTACAGTTTTAATTTTAGTCTTCGTTTCTATCAGTCAATCTTAAAGCTGAAAAAGGAAGAGGATATATACAAACATACACTACTAAAATAAAAAAATGAACAAAAAAAAACCCCAAACAGCACACTCTGGCTGCACACAACTGAAAAATGCTCCCAACACTGCTAAAAGTAATACCAAGTAGAGGAGGAAGGAAGAGAAGACAGACCAAAATTTCATGAAACTCACTGTGAGCCTTTCCTGTTACCATAATGTGCCGCACATCTACTTAATATTAGCTTCAGCTAGGTACTTAGAAGAACCTGAATGTAAAGCAACCATGAATTTAGTCTAGTGCTTTTGCTGTGAAGTCAGTGTGAGGCTAACAGGGTTCTCGAGAGCAGAGCAGGTACTTGTGCAAATCCCACTTGACAAACTGAAATTAAGAAAAACTACACCGTCAGAATTATGGCTAGAAATGAGTTAACTTTCATGTATAAAGATAGAAAAAGTCTATGTTAATATTCAATAAGAAATTAAGCACAAACGATTACTCATTTGCAGTGCTCAGAAAGGCTAGGGCAAGAAGGAATTTGGGATGGAAAGAAATGTGAAAACATTTTGGTTGGCGAATCTGATCAATACCTAGCCAGTTTGTAAATTTTGAACAAACACACACATTTGATAAAGAACACAGTCTGTTCACAGATGACTCCTGATTAGAATAAAAAGCCAAAATCTGTTGAATAAAATTCTTGTAAATGATAATGTTTCATCTGGAATAGGCAGATAGTTTTATGGTTTGTTACTGTCATCTGCTGAATATTCAAGATCACATAAAAAGAGATTTTGTTGTCTTGGTCCAGTTAGCAACTATTATGAGAGCTATTATCTTTTCTGGTGGTCCTGACAGAGGTCTGAAGTTCTTAGAAATTGTAGATACCACCTTCTTTATTTGTAGCGGTCCTTCCCGGGATTGATATGCTTCATGGGTAGGCCATATGAGATTTTAGCTTTGTTGTGAGTTACAACATAGAATCGTAGAATCATAGAATGGTTTGGGTTGGAAGGGACCTTAAAGATCATCTAGTTCCACCCCCCTTGATGGTTATATTCAATATGAGTGCTCATTTAAGCAAAAACATTATTCTGGAAGCAAAATCAAAGCTAAATTTCACTGGGAAGATGAAATAAAAGAAATCTCCCATACTTGGGCTGCGTGTGTAACAACTTGGCACAAAGCCATGCCAAAGAGTAAAGAGGGCTCCCCCCACAAAATGCCAGGTGGCACTGCAGGGGTTATACCATACTGGTAGAACAGTACCCAGGCTCACAGCAAATGTGCATATGCATTGCAGAAATCATGGAGGCAGAATTCTATGCTCTTCTTCAGTCCCAACATACACCACCTTAACCACAGGGTGGTCAAACCCTGTAACAGGCTTCATAGAGAGGTGGTCAATGCCCCAAGCCTGTCAGTGTTTGAGAGACATTTGGACAATGCCCATAATAACATGCTTTAACTTTTGGTCAGCCCTGAAGTGGTCAGGCAGTTGGACTAGATGGTCATTGTAGGTCCCATCCCACTGAACTGAATTTAAAAAAAAAAACAACGAAAGAACCCCCAACAACTCTGAGCAAACGTGCCCATCTTGCTCTGCATGAGTTTGTGTGGACATGTGCTAGTGACATAGCATGTCCTTGGTAAACAATGGAAGTCACATATCTTGCAGTGTCTCATGTTAGAGATCTGACAAACTCTGACCACAACAAATTTCCATTATAGGTTCTTGCAAGGAGCAGGGCAGAAGGCCAACGTGCTGAACTGATCAGTCGTTTCACATCTGGGTCCCTAAAGGTTATTTAACTAAAGATTAATTTTGCAACTAAATGACACATGAAAGGTGACGAACAGACTTAGCTTACTGTGATTTCAGTGGAATTTTAGGTATTTGGCTTCTTAGAAAAATGAGAGCACTTTTATTTGGATGCTTAATGTCTCTAAACATAATTAGTATAATGATGGTGTGTTCAAAACCTGTGCACTAACTGGCTTTTTCTCTTCATATCACCTACTTAATAACAACTGCATTCTGTTCATTAATATTGTATGGCTGAATGAAATCCTCACCTCTTGATGGTATAAAGAGGACTTTTGTTCACACCACTGCACTCATTATGCCAAATAAGTCACAGGCAACAAGTCAGATTAGTAAAAGTCAGTTTTTCTATATGAAAACATCCAAACACTCATCTCTTTCAGCCCACAATTAAATATACAGCTACAAGAATTTCTGAAGTTGTAATTTCAGAAGTAACTGCCTGTTTTCCAGGCTATTCCAGCTTTATCTGACTGCCTGTGAGGGAAAGGCCAGGCAATGTTATCTGGTGACCAGAACAAGCAATTGTGGATCAGGGCTGCAGGCTTCACTTGTTGTGGGCTGTCTCAATGACCTTGCTGTCTCTATGTGCAAGCTAATGTGACTGCAAATAATTTGTGGAAAAATGATATTTTTGTGTGTGTGTTTTACCAAGCCAAAAGAGGGTCAGAAAAAAGAGGCTTTGTTTCAATCTCAATTAAAAAACAATTTGTAATTTTCATGAGACAGAATGATAGGCTGAAAAATTTTCTACAGACCATAATAAATGCTTCATTCAACCTACACAAATAATACCATCATGGTAAATTATTGTTTCTTGTATGGCTTCTGCTCCCAGGAAACCAGTTATACCATTTTCAAACAAAAGCATCCATATGTGTAATGGTTACTCCTTCACTTCCTACTTTGATGTCTGCATCTTTGCAGCAGGGAGGCAAGTTCAAGAGGCAGCTAGATACACTGAAAGAGATGAGAGATAGCACATATAGGGAGGATGGTAGAAGACCTATCAAAAAGACACAAGATAAAACGGGTAACTCAATGCCCATTGTATGTGAACTATTTGTTCGACTGGATGAAGCTCCACTACTTGTCAGGTAAGGGTGAGGAAGGATGTATTACTTAAGTAAAGGGATCTTTCCTTAACTGCCCCCTGAGCATCATGTCATCAGTCTATAGAAAATAATACACCAGTCTCTGTAGGACTGCAAGTTGCTCTGCCTTTTGGCAAGAAGAGAGGAAGCAGAGCTTTCACTGGGGCAGCTAAAAGGAGGGAATATCTTACAATATGCAGGTTCTATGCCAGATTTCAAAACACACTGATAACCATTTGACATCTTACAGTACTCATGAAGCAATAAATGGAGTTCACAGGGCTTCAGACTTCATTTTCAGGATGTCATTAAATCAGAAAGGCTTCACTTCCATTCTTCAAATGGTTTTTATTTCCCCAAGCAAAGAGATTCAATTCATGCAATTATATTTGATGTATTTTTCCATGAAAAGCTAGGATACAATTAGTTACCAGTTGCGATACCCTGCTATTTTCTTTCTGAGCATGGAGAACTCTACGGGTCTCCCAGATACTGCTGCTTTGTTACAACTGGTGAATGTTGCTTTTTAATTGGGATTAATGTACTTTATTCTTGTATAAAACTACAGAGAGAGGTGAAAGCCATTCAAAAGCTGAGCATTCAGCAGAAGACCCTCAAAAATTTGCACTAGAATTCTCTAAGTCATTAACAGGATGCCGACTGCAGCAATATTTGTATCTAATTATTTTCACTAGCGAAGCTGGTCAAATAACTAATGAATCTTCTTCTCCTGGAATAAAGTTGATATTGAATTTAAAAGGATTTGGGTTTTTTTTACTTACTTTTACCAACATATCTTTCACAGATATCAACTCAATGGCTAAAGGAAACTGAAACAGGAATTCAGCCGTCAAGGCACTGATTCTCCTTCATTTCAAATGTCTAACACTTGAACTTTAGATTAGTCCCCTTTTCAGATATACTATACACCACCAGTGTCTTCAGTTTCCTTGTCTGTTTTTTGTGAGGATGACACATTACTCTTCAGTGTTCAGAAAGAAGTGTCTTTCCCTGTGTGTCAGAAGCAGTGGGGAAAGATTTTAATTAAATTTACTTTCTTGGTTCTCCATATCATGTTATGTAAGCACATTAAGGCTTTAAGAGCTTAGTGTCAAAGCCTCCGGAATGAGGTTGGCATACACAAATACAACAGTGCCACAGCGAAGCTGAAATATTATGAGGAGAAATGACTGCACAAGCTGCTGACTCACTCATTAATCAGATGCAGGGAGAGTCTGAGTCACTAGGCACTGGGCAGGAGAAAGGGGACTGAGCAGTGCTGCCAGCCCTGCGCCAAGTCTGGACTCTCAGGTCCAGCCCATCCACCGCACGACTTGGGAGCAAAACAAAAGGAAACTGATCTCCAACTGCTCCTGTATTTCCCAGTCTGCAAACTTTGCTTAGCAGACACAGTCTGAAGCTCACTCCCCTTCCTGTCCTTTCTGCCTCTCCCCATGGACATTTAGACTCACACAACTGTATGATTCCAAGAAAAGTAGATTTAAGATGTAAACACCAAGAGACAATGCACATAACTCAGGCTCACACTGTGGGAGATGACAAAGCTGTGTTCAAATGTGCCTGTGCCCAAGAAAACAGAGCTTTCCTCTTATGTCTCCTTTCTGGTGACCCAAAGGAGCTAAGCAGAGGCTGGCTGCAGCTTCAAGTGATTGCAAAGATTGGGCATGCCTGATGTCTGTACATGACAGCGCTGAGGGGAGCAGACAGAGCACATCTGAGTGAGATATTATATATTCACAAACACTCCCAGCTGATGTGCAATGCTGCAGCCCCTCTCCGCCTTTGGAAGAGGCTAGAGGGAAGCTGGAGGCCTTTGCAGCAGCTGGCAGCGTGGCTTTGCCAGCACTGCGTCACTGGAGTGGGAGGCAGGTGAGTGCAAAACAGGCCTCTGGTGGAGAAAAAGTTCCTTTTCCCCTTCTCCATAAATCTGCATTGCCTGCTCTGTCTCTTGTGTTGGCTAGCAGTGAAAGAACGGACTCAAAGGGAAATAAAATGCACCACCTAAGGGCCAAGCTAACAGCACAGCCGTCTGCAAGCCAGCCACCCCCAGAGAGGGCTGTCTCTTCCTTCACTACACTGCCCCTGGCAAGGTGTAGCTCTGTGCCATCACAGGTTTGCAATCTACACAGATTGTCCCCACGCATTTGTAATTCCTATCAGTAAGAGCTGAAAGAAACTGATCACACAGCTGAAAAGTTGCAAGAATACATGTTCACATAAATTATTCATAGCAACAGGAAAAAGAGCAGGAAACTGGATAACAGGCAGAGAACTTTTTCTACAAGTTAATGTATATGGTGCATGCTGTTAGATGCAGGTCTGGAGAGATCCACTTATAGCAGATGTCTTGACAGAAGCTCATCAGCCTAATAAAGCTTCTATAGGGGATGACATTATGTCCTGAAGACTCTGTTTCTTCCCACTGGGCTAAAATCCTTCATAAGGAATTTTACTTAAGGAAAAAACTAGGATTTATGGCCCTACAAGTATGATTTGCTGAGATTCTTGCTCCTCTAAACAAGCCTGCAAGCTGGTATTTGAAACCTCTTCTGTACACATCCACTGCTATAAACTGTTAAAGTCTTCGCAGGAAATTTTAGCGTTGCTTCTCTTTGTTCCTAGTTTTTAGTGGAATGATCATGATGAAATAGCTCTGCAGTGAAGGCTGTTTTTTAATGAAATAGAAACTGAAGGATATACAGAGTATAGCTCAGTGCAGGGTAAAAAAACCATCTCTCTCCAAAACAAAAGGAAAGATCCACACCCATCATATTTGTATGTGTTCTTGCAATGCGATCAGCTTGAGAAAAACAATTCACAGAATGTCCACCAGTGAAGAAACATAACCAAAAGGTTAAGTTTTAAGGTTATTGATTGCCTCATTTTGGTTATTATCTTAATTCCCATCCTTTGGAATTAATAGACTGGAAAACAATAGAGGAAAATAACTGTCACTATTTGAGATAAATCAATTTCTGTATCTTGGACTCCCAGGCAAACACAGTTCAGTATCAGTTCAAATGGTTTGAAAAGAAACATGACTTTGTATTTATGTGTCATTCTTTTCATGGCTGCATTCATGCACCAAATTGGGACTATACTAACTGCCATAATGTCCATAAAATTATGAACGTTCATCATTATGCACCTTCCAGTGAAGATGTTTGGAATTAACTCCATCATGAAGAGAGTAAGCTGTAAAGATATTTAACCTACTTGATGATCATAAAAAAAATCAACATTTGGCCCTTCCAGCTTATGGAAATTCGTCCCCGAATAAAATACTGTGATCACATATTGAAAGACTCATGGAACTGACCAGGAATCTGGCATGGAATGACAGCAGCTTATGAGTACCTATGGTCAAATATCCAAACGTAATATTCAAGGCTTAAAACTAGACATCTGTAAAACTCTGCTTGTGATTCTGAACTTGGGGAATCCATCAAGCCGGAAGAGGTTTAGGCTTAAAAAAATCTACTCTTATTCAGATAGTTAGGATGTTAAATGACATATTCATTCTAGAAACAGGCAACATAGAAGATAGATAATCTGAAGTGATTCCAGTGCCTTTCTTAGAGAGTAATTATTATGAGAGCTTGACAAATAATGATGATGATTAATTTGTTTTTCTTAAAAGCTGGACTGTGTACAAACTGCCTGCAAAATGACCACAACATATTCTATCATTTATTTGAAATTATTATTTAACTTCTGCAGCAAGACATTATTTCTCAGCTCCTATTTTAATTAGAAATGAATATTTCATCTTATAAACAGGAATAAAATACGCCAGCTGATTTTTTTTTGTTCCTTGATTGAATAGTTTGTACATGTAATCAGCAGACACTGATTTCAAATCCCGATATAGCATTTGAAATCCATCTTATTATTTCATTAGCTGACTAAAATTTAATGCTGACAATGGCATTTGAACAGTCAAGTTCAGCTTTTGCATTTAAAGGACATAGGCAATAGCACAATTATTTTAATGGAAGATTCACAAACAGGGTGAATGGAAGGAGGGCTTTTGCCCTGTCTCATCCTGGTCATAGACTGTACTCTGATCTAGCATCACAATCCCACAGTCCCGATTTATTCTTTGACTTCAATTCTTTCCTTTTTTAAATTATTCTCTCTTCTTTTCTTCTGTCCCCTTTCTTGGGAATATGACAACAGGGAATTAAATTTTTTGTTCTTACTGTGTGTCCTGTAGCTTCTTCTGTCACTCCCAGTTTAACAATAAACTATCTGTCTATCGCTGATCCTCTCTCTCAGAGTCTGCAGGGTCCCACAAGTGCCCGTGCTCCCAAGCCTCAGGCACCATTTTAATGTGATTGGTTATTATCACAGAAACCTTGGATGTGCCTGCTTCTCTTCCTTTCTTTACAGCCTTCCTGCAGTGCCATCCTGGATCCTGACCCAGTCTCTCCAAGGACAGGATTCCACAGAGCCCATTTTCTACATGACCTGAACACCTGTGGAGAAACAATTAAAAAGAAAGAAAACCCAACCTTCAGTCTTCCCCTCTCCCTCAGATAACTGTGTAACCTTGCTGCCTTATTCACACACTTCATTAAAGACATATTTAGAACTCCTATTCTTAACAGATCTGTTATTTGGAACAAGTCTAGCAGATAATGAGACAGGAATGAACACACCTAAAATCGAATATATTTACAAATTTAAACACATTTTTGCAGATTTTAATTTTATTTGACTAGCGTTAATCACACTTTTCCCTCTTAATTAAAAAAAAAGATGTTGTCAGAAGATACCCTTACAGATATCCTATTATAACACACAATGATGGAAAAATGAAAAGCACAGGAAATTGGACTGATTTGATTTCAAGTGTCATACTTTTCATGTGAAGCCTGGGAGTTTATCTCAAAGAAAGAGACAGAACTCAGTAATTGTGCTGCAGCTTTCAGAACATTAACCACCTTAGATGCTTAAATTAGGAACCTGAATACATATTCAGGCAGCTAATTAATTGACTTGATTAATACCTGAACTTCTCTAGCTGCTGTTGACTTCCATGGGAATTACGGGAGATCAGTACACTTAAAAATCAGGCCAATTTATCTAGGTCTCAGAGCATGCACTTCAGGAGACTAATTTTGGGCATCTTCATCAGAAAATGCTGGTTCAGAGTTGAAAATAAGCAACCTTCATATTAAACATAGAATGTATTACCACCAAATGGGGCAAAGAAGTTTACAGAAATCTAGTCTCAGTATGTGTTAAACATTTGGCATCAGTACTACACCCAAAACTATTAGTCAGGGTCTTTAGATTAGTTTGGAAAAATATGGTGAAAATAATAAAATACACATATTCATTAACCTATCCTCTCTGGAGATCTGTGCTCCTATCTGGCATGGAGACAGCAAATGGAACAAATCACATTAACTGTTCTCCGTTCATTGATCTACACATGTAAACATCTAAGCTCATGGTTGTCAGCGTATGGGCATAAGATCCTGAGGACTTCAAAGGTATGAGTCAATATCTCATGATAACATTGGACCAAGTACGCCCCTCGTGGTAGGATACCAGCCCATGGCTGGCAGGCACAGACTAGCTGGCTTAATTGGTCTTTTCCTATTTCAAATTCCAGTGGTTCTGTATGAGTCTGAAGAACAGTCAGGAAAGATATCTAATATTTATCATGCTTTAAAACAGTATCGATTTAAGATGGGTGTCAGAATTCTTGCATGACAGTGTACCACCCATCAGCCAGTACTAGTGTGGGGTTTTTTTCTTTTATTATTATTATAAAAGAAGACACCACTTCTTCCTCACTTCTGTTCTTAATGTTAAGGTGGTATTAGGAGCACTAGCATTGGCTGCCTGAGTATAAATCAATGTGAACACCAATGTGTCTCACTTCTGCAGAAATATAGCTCCCTCTACATTCCTCCTTTGCCAAGTTTACTGCTGTTTTTGTGGTTTTGTTTTTTTTTTTTTTTTAAATAGACCATATCCTCACACAAGAAACCTTCTGTTTGAAGGACTAGCCTCCTGGAACCACATGGCTGCATGCCGATGGGGTGGCTTCCACACAGGCAACGTGAGTAATCGCTGTGTGCCCAGACTACATGGCAGCCATGCAGTTGCTCTCAGAGACTCCTCTCGCTTCCCAGTATCAAAGACAGCTGCTGCAGCTGCTCTGGAGCTCATGAGTAAAATGGCCTCAGCCACCCTAACTAGTGCCCAGTTGGACTATGTTATAATTTACCAGAGCACGCTCACAGTTTTTGTTTTAAGTGTAGTTTTCAAATGATTGTTAGGAGGATCCAAATATTCCCTTGTAACCCTAGCAGTACGCAATACATTAATCGCAAATACACAGATCACAAAGATCCACTTTATCTTCCCCTTAACTGGACATATGCCCAGAGCTGTGATCAAGTACAGTATCACAGAAAAGATTCTGTGATAAGCTAAGATTAGAAGCTTCTGAATGACGTCTGCATGAGGACAATGCATCGCTGATGAACTAGAGATAAGCAAATCAGAAGATAAAATAAGTGGTCCTAATCTTTATTCATAGATTAAATTCAACAGAAAAACAGAAGCAGGATTCCTTCAGAACTGAAAGAATTTTAAAAGCATTCATTTTAGCACACCTTTTTTCCTGGGTGTAGCCAAATGTGACAATGCAGAAGAAAAAAGGGCCAGCCCAGCCAAACCCAAATTACTGAAGTACTTGAGATCTCACATGAAAATGAGCCCTTGCGATGTGAATTTTTAGACAAAATAAACCTGGAAAAACAGGCAGAGTAAACTGGCCTTTGCAGAAAGTAGACAGTACACTGCATAGTATGATGTGCAGAGTGCTATTGCTTTGAAGAGAACAGCCCTGATTTTCTATCCCTATGGAGCTGAGCCTGAATCCAGAGCTAAATTTAAGATTTGAACTTGCAGGTTCCTCCATATTATATGAATCTCAAAAATCTGAGCTGAAGGAAAACTTTGGAAATCATCTTCTCTCGCACCTTGCCATGCTGCAGTGGCCCTCTCTGGCTCAGCCAGCAGCCCAGCTTAGCTGCAGTAGCTGTTTTCATTATTTTTCCCTAGTTCCCTCCACACTAGCAGACTTCTGCATTCCCCCAGATCTCCCAGTATGAGTGGGAAAGCAGAAGTTTATTCTGGCAGTGCTACTCTTTGCAGCACACACCTTCCATCAGATTATCTTCTCTATGGATACCAATACAGCGTATTCTGAGTAGGAAAGTTTGTGGTTTGTATGGTTCAAGTTTTACTACTCAGGCTCATAATTTATTGTTCCTTAGGCCACTGCTAGCCCAGGATCTATTAAAAGGAACCCATTTATTTTAAGAACTCTGTTGGCTATTTTTCAGAAAATACCCTTGTGCACAAAGGGTACCTCTGGGCTGCAGCTAGACATGTGTGAGTGTGTGTTTGTACCTACACACGTTAGACTCTACTGTATCTCCTTTGCACCCATATTTATGGGGTAATGCTGCCAGTAATGACAGCTTGTAAAATTGCAAGCTGATTTTAAAAACTTTCCACCTACAGGTAAATGAGGAAAGGGAAGATATGATCTAATAAAAGACCAGGAGGGCTGACAGAAGGCAGTTGGCCTTGTTTTCAGATGAGTTACCTGCGTTATTTCATCTGGTTTACTTACTGATTTGGTTAAATGCTTATATCTAGGCTAATTGTTCTCATGTGTGACCTGCACAAACAATGGATTTCTAGAAACAAGCCAATTAATTTTAATTGTGTGCTTTTGTCCTCACCATGCTCCCGATGGAAGTTCAAAGCACCCGTGACAGTCTGAGCGGTCAGGAGTGCCCCGTTGCTCTCCAGGCACAGGAGACAGGAGCCCTGAGGAGGCACAAGGGAGCGTGATTCATGTGTCCTGTTCCTTTGCAGCACCATCGGTTTACTCATGTAATGGAGAAGGCTGAATGTCACAAGCCTACCCAAGGATTGTTTTAATCCCAGAAGGGGAAGCTTTGACTGTTAAAACCCACAACGGAAAATGTAGGTGTAAATATTAGATTCAGAAAACTTTTGTCATATCCTTCTGTAATATGTATATGTTCTGTAAACTGTCTTCTATGCTGTTTACAAAGGTATATGTATACTGCTTCTTTCCTTTATTTGATGACGATCTCATTTTTTCATGGATCCCAAAAGAAGAAAAATATTTATTGTTATTGTATTTTGATTGACAGCCCGGTTTAAAATTATTTTTGGAAATATAAAATATTAGATAAATGTAGCTGTTTTCTTCCAAACACTGAAATAAGAAGCTAGAAGCAAATGAACAAAAACCTAGCTATAGATAATGTCATCTCTGAATAATTCATATGATTTTTCACAGATAAGCACATTAATAATCTTCCTTTTCTTTAAACCTTAAAAGCTGTTGGTAACCTTGTCTGGGAAATAAAATGAGACTACAGCTCTCCTGTTTTATCTACTGTAAAAAAGCCTTGAACAAAAAGTTCAGCAACTGAGTTCTTTCAGACAAGTTGTCCCTAATAGGCTTCATTCCAGGTGCTCATGAAATTGAGATCAGTTTTGATCACTACTGTGGGATGAGTCGTAGGATCTCCTGGCTCAGGACTGAGGACAAAGAGAGTGACACAGAACTCAGCCCCTTCTCTGCTGCAGGGACCTAAGTATATAATGGGAATACAAAGCAGGGGTTAGGGAGAGTGAGTTGCAGGATACACAAGGTATAATACATGTTGAAGAAGTCATGGCATGTCAATAGCTTAATTCCTTCTTCAAAAGCTTATGAATGTGTCTCCTATATACTGCAGCGGCTATTTACAAGCAGTGACTGACCTGGCAGAGCATGCACTCAGGCTATTGTCTTATATTTAATTTTTCTGACATACCGTAGTGAAAGTAGCTCCTACTGCAGGTGCTTCTGCTGATGCAAAGTCTCGTGGGACAGGTGCTCCATGGGGGAGCCTTGTAGATGTTGAGATTAAAGGGATGTTCTCAGAGAAGCACCTACAAACACCTCTGGCACACCAGAATGAGCCCTAATAATGTCTGCTGGATCTAATTTGTCCAGCTCACAACATAACCTTAAACACTCTGAAAACCACTCAGATCATTCTCACCGGAAATGCATTCACCCTTTCAGCAAATTGTAGAAAAAAAACAGTACACATCCTGGAGTGCTTTGTCCACTGATATGAGAAAATGAGGGCCCCATGTTATCTCATATAAATTCACCAAAACTAAGATGGGTCTTGAGAAAGAATTCCTTCATTAAGAGAAGCTCTAAACTACATTACTGGTGGACTGGATGTAGTCTGAAAGATGCATTAGTCAAGTACAAAACTGTCTGAGGATGGTAATAGGTCAGTCATCAGTCGTCTGTCTTCCTATCTGGTGCAACATATACAATGAAGGAAAACTTCACAGACAAATACAGGAAAACAAACATCACAACAGATGTGAGTAAAGGTTCTGTACATCTTCTAAAAAGACATTATTATCCTATGTCAGAAAAAAACCCAACCTCACTAAAACTATAAGGACTCTATGTCTGGATGAGATAAAACCAGTTACTTTTTAATGAGTGGGTCATAATGGTGGCAAACACTTAGGGATGCTTTTCAGAGAAATCTTAACTAGAGGAAAACAAGTCAAGCTCACTCCAGAAGCACTGGCTGCACCCAGACTGATTGTAGTTTTCTTGAACCGAGACAGGAATTAGCAGATAAAGCAATTGTTATGGCATGACCAAGGTGTGAGTAAGCACCCTACAGGGAACTTGGACTGTGACCTCCTTTGGACAAAAAAAAATCTACATTTCTTTTTCTTGTCTGCCATAAATACGTTCACTGAAAAATAACCCTTCTCCTCAAAGATCAATTGAATCGATGAATGAATCATGAATTGCCCACTTTGTTCCACTTAATGCTCTGTTGAAAAATGTCTGTACTGATTGCCTGCCAATGTGTTTTGTTGTCCCAGCAGATGAACTGCTGTGAGCATAATCTGACGTTTGCATCAGTTCCATAACCAATTTCATAACTGTCTCTTGTGGCACAGAGAAGTACTCATCCCACTCGGTTTACATAAACTACAGCCATTGTATTATCTGCCAGGAGGTGAATAAGGCATTCTGTAAAAGAGCAGTTAGATCTCCATTCAAGTGTTTGCACTGCCCTGAGTTCTACACCATTTCTGCGTGTGACTTGCATTTAACTCTGGCCTGTGTGGGCTCACCAATTCCAACGGAGAAATATTTGTCACTGTAGTTTTGTGGGGAGAAAAACACTTCCATTCTGGCTATTTCTATAAGATCAGGGAGGAGAAAACATCCTACAGAACTGTTGGAAGGATATCTGAACTCTATTGCCTGACATACACAATCTATCATCTAATCTTGCTGTCAGTGTACAATCTCTGTACAATCTCCAAAATATGGAAAAAGTTGAGTTGTCTGGTGAACTGAGACAAGTTGTGACTGTTGCTTGGGGCAGTGCCTGAGGTTGTGTGTTAAGGGAACTTAGTGTCACGTCCATCTTGATTTAGGTAGCGTCTTAGTATCTCAAATTCAGAAACAGCTTTTTTCTGTAAGTGTTAAAACGGTCCGCTCTGTTTTGACTTTTCATCTGAAGGTCATGGAGAATGGTGTGAAGTTCTGAACCCTGCGATGAGTCGGGGGTCTGTGTGGAGTTGCAGGACATGCCTTGTTTCCTAAAGAATGTAGCTACTACATGGAAAACATTGAAAGTACCTTAGTGGCATGGACAGTTTAAGAAGAATAACTCTGCACTGGAAGTGATTTTGGCCTGCTAGATATCAAGGAAACTATAGCAGAATGATCACATACAAATAGCTCTTTTCTACTGTGGTGGATTGACCTTGGCTGGCTGGCAGGTGCCCATCAAGCCACTCTCTCACTCCCCCTCCTCAGCAGGACAGGGGAGAGAAAATAAAATTGAAAACTCATGGGTCAAGATAAAGGCAATTTAATAAAGAAATGCAAAGGCCATGCACGGAAGCAAAGGAGAACAAAAAGATTTATTCTCTACTTCCATCAGTAGGCAACATCCAGCCACTTCCTGGGAAGTCAGGTCCCAGTACGTAGTGGTTGCTTTGGAAGAAAAACGCCTTAATAACATATGCCCCCCTCCTCCTCACCTCCCCCTTTCTCTTAGCTTTTATTGCTGATCACAACATCATATGGTAGGGAAACTTTAGTCAGTTTGGGTCAGCTGTCCTAGCTGTGTTCCCTCCCAACCTCTTGCCCACTCCCAGCCTACTGGCCTTTGAGGAGGGGGTGACAGGTGGAGAGACAGCCTTGATGCTGTGCAAGCACTGCTCAGCAGTGGCCAAAACACTGGTGTGTTATCAACACCTTTCTAGCTAGCAATAGGAAGCACAGCAGTATGAGGGCTGCTATAGGGAAAGAGAACTCCATCCCAGCCAGATCCAATACATCTACATATAAGACAATTTCTAGACTTGAATCCTATTGGGTTGAGGAAGGACATCTCCAATAGCGGGGAGAGAAAGAAAGGGAGGGAAGAGAGAGGGATAGAGGCATTCCCTTATGAGAGGCATTTGGCTACATTAACAAAGAATGAGTCAAAAATAGCTCCCACTCATTTGGCTGCCACCCAAGTGGGAAAAGTTGTTTAATTTTTGCAAGAAGGGATGATCCAAAAGAGCAGTCACTGCAAAACTCTCAATGATTGTCTTCTCATCCCATGAATTGGTGCTACTACCATATAGTCCTAGTACATCCAGATAAGCTGTTCTGAAAATGTGGCCAGTTGTTAGGCATCCCACAGACTTCACAAAGTAGAACACACTTGGACTTGCTTCCTTCCAGTAGTGCTTAGGCCAGACAGACATTTTTCCCCCCAAAATACACATGTACATTCAGAGTCCAGTGTAACATGAGAATTCCTGAAGGACAACATCAGTCTTCTCAGGGACTGAATGAGGGAATTCAAGCAGTAATTCCTGTCATCAGAGAAGGGGAATTTCTAGGAAATGACTTTCCCTTGCTTCACAGAGAGCCTGCAATCCCAAGCTAGTGCTGACTCAACAGTAACAGGGTGTGAGAAATTGCAAATGCAGCAGCTGTAATTGCTTGAGAAGTCCTTGCCTATCCATGAATGCTAAAAATCGAACTTCACATTCCAGTGGCAATCACTCAGTAAAGTGATTAGGTTGATACGAGCAAATTATACTGGGCAGGCAGTAATTGAAGACTCTCAAATATAAACTTTGTAATTAATCTCCTTTTCAAAATGGATAGGTCCAAGTATTCTGAATCTTTTTTCATGAGGTAGTCAGAGAACACCACTGCCTTTTCTTTTTTTTTGTTTCTGGCTGCTCCTAGGCAACCCACTGCTGGGTAAATACAAATACATAATGCTCCCCTAAATATCACAAGTATTTTTGTCCTTGGTTTTCTTTTTCACTAGATAGTTTCCTGAGATGTTAACTCTCCAGACATGAAAGATGATGAACTTGAGCAGTCTACTGCATTTGAATCAATTTCTGTCTATGCAAAAGTATGGGTGTGCTTTGTTCTCAGTAAGGAGTACCAGTTCTGGAATACAGAACAGATCAGGACCCAGAGATAGTCACAATGCATGCTAATAATGTGCATGGACTCCTGGGACTGCAGGGGACTGAGCTTTTTCCATAATGCAGGACCCTATGTACCTTGTTACAGAAATATTGATGGAATACTGTGAGCTAAGAGTGAAAGCTCTTAGATATAATGGAGTTAAGGCACTTGATACAAGTATTGAATACTGATAACTTTCCTGCGGTGATGCAGTAGTAGCAGCAGTACTTAGATTTGTAGTACCACAAAGAAGTCAGAACTTCATCTATTGGCACTTTTAATAGATTTCAAATATTAGTGCTTATTATCTATTGAGCAGCATGGATTCTTTCCTTCAAATTTGTGCATGGAGATACTTTGTGAAGGAGGGAAGAGGCAATGCAGACTCTTTTTTTTACAGAGAGTTTATGAAAAGGCCTGTATCCAAACCTATGATACAGTTTCTTGGTATCACAGAATCACAGAATAACAGAATGTTAGGGATTGGAAGGGACCTCGAAAGATCATCTAGTCCAATCCCCCTGCCGGAGCAGGATTGCCTAGACCATATCACACACGAACGCGTCCAGGCGGGTTTTGAATGTCTCCAGAGAAGGAGACTCCACAGCCTCTCTGGGCAGCCTGTTACAGTGTTCGGTCACCCTCACCGTAAAGAAGTTTTTCCTCATATTTATGTGGAACCTCCTGTGTTCCAGCTTGCACCCATTGCCCCTTGTCCTGTCAAGGGATGTCACTGAGAAGAGCCTGGCTCCATCCTCATGACACTTGCCCTTTACATATTTATAAACATTAATGAGGTCACCCCTCAGTCTCCTCTTCTCTAAGCTAAAGAGACCCAGCTCCCTCAGCCTCTCCTCATAAGGGAGATGTTCCACTCCCTTAATCTTATCTTCGTGGCTCTGCGCTGGACTCTCTCTAGCAGTTCCCTGTCCTTCTTGAACTGAGGGGCCCAGAACTGGACACAATACTCCAGATGCGGCCTCACCAGGGCAGAGTAGAGGGGGAGGAGAACCTCTCTTGACCTGCTAACCCCACCCCTTCTAATACACCCCAGGATGCCATTGACCTTCTTGGCCACAAGGGCACACTGCTGGCTCATGGTCATCCTGTTGTCCACTAGGACCCCCAGGTCCGTTTCCCCTGCGCTGCTCTCCAACAGGTCTGCCCCCAACTTGTACTGGTACATGGGGTTGTTCTTGCCCAGATGACATATGGTACTGTCATACTAGACCTCCTTGGAGAGAAAGGCTCCACCAGCAAGTCTGAAGGTGTTAGTATTTGAAGTGACATTCTTAACCTTGCAGAAAGGTCAGATAAAGATATGTGTGCAGAAAGCTCTGGTGGTGCCAGACAGTCACCAGTCAGCTCTGTACAGTTAAAGAAAAATAAATATGGTATTTTCTTGCCCCCAGACTCACTGGGGACATGTAGGTCTCTTGATTCTGTAGGTATGCCATTACTGGGAATAGATACCTTATGGTACTTCCCTTTGGTGGTTTGGGACATTTATGAACTTAGTTGTGTGTGATAAGCCCAAGCCCAAGGGTTATCAGTGGTCACCACCAAATTTAAGAGCCGATTGCTTTTCAGCAAAGCCTAAAAAGTATTGCACATTTTGAGGCTTCATGCAAAAACTTTCAGCTTTTTAGAGGAAGGAAAGACCTTTGAGTGCCTGAATTGTGACTATTAACTGTCAGAGTCTACCAATGTAGACAAATGTTTTTTGTGTTTCACTAGTATGATCAGAACATAGTGGTTCCTGTCTCTGACACCTGACACCTTGAGAAGCACAGAACACCAGGGAAGGCATGTAATGGTACCTCTGCAGCACCCTCTCTAGTGTCCTGTGGCTTCAGCCCTGGGATGTTGTGAGACAGTTTGGGGTGGTTTGTTTTTCTTTTTCCATAAAACTGCCCTTACTGGTTTTCTTCCATGAATTTGTTTAACTGCTTTTTTGGCTCAAGTACAATTTTAGAGTCTACAGCAACCACTGTCTGAAAACTCAGCTACACGTTCTGTGCAGAAGTATCCCATCTTGGACGTTTTGAACTCGCCACCTGGTATTTGCCTTTGATGCAGCAGATGAAGAATGACTATGCTGGTTTAGACTAAAGATTTTCGTTTCATAACCAAACAGAGGCTGGATAACAAACTACCCGTGTTTACAACAACTGCTGAGATTTCCTCAGAAACGAGACTTTTTATAGAGTATCAGCATGAAATCTATTTATGTGAATGGAATGACCAGAACAATGCAATTTTAAGCTTCTTTTCTTAAGAAAGAAGGCTATGCATTTGCACTGTGCATCCATCATTCAAACTCCCCTAAGTAATTTCTGCCCTTTTTGTCCTATATTAACTCCTTTGTCTGGGCTGAAGCAGTCTCAAAACCAGTTAAATATATATACCATAAATCAACATTTTGGTAGAGTCCAAAGTTAATGATTCCTTTGAGGAAAAGATGTCAGCATAAATAACATTTATTTAGCCCGTGTGGCTTGCCATTAGCCCCTTAGCACCCAGATGGGCCAGCCTGTCTGCCAGTCAGCACATCAGGCCAGTTTTGAGTCAGTGACAGTATCTGGTGATATGTCTCAGCTGTTAATAAGAGAACTGGGGGGAAACAAATGGTAATGTAGAAGGTGTTGTTAAGAAGTGTTACTGATGGAGAAGGAAAGAACTAGAAACACTATGGGAATTCATCTCAGGCAGCACATGAAGACCAAATGACATTACTGCTACAGGACAGAAGAAGTGGAGACATAAAGAATGGGACACAAATCCATGGGAAGCCAGGCTTCATTAGTTTTGTTTCTAAGAGAGCAACTTCCTTACTATCAGAATATACCCTTTTCACTAGAAACAAAATATTTACAAACTGCAAAAAAATATTTGCAAAAATTATTCAGCATGTATTCTACAGAAAAGTGTTTACCTCTCACTCAATTTACTAATAAACTTAATCTTACTGAAAAATTTTAGTTTATTTTCTCAGATTCTGTCATGGAAGAGAAAACCTGTCTATGCACAGATACACTTCTCTTGCTATGAGGTAAGAGTTACTTCTATCTGTAGGACAGTGTGTTTTTTATACGAGTGCCATGTAGTGGAAACAAACTATAAATGTTTTAATGAGTGAAGAAAAGAAAGGGTGAAGCAGATGACTGGCCAATTTTAAGACTCGTCAATTTTCCTTAGAATTTGTTTTCTGCCATAGTATTTTCTGTGAATTTCCTGATTATTCAGCTGATCAGAAAAGCTGTCTTTGAGGAAAAAAAGTTTAAATTTGTTCCTATTTTTGTTAAAATTTAATGGTTACTTATTTTTTACAAGCCATATTACAAATTTGGACACTCATGTTAGCCTCAGCATAGCCCTAAAACATGAAAAGGGAACGAGTCACTCTATAAGAGAGCAGAACTAAATTGAGAGGAGGTTGTGCAACCAGTTCCAGACACACTCCTGCCACAGCTGGGATTTATACCTGTGCAATTTGAGGTTGGAACTTTTCACTGGTGATTTATACATTTAAAAAAGACAAAAAAAAAGCAAAAAACCCAAAGACTTTTTTTTTGCCAGAGCACAGATTCAAGCAGGAAGATAGTTGACAGGTTACCAGTGCAGTTCTTCTGGAAGTTGGGATTCTCTAGTGGGTGCCCCGGGATGCGGCACTGAAATCTGTGCTGCCAGAACTCGGGAAACCAGGGGTTGCGGGTGTTGGTGTCCAGATGCAGCTTCAGATAGTAGTCATCAAACGACAAGACCTCTGGAGACTGCAGTTTGATAGTGATGCCTCCATTTGCTTCAGGTTCGTAACCTTCAATGACTTCATCTCTGTCTGCCCAACCGTCACTGAAAAGAGGCAAAAACCCACTTGTTACACAAAGACAGGAAGCTTGTTTTGAAAAAGCAACCAGCCAAAGGCAGGCCAGCACCCTTGGAAGCAACTGATTAAGGAGCAATCTAAAGGTACGTCTAAAATTCAGGCAGAGAGGGAAAGAAGAAAGGACAGTGATGGAGACTTGTAATGATCAGTCTGACTGATTTCATGCAGAGTCCTCATTAACTCATCTGGAATGATGAGGATTTATCCTTGTCGCTCTGGAAAGGGTTTTTGGGCATAGCTTCTGGTGTGATGTCTTTATAACTGAAGAGATTCTGCCTTATTTACGCTGTCCTGTAAGGGGTGAAAACTGAAAGAATTAATATCAATGGAAAGGAAACTGAGCCAGGATCCTGTGTGTTTTGCAGAAGAGATCTCAGCATGCAGGGATCTTACAGCTAGAAGAGTAATTCAAATCAAACATAAAGTGAGAAATGCATTGTGTTGGAAGAGAATGCAATAATAATACTCGATAAAGTTAACCAAACTAAAAAGAAAACCACATGCTATTCTCACACTGCATGAGATTTGTGATAACATGCTTTTTTTTACCCTTTTTTTTTTTACCCTTTTTTTTTTTTTTTACCAAACAATGGCTTTCTATTTTACTTCTCTGTTTATTCATGTAAGAGGTACTTCTAAAAACCTGAAGATAAAACTCTTTCCTGACAACATTCTTTCATGGAAAATTTATTTTAACAGGTTTAAATAAAGTCCATTGGGCTTAGCATCTGACTTTTAGTTTAGTTCTTGTAACAAGAAGTCCATTGATTTAGTGTCATTGTCCAGTTCTTATTAGGGTCCCCTAAGAACAGTGCTATTATGGTCCAATTTAACTGCAAATATAAGTCAGCCATTGCTCAATTATAATATGCTGGCCATGTCATGAGAGAAATAAATTATTCTGGCACCTCAGATCTAGTTCTGTCTACTCAGAACCAAATCAGTGGCACTGTTGCTGTGAAAAGCAGACAGATGAGGCACTTCCAGCAGCAAAGAGCTCAAGAGGAAAATGCAACTGACCACTAAGAGAGAAGTCTCTGTTTCACCCAAAAGAGCCTTGCATCTGAACTCCAGACAGACTGAAAGAAGGTCCTTGTTAGGAGCCTCTTACACACAGCCTTGAGAAGAGCATCGGGGCGCAGACTGTACCAGCTGAGGGCATTTATGAGATACTCAGCATAGACGTGCCTGGGACTCCACAATGGAAAACAGACAAGATTTGAAGTAGCAAGCTCTGTCACAGCCCTAGTCAAACAGGTGCAAAGTTACTGTGCATTGGGCACTTGCGAGTCTTTGGTCCCCGCCCATCAGACTAAACGGCTGCAATGGTTTAGCTGATGTTCACATTAACTGCTGCAGCTGTCCATATGGGACACGTGACACAGGCCTCTATTGCAGCAAGTTATTTCAGACATGGGACATCTGGCAGCCCACCGACTGAGTGATCAATAGATTCCTTTCAGCCTGGGCCCGGGGACCCACAAAGCTATACTTTAAGATGGCACTACATGGCAGCTTTGAGCCAGGATTTCTTCTTGGTTTCCCCCTTTGCCAAAGCCTTGCAGTTGAACTGCCCAGAATTTCTGATCTTATAAACCACTGACCAATACCTTCATATAGCCAGGAAGCATGAGATACACGTGTAGGCACATTGCATCTCACATGTGGTATGAGAGTGGAGAGCAAGGGGAGGCGCAGCAAGTAGTTCACAGGAGGGAGACAGCGGTGGCTGAGGAGTCCTGCTGTGGAACAGGAGTGGGCATGATGTGGTATCCCAAAGTGACTCTCTCTGCCAGTCTAAACCAGGCAGCATCTGCTGGATCACTTCTTCCTACAGCCAGTGATGTGGGTTATTCAGGTCCTGCCCTTGTACCAATGTGGCCTGAATGATAACCACATGCCACAGCCTTGGCCTGACAGCTGCTCTTGAATTGCCGCAGGAGTGCACAGAGTTCAAAAGACACAATTTGTCCATCCCTGCTCCCTGCCCCACTAGATTGCCTTGAGTTTTGGAGAGGGAAAGAAGCCATAGCTCATCCTCTCTGCATCCCCCCACTCCTCACTTGTCCATATGCCGAGGGCAACTAGTAAAATGTACCATGCACCCTGATTGCCTCACAACAAACCACTGTCTAGATAACCCTGCAAAGGTAAAACCAGGAGAAAGAACTTTCTGAATTTCACAGAATTCAAGACATAAACTAGCACCAGAGGGGAGAAAAAGACACAATATTTATTTCTTCTTATGTGGGGGAAAAACAAGCAAGAGGTCACTCTTACAGCATAAGTAATTGAGTCCTAATTGCATGATTACTTCATTATTTGTCACAATGTTTATGGCTTGCAAACTGTAGACTCAGGCAGAAACATTAGTGAGTCGAAAAGATCAAGTAAACCTTGCCATTTTTTACAAGACTTTCTAGAAAGGAGGTAGTTTCTCTACTGCTTGGATTCCTACCAGCCAAACATTAGAGTGATTTATTTCCTCTCCCCTGTAAGTTTGGCTTGGAAAATTGCCACATTCATTCTGAAGGCAAAGCAGAGCAATTCTGCAAAGGCACAGAAAGTGTATTTCAAGTTCTCTGAGGGCACCTGATGGAAAAGTTCCCCTAAATTGGAACACACATTGTCACCTAATGTTTCTTTGTCTCTTTCTGGCCCCAAAAGTTTTTTATTCTTTCTTCAACTTCCTCAAATTGTTAAGGATTTGTCTGATAAGTTTTGTGTGCAGCGAAATGTGAAAAAAAGACACTGGAATCAGAGAAAAAAAGTTCATACGTGTTGAAGTTCATATGGCAGCTTTGCTCTACTTTCAGTAAAGTAAAGGAAGCAAAAAGGAGTCCTCTGGTCTCTTAGGGGACCCCTGCCATCCTGGCAGCTGCAGGCTGGCTGTGCTGAAAGCTGCCCTAAGGGGGCCATGCAGCCCTACCAACAGTCGTGGGAGGATTATCAGAGACCTATGATCTTGTTATGATCTCTGCCTATATTCCTTTTTACTGTGTATATTAAAAAAAAAAAAGGAAAAAAAAAAGGGGTTGTCTGGGAACTGTGCATTGTTAGTGCTGTATGAATAAATGGTTAGCGTTCCAGAAGACAATGTTAAAAAACCTGACATTTCTAATGTGGCCAACAGCACAATACTGAAGTCCAGATGACAGTGTGCATGTCAGTGATAGAATCACAAGACCAATAGCTGATTCAACAGAAAAACAAAATCTCATTAAAAAAGGGTGGCACATACTATTCTTTTGTTGTCAGAATAGAGCACTTTCCACCTACTTTCCTTCTTTTATCCTGATGAGTAGCAAGTAGCACCACATGTAGCACTTTCTGCAAAAGCATCTTTCTGAGTGCCTTTACTGCAGATTACAGGAGGTGGCCCAATATCGATCACCCAAACTGCCTTCCCTGATGAGTGTCCATTGTGGGTTTTGTGTGACTTTCTGGCCTCAAAACGTGCTGGGTATCTTGTGCAACAGTTGATCTGAAGCCCTGTGAGAGGGTTTAAAGTGTGAAGATGGAAACATTGAGGGAGGGACAAGCGTGTGGGTGTTAAACCAGCAACCATTCTGTTCGCTCTTAGGAGAGAAAGAACCAACTGATTTTCTTATGGTTTTGTGGTGTTTATCACAATGAAAAAGGTCACTGATATTCTGCAAGCTACTCGTGGTCCAAGTCCCAGTCTGGCGGCTGACATTCATGATGCCAAATCCAAATATCAGCATACAGCCACAAAGAAAAACCAAGCAGGAAGGGAAAAACCCAGAGCTACGCTACCTAGCTTCAGAGGTCCTGTTTCCCATTATAGCAGACTGAGTTTGAAGAAACAAATCTTTTTTTTTCTTAAGCAGTTTATTATTCTGCTAATGTTTGACAATGGACATTTCTGAATTGTGGCTTCAGCATCTTAGCCTCTCTGTATATTCTGAACTGCAGACACATATATTCCTGTGACTGAAATACCAGGAGAAATGTAATGGATTTCCAATTTCCTCTCCTCTTCCAAACATGAACACTGTCAGCTGCTTTTCACAAGGGCTGATGAGACAACCAGCAATCAGGCTTTCTATTTTCATCTCCTCAGGACTTAACTCTTAAACTATGCAGCAGCAGCAGCTCTGCTCTACTCTGCTTCCCTGCACATCACTCGGAGCATTGCTATTCCAGATGCTTTTTCAAAATAAGCAAACACACAAAAAGAAAACATGCTGCTGTTTATGAAGACTACATGCCCTGTGATTATTGTAGGAGGCAGCATCCTTTCACAGGTAAACAAAATGAACCACATTTGTCAGTCGTGGACACTGACTGGCAGTTTGATCCCTGCACCCTTATAAGGCTTGATCTGGTGGACCAAAGCTGTAGAGGGCAACTGATTTAGACTCCTGTCTGGAGGGCTGCATCATTGCCAGCTTTTTCTACTCCCTTCGCATTAGTTAACGCAATGTTTTCTTAAGAAGTTTGCATTCATGATAAGGTTTATTTTTTACTCTGTATTGGCCAAGTCATAAAATATATAAAAGAAATTAAGAGTAAAAAGCCCTTTATAAATGCTAAATGAATTATTTTTGCAATAATCCTTCTGCCTATGGCAGATATTCTTGTCATTATAAAACCAAATAAATCAATTATATTAAAATAATTTCCATCTTTTTTTTTTGACAGGTTCTGTTCCTGTGCTAGTGGATATTTTTATTCACTTTGAAACCAATGTTATGTGTAGCTATACCTATCTAAATTGGAAACATTAGTTTCAAACTTTCAACCTTCACAGAGGTTCCCTGCAGATACCCCACTCAGTTAGGGTAGCAAGACCCCAGGTGACCATAATTGTCACACAGAAGGATCACAGTATATATTCTTGCCTTTCCACAAAACTAAAGCCCATGACAATATACTTTCCTTGTCATGTTGATATACATCCCCACAGAACATGTTTCTGAATGCCTTCTTATCATTGCTCTCAAGGCTGCCAGCTGGCCTGCTGTTATGTTAAACTTTATAATAGATTTAAATATGAGGACAGCACCACTCAAAGAATTCAACATTCAATAAAGTGCCATGTCAGTTTTGTTACATATGTCCATATCTTTATCTTTAAGGACAATTATTGTATGCTGGATTATATAAATAAAAGGCTGGACAATTTCCTTGGAAAGCACTCGTTGCAAAACCATCTTTCTGTGTGGTGGTCAGACACTGCTTATTTAGAAGCATTTCAAAATGCTACAAACCCCTAAATAGTGATAAGTGGAGTTTAAATAATTTATTATTTGTTTCAGATAAATGCCAATGCTCTGAATTTCCAGAGCTGGTCAGACCTGGAAGCCTACAAATTCAATTTTCTCTTTTTATAAAAGTCTTTTCTGACAGCACCCCACTGGAAACTCCAGCACGGATTCTCCTGCCTGCGTGCAGGAGTTGTACGACTGTGACGGCCTCCTGCCTGCTCTTCTGGCAGAACGGATGGAAAATCAGAGCTCAGCATAAGGCCAACACAGAAAGTACCAGTGTGGCAGGTGGAATAATTTCATAGTCAGGTCCACCAAAAAAGAGAGCATTGCTACTTGACATGAGCACAGGTGGCAGAATCAGACCCAGAGTAATTTGCAAACAGTACTGTAGCTGGCTGCTTAGCTGCCCTCTTCTGGGAGTAGACTTAAAAAAATTCTTTATTTTACCAGCCTGATGTACTGGAAAGAAAAAACACAATTAGCTTATTGTGAAGGAGGATGGACGTATTCTCTGGCAATGAGGAACTCTACCAAAGATATTCAATGTCTGTGTAACACATACCTCAAACAGAAGATGCCATGTAAAGAAAATTGAAACTGTCCAATATTCCAAGTCAGCAACTGGCAAAGTGACTTTCCTCCTTAGGCTTATGCATTATCAGTCAATCCCAGTGGTCACCAATGTCAGCTGAAAGGGGCTAATAGTTATTGTTAAGGACCATTATTTCAAACATGAGAAAAAAAGACCATTTTTGCACTTTTGCAATTTTTCATTCATTCTGCTAATTCATCAGTACTACATACTTGCATTGAAAGGTGGGAGAGCTTTCCTCAGTTGCCAAACCATGAATTCTTAAAAAGCATAGTTTTACTTTTACATGTGTTATAAGTCCTGGCAATCTTAGGAGATTAGTCCCATGTCTACAGATAAGCCTGTATCTCACTGCTGGCAAGACGGGCTGAAAGGCTGTATACTGTCATGCTATAACCTAAGGCTTGCCAAGCACTGACTGATCTCCCTAAAACCAGAAGAATCAAATTCACTAGATCTTGTCAGCTCAAAAGAAAAAAAAAAAGGGGGTTTCTAGGCCAGTAGTTTTGCTCCTGCAGGCATAGATGGAGATAGACAGGAGTCATCACCCTCCTAAGCTGCCTGTCTTTTGCAGCAGGCATCACAAGGTACTGAGATTTGTTCCTGTTCCCTTTCCTCACAAACTGTGCTGGGCTCAAATGTACCTTGAACTCCAACCTTTAGATTTCTCCTAGCTGTTGACCTCCACAGGTCAGTCCTGACTCAAATCAGCTGAAAGCATCATGGCAACATCAGCTTTGCAAACTGGAAGCAGGAGGAGAAAACCATTGAAACTCCTTCTGGGAGGGCAGTGGAAAATAAGAGGGAGAGAGAAGATTGCTGCTTTGACAATCTCCCACACACAAGAGAAGGTACCAGAGGAGCATTTGGTGCCAGACTGTGCAGTTACTGATTTTAGACTCATAACTCACACAGTGCTACTATGTCACTGTGGGTTGTAATCCTGCCATGGACTATGGATTGAAGCGCATGTCAAACCTGCTCAGGACTTGGGCTGGACATTTCTAGAGACCACCAACATGATTCAGAAAGAGACTGGTATGATTTATCAGTTAAACCTGCTCCCTTTGAGACAGCTATGTGTACCCATCATGGTTTGAACTCTAATGTCCTACAGGAGGTGCTATTTTCTGAGAGAAATTGAAAGACTAAGTTTAAAAATAATTCCCAAGGCCACTTTCTGCAAGTGCTTTGTCATATTTCTTAGCAAATTTTCTGTTCTTGCCAGGTTCTGTTTCATAAGATTGCATATGCAATTTTTCACTTCCCATCCACAATTACTGAAGGCACACAGTCACAGTAGCACATTAGTTCTTATATTTTATGCAAGAACAAATTGTTGGTAAGGGCTTCCAATTTTTATTTAGTGAATCAGTGGATTTTTTTGAATGAGTGACACTCTGTAAAGAATCTAAGTTGATAAATGATAGGTCATTATGTTTCAAATTATTATCATTCACTTCTGTGTGAATATTCAGAGTTTTTGCACCGTTCATTTGAAAAATGTAGATTATAATCTCGTGGACCATGATCGATTGTATTTTGCAAATATGTATTTAGGAAGGTTTTAATTATTGTATGTAGTGCATATATTTGCATGCGATTTACATAATGTAATTTAACTGCCTATCATGCAGGCGTTATCTTGGGGAGTCTTTACTGTGAAGATTCTTGACACAGTTGGCATGTGCAGCTTTTTGTAAATGTAGTTGCTGCTTTCACACAGGGAAAGTTTTACCATTCTCAAGGGTGCACAATGGTGCGCATCTTGGAAAATCAACAACCATACACATATTCTCTAAGGCAATAGGTGATTTTTCAAAAGGTGTACACATGCTTTCACCCCAGACTGTCAAGAGGGTTGAATCCTTGCTCTGCATATTTGAAATTCACAACATGAGGCATCATGAAAGCACAATATCTTTTCCAAATGAAAGCAGGTGTGTAGAGAGGAGGAGAGTATCCAATTTTAAACAAACACACACAAATAGGAAGCCTTAATCTTAGCACTGTGCTTCATATAAGGTGCTCCTGGGCTCCAATATGTGCAGCCAAATCCAAGATTTTTAACATCTTATTTATACACCCAAATCAGAAAATAAAGAGGTTTATCATTGCTTCTCTGTATCCATTCCTGAGGATTTTTTTTTATCCCCTTGCTGCTGCTGTGCTGCAAATTATGTGCAAGAAGACTCCACTGAAGAATGAATATGGATAGGAAGAGGTAGTTCCTGCCATGGGGAGCTCAACTGTAGTCCCTTTTCTGGGAGGATAGTTAGAAAGAAATATTCTTGTTAAGACTTCCATTCTGTCCAAAAGTCTTAGAGACTGAAGTCTTTTCTGTGCAACCATGCAAAGGCATAAAGGGGAATAGAGTGCTTCCTACCTCTGCTCCAGCCAACTACAAACTACTGAAGTCTCAAGGCCAGATCTGAAGGACTGGGAAGAGAGATACGATATGGAGGGGAAGCAGGTTAGAAATACACATAAAGCTACGGGCATATATACAGGAAAGATAATAGGTAAAGACAAGGCCCTCTCTGCTCTGTGCCACTTCAGCAGAGCTTGCTGGATGCTTGGATGTGAATTTGTTGCACTTCCTGAAAGACTGATTCATAGATGTCTTCCTTAACCACAAGCAGAAAAAGGAGAAGTACATTTCCTTTCTTCTCTCCTTGCTTTGTTTGTTGAGGTGCTGAGGAACAGGGAAATAGAGAAGCATCTTAGGATCACATTTCCATCTCCATTTTCACAGAAAATGTGCTAAGCTCAAAAATACATTGAATTCCAGCCTTTAAATTTCTCCAAGATGTTGACTTTCATAGGATAGACCAGAATTTTTTTTCAGTGGTTCATATTCTTATGTGATTCACTCAAGCCATCCCTTACTGTAACCATCTCATATGATAATGCTTAAGAGAAATATACACAGAGTTTATAGGCCTTTTTTCAATGGAAATTAAATTTCAAATATGCAGATCTGAAGAAGACATCCTACATCTTGCACCAGGTTGCTATTACTGGACGCGTTCCTGTGTGATATGATCTAGGTAATCCTACTCCGGCAGGGGGATTAGACTAGATGATCTTTCGAGGTCCCTTCCAATCCCTAACATTCTGTGATTCTGTGATTCTGTGATACTGGTTTGCATATATCCTATTTCTATACCTGTACAAGGTTTCTGGAATGCTATTTCCACATGCATGCTTGAAAACGGAACCTTTACATATATATTTAATGCAGGAACTGCTCATTGCTTTGATAGCCCTTCAGTGAAACCACGTCTGCAGATGGACTGGTAGCCATAGATAAGAGCATGCTATCCATTCCATACCAAAGCATACTACCATGGGCTTCAAAACATCAGATCGAATAAAATGGAAAACAAAAGGTGAAATATGATGAAACCCATGATAAAATCACAAAACTTGTGAAGCTATTAATCAAAATTAACATCTATCAGAAGAAGCTATTTTAAATTTGGCCATATCTGCCACTCTTTCTTTTTCAATTTCTTTGGATACTTGGACGTTCAGCTGACTATGAATGTTTCTGAATAAGATATTTTCCACTCAAATATTCATAAATTGTTCATTTGAAATTACATATTGATATGGAAAATATCCAATTCATACTATGTTAGTGAGTTACCTAAGCATCTAAACCTTTCCAGTGAGAAAATCAAGTAATACTTTAAGACTTTCATAGAATACATAAAGTAAAATTATTAGACTTCAGTAACCTACTAACACAGCATTGTATTGTGTCTGCAACGAACAGCTCATGAGTCACTTGCAAACCAAGAAACCAATGGATAATTTGAAAATTAAGCAATCTTTTCACAAACAGTTACTGAACATTAAAATAGGTGTAATGCCTTGAATATTTTTTGTTCAGGCAATATTATTATACTTGACCCAAAGCAACTATTACAGAGCACTTTAAAAATATATAAAAGTATTATTGATTTACTCTTCTGCACTTATTGCTGTCTTAAAGTCATAAATGTTTATTCATGTAGCTACACAGATATTAAATAAGAAATCTACAATCATCTGCCTGTCTAAACCAAACTTAGTTCAACATCACCCAGTTAACCTCTACGCCTTAAAAGCATCTGCCTTACAAAGCAGAGCTCCAGTAAGACAGTAGCAGCCTTTTAGATGTTTAGGTGTCTGGTAGCCAATCCGTATTAAATCAAAATACACCCAGAACATAACTGGAAATGATGAGGTACCTTGCTCAGAGGAACCACTGAAATGTGCCATCTTGTTTAAATGCTACTTACTGAAGACTAGATTGTAAGTTTATTGTTCAAGTATTAGTCCTTCTAGGTATAATGCTGGCATCACTGAGAGAGTTAGGATGGCAGATACTCACTGGTGTTAGTAAAAGTTCCACACAGGCTCCTACTAGCATGCAGCAGCTGAATGGTATTACACTGCATCTCACAGTAACCTCATTTTGTGGCGTACAGGGCATAGAATAGCTGTAGCAAGATGCGCACTTAAATAAAGAGTTTGCATTCAGCAATACCTGCCTACAAGTCTGACTATCTAGGAATTAGAAATAGCACCTATTGAATCTTTTCTTTCTATTAAAAAATTGATTAATATGCAGAGTTATCCAACTGTTTGAAAGAACAGCGTAAGTGAAGATTTTCTAAAAGCAATATGTTTCAAGTTATGCTAATTAGAAAGGTATATTGAAGATATCATGAAAAAAGTGTAAAACTCACTAATCTGTTATAAATGTTGCTAAAAATTATGAAGTGAACAGATGTACATTTAGAAAAAGACTAGAGTGATTTGCCAAAATCTTGCTCAGACTACATGTATTCTTATACATACCTGGAACATGCTTAAAAACGCAGGAGTAAAATAGTTCCATATACTTTTTATATGGTCAAGCCAATCTATATCTAAGTAAATGTACCATTGAATAAACTACTGACTTTCATTAAACTAAATAAGAATACAAAAATGCAGCAAAGTCACAACTGAGAAGGCCTCCATTCTTCAAAGTGTCTGAATTACCAAATCACCAAATTAATGCACAATATAATCAGATTAATTTCAAAATGGATGAAACAAAGAATTATTCTTTGTTAATTCTGTACTGGAGATTGAGGGGGCAGATGTTTTCCTTCTAGATCCCAAGTTGTACTTGAATTGGAAGGTTTCTTCCAGGCAATAGGTATGGGTATATTTTCTGATATCAGACTTTTTCCTGATGGAAATGCCTCTTAATTCTCATCTTTCTCAAGAAATGATGGGGGCTGTGCTTCTGACATAGGGGTTATGCTTTTGCCCTTTATTTATGCAGTCATAGAATAATTTAGGTTAGAAGGGACCCCTGAAGATCTTATAGCTCAGCAAGCTATATGGTCCATGCAATCACCCTTCAAGTAATGTGGCTTGTTCCTGTCATTGTCTTTGGGTCATTAGAGAAAGTGCGAATCATGTAACTAGAGAGACAACAAATCTGCTACTATAACTTAAGCTTTACGCTTTTGTTTAGGAAGCCAAAGCTTCTCTTGTATTGTATTAATCTGTTGACCCCAGAATAATCAAAGTGTTCCTGGATCAAATTTTATGAATTAGTGATGATGTCACAACTTAATAATAGAAAACTGAAGTGAGGTTTTTTAAAGTAGAACCTGATTTTGTCCGGCTTTTGCACAAGGCACAATCAGAAAAGACTGTGTAAGCAGCCTTTCCTCTTACATGACACAGTGAGAGAGAAATATTTTTCCTTTTCCATTCATGAATCCAGACAGAGAAGAGGAATGGGTATGGACTCCCATAAAATACGTAATTGTCACTTTGCTTCATGCAGTAGCAGGAGATACACAAAGAAAATCTGAAAGGCACTGTGCAGAAACTTCACTTAAATAAAATCGCTGTGTTTATGGTGGAAGAGTAAAAGCCAAATAGCACCAACTAAAGCCCACTGTCAGTGTGCTGCATGGGCCAACTGCTCCCTGAGGGCTGGGAAGCCAGGAGCCAAGCGGGACCCCAGGGCAGGGCAGGACAGAGTCTTGCCAGTCAGGGCTCAGTCCAACTGTGCCCGAGCCAGGCAAGCTGGGGAGACCCAGAGGTCATGGCCAGGTTCAGCCAAGAGCTGAGGCCACTGGGGAGAGCATCTGATGGCATTAATCAAAGAGCTGACTGATGCCACAGCAGAAGTGTCCCTTCTGTTTTCAGCTTTATTTGGTGATTTTTACAATCTCTTAAACTGAAACAGGAAACATTGCTTTCTTAATGTTTCTGTTCCGCAAATAAAATTGCTATAGTCACCACAGACATGTAACTCATGCAGACAGAAGAGAGAATGACCCTCATGACAACGAACTGGACCAATTGCCATTTCCTGATGATCAGAAAGAAAAGGAATTTCAAAGCCATGGAGAAGATGGAAAGTCCCCACTGTTATTTCCTTTTACTTTATGGCTGAATTATATGTGAAAGGTTAGGACTCCATCTCAAAGAAACTAAATCTAGTATACCTCCATCAAGAAAACCTGAAAGAAAATTTTTAAATCCATGTTTATACATGAGAACTGGAAAAAAACGTTTATTTCTGGAGAAGCATTGAAAATAAAAAATACTTTCTTGTATTCATCTATTGAAAAACCAACAAAACCTACAGACCCCAAGGTAAGTCACACGTGCATTTAAAAAACAAACAAACAAACCAGAAGAGTGGAAAAAATAAAGGAAAATAGCATTTTCAATAAAAATACTGTTGTGGGGCAAATGTAAGAAGAGCAGTCTGAATCTTTGAGTGGTTTGGATACAAGGACTGTTGCTTGTATCCAAAAAGATAGAAGAGATGAAGGAAGAAAAATTGATGGAGAGGACGGAGTCAGAAACAGAGCTCTATAGATTTTATGTATTATGACCTGCAAGCTGTAAGTAAAGGAAGACTGCACAGTTGGTACTACCTCAGAAAAAACCTGGGATGTGATTAAAAGCCAAACAGGCACAGCACTTTCAGCTGCTTCGTGCTGTCTTAGAAAGGAAAATTGTTTGTTTTCCACCCTCTGAGTTTGAGTTACCTTCTACTGATGGCCACCTCTGCTTAGCCCTCTACCTTCCTCTCTGCTTGATTGCTGGTGCATTAAAACTACTTATTCCCCACCCCACTGAGAACTAAAGCATGGATAGGTTTAACGTACCCAGGCAAAAGGAGTGGACATGAAGTCCAGTCTTATAGTAGCCTGAGCCTTGAAGGACCAACTATTCCACATGGAGCAAATGACTTATCCTTACTGAATACCATGGCATTGATTCTGAATCCTCTAACTGTGGTCTGGTAACACTTACGTATCTGAGCGATACAACAGCAAATAAATGAGATTGCTCAGCATTAGTAAATATTGGTCAGTTAGAGAAAGGAAAGAATATGAGGATAATATCAAGGTCACCTTCATCATGGGTCATCACCTTTTTGGAAGGTCCATAGCAGGCAGGGAACACAACTGTTGAGAAAGAATGTGGATGTGAAGATATTTTGAGAGTTTTTAAGTAAGTGTGTAGAAATACAGTTATATAAATACATTGGCGCTACCACAATTTTTCAAGTGAAATTATAACTAATGGAGAAGGGGGAGAGGGGAAGTAAGTAGTCAATTACTACAGGATAGTCAATGAAATATAAATAGTTCATAATCTATCCAATAGGTATTAATCCTATTTCCAGTTGTAAGAAAGGAAAAATACTTAACCCAATGCCCCATTTGGCAATATTCAGGAAACAATGCTGATGGAAAGAAAAGGAAAAAAAACAGGTGTTTTTTTACAGTATATCTATGAAATGCAGAATTATGTTTTTACCTAAAATGGAGTAAAAATATAGCTTTTCAACAAATTAACCCTTATTTAAAATCAGACTTTGTTTACTAGTTAATTAGAAATCGTCATAGTTTTTAAAATTTGTGCAGTGAACTTCACTCTGCAGTTATTGGGGGAAGAGGGAGGAGATGGGAGAGCTGTGCAGACATGAAACCTATGTATCATTTATGTACTAACCACAGATAGAAGCCAAAGGGGAATTCACATGAACAGGGATGAACACTATTTGCCAATCCATTTTCATCCTGTGACACTTGCTCACTAAGTCTCCCATGCTGTGCTATAGGGCCGCTTACTGTCTTCTGTACACTGACTCCTGCTATGGCCAAGCAATCCCTTGTCACTCCGTGCTTTTCTCCCTTTATTCCTCCTTTCTACCCAGCATGACCTCCACCCTTTCACACTGTCTAGGTAATGGGACTTCATTTCATGAAAGCCTCTAGATATTGCCATGATTTGAATGATAGAGAAACATAAAACTCCTCACCAACTACATGAAAAAAAGGACATTTTTTTATCAGCTACTATCTTTTGTGCGACAGTATCTCCATAAGCACAGCCAGCAATTGCTCACTGGAAACTACAATTTAATCCCCACTGAAATACAATAAAGTAGAAGGATGCCACATCAGTTAAAAAGAATTAGCTGTGAAAGACTGGCACTGTATTAACGGGAACTACATAGTTTTGGCAGAGGAATGACAGAACTGTCCCTGGCAGACTGACCCAGTACAAAGAATGAGATCACTACAAAAATGTTATTTATTCCCTTTGCTGCATTAACATCAAGTTTAACTGTGCTACAAGAAACGTAAACTCCAGGAAACATATTAATTTTACATTTCCCTATTGCTACTATTGCTCTTATAATAAATGCATGTTTGCGTTCTGAAAAATAATTTTTAAAAAAGTAAATACATCTGTTTACCAAAATTAGAACTTCATCCAGTACTCGTCAAGGAGATGTTTGAACTGTCTAAAATGTAACTGCTAGAACATCATAACACTTTCACCAGGAACTCAGTTGACTTTGAAACTATATTTTTGCACAGAGGATAGAAGGGAAACTGGAAGTATGTCATCACGATGGAACCAAAATATCACTCCCAAAAAAGACAGCCTTCTGTCATATTATAGTCGTATATAGATATTATATACATGTGCCATTTAATTCTGCCAGCCTAGAAAACAGGAAGGTAAGAAAGGTTTTTGGGGGAAAAAAAAAAAAGTAACACAATTAGCAGACAATGAAGGTGTTATTTGCTAGCTTAGTTTTTATTACCTTGGTGAAGAACTCTCTACCTCAAGACCCCAGGCATCAATGAATTCTAGTTTAGGACTATGTTTTCTAATATCCAAAGAGAGGAGAGGCGTGCGTTTGTTACGTGCCTGTCTAATCAATGGCCAGAAATAGCAAGGATTATTTTGCAGGGATGGTTTGACAGGGAAGTGTCTGATGGGAACTGGTTTAATAAGATAACCTTTTAAAATGGTATATTCAGGAAATCCTTAGAGAAGTACATACCAGTGTTAATTTGACAGCCTTCTCTGTAGAAATCTTTTTTTCTTAAAAGAAAATAAAAATAAAAGTAATGAAGCTCAGTAGGGACAGATTTGTTTTTCTCTTTTTTTTTTTTTTTAAGAAATCCCAGAGTCTAATTAACCAGGCCTGATTTTTTTGTTGTATTGAAATTTAAGCTCATTTAAATTCAATGAGCCCATTCAACAATAATGGCAAGAGATACTGCTGCTCCTTTCTCCTCTCCAACACCACCTTCACCACTCACCATCTCATCAATATAAACCAACCAATATTATTCCACATTGGTCACTAGCTGCTTTGCAAAGACCTTACTATTTTATCATTTATTAAAAGTAAAAACAAAATCAGGAAAAACTACTCCTTTCCTCATTGAGGTGAGGAAAGCTACCTATCATACAACAGTAACTTCTTCTGTGTCTATGCGAGTGCATAGTACTGAAAGACATGATGCTTCATCCTTAGAAGTGATGAAGTGTTTATTGTTGGCTCTTCACATCTTATTCAAGTAGATTGTCCCTGTGATTTTTACATTACCAATAACCTAAATATTTGATAAGCACAGACTATAAAATTGCAAGACGCGTTTACAAATTAAGAGATATTACAATATTTTCAGACTGTTTAGAGTTTTCATGTCTTCCATATTTCATTCTCTGAAGCTTTCTTGGAAATCATAAGAGCTAAACAATTATGTTAAATGGAAGTGAAGATCCTTATAAGGTTGCGTGCCTTCAGGAACAAGAACTGAATAGAAATACAAAATAATCCATTAATCACCAAAAAAAAGGCCGCTCTGCTCCTCCCACCAAGGACAGAGAAGCATACTTAATAAGCTAAGTGCAGACACAACACTAGGGCTAGGAGAAATCATAGTGTTTCATTCCACAGTTTGCTCAAGTTACTTTCCCAGAAAACCTATTCTCAAATAGCAGAAATATTCATGCAAGATATACCTTGTGCTCTGTACTGTACTGACCATATAAAATCATTTGAAATCCATCTTAGCTTTGCAGTTTCATAGTGCAAAGTGCCTTAAGTCTTAGACTGGTCCTACAGACTCATCAGAGTTTTGCAGATGAGAAAGACAGGACACCAGCTTCTCCTTAGTGTGTTACTAAAACCTTAATTATTCAACCTTTTAATGGAAACTCCTTTGGGACATGCATCTGAAACAGCCACTGGTGTCCTGGCACCACAGAAAGACAGTCTTTTCCAATATCCCAAGAACGTCTGCAATAAGGAGTAACCTTATTTATTTTCCCAAGTTGAAAAGAAAAAAAAAATTTCTTTTTCTTCATTCAAAAAAAGTCTGGAACAAAGAGTGCAGCTGAGATCTGACATCTAAAAATTATGAAGGAAAATAAAAGGAGATGGAAATACTAGCAGTGATTGTTTTTACTCCTCAAAACACTGAGACTCACTCACTGCTGCATGATGGAAAGATTATGCTGAAAAATTGTTGTTAATTTCTAACCCTACATTTACATAGAAATACACCCAGAATTATTCTCATCCCCTTCCTCTTTACCTGGACTTGTCAGAATCTTATACTCCCCTTAATGATTTCCCTCAGTACATTTTTATATTGTAGTTTCTTCACACGCAAAACATAAATTTGAATCTTTCTTTTTGCTGCCTAACAGTTTACATCCTTGACATTGTCTGTCTGTTCATTTCTACATTCGATTTCTTTCTTTTTATATCAGCGGCTATATTTGCAACATCCTTCAATACTTTTTAGATGCCTGTGTGCCTCATCTTCATTTCTGTTGAGACAGATTTAAACAGCAGCTAGTTTAGTCTTTTAAACTCATTATTTTCTATCTTCATTCATGAGTTTACTTCCTTCCTGCTATTTATTTTTTCTGATTGTAATTGTACAAGCCTCTCCAATTTCTCTTAACACACCAGCTATCTTCTTCTATGTGTGCTGTAATTTCCTTTCTTTGCACGTTGTTCTTGTTTGGCTTACTGTCATATCCTTCTACTTGGCAGAAAACAAGAATGCTCAAATAGCCAGGCTGAACAAATCATATTCTTCATTATGCACAGCACCTTATTGCTATGCATTTCTTATATACATTTTGAAATAATTACTCTTGTAATTTATACTGCAAGTTCATAGGAGGAAAAAACCTCTCTTTGGAATTTCAGTATTTAATTTGAAATAATGCAAATCAGAAGGAGTGCTTCTAATACATACGTGATTTAGTCTTCAGGCATATGTATATTACTTAGTACCTGAGGGGATGGGAATCCTGAGCATACAACAGTTGTAGTAGCATTTCATTCTTTAAGTAAATAATTTTGTAAATACCTCCTTGTCCTTGAGAGGTCCTACCAATTTTTGTATTGCTATTTCTGTATACGTTTTTGTATGTGTTTGAATATGTATTTCTATGCACCTGTACTTAATAAAAAAGTTCAGAACTGGTTACCTACTTTCTGTAGTCTTTTCTTTCAGAAGAGCCCCTACATTCCCCACCTCCACAGAGATCTCACCACTCAGCTCAGCTCAGCTCAGCTCTGCTCCTGTTAGTTCGCCCAGTACCTGCCTTGGACTTGTCGGGAAAAGTCACCAAGCCACCAAGCCTCAATGACTGCCAGCACATGTGCTATCGTGCCTCCTCTATGTTCAAATGGATTTGCTCTTGCATGGGAGATGGAAAGAGAAACTACAGGACATCATTACTTCTGGAAGTGTATCTCCAACACACAACATGTCCCAGCCGAAGCTGCAGATTTTAACCCTGCTCAGTTCTCATCCCTGTAACCTCAAAATGTACATTAAAGTCTTACCATGCTTGCAGAGAGATCTGGGTTCATAGGGAAAGGGGTAGGGGAAGACGAAAAAGTTCTGGACTGAACTTTCCTATCTGAACTTTGGCATCCCTTGTTGAAGATGTACTGCACGTGGGAACTGATATCACTGCCTTCAATTCTTGGGTTTTGTGAATACAGGTCTTTGCTGGTGTTAAATGGCCTTGAAAAATGAATTGACTGATTTTGAATATATCCTCTTCAGAACTTTGGTCACAGAGCTAAATCAGTGGAACTCCAATATATTATAGTTTTGGTCTACAGTGTCTCGTCAGTATGTCTTCAGGCACATATGCTGGTTATCTGGTATGGCTTTTGTCTGTGTTGTTCTTAAGTGTGTGGTCCCAAGGCTTCCCTGTGACGTTCCCAGTTCTGCTCCTTCTCAAAGTTGCACTTGCTTCCAAGATCTGGGTAAGTAACCTTGAAGGTGCTTGTAGGGACTTTGAAATGTGAGAGCATCTGTGGCCCAGTTTGTAACAGCAGAATATGAGGGGGACGCCAAACAACTGAATCAGAAACCGAAATAGATATTGGAAAGTCCAGTAAAACTGAGAGCTTATATTGGAAGCTAAAGTAAGGGACTGCGTGGTCTTGATTTGAAAGTAAAAACTGAAATATACTCAATTATTAAAATCAGTGGGAACAAATATTTTGGCCCAAATACAATTTTTAATATAAACATTCTGCAGCCAGCATGAGATGCAGAAGCTGTATGTCATGGGAAGAGCCCAGAAAGGGTAATCACAGAATCACAGAATCAGCCAGGTTGGAAGAGACCTCTGGGATCATGGAGTCCAACCATTGCCCTGACACCACCATGTCAACTAGACCATGGCACTAAGTGCCATGTCCAGTCTTTTCTTAAACACATCCAGAGACGGTGACTCCACCACCTCCCTGGGCAGCCCATTCCAATGTCTAATGACCCTTTCTGAAAAGAAATTCTTAATAATGTCCAACCTGAACCTCCCCTGGTGAAGCTTGAGGCTGTGTCCTCTTGTCCTATCGCTAGTTGCCTGGGAGAAGAGGCTGACTCCCACTCCACTACAACCTCCCTTCAGGTAGTTGTAGACTGCAATAAGGTCACCTCTGAGCCTCCTCTTCTCCAGGCTAAACAACCCCAGCTCCCTCAGCCATTCTTCATAGGTCAGACCCTCCAGACCCTTCACCAGCTTGGTCGCCCTCCTCTGGACTCGCTCCAACACCTCAACATCTTTCTTGAAGTGCGGGGCCCAGAACTGGACACAGTACTCAAGGTGTGGCCTCACCAGTGCCGAGTACAGAGGGACGATCACTTCCCTAGACTGGCTGGCTACACTATTCTTAATAGAGGTCAGGATGCCATTGGCCTTCTTGGCCACCTGGGCACACTGCTGGCTCATGTTTAGCCGGCTGTTGATCAGCACCCCCAGGTCTCTTTCCACCGGGCTGCTCTCTAACCACTCTTCCCCGAGCCTGTAGCGCTGCTTGGGGTGGTTGTGGCCGAAGTGTAAGACCCGGCGCTTATTCTTGTTGAACCTCATGCTGTTGGTCTCGGCCCATCTATCTAACCTGTCCAGATCCCTCTGTAGGGCCTTCCTACCCTCCAGCAGATCAACACTCCCACCCAGCTTGGTGTCATCTGCAAATTTGCTGAGGGTGCACTCAATCCCTACGTCTAGATCATCTATGAAGATATTGAACAGCACTGGCCCCAGAACTGAGCCCTGGGGAACACCGCTAATGACTGGCCGCCAGTTGGACTTTGCCCCATTCACCACCACTCTCTGGGCTGGGCCCTCCAGACAGTTTTTAACCCATTGAAGAGTCCACCCATCCATGCCCCAGGCAGCCAGTTTGTCTAGGAGGATGCTGTGGGAGACAGTGTCGAATGCCTTACTGAAGTCTAGATCGACTACATCCACAGCCCTGCCCTCATCTACTAAGTGGGTCACTTGGTCATAGAAGGAGACCAGGTTGGTCAAGCAGGACCTGCCTTTCATGAATCCATGTTGGCTGGCCCAAATGCCCCGATTGTCCTGCATGTGCTGTGTAATGGCACTCAGGATGATCTGTTCCATCACCTTGCCTGGCACCGAGGTCAGGCTGACAGGCCTATAGTTCCCTGGATCATCCTTCCGACCCTTCTTGTAGATGGGCGTTACATCTGCTAATTTCCAGTCAGCTGGAACTTCTCCAGTTAACCAGGACTGCCGGTAGATAATAGAGAGTGGTTTGGCAAGTTCATTTGCCAGTTTCTTCATTACTCTGGGGTGAATCCCATCCGGGCCCATAGCCTTGTGGGTGTCCAACTGGCACAGCAGGTCACTAACGGTCTCCTCCTGGATTATGGGGGGTTCACGCAGCCACCCGTCCCTAACTTCAGGCTCTGGGGGCCGAGTCTCCTGAGGACAACCAGTCCTGACATTAAAGACCGAGGCAAAGAAGGCATTGAGCACCTCTGCCTTTTCCTCATCCCCTGACACTACACTACCCTCCTCATTCAGCAAGTGGTGGAGGCTCTCCTTGACCCTCCTTTTGCTGTTGATGTATTTGTAGAAACTTTTTTTGTTATCTTTGACTGTAGCAGCCAAATCAAGCTCCAGCTGAGCTTTGGCCCTTCTAATCTTCTCCCTACACGACCTGGCAACATCCCTATAGACCTCCCAAGTTACCCGACCCTTCTTCCAGAGCAAAAAGGCTCTCTTTTTCCTTAAGTTCTAGCCTAAGTTCTCTGTTAAACCAGGACGGTCTTTTTCCCCGACGGCTTGTCTTCCTCCACACCGGGACAGCCTGTTCCTGAATATTTAGCAATTCCTTTTTAAAGCACGTCCAGCTTTCCTGGACTCCTTTGTCCTTCAGGACCGACTCCCAAGGGAGTCTGTCCACCAACCTCTTAAACAGGCTAAAGTCTGCCCAGCAGAAATCTAAGGCAGAAGTTCTGCTCTTGCCCGTCCTTACTTTCCCCACTATCAAAAACTCTAACATTTCATGGTCGCTATACCCAAGACGGCCACCAACCCTCACATCTCCCACTAGTCCTTCTCTGTTCACAAACAACAGGTCAAGCAGGGCCCCTCCTCTAGTGGGCTCATTTACCACTTGCATGAGGAAGTTGTCCTCCACACATTCTAGGAACCTCCTAGATTGCTTCCTCTCTGCCATGTTGTATTTCCAGCAGAAATCCGGCAAGTTGAAGTCACCCACGAGTACAAGGGCCAGCGACCGGGTGGCTTCTGACAGCCGCTTGCAAAACGCCTTGTAATGTAGAAGACCAGCTGTCCTTAATGGTATGTGTATACTGGCCATAGATTCTATTCATTCAGAAATCTCTAAGCCAGAAACAGAGACAGAAACTCCAAGAGAAATTCAACCATTTAGTTAACAATTGATGAGAAAGATAAGAAAAGGCCACTGAATATGACCTACCAACATTGAAAGAAAATCTCCGTCACTGTGTTTTGATCTAAGAGAATTAAATATTGTTATTTTTTTTTCCATGAAGTGACATGTTAATCTTTTAAATAATTTAAATGTATCTGCCTTGCTCTTACAAATCTCCCCAGATAAGAGGAGTTCAAGGCAAGCCACTTTCAATGCCCTATGCAGGATGCAGTACTTTCACAGGCTTCCTTTGGCTTAAAATATACTCCTGAGGATTTTCACTATAGCACTTGAAGGAACTGAATCTATTGAAATGTGTGTTGACGATGTTCTGACTTGTGAGAACGCAGCAGCAGAACATTACAAAAGACTAAAAAGTGCATTTGACAGGACTATGAAATAGGACCCAAGTTATACAACAAATGTGAAGCTTCAGGCTCCAGAAAATGTTTGAAAGAAGGGCTAAAGAAGATGGCACAAAGGCGGCAGTCAACTCCAAGCTATTTCAGACTTCAAAGATCAAAAGACAAAGGAGAGTGCAAAGTGGGAGGGACGGCAAAATCTGTGGGAAAATTCATGCCAAACTTCACAGTCTTTATTACTAGGTGTCAAGAACTTATAAAGAAGAGCACACGATGGTACTCAAGCGTGGTCAGAGACTTGCAAATCTTACAGGGTTAATAAAGTTCCTATCTGCAAGTATTTTGATATTAGTACACAGACCTAGGCATACAGTGCTACAGGCTGGGGGAAGAGTTATTGGAAAGCGGCTCGGTGGAAACGGACCTGGGGGTATTGGTGGACAGCCAGCTGAACATGAGCCAGCAGTGTGCCCAGGTGGCCAAGAAGGCCAACAGCATCCTGGCTTGTATCAGGAATAGTGTGGCCAGCGGGACTAGGGAAGTGATCATCCCCCTGTACTTGGCACTGGTGAGGCCGCACCTTGAGTACTGTGTCCAGTTCTGGGCCCCTCACTTCAAGAAAGACATTGAGGTGCTGGAGCGAGTCCAGAGAAGGGCAACGAAGCTGGTGAAGGGTCTAGAGAACAAGTCATATGAGGAGCAGCTGAGAGAACTCGGATTGTTGAGCCTGGAGAAAAGAAGGCTGAGGGGAGACCTTATTGCTCTCTACAACTACCTGAGAGGAGATTGTAGAGAGGTGAGGGTCGGCCTCTTCTCCCAAGCAACTATCGACAGGACTAGAGGACACAGCCTCAAGCTGCGTCAGGGGAGGTTCAGGTTAGACATTAGGAAAAATTTCTTTTCAGAAAGGGTTATTAGGCATTGGAATGGGCTACCCAGGGAGGTGGTGGAGTCACCATCCCTGGATGTGTTTAAAAAAAGACTGGACATGGCACTTAGTGCCAAGGTCTAGTTGACATGGTGGTGTCAGGGCAATGGTCGGACTCGATGATCCCAGAGGTCTCTTCCAACCTAGTCGATTCTGTGATTCTGTGATTTTCAGATGCTTGGAAAGTAGCTGAAGGATGGGATGCTTACAGAATAGGCTGAATTCTGGGTGCTTACTAGATCAGAATGTCCCTGTGCATTAGCAGAGAGAAAAGGGTAGGTGAAAGAAGTTTTACATATTCACTTACAGAAAACTGGCTATAGCAGGAACTAGTCACATAACATTTGTGCCCACAGCACAAAAGTGGTTAAATATAACTGCAAAATAAGGTGAGGTTTTTTTCAGTTGCAATTACAATATTTGAAAATATAGCATAAACCAGGAAACGTACTGACAGAGACAGTCTCAAGATGAATTCTCAAAAATAATGGAGTATTATTGCACATGGGAATAGTAACAACAAGTCTCTCTCAGAAACTGTACTGTTGGATTATTATTTGTGTAACCATAAGGCTACGTGGAGAAATTTGTATTAAAAAGTTTTCATGAGACGAATTAAATCTGTATTTGCCAATCATGTCCTAGAAATTGTTAGGTCTGATGGTGGTCTACCACCTGATAGACAGAACTGTTGCAGAGGATTATGGATTTCAACATGTAACATATCAATTTCAAGACATCATAAACTGAATGGTTTGGTGGAAAATGGCACTAAGACAGATAAAAGGTTATTAACAAGCAACTTTAGAAGAGATGTCTGCTTACTGCTGATGAATGTGTGAGCACCATCTCTAGAATGGTCTGTCACTAGCTGAAATTTTGTTAAACACAAAAATCAAGATCAGACTTCCTAGGTTATTCAAAAATACAATGGAAGACAAAACTGATTCTGAATGTAAAATGATACAATCATAGCATGACAGGAGTTCTAGGGTATTAAAGTTTTGGAAGCCTGGAGGTGCAGGCTGTATGCATAATGGCATTTGGCAGATGCAAAGGGGCAGCAGCTTGGGAAACTGTGCTTTGTTCATCTTATAGAAACTTGGGAAAATACTTTTATGGGAAGCTTGAAGCCATTATAATGTTTTTCTGCTAAAAAAAAAGGAGGAGTAGGGGAGGAGACAGAAACTGCTTTTCCCTGAAAGCAAACGGGAAGCAGGATTGTACACAGAACTGCTAGAGGACTACAGAGTGGTGGAAAATGGGTCAAAGTCTGAAGTGCTCTTAGAAGACCAACAAGAATATGTAGAGCACTACTAAAATAGTTTAATATTTTTCTTATGACCCCTGTAAAAGAAAATTTAGGGTGAGATCAATTTGTGATTCTGAAAGAAAAGGAAACATGAGGAATTTAGGTACTGGCCCTTTAAGAGTAAAATAACAAAGTGTATGTCCTGAGGCCGTTAAATTGAAACAGTGAGTTCTGAGCAGAAAGAATGTTAGAGTTAGAAGAGAGCAAATCTAGATCCCCCTCTTTTTATACTGTGGATAGTGAAATTTCACAGGAGAGAGTAACTCTGATACTGGAGAGGTGACAGAGACAAGTTTCATCAATTGTCAGCTGGCTTTTAGTTGTCAACTGCCAGCTGAGCCTGATTTGACCTTGTAAGTGCTTCTTTTCTTCTCTGGTCCAGCACAAAGAGAAAGGTTAAACATTCCCACTTGACTTTTCTTTGGGGTGAAGCAGATGAGCTGTGTTCATACAAAATCGAAAATGGGAGAGATGGTTTAAGAACCTGTTTCTTGCTGCTTCCCAGTGATTAGTCACTCCTTGCCTGCTAAGTAGTGTACTTGGCTTCTGTCTTGTGAATATAGCATATCCGAACACCAACAGTGAAGGTCCTTGCCAGCATGGGCCAGATAAATAATATAAACATATAATTTTGCATACAGTTATAGCTGCAGAGCCACTTGGACCTTGGCTGTGAGTAGATGCCTTTCTCCCCAGCAGCTAGAACAACTGCAGCCACATCGGCAATCTCCCCAGCACCAGTGTACAGCAAAGCTTCACTGGGTACCTCACTCAAGATACACTGATGTGACATCATCGGAAGGGATCAGGCAGCTGTGGAAATGTGAAACTGCTTGGATTCAAACAATTCTGCAATAATTATGCAGTTGATTCTCATTCAAAAATGCTGGGAGACGAAAAATTCCCTTGATCTGTGCAACCATTTTAACTCCATAACCAACATGTAAGCTGAATCCTCACCTCACTGAGACTAGAGTCACTCAGGAGCAGCTGAAACTAATGGAGTCACAGAACAATGTAGTAAAAGAAATTGCATCAGGACTTATATCTACCTACAAAATCTGGTTTATTTTAAATTTAGACTTTCCAAAGCTCCTTGAGATGAAGGTGAAACAATATACAAGGATGCTATTAGTCCCTAGCATGCAGCTGCACTCAGCCTTAACCTGCTGGCTAGTCTGTCTCTGGTCAGGACAGCCCAGAGCCAAGGGGTAGCACAATGCAGCAAGTTGGTATTCAAAGACGCTAAACAGACACAGGGCTGGATTATGATGGCTACTGCTCTTTGGGCCTGATCAGGCATTTAAAACTCATTTCTTTCCCTTAAGCATGACATTTCCTTTGTGGAGAATATATGCTTAGGTTATCTAGTGGATACCGTGTTAATGCAAACACATGTAGAAGAGCAGAGTCACAATCATACTCTCTTGAGAAAATGTCTATCCCCATCCTGAAGAACTACATCAGTTCTTGAAATAGAAAATAGAAAACCTGAGATGATAAAACCATCAAGACTTCACAATGTGGAAGGGTGTGTGATCTTAAAAAGCTAAGAGAAGAATCCCGGCCAGTGTTACTTGTGACATCATGAAAAATAGCAGCCAAGCATATAAAAAAAGGAGAGAGGGAGAAAAAGCTTTATTGGGCAGTGTCAGGATGAGTAAATGTCAAAAAAACCACCCAGTCTTCATAAAAAATCAATGATAAAAATACCATCTCATGAAGGTTGAAAATAGCAGAACAACCTTAGAGGAATAAGTGTCCCACTTTTCTGAATGTGACCTGTAGGATGAATTACTAAAATCTTAGCATAGGAAGCTGAAGATTAGAAAGACAGCATGTAGCTATAAGTGAGTATGTACTGGACGAAGGATCTTAAAATACATGACTGAGGAAAGTCACAGAATAAGTCATAATCCATTTAATAAGCTTTAGATGTGAAAGGACAGCAGCAACAGGTGGAGTATCTATGATGTGATGCTATATTTAAAGATAGATGACATATACAGTAAATTAAGCATTTTTATTCCCTTATGAAATAGAATTCAAAGATAGTTTAGCTCACTTAAAAAGATCCAGCAAAGGTTGTCGCAGCACATGAAAGGGAGCAAACAAAAAAAGACGAGCCTGGTAATGGATTAAAACCAAATGAATTTCATGTCATTAATCCCATAGCTGTAGTTCCAGATCTTCCATAGATGTGCATATTTCTTCTACTCCTGTTTTTTTTTTTTTTCCTCTAGAGTGAGCCAACCTAGTCAGCTAATACTCAGCCTTGTTCCCTCCTTCAGCTGGATCTTCCAAAGCCTGTGGGGTTTGTACCTGAAAGAGCTTGCCTAATCCACTTCTGCTGCTTTCAAGGGACAGTGCTGACTTCACTGTCTCAGAGGTGTCTATGTTCCTATCAGAAAACCAAAATTGTTTCCTGGACGCTGGCAGGAGTTTGAAAAGACTCAACAAATTCCTAATTACTGTGTTAAAGAAGCAGAGCCTCACGCTTTTAACCTGAAGACCACAGATTATAACCAATTGATGACTAAATATGGAATTAAGGAATTTAAGACACAGTTATATTATGTCTTCTCTGCAGGAATTCTAGGGGAAGAAAGATAAAACACATCTTCTCAGAGGAGAGAAAATTACAACATGTAATGATCTACTGTGCCTTGCCCAGTCCTAGGAAGCATTACATTAGGTTATGAAGTACTGCATATGTACTTAATCTAGCCACTGAAATGTGAAATTGAATAGAAAGCATGCTTGGAAGAGCTTCCTGACAGAAACATTAAAACAGTCTGGAGTAAGTACTGAATGTGTGCATGTTACCAGTTACATATGTTTAGCTAAATGAATTTAAAACACATAGAGCACCCACACAATTTTTTCCAAGATGCTGGGGCACCATACGATTATTCATTTATTCATCTTTCAGTGGAACTACATTCCCAGAAAGCAAATGTGTGAGATCTTGCTAGAGACAGCTTTAGTGTTCCTTCTACTCCCTCCCCTCATTCATTCCAGGATACACTCTCACACTGGACCCTTTTCTGAAAAGCTGTAGTAACTACTTTGCTGAGAGATGAAGGTAATCACTATGAGTTTCAAGACTGAACTAATTTATAGTCAAGGATAAAGCCCTGTCTGACAGCCCCAAGGACCAAGCAGAACATAGCTGATATACACAGCAGTTCACTAAAATCCCTGGTAGCTGTATGATAAAAAACAACCACCATGACAGATAACAACAGCAGAGTTTGAAGGTTCAGTCATACAAGTATTTCCTTGGATTAAAGTCTACCAAATTAATGCAAACCTTGTAATCCAGGTCTCAAAATCTTATCACAGGAAACTGAACTTTCCAGAACCTATTCCTATAAGTTTGATTGCAAATATAGCAAAATGAGTGCTCTTTTCTGACAGGTTCATATTATAAGCAGAATTGAAGAGATCTGCAAATAATCACAGAATCACAGAATCAACCAGGTTGGAAGAGACCTCTGCGATCATGGAGTCCAACCATTGCCCTGACACCACCATGTCAACTAGACCATGGCACTAAGTGCCATGTCCAGTCTTTTCTTAAACACATCCATCAGTTAGTTAAATTTACTAACCATTTCCAACTTGAGAAGGACAAAGGTGTGTAATGGATATTTAAACTGAACTATTTTACCAATCCCTACTCAAAAATCAATAGCAAATACATTTTCTAACTTGCTTTTTTAGAAAAAACAACTCTCCAGATCTAAGATGCTAACACAGCACAGCTGAGAAAGTTACTTCTGCAAAAAACATCACCGAGCAAGCATCTGCACGTCTAAGGTGATGAAATCCAGTCAGCAATTTGGAGCACAACTACTAGAGGCCTGTTTCTTGTATTAGTAAGCTTTTAAGGTCAATACGAGTTTTCATATGAAGCCAAGGTAAAGATCTTAAAATGGTGCTAATGTGTTAAGACAGTCAAGTGCTGCTAAGATTTCCAGATACTGTCACTTTGTATATAAACAGGGTTTTGTAAACAACATGATCACGAAGACCCCATAAAGACAAAATTGCCTGGGTGTGACCTTTAAAAAAACAGAGGTGTTAACTGACTCACAGTGTCATTTTTAATCACCAGGGATCTTGCTTTGCAACTCTTCCTGTCATAGAGAATAGTAAAACAGAACTGGTAGATCCAAAGTGAGCAAAATATGATTAGTCTAGTAACATGTGAAGAAGAAATCATGCATAGAGGTAAATGCTAGAGGAAAAGCCTCACATATATTTAGAGATGAGTAACATTATTTCTGTTTTAATGTTACAAAACTATGAGACACTTATAGCTTAACACAATGAAAGCTTGCCATCCAAATCCATCATAATAAAACCTTGATGTGACAGAGCTATTGTGACATTATTGTTATTTTTAATGCTGCATAGCTGAATCTGATAACATCATACAGAAGCAAAGCAGAAGGACATACCAAAATACGACCTTCTTGGCAAGCTGTAAAGTAGAGCAGGGATCTCAAAACTTGAGATGCATCCAACCTATTTCAAGCCCATGAGACACAAAGGATGCAAATAAACCATAATAACACTGGATTATAAAAATAGTGGTCTACAGACATATAAAAAAAATGTCACCTACCAGCAGTGGAAAACAAGTAATTTTCTGTCACACTAAGTACTGAGGGGAAGAAGAATCCAAAGAAAAATAATCTTGTCCTTTTCATACCGTAACAATGTATTTTCAATTTACAGGAGAAAATCCCATATCTTTTATGCTTCAGGTCATTTGATGCTCTTTTTTTTGTCTTTGACGGTAATTTCAATAAGGGTTTATGAAAAAAATCTTGCCTGTTCAGTATGCTTGCCTGGGTATGTGTGCCCTGGGATTTCACGGTGTATGTATACATACACAGTAGCCAGTATGTATGAAGAAAGCTAACGAGTGGAATATAAAAGTGTAACATTTGCTGAATTTATCAAGCTGTAAACACAGCAAAGTTCTTATGTTTACACACTTCAAGGGGCTTCCTGTCTTCCCCCCCTAACAGTTTAACCAGATCACATCTGCATCAGTATTAGGAATAGGAACCAAGCTTTACTTCACCCTTTGCTTTTTACTCAGGCTCTCATTTCTGACACTTCTCTTCTAAAGGCCAAGTTCATTTGCTCTCTGAATCAGTCATCAGTAATCTTCCCCAGTCAACAAGGTCTCATTTTGAGCAGCTTTAAATGAAAAATCTGGCAAATTCTCCAGATAAGGGAATTGAATAAAAATTAGTAAATAAACCAACCAACCCATGCAGACTAAATTGGCCACCATTGAAGAATACAGATTGCTTAAATTATCTCACACTTTTTAATCCCACTGGTAACAGCTTCCAGCAAATCCTTTTGCCCAGCTAGCATATCCCAAACATTTACTAAAACTTGGGCTGATCTCTCTGCTTATTACTAAAATTGCCTGTTACTTCATAGGGTAAGATTTTGTTTAAAGTAATTTGTAACTTGGAAAAATACCTGTGTGGATGGAAATTCTCTTTGCCTGCTGTTTACCTCAGGCTCTCTTTTTTATTTATATTTTTTAAATGCCATCCAGAAAAATTTTGTAATTTCTGCTATAATGGATTCAGAAAAAGATAGTTTCACCTTTGCAAAAATTCTCTGATTACTTTCTTCTGAAAAGCTCTTGCAAACTCCACCTTGAAATTTGTGAGGGGCTACAACATTTTTGTTAGACAATTGTCTAAAAATCCACTTGTATTCGATGCTCATGAAGTCTCTCAGGTGGGCAGGGGCCAGGGGAGGGCTCTTGTCCAACCCCTTGCTCAAAACAGGGTCAGCTCTGAGGTCAGACCAGGCTGAACTGAGACAAAAGAGAAAGAAAATAAGTACAGACTAATTTAGGTGTCCAACAGGGACACCTAGGACCCAATCTTTCAGACTACGTAGATTTTAAAATTTTTTTTTAGAGCTGTTCTGTATGTGTTTTCCATTGATTTTTGTTACAGTTGCACTTTTGCAAATCGTATTCCAAGGCTTCAAAGCCTGGCCACCTGCTAAAATCTCATTCTAAAGGACTCAGCCAGCATCACACAGAAATGTGATGGAAGTGTGATGTTGTGGCAGAGATAGGGATTTTTTAAAAAACTTTATCGTAAATGGTGGCATTGAACTGTCTCAAGCAACAGACTCTCCCTGCTTGTCCTGTTGTCCTCTGTTTTGTTTACTACATCTGTGATATTTCAGTATTCCCTGCGGCAAAGCTATTCCAAACAGCAGTCGCCTTCTGACACAGCCTTGCCTGTACCCAGAGGAGGTCTGGAACATGTACTAAGGCAGTGTCTTATGGAGAAAGAACCTTGTGGTTAAGTAATTAAATAGTGCTTCATTGCATTCTTAACTTCCAAATGATTTACTTCATAACTTTAAGAATAAACTTTTGAAGCAGTTCTCTGTGTGTGCATCTGTGTGTGTGCATGCACGTGAGCATTATGGATATTGTCTTCTTCCAGTTATTTCCATTCTTTTTAAGAAAGTATTTCCCAGCAACCCCTTGTAATAGAATATAATAAGCTGTATGTTATCTCCTCATGTGAAACCATATCAGGCAAGAAATAAATTAAGGATTTGAATACAGCTTTGATGATTCATGCGTCTTTCTATTCCTGCACAGTTATGTATCAGATCCTTTTCATGCTTTCGTTATTTTTACACTGATAAGGATTCTCATAACAAGGAATCAGGCTAAGTATATGCAGGCCAGCATAAATAAGTACATAACATTGAATATGTAGATTTTGTCCCACATTCCATGGGGAATCCATTTGATCTGTAAATATAATCATTTGGTGAACAACATGAGTTTTGACAGTTCAGAAAATTAAAATGGAAAGCCTATGAAAATGTCTATCATCAGGATAAAATAATAATCTCTTTTCTTTGCTCCAGTTTTTGCATGAATGAAATGCCTCCAGAGGTGCTGACAGGTACTGTTATGCTTGGGGGAAGGTGTAGTTAATCCCTACCTTGCTGGATAGCATCTGTCCACTGGCCAGCAAGGAGCAGGTGTTGGGTTTGGTTTTGCTTTGTTTTTATTATTCACTGGGCAGACAGATTGCTCCATGCTAGCATTATTAACTAAGTATTCTTATGTATAAGTGCATTAATTTGGACTTATGTAACAAGTTGTCATATGTTGCCTCGTAAGGATTCTTTCCAGCCTTGTATACACTGCCTGCCTACAGTCATATGTTCCCTATAGGAAGACAGGTCGTACCTGAATGCAGGTTCTCTTGGTGTCTAGTAGTGCTCTCTCTGTTTCACATCACTGAAATAAAATCCCTTATCTGCTGTTATGACTCAAACGTTTATTGCTCCTTGTTATCTAAGGGCATCCACTATTCTCAGCTCTCATCATCTTTTTTATTTCTTTGCTCACACCACGAGATGCCTCCAAATCTGTCAACACTATAGTGTGGAAGAAAAGTTTGGTGCTGCCTGCTATGGATGACAAGAAAGAGTAAGCCTGGAAAACATAAATGAAATGAAATGTGAAAACAGTGCTATGCAAAAGTAAAATGCAAGTCTTAAGCTCAGGAGATTTAGTTTCATGTTCTGGGTTAGACATCAAAAGTCTCAAGAAAGCATAACTTTTTTTTTCCAGAAAATCTATTCACTTTAGGAAAATGTTGGTTCTAATTATCCATGTGAGAAATACAGAGGAAAGAAAGTATTGCTTAGGGTACAGCAATTAGGAAAAGAATAGGGCCTGGTTTTATTTGTTTTCTTCTTTTGACTTCCTCTTCATTGTTGAATTTTGATTCTCATTAAAAAAATTAACCAACCATTTTCTTCCATGTGCAGTAAGGGAGAAAAAAAGAAACCATTTCAATCCTTTATGTAGGTTACAGTCTTTTTTATCAACTTAGAGTTGCAACAATGCAATAGGGGCCTATCTCGTTCAGATCAAATCTGACTACCACGGATGGCAATGAGCAGATTCTTCTTTTTGATATGATATATGCATTGGAACAGTCCATGAGATTAGGAAGTTTGCTTTCAGATTTTTCTACACAGCGTCTGCTGATGCCTTACCATCATTTTCTGCTGCTTTGTTTGTCCTTAATGAGTAACTATTTTTATGAATGAGTAAAATGTTTGCTCTAGTAAATGACTCCAAAATAGATACTATGCTCAGGCTGAAAAATTTGCATGATAATTTTGCAAACTCATACTAAATAATTAATTGGTAATGTCCAGAAATATTTTTCTGTTTCTCTGTATTGACTACCACAGGCTGTTTGCATGACTTTGTTGCTATGTACTTCCACCTCCTCAGCACAAATTTAAAGCTGCTGGTCTTGACTCACAGTAATATTGTGAGAAGAAAATCAAATTCCAGCTGCTTTCGTCAATACAGGGATATTTAAGGAAGGCATCGGACAGGAAATTACAACTGATAAATAAACACCTTTGACATACTACTTATGGCTATGATAAAGAAACTGATTCTCAGGTGAGATGTGTAAATGAAATCATTAAAAACCACAGAATGTATTGCTTTTTTTCTGTTTGTTATCAACCAAAGTTAAAAAAATTCAAGCACTTTCTGCATGCTAAATGGTGACTATGTGTAAGTGAAATCATTAAAAACACACAAAATTTATTGCTTTTTTTCTATTCATTATCAACCAAAGTCAAAAAAATCCAAGCACTTTCTGCATGCTGAATGGTGACTATGTCAGCTTCCAGGCATAGTAATCAGCTTCAGAATTTCTTTGATTTTTTCCTAAGCAAAAATATTGACACTATCTGACAGTACATTTAATATCTAACAGTAAGAATATGCATTTTTTTTTAATTTTAAGAACTATTTGAAGTAGATAAAAGTCAGGGAAGGATATGATTATCAGGCTGAAATGCTTACGTACCATCAGAACAGAGCTTATGATTTTTTTTCTCACACTGACCTTTTCTTTTTCTTATGGTAATGGCCACAAACCCACTCTTGCTAACAAGAATAACAAAATCCAGTAATTGAATAGCCTGTTGTCTAGCAAACAGGGTTCCTCCTATGTTTATCATTCAGTCTGTAGGGATGGAATTTCAAAATAACACAAGGAAAGCAAAGAGAAATTAAGCTATTGTACTTCCATTAAAATCAGCAGGAGTCAAAGAGCTAATATCTTGGGCACTGCTTTGAAAATGTCAGGGTGAGAATCAAATGGCTGCGCAGTACTGGTATCTGGCAAAGGAGCTGGATTTCAGGGTTATTGAGACAGCATGAGTTCTTGCAACGCTAAATTACAATGGGTAAAATCAGAGGTCATCCAGTGCAATAGCCATCCCACAAAATTACCTTTCAGGACGATCCCCAGTATATGAACTCTTTCCTCTGTGAACTGCCCTCACCACTCAGCGATCAAATAGCTAAAACATGTAGCACTGTTATAGTCTCTGCAGTGGTCTTTGTGAGCCAGAATCAATTTATCAAATGGGATAAGTGTACAGAATTCTCTAGCTGATGAAAACGATTTCTGGATAATACCAGTACAGAGAGATATTTATTGCTAGTTATTCCTTTCTTTATCCGGGAAAGAATAAATTGAAAATGAAGTCCCAGGAACCATTACAGAGTGATTTCCAAGGAGGACTTACCCTTGTGAACTTTTGTTACATAAAAAACTGGAAATTACTTTTTTGTGCGTGAGAGAGAGAAGCCTGAAGCATCTGCTTCTAGTTGAATTTGGACATGCTGAAAACTGAGATGATCCTACAGTTGTAAGGAGATTGCTTCTCCCTTGGACTACTCTCATTGCATATGCTGGCAAATGCTACAATGCATGAGGAATATACAATATTGAGCAATAATGAAGCTCTAGAGCACCTACAAAACGCACCTTGCGCAAGGTTTGAAAGTGCTATATATCAGAAAATAAATAATGCATCTAGGTGAAGTTCTGCAATATAAGGAGAATAATTATGCCTGGTCTGCCTGCCCCACAAAGAACTTAGTCTTTCTATTAGCTGTTTTAACATACTAATCATAGAAATGCTGGAATCTATGAAATCTGTGGCTTAAATAGCCATTTTCTAGACTTTTCTTACAAAGAGAAAATTAGATATCTCTCTTGGACAGATGATCTTCCCTAATTTATACAAGTCATGAATTTTTAAAATTGACTAGCAAGAACCCATATTTCAGGAAATCTTAACTGGACAGTAGCATCTAATCAGGAGCAAATGCTAAAGAGGATGAAGATAAGGGACCAGATTCAAAGACCACATGAGTTTTTCTGTTGATTTTAGAGAGGTCTGGATCACCCTGAGAAACCAAAAGCAACCTAGGACTAATGAATAGAAAGTGACATTCAGATTGCACAGCTGCTGGTAAAGTGCATGGAATGAAGTAAAAGAAATCAACACCAAGGAAAGTTAGAAAGGAAGGCAAAAAAACCAAAAAGAGACCTCTGTTGAATCATGGAATGTCACAGCTGCGACTGGTATCGTACCCTACACCAAGAAGTTTAAGAGTCGGAAAATGTTAGCATATGTGTATATTTCTGAGGAATTCTGTTGCAGAATTTGCTCCAAGTATAGTTATTTAATACTACAGGAAATTCTAAACACATTTCCAACAATGAATATTAAGACATCTTTGCATTTAATTGAGGAGTTTTGAAGATGAATACTTGCTACTTCTGATATTGGTCTAATCCTGCAAAAACCCTCCACATAGACAGACCTTTATGGCCCTGCAGACTCACTGATTTCAGTGGTTTCTCTACAGACCTATTCAATAGATCATTGTTACATTACAAGTTCAGGTCTGTGCTCAGCAGAATATTTCAGAGCACACTTAAATCCATACTTACTCATCAGAGCACTCAACTTTAGGCATGTACTCAAGCCCCTCCAAAATCAATATGTCTTAAATGCTTTACTGTCTATGGGTAGATATTTCAGCTGGGACATTGGCTGTATATGCCAGCACGTCTCATTTCTCTTCCATGGCCAGGAATATGGAATATTTATTGTGACTCATCCTACTATTAAATTGTTGGATTTGGTTAAAAAATGGTCAGATTATATTTGACCTAATATTTTTACCTTCCAAAAAGTTTGTTGGAAACATAAGTCTAATGCAGCATTTCTGTGACCTTTTTCACAGCACTTCAGTATGACAAAGTTTGCTATTGCATTGCTGTTCTGGACAAATTTGATAGAAACAAATGAAAAGATGACCCACCTATTTTCACTGTCCACTTTAAAAGAAACATCAATTCTCAAAATTCATTCAGACAAATGTACTTGGAAATAATTAGAAATCTGAATAAACTTAAACCAGAATTTCTTAAGCTGATTCAATAGCGACTTGCTCTGTTTTTAAACTAGAGTAACTGTAGAGTAACTGTTCTGAGAACAACAGAATGCCTGGGGCTGGAAATAGAGTATAAATAGGACTGTTCATGTGAAAGCATTTCTTATGACTAGCTAAATACTGAATTAAAAAAAATGTGAAATCTCTCATTTTAATTTTTCATATCAGCACTTTTGTGAAGGTTGTTAGAAAAAGGTTACTCACAGAATGTCTTTAAAATAAGACATGTGCCTACAAATCTAGAGGCTGAAAGAAGACATCATTGTTTCTATTGGTAAGGGAAGTAGAAAATACATAAAATACCACAAAATTTATTTTGTGGTTTATATATTTTTAATGCAATTGGTTCGCAGCCACAGAATAAGGATGCTGCATCAGTTTGCGAAATAGAAAGACCTTTGGAAAGACAGATCAAAAAATCACAGAATCACAGAATCACAGAATGTTAGGGATTGGAAGGGACCTCGGAAGATCATCTAGTCCAATCCCCCTGCCGGGGCAGGATTGCCTAGACCATATCACACAGGAACGCGTCCAGGCGGGTTTTGAATGTCTCCAGAGAAGGAGACTCCACAACCTCTCTGGGCAGCCCGTTCCAGTGTTCGGTCACCCTCACTGTAAAGAAGTTTTTCCTCATATTTATGTGGAACCTCCTGTGTTCCAACTTGCACCCATTGCCCCTTGTCCTGTCAAGGGATGTCACTGAGAAGAGCCTGGCTCCATCCTCATGACACTTGCCCTTTACATATTTAGAAACATTAATGAGGTCACCCCTCAGTCTCCTCTTCTCTAAGCTAAAGAGACCCAGCTCCCTCAGCCTCTCCTCATAAGGGAGATGTTCCACTCCCTTAATCATCTTCGTGGCTCTGCGCTGGACTCTCTCTAGCAGTTCCCTGTCCTTCTTGAACTGAGGGGCCCAGAACTGGACACAATACTCCAGATGCGGCCTCACCAGGGCAGAGTAGAGGGGGAGGAGAACCTCTCTTGACCTGCTAACCACACCCCTTCTAATACACCCCAGGATGCCATTGGCCTTCTTGGCCACAAGGGCACACTGCTGGCTCATGGTCATCCTGTTGTCCACTAGGACCCCCAGGTCCATTTCCCCTACACTGGTCTCCAACAGGTCTGTCCCCAACTTGTACTGGTACATGGGGTTTTTCTTGCCCAGATGCAGGACTCTACACTTGCCCTTGTTATATTTCATTAAATTTCTCCCCGCCCAACTCTCCAGCCTGTCCAGGTCCCTCTGAATGGCTGCGCAGCCTTCCGGCGTGTCAGCCACTCCTCCCAGTTTTGTGTCATCAGCGAACTTGCTGACAGCGCACTCTATTCCCTCATCCAAGTCATTAATGAATATATTGAATAGTACTGGTCCCAGTACCGACCCTTGCAGGACTCCGCTAGACACAGGCCTCCAACTGGACTCTGTCCCATTGACCACCACTCTCTGGCTTCTTTCCTTCAGCCAGTTCACAATCCACCTCACTACTCAATCATCCAGACCACACTTCCTCAGTTTAGCTGCGAGGATGCTGTGGGAGACCGTGCCAAACGCTTTACTGAAATCGAGATAGACCACATCCACAGCTTTACCATCATCTATCCACCGGGTTACATCCTCATAAAAGGCTATCAAGTTGGTTGAGCATGACTTCCCCTTGGTGAAGCCATGCTGAGTGCCCCTAATGATTCCCCTATCCTTGATGTGCCTAGAGACAGCACCAAGAACAAGTTGTTCCATCACCTTTCCGGGGATGGAGGTGAGGCTGACCGGTCTATAGTTCCCCGGGTCCTCCTTCTTGCCCTTTTTGAAGACTGGAGTGACATTCGCTTTCCTCCAGTCCTCAGGCACCTCTCCCGTTGCCCACGACTTAGCAAAGATGATGGAGAGTGGCCTAGCAATGACTTCCGCCAGCTCCCTCAGCACCTGCGGGTGCATCCCATCAGGGCCCATGGATTTATGGACATCCAGGTTGCTTAATTGGTCCCTGACCCAGCCCTCATCAACCAAGACAGATTCCTCCTCTATCCTGACTTCTTCTGGGGCCGCAGGGGTCCGGGGCTCCTCAGGACAGCCTCCAACAGTATAGACAGAGGCAAAGAAGGCATTCAGTAACTCCGCCCTCTTTTTATCCTCTGTCTCCAGGACCCCCACCTCATTCATCAGTGGACCTACATTGCCTCTAGTGTTGGCTTTACCTGCAATGTATTTGAAGAAGCCCTTCAAATACAAGAACTTTTCAAAACAATTAATCCACAAACCACTAAAAATGAAGGAGTCTTTGAGTTTAATATGATTCTGTTGTAAATTGAATAAAACTGCAGCGCAAAGTAAAACAACTGTCCTTTGTTCAGGATAAACGTCAAAAGCACTTATACTCCTTCATGTAATCAGATAGCTGAAGTATCTACAAAAATCAGTTGCATCATTCACAGCACAAACCAAAGGCCAGTTTCATCTCTTTTCACGCTAAAAACTTTCCAGTGAAACAGTTACCAGACTCCTAAAATCTGTGTCAGCATTTCAATGTCTCTTTTTAGTTCTGTAACACTTCATTTAGAATTGTTAGCATTTTGTGTTCTGATGGTATGTCAGTTGCAGTAGTAGTCACAGTAGTAAATAATATGCAGAACAACAAGTTGCCTGATACTGCTACAACATCCTAACATAGTATTTAGAACAGTTGAAATAGCTGGAAAAAAAATAATTTTAAAACAGCTAAGGCCCATAACTAGTTAGAGCAGATTGAAGATTTTCATCTTCTTGTATCTCCTGCTTGCGGTGTAACAAACTGGTGTGCTAGTGGCATCTGAATGAGACACAAAGGGTCTGTACAACAAGTACTTACCGGCAGCCAGAAGGAAACCCCACCAGCATCTCATCATACATTGCTATGTGGGTATCTGCTGTTTCCCCTTCCACAGAACAGACGGGTAACTTTGGGTGAAATATGTACAAAATATTGTTGTAATGTTGACAGAAAAAAATATTTTTGGTTAGTACACTGCATTTATATATTAGGACAGAGCAGTTCAGTGTTTGCAAAACAAGGAACAGTATGCAGACTGCAAAGGACACAGTCCCTATGACTACTCTCCTACCCCGCAAGCTTGAACAGAGTTAATTAGCTTTGCCATCTGCAGGTACAGCTGAAAAGCCATTAAGAGACAAGATTTTCTAGCCAATATTATACTCACAGTAGAGGGAAAACCTTAGTTTACCTTAACTAACGTTAATAGCAAAAGTGAAGGGGTTCAGACTCTATTCTCCAAAGCAGTATCTAGGTGTTTACAAGCACCACTGAGGGCCACAGGAACACTGCAGTGCTTATGGCAGCCTTACCAGAATTGTAGAAAACCTAACTGGGATAATATCAGTCTCAATGGCTGAAAAATTAGATAATAACATTTGATTTAACCCTCAAAAAGACAAAGCTCCATATCCACAGATTATTTTAACATAAAACTGGCAACACTGAAAGTCTTTAAAAAACCCCCCAAAACACTACTTAATTTATTTTAAGCTGTGAATGCATCATTATAGAACACCTAGTGCTATAGTGTCCTGGTTTGGCCCAAACCAGGCCAATTAGTCTTAGAGACTAATGCGGGGGGGGGGGGGGGGGGGGGGGGGGGGGGGGGGGGGGAGGGGAGCAGACAAGGCAGGTGACCCAAGACTGACCAACAAGGTATTCCATCCCATACATGTCATTCTCACTTTCCTATTTATCACTAACCCACTGCCTCCTGGAGGTGGGGCCCAGGAGGGAGGGGCCCTCCTGTCTCCCACTGATTGGTACCAGCTTTGCCAATTCTCCAGTTAAAAGCCTGCAGGTGTGATGGCAGGGGAGCTACTGCATTTTCCCCTCTGCCCGTGCTGGGGGGAGCAACTCTGCCTGAGGAGGATTTCCAAGCTCTTGATCTTGGTTTTGTACATATTTGTATATATTTGGTTATTTCTATTATTATTGTTATTATATTATTTTCATTATTATAGTTTATTAAAACTGTTTTAACTTTCCAACCCATAAGTCTCTCTCCCCTTTCCCTTGCGGGGGGGGGGGGGGGGGCGGAGAGGGTTAACAGAGAGCATCTGCCACCTGGTTAATAGCTGGCCCAGCTTTAAACTGTGACAGATTTATTGGTGCCCAACGTGGGGCTGGAGAGAAGCTCCAACAGGTTGCTCTGATAAGTTGAATCCTGGCTCTGGTGGGAGGAGACCCGGAGAGCTCAACTGAGAGAGTAACAGATTTCTTCCTTTGAGATTTATGAGGGGTTGGAAAGTTAAAACAGATAGTGAAGATGGTGATGTCACTTTTGAATGCTGTGTTATCTCATCTTTTTATGGAGTTTCTTTCGCAGTTGAGTATTGCAATGATGCCTTACCTGCCGTGGGCACTGTGTTATTGCTTGCTTCTTATGAATGTTTACATGCACTTTAGCAGTGGGCGCTGGTCGAAATGTATTGTTTTGGTATGGGGTTTGATACTGATTTATGCTGTGATAAAGTGGGCAGTTAATATTCCGATCTCTTATCTCTATGACACAATGATGGGCAGCTTTAATCGCAAATCAGTAGCAGCAACTTCATCTGCACGCTCCAGGCGTCCTTTAGCTGATTCTGTTAATGATTACACTTCCAGTTTTACTTTGGGAAATAGTACCTTCTCCTTTTCTGCCAAGCTGATTCCACTAGATTTTGCGAAATTAGGATGGTGCTGTCTAGGTGGCATGTTCTTATTTTCGGTTGTCCTGAATGTGTTTCTGATGTGGGATAAGATTAAATATCGGTGCAGGGACAGTTGTAGGTGTTATGCAGCCACCTCAGATCCTACAGTGTGTACTGCCGCTACAGCCACTAAGACCACTGAAGCCTCGGCAGCCTGTACCACAGCTGCTACACCCCCCAAGATGGCCACTGCAGCTACTCAGACTCTCAGCACTCCCACGAAAGCCACTGCATCTACTCAGACTCCAGCATCTATCGAATCTGTACCAATTGCTCCTGTAACCAGGAAGAAATACTAAAAGAAATCAGCTCATGAAGAGAAGGATGATGACTCAGAGCCTTCTAAGGCAGAGCTATCATATGACCCAGGTGAGGGCCCTTCTCAGGCAGAGTTAGGGCCCAACACAGATGGGGGTTTCCTCGATCGTCCTTTTAAAGCAGACCCATCACAGAAGAAAGGTCCTTCTAAAGCAGAACTATCACAAGAGGAGGACTCGGATGTAGAGATAACCTACCACTCTTTATCCCTGAAGGACCTGAGAAATATAAGGAAAGACTTCAGCCGTTATGACGGTGAACCTATTATTACCTGGTTGCTCCGATGCTGGGATAATGGGGCAGACAGCATGCAATTGGATGGCAGAGAAGCCAGACAGTTGGGATCCCTGTCCAGAGACGGTGGTATTGATAAGATGCTTCCAAGAAAGTCAAACACTATCAGTCTCTGGAGGCGACTCTTGTCAGCTGTAAAGAGCAGGTATCCCTATAAAGATGATGTTATGAGTCACCTAAGCAAATGGACCACTATAGAAAAAGGTATTAACTACCTTAGAGAACTGGCTGTGCAAGAGATTATTTATAGACACCCACGGGAAGTTGTAGATCCTGTAGATCCTGATGAAGTGGAATGCAACCGATCCATGTTCCGGAAGGTTGTGAAGAATGCTCCACCGACATATACCCATACATTGTCAATATTAGTAGGGGGAGAAGATAATATGGCACATTCTACTGTGGGCGAAATGGCTAACTGTATGCGACAGTATGAAGATAGTATTTCTTCCCCACTGCAGGCACACATCTCGGCTGTGGAAAAACTGACTAAGGAGAATAAGGACTCATTTAAACAACTGTCAGACAAACTGTCCATGATCGAGAATAAACTTGACTCTCTACCTACGCAGGCGCGCGTTGCAGCTGTTAGGAGAAAACGCTCTCCTACAGGACCAGCTCAAAGGAAACGGAACACATCACGAGGTATCCTGTGGTTTGCCCTGCGTGGTTATGGGGAGGACATGAGCAGATGGCATGGACAACCTACCAGTACCCTACAGGCACGAGTACGTGAGTTGCAAGCTAAAAGAAATACCAGAGAGGATTTTTCTAGAAGGATGGCTGCTCCAGTTACCAGTGAGCAGGACCCCAGTCAGGGGAGATGGGCCTCAAATCACTTTTTCCCAAGTGTGAATAGGAGAAATGAAGGTCCAGTCCCTGTGAGCAGCACGAATCCATTTCTTAATTAGGGGGGCCCTGCCTCCAGCCAGGTGGAGGAGAGGGACAACCGAGTTTATTGGACTGTGTGGATTCGATGGCCTGGCACATTAAAACCACAAAGGTATCGAGCCCTGGTAGACACTGGTGCACAGTGTACCCTAATGCCATCGGATCATAAAGGGGCAGAACCTATCAGTATTTCAGGAGTAACAGGAGGATCTCAAGTGTTATTTGTATTGGAGGCCGAAGTGAGTCTAACTAAAAATGAATGGAAAAAGCACCCCATTGTGATTGGCCCAGATGCTCCGTGCATCCTTGGCATAGACTACCTCAAGAGAGGGTATTTTAAGGACCCTAAAGGGTATAGATGGGCCTTTGGTATAGCAGCTGTAGAGACTGAGGACATTAAACAGCTGTCTACCTTGCCTGGCCTCTCAGAAGATCCTTCTGTTGTGGGGTTGCTGAAGGTTGAAGAACAACAGGTGCCACTTGCTACTACCACGGTGCACCGACGACAATATCGCACCAATCGAGACTCCCTGATCCCCATTCATAAACTGATTAGACAATTAGAAAATCAAGGAGTGATTGGCAAGACTCGCTCACCCTTTAATAGTCCTATATGGCCAGTGCGAAAGTCTGATGGAGAATGGAGATTAACTGTGGACTATCGTGGCCTAAATGAAGTTACGCCACCGCTGAGTGCTGCTGTGCCAGACATGCTAGAACTTCAATACGAACTGGAGTCAAAGGCAGCCAAGTGGTATGCCACCATAGACATTGCTAATGCATTTTTCTCTATTCCCTTGGCACCAAAGTGCAGGCCACGGTTTGCTTTTACCTGGAGAGGTATCCAGTACACCTGGAATCGACTGCCCCAGGGGTGGAAACACAGTCCTACTATTTGCCATGGACTGATCCAGACTGCACTAGAAAAGGGTGGAGCTCCAGAACATTTGCAATACATTGATGACATCATTGTGTGGGGTGATACAGCAGCAGAAGTTTTTGACAAAGGGGAGAAAATAATCCAAATTCTTCTGAAAGCTGGTTTTGCCATAAAAAGAAGCAAGGTCAAGGGACCTGCCCGGGAGATCCAGTTTTTAGGGATTAAATGGCAAGATGGGCGTCGCCAGATCCCGATAGAGGTGATCAACAAAATAACAGCTATGTCCCCACCAACTAACAAAAAGGAAACACAAGCCTTCTTAGGCGTTGTGGGTTTCTGGAGAATGCATATTCCAGATTACAGCCAGATTGTACGCCCTCTTTATCAAGTGACCAGAAAGAAGAAGAATGATTTTCAGTGGGGCCCTGAACAACGACAGGCTTTTGAACAGATTAAACAAGAGATTGTGCATGCAGTAGCCCTTGGACCAGTCCGTATGGGACAAGATGTTAAAAATGTGCTCTACACTGCAGCTGGGGACAATGGTCCTACCTGGAGCCTCTGGCAGAAAGTACCAGGGGAGACTCGAGGTCGACCCCTAGGATTTTGGAGTCGAGGATACAAGGGCTCTGAGGCCAATTACACCCCAACTGAAAAAGAGATACTGGCAGCATATGAAGGAGTTAGAGCTGCTTCAGAGGTAATTGGTACTGAAGCACAACTTCTCCTGGCACCTCGATTACCAGTACTAGGCTGGATGTTCAAGGGTAAGGTTCCTACTACTCATCATGCAACTGATGCGACATGGAGTAAATGGATTGCATTAATTACACAGAGGGCTCGAATAGGAAACCCTAATCGCCCAGGAATCTTAGAAGTGATCATGGACTGGCCAGAAGGCAAAGACTTCAGAATGCCACCAGAAAAGGAGGTGACACGTGCTGAAGAAGCCCCACCATATAATGAACTAGCAGAGGATGAGAAGCAGTATGCCCTGTTCACCGATGGATCCTGCCGTCTTGTAGGAAAGCATCGGAAGTGGAAAGCTGCTGTATGGAGTCCCATACGACGAGTCACAGAAGCCACAGAAGGACAAGGTGAATCAAGTCAATTCGCAGAGGTAAAAGCCATCCAGCTGGCTTTAGGCATTGCTGAACGAGAAAAGTGGCCAAGGCTGTATCTTTATACTGACTCATGGATGGTAGCAAATGCCTTGTGGGGGTGGTTAAAGCAGTGGAAGCGAAGCAACTGGCAGCACAAAGGTAAACCTATTTGGGCTGCTGAATTGTGGCAAGATATTGCTGCTCGGCTAGAGAAACTAGTCGTGAAGGCACGTCATGTAGATGCTCACGTACCTAAAAGTCGGGCAACTGAGGAACATCGAAACAACCAACAAGCGGATCAAGCTGCTAAAGTGTTCCAAATAGATTTGGACTGGGAACACAAAGGTGAACTATTTTTAGCTCGGTGGGCTCATGACACTTCAGGTCATCAAGGGAGAGATGCAACATACAGATGGGCTCGTGACCGAGGGGTGGACTTAACCATGGACTCTATTGCACAGGTTATCCGTGTTTGTGAAACATGCGCCGCAATTAAGCAAGCCAAACGGTTAAAACCTTTGTGGTATGGGGGGCGGTGGTTGAAATATAAATATGGGGAGGCCTGGCAAATTGACTACATCACACTCCCTCAGACCCGCCAGGGTAAACGTTATGTGCTTACCATGGTGGAGGCGACAACCGGATGGTTGGAAACATACGCTGTGCCCCATGCCACTGCCCGGAACACTATTCTGGGCCTTGAAAAGCAAATCTTGTGGCGACACGGCACGCCAGAGAGAATTGAGTCGGACAATGGGACTCATTTCAAAAACAGTCTCATAGACAACTGGGCCAAAGAGCATGGCATCGAATGGGTATATCACATCCCCTATCATGCACCAGCCTCTGGGAAAATTGAACGGTATAATGGGCTGTTAAAAACTACCCTGAAAGCAATGGGGGGTGGAACCTTTAAAAACTGGGATAAACATCTGGCACAAGCTACCTGGTTAGTTAACACCAGGGGATCTATCAATCGAGCTGGCCCTGCTCAGTCAGACCTTCTACATACAGTAGAAGGAGATAAAGTCCCGGTGGTGCATGAAAGGAATCTATTGGGAAAAACTGTCTGGATTCTTCCTGTAACGGGCAAAGGTAAACCCATTCGTGGGATTGCTTTTGCTCAGGGACCTGGATGTACTTGGTGGGTGATGTTGCAAGATGGTGAAGTCCAATGTGTCCCTGAAGGTGATCTGATTCTGGGTGAGACTACTTAAGTCCGAACTGTATGTTGTTACTGCATAAGTGTCTTTCAGGTTAAGACAGTGGTGATGAGACCGGAGCTAGCTTCATCAAGTGGCGTCCAGTAACCTCCTCGAGTCTGACATCTTTAACCTGCAACCCGTGGGCACGAACCATGACGAAAGAGAGACTGCTAGCCAGAGAGACTGCTGAGAGACTGCTAGCCAGATGGAAACCCAAAATCCTGAACCAAATGAACTTAATGAACTTTTTGTATAGAGATGAATCATAAACTAGTGATATGTGTATATATATTTGAAAATGAAAAGGTAGTGGTGATCTGAGTATGACGTGAATGGTATGGAATAAAGGGTGGAATGTCCTGGTTTGGCCCAAACCAGGCCAATTAGTCTTAGAGAAACCAAGGTCACTGCTAAATTCCTCACTGCTTACGAGTGAAGAGCCAAAGGGGGGTCGCAGCTGCAGGGGGGAGCAGACAGGGCAGGTGACCCAAGACTGACCAACAAGGTATTCCATCCCATACATGTCATTCTCACTTTCCTATTTATCACTAACCCACTGCCTCCTGGAGGTGGGGCCCAGGAGGGAGGGGCCCTCCTGTCTCCCACTGATTGGTACCAGCTTTGCCAATTCTCCAGTTAAAAGCCTGCAGGTGTGATGGCAGGGGAGCTATTGCATTTTCCCCTCTGCCCGTGCTGGAGGGAGCTACTGCATTTTCCCCTCTGCCCGTGCTGGGGGGAGCAACTCTGCCTGAGGAGGATTTCCAAGCTTTTGATCTTGGTTTTGTACATATTTGTATATATTTGGTTATTTCTATTATTATTGTTATTATATTCTTTTTCATTATTATAGTTTATTAAAACTGTTTTAACTTTCCAACCCATAAGTCTCTCTCCCTTTTCCCTTTCCCTTTCCCTTGCAGGGGGCGGGGGGAGAGGGTTAACAGAGAGCATCTGCCACCTGGTTAATAGCTGGCCCAGCTTTAAACCGTGACATATAGATACAGAAGAAATATGTTTTTAAAAAACTAATACTAATTTATTTGTCTTAACTATGTGACTTAACTTCCCAGAAGACTTTTTTTTTTTTTTTTTTTGTAAGCGTTATTATAACACATAGGAAGAAACTAAACAATTGATAGAATAAATGTTGAGAGGCTGTCCGTACTTCCAAACTTTTGGATTAGCAAGACTGCATAGTTGTTAAAGGTGCCAGTCAACGGTTTTTAACAAACTAATCACTGAGTTGTCCTCTTCACCACCGAGCTGTGCTGTATAAGGCTGACCAAGCACTGGCGCAGGTTGCCCAGGGAGGTTCTGGAGTCTCCATCCTTGGAGATACTCAAAAGCTGTCTGGACGCAGTCTTGGGCAACCAGCTCTAGATGGCCTTGCTTGAGCAGAGGGGTTGGACCAGATAACCTCCAGAGGTCCCTTCCAAGCTCATTCACTCTGTGATTCTGTGCTAACTATGAATGTATTGTCTTTCCTATTCCCTTCTTTAACTATGAATATTCCACTAAACTTTTCTGAAAAGTTCTTGGACAAAAACCTAGTCATGCAATACAAATTCATTCTTTGGGTACTATTTCATGTCCTCCCTCTTCCACTGAGCAGAAACAGCCTAAGCCTACAGATACTATGAAGAATGTGGGACTTGGTCTCTTAAATTGCTTTTGTACTGTTGACATCAGGAGGTATGCTAGCACAGTGCTTTCTGGGTGCTTCAAGGGAGCTTGCCAACAGATTGCCATGTGATATTTTATCAGGCTCACATCTGGATCCATCTCCATTGTTATTTGTCATGTGTAGGAGAAGTCATTTGGAAAAGGCATCAATAACAGTCTTGAGGGCTTTGTGCAAAATGCAAGTCACCTTGAAGTGACTGCAAAAAAAAAAAATCTTCATGCCCCTTCACAGAAACACAAGGAGGCACAAAGATAGCAATGTGCTTTTGTTCGTATTTTCCAGACAAAAATCTGTCTCGAAAGAAAGAAGGGCAATGAGCTACTTCCATCTGGTCCCTCTGGCCTAAGGTATTGTTAGTCTTAAAATACGCCAAATGGAGGCCGTGAGCCCCTCAGCTTCAATATTGAGCCATGTGGCAAAAGCAATCCAATGAAGAACTAAAATGTGTGTAGTTCTGTGTGCTTTCCTCTTGTGGAAAAGAGAGCAGAGGGAACTGATAATAAAATAAAATTAAAAAAGGATACGTTCAACAAGGAATACTGCTGACATCAATAGAGAGCACTCAGCAGCCAAAGGAAACAAGACCCTTTTAGTCATCTACAATCTTTATATATCTTTGTCTTTTTCCAGCAGTCTGAAGACTCAAGGCCTTGAAAACCATCATCTTTGAATAGCTCACTGCTAAGTCAGTCCAGAACAGCTAAGATCTTCCCAGGAACTGTAATAAACTCCCTCTCAACTGAAATGTCCTTCTAGGATGCAATGGACATTTTTAGTTGTACACAGAAGCACTATACAGCAGTTTAAAAGAGAAAACAAAGAAGGAAAATTACACTCAATGACAAGATTCCAAAGCCATATGATATAGTTACACAAAATGTCATGATTTACGTAGAAGGTTCAAAGAAGACTCTATGGGCTCTGTACAGGCTTACTCCACTCTGTATGGAATAGCAGAGAAATGGTAGATCAGAGCATAAATCTGGGACACTTAAAGCTCCATCTGAACTCCAAGATGCTGGAGCACCTTCAAGCTCCAGGGCTCAGGTGAATGTCCTGCTTGTGCCCGGCTCTCTAGTGGGGACAAGGCCTAGGATGGACCTTAATAGCTATCCTTAGTCCTTAGTCCTCCTGCTCTGCCCTTTGGAAAAGGAAAACCACACACACGAACATTTGTTGCTGATATTCTGGTGTCTCCGTGATGCAGAGAGTTGAATAATCACAATTACAAGACTGGGTACAGGAATTTTGTGTGTACACGCACATCTACCTCGACAGTTTCTGTGCTGAAGTACATGGGTTCATTGACAATGACATAATTGGACACTTTTCTCACATTATTCACATGTCATCTATTTGTATTTCCATGTAGAACTCCGCCAAAAAATTTTATGTGCCAAAAAAGTGCGAAACAGTGGGAGAAACAGATTTCTACCACAGGTGGCTTCCAGCCAGCTCCCTCATAGCACCCTGGAGCATGCAAGGTGCTTAGATTGGCTGTTGGGGAAAAATGTGTGACCCAGAGATACACGCTCAAAAGCTGAGAGCTGCCTGGAGTCTACAAGCACTTACACCTCCCAGGAGGAATCACGATTCACAACATTTCTTGGGGATTGGTGTGCAATTTTTTATCTTCTGTCTGTTTGACTGGAAAAATATCAACAGTTTTGCTGCTTCCACTCTCAAACTTGTGGTAAACAAGTGAGTTTAGGTAGAAAAAATAATCCTCCTTCATTGACCTGAATGTGTTGTTTCACAACATTAACAGGTTGCTCCACTCTGAATACCGCTGTAAAAGAGACACTTCGTGGTACCAAAAATGTGTTGAGCACTAGAACGGCTGGTCTTCTGCATGTGTTATTTCAACTTTATTTCATTTCGGGAGCTGGAAGGGGAGGGTTCGTTGCTGTTCAGACCTTAGTGCAAATGCAGCAGCCCACCAAAACTGTAAACGCAGGTTGCTTGGCAACTGCTTTTAAAGAGTGTTATTTGCTCTCAAAGAGACAAGCTGTTATTTCTTGCCTTTTGAAACAAAAACATAAAAGAAGAAAGAAATGGGACTAAGGAAAAAAAAAAGAAAAAGGTAATTACTTCACCAGATAATAGTGTAAATGGCTCCATTATACGCACACAGTGGTGATGTGCAAGGTCTTCCTTGTTACCACCATATGATTTCCACCAGAGAACCTGCAGCAAAGAAGTTGTTTTCTACAAGTGTAGTCAAGTGGAACTGACACCTCATACCAACTCAGAAAAATAAATTACATGGAAGACAATGTATCTCACAGGGGAAAAAAAAATAGCTGTTAGAGACCAAGGTCAAACCAGCTCAAAATTTTCTTTTTTAAAAGTGGTTGCCAGCAGCCACTTCAGGAAAAGCTGTAACTCTCTCCCTGTGTACCCCCACCCAGCTGTTTAATCTCTACCTTAGAAGAGACTGTGAAGGGGCAGTGTGCTCAGCACCGCTCAAACACCCAGCCCACCAGAGCTCACAGCACAGCTGCAGAGCAGAATTAGGCCATCCCAATCCCACATGCCCCCTGGACCCTCCGTGTTGCATACGCAGGCCCAGCACAGGGCTCTCTACAGCAACAGCTACAAGAGACAGGATCACTGGGGTCCCGGAGGAGGACACCCTCCATCTGGAAAGCTTTCACACCTTCTCACATATTCTTTGTATGTACTCCTTATTTACACATCTGTTTCTACAGGATAAAATTTCTCAAGTGTAACCAGAGCACAAAGCACTTTTTCTCCTTCCCTCCTCCAAGCATAGCTGTGGATATGGCCCTAACCCTGCCACAGCAGACACAAACAGTACATAAATAATGCATTTAAAGGAGCAGCAGCTACCAGCTGTACATCAAATCCCAATATCTGCCTATGTTGTCTGCCCCAAGCCATAGTCTGACAACAGCAGTAGCAGTTCCTGGCTTGATTTAAAGTGTAGTAGATGGATAACTGTTTTCTGGCTTGTTGTTGAAATAACCAAAAGATTGTACATGGGGTTTGGCATATGTGGTATTCTAATAATAGAGGAAAGATGCTAAAATGCAAGCATACTTTAAAATACCTCTATTAAAATTATCTTTCACCTCTATTCATTTTTAGTCATCTTCGGCCTTTTCTATAAATATTAATTCCTTGGAGGTCACATACTTTTTTACTTTAGTGAGCAATAACTGACAAGGATGTGTCCTAGTTGTACTCAACATCAAGAAGAAAAAATTTAAAGCAAAAAAAGAAATCTTTTCAGGAATATCATAAAAGTTAAGATGATTTTATTGAGTGAAACATTACTTCTTTCTAGATCTCCTTACTAAAAGCATGATGTTGGATGCAGAAGAAGTCTTAGGTAACATTAGAAAGATGCCTGTATATGATTAGGACACTTACATGCCATAGGAAGACTTCCATTCAGAACGCCTCCCCTCCCAAATCAGAGTAGGAATCTGACATGGTGTTTAGGATGCTGCCATGTGCAGAAAGAAATTTCATTACTGTGCTAGTTGTTTTCTCTTTTTCGACTCATACTGTTTATAATGTTCATCAGAACATTAAAAGCAAATGCTCACTGAGTAAATGAGATTTGCTGGAAAGCCTGGTAATCATGGCTAGAAATCAGGCTCCCTTCTAATTATTATTTTTTCCCTTCTAATTATTATTTTTTTAGGTGTTTATACAAAGTGAAACAACTTCAGCAGGAGAGGGCGAGAGGCTGGGCCAGTTCATTGCCTGTAGGACACAACATCCAGGGTTTTACACCACTGAATTTCATCCCCAACAGGAGCAAAATGCCCCAGTACAAGAACAGTGGAGGACTTCAGTTCGCACCCATCCTCTAATTCGCATAGAAGCAGTCTGGTTAAGCCCAGATGACTGATCTGATGACTGGATTATAAGCAGTTTTATCTGTTCACAGAATCACAGAATCACAGAATGTTAGGGATTGGAAGGGACCTGGAAAGATCATCTAGTCCAATCCCCCTGCCGGAGCAGGATTGCCTAGATCATGTCACGTGGTTCATCCTAGGTAGCTTTGTGAATGCTATCTAACTCCCCAAACACTTTATTCAACCTGAAATTATCAATCAAATTTAGCTCACCAAACTTAAATCAAACCTAAATTAATTTGGGGTTGACTGAAACTGCTTTCCTATGCATTATTCACTGCTTATAATTTGCTGAACCCTAGAGGAGACTGGTAGTGGTACATCCCTACCATTTATGGTTTGCACCAGGCCTAATGCCATCACTATTTGGACAGATGAAGAATGAATTGTAAGTCATTGGTGTCAGTGCTGCTAGCACTACTGTTGCAGCTGCACCTTCTCGACCATTTAGTAGGAACCGCAATAACTGTTTGGTTTGTGGAGATCGAACTTTTTTCTTGGTGGCAAAAAACATTGCAGCATGTTACTGGGTTTGAACAGACCCTGCTATTGCGTCATACTTTCATGATAGCTGTGTTGCTGCTGGAGAGTTTGTGAAACCTGAACCTTTGTCCCATCCCTTGTGCTCAGATTATGCCCAACAAAACGTCACCTGAAACTGAAGCCCAGAAAAACAAACTAGCAATGACTGCTCAAGACAATGATGTCACATGTCCATAGGTTCCACCACTTCCATATGCCTCCCTTTTCCTCCTTAGCAAGTAAATGACATCTTAAAACTGCCTTAGCTGAATTCTGCGTGGTTTGGTTTTGCTCAATGAGCATCACGTGGCATCATAGCAGCACTAATATCGGCTATTACTTTGTTGTGTAAAAAGACAGATAGCTTGCAGAAAACAGGCATGCTGAAGGGAGTGTAAAGTGATACAAATAACATATTCGAAGATTTGTTTGATATGTGCAGTTTGGGTTGCAATTTGGCTTGACAGAATGTGTGGTTTATAAAACAAACACACTTAACTTCTCTTGGAGGAAAATCTATGCAGGGCAGAGGTCCAATTCAGACTACAGAGGCTAACGTTTCAAAAGAAAGCACTTATGGTACACCTATGTCCTCAACTGGCCTTCAACTCAAGGATATATATGTATATATATTTTGTCTACTCTGTGCAAGTAAGAGTCAGCTATCTGAATGTCTCAGCAGAACAAATGGAAAGGAGGAGGATTGCTGATAAAAATAATTTTTATGTTTGAGTAAATACGTTAGAAAGCTTTAAAATTGCAGGCTACATCTCTTAAATGTACTAGCAAGAAGATGGAATATGCAGCAGCTTAAAATTCTTCTAATACTGACAGATGACTAGAGGTTAATAGTAATCAGCTTTCTGTCAAGAATACCCTGCAGATCGTGACATTTCCCAAGTCAAAAAACAACAATTAGCTCAGCTGCTCTTCTGAAAGATTAAGTCACTTGAAACCACTGCATTCCTAGAGTTAGCAGATTTCATTTAATCTACCTGGAAAGCATTGTGCACAGTGAATTTCAAAATCTCCTATCTAGCAAAAAAAAAAAAAGCAATAATGGAGAAATAGGTATAAGTCAATATAGAAGCCAAGAATCATCAGTTAGGCCTGTCTGAATACTTTGCATCATCAGGTGTATCAATTGTGTTGCACCAGAGAAAACCTGTATTCAAGTGATAGACCTATATCTCTTTCAAGTCCAAAGCTGAGCCACTGCAGCACAGGTCACCTTGACTGCATGTAGATTTATCTTTTTTTTTGTTTTTAATTAATTTTCCTCTGTAAGAATTCAATTCTAACTATAATGCTTTAAACATTTTGCAGTTTCTTTGACAGTCACCAAAACAGAGCCTGATTCCCATATAATATATTCTCAAACAACATATTGAGATGACATTTTAGGAAAAAATTTGCTTCTGCAGAGGGGAACTAAGATGCACTCGCCTCAGAAAATGGATTATATGAAATGTCTTTCCTGATCTGGTTCCAACAGTAAAAGAAGAAACGTATTTTCTGATATACATAAAAAAAGTTCTTAAATGAATGGTGCTATAGATTTTTCTTCACATTTTTTATGAAAAATTTAAAGAATGCCCAACAGCACTACCAAAGAGAAACTTACGTAAAACATGTAATTTTATTCCAGAAGGGTGGGATTTTTCTTTTTTTTTTTTGGCTTGTCAGTCAGAGATTATTTTCTATAACTCTCTCTATAGAAAAGTGTTTCATGTGACTACGAGATAATAGCAAAGGTAGATGCATGGAGTTATATAGCTGTGATCCTATACAATTTTGTCATCACCCTGCCAGTGAGAGTCAGCAGCAGTATCACCAGAAAAGTTTTTTATAGCCACTGTTAATAGTGAAGAATCTGTAATCATCGCATCCAACTTTTAATTTGTTGGGGTGTTTTGTAAGAAATCAACAATTGTACCACACGTTAGGAAAATGTAGTGGTGCCTACACATCAGATGGGCAACTGAGCAGCTGGCCAGCTGCCAGGCCTCTAAATACAGCAGTGGTATAGTTGCAAGTACATTTCAATTCAATCTTGTCTTAATCTAAAGCAATATGCAAGGGAGGTGTACGAGGGACTGTGGTGAGAAGTAATGAACTGCTTTTCCTTCTGTGCAAGTCATAACTGACTCCAATAAAGCCAGCAATGTTTCATCAGTGTGGTCTTAGTGTCAGTCACTCAGGTATCAGGCACCTTAGTCCCCAGACATATTTTTTCCCCATAAAACTGTCATAACATATGCAGTGGTTACTTTTTCAGAAAGCAATTTATATTTCAGACTGCATTTATTGCCAGAATCAGCTTGAACAAGTTATAGCTCTTTCCCAGAGCTGGAATTAGAGTAAATATGCATCTCTTCAGACTGCTCAGCCCTTTATAGCACACATGCATTATAATAAGGGCCAGATTCAGAGCACTGATACTGGTCATTCAAATTCTGTACTGCAGAGGAAAAGAAAAAGAAAAGAAAACATCATCAGAGTGATTTTGAGTTCTGAAGTTAGTCTCTATATATAGTCAAGAGAAGTATAAACATCTCTGCTGGGCAGTTGAAGTCTCCTTGGTGCATCCTGAGCCAGTAGACCAGGAACGGACAACCTGGTCTTCTCAGAGGGCACCTGCTTCAGGCCTCTCCAATCAGGCAGGAGGCACTTGGATGGCAGAATCTGATTAAGCAGGGGCATCATCTGCCTTTGCACACTAACCTACTGGTAATGCTGTTCACGCAGGCAGTGACAGAAACCTGAGTTCATGTTCTTTCTCAGTCTAAGAGGTTTGAAAGGCCCATATTCCTTCTCAGGTCTGTCTCAAGCCATGGGTGAAGCCAATGAGCACTCTTAATTTCAGTAGCCTCAACTAGACTGAAGTGTGGAAAAGCAGCCAAAAAGGAGAGCATGCACTGGAGTCCGTTTCTGTAGTTTCTGTAGCCTGGAACTAGACTGCTAAGGTGAGGGTAAAGACTTCTAGCTTTCACTCACTCTTTCCTGGATTGCTTATGCATTTTACATGACTTTTTTTTTTTTTTAATGAAGAATGAAACAAGCCAGGAAATTCTTAGTTAAAACTATTCAGCACTGACCTTTCCAATTGCATATTCACTAAATCAGAGCAAGAAAATCAGAAAAATTAAGGGACTCTTTATACCATGAGATTTCGTGCACATTTTTAGGAGGTGGAAAATGTGTCTGGATGTAAGACTTTTTTTTTAGTCTCAGAACTGATTCAACAAAGAAAATTACAAATAGTAGTCACTTGGGCACCCATAAGTATTTTCTTTTTTTGCATTCTCATTGGGCAGTTTTATCTCTGCTGAAAAACTACAGTCACCTCTCAAGTGACATTACCAATCAACATTTGGGGCTTCCGTAGTTCTATGGATTGCAGCTAAACCTTAGCAGTAAAATTATAAAATACCATCTTTTACATTAAAATATGACCTCAATATGCACTACATGTCAGCTCCAAAACGTTAACATTTATATAAAATTATTAATTACCTGCAGCTAACTTAGCCTTCTTACAATCAAAGGCACATCTATTACCAAACACATTCTGCACTACTTCAGCAATTCCATCCAAGGCTTAAATAAAGAACTTGTGTTTTGATACTGTTTTGACTTTTGGATAACATTCAGACTATAAATTAGAGATTTTTCAGTGGAGTACTATCCCTGACTGTGAGCTGGTAGTTGAATTTTTTATCTTTCCAGTAATAGCCTATACTGAACATAGATTTGTCCTTCATTTTAAGTAAAAAATAGTAACTAGCATTATCTGTTGATAATGGAAAAATAAATGTACTGAAAAAAGATTCTTGAGTCAATAGAATGCATGAGTTATGATCTGAAGTAGATATAGTTCAAAACTACTGACTGAACCATTTTCTACTGATACCATAATCCTTTGATTTGAGGGATAAAGCGGGGGGGGGGGACAAGCTGACTGAAGCCTGAGCTGATCAGACCCTTTGAAGTACAGCCACCCACCTTGGGTTTGTCTTAAAATACAAAACAAAATAAGCTGTTTCCAGCCTCCCAGGCTAGTGTTTCATCAGACCACAGAAGGATGCTGGCATGGCAGCACTGCCTCTGCAACAGAGGGGACTTCTAACCGCTGGACCAGAGTAGGTAACATCCCTGAAAGGAAATTTCCCTCATTGCTGTCTCTTTTGCGGATGCCTGTTCTTTTCTGCAGTCCTCCTTTCCAGATCAAAAACTTTCACCAGTTTTCAAGCATGAAACAAGCTACATGGACCCTCTCCAGCCTTCCCATAGTAAAGTGGACAACAGTATGATTGAGTGAAAGCACTAGATTAGGAAAGTATCTTTAAAGGAATTAAAATCAAAATTAAATACTTGGCAAAGCACAGGCCTTTGATCAGCCAGAAGCATCTTTCACCGAAAACAGTTGCTGCTTATTTTCTATTTCTCCTTGGAATAAAGGGTTGCTGAAGTGCTCAGAGAAACAGAATTTCTCCTCTTTTAGATCCCCGTTGTAAAACTAATTGCTGGAAATGCTGTTAGGTGATACAGCAAAAGGACTGTACTAGCTTTTCTTAACTGTGCCTGTTGCCTTTTCAGGATGAGTCATTCAAGAGCATCCTGCTTCTGCTTCTCTTTTCAAGGATTTCTCCTGTTGACACAAGCATTTACATGAGAATACTGAACAGGCATTGACTGACACTGTGTTGAGGCTCATATAACTACCAAATTATGTTAGATTAGAATAAATGTCATTGACATACAGGAACATAACATGCTCACTAAAGCTTCTGCACTAACAAGTTTGAATATTTACTGAAAACTATTTAAAGATAGTATAACAGACTGTTCAAAATTAGGGATTTTTTTTGTTTTCTTTGTATGTTGTAGAGATAGGGAAACTATAATTTATTTGAACTATTATGACAGGTGACATCTGATCAGTTTTGTCCCATCTCACATTTCTAATGGAGACAGGTTTAGAATATGCTGAAAAATGTATCCCAGAGATGAGGGAGGTATTGCTCACTGTGTGTTATTATATCCTGTAAACAAATACACCTATGCATATGGACACTATGATGTGAGTGAAACTTAAAATAATGGATCAACTACTAATAAAAATCTCAATTTTTTTTTTTTTACTATTTATAGTCAAGATGTTGTATGGCTGAATCTCAAACCTGTAAGATATACAGGAATGATCTGCAAATCTCACAGCAATAGACAATTCCTATTTCTGGCCAGGCTGAGAACGGTATGTAAAATTCAGGAAGCAGTGAGAGGAAGACTTGTCCAATATTTTGAGTGGATATAAAAGGACCTGGAACAATACACGTACAACCTATCAACTAGAAACTGTTTGATCCAAAGGTGGTGGCTGAGACACTTATGGAGAGTGGAGGCACAGATACTGATAGTATTCTTTGCTTGGGAAGGTGGATGAAGTCCCTCAGCAAATGACATTTTAAAGTTGTTTCCAGCTAATAATGAAGACTTGTTTGAGATTGCAGAGAGGAATTTGGGTCCAAGGATTCATGGATTGATACAGAGAACTATAATAACACAAAGGATGGAATGAGAGCTGCTGCTCTCATCGAATGAGCCTCAATCAACTCGAAGAACAGATAGGTAACTTGGTAAGAAAATGTAATGTATAAGAGTGTGAAAAGTGCCATTTACTGAGAAACAGTATAAATGCAGAATGGCACAACCTTCTGGTGCTGTGGAAAATGATGAAAACCCCACAACTCTTCAATAACAAGAAAATATGAGCAGAAGTTGTAGATAAATGGCATGTGTCGAATATGAAAAGATAAAGAGCAGTGCAGGTATGAAGGGAGAAAACTCAACTTAAAAACATAAAGGCACAAAAAGATTCTACAGGTCCATTTGAATGAAGATGAAGTCCATTATTTAAACAACAAAAGAGAACAAATAATAAATGATGCAGCACCTAATGCTTTTCTGACCCCTGTCTTCAGTAAAGGATTAATAAGTGCTGACCACAATTTTAACAAAATGAAACAAGAAAAGTTGATGCCGAACTGTATGATAAACTATGGGTATCCCTGTTACAAGGTGTGATGAAATTTATTCTTGATTATTAAGGAATGGACAGAGGCAGTCCCTGCACTGTTAACAGTTGTCTTGAAGACCCCCATGAAAGAACATGGGAAGTCTCAGGGGACTGAAGATGGATGAACACAGTGCCTATTTTGAAAAGGAGGGGAAAAAAGGAGAATTTAGGGAATTACAGAACTGACAAACTGACTTGTAACCCTGAAAGACACTTGAACAAATTATCGAATGGCCTGTTTATAAGCACGAAGAGATAACAAAGTGATCAGAACGGACTGTATATTTGTTAAGAACAAAAGTTCTTCAACCAATTCCATTTCCTACTTCGTCAGGTTAGATATATTAGTGGATTAGAATGAAATATCACATGTGAGATATATTCTCTTGGATTAGGCATTTGACAGTCTCCTATGTGCAAAGTACAAAATACAGTCCAGTGAATGTTATTGACCAGATTATATAAAATTTATTCAAACAGTAGTGTCCCCAGGGAGAAATCGAAAGTCAAAGTAGTAAACTGTGAGGAAAATGTATTGCAAAGGGACCTGGTGAAATTAAATGAATAACAAACTGAGACAACATTATCAAGTGATAGGGTAAAACTTTCTGGGACATATTAATTGACATGTTGTATGTAAGATACCACAAATAATTACTGCAGTCTGCTTGCTACTTCTGAAGCTCTAACCAAAGTACTCATCCAGTCACGACCATAAAGAACTGTCAAAAATTCTAGCATTCCAGGACAGAGCAAGAGGAAAAATATAAATTATGACCTATGAGCAAAGGTTAACAGTAATGGTTTACTTAATCTCTTGAAAACTAAAGGTTAGGGAGACACATCAACAATATCCAGTATGTAAAAGCTGCTAGTAAAAGCATAGTGCAGAATTTTGTTCCATATCCAGAGCAGTAAGTAGAAGTAGTCAGCTTCTGCGATACAGATGAGGTACTAGGAAAATCCTTTTAAATAAGTGTTGCCAAAAAATTGAGCAAATTAACTTGGGAACTCATGGAATTTCTTTCTGGAGGTTTCTAAGTACCGTCAAATAAAAATATGTCAGAGATCACTGACTTTAACTTTATAAGTGCAAAAGAAAGGACTGATGGTCCCTTTTATGCATTTCAGCACCATATTTCAGTTGTTTCAAGGACAACATTTCCTTTGCCATTTTGCTTTTCTGCTTCTGGCTTAGGCTAGTGTGAGGAAGTGCATGAATAAATATGAATGAATAATCCTATAATTGTTATGTTCACTTTTTCACAGACAAGGATTAGTTCTGGGCTCAGTTATGATGACTCCATGAAACCAAGGAGTGTCCAACATTTTCATTGTGAAAAGGCAACAAAAATGTCACAGTTTTTATAGCGACATCTATATCCTTAATTCAGAAATTTACCAGAAGCTCTTAAAAGTAATAAGTCAAAAAATTGTTGTGGTCCTTTAATCTCTTCCCTAATGAGACTGTAAGGTAAAAGAACATAATTGTGCAACAGGCTCAGCTGGTAATAACAAAAGAGAAAATTAATTTCAATTTGGGTTTATTTCATTTTGAAAAGAGTGAAGGCTCACCACCTAGGTTATTCAGCATTTTCTAAAATTGCTCTGCCAGAGATTTGCCACTTGTATTTAAGTTCTTAAATATTAAGCAACCTGATGGAAAATTAGGGATGATTTTTAGAATGATTCAGTCAATGCCCTTCAATAAGACTGTAAATATATATACATATATATTTATATTTTATATATATTCAGAGGTCTTTGCATTTTAATATTTTGACACATTTTTAGAATAACATATGGTTGTGGTTAATTTTCATTTAGCAATATTTATATTCAGGATACTTGATAACAGAAATCAGTCTTATTGCATAGTACACAAATATTCAAGAAATGTTTACAGAACAACTGGAAATTGTAACATACTTCACATTTCAAGACTTTTTTTCTTCAGGTAAAAACAGCTTCAATGTTAGAAATATTGTTATGAGCTAAAATCTAATGAAATTATTTTAGAGGTTAGAGTTCTGAGAATAACAGCACTTATACAGCATCATAGTTATAAATATTATGGACTTCAGAGCACAGACTTACAGAGCAACTTTGTTACTTTGATCCTCTCACCTGAAGTCAGCAAGTTCTTTTTCCCCTCTTTTTTCTGTTTTTTTTTTTGTTTTGTTTTGTTTTGTTTTTTAATTAGGGTGTTTCATGGCTCACTATTTGCTGTTCCTTTGATTAAAATCTCAGGGATTGACCAAAGAATAATGATAAACAGTCTACTGAGCACGATGTAAGAAGCACAGAGTTCTGCATAAGTTAAAAAATACTGTTAATCACCGTATCCACTAACAACCCTGGAGAGAAGATCAAGAACTTGTTAATGAAAATTTAAAATGGTAACAAATTGAGAGGAGTCATGCATACTAGTGAAGATAGAAAACCAATACAAACTGAACTAGAGCTATGAAAACATGAATAGAAAACAGCAGTGCAAAATGAAGTTAGTAATCTATTTATAGAAGAAAAAAAAAATTAAAAGGATACAGCATTGCAAAACTTAACAGCAATTTGAAAGCTAAAGAGATCAGGAAGGAAGAAATAGAGGTGAAACTGGAAATGCAGTACAAGTAAAGTAAGTCCACCGTTACCAGTGGGAATTTCACCGTTGACTATTACAAGCTAGTGACAACAAACAAATCAGTGCACTTTATATGGAAGGATGTCACATTTTCAGAACAGGCAGAAAACTGAAGCTTCTCCTAGTTCAGCTCTAATGAGATCTGTCCCCGGATCTCTGGCATTTAACCTTATCACCAGAAAGACTGAAGAACTGGAGAACAATGTAGAGAACTGAAGAGGTGGAGGGAAACCAGCAAACCTATACTGGATTAATTATGAGAAAAGAATAAATAATTGCATATGAACAGCTAGACTAAGAGACAGCTATAGTTGTGCGGAAAGGCTCAAGAACAAACCAAACATGTATACACTGAACAGAAATAGCAGTTAAAAAATGTGGTGATATCAACAGTGGAAAGGAACTGGCAAAAAGAAAGCATGAGATGTCTACCATGAGCATCTGACAGTTCAGTCCATTTGGCTGTGGAACAGCTCAAAGGTAATGGCAGAAACCAGCAATCCCATTGCTTGCAATATTTCAAGGTTTGGCAAATGCAGAAAATGTGCTGTGGGGAACGTTTCCTTGCGCTAGCAGGAAGAGAGACTGCATGATTTATGGAGGTTTTTCAGCTCTAAATTCTATGATAAAATGTACAGCCCCTGAAAATGCAACAAAGCTATACCATTCTTTGATGAAAATACCCTAACCTTTGAAAAGGCAGTTGCCTTTTAAACTTACGGGGCACCTTATAAGCTTTTTTTCTCTTAGGAGGACATTTAGCCATGATTATTATGAGGTGTAAAATTGCTGAATTAATGAGAAGGAGTGTCATATAAATAAACGTTAAGGAAGTATTTCATGACCTCCGTTTCTTAGTCACCAGAAGGAGGGTGACCTCTCATAACTAACGGTAATATAAGCTTATTTGAAAATCTACAGTGCTAGATGAAATTCGAAGTACTATTATTGCCTGGTCTATGTTGGTAGCAATCAAATATGAAGAAAACCCATAGATCCCAGCCTATTGAAAGGTACAAACACAGTATTGATTGGTGTTTGACATTTCCTAGTCCTGGTGAGCACCTTAATTCTCCTTGAAGTGAACAATTGGAGGGAGAAATTATCTCAGCATCTTCGGGAGCTCCACAGAACTTCGTAGCAGAATCTGGCTACTTTGAGAAATACTGACGTTTAGCATGTGCATAAGCAAAGAGCAAAAAATATGCAAAATTCAAGTAGTTTTCCTGAAAAAAAAGGTTTCATAGCTATTAATGTATCATATAGTTGTTATTCTTTGGATAACTTTTTGCACTATAAGTTTCAAGTTTTTTTGAAACATCCTTGATCCTCACTTCTCTTGTCTAGTTGTAAACATGGTAGATATATGTTGCCTTGTCACACCTTTTTGATCAAAATGCCATTCGTCCTCATTTCTACTATAAACTGTTCTGCAATGTTGTAAGCTATGAGCTTTCACTTTATACGATTAATCATTCTATGTCAAGAGAATTTCTGGGATAAGTAGAAATTAAAAGATCTCACTGGCAGTTATGAGTTACTGGAGGCACAATTAGTAGCTTTTTTTTATTTAGGAACATATGGGAAATGTCACGTTATGGGCATTTGATGTGCATGGCTTTTCATTACTTTAGATTTTTATCAGAGAGTAGAATAAGAAAGTGTACCTGAAAAAAAAAATCTTCAAGCAATACATTCCACAAGAATACAATAGCATAGCAATATTGCGGCAAATGTTATAACCCAAAATACTGAAATTCTCATTAGCTGAAGCAATTAACATAGGTAGAATCATTCCCAATTTACCAACTAAGTTAACTCTGCTGCAAGTTAGAACATACCCAGCTGCATACACAGAAAATTTTGGCACATGTCAACAAGTCCAATCTCTAGATGGTCTATTTGTCTTCAGAGTGGGGCAGATTTGCAAGCTGTTCACAGTGTCAATGAAAATTTCCAAATAAGCACAGAAAACTTTTCTCATTTGAATTTGTGTTCTGACTCATAAAACATTTAAACTGGGATTTCTAGTATAACATGCCTCTCAAAGAGAGACAAAGGCTCGTATTGAGCATAGTGATCACCAGTGAGAGAGAACATACATCAGTATCTCTCCTGATAACCCATGGAGACAAATGCATAAAGCATCTGCTAAAAGACAGACAATAGCTTTAGCTGAAACTGTAAAACCAAAACAGACTATTTATGCTTTGGCTATCTAATACTGAAGACATGATGAGCTTCATCCTGAAGCTCACTGTTCTCCTAACAGCTGGCTCTGATGCTTAGCCAGAGAAATGTTTGTTTAACTTGCTGAAGCAATTATGAGGACCAAATTAAAAAGTCAGTACTAGGAATAATATGCCTTTTATCTAATTTCAGCTTAAGGTAAAAGCAAGGGTAATGAATTTCATCAGTTTCAAATAAAAACTATGTGAGAGGTGGTACAACTTTTCCTTTGCCCTGCTCAATCAAAACTGTACAACATAACCTTACTAGTCAGTTTATTTAATCGTGTATGACCCAGTTCCTCTACTGGTTCCTCTACACTGCAGCCTAACTTTACTTATGCCATTTTCTTCTGTCTGTCCCTTGTCATATTACCAAGCTCTTTCCCCTTCACCAGACTCAGTGCACTAATTTCCCACAGCCTGTTCTCTGCTTTTCTCCCCAAGGCTCACTCTACCTATCCTTCTGCAAGTATGCTATCTTTGCCACTCATGTTTGTTCACAAAAGCCCATCTACAGCCTGACAAGTGCACAGAACAAATCACAGCATTCTCAGGATACAGGAAAAAAAGACAGCTCTCTCACTATGCTATGACTTTGATAAGCAAACTGCAATTTTACAGATACAACATCTTCTCTGTGAGTCACCTCCATTCTTCTGGTTACCTTCTATATTATGGCATTTTTTTCTTTTTTAATAAGACCTTTACATCAAAGATCACATCATTATATTTGCACTTTGCCATTCCTGCTTGTATTCTCTTCCCCAGACTAATGCAATAATGGGAATGCTGAGGTAGCCATAAAGAAATAGTTCTGAATCAGAATGTTAGGGTGTGGAGGGCCATAGTTGTTGCATTCAATATTAAGAGAAAGAAACCAAGGCAGGACTAGATCAGGCAGCTAGGGAGCCAAACCAGGGCTAGAGAAAGACACTGAAAAGCCAAGCTGGCGAAAACTGCTGACTTACACCTAGGACTGGAACAGAAGCAAAGAACTGTGGAGATGAGGCAAATGCAAAGCAGTGATTGAAGTCAGGAATAAAGAAAAAGCAAAATCAGGAAGTTAAGGCCAAAAAGGAAAGCAAGGAAGAAGGAAGACTAGGCAGACACCTTGCAGTAGTCAGAGGAAAGCCTATATACCACTTTGCATTGCAGCTTGTCCAAAGCTCCTTCTCTGGAGTCAGCAGAAATACAAAAAGACAGCTAAGGAGTTCACATTTCTCCTTCCCCACCATAAAAAAAAAACAGAGTTCCTTGACTGATAGAGACAGAAAGTCTGTCCAAATAGGAGCCACATATCTCGTCAAATACAATACAGTCACCAAGCAGGCTAAGAGTACTACTGATTAGTCAGCAAATTAATTTTCTAGAAATGAATACATCAAAGGAAGGCAGATCTGGAAAAGTCCAATAGACTTTGATCATAAACACCAAGATTTTTCTTAACAGACTTATGGAAAGAGCTGAGGAAAAAATGGTAATTTTTCAGATACAGGAGAAATATAGGTATATGGCAATGCACAACTCCTACCAGAAGGACTGAAACTTTGTCTTAGTCTCTACTTGAAAATGGAGGCCTGCAGATATCCAGCCCAGTGGAAATCATATCAGACAGCAAGATACAACTAACGATAAAATCCATAATTTGGGGAGGGAAGGAAGTATTCCTACCAGAAGTGTTATTCAGCTCTTCTATATAAACTCAGCAGAAAAACATTCAGTCATCTTGATAATAAATTAATAAAGCATGATAAACATTGTTCCAAGTTTTAACTGACTCCTTGCACTTGACATTGATTTATGGAGAATAATTGAAGGGAAATTATAGTTCCACCTCCCGTAAGAAAACAGCTCCTTTCAAAATTTGGAGATAAACCAAATCCTTTCTTTCAAGGGTAGCCGGCAGAGAAGAATATCAAGCAGCAACTGTTGTATCCAGCGTTGGGCTTGCACTTCATTCAGAGAGCTCCAGTTTGCCAAGCCAGCCAGGTACTGGTGTGACAATGACTCAGTTTGAGTAATTATTTTTGGCAAAAGAAGTACAAATATCTCCCAGAATTTACATCTAGCACCACAGAAAGTTTTTCAAGTTGACTAGAAACATCAAAAATATTTTCAGTAGTTATCTACATTGTATGTGCTTGAAAACAACTGAGTTTGGCAACAAAGACATTTCCCCCTCTTTCAAATTATTGCTTGTGGTTTCTATTTTGACCAGTCATGTATGAGTCCTTTTCTTCTTTGAAGTAAATTGTTAAAGAAGGTGGGAACATCATTCATACTAGCAATTACTTGATTCAATGTTTATTTGTATCCAGTATTTGCAATAAGGTGATATGCATTTTAGATGATTGTTGAGTGATGACATCATTACTGGCCCATTGCAGTTGCTATAGAAACACAACTGGATTTTTCACAGGCCAGGCAACTGAAAAGCTTTAGAGATCTGCTGTTTCTAGTTTTGATAAATGGCTTGTCAGTCCAAGTGTAAACTCCTAATACCTTTTACCTTCTGGAGAACAGAAATATCAAAGAGTCAGTTATCTATATCCTAAGAAGAGTGGAGTTGATAAGATCACTACTAAATGAACATTTTTTCCTGCAGTTCAACTTATATAAACAGATCATGATGCCAACTAGGGAAGGACTTACTCTTGTATCTGAAGTGAGCAGAGTACTCTTACATGCAAGCATCCTCACACTGGCTTAAATGAGAAAGTCCAAGTCATGGTTTTTATACCTCTCCATTGCATTTATGTTTAGATGTTATCGGCTGCATGCATACTTTCCCATCGCTTACAAAACCAAAAAAGAAACCCAAGCCAACAAGTGAGCATTCAGATGGACATACTCCTGTTTAAATCTCACATGAAAGTGAAAATACCTAAGAGACCCTTGTGGATTTGCCTCTGCCACCACACCCTGTATTTCTGTAAAGCTCACATTGCATATTCTCTGGGGCTATAATCCCTGAGCAAGCCACATTCTTTGAGTACGCAACATTTGATATTTGCAGTTCAGGAGAGCAGACACAATAAAGAAACTGCAAGACCTGGGTTGGCCCCTTTTAAGGTACGTTCATAAATGAAAGCACACTTTTATGCTTGCATGGTTTGGTATAGAAATTGTCAGAAGGCAATTATACAGAGGATTTCAGAATTTAGTTTTGAGTTATGTAGGTTTGAAACTTAGAAACACTAAAGTTCTTTGTGAAAAAACAATTTGAAAATTTCCCTTTTGAGAAAAATAATGTTATACAAAATTAATTGTTTCATTTTAGTTTAGTATTTTGTAGTAAGCAGTTATTTAAATTTTTAAAGTTGTTTTGAAAAGCGAAACTAAGAATCCATGATTTCATATGAGGTCTAAAACTGTCATTTCACCATTGTCAGTCTCTCCAAAAATCTTTCAGAAACACTTTCATTAAAACCAACACAACTTAAATTCCACACATTGTACTGGATGCTACACAATCTCAAAATAGATACACTGGTTGCAATTCAGTCTCACAGTACAAAACCTTAATTTATGTGTGTACATGGAGGCATGTTTACTTATATGCCTATATATAGGTAGGTATCAAAGTTACCATTACAGTCAAAGAAAATTTAATCAAATGCAGGCAACAGAGACTAGACAGTGGTTCAGATGGCCAGGCAGCATGTGTCTGGTTCAGGGACACTAGACTGGTTTTTAGATACTGTTGACTTGCTCTCCAGTAACTATGATGGGATGTTAGTCATATGACACACATGTAGACACCTACACTGAGACACCTCAGTTTAGATGTCTTAATCTGTAGATACATCTTGACCATATGTCTGCAAAATAATAGGGTTTAATCATTCCATAATAAAATAACACAATAAAGGGGGCAGTTGTAAAGGCAGCAGGAGCAAACACAGGTGCTATGCTTGGGTATTGTTCCTCCCTGACACAGTAATGCATTATGTTTTAATCTGGAAAAGCAAAACTTGTGTTTGAGTATATGAAACTCCAGGTGAGTGCTCACAGACAAAAGTCTGTAAAAGAAGGGCCTTGGCATGGCCTCCTACAAAGGAGTGAACTTAATGTCAGGGGTGGCTTTACTGGGCAAACTGTCTAACTCGACTGTGCTCTTAAAGAAATTTTTGTCATGCAATGAGTGAGCTACTGGAGAGCCTTCCCATCCTTACACCCCCCTCTAACAGCTCTGACCAGCTTAGTTCAACCTCAAGTGTATTGATTTACTTCCACAGTTCAATTCAGTTTAAAAAGGAACAACAGCAGAAAATCAAGCACTATGCATTTCAAACTTTTATGTTGTGTCAATAATCAAACTCACTATTCCTAAAACAAATGTTAAACAGATTTGCCAAGTGCATATTTCTTTTCTGAGGAAGGAATATAGTTCCAGTGAAGACATTGGCTTTTATCTGTTCTAGAAATGGATCCTAAACCCACAGGAAACATTCAGTAATTAAAAGCAACGACAAACCTTGGCACATCTGTACTATCTTTATTTAAATCAGAAATGTCGAAAGGAAAGGCTACATTTCCTTTTGTATTACCAGGTTTAGACACTCAAGTTTGAGACTGAACAAGCAGCATCTCATTTCTTTAATCACTGAGGTACTGGAAAGCAGCTCATCAGTATTTTCAAATGGAAAAAAAAGTATTACAGTATGATTTGCATGCATGTGTAGTAGTCCTTAACGGTTTATTAAGTACTACCAAGCTTTAAGCCATTCTGCAAAATGATTCAGGTAATTATTTCCCTTGCTTAAGGAGATTATATATGAATTTTTATTCAAAAAAATGCAAAGAAAAATATCCTATATTCTATTGGTTAAAATGTATTATTCTTTCACTGATGAACAATTACATGAATGTTTCTACTGAAGTCATCATGCCAACTTCAGTAATGAAGTGTTCAGCTAGATGAGAGATAGACTGTGCAATTTAATTTTCTTTTTTTTTTTACATTAATACAAGTAAAGCCTGTTAGTTAATATTCTATCAGACTTTCCTACAATGAAAATTAACAATATAAGCAGTTTTGGTTAGACACCAGAGGTGAGAAATTTTGCCAAATGGAAAACATTTTTGGGAACTTTAAGTGCCTATCAAAGAACGATTTAGAGAAAAAGCCAACTCGTATGTGATTGCAGTGATGTCATCCCTGTGTATCCATGCATTTACTATGGCATTTAAGCAACGCAGCCTCCCAAGATGAATAGCACAGAATGTTTTAGCAGAACATGGTGAAAATTAGTTCTTTCTCCCTTCAAAATCCTTTTGCAAAACATGCTTCCTCTCTAGTTTAATTAAAACCATCCAAATCCCAGTATTTCCTTTTTTTGATTCGTTCACATGATTTATTTAATGCTGAAATCTTTTATTTATATAGAGTTGTGCAGCTGATTTATTTATAACAGAGGTTATTTAACTGAACCATCAGTGAATTGTGCATGAGATCACCTGTGGCCATAGAGAGCTCAACTGAAGCCACCTGGATCCCACTCAAATGCAATGAGTCTTTGAGCTGTGACCTTAATCATGGCACTTAGCTTTTACTTTTAAAAGAGGGTTCAGATGCACAGGGTGTCACCAGTTATTACATGTTCATCGCAGATATGTGTTGGCCATTTGTTGTTTCCACGTTACAGATTTGTTGATTCCCATCACTTACACTAAAAATTTTGTTACAGGCAAAAGGAACACCTTATATGCAAACCCAAGAATTTATTGTTGGTTTAATTAGTCTTAACAGCCTGATCCATTATTTTTAATCTAGTCACAATGATACTAAAATTTTATTACATACATAATGTAGAGTAAGATGTAGTATAATGTATTACATGTATATAATTATATACAGTTTAAATTATATATATCCAAGCTTTCATGCCTGCCTTTGATGTTTTGCCCACCTTCTTAAGGTCAAAAGCTTGTGGGGGGATGACGGGGTGCAGGGGAGGGAAGAGAAGAAGGGGAGACTTCTCTCATCCAGAGAACTTTTCCACGATTTTCACATTTGCTAACATGCTCTATACCTTGATTTTTCTTCATTGGTCAGCAAGTCCACATTACAAGTAAATTCACTGTATTTTTTCTATTTTTTTACTGTTCTTTGTTCTCTTTGTTATGCTTGAAACAGTTTTTACCAAGCTCCCAAGGTTGCATTCCTTTGCTGGCCACTGACGAGTCAGTTATAGCCCTGAAGCCTCCAGTATCAATCTATGCCTATCACCTCATGCCTTTACTGCTCTGTGACGCAGTTTATTCTAGACTTACAGGTAGTTCATTCGACACACAGTAAGCACTTTTTATTATCTGCTAGTTGCAGAAATAACAATAAGCATCACCACCACACAATCATGGAGAGCTAAACAAAAGCTAAACAAAGTAGGTAATAGTCACCTGGTCGTTAGATAATTGGTGCTGCAAGCTAAAACAAATCTCCAGGAAGGCCAAGACAAAGCCTACCAGAAAGTCTGTGGCCTGTTACAAGCAATAACACCACCAAATTTTTACTGGGCTACAGGGTTACATATGTCATTTGAAAGGACAAAGATAATCTTAGCTGCTGGTTTCTAGGATAGAAAAAATTCAGTGACAGATTTATATAGCAAAAGCAGCTCTGGAATCTACCTCTGAACACCATATGTGAGATAAAGCTGACAGAATAATATGCTTGGAGTTAAGACTACTGCAGCTGAGTTATGCATCCATGTAAGAGCAAGGAAATGAGGTAAAATTATGCCTGCTTACTGATATACATACAAGGATATATTTGTACGCCTAATTGTTTATATTATACTTCAGAGTATAATATTTACAAACACACACCAGTTGTTCCCAAACCCTTCCTCGCCCATCTGCTCAGCTGAACAATCCAACAGACCAAATCCCAAAGGAAAAGTCTAAAAAAGGGTTTTGAACCCTGGCTTCAGAGATCTCAAACACTTGCTCTTCCAATCTTTGATTTGGTCCTATATAGTCACCACAAACCCAAAACAATTTGTTTCACTGCAAGGTGCCACCTGAAAGATGTAAAATTTTTCATTCTACAGTGTGACAGGTAAGATCTACAATTTTTGATGCAAGGCTTTTCTTATCTGGATCACTATATGTTGTTGACACCATCATGTGACTTCTTCCATATATGAGTACTTCCTTCCTGCTGTTTGCATCACCTTCCATCTACGTCCCTCTCTATTTTCATTGTTTGCACATAAAATTTTAAAACAAGCCCATACTAGGCTAGGCCTGTGATTAAAATATTTATGAATGTTGCATAGATGCCATGGGAACCAAAAAGGGAAGCTGTGATTTGTATATCCACTAGGCTGCCAAGCAAAGAAACATCTTTCCCATTACAGGCTGCATGACTGCAGGAAAGCTTTAGGGAAGATGTAATCCCTATAGAAAGGTAACCCACAGGTCATCAAGTAAGAATAACTTATTTTAAGTTACATGAAATTTTTCTGTTTAAATGCAGGGGAAGCGTGGTGTGAGATAGAGTGTGTACACTGCCAAAGGTTCCAACGTAGGGTATCAAATTGTTCCTTACTCTATTCATACTATATGAAAGAATCAGTTTATTTTCACATTGTGGTATTGTCCTTTATAATATAGGATTTCACAGAAGATGATCTTATGAAATGTGAATAGGAAGCCAAAAATATTGAAAGGAAAAGTCCTTCACATCCAAGACAGTCATGTCTAGCATATATGAACTTTCAAACAAACTGTTGGTATGGCAACAAAAAACATTCATAGTTCAAAGATAGCATTGATAGTGTGGGATATATTGTGTATTCATATAATTGTGGGTATTCATATTCAAAAATACATTTTGAAGCCTCTGTTACTTGATTAGTTTTAAAGGCAGATGCTCCTTGGTGTATATTTTCCAGGCCCAATAAATCCAATAAAATTCTTCCAAGAAATTATTGTAAATGATTACAACTCACCCAAAAAGAGTAAGAAAAGCATAGTTTTCTGACGAGTTCCACATAATTTAAGTTGTTCATGTCTGTGAACAGAATTTGTGTACTGTTTTTGCTTCTCTATTTATCACAGTTTCTGAAATTTCACTGCAGGGGAATCTGAATTAAAGTAACAAATTATCAGATACAGCACAAACACTGATACCTTGTAGGTGCAAACATATAATTTTAAGTATCAAACAAGAATGGTATTTATGAAAACCAGCCCTCACCTCAAATTAGCATCAGTTATAGCCTGACATGTAAAATCCTTTTGATATGGTAAAGCAAAAGGCTCATCTAGATGTTCTCTGAGATGCATGATACACACGAGGGAGTCATGTCCTTCATATTCCAGACATCTATTTACCTTACTCTTTCATGTCCTGAATGTGCTGAACTACAAGATGTCAAAAATGTCATCAAGGTATCATTTAGCCCTCTCACATTGAAAAACGCTGAGCATTTTATTGCTTATAGCTGTACGAAGAGCACATAATGACAGATGCTTAGGAAGTTGTGTTTGTTTCCACCATACAAAATTAAAAGGCACATGTCTCTGATGCATTCCACGTGGTATCTTAGTCAACAACACTCATCAGTTCTGAGCAGAGGGCACCCAGCACACTGCTTGGCTGAAACTATACTGTGCCATTTTTAAGGATGGTCCAAAAGGTTGGTGCCATCTGGGTCACTATATTTTCTTCTTGATGCATGAGAGCAGTAGTAAGCCTAAAATAAAAAATCCAACATCTGAGTTCTACTGAGAGAGAGCATGGCCAGCTGATTAAATCTATGAGCTGCATCTATCGTGTACTTGTATGCTGGTGAAAGGAATCCTAAAATTGTCATCTACCCTCTTTACAAAAGCAACTAAACACCCCAGTGTTGCTATTAACATATACTAATCAAGCATTATCAGTGCCATAAAAGCTAACCTCATGTTCATCAGACATCACCATTCGCTGTCTAGCTCATTTTCGTTCAATGTAAAGATGTCTTACTTCACTGATATATTACTAAAGCACATTAGATCAAGCAGTCAATGTGAATTTGCTTTGTAGCCTACTCTAGTAATGAAAACACTCCAAGAAAATAAGGAAAAGATGTAGTTTGTGGTACCTGGCAAGATAATGCAGTATGTGAAGGCAACACATCTTTAGAGAAAACAAACAAATCAACAACAGGCATTTCATCACTTTCAGAATTCATTAGCTCAAAGAAATTTAATTTCACTTCCTGTGTAGGCTCAGTATATTGAGGGATGTGTGTGTATATGTGTTCCAGCAAGTCTTCTGGTAGATTCTGCTTTAAGTATCAGTTGACACTACACTCCACAATTTCACCAAACCCTTAACTAAAATTCTCTGACACAAGACCTCTTGCTTTATTAAATCATGTTTTAATTTTATTATGCCTTAGTGGGTAGATACCATTTCTGAGCAGTCAGCAAATCTCATGTATTGTGGTCAAGGTCATATTTTCTATTTTGAACCAAATCATCCATCTGTCACCTCACTTTGGCCAAGGCTCTTACTGTATTTGACTTCACTTTGTGTCAGTCTGTATGTACAGCAATGAATCTCCTTCAGATTTAACAGGCCTTACTAAGGTCTTTAAATAATAACTGTAAAAAGAAAGAAATATCCAACTTTAAGAGATAAAAGTATTTCCAACCAAGATCAGTATACACTTTTAAGTGCAAATACAGTGCTGGAAAGCTGAAGGAATAGTAACTCCATTTGCAATGCTAATTGTGTTACGTTAAAGAACAATATCACTTCTAGCTTTTCTTAAATCCTCAATTACACCAGAATTCACTGCATTTTTCAGATTGTGCAGTAACAAACTCTTTTCCTAATGGGTATTCAGTACTAAGTCATTTACACTTATTTATTTCAGTAACAAATTAATTCCAGAAGTACCACAACTAACAAAGCACTGATTCCCTGTCTAGTTGGTTTCTGCATTTCTACATAGCCCCTCAATGAATAACCACAGATCCTCTGCTAGTCCCTTCTTTTCTTTGACCTCAGACTCAATAGAAGTACCTCTGGCCCCATCCATGCAGGCTGCCTGGCCAGGGAAGAGGTGCTGCTTGGTGAGCCAGGAGGCAGAAGAGGTAACTTTAGCCCTCACTGAGCTAAGGACACTGCTTTGGGGTTTCGCCTCTGCACAGATGCTGATTGTGGTAAGACTGGTAGGAACTTCAATCCTGAAGTATTTTACTTGTCTGCCGAATATCTTTGCAATTGGCCAAGAGGCTCAATACTTATTCTAGGCTGCCTGATAGGCAGGCAGATGGCCTTATAATATAGGGTGTTTTATCCTGTAGCAGCTAGGGTAAGAAAAAGAGTGAATTTCAGCTGAATTCATTCCCTTTCACATTCACTTTTAGAACAAAATTTTAATAACTAAGTATTCAGATGCTCATCTCTTCTGGATCTAGCTTTGCCAGTAGAAAGTGTGGTTGTCCACAAAGTAAAAGTTATACTACATTATTAAAAAATGTACTCAGAAGTTTTTCTTTTTCTTTTTTCCTTTTTTTTTTTTTTTTTTTTCCTTGTGAAGGGGAATTTTATGTTAAGTTTAAGGGCACTCCAGCAAGACTCTGAAATAAGAACTTCAGCAAGCTTATAAAAGCAATCATTCTTGCTAATGAAATGTCCCAGATTCTTAAGCTTCCCCAGGACACAGTCAACTGCTTTTTTATTATTATTATTCTTTTTCAACTTTAAGGACAAATGGATGCCAGATGTCTATTTTTCTATTTGCATCTCTCTTACCATTATCCAGAATTGTAGCCTTTTACAGAATTATTTTACATAGTATTTCTTATTACTAACTGATGGTACATTTCTTGCCAATGCTAGATATTTACTTCAATTCAGAACCAAGTTGTATATCTATATTTTGTCCTCTCTCGCTATTTTTTTCCTTTGATGATAAAGAGCTTTTAAATTAAAACCAAACATATAATGACTGGGAAACCCTTAAACATTGATGTAGGAAACAAAGTAATCCTAGTGCTTTCAAATAATTTCTTTTTAAAAAAATCAATATCCCTAAGAACTGGATAGTTTACAGAACCGGTGATGGGATGTGAAGACTTCTATCAGTATTCAGGTTCAGCCTCACAACTGAAAGTAGAAACCTACTGAGTAGATCACCATACCAATGAGTGTCTGTTATTGAATGTTTATTGATGTGAATCCAGTTCCTCGTGAAACAAAAGCAATGCCATTGGAACACAAATGTAGTTGACATATCATTTGGTATCACTGTTCAGGAGGCCAAAGACAGTTGTCCTCTTTCATTGGGAGTATTATATTGTTGGGTGTTACACTATATCTGTTCAGTCCGTAAAGGACTTACTTACATAGATTTCTGCTATTTTCCCTCTAGTATGCTATGTGAAAACTAACTTCACTTTTTTTCCAAAAATAATTTAAAAAACTATTAATATATCCAGTTGGATAGCACACACTTATCCCCTGTGATCTTCATTACATAACCGAAGTATCGTTTGACTTTCAGCATGTTTTTACTTCAGGACAACTGAGGGAAATATACAGATGCAATCAGTATTCCTAGATAACACCTGAATAAACAGAGATCATCTAACCTATAAAACAACAGCAAAGCATTAACACATTAATTCTCATAACAATCCTGCTGAGAAACAAAGACAAGGAAGCATTACTATGCTGATTTCACAGACTGCAAAAAGACCAGGCATTTGCAGGACTGGTTTGCTCAGGGCCACAAAGTAGAAATAATGAAAAACCAGAATTTCCTTCCTGTTGAGCTTTAGCTAAAGATTACCATCTCCCTTCTGTAAGTTGAAAACAACATACAGTTCCCAGCCTGTTCTCAGACAAATTAGTCAAAGAGAAGTAGCAATATAATCCTAAAACCTCTGAGAAAAAAATAGGCCAATAATGTAGCCCATAGCCTGATGCATCTAGAGTCGTTGAAGGTTATTGCTTCAAAAGGTGCTGGAAAAAAACAAAGAACAGGTGTTTGTGCTGATGGGAGTAAGGATGAAATCCAACACTTGTTTCTGTTCTCTTAGTAACCCTTACTCCATGATTTTTTATGTCCAATCTTAATGACCCTAAATCTGCTGAAAGTCAGCTGTGCTAGAAATGTCAAGCAGTGATTCAAAAAGCGTTCACTGTTAATGCAGCAACAGCCGAGCACAAACACAAAATTCAGAATTCAGACAGTTTATTTCAGGTCTCTGTCTTATCTGAAACAATAGAAACCATGTTTGCCACAGTCTTTTAACCTTTTAAGCAAGTAGAAGCCACAGATTGTGAACATACCCCTAAAACCAGTCTCTAAGGTATGTGTATTTTGATGTATTAAAAAGTTTAATATGTGATTCCATGTGTTCTCCATTACATATGTAAGGGCTCTATGCTGCTATAAATGAAACATTTTCCAGACTGCAAGGCATTAAGATTCTTCTTTATGAAGCAAATACACGTTTACCAAGGCCTGATCATCACCAGCGGTTCTTCCCTTAATTGTAGTCAGCAAACTATGATAAATATTCCTTACCTTGACATAACCTACCATGATAACAACTCTGTATCTGTACGCCCAGCACAGCACTAAATCCCTCCCTCACCACATACATTGACACACCAAATACATTCTCTGGGCTCAGCAAGCCTTGCATCAGGTCCTGCTCCTACATGATGGTCTGGTGAAAAGGAAAAGTTAGGGAACAACTGAGGTGGAATAATCACAACTGCAGAAGCAGCTGATAGTTATCTAAATCTCTGTGCTTGAGACTCTGACAGGCTCGCTCCATTATTAGAATGTGTTAATTAGTGTATGTGCTCTGGTTTTCCTCTCTGCTACTCTTCTTGGTACGTAGAAAAAAAATTGAAAATAAGTGTTAATTCACCTGATAAATTAACACATATAAAATGGGGAAGCGTTGTTTGACTATTTTCAGTTTGACTAGCTTCATAACACTTAAAACCAAATCCTAGCCTCACAGCTATGTGAAATTATCAGCCAGTAAGAACTTGTATCAAATATCACAGTCATAATGTGTTGATGAACAGAGGTTTTCATTTTGATGCAGCTATGGAGAGTGTGAGCTGGTAATCAAGAAAGTGCTTAGCAAGATTTTCTTACTTGCACTGAATTCCAACAGAGATGGGAGGTGTCTGACAAGAGACAAACTAAAAAGGAAGAAGATGGGAGAAAGGAAATTCTTGCTGATCAGTAGATCAGAAGCCCTGAGCTAAGCACATTGAGAAAAACCTAGCCCTAGCGATGCCGAGCAGTCCTGAAATCTCTCCTGCACAGTTAAATCCCAACCACTGTGACACTGGTTAAATGGAAAGACAAGGAAGGAGAAATGATGGTTTTCCTTCTCAAGGTAGAAGAGAATTATTCAGAAGTATTTGTGAGCCAGTGATACGTGCCTACCAAATGTGTGTTTTTGCTCTAGCAGTGCATCAAAGAGGACTGTGCATTGTGTCCTGCAGAGAATCCCAACCCAGGGGCAAGGAGATCTTACATGGGGGATGTGGGACCTGGGCAAGCTCTACCTGGCCAACAACACCTGAGCCACTGATATTTAAAATGGCATCAGCAGTTTTTATGCAAATGGCAGCCCAATATATACGATTGTACACTGGGAGAGTCTTTCTATACCAGAAAAAAAAAAAAAAAGAAGAAAGAAAACAAAAGCAAATGTTCAGCATTTTCCAGATTTTGATTGGTGAAATTGTAACATTGGGGCACCCTTCGGAAACAGTTGCTGCAAACTACAGAGAGATGATGACACTGATAATATGCTGTCTTTGCTGTAAATATCACCCTTTGTTCCTCAAAATACAGGGCTGCTATTTCCATGTTTGTTGAAGCCAAGGTTCAGTTTCTCTTGTAGGTCAGAGCAGAAGATTACTTAATTGCATAGTTTTATGACAGAAAATCACTGATTCAAATCTGCCTTTGTATCAAAATATATCTGCCTTTCATCTAGCTATATTAATTGCATCAAGTATGCATAGTCTGTATGCTAGTGTAAATGAAAAGTGCATCATCTAATTTTCTAATACAAACAATAGATTCAGGAAATTAGTCATATTTTAAATTGAAAAGTTAGGTGATTGTTCTGCTTAATAATTTGCAATGTGTATTCATACCACAGCTGATTGTCAACATGAAGCCAAATTACTTTTCTATTACCAGAAATATGAAACCAGTCCTTAACTTTGATGTAGAGAAAAAACTAATCATAAATCGAGGTCCTGTTATCTCTCTAAAATAGCCCCAAGATTACTTCTGACATTCATTATTTTTAAGAAACTTCAAATACTAAATTTTAGAAGCCAGTATAAAATGCCTAATACTTTTCAAGTAAAAAAAATTGAATTGGAGTAAAGTTTAATAGACCACATCAGCGACAAGTTCTCTCTCCACAGGCTTGCAAGCTTCAGGAGCACTCTAGCTTTTAACATAAGTCAGTAGTTCCATGACACTCAACAGAAATCACAAACCAAAAAGGAGTCTGGAGGTATCAAAGCAGTTGCCCAAGGCCCCGGAGATACACCAAGCTTTCAGGAGATTCCCCCTCTTGAGCTTCTGTGAGGACAGAAAATCTTCCAATGCTGTTGGCCCTAGCTATGAACCATAGCTTCCTGAACCACCGCCCTTGGGCCTGTAGTCCCCACTCCAACAGTGCTGAGAAAGAAACTCACTGGAGACAGCTGCAGGCTTTGCTTTCCCTATGAGTCCCATCTTCAACTTTTTTCAGGGATTGTCAAGTACAACTTCATCTCCTAGAGACTCTGTGTCTTTGGAAACAAAATATTCCCAGCTCACAACTAAATTTAAAGTTATCCAGAACAAAAATGTCTCAACATCACAAATCTACCTTCTGTTTATATACCAATAAAGATCTTGTGTGCTACTTATAACAAAGAATGTATGTAAATTATACACATGCACCATTTCCAACATTAAACTTATTTTGTGAAGGGGCATGAAAATGTAGATAATATGAAGTATAAGACTGGAGAAATTACAAGGAAGCACATGCTAAATGGCCATCTTCTCACTTCTGAAGGTTTGGCTGGGTATTCTATTCACACAAATTTATCTGCTGGCTAACAAATATTTTGGTGTACAGACATGCCCTTCTCCTCTCAAACCATCATCAGCTTTTTGGGCCACAAGATATACTGTGGGAATGATGAGAGAAACAGAAGTTCAATTAATTTACCCTTAAAAAAGATTAGTTCATAAAGCATGAGACAAAAAATAATTTAAATAAAACCTTAAACATAGCATAGAGTGAGTAAATAAAGAACAACGAGATACAACAGCATCTTATGACAAGGATATCACATGTATCAATAGTATGAAATATGTGATTATACAGACAATATAAGAGAAGTAAAAGATTAGACCAAAATCAAATTCTGTCTGGAAAATCACAAATAGATGGCCTACTTATTACAAAGAAATATTACCTCATTTATCTGAATTCAGAAACAAAATTACAAATAAAATCTTGATTCACCCACAGGCAGGGACTGAGGCACAAATGCAGGTTCAAAGCGTGAGGAATACTGTTTTCAGAGACCTCTTAACATTTTATCACTGACATAAAATTGTGTCACTCTCCTCCACGACTACTGCATAGCATGAATACTTAGTTATCCTTGAATACATAAATTAACACACATATCTGTATCTAACGTAATTTTATTCTATACAATGCTTACAAATGCATCTCTTGGCTTTTCGATCAAGCTGTTTTTCTGACCTCTGTGACTGGCAAGTCTCAGCTAATTTCTTGTTTCTGAATCTTCTTCCCTTCTGTGTTTTCCAGTCATCTGCAATTAGTATTATTAAAGCCAAGCTAGAGGTATATTGGCTATAAGTTTTACTCATTCTTTGCTAACCTACTAAACGTTATCCTGTGCTTCTTTTTAAACTATAATATAATCTTATTGCTTATATTTTGTACTAACAATAACTCATTTAGTAGTCCAGAATGTAAGGTTAAACTATAAATGTATACTTTTCATAATGACCACACAACATAAGTCCTTTCAAGAAATCAGCATTAAACCCAAGATTGTATGTGTTCTCCATAGTGTTTAAGTGAGATCACTATGAAAGTCTCACATTTTTCTGTGACAGTAGGCAGGCAGACATTTACCTAAATGTTATTCTGTGGAACTTTAAGCCTACACTTAAGAGTTTTGCTGGACAGAAGCAACAACCTCTCCTTGACCTTGCAAAGTCAAGTCTTAAATAAGTTACCGAGGAGTAGTCCTCTTTCTTCACTCTTACTGTGTTTAGGATCCAGTTTTAACAGATTTTATATGAGAGACCATGAAGTTCACAATGAGCAGCTTGTCTGAAAATAGTTGGTGCCAAAATAAACAGATTTTTTTAAACCTGGGACCAATCTGTTTCTTTTGCTTTCCAAACACTTATTTTGTGGCAGCTGTGGTGAGCAGCTGAGTGATCTCATCTGTTCCCAAAGGAGCTCCATTTTTATGGATGGTCACTACTTTTCTGTGTTATGCACCTAGAGGATATGAATGTAAATTCACCATTAGATGTGGGGATGACAGTAACCAAAATAACCAATTAGCCAGGTTATCATGTTGTCAAATCTGAGGGACAGTTTCAACTTAAATCCATTACTTATTATGAAGATCTAGTGCCTGGAAAAATATTTACATTTTCCTATTAAGCTTCAGGTATAACAGCTGTCAGGACATAAATGTCAAGTATTGGAATAATCACTAAAAACTAGAACGTAACACAAGTTCAGATTTAAGGATTCTATTTTCCCAGATTCAATGTTTCTGAAATAAATATTTCTAATGTCACTGGCCTCTCCACTGCCCGGAACAGTATCCCTCAGCATTTTATTCTAATTTAAAAGAAAAATAAAAATTAACAACAATGTAGAAGGTAATTTATATTATGTACAAACTGGTTTGAAATTACTAGAAATTGAATCAGTTTTCATTTAAAGGAGGTATAAATTAAAATTCAGTTGATGCCTTCAAAGGGCTAAAGACTTTGCATGACTAGTTTCATAGTACCAGAACCTCTAGGAAAGCAGTGCTCTGTACCCTATTTCATGCCAGATACAGTCTGACTTCATTTAAACATCACTAGGAAAAGACAGCAAGAATTACGCCAACAGGGACACTAGCTCTGCCTATTGACAATCTCCACGGGTATTTGTACTGCAGTGGCTGTAATCATCTCAGAACTGAACTGTGAATCAACGGAAAGGTTTAAGTGTGCAGGGTACAGGTTGAGTAAGCTGTATTTTGTGAAGTGGAGTGAAGCTAGGGAGGAAAAAAAAGAAGTTGTAACACAGAGGAGGCAAAATACAAGAATCTGAGGAAAAAATAAGTTAGTGAAGGGGAACTGAGTCAGTAAGCATAACGTGAAAATAACCAGGTCAGCAAAGGAGACACGCGCACACACACACATGCTCATGACCAACAAAATCAAGAAAAAGGGAGCATGAGGAGATTCATGAGCTGCCGCGGAAGCATGCGGAGGTGCAGGTGGCAGGCTGCAGGGAGTGCCAGAGCCTGGCCCTGGCACTCGAGGGTAACGGAGACCTCACCTGTGTGAGGTGCGTACAGGTTGATGACCTGATCTCCTTGGTGGCCCAACTCAAGGAGGAGGTGGAAAGGTTAAGGAGTACAAGAGCATCCCAGGAAGAGGATGGCGGGCAGTGCTGTTCCCTGCCTGTCCTGGGGAAAACGGATGGGCCTAATGCTCCCCGGGTAGTGGAGGATCCTCTTCCTCCTCCACAAGGAGCAGGAGCAGACCTAGGGGATGGGGGGGAATGGAGGCAGGTCCCTGCTCGGGGTGGCAGGCGAATCCCATCCCGACCTTCCTCCCCTCCCCACGTCCCCCTGCAGAATAGGTATGAGGTGCTGGAGCCTGAGTGTCTTCCTGAGTGTCAGAAAGATACAAATCTAGGTGAAAGACCCTCTACGGGGCTACATAAACAGAAGCAACCAAGTAAGAGGGTTGCAACCAGCTCCAAAAAGGAGAAAAGAAAAGTAATTGTTATAGGCGACTCCCTGTTAAGGGGAACGGAGGGCCCCGTATGCAGGCCAGACCCGACTCACAGGGAAGTCTGCTGCCTCCCTGGGGCTCGGGTAAAGGATGTTGCCAGGAGGATTCCTCAACTGGTGAGGCCCTCTGACTACTACCCACTATTAGTATTCCAGGTGGGTAGGGATGAGATTGAAGAGAGAAGCCGCAGGGCTATCAAAAGGGACTTCAGGGCCCTGGGGCGTTTGGTAAAGGGGGTAGGTGCGCAGGTTATATTCTCTTCAATTCCTTCGGTGTTTGGTGAAAATAGGGAAAAGACTATGAAAGTACAACAGGTTAATATGCGGCTAAGAGACTGGTGCCGTAGGTGGGATTTTGGGTTCGTTGACCACGGGGCAGCTTTCATGGCACCGGGCCTGCTTATGCCAGATGGGGAACAGCTAAATCAGAAGGGGAAAAGGGTTATGGTCCAGAAGTTGGCAGGGCTGATCAAGAGGTCTTTAAACTAGGTTCGATGGGGGAGGGGGATAAGACCAGGGCAGCCACAAATGAACCTACGGGTGACAGGCCTGCGTCGGGGGCAAGGCCGCTAGCCCAGCTGAAGTGCGTTTACACAAATGCACGCAGTATGGGCAACAAACAGGAAGAGCTAGAAGCCACTGTACAGCAGGAAGGTTATGATGTGGTTGCCATCACAGAAACGTGGTAGGATGACTCTCATGACTGGAGTGCTGCTATGGATGGCTATAAGCTCTTTAAGAGGGACAGGCAAAGCAGGAAAGGCAGTGGGGTAGCGCTGTATGTTAGGGAGTGCTTGGACTGTGTTGAAATTGAGGAAGATGTTGAGGATGACAAGGCTGAATGTTTATGGGTGAAGATCAGGGGGAAGGTTGGCAGGGCGGACATTACAGTGGGAGTCTGTTATAGACCACCCAACCAGGATGAGCAGGCGGACAAGGCGTTTTACAAGCGGCTGTCAGAAGCCGCCCGGTCGCCGGCCCTTGTACTCGTGGGTGACTTCAACTTGCCGGATGTCTGCTGGAAATACAACATGGCAGAGAGGAAGGAAACTAGGAGATTCCTCGAATGTGTGGAGGACAACTTCCTCATGCAAGTGGTAAATAAGCCTACTAGAGGAGGGGCCCTGCTTGACCTGTTGTTTGTGAACAGAGAAGGACTAGTGGGAGATGTGAGGGTCGGTGGCCGTCTTGGGAGTAGCGACCATGAAATGTCAGAGTTTTCGATAGTGGGGGAAGTAAGGAGGGGCAAGAGCAGAACTCCTGCCTTAGATTGCCGGCGGGCTGACTTTAGCCTGTTTAAGAGGCTGGTGGACTGAGTCCCTTATGAATCGGTCCTGAAGGGCAAAGGAGTCCAGGAAGCCTGGACATGCTTCAAAAGGGAATTGCTAAATATTCAGGAACAGGCTGTCCTAGTCTGTAGGAAGACAAGCCGTCAGGGAAAAAGACCGGCCTGGTTAAACAGAGAACTTAGGCTAGAACTTAAAGAAAAAAAGAGAGCCTACTTGCTCTGGAAGAAGAGTCGGGTAACTTGGGAGGTCTATAGGGATGTTGCCAGGTCGTGTAGGGAGAAGATTAGAAGGGCCAAAGCTCAATTAGAGCTCGATTTGGCTGCTACAGTCAAAGATAACAAAAAAAGCTTTTACAAATACATCAACAGCAAAAGGAGGGTCAAGGAGAGCCTCCACCACTTGCTGAATGAGGAGGGTAGTGTAGTGTCAGGGGATGAGGAAAAGGCAGAGGTGCTCAATGCCTTCTTTGCCTCGGTCTTTAATGTCAAGACCGGTTGTCCTCAGGAGACTAGGTCCCCAGAGCCTCCCCAGTTAGGGACGAGGGGCTGTGTGAACCTCCCATAATCCAGGAGGAGACGATTAGCGACCTGCTGTGCCAGTTGGACACCCACAAGGCTATGGGCTCGGATGGGATTCACCCCAGAGTAATGAAGGAACTGGCAAATGAACTTGCCAAACCACTCTCTATTATCTACCGGCAGTCCTGGTTAACTGGAGAAGTTCCAGCTGACTGGAAATTAGCAAATGTAACGCCCATCTACAAGAAGGGCCGGGAGGATATCCAGGGAACTATAGGCCTGTCAGCCTGACCTCGGTGCCAGGCAAGGTGATGGAGCAGATCATCCTGAGTGCCATTACACGGCACATGCAGGACAATCGGGGCATCGGGGCCAGCCAACATGGATTCATGAAAGGCAGGTCCTGCTCGACCAACCTGGTCTCCTTCTATGACAAAGTGACCCACTTAGTAGACGAGGGCAGGGCTGTGGATGTAGTCTATCTAGACTTCAGTAAGGCATTCGACACTGACTCCCACAGCATCCTCCTAGACAAACTGGCTGCCCGCGGCTTGGATGGGTGGACTCTTAAATGGGTTAAAAACTGGCTGGATGGCCGAGCCCAGAGAGTGGTGGTGAATGGGGCAAAGTCCAACTGGCGGCCGGTCACTAGCGGTGTCCCCCAGGGCTCAGTTCTGGGGCCAGTGCTGTTCAATATCTTCATAGATGATCTAGACATAGGGATTGAGTGCACCCTCAGCAAATTTGCAGATGACACCAAGCTGGGTGGGAGTGTTGATCTGCTGGAGGGTAGGAAGGCCCTACAGAGGGATATGGACAGGTTAGATAGATGGGCTGAGACCAACGGCATGAGGTTCAACAAGAACATATGCCGGGTCTTACACTTCGGCCACAACAACCCCATGCAGCTCTACAGGCTGGGGGAAGAGTGGTTAGAAAGCGGCCCGGTGGAAAGAGACCTGGGGGTGCTGATCGACAGCCGGCTAAACATGAGCCAGCAGTGTGCCCAGCTGGCCAAGAAGGCCAATGGCATCCTGGCCTCTATTAGGAATAGTGTAGCCAGCCGGTCTAGGGAAGTGATCGTCCCTCTGTACTCGGCACTGGTGAGGCCGCATCTTGAGTACTGTGTTCAGTTCTGGGCCCCGCACTTCAAGAAAGATGTTGAGGTGTTGGAGCGAGTCCAGAGGAGGGCGACCAAACTGGTGAAGGGTCTGGAGGGTCTGACCTACGAGGAACAGCTGAGGGAGCTGGGGTTGTTTAGCCTGGAGAAGAGGAGGCTCAGGGGTGACCTTATTGCAGTCTACAACTACCTGAAGGGAAGTTGTAGTGAAGTGGGAGTTGGCCTCTTCTCCCGGGCAACTAGCAATAGGACATCCTGGGGTGTATTAGAAGGGGTGTGGTCAGCAGGTCGAGAGAGGTTCTCCTCCCCCTCTACTCTGCCCTGGTGAGGCCGCATCTGGAGTATTGTGTCCAGTTCTGGGCCCCTCAGTTCAAGAAGGACAGGGAACTGCTAGAGAGAGTCCAGCGCAGAGCCACGAAGATGATTAAGGGAGTGGAACATCTCCCTTATGAGGAGAGGCTGAGGGAGCTGGGTCTCTTTAGCTTAGAGAAGAGGAGACTGAGGGGTGACCTCATTAATGTTTATAAATATGTAAAGGGCAAGTGTCATGAGGATGGAGCCAGGCTCTTCTCAGTGACATCCCTTGACAGGACAAGGGGCAATGGGTGCAAGCTGGAACACAGGAGGTTCCACATAAATATGAGGAAAAACTTCTTTACAGTGAGGGTGACCGAACACTGGAACGGGCTGCCCAGAGAGGTTGTGGAGTCTCCTTCTCTGGAGACATTCAAAACCCGCCTGGACGCGTTCCTGTGTGATATGATCTAGGCAATCCTGCCCCGGCAGGGGGATTGGACTAGATGATCTTTCGAGGTCCCTTCCAATCCCTAACATTCTGTGATTCTGTGATTCTGTGACAAGAGGACATAGCCTCAAGCTTCGCCAGGGGAGGTTCAGGTTGGACATTAGGAAGAATTTCTTTTCAGAAAGGGTTATTAGACATTGGAATGGGCTGCCCAGGGAGGTGGTGGAGTCACCATCTCTGGATGTGTTTAAGAAAGACTGGACATGGCACTTAGTGCCATGGTCTAGTTGACAGGGTGGTGTCAGGGCAACGGTTGGACTCGATGATCGCAGAGGTCTCTACCAACCTGGTTGATTCTGTGATTTTGTGATTCATGAAAATGAAAGACTGGACACAATGTTTAAGTGGGAAGCTGTGCGAGCCCTTTTACAGAACTCATAACCTGACTTCTCACTCTTTGCTGCCTTTTTTAAACAAATCTTTGCAGAACGAGAACATTGTCCCCACCCTGGCCCATACAACCCCAATAAGAAATGCAAGAACAGAAATAGGAAGCCCACATGGGAGGAACCACATTTCCCAGAACACTGAAGTGATCCAGGATAAACAAAACTATACCAAAAGGTGACCTCCAACTCTCATCTACTTTACCAGGGACCCTTCTGTTACCAGGGGGTAAGAGAAATGAGGTTGTTGCCCCTTAACTGACAAAATTCCTTCCTTCACAGCAAAAGAACTGATGCCGTCAGCACAGGATCCTTTTCTGCCCTGAAAGGTAGAAGTGTTTCCCAGAAAACCGGTTTCTTTCTCTCTATATAAATGTTTCCAAGTCTCCACATCTGTTGCTGGAACTAGAGGTCTGGGTTTCTCTCACATGACTTTGGATACATATTGCTCCTGTAGCCAGTGAAGCAGGGAGACAGAGTCATGGACAGACAGACAGGTGCCTTCAGAGGGCAACTCAGCCATCTGTAGAGCGCTCAGGGTGACTGCCCTCCTTGCTCAGGTACTGCAGGAAGAGCCTAACCTCTAACAGGAGAACTGTGAGCCTGAACAACATCTCTGGTTCTCTCCTCCTCTTGCTGATAGAGCATTGTACATAACATGGAGCTTTTCTGTTGTAATGCATGTTTGCAGCTGCTTGCTAGGGAGTTGTTTGTTCAGGCAGTGTTCATTCGGTGTGCTCCTCATGCATATATTTTCATGATCATTGATGAGAGAAGTCAGCACTTAATTTGTATACCTTATACTCATAAGGCCAGTCTCAGAGTCTCAGACAGAAGATTTGTATTTTGCACAGAACTGCTTCACACTGTTACAGAAAACTCCCTTTTGCCATTTTGGCCAATGTGTTGACCACAGTTTTGACCCCAAAGACCCCAGATGTAGATAGCTTTGTCAAAGATCACCAAGTCCCTTAAGAATAAAGGGAAAGCTGACCTTGAGTAAGGATTTTGAAGCCAAGTCACTATGGGGAGCCAACGCAAACAGATGATGGATCTGATGTGCTCAGGGTATCCCATACTGCTGAGAAAGCATGTTGTGGTCTCCCATGCTCCTAAGGATTTGAGTCTGTATAATTATTATATTGTATTGGTGTAGTTCACAGTGAAAAAAAAATTGGAGGTTTGTATTGCTATCATTATCCATGAGAACAGGATGGAGTCTCAGACTACTGAAAATGGTGGGAGATTTTGATTTGTGGAGTCACTATCAGCAGGGATTTCAAAAGCATTACTAAAACTACAAAGAAACGGATGAATAATACATCTGCTGGAAATTACAGTTGTGGGGAGATCAAAATTATTCACCAATTTGGAAAGCACGGAGGGTTAAATATTATGACAATTTATTTTGACATTCTCTAGAAGAAAGAGTTTCAATATTTTCAAAATAGGAACATTCTGACTTTGTATTTTGAAATACCATATTTGTTTTGAAACTGACACTACATTGTTCTGGATTTAACAAAAATGTTCCAGGTTGGCAAAGAATAAAATTTTTCTTCCTGCTGAGAAAAGAAAATAAACTATTAAAGTCATTAAAAGTTGTTTTGGCTTGTTATAAACATTGCCTCTGGAAGGTTTAGTTCAGCCACTAAACTTTCATAAAGATGACAAAATGTATCATTCCTACAGCTCTTTGAAAAAAAGAGGGACAAAAAGCAACTGGACATGCATACTTTTCAAAGACCTGATTCTGAGGTTTGTTTTTCCTTTACTACCCACTGCAGCATAAATTAAGTTGCTATGTTGTAAACCCAAGATAAGCAGATTCATATCACCTAGAGCACTGTACAGCTGTTTCTCCCTCTGTACATTTGACCCTATCATTTAGCTCCCCATATACTCCATAATGGTCGATAGACCCTGGTTCCTTCAAGAGGGATGTAAATCACTACCTACCTCGTGGAAGGATTTCAGTTACACAGCAAGGCTTCTTCTGCTTCTCAGTCTGAAAATTTGTGGCAGTTTCATTTAAATGGATCATAGAGTTTTATATTAAGTTACATACAACATGGAATAATGCAGTCAATACAACAGTTGAGATCTTATTTCTATGTTAAATTCAATTTATTCTCACAATGTCTCCACCAATTCAGCTTTCACTATGCTGCAGACTTAGGCATTAACAACGTATGAGGTTTATTTTAGAGGCTGCCAGGAGCAGAGAGCTGAAGAATCTGGACAGGTAAGGGGCAGGTACATGAAGCTCTGCTTGCCTGGGGACACAAAAAGTGATTTGGGGTTAACAGGAAAAGGAAATCTGAATCCGGTAAAATACCTAGCAATGAAGCAGCAACTCTTAGACTGTAAAGCCTAGTTCTGCAGTGGGAACTGCAATCTCAAAGTCATAGATTAGACAGAGCCCTGGATATCACAAGTGGCTCACAAAAATAGTTTTCTCTAATCCAAAGACTCTGGCTTAAGGAAAACTTAAGCTTTTAAAAGATGAAGGGCTAGATTCTGCAGTACAACTTACATTGCCTCAAGCCAGAAGGAGGAGGAGCACGACTTGAGGTAGGTCTCCATCACTTTGCAGTATCTGTTTTTGGAGCTCTGCCAGAGAAACTGAAGCTTTACTCAGTGTGCCCATACAGTCTGAAAGAACTACACCACTTTGGTACAGACACTTTCCCCTGCAGACTCCTAGCCAACCTCTTTCCATGGTCATCAGGACAAGTGGCACAGCTGCTCATGCTGATCCTGAATATCTCCACTTAAGCAGTGAGGCCATGGCCCCCATACAACGTCAAAATGGGGCTTTATTAAGTAAAAATAATTTATCCTAACACTGCAGCAAGTCCCTTTTATAAACAGAAAAAAAAATCCCCGTCTCGGGTTTGGTGTTTCCTGGACATTCTTTCCTGAGTAACTTTGTTCAGTTTTAAAATATTATTACTATTTGCATGAGTTGCAGTAGTGACCAAAAAACCCAGTTATGAGTCAAGGTTGTCCCCACCCCCCCATGTATGGCACTGCAGAGACCTAAAATACTGTCCCTTCCTCAAAGCATTTGTAGTCTGCAGAACCTTAAAAAACAGTGTATTTAGTTAGAAAGACAGATGAGGACAAACATGATGTTATGTCATGTCTAACATAAATGATGAAAATGAATCCAGGTAGACCCCTGTTCCCTTTTCCATTAGGAAGACTTGATTCAATTAAAAGCCAGCAAAAATAAAGTACACAGAAGACATCCTCTTATATTCAGACTAATGTGTGGAACTCACAGACGTCACTGAGTTTTTGTGGAAGTAAATAGCTTAGGAAGCTTTAAACAAGAATCAGACATTAACAAACACGCACAACATCTGTAATTTCCATACCAAGGATGAAAATTACAAGGAATGTCAATCATCTGGCTTGAAACAAATCAGCCAGTCAGCAGATACTCCCAGGAGATATGTTTCTTCACAGAGGAGAAAGAAAACGGAAGTAAAAGATCTTCATTTGAATTGCAAGCACTGGATGTTCAGCACTGACAGAAACACAATCCTAGAGAACACATGGATATTTTTCTGTTTTAGCAGGTAAGCACTTTGTATCAGAAAGCTATTCCCATTTCACACTCACTTTAACAGCACTGCTGTCCAGAGGGTTATTCATGATTCACAGGACTGTGGAAACAGAATTCAGACCTTAGTGTTTTACTGGAGAGCTTCAGTATCAACAGAGGCATTCTTGTATTGAATCCTGATGGGCTGGCAGTCCACCACTTTATCCAGTTTAGAGTCATGATTCTGCTTCCATTCCATTTGTGCAATTTATAGAGACTCAGCTTGTTTCATGTGTCTTAATACATCTCAGTCTGTATCAGAATAAATAACCATTGGCTGAAACCAAAACCCTATCACTCACCATCTCTTTCTTATGTACAGACTCCCACTTCCTCATTCTATTTGCTTTCTTTCCTACAATGTCTGTTTTCTTTCTCACATTTTAGTACCATCTCTTCTCCTTTCTTAGCCTTTTATCTTTCCTGCTTCTTAATTCTGCCTGCATCTCTCTACAACTGCAACTCTTACCCTGCTGGAGTAGCAGGTTGTGCAATTACTTGAGTTAAGTCTTCACACCTAAAAAGTTTTCCCACAAACATAATGGCAAACAGAAAAAAGAAATCAGTCATACTTGGACAACAGAGTTTTTAAGAGACATTATTGTGATCTATCATCCTCTATTTCTATTCTAATGCTTACCAGAGAGATGGTGGCAGGTTTCTTGTGAAGACTTTAAACTGTCCATTCCCATTCTGGGTTCATTTAACATACATTGTAATCACACTGCTGAGACAAATTCATTTGAAATGCATGTAGATTAATGCATCTAATTTTGTACTCTAGGTGTTCCACTGTAAATCAGTCTGGGCACTGGCCTTAGCAGTAGTTCTTCTGATAGACTTCAGCATCTGGTTCATTTGCTTACATTATGTTACCTCTTAATGAGTCCTCACATTTACTCAGTTTGCAACTCTGAAAATGATCAACTGCCAGCCTGCAAAGTCAGAACACCTGCCTAGTTTTTCCCTTTATACCACTGCCTAAACTCAAAATTTAGTTTTAAAATTTTGATGGTAACATTTGAGACCAGATTCAAGTCAGTTACCTTTCCAGTATTTCAGGTCTGTTAAGGCAATAGTGGTTAATATGATAAAAAATGCTTCATACTGCATTTTTTTAATAGCAATAGTGATGCAAGGTTCCATCAAGAACAACTGAAAACAATAAAGGGGCCAGTCTTATATACCTGCATAGCTACTTTTAAGGTTAGGGGTCCTTTTTTTTCTGACTGCCATCACATATACACAAACAAAACCAGGATACATCATTCCTAAATTGTTAGGTTTATTTAATTATAGCTTTGGGTGATACTTCCAGAAAAGTGTGTAGAGAGCCAATCTGCCTAACATAATAGAACTAAACAGACAAGGCAGAAGAGTTGAGAAATTAACGGGTTCCTCAAGTATCTCTGTAATATGAGTAGGATTTTCAAGAGAACATTTTGCTTATCTCCATTTCTGATTAAGAAAATGCTAAAACTCCTCCTGACTTCACAGAAAGGAAATTATGCCAACAGTGTGGACTTTTTACTACAAAAAAATAAAAGCCCCATAATGGTGGCAGGTGCTGAAGAGTTCAGTATGTTAAGTGGCAGGAAAGTCTTGAGACTCATGTAAATGGGGGTAGGAAGATCAAGAAAGGATGGATGAAGATGCAAGGAATAAATTGCAGCATGCAAGGAACAACTAAAGAATGCAAATACTACATAACAATAAGGAAGCAGATAAAAGTGGATATTCAGAGATATATTAGAGGAAGAGTAGAGAAAATTTAGAGAATTCCCATTAGAAACAGCAACTTAAAACGATTCAACCTGCTGTGAGAAATCAGCAGAAACCATAACTGGAGTCACATTCAGGTTGTCATTTCTGCATTCAGAAGTGCTTAAATCTGACCTATTATGCAGCTTTCCTAATCCTCATGTTAACATGCAAGAGCTGATACTCAGCCTCTTCTTAGCAATGCCTTCTTTGGATTGAAACCAAAGAATTCAGTTTTATTCTGCAAAGCAGAAAAATAACACATTCCATTTCTACTAAACTAAACAACAGTAGTATACTCTTCTTTATAACTCTGACTTGTATTGCATCTCTCCAGTCTTTGAGGAAAAGAAGGCCAGGAGGAAAAAACTTAAACTTACTCCCCACAGAACAAATAAATACAGCCAAATTACCAGCATGGAAAATAACTGTATGAGGCTTAGGTACCAAAGCTTACCCACAAATAGCTTACAGTGAATAACGCATACAGTTCAAAGTCAGTTAAAATAAGTGCCAGGTCAGTTATCAGGCAGCAGTGAATTTGCAAGGCTTTGAAACAAAATTCTTTTTTTGATTCTCCATCTCTGAGGTACAAATAACTGAACTAAGATGCAGATAGTAATGACTGAAGTGAAGTGTGGGCAAGAGCTGGCCAGTTCTGCAGTCTTTCAGTCCTACATCAAAACAGACTGGTGGTGCTGAAGAGGTAATAGTAACATGATAGAGCCAGCTTTGACTTTGTGAAACAAGTTCTTGACATCATGTCAGGTCCTAAAGCACTACTATGCCTCAGAAATGAAAAGGACTTGTCTTGGCTGAAAATTTCAGCAGAAAAGCGACAGACTAGGTATCTACCACCATGGGCCAGTTGCCTTGATTCCACTTTAATTTCAATAGAAAGAACACGTATTTGGCTGTCAGATTACAATCTTTGCATGACCTAAAACTTCCACTTTCTATATTCATACAGATGAATTCATCTGAAGGGAGGCTAGCCCTGAAGCATCTCCTCAGACTGCTGAACGCTGAGCTCATTTTCCAGCCCTGGAAATGTACCAGGGGTTCTCCAGCAAAGCCATTAGGTTGAGGGCATTTATGAAAGGAAAGGGAAAAATGAATGAACATCAGGAAGTACATGGAAATATATGGTCTTTCCCCACAACACTGCACCCTGCTCTTTATTTTACCTGCTCTGGTCAATGAGCCAAAGGCTCTAACAAGTAGTAAACTGCTGCACTGAAAATGCAGCCAGCTGATTATTCAAAGGAGCTCTAAAACTTTTCAGTCACTGCTTTCCAGGATTTGGTAGAAAAGTGGTTAAATTGCAACCTAAATTATTTTTTCCTTGATGTGCTTGTCCCTGTCAAAACATGTGTTGTTTGTATGAACACAGCTCAGGCAATTCTGGTTACCTTCAGTCAACACCTTACCCCTGGATGGCAACATTTTCTAGCGATCCAAGAACTGGAACTGTTATGAACAGTGATATTATATATGTTTCCATGCTGGAGCAGGAAAAACTATTTTTATACAAAGGCTTGGCAGGAAACATGAAAACAATTATTCTTAAATAATAATGAGTAAAGTATTCCAGGAAAGGTTCATCTTTAATTTCTGCTTTCCTTGAAAAAATAGGTGATTAATTTGCTGTTTAGAATTAAGAAATTAAACCTGAAAAAAAAATTATGGCACTTTATATTTTGAGGGAGGGTTTTGCTTATGTTTTTACTAAAACTGCATTAAGTTACATTTCTATTTGAGCACTGAAAAGCACCTGAAGTAAACTGCAGAAATTCCAAAGTTCACAGTATTAGGATCTTATTTTAACTGTTGCCAGTAGAAATATAAACTGCTTAGTTTCCTAACCATTTATAAAGAATCCAGCCTCACACAGACATGCCTGAAAAAGTCTGGCCCTAAGTAAATTATGCAAAGACCCTTGAAGTAGCATCATTCAATACGATTCCTTCACACAGAAGTACAGCATATTCTTCTAGGTGAGAAGCAGCCATCCAGCTACTGGTTTATACAGAAGCATGATAAAACATATGCCGCCTAATAAATAATCCATCAATAATACATAGCACTATGTAATAATTCAATGTTTCTAGTGTCCATATTAATTCATAGACAACAAGCAGACATTGAACTGTGGCACTTTTTCAGTGTTGGAAGACTTTGAAGAAAATTTAAAGGTAAATTATTTCTGCCAAGATTGTTCCTTCCTTGCATTCTGTTGGACATTACTAGCTTAGATAACTCTTCCCGCAGAATCCACACCAAGACAATTTGAAAACACTGAGCCAAGTCTTAGCTTTTCTTGGCTAAGAAAGAAGCACAAACTGCCTTACAATCATAGAAGTTTTTACCAGAAATCCAGAAACAAGAGGGTTTTGTCCCCACAAGTTTTACCATCATGAGGTTTAAGCGTCACATTTTGTATTGTGCTTGAAGATACTTAGTTGTATGCTTCTGTCTCCTCTCCTATTCCAGTGACTTAAGCAAGTGAAAGACAGCATTACTTTGCCTTGATAATCAATTGCACTACACATCTAGAAACAGGAAAATCCCAGTCCCTTTTCTCCCCTCAATACAATCAACATTTATGAAAAGGTACATTAATGACTACCATTAAAAAGTGTGTGTTGCCTTCAAACAGGTTTTCACATGTCCTGTTTGTTAAATCAGCAACCTTTCATATCGCTTTAAAAAGCTGTGTAAGTATTTACTTTATTAAAATATCTTAACTTATACATTTGTATTTTAGTAATCAATACTGCTTCCACTTCAATTAGTCTTACACGTGTATTGAGGTTTTGGTAAAGTGTTGTATTTATTTTTGGTAATGTTTACATTAAGAATCCATTCAAAGACATCTATTCTTCTTCTGAATAATAGCCTGGCTATTGTTTTTCTTTCCAACTCCTGTATAGGAATCAAAGAAGTGATCTATGACCACTGTCCAAGAACAAAAGACACTCAAAGATGCATCTAATCTAAACACCACCTTCTATGAATTATTTCTTAACATAGATAGTCTACAAGCACTCAAGTACAGTGTAAACATACCATTTCACATCTGGGTGGCCTACAACCTTAAATCCCTATAAACTTGATCCTTTCAGGAAGTCTTTGGATGCATAGGCGTGTAAGGACAGACAATTCTAAAGATCATATGAGGAAACCCGGAAAGAAGATTGTGATGAAGGGTTTGGGCTTTTTCCTATGTCTTCAAGCTATTTGTCTGTCAGTATGGGACCTCTCTTGGACAATTTGGGGCAGGAATTTACATGGCCTGCTGGAACACAGTCTCATACTTGATAGTGATGTGATCCATTTCCTCTAAAGTGGATTCATTCTAGCAAGCACCATATTGGAAATTATGTGTTAAAGTCTTCTGTGAAGAACTAGGAATAACAGAGAGACCATGGCTGAAATTTACTATTTTGGGGCTATTTTTATTGCATAAAGCAGAAACTATCTCATTGTGAGTTACAAAAAAAAGAGGGTTTTAATAAAATTGGACAACATTTCAAAAGCACCAATATCTCACCTACAACTTTTGGAAATGTCATCCGCATTAAAAACACTGAGCATATCCATAGAAATATCTAAGGGTTAATACATGCTTTTGAAACTAATTCTGGATGCCCATATGAAAGAAAGAGGTTTGATTATATCCAAAACCTAGTTTAGCTCATGTCACGTAGAAGGAAGAAGGAAGTAAAAAGACAAAAAAAAAATTTAAAAATTGCCCACTGTAATACTTAAATCACATTTTACTATCAAAAACAATAGGTATATTACTTGTATTTTCTTGTCTCTGAGTAAGTTCAACAACATTGTTCCTATTGTTAACATCACCATGAAAGTGCTCTCTAAAATGCCAGCTAGGTAAACCTTAATCTTACCTCTAATTCATCATCACTATCAACAAGCAACAGCCATAGAATAGTTACTGGTGAGCTCTAAAACAAACTACAGAGACACTCAAATCAAATGCTGTTCTGCTCTAATATATGCCTATTTAACCAGTACTTAATATGTAACCCCATTTTAACATGGATTGATATTATTTTAGATTATAGGGTAAACAAAATATGCTTGTTCATAGTTGTCTTGTGTCATATAATGCTGTTTTCATCCACACTGATTACAAATTTTCATCATAGTTAACAGATGCTAGACTGCAACTACAGATTGAACCATGAATGAATTAGGAATACAAATTTGTAGACTGACATATGCTGAGGTTCCAGACTTTAAAACTAGCAATGGATCCTATTACCAACCTTGATAATGTTCAGGAAATGGGCTGATGTTGCCATGTGGGCCTATCTTCATTGACAATATTTTGTTTAACTGCCAACTTCAGTTAGACTTTGAAAGTATTTGAACATTGATCATGAATGATTTCAGCATTTCACTGAATCTACCTGAATTTTAATCCAGCAATTTGAATCCAAACCCAGCTAAACCTCTGATTACATCTAAACATCTATCTAAATACAGAGTCTTCCACTAACTTGGAGCATCAGCAGCAACAGACTCATTAGTAACTGTCACTGTGAGCATCTTTGGCCCTGGAGGCACCAGGGAGATGAAACAGTCCTCTTCCTGCTGTAAACAGCATGAAAAGTAAACCTTTTGCTACTTAAATGACTATCTTCCTATTTCACAGAATCACAGAATCACAGAATCACAGAATGTTAGGGATTGGAAGGGACCTCGGAAGATCATCTAGTTCAATCCCCCTGCTGGAGCAGGATTACCTAGACCATATCACACACGAACGCGTCCAGGCGGGTTTTGAAAGTCTCCAGAGAAGGAGACTCCACAAACTCTCTGGGCAGCCTGTTCCAGTGTTCGGTCACCCTCACCGTAAAGAAGTTTTTCCTCATATTTATGTGGAACCTCCTGTGTTCCAGCTTGCACCCATTGCCCCTTGTCCTGTCAAGGGATGTCACTGAGAAGAGCCTGGCTCCATCCTCATGACACTTGCCCTTTACATATTTATAAACATTAATGAGGTCACCCCTCAGTCTCCTCTTCTCCAAGCTAAAGAGACCCAGCTCCCTCAGCCTCTCCTCATAAGGGAGATGTTCCACTCCCTTAATCATCTTCGTGGCTCTGCGCTGGACTCTCTCTAGCAGTTCCCTGTCCTTCTTGAACTGAGGGGCCCAGAACTGGACACAATACTCCAGATGTGGCCTCACCAGGGCAGAGTAGAGGGGGAGGAGAACCTCTCTTGACCTGCTAACCACACCCCTTCTAATACACCCCAGGATGCCATTGGCCTTCTTGGCCACAAGGGCACACTGCTGGCTCATGGTCATCCTGTTGTCCACTAGGACCCCCAGGTCCCTTTCCCCTATGCTGGTCTCCAACAGGTCTGCCCCCAACTTGTACTGGTACATGGGGTTGTTCTTGCCCAGATGCAGGACTCTACACTTGCCCTTGTTATATTTCATTAAATTTCTCCCTGCCCAACTCTCCAGCCTGTCCAGGTCTCTCTGAATGGCTGCGCAGCCTTCCGTTGTGTCAGCCACTCCTCCCAGTTTTGTGTCATCAGCGAACTTGCTGACGGTGCACTCTATTCCTTCATCCAAGTCATTAATGAATATATTGAATAGTACTGGTCCCAGTACCGACCCTTGAGGGACTCTGCTAGACACAGGCCTCCAACTGGACTCTGTCCCATTGACCACCACTCTCTGGCTTCTTTCCTTCAGCCAGTTCACAATCCACCTCACTACCCGATCATCCAGATCACACTTCCTCAGTTTAGCTGCGAGGATGCTGTGGGAGACCGTGTCAAACGCTTTACTGAAATCGAGATAGACCACATCCACAGCTTTACCATCATCTATCCACCGGGTTACGTCCTCATAAAAGGCTATCAAGTTGGTTAAGCATGACTTCCCCTTGGTGAAGCCATGCTGAGTGACCCTAATGATCCCCCTATCCTTGATGTGCCAAGAGACAGCACCAAGGACAAGTTGTTCCATCACCTTTCCAGGGATGGAGGTGAGGCTGACTGGTCTATAGTTACCCGGGTCCTCCTTCTTGCCCTTTTTGAAGACTGGAGTGACATTCGCTTTCCTCCAGTCCTCAGGCACCTCTCCCGTTGCCCACGACTTAGCAAAGATGATGGAGAGTGGCCTAGCAATGACTTCCGCCAGCTCCCTCAGCACCCGCGGGTGCATCCCATCAGGGCCCACGGATTTATGGACATCCAGATTGCTTAATTGGTCCCTGACCCAGCCCTCATCTACCAAGACAGATTCCTCCTCTATCCTGACTACTTCTGGGGCCGCAGGGGTCCGGGGCTCCTCAGGACAGCCTCCAGCAGTATAGACAGAGGCAAAGAAGGCGTTCAGTAACTCTGCCTTCTTTTTATCCTCTGTCTCCAGGGCACCCACCTCATTCATCAGTGGGCCTACATTGCCTCTAGTGTTGGTTTTACCTGCAATGTATTTGAAGAAGCCCTTTCTGTTGTCCTTGACCTCTCTTGCAAGGTTTAATTCCAAGGAGGCCTTAGCTTGCCTAGTTGCCTCCCTACATCCTCTGACAACAGACTTATATTCCTCCCAAGTGGCCAGCCCCTCCTTCCATGATCTGTACACCCTCTTCTTCCACTTGAGTTTGCCCAGCAGTTCCCTGTTTAACCATGCAGGTCTCCTGGTACCCTTCCTTGACTTCCTACCTGTTGGGATGCTCTGATCTTGAGCTCGGAAGAAGCAGTCCTTGAATGCTAACCAACTATCTTGGGCCCCCTTACCTTCTAGTACCCTGTCCCATGGGATTTCCCCTAGCAATTGCTTGAAAAGGCCAAAGTTGGCCCTCCTGAAGTCCAGGGTTGTGATTCTGCTAGCTATTCTGGTCCTGCCACATGAGATCCTGAACTCTACCATCTCATGGTCACTACAACCAAGGCTGCCCTCAACCTTCACCACTTCAACCAGACCCTCCTTGTTAGTGAGGATCACATCCAGCAGCGCTCCTCTCCTAGTTGGCTCATCCACCATTTGCATCAGAAAGTTATCATCAATGCACTGGAGGAACCTCCTGGACTGAGGATGGCTGGCTGAGTAGGCCTCCCAGCAAATATCAGGGTAGTTGAAATCCCCCATGACAACCAGGCCCTGTAATTGAGAGACTGCTCTCAGCTGCCTGTAGAAGGCCTTATCACCCTCCTCATCCTGATCCGGTGGCCTGTAATAGACACCCACAACAGTATCACCCCTGCCAGCCTGCCCCTTAATTTGCACCCACAAACTCTCAACTCGCTCCTGATCCGCCCCTGGACAGAACTCAATACATTCTAGCTGCTCACTCACATAAAGAGCAACTCCACCACCTCTCCTTAGTGGCCTGTCTTTCCTGAACAGGACATAGCCATCCATGACCACATTCCAGTCATGCGAGGCGTCCCCCCAAGTCTCTGTAATTGCCACTAAATCATAGCCCCCCGACCGAACATGGATTTCTAACTCCTCCACTTTTCAATGCTGGATTACTACCAGCTTTCTTAACACCACATTTCCACTCATAGCAAGTTAGCGTAAAACACTATCATGAGCAACACTGTGTGATATCTACTGGTTTTGCCAGGTTTACAAGGCCCAAACCTGTCCTAGATAACCTAGGCTAGCACAAGGCAGGGTTTTTTCCCCCATTGACAACATACTTCTTGTCTTTTACTGATTTCTTTGTAATCTCTCAATTACTTAAAAACAGCTAATTATTTTTTTTTAAATGGAGTTAAAGAGGTTGTCCCTGCAAAGCACTTCAGCTCCTTTGGGAGAATGTGGACATTTCTCATGTTTTTTTCATAAATGTGGGGCAGCCCTGGTGGTAAATGAAGACACTCTACACTGGAGACAGAGTACAGCAACTTTCTTTCAGGTAGTCTAACATAAAAGAACAGTAACATCCTTTGATGGTCATACTCTTTATGAAAAATATCCCAGTCTAGCAGCAGAATATTCTCAGTCAATTTGTAGGTAATGCATAAGCCTCTGGCACCAGGGACTCATCTGGGAGGAAGAGGCAAGCAGATACAGAAGGTCTCTTTTTAGCCAGATATGGAAGGTAGTATTTGTGATACTCTGTGTTATTTATGATATTTATGATGTCAGAACTGAATGAAAGAGAAGGAGAAATATCTGTCATCATACGGTTGGCAGTGCAACCTATGTCATCTGTGGTAGGTTAGCCTTGGTCAGAAGCCAAATGCCTACCCAGCCACTTGCCAACTACTCCCACCCAACAGGACGGGGTAGAAAATATAATGAAAAATCTCATGGGTCCAAATAAAGACAGGGAGATTGCTTAACAGTTACCATCACAGGCAAAAGAGACTCAACTTCGGGCAAATTAATTCAATTTATTGCCAATTAAAATAGGCTTGGATAGTGAGAAACAAAGACAAATTAAAACAACACTTTTTCTATGATGGTCTACTTCCCTCAGAAATTTACAAGATCATCCCTGAGGAGATGCCTTGCCTTCACACTCGACAGGAGCCACCTCCAGAGGTTGTGGATTGTTCCCTCTCTTCCAATTTCTTTGTCTCTTCCCTGGTCCCTAGTGAGGTATCCCAGCTTCTGGGCTTCCTTACCTTCTAATTCCTGACTGTCAGCCCCAGTATCCCAGCATCTGAGCAACCAGGCAGTAATACATTTGCCTGGCTGGCAGATACAATATTTCCACATATCTCAAAGTTCGCTCAGGGATCAGGTGATTTCTGCCTATAGAGTGACTCCTGTTACCTCCTTCTCCTGTTTCCTTGCCGAAGGACCAGCTTCCTGATCAGGGTCTTCCTTCTCCCTTACTAATCAATGCTATGGAGCTGTCAATTTCTTCTTCTGGTTTTTCTTTTTGACTATGGGGGTGATTACTGTAGATAGGATTTAGGTCCCTGGCTTAACCATGGTGTCCTCAGATGTAGAGGCTCTCCTTCCTCTGCTCTGATGGAGCTGAAGAGAGGCTCAATAGTCACAGTCACAGTGCTAGAAACTGATGGGTCTCATTCAGGTAGGCAAGGCACTCTTCTGTCAAGTGGTGCACCGATTCAACGGGATTACATGCCTGTTCAGGCATAAAATCCCAGGCTTTGGAAGGTGATAACTGCCCTAGGCACCTGCCCAAATCCTCCCACATATACTGCCACCCAAGGATTGACCATGTTAGGGCACATTTCTCTGTCAATTCACCAACAAGTTACTTACTCTTATACCTGGATAAAATCGGGTTCCACATATCCAACAATGTCAGATAATAGGATCACAGAATCACAGAATCACAGAATCACAGAATCAACCAGGTTAGAAGAGACCTCAGGGATCATCGAGTCCAACCATTGCCCTGACACCACCCTGTCAACTAGACCATGGCACTAAGTGCCATGTCCAGTCTTTTCTTAAACACATCCAGAGATGGTGACTCCACCACCTCCCTGGGCAGCCCATTCCAATGTCTAATAACCCTTTCTGAAAAGAAATTCTTAATAATGTCCAACCTGAACCTCCCCTGGTGAAGCTTGAGGCTGTGTCCTCTTGTCCTATCGCTAGTTGCCTGGGAGAAGAGGCCGACTCCCACTCCACTACAACCTCCCTTCAGGTAGTTGTAGACTGCAATAAGGTCACCTCTGAGCCTCCTCTTCTCCAGGCTAAACAACCCCAGCTCCCTCAGCCGTTCCTCATAGGTCAGACCCTCCAGACCCTTCACCAGCTTGGTCGCCCTCCTCTGGACTCGCTCCAACACCTCAACATCTTTCTTGAAGTGCGGGGCCCAGAACTGAACACAGTACTCAAGATGCGGCCTCACCAGTGCCGAGTACAGAAGGACAATCACTTCCCTAGACCGGCTGGCTACACTATTCCTAATAGAGGCCAGGATGCCATTGGCCTTCTTGGCCAGCTGGGCACACTGCTGGCTCATGTTTAGCCGGCTGTCGATCAGCACCCCCAGGTCTCTTTCCACCGGGCCGCTTTCTAACCACTCTTCCCCCAGCCTGTAGAGCTGCATGGGGTTGTTGTGGCCGAAGTGTAAGACCCGGCATATGTTCTTGTTGAACCTCATGCCGTTGGTCTCAGCCCATCTATCTAACCTGTCCAGATCCCTCTGTAGGGCCTTCCTACCCTCCAGCAGATCGACACTGCCACCCAGCTTGGTGTCATCTGCAAATTTGCTGAGGGTGCACTCAATCCCTACATCTAGATCATCTATGAAGATATTGAACAGCACCAGCCCCAGAACTGAGCCCTGGGGGACACCAGGGGATCAAACAGTTTACAGTGACAATGACTTGTCAATATTTTAGAAAGTGTGAAGTTAAATGCCAAAACCACCGTTATTAATATTGGCTTGTAAAGGGGGGCAGTCAGGAAAAATTTCATCACACTATGCATCCTGAAAGCTCTATTGCCCTATGCTAAAAGGGTTTTATTAGATATAGAAAAAGAACTGACTTGCCCTCTGTCATGCACTGGGCTCACAGCAGAGAATCCAACCATATCTTCACTGACAAGTGTCCAAACTTTCAGGAGAAGTAATTCTACCAACACTTAAAATTCATAGTTCTACAACAACCCATAAAGCGATATTAATTAAGACCATAAAACATTGGGAAGGCTACGGAAGCAAAGCGGTACATAGTCCATCACCAACTGTTATATTGAAAAACAGCATGTGCACTAATATAACCCTTCCTTCCTGAAGTTCCTCATACATTTACACAAACCATTGTCTGTACGAGTTTGAGAGATCGTTAAATTGCAAAAGAGCATTTTCATTTCCAACTATTTATCTAACACGTCTCTTCTCCAATAATCTCAAAGTAACTTAAAATTAGGGGTTTCGTTTGCGACTTTCATTTGCTTTGCATTACCCACACAGATGCTGGCAAGTCAGTTACATGCTTTGTCTTGATGCATCATCCCAGGGGATATACAGGAGATTTATCCATCTTGCAAGATTCTCACAAAACCTGATTGATGCTTGTTAAGTAATATAAACCCAGTGGCCTGCATAAACATGATTAGACACTGTCTCCCACAGCATCCTCACAGCTAAACTGAGGAAGTGTGGTCTGGATGATCGGGTAGTGAGGTGGGTTGTGAACTGGCTGAAAGAGAGAAGCCAGAGAGTGGTGGTCAATGGGACAGAGTCCAGTTGGAGGCCTGTGTCTAGCAGAGTCCCTCAAGGGTCGGTACTGGGACCAGTACTATTCAATATATTCATTAATGACTTGGATGAGGGAATAGAGTGCACCGTCAGCAAGTTCGCTGATGACACAAAACTGGGAGGAGTGGCTGACACAACGGAAGGCTGCGCAGCCATTCAGAGAGACCTGGACAGGCTGGAGAGTTGGGCAGGGAGAAATTTAATGAAATATAACAAGGGCAAGTGTAGAGTCCTGCATCTGGGCAAGAACAACCCCATGTACCAGTACAAGTTGGGGGCAGACCTGTTGGAGACCAGCATAGGGGAAAGGGACCTGGGGGTCCTAGTGGACAACAGGATGACCATGAGCCAGCAGTGTGCCCTTGTGGCCAAGAAGGCCAATGGCATCCTGGGGTGTATTAGAAGGGGTGTGGTTAGCAGGTCAAGAGAGGTTCTCCTCCCCCTCTACTCTGCCCTGGTGAGGCCGCATCTGGAATATTGTGTCCAGTTCTGGGCCCCTCAGTTCAAGAAGGACAGGGAACTGCTAGAGAGAGTCCAGCGCAGAGCCACAAAGATGATTAAGGGAGTGGAACATCTCCCTTATGAGGAGAGGCTGAGGGAGCTGGGTCTCTTTAGCTTAGAGAAGAGGAGACTGAGGGGGGACCTCATTAATGTTTATAAATATGTAAAGGGCAAGTGTCATGAGGATGGAGCCAGGCTCTTCTCAGTGACTTCCCTTGACAGGACAAGGGGCAATGGGTGCAAGCTGGAACACAGGAGGTTCCACTTAAATATGAGGAAAAACTTCTTTACGGTGAGGGTGACCGAACACTGGAACAGGCTGCCCAGAGAGGTTGTGGAGTCTCCTTCTCTGGAGACATTCAAAACCCGCCTGGACGCGTTCGTGTGTGATATGGTCTAGGTAATCCTGCTCCAGTAGGGGGATTGGACTAGATGATCTTCCGAGGTCCCTTCCAATCCCTAACATTCTGTGATTCTGTGATTCTGTGATTCTGTGTTGAGTATCTTTCTACACAGTCTCTTCACATCAAAACTAATTTCTGCTAGAAGAGCTATCACCTGAATTCCCTTAAGAGTACAGTTTATTTTCGTAGTGTAATTTTTGCCTTTTGTTACTCCAATACTTTTCCAATCATTGTTTTTATACAAAGCCATGATCAATTTTTGCCTTCTCCTTTCTCTTTGATTATCAGCCACTTTTTAAAACTTTATCATCCTTAATTTCATAGCTTAATAGATTTTCTCACTGAACTCTCCACTGCATTTGGACACTCAATTTCAGAACATCCTCCATTCTCCCTCAGGCAGGACTGTAACCTCTTCCCCTGTCCTGTCTTAAATCCCAGCTTCCCTCCAGATTCAGAAATAGGAATTCCCTTTCTTCTCAGTAATACAACAGACTCCCACTTTCTGTAGCAAAGGAGACTGAACTTCTAGTTAGATCACCAATCTGATTTTGGGAACACTTGCTTAGATACAGCACAAATAGGGTCCTAACTCCATGCCTGAGAAGAGTCAGCCCATCCCAGAAAAGTCCCCAGTACCCAACAACCCAGTCCTGGCTCAGTGTAACCCCCTATAATTTCCAATGTATCATTCCCAGATTAAACTGAAGTCAAATTTAGTTCCCAGCTCCTTTTCTGATACCTTGAATTTAGTTAAGCTAAGCTGTTCCTGTCTGCTGTGATCAATAGCAATACTGAAAATAGAGCAGGAAGAGAGCAATTTAGCCAGGTGTTCCTTTGTAAAGGCTTCCTCTTTACAGTGAGTCAGAGCAGAGTACAGGTTTGACACAATGTGGCTGATAATAAACCTGTGGGTAAATTAAAGGCTTTGTTTAGCACATTATTGCAAATATATTCACATTCACTCCCAGTTCTCTCAATTAAAAGAATGTTCTTAAAAGGCTTTTGTTTTTTTGCTTAGCTGGATACTTGAATAAAACAGACTAAACAGCATATCAGAGCAATGTTAATGCATGCGTTCGTTCCTGTTTGTATACAGATGACCAAATTCATAGCACTGCAGTTTCACTGCAACTTACTTGTGAATAAATTTGCTAGATTTGCCATTTTTAAAAATCATTTAATTAGGACAATTCAAATAAAATGTCTTGTCTTTTAGTTCTGCAAGCACATATAAAACATGTGCAAGACCTATAATGCTTTTTGTTTCAGCCAGCTGTTGGGCACAATCCAGACTACACAAAGCAATAGCCAGCCTGTTTTACAATCGGAACAGCCCACCCAGCCCTAAAAAGGAGCCTCCCATACTTGATTACCTGCATAAATGAAGGATGTGTAAAAACCTACCTGAAAAACACATTGTGATTTCCAAAGAAATTCCATTATTAGCATTTAATAGGTGAGAAGTTCTGACAAGAAGTTCAGAGTAATGCTGTTGGGCAGATTCTGAGACAAACAATTGAACTAAAGAGAGTAGCATAATGCTTGGTAAAGGCTTTTAGTCAAAATTTCAAGTTAAAATGTTCCACATATCCATGGAGTCGGAGATCAAGTAAATGACCTAATAGGAAAACTAAGGTTTGTACCATCAAAGTACCTAGTTTTGGTGCTTAATGTAGGAGACTCATTTCCTTTGGCTCTCTGTATGGACAGCCTCAAGAGCGAGCACCAAAATCAGGTGAACAATAAGACACTACTACAGAGGGACAAAAATACATGAAGAAAGCACAACATTGCCTAAAGCTGCAGGGCACTTACAAAATGACCAGGGATGCTGTCACCTAGATTAATTTTATCATAGTTAGTTTCTTCAGTGTACTGAAAAAAACATATCCAAATCAGTCCTGAAGCATTCCATTATTCATTTCAAATGATGCATATAGAAAGATGCAGATGAGAAGCACATGCACAAATCTGAAATATAATACCATTTCAATTCTGCCTTATTTGTTTCATTTCAATGCTGATAGCTTTCCAAATGTGCTATCTACACACCCTTCTAGGGACACAGTCTCTGCTCCAAATAGATTGCAATCAAAGACTGCAAGAAAAATAAATGATGAAAGGAGATCTACTGATTGCTTTCAGATTGTTACTTGGACCAGATTAGCTACCTGACTTATAAAAATCATAACTGGGGGTTTTGAGGAGCGATACAGTCAGGGAAAGACCAATATTATAGCACAGGGCTAAAGGAGAGCATCCCAGTCACAGCAATGGACAGAAAGAATTTAGGGAGAGAAAGGGACAAAAAGAAGTCTGATAGATCCGAATGACAACAGAATAAAAAGGCAACAGAAGCTAAGTAGGTAAGGAGACAACTGTCAAAGGCCTTGAAGGAATATGTTTAAACAATAGATAAGAAAGAAACAAAGAGTAAATAGAAGGATTAAAAAAGTCATTATCAATCTAACAGACAAGACAGAAAGAGCCAGCCCTCACCATTTGAACAAGATTCATTGAAATGGAAAACCAGACATAAAGACATTGCAAAAATCAAGGCGAAAGTCAAAGCAGCCTCAAAATAGGAACTATCACAACAATGGAAATGTGGATAGACTATATGTGATAGAACTGTAGTTGACCATATCTTAGTGAATATCTACAAAGAACTGGTAAACTCTAGAAGAAAAAAGCACCTGTTCGCATTTTGTACAGTCTTTGACTGTCCAATACACATCTGCACTGTTACTCTGGCAATATAAAAAAACACAATCACACTGACTTGACCATCAGCAAGTCTGATGTTTTAAAAAACAAACAAGTCTGTGTAATATCAGTGCCCTAGCTTTCAACAGCAAAGATCAGAACAAAGTGTACAACTGAGAATGCCAGGTTGTAATCATAAGACTATGAAAAAAAGTCAAGTAATCAAAACCATTCGATAATTTGAGGTTTCAAATTATCAGGAGACATCCTTAGTGAAACACATGAAATTTTGTCACATTTCACTTCCAGATCACATTCTGAAACCAGAATTCTTCACTCCCTACTTTGGTTATAAAATCTGTGTATGAAACATTCCTTTAGAGTGCACAAAAGCACAAAAACATGAATGTCATATACCCATATAAACCAGTTAGTAATTAACATTTACTTCAGCAAGAGTTAACACCCCAGATTAAGCTGGCATACATCTTCATATCCTCTTTCTGAGATCTGCTCTACCATCTTGCCACTTCTTTTCCTTCATTAGACAAGTAAATATGGAAATTACATGTAGCCTGAGTTGCACAATTCTGAAATGCCTGACTGCAGGACAAGAGGGAGAGGATGGGCAGAGAGGTCACACTCAGAGCCTTACCTTCCAATTAGCAGGAACTCCCCAAGCACTCCCAGGCGCCTCATAGCGATGAGGATCCCCCTCACTGTCATTCCCTCACAGAAGCAAACCACCACTCTAGCCTTGGGTAACCTTTCTCGCAGCTTGCGGAGCAGGCGATCAAAGCTCTTTTCCCCAGCATTGCTGTAGATCTTGTCAGAGTGAGCAATGCAGAGACCCTCTTGGGCAGCAAGCTCTTTGAAGGCTTCCATTCCACTTTCCCCATAATTTCCTGTTTTTAAAAAAAAAAAAAAAAATTAATGCATTTAACCAGTTCAGGGGAGTTGTGATGGGAAAGAGATAGTTTTCCTCAAAAAAAATCAACTAGCAGAAGGAAGAGCAAAGGAGGTCCACCAAGGTGAACACAGGCAGAGTTCAATGGAGCAACAAGATATCCACATATCAGTAGGTCTTAACTGACCTGAAGACTGCAAGTTTCTTTTCTTACATTGACTTACCAGTGGATATTAAAGGCAAACAAGGGATGGATAGAAAGGGGACAAAGACAGCTCAGACAGTAAGGATAGTTTTATTAACATTTCTATGGCAGAAATCACAGTTGTGTTCGTCTGGGAAAACAATCACAGTAAAGAGAAAAAAGGTTTCATTCCAGGCTGTTCTGTACCACATGCAGTCCATGCTCATAAAAGTGAATGAAAGATGGATGTGAACTTAAAACACACTGATCTGGTAGCATTTTGAAAGCCACTTATACTAATCTGACTGACCGTTTACCACTTTTGAAAGCCACTTACTCTAATCTTAACTGAGAGTTAAAATTTAGGCTTGATGTTTCTCTTGAAATAGGAGACTTTCTATCTGTAAGAACTTTGGAAATAACTCTTCCTAATATAGAAATATTTGAACTTCGTGGTCCAGACAGTATCAAAGCTGATTCTCAAGTTCCCTTCATTTTTCTATTTATACATTTTGGAAGCCAAATGAACAGCTTTACAAAACTCAGACTGCTTTCAGCTATGGAGACAGGTGAAATCTCAAGTTTTCTTTGAATATTTTATGCCTGCCATAAGCACAGAATTTATGATGAACATCAATCAGGCAAGAGGAGCAGATGAATTACAAAAAAAATGTCTATTAACAGAAACAAGAAATGGTTCAAAAAGAGGAGCACGAATTTTATGCTATCCACATTCGTAATGTTTGCTTAATTTATTGAGGAAGTAACATCAGATATGCTGATCACTTCTAGACCCAGACCTTTTCAAGACAGGGGTGACTGAAGAGGTCCACCTTCCCCCTCTGCAGTGACAGTTTGAAATAGCAAACTGCAATGAGGAAGACTTCTGAATCAGCCTAACTTGCTCCACAAAAAATATCTCGACAACTCGAAAGGCTACCAGAGAGAAAATTCAGCAAGAGACAGTTCAGGCATTCTTTATAAATCTAACAAAAATAAGTGCATTTTTCCAGAAATGTGGATCATTTGCAGCAGATCAGGCACACTGTGACAGTCATAGTCATACTAGAATGCAGCCAAACCTGCCAGGTCTAGTGTCAATCACAAAACTCAAGTCCCACAGCCTTTTGCACTGAACTGCCCTAGTTTCTCACCAATTTTCATCACAGTGGAATGGCCTCTTTTCCAATTTGCGACTCAACACCAGATACAGCAAGCAGGTCAGTCTGCTTTCTTGTCTGTGAGCCAGACACACTCCAGAGCAGGAGTGAAGCCATGGCCCTACATGGCTGCAGGGAGGGGAGAAGAGAGAAAGAGCTGTGTCTAGTGGGAACACACCACCAAGCAGCCCCCACTGTGGGCTCAGCACTGCAGCCCCGTCCCGTGACCCTGCGCTTGGGTAAAAGGTGTGGCCTTATATAGGGTTTGTCATATGCTGAGAAGGACACAAGTGGAGACATTTCCATATACTTATAGGCCATAACCTGCAGTCACAAAGGGATTTACTCTAGGACCTGAGGCTGGGCAGTCTGAACTGTACTGCTTTTATGACTTGCCTCAGGTCCCAGACTGAATCAGGACAGCCTCATCGCTGACATGCCATTAGCAAGCACCTTATGCTTTAGAACGAAATTAGGATATGTTTCCCAATTTCATGTGGAACTTTATGCAATGCAGACTCATTTGAAACCAGTAGGATTACTCTGAAAGTCTTACCTAAGGTAAGCCAGGGGACTAAACTGAATCTTCTTAGATGTTTAGGTAATGCATATTAGAAAATAAATGTAGGTTTCCTACCTAAATATTAAGGTAGGATGGAATTTTCTCATACAGCAGTACAGCACTAACTCTGCAGTGTAATTCAAGTTAATGATTTCAACAAATGAAAAATTAAATCCACTTAGAATGATTTTTCCCAGCTTTAATTTGGATGGAATAACAATTACCTCAAACAGTCACACCTGCCCTAACAGTATAACAGCCCACCAAAATATAGGCTAAGAGGAAAATTGTTGCCTATAAATTCAGTAAGTGTGATAAAGAGCCTAGAAGGAAAAAAAGCTAATTAAGATCAAGAACAACACTGACAGAAGATGAAATAAGCAAAACACAAGGCAGAAACAATCTGAAGCTTTCTAACCCTCATATGAAATTAGTGGAACAGCTTTCTAACAGCAGTACAAAGAAAGAGATCGGATGTTTGACTAGCACTTGCTCAGCTCACAAAAGCATTATATAATGTAGATGTTTGCAACAGCCAGAGACAAGACTCGATTACCCAGGAGGTCCTCTGAAAGTCTGTTTGCTGTGCTCCCAAAGCAAGACAGCATGCTGCACACTTTCTCCCTCCTGGGGAAAGGATCAGGGAGAAAATGAATGTGTGACAGATGTTAGATACATTGTTTAATGCACTCAGCTACTGGGGTAAGCACAATGTAAGGGCATATATAGAACAGAAAACACTAATTAATTCTGCACAACAGCCAAGAACATATCCATCTGTACCAGCTTGCTGGGTTACATCCATTTCAATCCACACACAGGCAACAGCTGAGAGGGGAAACTTGTAATGAAAGAAATCTGCACGAGATGGTAGCCAGTGAAGTTACAACATGGCCATGGGCTAAGGACTTTTTCCTTTGAAAGAGCCATAGAAGAAAAGATCCAATCTTATCTGCAACTGCCTTTTGTTGCCAGAATCAGCTGTGAAAAGCCAAAGACTTTATTATTGTGAAGCTACAAACAACTGATTTTTGTTCTGACCTGCATCTAAAACTAGGTGAGGCAGTAATATACTTTGAGCCCCACAATACCTTGCTAGTTTTAACAATTTTTTTTTTTTAGCTCTGTTCAACTTGTACCCTATTCAGAGAACCAGATATTTTCCTTGTATGCTTCAAGCAGACTCTGTACAGCAGTGCAAAGGTAAATTCTAACCCTATCATGGCTGCAGTTTTACTAAGAGGATTTTCATGACACTTCTCTCAGTGCCAAAGACAGCTTTGCTTCGGCACTGTAAAAACCCTAGACAAGGCCATTCCTGAGAGGGATCCACATATCTGAAGATGCTGGTGAGAGCTACATGTACTGGGAATTATTCTCACTCATTACATTCCATGCATTAAATATCTTAACAAAAATATTAAGATGCTGTAGTAAAAATCAAAGATGTTATCTTGATCAACAGAGGACAAACAAAAGAAGAAAGTACCAAAAATTTAGCCTCATAAATTGCTCCTGTGAGACAGTATTACATTCGTGTCACGGCTACACTGGAAGTAACACTATTTGCTTGTATTAACACTTGAGCACTGTGAAGAGCAGAACCCAGGAGCTCCATCTAAAAGGTTTATACTCTTCTTTTTCTTATAGCTGTTTGGCAAATTTACCCCCATTCTCTCTGTCAAGAGAACCATTTATTTTTCATTTATGAAATGAAGTAGAAATGTAGCCTCAGCAATCAGATGCTTATGAGAATCCTGGAGATCGCCTTCTTGAGAGAGGCACAGAGCAGCTGTGTGGGTCTTCCCAAGCCACATGACAGAAAGTGCTGTGTTTTCAGGGGACTTATAATCAAAACAGTGTGACCCACATAAATCAAAGTCTGATTTTATTCAAGGATAGGGATTATTTGTGGGGCAGCATAAGGTAATATGAACTGTTCATATTTGTGCTGCAGAGAACATCCCCTTTAAATATAGGCTAGCACCTGTTTAAAAAAAAAAAAATCTTAAAGAGAAAGAAAAACATAATGCTGAAGAGGAAGACTCAGACTGTTCTCTCTCACTCTGCTTTCAGTGTGAACAGAAAATATCAACTACTTTTTCTAGACCGCTTCAGAGAAACACCTACAAAAACAACAAAAATCCACAGCAAAGGACTGTGCCTGGAAGAATGCTCCAATGCACTTAAATAACAAAAGGCAGGGAGCAAGAGATACTTCACCTACCTGGGCCATGAGCAATACCTTCAGATGAGGTCACCTATCCCTTGCCATTAGGGGCTTATTTGCTGCATTTATTCCTATAAACAGCAGGAGTAACCACAATCTAGATTAAAGGTGAAAACAAAAAAACATATACCCTGCAAACATATAGCGAAAGAAGTGCACCAATAAGACAACCACAAAATCTTGCTTCACTGCAGGATACTAGAGAGGCAAGTCATATGACAGGAAGATCTCCCTTTTCACAAGTAACAAGTGAGAAACTATTCCCGGTCCTCCTCTTTCCTCTCTCAACATTATTATTTGTTTGTTCACCTCTCCCAAGCTTGTAGATACATTGCTGGAGTTATGAAGTTTATTTCAGTGTTCACTATTGATTCACTATAAAACATCTCCACCACTGGTTGCCTCCACCACTTGCTGAATGAGGAGGGTAGTGTAGTGTCAGGGGATGAGGAAAAGGCAGAGGTGCTCAATGCCTTCTTTGCCTCTGTCTTTAATGTCAAGACCGGTTGTCCTCAGGAGACTAGGTCCCCAGAGCCTCCCCAGTTAGGGACGAGGGGCTGTGTGAACCCCCCGTAATCCAGGAGGAGACCGTTAGTGACCGTTAGTGCTGTGCCAGTTGGACACCCACAAGGCTATGGGCTCGGATGGGATTCACCCCAGAGTAATGAAGGAACTGGCAAATGAACTTGCCAAACCACTCTCTATTATCTACCGGCAGTCCTGGTTAACTGGAGAAGTTCCAGCTGACTGGAAATTAGCAAATGTAACGCCCATCTACAAGAAGGGTCGGAAGGATGATCCAGGGAACTATAGGCCTGTCAGCCTGACCTCGGTGCCAGGCAAGGTGATGGAGCAGATCATCCTGAGTGCCATTACACGGCACATGCAGGACAATCGGGGCATTGGGGCCAGCCAACATAGATTCATGAAAGGCAGGTCCTGCTTGACCAACCTGGTCTCCTTCTATGACCAAGTGACCCGCTTAGTAGATGCGGGCAGGGCTGTGGATGTAGTCTATCTAGACTTCAGTAAGGCATTCGACACTGACTCCCACAGCATCCTCCTAGACAAACTGGCTGCCCGCGGCTTGGATGGGTGGACTCTTCAATGGGTTAAAAACTGGCTGGATGGCCAAGTCCAGAGAGTGGTGGTGAATGGGGCAAAGTCTAACTGGCGGCCGGTCACTAGCGGTGTCCCCCAGGGCTCAGTTCTGGGGCTGGTGCTGTTCAATATCTTCATAGATGATCTAGATGTAGGGATTGAGTGCACCCTCAGCAAATTTGCAGATGACACCAAGCTGGGTGGCAGTGTCGATCTGCTGGAGGGTAGGAAGGCCCTACAGAGGGATCTGGACAGGTTAGATAGATGGGCTGAGACCAACGGCATGAGGTTCAACAAGAACATATGCCGGGTCTTACACTTTGGCCACAACAACCCCATGCAGTGCTACAGGCTGGGGGAAGAGTGGTTAGAGAGCGGCCTGGCAGAAAGAGACCTGGGGGTGCTGATCGACAGCCGGCTAAACATGAGCCAGCAGTGTGCCCAGCTGGCCAAGAAGGCCAATGGCATCCTGGCCTCTATTAGGAATAGTGTAGCCAGCCGGTCTAGGGAAGTGATTGTCCCTCTGTACTCGGCACTGGTGAGGCCGCATCTTGAGTACTGTGTTCAGTTCTGGGCCCCGCACTTCAAGAAAGATGTTGAGGTGTTGGAGCGAGTCCAGAGGAGGGCGACCAAGATGGTGAAGGCTCTGGAGGATCTGACCTATGAGGAACGGCTGAGGGAGCTGGGGTTGTTTAGCCTGGAGAAGAGGAGGCTCAGAGGTGACCTTATTGCAGTCTACAACTACCTGAAGGGAGGTTGTAGTGGAGTGGGAGTCGGCCTCTTCTCCCAGGCAACTAGCGATAGGACAAGAGGACACAGCCTCAAGCTTCACCAGGGGAGGTTCAGGTTGGACATTATTAAGAATTTCTTTTCAGAAAGGGTCATTAGACATTGGAATGGGCTGCCCAGGGAGGTGGTGGAGTCACCGTCTCTGGATGTGTTTAAGAAAAGACTGGACATGGCACTTAGTGCCATGGTCTAGTTGACAGGGTGGTGTCAGGGCAATGGTTGGACTCGATGATCCCTGAGGTCTCTTCCAACCTGGTTGATTCTGTGATTCTGTGATCTCTTTTCCTCAGCTAATTAACTGTTTTTTGGCAGAGAGAAAATAAGAAAAGAGCAAGAGGACTGCATGACATAACAGCAAGGAATAACTACTCAAAAGCCTTTCTACTGCAAAGGCAGATTATTTGGGAAGAGTAGAGCAAGGATATGATCTGATTATTAAGTTACTTGACTGGTAATTAATTAAACTAATTTTCCCCAGTCAAGTCTGTTTTGCCCATGACAATAATTGCTGAGTGGTCTCCCTGTCCTTATCTTGACCCACGAGCCTTTTGTTATATTTTTTCTCCAGTTGAGGAGGGGAGAGAGCAGCTTTAGTGGGCACCTGGTGCCCAGCCAGGGTCAACCCACTACAACAAGGGAGAAAATAAAAAGAGAAGATGAAAGAGTGGAGTTAAACGATTGTTATAGCCATAAAACAATATGGTATTCCTATCATAGCCCAAGTTTTCAGAGAGATGAAACTATATTTCAGGTAAGAAAATCTGCATAATTTTGGTAAATGCTAGGTTACAACTCACCATAGTGATGTATTCTCTCATTAAAGACAACCTAAACATAAGTAAAACTGCTACTGGATACAGTGGTTACATTTAAGCCTTCATCCTGAATAAGGCAGGTGAATCATCTTGAAAAACTAATTGATATTCTTGTCAGAAATGCAAGCACAGGTGAAGTCAGTCCTGAAGTAATGGGGGTATTAGTGCTAAATTGCTGTCACAGTTTAAAGCTGGGCCAGCTGTTAAACCTGTTAAACCACATGTAAGCACTAACACACAGCGCATATGGCAAGTAAGGTATTATTACACTTCCCTAATAAGAGAAATACCAAAATGTAGTCTTATGCCAATGCTTTTTTCCTAAACGTATTCAAAGACTACACCCGGTGTTTATTTATTATGTGTCTAACAAGGAGCTTTAGAGATTTATTTATATTCTAATGGAACTATTTTAGCTCCAGCCCTGGATGATATACAGTACTTGTAATAAATTTACTTGCTGAACTTAGTCTTTCTGTTCATGACTTATCAGTAAGTAGCTTCCAGTTTTCTTCAAAATGTATTAAAAATAATCTAGTGATGCCTAACATTAACTGTTGGTTAGTTCTGCTGATTAGCATTGGTTGAACAATGGGTCACAGTTGTTTTCTGTTTCTTGATGAGACTAGAGAAAGTGAACATAAGAATGAAGTTTCAACACTCACTTATGAATAATCTCTATTGTTTTTTTGAAGCTTGCTGTGAATATTATAGTTAGTAAAATCATTTTATATATTATATAGTTATAGAAAGAATACCCAAAAGGGACATCAAAGTAGGAGAACAATATTCTCTTTTCTTTTTTTTAATATAAGCAGACATTTCAAAAAGAAGGAATGAAATATATGCTCTCTTCCGCTCATGTTTTAGCAATTATGCATTTAGTTTAGCTCACATTTTAAGCATAAGATTTAAAACACTGATGCCAACTTTGAGCAAGCAAAAATCACGCACACATGTGTCCTACTACGGATGAAAGTTTGTACATAATGGAATGAATGGAAATTTAAAAATATATTTCTACTGGTTATCTGGTTTCTGAACCTGAGGGCACAGAGAGGTCATAGTTTCTGACTTTTCCCCACAATTTTGAGAGTTAAACGTAGTTATTTTTGTGAACCTATCCTATCTCATGCTCACAAATCATATGTTTTCATAGGCTGGGACTTAGAGGGCCAAACATCGTGAGATACTCCTTAAAGAGTCAGCAAAACTATGAACACTTCCTGATAACCTACATTATCAATGGCTTTAGGAGGTATCTGGAAAGTATGTTAGAAATGAGACTACTTTTTGAAGTGTATTTTCTACTTGCTTTCTCATTAAAGAGAAGTTAGTGCTTGGAACTATTCCCACTGAAGTCCTTGATTTCAGCGGCTACACTATCAGATGTTTATTAATTTTTAAGAGGGCCAAATGAACTATTACATTTTATTCCTTACTGTCTGTTAAGATGCAACATTGAAACAAATATCCAAAAAGGTACTGACCTGAACTATAACCCCAGAGCTAAATGTTCATGGCCTTTAGGGCAATTTTGGCTTATATATGATTTTTAGACACAAATAGTTTCTGTTTGTGTGAGCCACAGCTTTAGATGTGAATTATATCAGGTAGCTATACGTAATCATAGCTTATCCATCACAGAAAAACTATTCATCTAAATGGAATAAACTTCTAGGTTTTGTTGCAAATTAGAAGAGAGGTAGACTTTTTGATGTACGCTTTATCAAATCCCTGGTTATTGTAATTTTATTGTTCAGCAGAAAATTATGTGATTTTAGAAAGAATTGTGTTTTAATTTAAATGTGTTTAAGGAAGACAGTGGCTGCTTTGCCTTACATGTCCATTAAATAATTTCATGACAATAAATGTAATTTCCTAATATTATCTGAACCGTCTACCCTCATTCACAGCATACTTTTGATTTTGGCTATTGTGACCAATCATCTGTAATCAATTATATCAGCACAGCTGGAAAAAAAAACAGAATAACATATTAAACATTTCTGCCTCTTGGATTGATACAAGAAGAAAGCAAGCAAGCCAGAAAGTTTTAGATGCTGAGTCTGAAAGCTAGAGATAAGAAGCAAAAATACATTTTTAACAATTTAAGAACAAGGCCTAGGAAAAGAGAACTGGAATGCATAAGCAAAAATAAAATGTATCCAAACAGAAGTGTTTCATTTTCACAGAACCAACATTTTCAATAAGATTTAATTTAACTTTATAAATTTTTTTTTCAGTAACACACACCCCCCCCAAAAAGCATTTAGTCAAAATATTTCCAATCACCCCTAAGATGAAGTCCCAGTTCTGCAAACACTGTCACAGATGGTGACTTGAATACTCACAGGAATGCTTTAGAAGACTTACAGCAGAGAAGTTAAATACATAGCACAAGTGTTTGTAGGATTTGAGACTGACAGAAATAAACTTAAAAAAATATCAAATCCTAATTTTGAATGGTTCTCCAAATGATAAGGTTGAGGTGAGATATTCATGCCAGCATTTCCCATTGAGTTCATAACCTCAAGGATTAACACAATATAAATATTTGAATTACACAATGTTAAAAGGCGTATCTGATGCTGATTGGTGAAACATTTGAAATACCTTTCCCCACAGGCTACTGTAGTATCTGCAGATGAAAAGGTGACTTAATGCTGAGAATCCAGGCAAAGCTAGTACAGGAAATGAATGTAAAGACTGGATTACTACAAGCAATGAACAAATTAATAGTTTACTTTGCGTAGCTCCCACAGAGGAAATATAAAAGAGTGAAATTCAGAAGGGTAGACTTGTGAGATAGAAAAGACTGTCTAAATGCAAGTAGGACAAAGTGAAAAGCCTGAAAAGATGAGATACTGTAGAGCACTTAAGAACACTGCTTGTGAATTAAGAGCAAAATGAACAGTTCATCTTCACTCCTCTGAATTGCCATTAAGCTACGGAAGCACAAACTGGGACTGAGCAGAGATGTTGAGTTAGCCAAGCCCGAAAAGAACAAAACTGTCACAAAACAGAAGTCAGCCATTATCCGACCTCGGCAGCCAGGAGCGACCGACTCCATCCGCCAGCGCGTTGCACGTTGACCGAGAGGCACAGCGGTTCTGCATCTGTATGGCTTTGCCAGGCTGCGCCCCAGTGACGATGCCCCAGACCTCCAGAGTCCTCCTGCACCCTCACCCATGCCTGGGAGCGCTCCCAGATCACCTCCTGCGCTCTCTGGACTGAATGGGGGAGGCCTTAGAGGTGAGAGGCCCTCTCAGCGCTCCTGATGCAGTTCTTCACACGTCGTGTGTGCTTGGGGAGACCTATGCAATGCTGCTACGCAGACCTGTAAAATGGCTTGTTGGAGGGAGAAAAGAAGGACCCTTCACTGGGTTAAGAAACAGAAGAAAAGACAATTCATGGAGAAAAACACAAAGATTGTTTCATTTCCCAGACACTGCAATTTTGCTTTCTCCACACCCACAGCTCTGTGGCTTACAGAGAGCTCCTGAGGAACGACATCTGGGTGCTCACAAGTTGTATGGTCATCCAGAAAGTCCCAGCAGCCTCTTGTCCCCAGTTCAAAACAATTTGAACCCAAGCACGTCATCCCAGCATGGCCTCAAGCTGCTCGGCCCTCAAATAAACGTTCCTGGAGAGACGTGCTGGAGGAAGGGAACAGCCCTGTCTCGAAGGCTCATGAACTAACCACAGCCCCCTGCCAGCATCAGGGAAGAGGGGGATGGCCTTACTTCCTCCTGCCACCTCATCTTTTCCCAAATTGTACCTGTGAGGGCCAAAGCACTCAGAGAAACCAGGCGCCAGTGAAGCAGGCAGGCGGAGAGGGCACCGGCAACAGGCCCTGGAGGCAGGGCAGAGCCAGGCCGCAGGCCCCACAAGGCAGGAGCTGGGGCCCCGGCGGGCAGGCTGCCCTAGCTCCCAGGGGCAGCTGATGTCGGGATGGGCATCTCTGCCAGGCCGCGTCTGGTTTATTGACATGGGAACTCAGGTTGAGAGGGAAAGTGGGAGAGAGGGAGGGCATGGGAAGGAGAGTGACCATGTGGCGGGGCAGCAGGTGGGAAATGGGAGGAGAGAGGCCAAGGCTATGCACATATTGAGCGCATCCAAATTCAGCAGCTACTGAGGGCAAGACAGCTATGCTTATACACTTTGGTGTGTACAAGTTCTCCAGGAACATGGTAATTAATCGCTGTCAAAGCAGGCTGTGAGATGGCGAACTGCGAGGCAGATTTGGGTGGTCTACCATCCTTGGCTCTGGTGCTTTGCTGGCAGTGTAGAAGCAAGGCTTTTGGCCTCAACTGCAGCCAAAGGGTGCATTGATGCAGCTAGTTCTGATCTCACAGACGTGGGGGCAAGCAAAAATCTGTCTGCAGCTGTGCAGATGTGATCTGCTTGGTGAGATTGTTATAGGGGACTCCTCAGCCAGTCTGTGCAGTTGCTCCAGAGCTGTGAGACCAGGCAGCCGCATGTGTGCCAGGGTTTTTCATGAGGGTCTCCATCAAGGGTGTAGAGGAGCAATGGGGCTTTTCAGGGTGTTCTATGTTTCTGCCTTGACTGAACTGATAAATGACTACGTGGGTGCCTCTTGAGCTTGTGACAGCTAGTGTGGTGATCTGTGCACTAAAATACTCCATGTATTTCTCTCTAGCAGCAAGATCTACTTTTGACAAAGGAGAGTACAGCAGTTAAACAGATGCACTTCTACAGCTGGGAGTATTAGAAAATCAGTCCCTGAAGTCCTGACTGGGCACCATGGGAGTGTGATCCAAAAGTACAAGACACTACAAATTCCATTTTGATGTTGTATAACCTAGCATTGCAAACATACCTCTGGTATGAAGTAACATAGTATTCTGTGACAAGATGTAAGCAACATACAGTGAAAAAATACTGAATCCTTCAGACGTGTAGAATGTTTTCAGGCCAGATATCATCTGCTTCTTGTATCTAATCCAAATACAATAGACTGAATTGGTGCTGATACCAAAACATGTGTGAGAACAAATTTTCAGTTTCTATATTATACTGGACAATTCTTTCTTTTTTCCTTTTTTATTTTTTTGCAGATGGGCTGAAAAATTAATTTTCTCTTTTCTGCATTGCCATTAAGATTCAGAAGAACAAATTGGTATTAAGCATAGGTGTTAACATGGCCAAGTGCTAAAACAACAACATAAAACAGTGAGGCTATTTATGACAGCGAGTTCATAAAAGGTTCATAAAAGTGTTAATTAGCTGGAGAAGAGGAGAGGGAGAGAAAAAATATTTGTCTTAGAGAAAAAATTCAGCAGTGCAGAGGTCACTACAAATTCTGTATACCACTGAGGTCTCACATCCTAAACTGTCTCTCCTACAAAGCATTTCCGGCACTTAAGTGAAGACCTGGTAGTCCTTTGTATGAGTTGCACATCATCTCCCTCTCCTCCATAGTAAGCAAGATATTTAAGTTAGATTTGATGATTGTTAGTACAGAACCAAGATTTCACCAAGAAAGCATAGAAAACCTTGACACTTCCCATACTTTTGTAGAAAGAAGATAATGATTCTTCTTAAGGCATAACTAAGAGATATACCAGTCACATACCACTTTGGATGGCACTGATATATCCCTTTTATTAATTTTACATGTTTTCTTTCTCAGCACTATTTTTCATGCATCTGAATAGTTTGCTCATGTGGTTTGCATGCACTGCCTATTTGAGAAGTTGATCCTGATGCAGTGATCCTACAGGGCACCTTTAAGTAAATGAGATTTGCCTTAGAAAAAGTATTTTGAAGAGCCCTCTCCTATTAGATGCAATGATTAGGTTGGATTAAACAAGTGATGTTTCTGTAAGTATGTGATTGTATACAGAAACAAACCCACAGCTGCCTGGAATGAGGAAGTTCAGGGCATCTGTGAGTCTGCACTACATGAGAGCAGAGATGCTCAGGGACTGGACAAATCCCACTTATATGCCAGGGGAATTAGATGGTGCAGAAAGTGTTTAGCTGTTTCATTATCAGCAGGATTTCTCTGTTTATAAAATGCTGCTATATTTTTCACTATCCATGTATTCAATAAATAGTGAACAGTGTTTTTATTAAAAATATGGTCTGAATGCAAATTTTCCTCTATCTCCTTTGAAACTGTTTGGAGCCTCAGAGGGTAATATTGAAATTAGCCACTGCTCATTTCCTTTGGTACCATCAGGATCCAGCTCAAGACCTCCTGGCTGGACAGACAAAATATCAATGGGGAAGGGAGGGAGAAAAGACTACTAGTGATAAATAAAATCATACACAAACTGTTGTCGCAGATTTCAGCATATTTCCTTTATGGAATCAGCTCAAACTCCTCTAGGCTGCTTACCCAGAGGAATAAGGAGATAAGAAGCTTCCTCATGTATGCAATACGCACAACTTCCATGAGCAATGCAAAGCAACTCATTCCAAGCTGTTATTCTCCCATGTGGAGAGAGATCAAAAGGTGCCCGCAAAGGACTGTCTGGCTCTGACTCTGTTCTGTTAATGCGATGGCCTCTCTTCCACTGTCACTGCAGCCCCACACAAGGGGGGAGGTGGCTGTGTTTTTGATGCATCTGGAAGGGTGAGCACGAATTAAGAAGGCTGCTCTTGAAATGTCAGTCTGATGACAGGAATTACTGGCACAATTGTGAGCACGCTCATTCCTGCAAAATCTTTGGCAACAAAGAACCTCAAAATCGTGGACAGAATTTCTACGAACATATAAATCTTTTGGACATTTGTTAGACTTTTCTATGGTCCTCCCTCCTTCATAACAACAGTTAGGTTTTGTATTTTACGTGTACGAGATTTTGTGTCTAAGATTAGTTTTATCCTCAAAAACATCTCCCACATTGCTATGGTATTTTCAAAGGAACTACAATCTTATCATATACATCTGTCCAGGTTTTAATATAATCAGAAAAGCATATGGTTATACATATTAACTTATTATGAGAAGAAGACACTTTAGGCAGACCTCAGTTTTTGGCTTTAATAACTTTAATTTATATGCTGTTGGAAAGCACACTAAATGACACAGCGAGAACCAAAATCTACTCTGTTTTGAGGATGCATATTTCACTGATTGAATCAGGAGTTATGTGCATACACAAGTGCAAAAACAGGCACTTAGGGCTTACATTTTTGACATTTTTAAAAATTCAGTTGCAACTTGATGCAGAGAAAGGCTAAGGGATGAAAGTTGTGTAAGTTTGGAGATTTTAATAAATATCAGCATCCTGGTTTTGCAAGGATAAAATTTATAGAATCAATTTCCTGTTACATTTTGTTTCAGTTTGTGGCCAGCGCTGGTCTGGTGATCAAGGCCATCAGCAGTGAAAGCCAGGGCAGCTGACCCAGGCTGGCCCACAGGTGTGTTCTGTAACATTAATGTCATGTTCACTATAAATGGGAAAGCTGCTGGGGAATCTGGGGCTTTTTGTTCTGCTTTCTTTTTCTATTCCTCTTCCTACTCTCTTCTCAACAATTGCTATTCATGTATAAGTATATTCATGAGCTAAGTATAATTTTGTGTCTTTTGTATTAGTATTGATATTAGTTCTCTTATTTTATTAAATCTCTTTAAATTTCAACCCATGAGTCTCCCTCCTCTTCCCAATTCCATTTCTCAGCTGGGGAGGGGTCATGGGTGATAGAACAACTGGTTATTGTTTAGCCCTGGGTGCAGGCTAAATGTAGATAATCGGCAACACTTGTCTTCTAACTTTTGCCTTTCTTGGTTCCAATATTCCTCTATATATTCTGTGTGTGTGCACATTCTATACAGAGGCAAGGAGATTGTGTTGCCAGGATCATTACAGCAGTACAGAGGGGCCATGTTTAAAAGCAAAAATGCATAGTGGACAAGGTATGCTTATAGGCTTTTGAGAGCCTAGGAGGTAAACTGAGTATCTCTTCTGAGATAACTGAATTTAAGAAGACCTCAATGTATAGAGTGGGGAAAACTAAGAGTGGTATAAAAAATGCAGAAGTTGTTACTGAACTCTGGAGGACCATCAAGTACATCTTATTAGTGAGTGAAACAGCCAAAGGCAAGATTATCAAGGAATCAGAAAAGACAAATGCCCCTGCAAGAAGGTTTTGAAGTCTGCTAAAGGTCAGTTAAAGTGAAAGGTGTATCATTGTATTCTCTTTTTCTGACCCCTGAAAAGGCTTTATTTTGCCTGACCACTGTTGGTATAGTATTTTTGCATAGGGTTTCCATTTTTAGCTAAGTAGTTTGCCTGCCCTAATCTTAGGTCAGTGCTTTTTGTTATTAACTGTTATTAAACACAAAATTTTAAATGGTGTCCCTTTAAAAAAAGTCTGAAATTATCTGGACTGATTTTCTATTGATTTTGTTTTTAAAAAATGGAGCCTCAAGCTAACGATTGATGAAAAAAATGAGGGTTGCAGGCTTATACAATGCCTTTGAGAACTCTTACAACACAGAATGGCAATATTTCCAAACTGTCTTATTGCATCTTCCTTAGCTTACAAAGAGGGCATATCAAACCAATAAGACGCACTAAAAACAAAATTAAGAGATTAGAAAGCAAACAAAACAGGATTTGATAAAAAAATGTAAATTGATAGACTCTGCTAGAGGTAAATTTAACTTCTTATTTAAAGATAGTATATTTAAGACATTGTCTGACAGCTTAGTGCAATTATGAACAAAGGAAAACCAGGCAAACTGTTTGTTTACTGAATTAATATACAGGAACCTTCTGCAATAATTTATTGCATAGTGGTCTGTAGCCAAAGGAACTATAGATGATGATTCTTTTTCTGTTCTCTGCTCCCTAAGATTATTCATTCATTCAGTTGTAAGCAAAAAAAACACTCAGACAACCGAGTAACCAAGTTCTCAATGGCACTGGGACCATGTTTGGTGGTGTACTGCCAATACACCTGCCCAGGGAGAATCACTTCTTTTCATGGAAGCCTCTTAACTAGTTCAGTGGCTTTGTGGCTTTTGCCCTGTACTGCTTGCTAGAAGTAGTTGTGGTTGATGCTTTCCTTGGAATCACTTTCACTTGGTAAATGACAGAGAAGCCTCATCATAACAGCTAAAGAAAAGCTCAGGAATAGCAGGACCTTTACCAGGACTGAAATTCTGTTGTGATGAGTTTCACTTGGCACTTCTCAGCCACAGTCTAGAGTCCATCTCAATAACCAGCAAACAAACATCATGAGTAATAATTATATCCAAAAGACATTGCTGAAATGCCTCTGAAACATCTTGTTGGAACATGACTGCCAGCCTTGCTTTCAACCCTACATCCCAAAGACAGCTGTAACTGAAGTTTTACAAGAAAGTAACTTGCAAAAGTTCCCCCCATAGCACTCAGTCTTCTGTTAAATCTCATCAACAGTTACAATAAAATAATGTTTGCATTTCCAATGAAAAAAATCCAACTTGAGACAGAAAAGGCTGTTAAAGACTTGCTTTAAAATGTCACCTCACACATTGCCTGGGAAAAGAGGTTAGATGATACAGTTTTCCTTGGCAATGTTAATCAGATTAATTTTGTTTACAATCCAAGAAGCTAATGGGTTTTGCTATTTTTGTAGGTAGATATCTGCCTATAACAAGAAGTACTGATGGTCAAAGATAAATGGATTTAGGAGAAGAAAAATCCAAATCTGAACAATTTCACCGACATCAGAGCGCTAAGAAAAAAAATTTTAAACCTCACTTCCTGAATTGCATCCACTTTAGTGACATTTTGTTATAGGTGTCAGAATATCATCTGTCAAAACGAATTAGTGGAAAATTTAGTACTTCACTTTTAATGAAGAATAAGATTGTAATGGCATTTCAATTTTCCTTCATCCTCTTGTTAGCACTTGATAAATGCGCTCTCACAAGCACTGCTGCTCTTCTGACATGATGCCTGCACTCTAATCTAGCAAATCTAAGGAAAGTCAAAGTCAGAAAGCTTTCTGGTTTTCTTGACATTTCTTGAGATCTCTGCTACTTATTTTCATCTTGATGACTTAATTTGAATGGATTAGTTGTTGTTTTTCTCCTCTCCTAAATAATATCTCATTTTGGGTGGATATCTGTATTAGCAGAGATTAACAATATGTCAATGAAAAACATCCAAAGCACTTCTGTATGTTCATGTATGTATATACAACAAGATGGGGATGAACTATTTTGTCTCTTACCTATGGGGTGCTGTGAAAAATTTTTATTTAATCACAAATGACCATTTTTCTTTCTTTCTCATAGAGCTGAGATCTGTCATGAGGCTACCCTGGGAACAGACACTTCCTGTGAGATATCTGCTGTACTTACTATCCTTGAGAAACAAAATATGTTTTTCTTCACTGCAAAACCCAACTGTAGGCACAGCTAAAGGCACAACAATGAGTCAAATGGCCCAAATGTTGACTGGGCAACCTTTCTGAGCAACATCATCAGAGACTTGCCATCTGAACACACACAGCAACAGCCATCTGCTAAGAAGGGAGCTCTGTAACTGGAGCTGACTCAAAGTTTGTCAAAAGCATGAGCAGAAGGGAGGAGAGGCCCTGGGATGCAGGGCTGGGTGAAAGCTCTGGAGCAGCAGGGTGGTCGCTCCTGGTAGTTCCCAAGATGTGGAGGCTGGGAGCCCTGACAGCTACTCTTGGGAGCTGTCACTCCTGCAGCAGCAGCTACTGTTTCATATGTCATCTCTTGCCCTTAATGACACCAACCAGCCCTGCCTGCCAGAATAAGAACAGACAAACTGGGTAGTAGAGCTGTGCCTTTCCCAGTAAGCCCTCCCAGCCATGTTCTTTGCTTAGATCTGAACAGGCCTGCCTGTGTTGAAAAAAAGGAAATTATGCCATTTGGCTACAGCTGGTGGTATGGGAGTCCAAAGGTAACAGAGAAACATTAGAATCTGGGAACTTCACAAAAAAAAAAAAAAAAGAAAGAAAAGGATATTGATAAAGGATAATGATGATGGGTCAGTGCTAGAAGGGACTCTGCAGAACAGGAAGAAGCATTTAAAAAGTTTATGCTCTGTATTTTAGGAAAGAGACAGATAATGTATACATACCAGAAGATGATGACGGTGTTGATGGTGATGATGAATGGTAATTTCCCTTCCCAACTCAGAAGGAAATCAAGTGGCAGCTCCAAAAGGCAGGCATTTTAAAATTGATGTGTTCAGATAACTTCTGACAGAAGTTGCTGACGAGCTCTCTGAACTACAAGAAATTATTTTCAATAGCTGTTGAAAGTTGTAAAGTGCCAGAGGACTGCAACAAAGGCAGTGTTGTGCAATATTTTAAAAGGATAAGCAAGTTTAACCTGAGTAATTACAGGTCTGTCAGCCTGATATCCATTCTGGACAAAATAACTCAGGAGCTGACGTGGAACTTGAGTAGGAAAAAAATTAAGGAAGTGGGGCAATATAACAAGTGCCAATTGTTATGTGTGTGTGGAAACTAGATCTTCCAAATTCAGTTATCCAAAATATCTTTTATCGATTTATAAGCTTGGTTATTAAAAGTAATAATGTCAATGCAATAGAGTTAGATTTCCACAGGACATCTACCTTCATTTTGCATGACATTTTGCCTATGAACCTGGAATGATAAGAATCAGTATTGCATACATAAAATAGATTAAAATCTGGCTGATAGGTGTCAACATATGCTTGCAGTGGAGGAACACTCATTGAATGGGTGTCTCTTTATTGTGTCCCATAAGGATCTGTTCTTAGATTTTACTAGTTAACATTAATCAGTTACCTGAAAAAACAAAAATACAAAAGCATTACCAACAACATCTGTAGAAAGGTTGGGAGACAAGTTAGTAATGCAGCATGATCTAGGTAATTCAGTAAACTGGGCATAGGCAAAGAAATATGCAGTTAAATACACACATAAATTTAAACTCTCAGGAACTAAAAGTGCTGCACATACAGGATCTTGGACTCCATCATGGGATGCAGCTACTGGCTTGGGGATTATAACAGATAAGCACCAAAGGTAATGCTGTGGCTAAAGAAATAACAGAATTTTTTTTAGTTATGTAAATAAGCATGATACTATAGTAACAGAGAGATCATACTACCTTAATTCTATTTCACAGCATTATGACTGCTTCTGCAGTAATATCCAGTACTACAAGACATTGGAAAACTGGTGAAGTTTCAAAGAGTAGCCACCAAGATCATGAAAGACAGGAAGATGTTACTTAAAGTGAGCTATGCAAGGGCTCAATCTCCTTCTTGGATAAAAAAAAAACAAACTCCAAAGCAAGAAGCAAAAGCAAAGGATTAAGCAGCTTTTAATTGTAGAAGGAATGAAATTCTAGAACAACATTCCGAGAGAAATATTGGTATTAAGGAATTTACCAGGCTGGATTTTAAAATGGGTTGAATGTACACACACAATTATACAATGTGGGGAGTCCCTGAAGAAGATGCTTGGAGAATTGTGTGATTTTTGAGTTGGACTGTATCTTGGGAAACTTCTCAAGTGGCACCAAAGCTGGACCTCTGCCTCTAATCTGCATTTGTAAAATAAGTTTCCTATTTCAAAGCAGTTGAAGTTCTCATATAATCACAGCTTCTAGAACACTTGGGAATATCTTAAAAATTAAGACACTTTCAAACTTAAGTGTAGCAAGTATCATTTATGTGTAACATGTCCCTATAACTTGTCAGCACAGTTGGTCACAACAGATATCCAGGTTACTTAAGCATGAAGTATCCAACCTGGGAATTGTCCATTAGAGTGCTCTAGGCTGTAAATCTAGATTAAATAATATTACACTTCTAAATACTTGACTAGCTACAGTTTGAAATGCTAATGCCATTAACTCTAATGTGTTATTTGTGAAAGCTTCAGTACGCTGACATTACAAACTCAACAAGGCCCCTGCAGACATAAAAGTGAAAGTCAAGCAGTTCAACGTTTCAAGCACTCATCAGAGCAGTGAGCAATATAGCTTCAATTTTGACATGAGAGGATAAGAAAATACATCTTTCACTCAGGAGCGTGACTTAATCACTGAAATATGGTATTTCTTGAGCTGGACTCCACTGGATCTGGCTGGGACAGAGTTAACTTCCTTTATAGCAGCCTGTAGGGGGCTGTGTTTTGGATTTGTGGCTAAAACAGTGTTGATAATACACCAATGTTTTGGCTGTTGCTGAATAATGCTTGCACAGCACCAAGGCTTTCTCTTTTTCCCACTCCACCCCCTTTTTCCCCCACAGTGAGGAGGCTGGGGATGGGCAAGAAACTGGATGGGAACACAACCAGGACACCTGACCCAAACTGGCCAGGGAGTTACTCCATACTACACAACAATGGGCTCAGCAATAAAAACTGAGGTAGAAGGGGGGTTTGGGCTTCCAAGGAGGTCATTTGGAGACTGACTGGGTGTAGGTCTGTCTGACAGATGTGGAGAGCAATTTTATTTGTTTCACTTGAATTTTTTCCCCCCTTCCTGCATCTATTAAGCTGCCTTTATCTTGACACACAAGTTTTCTTGTTCTTCCTATTTTCTCTCCTTGTCCCATTAGTATGGGGTGGAGAGGAGTGAGTGAGTGGCTGTGTGGGTAGTTGGCTGATGGCCAGGGTCAACCCACCACTTGGAACAGTGAACACAAAAAGAGTTGTTGCAAAATAGAGCAGTGTAACATTTGACAGGAATGCTTCACAAAATGGTATTCCCACCTTCTCAGAGGAAAAGTTGATCCAGAATCTCTTCCAGTTAGTCTGATCAGTGAAATAACATCCAGCCAGCCAGCCACCATCATGTTTCCCTCCCTGGTTTTTACTAAGAGTGCCCCAGAATAAAACATTTTTTAAATTTTGACATAATTTATTTTCAGTTGTCCAAAGCACTTTTTTCCATAATAAATACATGAATGAATCACTTATCTCTACAGCTGAGCTGTAGCCAATCACCATTTCAAGATGAGTTAGGATTAAGGTAAAATGACCCAATTTTTTTTTGTTTTCTTCATGTAACTGCCAAACATATTTGGATCCCACTTGTCTACTGGATCTATTCCCTACTTAGCAGTGAAGCAGAACTCCTTGATGCATGCAGAACTTAAATGCTCTAAAAAAAATCAAAGTTGCAGAAATTAAGGGTAAGACATCTGTGCTTGCAGGTGTGCATCATCCCCACTCTCTTGTTACTTAAAATGTATGCCTTTGCCTATTGGTGCTCCTGATTACAATATGAAGAACATCCTTTTCCTTTTATTCTAAATAACAATGGCCTTTGTCATCACAAAGATATTAGTAGCAGCATAAAGCAAACTTTCCCTGAGACTGACATTCAAATGTACATTACCATGAAGAAATTCTTTATAAAGATTTACATTATTAGAATGTATCCCTGAAATCTTTCTACACAAAAATAAGGCAAACTGAAGAAATATTGTTTCTATTAGTAAGATATACAAGCTTTCCCTCAGCTCCCCTGTTTTATAAGCCTCTTTCCTCATACACATGTACATTTTCCTCATACACATGTACATTTGCATTGAAATTGTGTAATAATTATACCCAAAACTTCTTCCTACAGAAATCAGCAGCAAATCTTCCATTGACATCAATGGAATCAACTTGAAAGTGAATTCTATTTTTAGATTAAAATAACTTACAATAATAAAAGGCTGATTATCTTCTAATTGTAATGACTACAAAGCCTTCTTCAAATTCTTTTCCTGTCTGAAAACTAAGCTTGCAGGTCAGCTCAGACAGATTTTTTTTTTTCAGTCTAAAGAAAACGTATTTCCCAGTGACTAAGGGCATGACCATCAGTTCCATATAGTCCACAGAAGCTTATACCTCGTTGTTCAAATTACCGAAATATGGTGGCTTATGGTGAAAACACGAAAACAACAGTACTGAAGAAGAGTGATTTGGCAATTGGCAATAAGTGTGCGCTTTTCCAGCAGACAATACCTTCTGAAAAAAACAAATTGTCAGCTGAGCTCTTAGAAACTGTTCTAGGTATTAATACAGATTCTGAGACACAGGCCTGGAAGGTGAAGCTGTAGGAAAGACTAGGAGAACTTGGAACAGAATGGTACAGGCTGTGATTATGAGAGGATGGGATGATAAGACCCAGAGTTAGAGGCAGAGCCGGTTAGAAGATTCCTGTAGGATGTTTCTCCCTTTGAAGGTGCTGATTCAGTAAAAGCAAATGATTCTACAAGAATCTTTTCATTTAAACAAATTTCTCCCCAAAACAAGGCAGTGCTGTTTCGTGGCAGCTCCCAGTCGCCTTCTGTGTTCTGCTGGCTACACAGTGAAACCTGTCTACTAAGCACTGAAGCAGACGTAGTGCTTATTCTGAATATGAGCTGTAACTTGTAATTTTTTTAAAAATTTCTGTTTCACAAAATATTGTGTATTCTGAAGTTTAAGTTAGTATTTGTTATAGGTTAGACAATTTAAAATAGCTTGCTTGGAAGTTAAAGTTTGTACTAGTATAAGGAGGCTGGCAACACCAAAAAGCCAGTAGCCTTTTAAAAGAGAAGTCTTTGTGTGATGGAGATACAGTAGGTCCTTTCTTTTTCTGCTTTGCGTGTTATTTTCCTGCGTGTATTATGATAAAAGAGCTGTCTGAGCTTGTGAATTTAAGCACATACAAATCAGCCCTCTAAAAGTATTCATTAAAAAAGAGAGAGAAGAAAAAAATCCAGGCGACATTTGCCCTATTGTAATCCAGTTTCTAGCAAATCAGTAATAAAAGCAAAACAAATGAAATACTTAAAAACAAATCCTAATTCTTACATGGGAAATATAATGAAGTTTCAGCATTCAGTTAGCTGCCTACTTACCTTCATCTTCTATTTACAAAATTAGAAAAGATAGCCAAGATAATCTGTTATTTCAGCACTCCAAATTAAGAAAGACAGCAGCAACTAACTTTTACCTGTCTCTTCAAAGCAGCACGTGCAAAATCCTGCCCTTTTTCTCCAGTGGGTTGCAGCCTTTAGTCAACCCACTCATCAGTTTTCATAATCCTCTGATATGCACAGTTGTGAGTCTCTTCGGTTTCTCCCTGGCCTAACCCACTACACAGACCTTTACAAGGCTTATAAATGTTAGCTTTATCAGTTAGAAAGCTTGTCTTTAATGTGAGATAAGCACATTGTTCTGGGACAGGAATTAGCAGGGCTCATTCAGAGAGCTTTAAACTAGATTTGAAGGGGGATGGGGTAGTAGCTGGGCTTGCACCACTGGGACAACGCTCTAGTGTTGAGGTAGACCAGGAGGCCTCCCATCCCCCTAGGGTGAAATCGGTGTGCTCAGCTCGCTCCCTGAAATGCCTGTACACCAATGCACGCAGCATGGGGAATAAACAGCAGGAGTTAGAAATCCGTGTTCGGTCGGGGGGTTATGATCTAGTGGCAATTACAGAGACTTGGTGGGACACCTCGCATGACTGGAATGTGGTCATGGATGGCTATGTCTTGTTCAGGAAAGACAGGCCGCTAAGGAGAGGTGGTGGAGTTGCTCTTGATGTGAGTGAGCAGCTAGAATGTATTGAGTTCTGTCCAGGGGCGGATCAGGAGCGAGTCGGGAGTTTGTGGGTGCGAATTAAGGGGCAGGCTGGCAGGGGTGATACTGTTGTGGGTGTCTATTACAGGCCACCGGATCAGGATGAGGAGGGTGATGAGGCCTTCTACAGGCAGCTGAGAGCAGTCTCGCAATTACAGGGCCTGGTTGTCGTGGGGGATTTCAACTACCCTGATATTTGCTGGGAGGCCTACTCAGCCAGCCATCCTCAGTCCAGGAGGTTCCTCCAGTGCATTGATGATAACTTTCTGATGCAAATGGTGGATGAGCCAACTAGGAGAGGAGCGCTGCTGGATGTGATCCTCACTAACAAGGAGGGTCTGGTTGAAGAGGTGAAGGTTGAGGGCAGCCTTGGTTGTAGTGACCATGAGATGGTAGAGTTCAGGATCTCATGTGGCAGGACCAGAATAGCTAGCAGAATCACAAGCCTGGACTTCAGGAGGGCCAACTTTGGCCTTTTCAAGCAATTGCTAGGGGAAATCCCATGGGACAGGGTACTAGAAGGTAAGGGGGCCCAAGATAGTTGGTTAGCATTCAAGGACTGCTTCTTCCGAGCTCAAGATCAGAGCACCCCAGCAGGTAGGAAGTCAAGGAAGGGTACCAGGAGACCTGCATGGTTGAACAGGGAGCTGCTGGGCAAACTCAAGTGGAAGAAGAGGGTGTACAGATCATGGAAGGAGGGGCTGGCCACTTGGGAGGAATATAAGTCTGTTGTCAGAGGATGTAGGGAGGCAACTAGGAAACCTAAGGCCTCCTTGGAATTAAACCTTGCAAGAGAGGTCAAGGACAACAGAAAGGGCATCTTCAAATACATTGCAGGTAAAACCAACACTAGAGGCAATGTAGGCCCACTGATGAATGAGGTGGGTGCCCTGGAGACAGAGGATAAAAAGAAGGCGGAGTTACTGAATGCCTTCTTTGCCTCTGTCTATACTGCTGGAGGCTGTCCTGAGGAGCCCCGGACCCCTGAGGCCCCAGAAGTAGTCAGGATAGAGGAGGAATCTGTCTTGGTAGATGAGGGCTGGGTCAGGGACCAATTAAGCAATCTGGATGTCCATAAATCCATGGGCCCTGATGGGATGCACCCGCGGGTGCTGAGGGAGCTGGCGGAAGTCATTGCTAGGCCACTCTCCATCATCTTTGCTAAGTCGTGGGCAACGGGAGAGGTGCCTGAGGACTGGAGGAAAGCGAATGTCACTCCAGTCTTCAAAAAGGGCAAGAAGGACGACCCGGGTAACTATAGACCGGTCAGCCTCACCTCCATCCCCGGAAAGGTGATGGAACAACTTGTGCTTGATGCTGTCTCTAGGCACATCAAGGATAGGGGGATCATTAGGGGCACTCAACATGGCTTCACCAAGGGGAAGTCATGCTTAACCAACTTGATAGCCTTTTATGAGGACGTAACCCAGTGGACAGATGATGGTAAAGCTGTGGATGTGGTCTATCATCTCGATTTCAGTAAAGCGTTTGACACAGTGTCCCACAGCATCCTCACAGCTAAACTGAGGAAGTGTGGTCTGGATGATCGGGTAGTGAGGTGGATTGTGAACTGGCTGAAGGAAAGAAGCCAGAGAGTGGTGGTCAATGGGACAGAGTCCAGTTGGAGGCCTATGTCTAGCGGAGTCCCTCAAGGGTCGGTACTGGGACCAGCACTATTCAATATATTCATTAATGACTTGGATGAAGGAATAGAGTGCACTGTCAGCAAGTTCGCTGATGACACAAAACTGGGAGGAGTGGCTGACGCACTGGAAGGCTGCGCAGCCATTCAGAGAGACTTAGACAGGCTGGAGAGTTGGGCAGGGAGAAATTTAATGAAATATAACAAGGGCAAGTGTAGAGTCCTGCATCTGGGCAAGAACAACCCCATGTATGAGTACAAGTTGGGGGCAGACCTGTTGGAGAGCAGCGTAGGGGAAACGGACCTGGGGGTCCTAGTGGACAGCAGGATGACCATGAGCCAGCAGTGTGCCCTTGTGGCCAAGAAGGCCAATGGCATCCTGGGGTGTATTAGAAGGGGTGTGGTTAGCAGGTCAAGAGAGGTTCTTCTCCCCCTCTACTCTGCCCTGGTGAGGCCGCATCTGGAATATTGTGTCCAGTTCTGGGCCCCTCAGTTCAAGAAGGACAGGGAACTGCTAGAGAGAGTCCAGCGCAGAGCCACGAAGATGATTAAGGGGGTGGAACATCTCCCTTATGAGGAGAGGCTGAGGGAGCTGGGTCTCTTTAGCTTAGAGAAGAGGAGACTGAGGGGTGACCTCATTAATGTTTATAAATATGTAAAGGGCAAGTGTCATGAGGATGGAGCCAGGCTCTTCTGAGTGACATCCTTTGACAGGACAAGGGGCAATGGGTGCAAGCTGGAACACAGGAGGTTCCACATAAATATGAGGAAAAACTTCTTTACGGTGAGGGTGACCGAACACTGGAACAGGCTGCCCAGAGAGGTTGTGGAGTCTCCTTCTCTGGAGACATTCAAAACCCACCTGGACGTGTTCCTGTGTGATATGGTCTAGGGAATCCTGCTCCGGCAGGGGGATTGGACTAGATGATCTTTCGAGGTCCCTTCCAATCCCTAACATTCTGTGATTCTGTGATTCTGTGATAGCTAATCTTGTAAGGCACTAAACACTGCTGTGATGCGAGCAGTCTCCAGAAACTTGTCCTGTAAGTGTACGGTTAATTCTTGTCCTCCATAATTCGTGTGCTTGAAGTTAAGCTAGTGTTCACATGCCTTTTGGGATCAAGCAAGAGTATTCTTCACCTTAAAGAATCTTTCCATTGAGTCAGATATATGGCTAAATTTCAGTCAACAGCTAATCTCCCATTGACTTCATTAAAGCTGAATCATAGTTCTGAATGTAAATACTGATGTATTGCCAGAATTTTAAAGAGCATTTTATTATTCATATGTCCTCAGGATATGAACTATAAAAAGCAGTGATGTGACTTTGGGTATTCGTGGTACCAGCACATTTCTGCTTCACACTTCACACGCAAGACCACAGCTATGACAGAAGTGGAATACATTATTTCATGTATATTTGGACTCAGTAGAAAAGGCACAAGTAGGTGTGACAAGGACAACGAGTTTTCAAACATGACTATACTCCAAATTGCCTTGTAAGAGCACATTAAAATGTTCATTGCATGAAGGAATAGCATCTATATCATGCTGGTTGTGTTCTGAAACAACCAGAAAATATCAATGCCCATATTTTCTCTGTTAAAATCAAAACAAATATTCACAAAATTCACCACTGAATTCCTTTCTAGAAAAACTGCTGGGTAAAAAAGTTAATTACTCTAGCTACCAACTTCTTGTTTTCTTCTGTAGTGTTTTTATTTTAATTTATTTTGCATTGGCTGTCAGATGAATTATATCATTTTAGGTGCAAAGTAGTATTCCAATTAATGAGACCATAGAAAAATGTCACTGCATCCTTTTAGAAAACTTGCTGTTTTCTTCAGTCACAGGGGCCAACATTTATGTCACAATTAAGAGGACAAATGCAGTATAAAATCGTCATGAAACCAAAAATTCCCACCAAGTAAACAAAAATAGGAGGAACTAAAGAACTCTGTAATCTAATGGTAAAATGCATAACAAGCACCAACCACTGGTAAGGGAACAAATACTGACTTAAAATAATGCATGTAAGTCGTAACAATGGACTTAATTTGACTGAGGGGATTATTTCACCCTGAGTTTCTCTTCTTCTATGATCAGTATCAACAGCACAGGATACTTTGAATTTTCCAAGACAACTGAGCAGGTAAGCGAACACATGAATGTTAAGCTACTCTTTAAATTAAAGGTTTTTCCTGCCTGCTTGCATAATCAAAACTATCCATACATGAATAGGATTTAATGCCCAAAAGAACCGTCAGCTCTTCGTATGTGACCACCTGTGTAATGCCAGCCCGTACATTCACTCCAGATCCCACTGAGCTCTGTCCAGTGACTTGCATTTCGAATAAAACTGTTCTGGAACACCTGCAGCAAATTTTGATTAGACAATATCAGAAGTCTGAAAACTTATCACTTTCCTCAGCCATTTGTCCCAGTGGTTAATCACCATCACAAGTAAAAATGTTTTTCTTTTTTCTAATTAGAATTTGTTGGCCTACCAGCAACTGGTGCTTGTTATGCATTTAACCATTAGGGTACAGAGCCCTGTATCCTATTGGTTTTGTTTACTTGGAGGAAATTAAACATTTTTTGATAAATCAAGCTGTATCTCTTTTTGATGAACCAGACAGACTAAGCTGGTTTAGATTCCTGCTATATGGCATTTTTTTCAGCCTTCAAATCATTTAGAGGTTTATCCCTACCTCTTTTCAATATTTTAACTTTCTTTTTAAAATGTTGACCACAAATAGCAAAATTAATACTAGTAATCCTTAAATTGAGGTAACGTGCCCATTCTCTCAAGGATGATGTTAGCTTTTTGTATTTTGGGCTGGGGTTTTTTTGATGCAGCTCTTCTATAACCATATAGTACATTTAGGACTTTTTTCAGGGACACAATTCTCCTATGTAAGTTGCACATGTGATATATTCTTGTATTTATGGTTGACATCTGGTTGTATTAGCATGCATTTTCTTAGACTGGGCCTAGCTTACCAAGAAATCTGATTCTTCTATTTTCTCCTCATTAATTGCCGTTTCACAAATCTGCATATCTTGTCAGCAATTATGCTTTGTACATCATTGATGAAGACAGTGAGTCATTAGACACTTTGTCAAGCTCTGTGAAACACAGTAGACATAATCTCATTTGATGGTCACTATTTACTTGCTGAGGTCAGTGTGCTGAGTTTTAATTTATGTGACATCTGTTTTCCTGACATTGCATAGTGCATTTTTTAATAAAAATATTCTGTAATACTAATTCAGTGCCTTACAGAAATCCAAGATATGTCATCCACACTGTTATCTGTAGCTACCAAGTTTGCACTTTCATTGGGGAATAAAATCAGGTTTGTTGGAGAAGCCCTGTTTTCCATAGAGTCACACTGATTGATTTTAATTTAATTACAATTTTTTTGTCAGCTGAACCCTGAATAATCATCTTACTATTTTTCTGGGGATTGCTGTCTTGGTAGGCAGAGCTGTCTGGCATAGCTCATTTGTCTTTTGCATTTAGATTTTTGGCACAACTCAACACTGTCCATTTTTGGCTGTTCCATAATATATTGAAATCAATATTCACTGCCTCACTCAACTTTATAACATCAGTTTTGCACATTACTATCCTCATGCTGCAGACTTGAACTTTTACTACATCCTTATCCTACCCTTTTGCAGGATGCCAACATTGGAGGCTACCACTGCAAGCACAGTTAAGGGGCATGCATTTAACAGAATATTGTCTCTCTCTTTCTGAGGTCAGTGACGAATACAGAAGCAGCTCCTGGAGAACCTTCTTGTCATTCATGCAGTTTCACCTGCATGTTGGCACTGCATGGGAAGGAGGAGGAATTCTGGTTCTGAGTGACTAGCACTGGCACCATGTCACTTAGTATGCACAGACTGAGCTGTCAGATGCTGAAGTCTTGGTCAAACTTGACACTGGATATAGAATGGTTTGAGTCCGCTAGGTATCCACATGAAAAAGGAAGGCTAAGCCTATTTACAAGGGAATGCAGTGACACCTGAGGACCCCCACTGTAGTGCCTTGAGGGGAAATGGAACAAGAAAGGACTAATGAAAAGGTAGGTGGCTTAGCTGAAGAAGTTACCGCATGGTGTGCTGTGGCTAAGTGATACCCAGGCTGCTGGGGCTGCTGCCTGCCTCATTCCCCCTTCTCAAAATCTTGAACACTTTCGTTCCAGCAGAGTGACTATCCCAGCTCAGCACTTTGCTTCGTATAGCCGTAGAGCTTTTAATCTGATCCTGAATATAAGTTTGTCCTTCCAGGGAATTACGGTCTGGCAAATAAGGGCATCCTCCGAGAGAATGCTGTCGGCCCACTGCTGTAACTCATTCTGACAAGTTCAGTAGGAGTGGACTTCAACTTTCCAGTATCTCAAATGATCCTACCAGTTTTAGCAACGCTGATAATATAGCATTCCTTTACAGCACTGTCAATATTCAATTTCATGTATTTGCTGCTCAGGCAAGAGACTGAGATTTATGCATGTGGAGCTTGCAGTCAGAAAAATACCTTCTCTCTAGGAGGATCACCATCTTTCAATATCCAGCACAATGATCTACATGCCAAATTTCCAGTTGCTAAAGCCTCTCCACAGCACCATGCGGGTAAGAAAGGCTTCTATAAATAAGCATGAAATGTTTTCTCACTTCCTGACAATTAATTACTAATTTATCTTTTATATTCTACTTCACATATGAGGAGACATTCAATATTCAGTGGAGCCTGGCCAGACATTTTAAGAAAGTATTTATGAACACTTATTCAGATTTCAAATAGCTGTCACTTCAGCAATATTCATGCCTGGTTCTTATTGCAGTTTGCCAGGAATGAGTTTTGTTTGAATAAATGTTTGGGGAATTACTAGCTTGTACAAATCCATCTGTATCCACAGATGAATAAGGACAAAATTTGCTGGTCAAACAACTGCAAATTGTGACTGCATTTAAGAAAATGAAAGTTTGCTCCTCAAACAATTTGCAAAGAGAAAGAAGAGTTAAATTCACTGGGGAATTTGTACTGGAAGAAGTGAACTAGATTCAGCCACCTTCTAGTTGGAAGGGAAAAATTATGTATATTAATATCCTCTAATATCTATGCAAATCCAACAAACACAGTTTGCCTTCACACAGTTTTACACTACTTTCAATTAACTATGAGATCCTTCTAGCTGTGGGATTCACAAGCCCTGTGGATTTTTAGTGCTTTCTGAGGAATGTCATCTCCATAACCTGAAGAGAGAACATCTGACGGCCATTCAGGATCCCATTCAGGATCCACTGGACCCAACAGAGGACCCCCAACTAACTTCAATGATCATTGGATCAAGAGCCTTACAGCTACACTTGCTTTCTGCACCAGAGCGGGGCATGACCTTCTCTGCTTTGTCTACCAGAACTGCCAAATGCCTATCCTTACAACATTTCTATCAAATTTCAAAGCGACTTAGAAATCATTACTGGCTGTTAATATACCTCAAATATACTTTAAGAAAATCATTTGTTTAAAAACATTCAAGAGAGAATACAAATGGAAATTGTTCAAACAGAGGACCATGGCATTGTATAACAAACAATACGACTTTTCAGTAAAATGAAATATCTGTCACGCTGGCTTTTGATAGACACAAGCCATGTAGGTAGTGGCATGACACAAGAGGAAAGGACAGCCTGTGATGCACAGTACTTTTCATTAAAAAGCACCCCACGTGTCACAAACCGCTATTAACACACCTTGGCTCTGTATGTAGTACTGCCAGACTGTAGGTTAGATAATGGAAAATGAAGGCAAATCTTACATAATGTGCATCGATTTATTTTCCATGTGTGTTATGCATCTGCTCATTGAATTCACAAAAGAAGCATCAACTCTTGATTTAGTCTTGAGCAGTATACAAGGTCTTATTAAGACCTAACTATCCAAAAAATGCTCTGTAACTGTGACTGTACTTTAGTCATATTTGGACAAAAAAAAAGCTGCATGTGAAATAAAAAATCAGTAAAAGTAATATTTAATTTAAAACAAAATAAATTACCTAAAAACGAGAAAGTTAATCTCAAGGAAATGAAAAGAAGCAGTTAAAAGAGTGAAATACTAACAAATTACATGGAGACTACTCAGAAATATATGACAGGGTGAAAGCCCAAGCTCCAAAAGGATCAAAAAAGCCAGCATGATAAAGCAGAAGAGTGAGTTTCCTAAAGCTATTAAAATAAAACAAAACAAAATAAAATAAAAGAAATAAAATAAAAATAAAACAAATACTTAAAAAAGTCTAAGTTGTGTCCTAATGAGGGAAAGAGAACAGAGTATACCTTGGCAAATGAAATACAAAACCACAATAAACCAAGATGAAACAACTTTGACACATAAAGGCATAGAATCTAATGACCCACCATTCTTCAAATATTACAGAAATGAGAAACTTGCCTGATATTCAGTGATAACCAGTTATATAAGAAGAGCACTCAGGGGAGATAGATAAAACCATAACAGAAAAGCTACATTAATTCTCTGAGTGTGCACTGACTGTGAAGGCAGATAGGATGGTTCTCACACAAAGGTCATTCCTTATGTAGGATGAGACTGAACCGTTGTCTCAGAGTGGCAACAGAACGTATTTTAGAACAAATCCACAAGATGGACTTTAACAAATTGCCAATACCAGCTAATCTTCTGTTGTGGTATGTTACCACCAGTTAAACTGGCCTTAGTACCAAAACAGATGGAAGCAGGAATGTGGAAAAAGTAATTTTATATTTTCACATATCAGTTTTCCTTTTTTCACAGAATTTATAGAGAGTACAGAGGCATAGAGGGTAATCCAATGAACAACAGACATGATATTTCTGCAGGCTTAAGATATTTCTGCACAAAGCTAAATGGTGGGAACTGTAACAAAAACAGCATTAATGCACAAGTAAACAAATATGCCATATTAGGGAAGAACCAACATAGCTTTTGCAGTGAAAATACATACCTCAGAAGTTTATTAGACATCTTTGTTGGAGCAGATAACCATATGAATGATACAATCACTATAGAGTACTTGGAATTTAAGAAATCTTTTGATGAGGTCCCTTATTAAAGGATCTGACAGAAATAGAGGTAATATGGGATAAGACAGAAGGTCCTGGATTAATAATCAGCTAACAGATAGCAATCAAAGTGTAGGAAGTAAATTTTGTGTTAATAAATGAAGAGTAATGCACTGAGAAAAACCCTGTGTATAATGGCCTCTGAAGTAGGCTTTACCATTTAAGAAAAAGGTTTTGTGGTAATTTTAAAGTATTTTCTGACAGTATCCATTCAGTGTGTGTTGGTAGCTAAAAAGGTAATGGACTACTGGAAGTCTGTTAGGGAAGGTCTGAGAGTAATACTGAGATTGTTACTTCACAAGTGAGTTTAACTGTGGTGTACCTCCACCCCAAATACTAAATGTAGCTCTGTTTTCCCACATTTCATACTGGAATTAGAAGTACAGAAGAATGATCAGGATTAACAAATGATGAGAAGTTTTATATGAACGTACAAATGTAATGTGGTCATCAAGGAATAGTCGTAAGTAGATAACAGGAAACACTTGTTCACACAACATACAATTAAGTTACAGAATTCATTGTTATGATACTATGGAGACTGAAGTATAAATAGATACAAAAAGGGATTAGACAAATTCATAAAGGAGAGGTCCATTGGCGGCTGGTGGCCCTGCTATTTGGGAAGTCACTACATGCTGGAGCTGTGAAGGTATGCTCTGTACATGCCCTGCTCTTGCTTCTTTTCATATTCAGCCCACTGTACAGGACAGTGGACTGAACACAGGAGGTTCCACATAAATATGAGGAAAAACTTCTTTACATGGAGGGTAACTGAACACTGGAACAGGCTGCCCAGAGAGGTTGTGGAGTCTCCTTCTCTGGAGACATTCAAAACCCACCTGGATGCGTTCCTGTGTGATATTATCTAGGTAATCCTGCTCCGGCAGGGGAATTGGACTAGATGATCTTTTGAGGTCCCTTCCAATCCCTAACATTCTGTGATTCTGTGATTCTGTGACTAGTACAGCAGTTTTAGTATTTCTTTAATTTTGATTTCCTTTCCTCAACTAAGACAGTTTATTAATAACATAAAACAATTACCATGAAGAGCCTTTATATATACACCATTCTTAGACATACTTCTTACACACCATTTGTCTATGGTGTGAGGTATTCTAATCAGGACAGGGTTTTAAAAAAATGGCCCTCATCCTGGAAGTGTTTCTTCACTGGTAAAGAACTAAGACTGACATAAACTCAGTTGACTTCAGTGACTTTATGCTGCTCCAGAGACCATGATGAGCCGCATGTAGGCACTCCTTTGGACAAGGCAGGAACTGAGGCTGCAGCCCAACAGGCAACGATGGCTATAATGGCTTCAAAGATTACAAGACTCCTGCCACTTCTCTCAACAGCCAGCTTTGTGCTGCATTGATAGGCAAACCAGATCTAGAAATTGTTCTTTAGGCTGTACGTTAATAGCAATTATAATTATAGCAATATTAGTGTTTGGGAAAAGATCCAGCCACAAATAAGCCAGCAAAAATGAGCTGGTTGTCCACTGGATGGCATTCATTTCTTGTACACCTCTCCCCACCCATCTCTGGTGATATCCTTTAGCATCCCTTAGATACCTATAGATGAAGGGATGGGTTTTTTAGGTGAAACACTATTGTAGTTCATGTTCCATCAGTTTCTGGCCATCCCATTCAGACTGCCAGCACAGGTGTTAATTAGTGCCATCTGTGACGGTGGCTTATGCTGCGAACAGCTGCCACCCAGAAAATATATTGAAATTCCTGCTCTGTTTCACATGGGTCAGTGAGCACCAGTTAGTAATGACTTTGATCAGTATTTTTCAGGGTTGCATGTGGCAGGTGCAATGCTTCTGGTCTCCCACTACGGTCACCAGCTCAGTGATGCATCAGACCCCTGAAGAATCTTTCTCAATGGGTGGCAGTACTTCTAGCGATATGGTTTCACTTCACATCATAGCTTTTGGTTTTCTGTCTGAGAAACCTAAGCACAAACACCTTCATATTATGAACCAAATGTTTGAAGGAATATTTTAGAGGCATTTTCACATAGCTTTTTGAGAAAGCCAGGATCATTTAACTTTTTCAAAACAGTCTTCAGTGAGACAAGAATCCTTGCAGGAGTTTACAAGGATCGTGGGACATACAAATCTGAAAACAAGGGCATAATGCAGAAAAGATAGAAGTAAATCACAAATGAACCCATGGTGCTGACTGATAAGTATGAACTCTAGCAATATTGCTGAGAAAGCAGGCACAAAAGTTAGATGAGGCTTTTGAGTTGATTTAACTCATGCAGCCACCAGTTATGCAGTTGAAAAGCTAGATTATTTGTGAATTTAGGAGTGCTGCAAACCAATATATTTTCAAGAAGGTATTTCTCTTGATCTCTACGGTGTTTGTCACCCACAATAATTTTGTCAACTTCAGCCAATGTAAATGATTCTCCCAGCACCTTCTAATAAATAGAATTAATGCATCCAATTCAGGGAATATTCTAGTCCCTACTTGTTTTCAGTTTAATTTCTGTCCTCCTTGGGACATATCTCTCTCCTTTTTTCCCTGTCACAAAGCCTCTGAAGATAGTTAGTAAAGCTAGTTAAATGGAGAAATGCATTTGTGAACACACATCTCAGGCACAATTCTCAACACTTCATGAGATTAACCTTTAAGAGCATTTTTGTAACTGTTGGTACCTATAGAAATATTTGTAAACTCTGAAATTTCAAGTTGCTTTTCTCTATTGCCTGGTCTTAATTTTATCAGAAAGTGTCAATCATTGAGTGACACAATGGAATTAATAATGACATTGTTAGAAACAGTTGTAGGAACACCTTGTGAGAAATTAAACACAATTGTATGAAAATTATTCCAATGAGCTATTTGATGGATATTGCCCCACTTTTCTTTAAATAGAAGTACTATTTTTAGTACCTCTAAAGCTACTTTAGTAAGTTCTACTGAAAGAACTTATTTCCTGTGAAATTTGCAATAAAGTGCAAGATTCACTACCTTCCACCCTCTTTCCAACATATATAACCATACTTATGAGTTTCCTGTATGTTACTACAATGGAGAGTGTGGGGCAGTCAGGTTATCAAAAATCATTGTGAAAACAATCTACCTACCATCTACTTTGATCTGCAAGCCTCTACAGTTGTGCCATCTGCTTCATCATAGTTCATTTTAAACCTTAAACTCAAGAAAAAGAAACAGTCTGGCAATACAAATCTGACACAACTGATCAAGACCAGAAACATCTCAGTGCTCTCAGTAAAATTAATGTATAAACAATCAAAATTTGGTGCAACTAACTTAATCATTCCATTTCCAAAGTTGTTTCTACAAAGTCTGCATGTTAATCTGTTGGAATGGAAATTTTGTTTTTAAAGGGGTATTTGTACACTAAAGTATAAGAATAGTCCATAAATCACAAACAGAACTCAAATGGATCTATTCTGCATGTTAGACTTTGTTTTCACAGAATCAAAAATCTCACATACATTTTATAAATCTAACACGTATGCAATGATTTAAATGAAATGCCAGGCTCCGGCATTAAGAATTTCTACTTGCTTATTCAGAAGTGATATATTTGGAAGATGAGGTAATAAAAAGTCTTCTTACACCATCATCTCTCCTGCTTCATGTATAAGAGGAACAGCTAAAAGTGAGGGACTTGGTGGAGACTTCGTGCTGATCACTAGCCATGGAGCAGGCATGTTGTGGGTTTTGGAAGTTGGAGTAACCTACAGCAATCTCACAACTGCTTTGCATTTTCTGGAGGCAACCCTATTAACTTCTGTGCCTTCAGCATCAAAACAGTGCAGAGGTGGTGCCCGCCATCTCCGCTCAGCATTTCTTGCCTTGTCCCAGAGGCAGCCCAGGGGGTCTTCTCCATGCAAGGAAGAAAGTGTCCCCTGTAATTCTTCACAGTTTTACCAAACAACTAGTGGCTGCCTGGTAAATTGAGAATAATACCTGACTCTGAGGTTATCTCACTGAAGACCAGAACGTCTCACTTGGAAAGTAACCCTTAGCAAGTGCAGCTCCTCTTGCGCTTATCACACTTGGGATTGTGTCTAACTTAACACATGTGCTTTTGATGCCTTTGATTTCCATAGGAAGCCGTGGCTTGGTTAGACATCCCCTTATGTGAGTTTCCAGATAACAATGACTTCCAAGCCTAAGAGCTAAGACGTACACATGCCAAGAACTCCCAACACTGAATTACCTTTGAAGAATCCCCGAAAAAATAATAGCCTTGAAAATACCTCGCAGCTACTATACAGTCACACAGCCTTCTACCAGCAGATGCACAGATTTCTCACATCATTTAATGACTGCTGCCCACGCTGAAAAAAAAGCACTCTCACGATGTGCAACTACACTCAACTGAGATACATGATAAAACAGCCAAGCATAGTAACTTGCCTTTCTTCGTTCTTAAATGTGGAGCTTTGTGTGTCAATTTTAATCTAAAAGGAGCAATGTGCTTTGTGGGCCTTTGAAAACAGATTTTGTTCACTAACTGAGAAGTTTCATCCCAAGTGCAATGTTTATACATCTTAATAAACAACTGTGCAAAAAAACCCCAGCCCAAAACAAGTACGGCATACCTCCATGCAACTTCATGTAGTAGTGTGTAGAGATTCTATATAGTTAAATGTCATCACCACTAATTAACACTAATTATTGTATTAAAACATGAAGAATAAACTTCCACATCAAATGCAAAGTAGGATATTGGGGACTAGTTATAGACATCATGCTACAGATTGGGTGACTTTATTATTTTCATTCTCATGGCATGTGTAGGCTTCATGTTAAGAAATGTGGGCACCGAATTGTGTAGTATTTCTTTCTTATTTCCATTAAGTGTATAATTGTGTAGACTGGTATTGTTTTGGGCATTCAAATAACTCCAACTAGAGTATAGGAGTAGAGGAACGGTAAACAGAGGAGCTGGATGGTTCAGAAAGGGCACATCACCTCTGCGCTATTTCTGTGATCCTGCCCCGGGCCAGTGTAGCCTGAGGAGCCAGGCTAGGTGACACAGGTGTCAGCCAGCTTAGTGGTCTCATGGCATCCCCTTGTGGTTGGGTGGCTGCAAGAGCTGAGGGTTGTCCATCCCCATGAGAACGAGGGGTCGGGTAGGAACTAAGCAGCTTTTCTGCTCTCAAGAGGTGACCAGACTGGATCTGGAGTACTCAGAAGTTGAAACAATTCACTTCTTCACATCATAAGCTGTGCATTTCCTAGAAACATGCCCATTTCTCACAGTCTCTGCTGAAGTGATTCTCCAACCCCTAGAAAAAGCAGTAAGCAAGGAGCAGCCTCTGTTGAAAGCAACTAAAGAAAAGCCTAACCAGAAGAAAAAACAACCCATAATTTCAAGTGGTCTACATAATTTAAAGGTTGCTAAGTGTTTTACAATTTTGTATCTATTAGATTTTTTTTTTCTTATCAAATATCTGATAGAATTAGGACTGTAATATACTATGTCATGTGCTCAAAAAAAGCAAATACCACTGTACCTAATGGTTGCAAATGCTGAAACAAATGATACTACAGTTTGTTTCCAGATAAAGAATCTCCCTGGGCTGCCCAGGGAGGTGGTGGAGTCACCATCTCTGGAGGTGTTTAAGAAAAGACTGGACATGGCACTTAGTGCCATGGTCTAGTTGACAGGGTGGTGTCAGGGCAATGGTTGGACTCGATGATCCCTGAGGATCCAACCTGGTTGATTCTGTGATTCTGTGAATTCTCCCAGCACATTTTGCAGCCCACCATAAAGACAGTGGAGAGACCTATGAGTAAGTGTGGAGGAGGAATGTTTCTAAGTACACTTTATCCCCCTATTTCCAAACACAGCATGGATGGAACAGCTCCTGTTCATGCAGACTATTATTCAGAGTGGCTTTGTGTGGTCTGCAAAGAATGATCCCACCTTTAACACACCAGCAAAGCAGATCTCTCACAGTGAACACGTGAGATTTGAAACAACAGAAATGTAACAATTTACACTAATATTCATGAGTACTAGTTTCACGTTAAATAGAAAAAAAAAACCGTCTTTGGAATCCACCCAACAGCAATTGGGATGGGGTTAATAACTTGTCTTTCTGGAAAGAAACACAGAAGTTGAAGCTTGCTACGTATTTCCAGTGGAATTTGTAGCTTGAATCTAATAATAAAGGTATGGCAGATACAGAGTAATAATAATAATAATAAAAAAAAAGCAAGTATGAATCTCGAGCTGCATAATCTGCAAAATCCTTGTGATGTTTACTAAGAGGAGCCTGTTGTGAGGTAGAACTGATCCACTATTTTCAAAACTATCACTTCAAAGTCTGTAAGAATATCTTTGCAACAAGCATTTTTCATCAGTCAGCAACATATTCATAAAAATAGACATTTAATTAAAATTTCTCACAAGCAACGAATGAAATTACTACTTATACTGATCTTTTAAAAACAAATGAACAAATAACCTTCATAATCTGTTGTCTTTTCCAAAAGATACATGTCCCATTAATGTTAACGAGAGTTACATCTATAGAGAAAGAGAGGGAGCAGGTCCCTTCAGGCAGCTCCTCAGGCACTGTGAGCTAGCATAGCTCCCCAGAAGTGCATTGAAGGGAGAGATGGAGATTTACATCAACAAAGAATTTACCTCTCTCATGTTTATTTTTCACCCTGGCCTGCCATGAGATCTAATTGTATCTGTCAGCAATAGAGAATCTTAATAGCTCATGTCCAACTCTTGCTAGCAGTCCGTTTTCTCATCTGAATAGGGCACAAATGAATTGCAAATATCAGCTCATTGCTTCCTGCTCTTACTTCTCCCCCCCCGCTTCCCCCCCCCCCCGCCCCACACCAAATTGCAGCACTTTCATGGTTTAGGTGTTCAGTTTAATCCAATTCACCTTCAAATGTTGCATATGCAACTCTTCCTGGAGATTCTTTTATTTATTCATCATAATACATGTTCTTAACTCTTTTTACTTAGTCATCTCTGGGAGAATACAAGGTGTGGAGTCAGCTCAGTAGCCAGAGCAAATCATAAATCAAATCCATACAAGAGATACAGTCAGATAAACTGAATAGCTGTGAAACTATAGCAATAATGTGGTCAGGTTTGCAATTTTGTACTTAAAAATCCCATTTTGAGGACCATAACTGGACTAGAGGAATGTCACAATAATATATCACAAGAGTTTGCTCTCTACCAAATGAAATTACTCCTGCAATTTATGTTGGTTCACCTAGCCTGGCTATAAACCAATGTCTCCTTTTTAAAATACCCTTACTTTTGATATTTTTGTTTTGATATTTAAAATTAATGAAACCTGTTGACTACGAACAGATTGTACAGAGTAATATTTTTTACTATCGCTCAAGCTGCATGCAAACGTGTTTGCCCGGACCTGCTGACAAACCCACTGCCCTCTCTTTCCCACGGGACGTGGCTTTGCAGGGGCTACCTGCACTGCAGAGGGATTTTCAGGTTTCTTTTCTCTGTGTTCGCAGTCCCAGAAAATAAGTTCACACGCAGCAAAGCCAGCAGCTAATCCACGAGTCCCTGCCGAGCCGTGGCTCCGTTTTGCTCAGGCAGAAATGCCAAACTTCCTGCGATGGCAGCGACCGAGCCTGTGACCCGCTCGCCAGCCCCACGGGCAACCCCGGCACTCCACTACGGAGCAGCCAGAGCGTTTTCCTGACGCTGTTGAGAGATCTAGACGCTCGCATCTGTTAACTTTTTATTTAGAAATACACGAACCACTCTGTGTGTGAACGTGGACGGGGGACGGGACCGCCGGGGAAACGCCTGATTTCTTGCGGGCTTTCCTGCGCTGCTGACCCCGCTCCCGGTTCCCGCAGCCGCGGCGCCCGGGAAACCGCGTGTGTCCACCCCCGCCCCCCGCCAACACTTTTCCCGTTCACCTTACGGTCTCCCCGAGTGGCAGCGGCCGGTGCTCCCTCGGGGAGAAGCCGGCTCCCCCGAGGTCCCGCCGGGTAACCCCGCCCCGGCGCGTCCACGCGGAGCCCCCGCGGAGGGCGCAGCGCCCCGGGGCCGGCCGGGAGGCGGCCGGGGGCTGCCGGGGGAAGCAGCGGGCTGCCGCATACCTACCTTCCGTGTGGACGGCGGAGACGTAGGTCCAGTTGTAGCGCTTGACGATGTCGAGCATGGCCCTGGCTTGGAGCGTGTCGGAGGGGACCACCCTGAGGAAGTATTTGTACAGCGTTTTGTCGCTCAGGTCGATGCTGGTGGCGGAGTAAGCGATCTGGGGGATATCGAAGAGCTGGAGCAGATTTTGGACTTGGATAGCAACCGAGCTGGAGCCGGGGCCGATGACCCCCGCGATGGGCTTTTTCACTCTGGTCTGGGGCTGGGGCTGCGAGTCGGAAACGCAGCGAGTGCCTCCGTCCCTGTCGTCCCTGATGGAGATGAGGGAGTCACGTATGAACTCGATGCTCTGCTCCAGGGCCACCGAGGAGTGCCAGCAGGAGTCTCGGATCTCGCTGCCCAGGGTGATGTTAGGTAGCAGGACCGGGTCGGCGTTAATTTTATCCAAAGTGTGAAACATGGCTTCGACTCTCTGGATGCCGTATTGCTCCCGTATTTCCCCGCACTTCCTCTCGGGCACTTTCTCAGCCGGCGGCTGGTGATGGACAGAGAAGAGGGCCCCGATGATGACATCCCCGTCCATCCGAGCCACCGACCGCTGCGAGGAGGCTGCGGAGAGAAGTGCCTTCTTCCCGGTGCTCCTGGGTAGCACGTCCATCTCCAGGAGCAGAGCAGGGAAAAAGACCAGCAGCACACCAATCATTTTGTTGCACGATGTCATCCAGACCCAGGTTACCAATTTCATGGGCTCCTCTTGCCTGCACATGGTTTAAGGACATGTAGGAAATGGCATCTGCTTCCCCCCGCCAGCGCCCAAGTTGCTCCAAATAGCATCACAGCGAAGTCTTACAGCATCGCTCTCGAAGGTGCCCAGGCAGCCGTCATCCTAGTGACTTTTAACCTGGTGGCACAGAAACAGGGGATAAAACACGCTAATCGGGAAATCAATGTCAAACCAGAGCTCGATAAAGCAACCCCGCGCCGTTCGAGATGACTGCTCTCGCAAACGCCCGAGTCAATTTGCTTCGGTAAGGGCTCTCGAAAGGAAGTTGCAAGAGGTATTAAAAAACTTATTTATTTGCCTTGACATACGATCATGCATATTCACATATGTTGTTTACACGATCCTTTTCGTGTCCGCTTTTCAAGCCAAGGCGGCTGTTTCCCGCACCTTCAGCCGGCACACACCCTCCCCTCCGCCCCCGGGAAGTTTTGAAAGTTTCACAAGGTAGTTAGCTCATGGGAGAAGCGTCCTAGCCGGGCCCCAGCGGCCCCAGCTCTGAAAGCGGGGTGACAAGTGCTTCTCTTCTCGCATTCTGACCACCTGAAGGCATCTTTCTCAGCTCAGGAATTTCCTTTCCCAATACAGAGTGAAAAGAGAGAAGGTGCAATCGGCCCTGCCAGCGACGGGAAATGTCATTGAAAGGTCAGCGAAGGGAGGAAGAAAGGAACCGCCTGACAGTTTAGATTAACTTTTCCGTGTGCAGGGGGCAAAACCGTAATTCAGTCAGGGACACACACATGCAAGCGGGGAGAAATACATACGAGTTACTAAGGCAACCGCGGACAAAGTCCTGATATGCCTTACCGGCTCGCCTGCCTTGCATGCAGGCTTCGGGCGGGGAGACGCGGCGAGCCCGGCGGCTGGGCTTGGAGGCTTGAAACGCCGTAGTGCAAAGAGGGTGGGCGGCGCGGCTGCCGCTGCCGTCGCCGTTGCCGCCCGGGGAGCCGGGAGCGCGGCCGGGCCGCGCCGGGTCCCTGTTGCACGGTGGCGCCGTCAGCACCCGGGACAGCGCCCGGCAGCGCGGGCCGCCGGCCGGACCGCTGCCCCCTGCCCCGCTGCCCCCCTGGCCCGGTACCCCGCTATCCCGCCGTCCTGGTGTCCGGCTGTCCTGTTGCCCCGTTGTCCCGATGCCCCAGTGCCCCGCCGTCCCGGCCCCGCCACCGCCGGCTCGGTCGCCCGCGAGCACCGCTGGGCGATTCCCCCAAACTTCTGCCCTCCGCCCGGCGCTGCTGCCGCGGTCTCCCCGCATGCACACACGCACACACGCACACACACAGATTCACACACACACGCACACCCTGGGGCACGGAGACCGGCCGCGGCATGCACCGCCCCAGACTGGCCGCCGCTCCCTTGTCCCTCCCCGGCGGCGGGCAGGGGGGCCGGGGCCGGGGCCGGGGCCGCCGGGAGGCTGCCCGCCGAGCGGCGCGGAGGGCTGGAGACCGTCACGGGGAAGGCGATGCTCCGAGGAGAGCCGCCGTCCTGGCTGTGTTCGCACATGCACGCAGGCACAGCCGCCTGAAGTAGGCTCCCCCGGGCAGCCCCGGAGCCTTTCGCCTGCACCGCCTGCCCCCCAGGCAGCCCCACGGCTGAGACCCGCGGTCTGTTTGGAGGGTGACCGCTGAGACGTACCTGGCCGGGCGAGGCAGCGGCTCCCTGCCTGCTCGGAGCGGGCACCGGCGGCTCTCCGGCCGCCCCGAGCTGGCGCGCTGGCGGTGGGGCCACGGCTGTGGGCTGGGCGCTGGTGCCCTCTGTCTTCAGCACCGCTCCAGCGCAAGGAAAAAAACAGGTCATCCCGGGCTCATCCATTATCTCACACAGAAGGATCAGTCATTTTCTTCCCCTCCTTAATTTCTTCGGCTATTGTCTTGTAAGCGAGCGAGGAAGCATCACCCGGAGCACGCTGCGGCTGCAAGGGAGGTGTTTGCTCTCACCGCCCGCGGCTCTTAATTCATTACCTTCTTGCCACGATTAGCAAGAGCGAGAGCAAAAGCAAGCGACTGCTGCTCGAAGGGAACCCAGACCATGCTCGGGAGACCCGAGATAGCGAAATGTGCCGGTCTGCCTCTCGGGCAGGGTTTCGCTATTAAAATCGATATTTATATATTTTTTTAAAGAAAGATACTGCAACAAGATAAATCACCTGTAAGGATAAAGGCATTGAGATTACAGTTTTCAGGTCAAGATGAATCTAAATGAAGCACGTGAGAGGCATGTCAGATTAAAATAATACCAGATTGAAAAATCATAATTCAGACGACCTGCTTGCATCCCTAACACGGGTCTCGGGTGTTTTATTTGACTGTATGAAAGTTAAAGTTAGATTACTTCCCCGCTGGGAACTCTATAGATATTTGCCCTACTTCTGAAAGAAAGAAGCAAGGACAAACATTTAACTATTGCTCATTCAGAGAAGGGCTTGCAGTGAATGCTGCCTCAGGGCTGTCTTCTCCCTGTGTCAATATTTGCACTTCTTTTGCTGTCACACAGCTAGCTATTTGCCTGCATGGTGTGTTTATCTATGAGGAATGTTCATTATGGAAGCCCCAGCTGACGGGTTTGCCCGTGCCCACTTTCCCTGCAGGTCATGTTTCCCAAAGAGAGAGCCAGGGGCAGAGGGGCTGCCTGTCCTCTGCCTCTGGGCATAAAGCTCCTCCAAGGTGCCACAGACTCAGCTCGGGTCAGCTCTGCCAGGAAAGGGCCTGCAGGGGCATCCAGATGTGCACATAAAGGGGGAACAAATTCCCCTTCATCCATGCTTTAATAATTAAACTTTAGTCTCTGCCCTTGACACAACAAACCTGCAACATGCCAGCAAATGATTCAAATGGCTAAGTGAAAGGTTTGTTACGCTGACTCTGGCAGAGGAAGCATTTGCAAATGCTCCCATTGGTCCCTCCCAACATTTAACACCCTGTAGCCTTCATCCCCTCCAACCCAGCACTCGCAAGGACAACAGGTCTTTCTGCTGAGGCTCATGCATGGCTGTCACACAGAGCTGTTCTCCCTCCGGTGATGGTCTGAGTTTTGCTGAGACTGGAGAGCAGGTCACTGGGTCCTGATGCCCAGCCACGGCCTCAGCTGTTGCCTCTCCAATCCGTGCGGCAGCAGGTGGGAGTAGGTGGGAACTGGCAGAGGTCTGGGGCTCATGAGAAGACACCTGGGATATCAGGAGGCTTTAGGAAAGGCTAGGGAAGGAGCGCACTGGGACTGAAGGGGCTTTGATCTTCCCCAGTGGTCATGGGGGAAACAAAGTCTTCCCCCATGGGAAAGTAGCACCATGTGGCCCGGCTCTCCTTGTAGCCAAAAAGAGGCCGAAGTCATCCCACTGCCTTCTGTCCCTGTCTCCTACACATCCTGATCCTTCCCCGGCCCACAGATCTAACACTTCTCCCCTCAGAAACAGACCATGACCCAGTCCTACCACCTTCCCAAATTTCTGAACATATGGTACATATATCATCTGGTAACCATCCTTGGGGCACTGCACAGGACTGCATTTTTTGCAGACATGAGCTTCCATCAGACAAGAAGAAGATTAGGGCAAGAACAGAGCAGAGGCTGGAGCTGGCTTGTTAGCAATATTTGCTTTCCATGGGAAATTACCTGATGTTGAATATTTTTCCTTCCTGAAATGGAGGAAAAGTGAACAATTTTCAGTCTCCCATGAAATACAATTTAAAAATCACTTGGAGGTGGATTGAAAAATTCTATTTTGACGGCATCGAAAGTGTTTTGTTCTGTTTTTCATTCAAACATTTTATACAGTGTAGCACAGTGTAACATAATTTTTACTTCAGATGAAATCAATCATCAGCTTAAAATGGAAGTTCTGTTCCAGTATTTCTTCAAAAGATTTTTTAAATTTCTTTTTGCTACAACAGGCATACTCCTGTTAAATGTTTCTATTTCATCAAAATGTCCTCTTTCAACAGAAAATCTTCTGTTGGAAAAATCCTGGTCAGCTGAAATGAGAGAGGCCAGTGTACTGTAAAAAAATGGTTTGAAAGGGTATTGGAGTAGCAAAGACTGAAGCTTGGAAACCTGGTTTGCTGAGACCCACTTTTGGTTTCCCAAACACGGCTCCTCCCTCCTCTACTTCCTACCAAGAGAGAAAAGTCAGATTGACTGTCTAGTTGTGCAGACTCTCCAGTTAAATTATGGGGGAGATTTAAAGCTGTTCTGCAAGGATCAATGCCGCTAAAATTATACAGCTTTATTCTGCCTTGGAAACAAGTAGAAAGATCATGTGTTCCTGTCTGAAGTCAGTTAAAGCATATACCAGCTATTTTATAAATTGTCAATAGTTCTTTCTATTCTGCTCACTCACATGCTTTCCTCTCATGATTTACAAAAGCCGTCTACTATATATAAACAGTGTGCATGCGAAACACGCATAGGTAGCGCTCTGTAGTAGATACTGCAACACTTGCTCATGAACAAGGATCTAGAGTCATCTCATCATCTAGCAGGCTCATTCAGTCAAAACAGGGATTTTAATCTTCCTAATATATTGGATTTATTTTCTCGTTTTCTCCTAGCAAAGCAAACGTTTCTCATAGGTTTTCATTTAAAACATGTGCCAGCTACAACATAATTTTCACCCTCTTTCTTATATTTAAGCTCTTAAGTCATCCTATCTGTTAAGAAACAAAGCAACTGCATTTTTAACAGTTTTGATTACTTGCTGCAGCTGCTAGGAAATGAACAATGTCAGTATATATGGCACTTCATAAAGGTCTGATTGCTCAGCCGTTCCTTGTACTAGTAGATCCATGAAAATTGAATAGGATTAACCCATGAAGTTTAGGCCTCGCTTCTGTGATACTTAGAAACTAGTGACAGCTTCTACACAACCTTGTGATTATGTGGGGCTATTCTGCTCTTTTCCTGACAGGCATACACACTGCTGGACCCCAAGGATCCCCAGAAATTTGAAAGCTTCCATTGCTAGTCATCACATACCCTCTCGTCCCCTGTCTCAAGTCACAGTATCTTAAGCGTATTTTACAAGCTTAGGAGATTTCACATCCTTTTAAAATAACTAAAATGACTCCTCAGAGATTTAGTCAGGAGGGAACTGTCTGCCTGGTTATCATTTCAAATGTCTTTCAAACAAATGTGAGATCCAAATCAATACAAAATTCAGCATTCAGGGATGTCTTGTAAATTTCTGACACTCTCTAAGGATTATAGACTCCATGAAGCAATGAATAGACTAGATTTATTCAGACGTTCAGTGGTTGCCATCTCTGCCTAGCAGAGCTGTTAACGAGCTAAGATTAATTCTTTCTACATTTAAAAATAAGTAACTGATTGCTTTTATAACACCATATTAAAAAACTCTCAGCAGAAGTGCTTCGTGCTGCCTGTTAAGGAGAGAGGCTGAAAGAGCATGCTCCAGAAGAGGAAGGGCCTGGCCTCTCCTCAAGGGAAACTTGTCTCACAAATGGTTTCTTTTCCACAGACCCATGCTGTCCAAGTAATGACATGCGATAGCCAGAAGCGCCTGATTTCCCTTCACTACAGAAAGGGCACATGTCTCAAAGCGTGGAGATTTCCTGGGCACCTGCTCTTGTGAAACCCAGTGATTAATTTTGGTGCTCTGATGGCTTTGGAGACATTCCCAAGGAGTGAACAAGAAGTCAGCTCAATGTCTCCTTTGCTAAACAACATGACTATTCAGTCCTGGATAATGTTTCAAACCATTCTTGTATTTATTTATTTCTTAACTGCAAAAATGTACTTAGGGTGCCCTCTAGGCCAAAATGCTACACAATATTTACAACACACTCTTTCACACACCAATTCTATCCAGCTTGATTCATTTTGGTAAAACTCTCTTGCCCTGAAATCCCTTGATTTCCCTGAAATCATCCGCTAAGAAACAACCCGAGTAAACAGATAAATCTGTGCTGGGACTTGCATGCCAACAAGCTTACGCTATATCAAGCCAAAGAGAAAAGTTCATTGCAAAGTCAAAGGTCTGTAATTTCTGAGCTTGAGACTCTCCATTTAAAATCCACAGACTTCTAATTTAATTCGGAAATGTCATTCTGAATCACTCTGGCTGAACTCGCCAGACAGGGACTTATGTAAGTGGGTGGGAAGAGAGAGACGGTGTCTTGGATATATGGGATTTAATACAGATTCATGAGATAGGTCTACTTAATTAGATTGTAACTAACAAACAAGACAAGGAGTTTAACTAGAAGCCACTGTACCCTATGGAAAAAGATTCGGTACTCTGTGGGAAACATGGCAGCTAAAGCATCCGCTAGCTGGAATTTTTTAGTGATTTTCAAGGACAACTCTGTGTAAAGCTATGATCTGCAGGAATCCAGTCTGGTACCACAGAAAACTGGAATACCTACACATGGAAAGGATGTCCTTGCCGTGTAAACGAGGGAAAGCTATTTCTGCTCCCTCCTGCCATCTTGGCTTTCAGGCTGGAGCTGTGGGTCAGTGAGCCCTTACACTGCAAATTTCAGTTACAAAAGTAACAAGTAACTCGGGAAGATCGAAAGTTTACTGTCAGACTGTACTATGAAACAACACATCTCTGTACCGCTCGGAGAGAAACCTGCAAGTACCTAGTCATTTCTGAAATTTCCCCAATGACTACAGCTAGCACTGAAGAAAATAGCTCTGTATTTACTGGTTGTTATTTGTATCCTTTATTTCACCACATAATCCCCTTCTAGACATTTTGTAAAATAAAAAGAAAAGAAAAAAATCATATTAAAAATCCCAAATGTCGGAGATGGAAAAGGCTAGCAGTCTTTCCAAAATGGAGATATTTTACACATGACTAAAGAATCAATGGAGGCTTTACAAATATCAATTTAGCAATCAAACCATGTGCAACAAAGATCTGACACATTTTAAAGAACCTTTCCAATGCTTAAAAAAAAGCCCAAATTAATGGATCAAAAGTATAACTTATGTTGAATACTCCAGAACGTTACTTTTCCCATTTACAATCTATTGCTGTTTACGTAACACTGTATACAGGATACTTTATCAGCTTCCATAAATACCTACTTTTGAAGTCTGCAATAGCAGATAAAGAATGGGAGAATGGAATACCTTAAAGATTAGTAGGGTTTTGTGGTGACCTTTACCTGAAATGATCTCATTTTCTACCCTGCACCTTCTTTATGCATTTACATTTGTTCAGGATGGGTGGAAAGGATGCCTTAAAATCACTGCCATCAGACTGGTTGGCTTTTATTCACTTTGCTCTCACTACACATGGGTGTAAAGAAACTCAGAGGTTCAGCTAGGGGCACTTCAGGACTATTGTTCTAGTTTCACAATCATTATTTTGATTACTTTTCTAAATGTAGGTAATGTGACAGAATAGCACATCATTGTGTAGTTATTCAATAAAATAAGGGAAGTCGCATGTTTTAAAGGGGTTTAGAAGAAAAGATACATCTCAAAGTGGATCTGTGGTTTGAGATGTGTTGAGCTGCAGAGATGTGCATGAGTTAATTGAAAGGGATTGAGGTGCCATGGCTTTGCCCTCTTTCAGATTGCGTTGGTCTTGCCTGGATTATATAGTGTAGAAGCACCATGGATTTAGCAAAGTGAGCAAATGGGTGCACAGACTGAAGGAAACCTGGTCCAGATTCATATTATGCTGAGAGAGATATAAAGAGGTATCGGCACTGCTCTGCATCCTGCAAACAGCCATAGCCACACTGAAAAAGGAAAAGGGAGCAGATATGTATTTTTATAACACTGCTTACATATTTCTATTTCTGCAGTTTACACACTTTTACACACTTTCCATGCTTTGGTCAGAACCCAATGGTTCGATCAAGGAAACATGACATAAAATACTAGGTAATACTGTATTTATTTTAATACATATCTATTACTTAAAGCAAGGCATACAGAATAAGAATCTGATACACAGAAACGGCACAAGGATATGGCATACAAACTTCACTCCTCCAACTATTTGCAAATGGCTTGATGCATTTGCTCAAAAACTTGATACATAAAAACTTGATACCTACAAAATCAGAGGCTAGTTCAGAGCACTCAAAAAAATAGTTCTCACTAAGTGTTTACACATGTTCTGACATCTTCTGCACTATAATAAAAAAAACCCAATATCGGAGTACACGTTTCTTTTAAGTACTTTTATTTATAGTCCTCATGAGGAATTGCCTTGATAAAAGAATTTGCACACACACTTTATCATTTTGACTTTCTATCCAGGCAAAGCATTTCTGGAAGCATTTCATTACTTCAGGATCTATTAGAATCATTGTTACAAATCTCTTTCCTCTCATTTCCCTGACAGTATGTTGCTGTGGTTTTGGTGACATATTAATTGTTTTTATGCTGTTGTTTCCTTCTGGTGAAGTGGCTGCACTGCCTCACTGGCCCACTGCCATTTCAGGGATGCCAAGACCTTGATCCTCACCTGGAGTGCCTGGCTCCTCAGCCACCAGGTATAACTGGCTGGTCCTTAGAGGGTTTCAAATCCCAGTTCCTCCAGAATCAGTCTTTCCTATTCTTGTCCAGCTACGCAACTCTACTTGACTTAACACTGTATTTATCACAAAAAAATGCCTTTATTAAGGCAGGAAAACAAGTATCAAGCATAACACCACCATTGGTGATTAAATGGCTGAGGTCCAGCTCATGCAGCAGCTTGAATTCATTGACTGTGAATGCTGGTCCTCAGTAAGTATATTCAAATGTTTTCTATCTTGCATTTCCATCAGCTATTTGCCTTTTGCCACCCATTCTCTAACTAGGCAATACTTCATTTATATCTCCAGTTCACTTACAAGTAACAGCTAACATTTGGTTCACGCATTAGATCACAGAGCTTCAAACATCATACTTGGATGTTTGCTCTCCTACATACCTTCCTTATACGCTGTTATAAATTTTTTGGCTCTTGCTGAGCAAAACATAGTTATAAGACACTAACAGATCTTGTTTTTCTATGAACATTGGAGTAACAATGTTCTGAAATACCTGACCCTCTCATATGCTTTGAATTGGACATTAAGAAAAAGGATTCACATAAAACCATTAGTTTCTTTAAAAAAAACTTACTTAGCATCTGTAGCCATGGGGTTGAACTGAAAATGATCAAAAAGGAAGGCCAGAAGCAGTGAAAAAAACCCAAACAGAAGAACCTCACATAGTCTTAATTAAAGAACACTTTTATCTTGGTTGCCTAAGGAAATAAAGCCAGTATGTTTACTGTGCCTACTGTGTCCACACCCGCCCGACAAAATACCAAAAACTACTCAGTCTGCAACTGGGGAAAAAAATCACTGAAATTTGAAAAAGCCTCAAAGATAAATACATTTGTTCGAGTTTTTGAAGGTCAGTAGCTGACTAGAAGTAGACCTACATAAATACCCACACTGGGAGAGAGGCAGGTGAAAAAACCAGCAGTAGCACTCAGGTGCCCAGTCAGCACAGCTCTGGGCCAGCCGCAGAACGGGTGTCTCTGCCCTGGGGAGGTACAACCAGGCACTCAAGAGAGGTGATCTTCAGAGGTGGAGGATGGAGCGATCATTAGGCATCATCATTATATGTGCCTGATTGATTACTCGGGTTGCGTAGGAAAGTGGGGCCCTCATGGAACCACTAATCCCCTCATGTCTGTAAATCACGTGTATAGATTATTAATTGTAACTCACAAAGTGATTCTTGAAACTTGATTAACAATGAATGAATGAAGGGACAGGAAGAATAAATGGCTGAGGTGCTGTGTTGTCATGCTGTAAATAAAGCACACAGGCAATCAAAACTTGCTTCACTCAATTACGAGAACTCACTTAAGGGAAAATTTCTAAATAGCAGTTAGTTGTATTGTTTAGAGAATATCCACATGTTCCCAATGATGAGTTTAAAACAGTGTCCTCGTGGTTTTCAAATTATCTGTACAAGCCTGTTTTGTAAGCACATATTAATTTCATGGCATAGTCTTTTATCTTTATTCTAGAGGACATTTTCTTGATAACTATAGCATATGCTTGTTTCTATAGCATATGCTTGTTTTTGGTTTTGTTTTTGTTTTCTTTTTTCTTGGCAACAGCTTTTAAAAAGATTCTTTTTCATCATCATTGCACTTTTTCTTTAGCTGAAAACCATAAGCCCCCAATAAATTACCCCAAACCAGCTCAATTGATTTGACAGCTGCTAACTGTCACTACAGTAATAGGCAGCTATTGATTTCCATGCCTTTATTGAAATTCAACAGACACCTGCTAGTGCTGCATATAAACATCTTAATTCCTATTGTGTTTCTGATTTCTAAGTGGTACCTGCACTTAGTTTGTCTTCTTTGCCTTGTGTTCAAATCTCAGGAAATTGGCTTTTTCAAATGTATTATTAGATCTCTCAGCCTAATAGAACATCTCATGTCCTAGCCAGCTTTTATTTTTCTCTAAATTCCAACCACTGTCATCAGAGGAAGGAAATCTGCACGTCGTTCTTTCTTCTTACTCTCCTTTACCAGACAAAGTAGTATGCACCACTCAAATCATTTATACAACACTTTCAACCTGTTTTCTATATCATCCTAAAATTTGAATGTTCAGCCTAAATCTGCATGAAAAGTCTTCCTGTTTGCTTTAAATTTGTGGCTTCATGTAAACATGATGATACACATAGAGAACCTAATCCCAAAGAGTACTTGGACATATGCTTAACTCCACTCTCATTTAACACAGCTTTTAAGTTTGTGCCCTCAGTTTTCTTTTTGGAAATTGAGGAGGAGGGTAAGCAGAGGATTTCAGGGATATGTGGTGAGAAGATCGCCTTCAGCTTCAGTTGTCTAGTTCATTTTTAATTTTGTTTATTCATTTCTAATGCAGTAAAAGCCTCATGAATAAATAATAAAAAAAGGTCTGCCCAGTAAACATTCAGAGGAACTACTATTCTATGAAGTGAGCACCACACGCATTTTCCATGCATCACAGCTATGCCTTCCACCCGTGTGTATACTTTCTAGTTCAAGATCCCCAGAGCTGAAGAGAGAGATATCCTGGCCTATTTTTTGCTGCAAGGAAGACCTGATGCTGCAAGACCAGAATTCACATTGGCTCCTTGAGGTTGCAGGGTACATATGAGAGTGTGGAAGAGTTTTAAGGGGTGGTAGAAAAGAGTCTCTTAACATTTCACGGTTATGAACTGTACTTTTTAGGATTCGGAGATTAAACTGTCTTATCTCTGCCTGTTTTAACTGTCTTGGTTGGAGATATGAAATGTGGGTGAGAGGAAGCTGTTACTCAGCTTTATGCTATTTTTGATTTTATAGTGTAGATAATGTACTCAGAAACCTTTTCTTTGAAGGCAATCTGCATTCAACGCTGTTAAAGAGTATCACATCTTTATATAGTTTATGGGATAATTTTGATTAGATGCAGTTCTTACTCTGTGGACAGAAGCATACAATACCTACAATAATTATGGTATTTGTATATCGGAAGTTGGCTATTCAGGAGAAAGCAATTTGTTTAGCATATAATACTTCAGGGCTATGAGATAGGAAAGTGTCTGCATTTGAAGAATAAACACTAAAGATTACCTTAGAGCATTGTCCTTTATGTTACTTTACATTTCACATATCTTAATGATGATCAAATTCAAGTTATCTTGCTCCAAACAATACTAACTTCACCAGAATCTCTCAGAAATTGAAGGCACGAACGGGAAAGAATCAGCTTGGCTCCTCAGGGAACCACCTTGCTTGTGCAGAAGCAGATGTGGAAGGCATGTATTGCCTGGGAAAGGTGGCACCAAAAAGTAAAACCACACCAAACTCTCATCGGGCAAACCAAACCCAAGCCTGAACAATTTTGGCTGGGCCCAATGAGGCAGAACTGGAAGATGCAACTGCCTGGGCAGGACCTTCCTAGGGAAGCTCTCAGGTCACAAGAAGCTGGGACAAAAAATCTGTGAGGGTTTGCTTGGTGGGGATGCTACCTCTTTTTTTCCTTCTCAAATGGTGGTGTTTATTTGGCTTAAGAACAAAGAGTAAAATTTTGAAACAACACTGGCAGCTGCAGATAATTCTTCTGGAGTTAGCAGGGTAGCAAAGCAAAACAAAACTTGGCATCCAGGGTTAAATCACTTTTGGTGGATAATTTATAAATAACGGTAAGTGGCTGGTTCTCTGAAGATAACCTAGCCTTTCTTGTGTTACCAGCGATGTCTGTCTTCAGGTCTTCTTCATGAACATCGCACTGACCTGTGCCCAGAGCTGGACCGACCCCGGGGCAGCAGCGAGAGCAGGAAGCTCGCCTGACCCTTCTCTCTTTGTAGGACCCCACCAGCAGCTGCGCACAGCACTGCCACGTTTCTAATAACTTGGGTTAAAGCTGGATATTGTGGGTATTTCTCACCAGGTTAACCTTTTCTGGAAGGCTTCCTGACAAATGCTGTTTCCAAGTTCAGGAGAAAGGAAAAACCGTCCATAGCCTGTGGTAGAAGAATCCTTGTTGGTCTCCTTGCAGAGCAGATGTCGTAGGGGTCCCTGGGGGCCGGTGGTGGCAGGGGTCCGGGGCAGGGCCTGTCCCACCACCCCAGCCAGGAACGTGGCAGCCAGGGGCAGAGCTGTAGCAGGGGTGACCAGGCAGGGACAGTCCAGGCTAGTGGTGCTCCCGGGGCCCTGAGAGAACAGCGATTTACACTTTGGGCAGGATCCAGAACTGTTGCAATTTGTGATAAGCCATAAACAAGATGCTTATCAAGCCAGACGATAAGCATTCCTTGTTTTGCTGATATCTCTACACACAACATTGTAGTATTGTTATTTATATCCTATAACATCTTAATCATTTATCACTTTCTATCTGTGCTGCAGACCCAGGACTTCATCTATCAGGAACATCTGCAGGTCCATAACCATCCTAGGAGAATATTTTTTTCAACACTTTTGTATTCTGTTCCTATTGCCTAGAAAAACAAACTGAAGTTAATGAAAAGTAATACTTTGTTGGAAAAAAAAGGAAAAGATTTATTTTGCTCTGACCTCATTACTTTCTCTCACAATCATTTTTCAAATAAAAGCCTGTTCTCCCATCTCTTTGCACCTCCTAATTACCTTCTCAATTAAAAAGGTTTATTTTTGCTCAAGCAGGGTTGTGAGGTGTAATATCTCATAGTTTTATTGTGTGACAAGGTGTTTTCTTTCCCTGAGACTGTGTTCAGTGATGATCAGTCGTTTCTGCTGACTCATTTCCCCAGCCAGAGAAGGTGGATGCTACCAACCCCAGCTAAGAAGCATGAACAGTCCTGTGGTACACAGATCACAGAATGTTAGGGATTGGAAGGGACCTCGAAAGATCATCTAGTCCAATCCCCCTGCCGGAGCAGGATTCCCTAGACCATATCACACAGGAACGCGTCCAGGCGGGTTTTGAATGTCTCCAGAGAAGGAGACTCCACAACCTCTCTGGGCAGCCTGTTCCAGTGTTCGGTCACCCTCACCGTAAAGAAGTGTTTCCTCATATTTATGTGGAACCTCCTGTGTTCCAGCTTGCACCCATTGCCCCTTGTCCTGTCAAGGGATGTCACTGAGAAGAGCCTGGCTCCATCCTCATGACACTTGCCCTTTACATATTTAGAAACATTAATGAGGTCACCCCTCAGTCTCCTCTAAGCTAAAGAGACCCAGCTCCCTCAGCCTCTCCTCATAAGGGAGATGTTCCACTCCCTTAATCTTATCTTCGTGGCTCTGCGCTGGACTCTCTCTAGCAGTTCCCTGTCCTTCTTGAACTGAGGGGCCCAGAATTGGACACAATATTCCAGATGCGGCCTCACCAGGGCAGAGTAGAGGGGGAGGAGAACCTCTCTTGACCTGCTAACCACACCCCTTCTAATACAGCCCAGGATGCCATTGGCCTTCTTGGCCACAAGGGCACACTGCTGGCTCATGGTCATCCTGCTGTCCACTAGGACCCCCAGGTCCCTTTCCCCTACGCTGCTCTCCAACAGGTCTGTCCCCAACTTGTACTCATACATGGGGTTGTTCTTGCCCAGATGCAGGACTCTACACTTGCCCTTGTTATATTTCATTAAATTTCTCCCCGCCCAACTCTCCAGCCTGTCCAGGTCTCTCTGAATGGCTGCGCAGCCTTTCGTTGTGTCAGCCACTCCTCACAGTTTTGTGTCATCAGCGAACTTGCTGACAGTGCACTCTATTCCCTCATCCAAGTCATTAATGAATATATTGAATAGTACTGGTCCCAGTACAGACCCTTGAGGGACTCTGCTAGACACAGACCTCCAACTGGACTCTGTCCCATTGACCACCACTCTCTGGCTTCTTTCCTTCAGCCAGTTCACAATCCACCTCACTACCCAATCATCCAGACCACACTTCCTCAGTTTAGCTGCGAGGATGCTGTGGGAGACCGTGTCAAACGCTTTACTGAAATCGAGATAGACCACATCCACAGCTTTACCATCATCTGTTCACTGGGTTATGTCCTCATAAAAGGCTATCAAGTTGGTTGAGCATGACTTCCCCTTGGTGAAGCCATGCTGAGTGCCCCTAATGATCCCCCTATCCATGATGTGCCTAGAGACAGCACCAAGCACAAGTTGTTCCATCACCTTTCCAGGGATGGAGGTGAGGCTGACCGGTCTATAGTTACCCGGGTTGTCCTTCTTGCCCTTTTTGAAGACTGGAGTGACATTCGCTTTCCTCCAGTCCTCAGGCACCTCTCCCGTTGCCCACGACTTAGCAAAGATGATGGAGAGTGGCCTAGCAATGACTTCCGCCAGCTCCCTCAGCACCCGCGGGTGCATCCCATCAGGGCCCATGGATTTATGGATGTCCAGATTGCTTAATTGGTCCCTGACCCAGCCCTCATCAACCAAGACAGATTCCTCCTCTATCCTGACTTCTTCTGGGGCCTCAGGGGTCCGGGGCTCCTCAGGACAGCCTCCAGCAGTATAGACAAAGGCAAAGAAGGCATTCAGTAACTCCGCCTTCTTTTTATCCTCTGTCTCCAGGGCCCCCACCTCATTCATCAGTGGGCCTACATTGCCTCTAGTGTTGGCTTTACCTGCAATGTATTTGAAGATGCCCTTTTTGTTGTCCTTGACCTCTCTTGCAAGGTTTAATTCCAAGGAGGCCTTAGCTTTCCTAGTTGCCTCCCTACATCCTCTGACAACAGACTTATATTCCTCCCAAGTGGCCAGCCCCTCCTTCCATGATCTGTACACCCTCTTCTTCCACTTGAGTTTGCCCAGCAGCTCCCTGTTTAACCATGCAGGTCTCCTGGTACCCTTCCTTGACTTCCTACTTGTTGGGATGCTCTGATCTTGAGCTCGGAAGAAGCAGTCCTTGAATGCTAACCAACTATCTTGGGCCCCCTTACCTTCTAGTACCCTGTCCCATGGGATTTCCCCTAGCAATTGCTTGAAAAGGCCAAAGTTGGCCCTCCTGAAGTCCAGGCTTGTGATTCTACTAGCTATTCTGTTCCTGCCACATGAGATCCTGAACTCTACCATCTCATGGTCACTACAACCAAGGCTGCCCTCAACCTTCACCTCTTCAACCAGACCCTCCTTGTTAGTGAGGATCACATCCAGCAGCGATCCTCTCCTAGTTGGCTCATCCACCATTTGCATCAGAAAGTTATCATCAATGCACTGGAGGAACCTCCTGGACTGGGGATGGCTGGCTGAGTAGGCCTCCCAGCAAATATCAGGGTAGTTGAAATCCCCCATGACAACCAGGCCCTGTAATTGCGAGACTGCTCTCAGCTGCCTGTAGAAGGCCTCATCACCCTCCTCATCCTGATCCGGTGGCCTGTAATAGACACCCACAACAGTATCACCCCTGCCAGCCTGCCCCTTAATTCGCACCCACAAACTCTCAACTCGCTCCTGATCCGCCCCTGGACAGAACTCAATACATTCTAGCTGCTCACTCACATCAAGAGCAACTCCACCACCTCTCCTTAGTGGCCTGTCTTTCCTGAACAAGACATAGCCATCCATGACCACATTCCAGTCATGCGAGGTGTCCCCCCAAGTCTCTGTAATTGCCACTAGATCATAGCCCCCCGACCGAACATGGATTTCTAACTCCTCCTGTTTATTCCCCATGCTGCGTGCATTGGTGTACAGGCATTTCAGGGAGCGAGCTGAGCACAATGGACAGAGAGATGGACACCATGTAGGAAAATGCGTTAGAACAAAACAAGTCAAAAAGAAAACCCCTCAGAGTACTGAAAGCAGGAAGCAGATGGGGTTGAAGCATGGTTTATTACTGAAATTTGTGTACAAACTTCCTAACTGTAGTGCTACATAACGGATTATGCATCTACCCTATGAGAGTACAGTAGACATGGAATTATTTTTTGTTATTGTTTTACAGCTAGAACACAATCCACACAGCTGGTTTTGGTTGGATGGGGAAAGGCAAAGTGGAGAGTAATGAAAAGAGAGTATCTATAGATACTGGAGATAAAAGAAAAATATTAAAATTCAGTTACAAATTTCTGTAATTGGAAAAGGCGACTATGTATAGAAGTACCAAAATAAAATACTTAAATTGATTGCACCACTTGTGTTGGTTATAAACCATGAATTAGAGCTGCTCATTTACTTGGGCTGTTCTATCAGTCCCCACTAGATTGGGCTCCCTGTGGTACCATGTAGAAAAACAAAACCGAACATGCATTTGGGGCCCCAAACCAACTGCTCATTGCTAAGTTTTAGGCCAAAGACATGCAAAAACAGAGTTTGATTAATAGGTGTAGATGTATGTATTATTGGAAGTACAATGACATTTATATCCAGAGAAAATATTCTTTCTCATTAGTTAAGGCTGCTGCCTTAGTGAGTTAATGCTCCAGGACAAAGTAAAAGGTCAGCTTGGTGATGCTTCTGGTGCCTCTCTACTAGAGACTTGCTCCAGGGATCCACAGTGCCCCACATGGCAGGTGGTCTGGAGGTTTCTGGTCTCTTAAGATTTCTCCCTGAACAGCAGCATCAGCCTTGTACTACCACACTCGGGCCTGTCCTGTTCCAGATTTCCTGTGCCTTTCAGAGAAAAGTTATAAGGGACGAGATCCCACCTCATTAGCAGCACAAAGCAGCCAGTTCTGCTGCCCAGCCGAGAGCTGCCTCGCTGTAACTCCCTTGTGGCATAGTGCTGCGTAGTAGCTACCTGCCTCATGTACTGCAGATACATCTTCTACCAGAAATGCTGTCTGGCACTAACAACGTCCAGAAAAGGTGTAACTACCCTGAAGAACCGGGTAGTTCACTGGCAGCTTTGCGATGTCTCCCTTGGCTGTTTCATGCCCTGTGCAGTCTGTGATTCAGCGCCGCCTGCTCCCTCAGCTCAGAATCAGAACAAATCCTGGGCGGTGTGGGGTACACATCCCACCCCCGTGTCGAACCAGGTGCTTCTTCTGAGTCAGTGTAATAATCCAGGTGGGCTCGAAGGTGAATTTTGGACAGATAATTAAATATAACACTCCTCTAAAGAGAATGATTATTAATTTTCTGCCATGAAGCTACATCAGTCTTTATGAACTGATTTTAACATCAAACCTTGTTAAACTTGAAGAAAACATCTTTGGCGGCAGATTTTCATCTGTGCTAAATAAATACATTGGTTTGTGGCTTGAGTACTGCAGATCTTTCTGTACTTCTCATTTTATAAATCAAGGAAATAACATCCCTGATGAAGTTCATATTTTCTTTGACAGAAAATACAAAGACTGCTTCTCACTTCTTTATGAGGAAAGTGACCAAAAGAAAATTGTCCCAGAAGACTGCACATTATTGTTCCAATTTAACTTTGAATTGTCTTTTTATCCATAGTGCAGACCACAGATAAGAATTTTGCACAAAGAATTTTTAATTGGCTTAATTTTTATATTAGAGAGACAGTTATGAATTCAAATATTCAAATTTCCTGCTCCAGCAGGGGAATTGGACTAGATGATCTTTCGAGGTCCCTTCCAATCCCTAACATTCTGTGATTCTGTGTGATTCTGTGAAATCTTCTCTTGCCAGAGAGTGAAAAAAAAGATTTTTCACCACCAAGAAAGATAACTCTAATAGATAATGTCTGAAATATGTCTCTGTTGTGAGTGTCCTTCAGCTCTCCTCCAAACTACTGTGCCATGTGCTATGTTATAAACATCTACATTTTGAGGCTAAATTTACAAATGTTTTTACTGATTTTATAATAAACATTTTATTTACTTAATTCCAGTTTTATTAGAGGGCTTGCTTTTTCTTAGGAACTGCAAACTTTTCCTTTACACATTTTTTTATGTAAAAAAAAAGGCTCATAAAAGCAATATTAAAAGCAATGAAAACACCTTATTTAGGTGTATATTTAAATAACTCCAAGAACTGGATTCCAAATCCTACATAGTAACTCTAGATGATGTCCTAGATGCAATGACATGGTTATTTTTTTTTATGCTCTATGTTTAGGTAGTCTTTTTAACTGTCCTTTCCTCTTGGAAAAAGGGAGATGGGCTTAACTCCCACCAGTGACCAACCAGTTGCTACCGTCAGTCCTGAGGTCAGGTGTATCACCTGGTTTTCACAAAACCAGCACGTAGCTCAGCTGAGTGGCAGATGGACAAGGGTGTATAAGAATTGTGCATACACGTGAGCTGAGACAGATGGCCTGAAGAGTGTTATTCCGTGGGGTGCAGAGAGATTCCTCCAAGAGATGCTGTGTTAAGAGACAGAAGGGCATGAGTGATATATTGAACTTCGCTATTTTGAAGAAACAAACTGAAGCCCTGAAGAAGACATGAAAAAAGAGAGGCTTGCCATCCCATGGCTCCATGGTATTTTTCCCTGTGTGCTGGCGAGTTAGCCTATTGGCTTACATGATTGCTTTTGGCACACAAAAATACTCTGTAGCTCTCTGAAAAATATTTAAATCTTCTACTCTTTTGCTTGAAGCAGTATTATGCACTGTGGATGGTAGCAATTACATGATAACACTTTAGAAGTCCCACTATGATAGCTAAATTTTTTTAAAACACCAAACACTACGGAAGTTGGTTAGAGCTGAACCTACAAACACAATTTCCTACCAGAGCACAGAATACTGACCACGAGTTTATTAAACGGGAATAGACTGGAGCCATATTATGCCTCCACTGGGGTCCATCTTTTAATTTCTATCAAATGGTGATTTTTATATATAGAACTCAAAAGATTTTTCCTACTAGTTAACCATTCGATTAACACAGTGAGTGGTTTTCTACCTAGTTTGCTGAGGCACACAGATGCTCAGTTAGTTCTTCAGCACAGTGCACAATCATTGTAGTGCAGGGAATATAGTCTATCTGCCCTCAGTTTTATTCTTTTGCTGCAACCATTCACATTTCCTGCCACCAGAACCAATCTGGAGACAAATGCAATTTTGATTTTCTTTAGAATACTTCTGCTTTCCTTTGCAACTAAAATATTGGTGAACAGGACTCTAAATTATCAAGATGACTAACATGCCGTTTTCTCTTCCCCATCCTCCCTCAGAAAAGAAACTCTTTGCAAAAAGTAGCATGTCTCCTGCTTTTATTTGCTTACTCCTTCTGGGATTTAAGAGTTGCTACTGAGAGCAAAGGGGAATTTGTATCCATAGGCAAGGGAGGCTGTGTTCTCAAGTGTGGTCAAAAAAAACACACGGTCTCATTTTATGTCATATTCTCTTCTCTTTATACTGTTCCTTTCTATTTCATTAAATTAAATGGCAATTATCTTGTTTCATGCATTCAAGTTCTTTAGAACAGCAGGGAAATTACTAGGTACTAATCACTAGGATCCTTAGTCATGAGCTGCTGAATAGAAATGGGCAGTCTTCCACCTGCTCTTGACCCTTATTTCAAAATACAGCTTGTTTATCCTGAGAACTAAGATATTTCCTACAGAATTGGGGTGAGAGAAAAAGAGAGGCTCAGACAGAAATCATTATGCAGAACAGGCACCCTCTCAGTGCCATTGTATTTTCCCCTCTTCTGAAAGCAGAAAGGTTCCTTTCTTGCTTACTAATTTTTATGACATCCAGATGAGAAAATAAAGTTCACTTTCACAAGGGCTTTTCATGAAAAGTCTTAAAAAACCACCATCACTACCAAAGAAAGCACAAATCCCAACCCTGTAGAGGAAATCATTAAATAGAAGACATGCACAATACAGAAATACAAAAGTTAACTAAAAGACAAGGACTTTTAAAAAGACTCACAGTCCTTAGCCTGTGAACAGAGCTTGCTGAAGCATGGGTTGTTGTCTGCTATTTCTATACGGATTCTTGAAGTGTATGCTGTTGGAGCAGTTTCTAACAATGGGTGAGCGATTTGACTACCATCTGTCTTGTTTTGCTTTCATTCTTTTCCCACAGGAGAATATGCGATGTAATGTTTTCATTCACACACTTTTGTCTGTTCTTTTTGGTTCTGCCCTATATTTGTACTGGAAAAGTCTGAGTCAAAGAAGTGCTCTTTGGGCTTTTAGTGGGAAACGGGTAATGTTTTGGTGGCCACCAGTTCCTGGGGAAGCTAGGGTAAGGGCTAGGTAAGATAGTTACTGATAAAACATTACACCTGTTATGTGTTTTTCAGTTTGAAGGAGACTGGGAAAATTTCTCTGGATGATTCATCAGCTACTGGATTCAGAAGTGGATAGTGCCTATGCTAGAAGTTTAGCACTCCTTCAGAAATTCAGAATATTCACTCTCACAAAGAGCGTCTGTGGGGCTCACAATTCTGAACTGGAAAACTGCGAGTTGTTGTCAGGGTAGAGCCATCACATTTAAGCAGGATTTACAGACTTACAATGAAGCAGGATACCACAATGTTCCTTGCTAGCTTTATTGCTAGTTGTAGATGCCAGGACATTAATAAAGCTGTTTCCTATTACTAGCCTTAGGATCAGACTTGACAGCAATTACAGATCCTTATAGGAAGCCTTTTAGGCTACACCTGTGTAGCCTCTATCAGGCATGCCAGTGGATACAGGCTAGTTCCTGGGCAAGTGGCACAGCCTGTAGTGTATCTAAGGCCTTTTGGAAGGAGCTGTGCTGTCTGCATTTAAGCAGGACTGATCTTCAGCATGTCAAGAATCTGGAAACCTTTTCTGTTTCTCTCTGTTTCACTCATGTCTGTGATGACCCCTCCACACCCTTTATAAGGGCACAGGCCTGACATACCTCTTGAGTCTCTCGTCACAATAATTGGACTGTCATGCAATGCATTGCCACTGGTGCTAGTATTCCTGGGGAAGCTTAACACCAGAGGCCTTTCTTCAGAGCCATCCAAACCCAAAATAAAAAGGCAAGTGATCCGCAATGGACAAGGTGAAGTCTATATTCCCCATACTCCCAAGTACCGTTGGTTAGAGACTGCGGGCAAGGGAGATCGTTCCACCTGGCAGACTTCCCTTTTCTTTCCTGTTTCCCATTGTTGGTAGAGCCCAGACTTCATGACGTGGAAGAAGTCAAGCAGCAGTCACTGGTGGGACTTTCTCCCAGCATCAGGTCATCACCAGCAGGTGCAGGACACTTACATGAGGAGTCTCACATTTGAGGTCCCACGTGGGGGGATTCACACTGCCCCAGACTGATAGCATACCACTTTTATGACCCCCTCACCTCAGTAACCATGATGGGAGTTGCTGTCCTCTGGCTGCCCTGACTCCTGTCATTGAGAGAGCCAGTTCGGGATGGGAAAATATGATGTTCACATCTTGCAATGTGAACCTGGGCATCATCCTTTTAAAGGAAGCAGCTTATTCAGGCATATGGCTGCCTGCCAGGAGGTGGGAGTGAAACATGGTAGCTGCAAAAATTCCTAGAGAAGTACAAAACTTCAACTGCTCAGTATCTTACTGATTGTATCAACAGCTAAATCCCAAAAGGCACATCCAGAAATAAAAGGTCTCCATTTAAAAAAAAAAAGGAGGATCTTTTAACAAGACCTCCTTATTAGGGGGAAGACAGAAAGCCTCCCAAGGCAACTCCAAGCCACTGGCTTGGCAGCGCAGGCTGTAATGCACAGACTCAGCGTGTCAGGACACAGCACAGACAGAGGCATGGATCACTGGGGGTGGGATCAGAGCGTGGGGACATGTGGTGAGCTGCCCCCAGGGTGATCCAGCTCTGGCCTTAAGCTTTTTGAACTAATAGGACTTCCTCACACTTCGAGCAAAACTAGCTCTTTTGCCACCTCCCCAACAATTTCTTCATACAGTTGCCAGAAAACTTGCTAGCAGTAAAGCTGTGCTTGCAGCGCCAGCAAATACTCACCAGCATCAGCATCCTCAGGGCACCACCAGCCCTGACTGTCCCTGACTGGCTCCCCAGGGCCCCGGACCCCATGTCAGCCCCCAGGGCCATCAGCCCCTGCCCCACTGACGCTGCAGAAGGGCTGGTCTAAAGCTCCTCACAGCCCTGTCCAGCCACGGGCCCGGGAACTTCCCCACAAAACAGGTTTGCTCACTCTTCATCCCCTCTGTTGGTATTATTCCAGTTAGCAACATACACTAGAGTGTGTTGCCTTTTGTCTCTGTTCTGCAGTAATTTACTGATGTAACGTAGGACTGAGTGATAATTTTTAAGTGAATTTTCATATAGGAATGCCAAATGCTCATGTAGCAAACTAAACATTGTGAATTAAAACAGCCAAACCACCACAGCATAAGGGCCAACACTCTGAAGGCTCCCTTCACTTCTGCACACCATGGTTTTGAGCAGCTCCACTGAACCCACAGGGGCCTCACCCTTCCAAAAGGGCTGAAAATGGTGGAAAATCAGACGCAGTGAAGTAATGAATTAATTTGTAAAGACTAATACTACCAAATGGTTGAAAGCATTGCTAGAAGAAAAAACCCCCCACCTTCTTATTGTAAATGGGTTTCCGATTTATTTACAGCCATTTCAAGTCCCCAAGTGTGGTTTTGCATATTTCACAAAAAGGTGAATGTTTTCATAGTTTTTAGTGAAGTGATACTTGTAGTTAAAAATTCATTGGACTAATTTTGCCATTTTGTGGTGGTAATTGCCTGGAAATCCAGTTTAAATCACTGTTGTCACATGACTTAACGGACCTTTGTGTGCCTCAACAGTTTCACCTCATGGATTGCATCACGGTTTCCACCATCGCCACTACTTTGAGAAGTCATTCCTTGGTGTCACCTTTCCCCACGTGTGATTGGCCACAGAAACAAGACTGCACCTCCTCTGCCCCACCACAGCTTCTAAACCCGGTAAGACTCTCAAAGCAAAAGTACGCAAGCACTGTTGGTGCGAGCACTCGTGCTTAAAGTCACTCGAGCCAGAAGGTTTTCTTTAGTTTCTCCCCAAGTGGACTTTCTTCCATCACCCCTCACACGAACACTTGCTGTAACGACCTGAGTCACCTCACGAACCCGATGAGGGGCTTTAACCTACCCAATACCCTCCAGCCTCGTTCTTCACGGGCATTACCTAGCCCGTTCCCCCCGCCTGCCTCATTACGCCAGAAGGCTCTGCCTAGGGAAGACGGGCCAACCCCCGCAGCCGCAGCCGAACACACAGACCCACCAACCCTCAGCCGCTGCCACCGCGCCTGCGCACGCCGACAATGACGTTACAGCCTCGTTCTTGAGCCTCCCTCGGCCACGCCCCCCTGAGGGCGAACAGCGTTTTCCCCGCCCCCTTGCCCACGGAGCAACGTCTGCGCCTGCGCTGCCCCTCGTCCTCCCGTTGTTTTTTCCGCTGGCGCAGGGGGGCGGGGAGAACTGTCACCTTCCTCACATCCCATTGGTCGCTGGCCGGGCCGGGGCGGGTGCGCGCGCATCCCCGTGCCCGCCCACCGCCCGGGAGGTCCTTCCGACTTTGCCAGCGGCGGAGGGGTCTGGAGCTCCCGCCAGCCCCCCGCTGCCCCGCGCGGGGAAGGAGCCGTGGCCGCCAGGGCAGCCGCAGTGGCGTCACCCCCTCGGTACGTTGGTGGTGGTTGGCTCTGCTCCCCCCTCCCCTCACCTGCGCGGCCCCAGGGGCCGCAGCGAGGGGCCGCCCGCCGGGCTCGGGAGGGCGGTGGCCGGCCAGTGTGCCTGCGGGCTCGCCCTGCGCCCCTGGCGACCTACTGGCCGTAACGTGGCGGGGCGGCCTTGCTGCGGGGCGGTGGTGTGGCCGCGGCGGGTCTGGGCGGCCCGGGGGCCTGTGCGAGTGCCCCTGGGGAGCGGTGGGTGCCCCGGGCTGGCTGCTTGTTTCTCGGCTGGCCTGACGGGCCGCTTGCGGCGGTGGGCAGGCGAGCCGCAGCCTTTGGCCGCTCCGGTAAGCAGGTGTGGCGGGCGGTGAAGTACCGATTGCTGGGAGTACACTTGTCCGCTGCTGGCCCTTCCTCTCCGAGTTTCAAGTAACTTTCCTCGTTAGGGGCGACGAGACCTGCCCGCGTCCTGGCGACGGGGCGGGGGGAGGCAGTGGCACCGGGGGGACACTGCCGCCGGCGGCTCGGTGTGGCGTTGGTGCGCGGCCGCTGGGCAGGCCCCGGGGTACCGTTGGCCGGGCGCTGTGTTACCGCTCCGGACCGGCACAGGTTACTGCATGTGCTGCTGTGGGCAGGTTTGTTGCTTCGCGTTGTAGACACGGCCGTCTCCTGGCCGTGGGGGTTTTAAACAGAAATACGATCTCTCTGTACATCAGAGTGTGATGCTGAAGTTGGGGTACGCGTGCAGACCTGGCGATGCGGGAATCCCCCTTTCCTTGGTTGACGTGCATTGTTACGGGGTTTGCTGTCGGCAGCGCTCTGTGCCTGAGTATTATTTTGAAAAACTCATATGTTTCCTTTCCCTAATTCTGTTGTGTTTGAAATTGAAAAGCAACAAGATTTGTATATTCCTGTATATTTATTTTGACTTTTCATGAACTATAACATTTAGGGTTTGTTTGGGGTTTTTTTTGTTTGTTTTGGTTTGGGGTTTTTTGCTTGGGTTTTTTTTTTTTCAGTCCCTTTTAAAATTTTTCAGAATTCTAGGCATTCTACCCTGTTCCAGCATAAACCCTTTTAATATTAGGATGTGGGACACTGGATTTAGTAGCTTAGAATATTTGTCTCTCATCTTCCTATATTTCTTCGAAAGTTGTATGCAGAAGCTGAATTGACATAGACATCTGAACATTTTCCAGTCTGCTTGTCTGGCAAAGACAGTGTTGTAATATGAGGTCATAAATCTATTGCTGTGTTCAGGCTCCTTATAAAAACAGTATTTTTTTAAAAAAGGTTGCTACTTGTTTGAGTATTTAAGTATGAGCATGTAGTTTTGAGTATGTAGTTATTAGTTTCCCAGATGGGTCTAATATTCCATAATCTGCTTCTTCATGTGTATTGCTTAGCATGTATACTTTATTTTCCAGTATTTTATCCACAAAGTCTGTTCACTGCCCAGGTTCAGTGAAGGAGTTGGACGTGTGTCTTAACTTAGATTTGCAGTTAGTCAAAATCAGTAAGACTGTGCATTTAGTTTGCTGATTGGTCCCACTGAAATGCACAGTAGAATAAGTAAGGGCTCCTCTGCAAGCACTTTGTATATTCAAGTCCCAGGATGCACAGTTTCTTGGGAAAATGAAGTATTCAATACCAGTAGGAAGGTCATTAGAGGCTTCTAAGGGCAGAACTTGATAGCTTAGGCTCTAAACCATATTTTATGTAATGACAGTTTCAGACTAGCCCTGTGTCAAGTTTGCTTAAAGTTCCATCTCAATGTAGGCTTTGAAAGAAAGGAAGAAATTTGTATGTGTATTTTCCTCACACCTGCCCCCGAATCTCCTGTACCTCCTGCACTTTTGTTTGTGGAGTTTCTTTTGCTGTCTCCCTCCACCCCCGCCTTTGAGGGATTCCACTGGTTCTCGTTCTATATCTGTCCCACAAGATTCTGAGTAACAGCTGTGGAATGTAACGTGCTTGTGGATCTCTGTCTGTAGCTGTCTGGCAAAATGATAACATACAGTACAAGGCAAATGCTTCATGTCCAGCTTTGTGTGATGGCACAGGGACAGGAGAGACTCTGTAAAACTAAGTCTGTTTTAACAGATTTCTTAGTGCATATGTCTGTGTCCAAACCCTTTGCAAGTTTAGTAGCTACTGCACAGTGAAACTTCAGTGTGGGCATTTGATTTTATAATAATCATTGCTGACTAATTTACTTAATCTCGCAGAGACTAAAAATACTGTTGAGAAAACGACAAAATGAGTAGTCGTCGAAAACATGCACCTCCATCAAAAATAGATGAGGAGCAAAAGAAAAAGCTCTGCTGGAATATGCACGAGGACCGGAGAAATGAGGTGATAACATTAGATGATGAAATGACTAATGAGGACCACATTCCAGGTCCAAGCACTTCTGCATCCTTGATTGTTATAAACGACGATAGCACTGATGAAGATCTCATTCAAAAAGAAGGCAGTGGCTCAAAATCTGTTAAGGTTTTGACAGTTAACGATGAAGAAGACTCTTATTCCATCTTGACTTCGGTGTCGGTACAGCTAAATATTATAGTCTTGCCATACCGTGAAGATGGGTCTTGGAAAGCTTTGTTGGGAGAATTTGCTCTTCATCTTCTTTCTGAGCAAATTCTAACTGACAAATTCCATGAAAGGAGCTTTACTTTGAGAGGAGACTCTGATGATCGCCTGCAGGTCTGTGTTCATGAAAGAAGTGAAGAAGAGTACAGTAATGAAACAAAAGAATACCTAGGTGCTTATGAACAATGTATTTTGGTGGAACCAACTTTAGGTAGTGAAATATTGGAAGGCTTGAGATGGTTGCAAAAGAAAAAGATAATTGGACTTTATCAAAGACCTGGAGAAGCTGAAGCTTTAAAGGTATGGGTTCATATTTGTTTTGCATTTTCAAAGTTATTCTTTTTTGTTTGAAATATAAAATAAAAACCTCTGAACAATGAAGTCTGGCAGCTACCATATATTTTTATAACGTGATGGACATACATAGTTTCTACATGCTTATGTAAATGTTTTCAGTGTGTTTTTTCCTAAAAATTTCTTTTTACCGTTGCACCGTTAGTAATGCATTACCTGAAAGAATCAAAAGAAGCTTTTAGCTGCAATGTACTGTATCCTCTATATGGTGATTTTAGTAGATTTATTATATCTGCCTACATCTGCTCACTTTCAAAGCACTGTTATTATTTTCATACTCTTCTGTTTATAATAGTGTTGTCATTCTAACAGTTAATTAAATTATTAACTGTATAACCATTTCACAGGTTGGAATTTACCTTCTGGAAGCTGCGCTAAGTAAACCAGAGTTTCTCAGTGATGGAGGTGGAAGACCCAAAAAAGCTAATCAGTTGATTCAAAAACTCATGGAAAAGTTCTATAGTTTTTTAATTCCAGGTAAAGCAGTTCAGTTGAACATTGATGAATAATTTTTGTTATTAAAGTCTGTCTTTTTTTAGTAGTTTTAAATGTAAGGGAAAATACTAAGTTATTCCTGCCATCTAAAGCAACTTTATTTTCAAGGTAATATTATTAGGTAATTCTCTCCATATTATTACCTGACTGTTAATCATACGCTCATTATGGTCAAATTACAGGTGATAATATTCCTTCTCTACAGATAAGGCACTGAGGCACATAAAAGTTTGAGTCCTTACCGTTTTCGGGAGTGAATACAATTTTCACTGATTCATGTGGGTTGTCTGAACAGATCTACAGTAACTTGTCTGAGTTGCACAGGAACTGTTCAAAAGAACCAGGAATTAAATTTGGAAAGCTTCTTTCCTAGTTTGGTGCCAAACACACAACTGTAGCAACAGAATTTCTGTATGGTTTCTATTGTAAAGCAGTTGTAATGTAAACTACTACAAAATGCATCTTTCGGACAGTTATAAGAATACACCACTGCGAAATTACAAACAAGGGCCTTGTCATAATTTTGGAATTGAAGATCTGTTTGCCAGATTATACTCAGCAGTGATAGAGATTTTTAGGGTGATCAACGACCTCTTTATGGTGTGATGCCTTAGGAGACTCTTAAAAAAACAGCCTTAGTCTTGTTCCCGAGTGTAGGATTGATTCAGAGTGTTAGTTGAAGACTGACTCAATAGCAGTGACTATATTATGTTGAGTTTCAGTATTTTTGCAGAAGCAACAGAAGCCTAACACACCCCACCCCCCAATTGTACTTAATTTCAAAAGGCAGAATTGTATAAAAAATTAGGGAACCTGCTAAAGAGAAGCTAAAAGGAAGAGCTAATGTGGGGTTCCCACGGGACAGTGGTCACATACTGAACAGGCACATCCACATATGTCCAGGCATGTCCAGGGGGTGGTAATGGGGTGGTGATGAACTAGCCAATCATAATACAGAACAAGGGCCTTGGGTATGAGACCAACAAGATATGGGGGAAGTTGAAAAATAAGAAAGAATGCTGCACCTGCAAGATATAACTTTTTAGCATAAGCCAATCAGAACGCGGGCTTGGATGCGTGATCAGCGTGCGCTCTGCTTAAAGGCTATATATACTCTGTGCACCCTTGTAATAAAGGAGAACTTCCATACTCATATTGAGATGGTGTCGTTACTCTGGACCGTCGCCCAGCACCTGTGAGCTGCGCCCTCGTCTTCCCCTTCTTCAACTGGTAGCAGAGGACGGTTTCAACGGATCGGAAATCAGTCCTTCCCGCCGCGAGCTTGGTTCCACAACTACGGTAAGCAGAAACTTTTGGAGGGTGCTGGGAAAAGGACGGCTGGGAGTGGTGCTGCTTGGGTCAAGGAAGGCAGAGCAGACACTGGTTGAGTTGGCGCCACTCGGCTCCCAGAGTACAAGGAGCAGCTATGGAGACAGAAGCTGCAGCCGCGTTACTCGCCAGTATTCTCTCTAAGAGAGGAATTGTGACAGCGGGGATGGGGTCTACCCTGACCAAGACAGAAGTGACAGTGGTGAAACTCCTCCAACGTATACTCTCTGAGAGAGGAATTAAATACGACGAAGCTGCGTTAAAGCAGTTGCTGTTCTGGGCAAAAGATTTAGGACATTTTACAACCTTTAATGATGTCTTTGAAGTGCCTTTATGGGAGAAGATTGGTGACTCTCTCTGGAATGCGGTGTCAAGTGGTGATAAGGAAGCCTTTAAATTGTCTGCTACATGGAGGCGGGTTAGCGAAGCGTTAAAAGGAATAAAAGCAGAGAGAGAAGTCACTCATACAGCTTTTATGGCTTTAGGACCGCAGGCGCCTACTACTACCTCGCTATTTGCGGGACCAAAACCTCCCACGGCCCGGGTGGCTGTACCAGTGGCAGCTCCTTTATCGCCGTTGGTACGGACAGCTCCGAAAAAAGCCGAGGAGCGGGGAGTGAGTAAAACAGATACAGATCCATCAGAACCGGTAGTGCGCCCTAAAACACTAACTCGATTTGGACTAATTGATTCAGACGCTGAACAGGAGACTTGGCCGAAACCCCCTCCGAAACCCCCCTCCTCCTCTCATTGATCTCTCTACGGATGAGGCTGAGCAGGAGGACAAGAAGGAGAATAAACCTACTTCGTATCCACCTTTACCGGATTCGCCGTTTCCTGAGTCTGTTGAACAAAGTTCACATTCCGGCGCTAAACGACCACCGTTAAAGTCGCCATTTACGGAGTCAGCAGTACCAGAGTCACAAGGACTTAAAGGACTGTTACTATCACGAAATGGACACGAAATTGACATGACAGAGCTTGGTAGACGACTGGAAGAATTAAAGACGGAATTGCAGCAGCACCGTTCAACCAACACCTCGGGACACGTGACTATGTCTCCCCCAAACCCCCCTCTGTGTTCGGGACAAGTATTAGGGCCACCTCAACCTCCTTTACAACTCCCTACCCCACCTTTGGATCAGGGTGGGGGGGGAGGTTTGCGTCCATCTGGTTATGTGGGAGGTGGGGGAGAGAGTCAGCGTCCGCCCGCGTATACAGGGGAAGAGGGGAGAGGAGTGAAATGGAAAGGGATCATTCGAGATGCGTTATTAGAAGGAGTTATAATTCCACAAGCATATCCGGTGATTGTGGGTGCGGGTCCTGAGGGAAGAAATATTTGGCAACCATTAGATTGGAAAATTGTAAAAGAAGCATTGTTACTACAGTTAGCAAGGGACAACACAGATGAGGACTGCAGGAAAGTTGTTGCAGGGATGGCGAATCATAACCCCACCTTAACTGAGCTGATGGATGGTTGTGGGAAAGTAGGAACCACGACGTTTCAGATGGAGCATTTAGCAAAAACTTTTGTGTCGGCAGTTAAGGTAGTTCATCGTTGTTATACATGCGAACAGGAAGGTCACTTTAAGAAAAACTGCCTTAAAAAGTTGAAGCTGAGTGGGAGAGATAACTCTGTTTTGATGTGTCATTGCTGTGGGAAGCTAGGGCATTTTGTGAAGCTGTGCAGGTCTAAGTATAATGCTCAAGGTCAGCTGATAACAACCAGCTGCAGAGTGCAGGGAAACTGGAGAAAGAACGCAGGGAGGAGCTGTGTGCTGACACAAATGAATCTTCCCAACCAGTTCCAGGCCTAAGCAGTCAACTCGCAGCCCGAACCGCAGGGAGCGCAGGATGTAACGCACATACTACAGGCCAGCCCGTTTTAGAACGAGTGCAAATGTGGAACATAAGGCTCAAGTTATGGCTGCGGCCGTACTTGGGGCTTGCGTCGTCACAATTGCAGCCTCTATTCCAATTGTTAGCAGGGGACACAAATTTAACAGCACCACGACAGACTACTGCAGAAGTACAGCAACTGATTACAGAAGTAGAAAGCAGGCTACATTCCAAATTTGTACATTGTATTGATTTGAATCAGGAAATACAAATTATCACTTTGTTTGATAGGCAAATTCTGTATGCTATAATTGGTCAATGGAATTCAGAATGATCAGATTCGTTACAGAGCTATTGGCACAGATTATCATCAAAGGACGGATGCGTTGTCGGGAGCTTGTGGCCAGAGATCCTGCATCACTAACCGTTCCTATTGCAGCTCAGTATTTTGAGTGGTGTATGGCTAATAGCTTTGCTTTGCAAACAGCCGTGGAGAATTTCTCGGGACAGGTTGTTGAGTGCGGAATTTCCAATTGCCACGGGAGTGTGGTGTACAGACACTCCCGTGGATGGAATTACCATTTTTACAGATGGATCTGGGAAAACAGGCAAGGCAGGCCTTGTCTGGTATTCTGACAGCAAGTGGGAATCTATGGTATTAAAAAAAAAAAAAAAAAAAAAAGGGTTCACCTCAGGTGGTAGAATTATGAGCTGTATTAGAAGTATTTCAGAATTTTCCCATTCCCTTTAATTTGGTTACTGACTCAGCATATGTGGCTGGCATTGTAAAGCAATTGAATAGATCTGTTATAGAGCATATATGTAATCAGTGTGTTTTTGAATTGCTGCGAGCTCTGTGGCAAGAAATTCAAATCCGAACTGCATTGTTTTATGTTTTACATGTAAGAAATCGTACTAATTTGCCTGGGTTTATTGCAGAAGGCAATGCTCGAGTGGACTCTTTGGTGCAGGTGCCGGATATTAAACAGCAGGCACGTATGTCACATGAGTTTTTTCATCAAGGACATCGGGCACTGTGACGACAATTTCATTTGTCACACAGTGATGCTCGAAATATTGTGACTAGAGTGGAAGCAATAGCACAATTGCTTATCAAAGTGCGTAAAAGAATTACAGACATTACCGGACTAGACTCAGATGTTATCTATTTACCTATCAGGAAGGAATATCTACAGTGGTTAACAAATCAGTCAACTATTTTTCAAATGGCCTTACAGGACTTTACTGGACAATTATTAACACATTTACCAAAAGATAAAAAGCTACAGTTTATTTGCAAACAGGATTGGGAAGAACAACCTATCAGATCAGAGATACCTGTAACTGGACTAACTGTTTTTACTGATGCAGGAAAGCGATCACATTCAGCAGTTATTACCTGGCAAGAGGATGGACAATGGAAACATTACAAGTTCTCAGGACAAACTGAGGACTCATTGCAGACACTTGAACTTTTTGCAATATACCAGGTCTTTATAAAATGGAAGGACTTACCTGTAAATATTGTAACAGACTCTCTTTATGCAACAGGCATTGTAAATCGAATTGAAAGAGCTTTTATACGACCAGTGAAGAATATGCGACTTTACACCATTTTGCTACAGTTGCATCAAGCAATAAACCTCAGAGAGGTACCTTATTTTGTCACTCACATTCGTAGTCATCAATTTGATCAAGGTTTGAGCATTGGAAATAATAAAGCAGACACACTTGTGTCCTATACGCAAATATCACCAAATCTATTTGAACAAGCGCGCCTATCCCGTCAATTCTTTCATCAATCAGCGAAAATGCTAGCGAAACAGTTTCAGCTCACCATGGCACAAGCACGTGAATTAGTTAGTGTTTGTCCTAGTTGTCAGAAAATTGGCATGGGAATTGGGATGGGGTAAATCCTTGAGAGTTGTGTGCGTTGCAACTGTGGCAAATGGATGTTACTCACATTGCAGAATTTGGAAGGCTCAAATATGTTCATGTATCTGTTGATACGTTTTCACATGTAATATGGGCAACAGCACAAACTGGAGAAACAGGTCGTCATGTCAAACGACATTTACTTGCTTTGTTTGCGAGTCTTGGGGTTCCACAACAACTTAAGACTGATAATGGACCAGCATACTGTTCATAAACTTTTTGTCAATTTTGTCAACTATGGGGTATTACACATGTCACCGGGATTCCTCATTCGCCTACGGGTCAGGCGATTGTGGAACATGCTCATAGTACATTGAAAGAGCTTCTGCAAAAACAAAAAGGGGGAGAGGAAACTGAACCTTCTGAGAGACTTGCAAAAGCTGTTTACGTACTTAACCATTTAACTTTAGCAGGAGATAAGGAGCGACCCCCAATTGTAATACATTGGGAGGCAGTTCGACAGGGAGCAAGCTATGTGCAAAACAAAGGCAAAGTGTGGTATAGGGAACCAGGTACTAACGAGTGGTTAGGACCAGGGGAACTATTACTAATGGGTCGAGGTTATGCTTCTGTCTCTACAGGCACAGGAGTACGTGGGTTGTGTTAAGACAATCATTGAGAAAAGTGTATGGAGGTAGTGAGATAATAAATCTAACTGCTTCCAAAGGGGGAAATTGATACCGGATGGTTTAGCAACAGTTTAGCAAGAGTAGGCCTCAGAGTAGGCTCTAAAAGGCCTGCTCTGTGTTACCTTTAAACAGAATCAGCTTTCCTGTCAGTAATTTTCCTTTCAGCTAGAATAACAGAGAATAACAGTATGTTCTGAAGCAAACTGCATGTTTTGTAGATAGAGTCTGCTTATGGGAATGTTTATAATAGGCATTATCCTACTTGTGTTACCCTGTTTGTTTGCATATTTGCAGAGAACTGTGCAACGAATGGTCAATACAGCCTTTTTGGCACAACAACAGAGAGCAGGATTTATGGGTAACCAAGGCTGGGATTCTCTGACTGGGGTCTGCGAGACACAGGGAACCGGGTTTAAGTAAGAAACAAAGACAAAAAGGATGAGACAGGACATAGCTCGTTCAAAAAACAAAAAGGGGGATTTGTGGGGTTCCCACAGGACAGTGGTCACGTACTGAACGAGCTATGTCCAGGCATGTCCAGGGGGTGGTAATGGGGTGGTGATGAACTAGCCAATCATAATACAGAACAAGGGCCTTGGGTATGAGACCAACAAGATATGGGGGAAGTTGAAAAATAAGAAAGAATGCTGCACCTGCAAGATATAACTTTTTAGCATAAGCCAATCAGAACGCGGGCTTGGATGCGTGATCAGCGTGCGCTCTGCTTAAAGGCTATATATACTCTGTGCACCCTTGTAATAAAGGAGAACTTCCATACTCATATTGAGATGGTGTCGTTACTCTGGACCGTCGCCCAGCACCTGTGAGCCGCGCCCTCGTCTTCCCCTTCTTCAAGCTAATAATAAAACCTGTACATCCATGCCTGCTGCAAAGAACAAACATGCAACTGTCAGAAAAGACTTGAGATATAACAAGAGAAGGGCCAGTATAACTATGTGGGAAAGGGAAGATATTGTGCATAAGAAGAAATCGTTCAAAAAACTGAAGTAATCTGACTGAAGCAAATTTGTCTTTTTACGTTTAAAAGCACAATAAAGCTGGTCAAAAAAAGAAGTCTGAAGAATAAATAGTTTAAGATATTGAAAATAGTAATGTTTTTAAGTGCATTAGGAGAAATACGTTATCATAAATACGTTAGAAGCAGAATATCTGCCAGAGACTTCATGGACTTGAGATGACTAAGGCATATAAAAGAGTGCTCAAAGATGCTATAGCAGGAAGCACAATTTTCTATTCTGCACACCTTCTCGTTGTGGAAGAGTTGAGGAAAGAGATTGTTTATGGACAAAGTGAACAGCGACCTATTTTGAGATCCAGAAGAACTTTCTGCTGGAACTTGGGACATTTGTCCTCCGTACACTAAAGGATAGATTTTTATGGACTGCCTGGTTGAGTGTAGCTTACAGGTGAAGAGGCAATATAGCTTCTGAAAGGGAAGACATGCCCCTCAAACTAACTGGAGCAAGAATGTGGGCCTGATTGTTTGGGTTGTTTTGCTTTACCTTACCTTTTCAGAAGCCATGCAACCAGCTCAGGTTCATAAAGGAGCTGTGTTGCCAACTGGTAAATTTTCTGACCATTTCTCAGCATGTATATTTTGATGTGGTGTAAAATAATAATATAGTATTGATTCTGTGCCAACGAATGCCATCTAAATGACTAAGTAAAATAGAGGGTGTGGAGAATAGAAATAAACAGTTGTTAATGTGTCTGAAGATCACCGGCAAGTCCTACAAAGGCATGTGCAGCTTAATGTATTCCTAGTGTTTTGGGAAATACAGTAGTTGGTGAGATGGTATCATGAACAAACTTTAAATGTATTCTTCAGCATAATACAGATGAAGAACAGCTGAAATCTTGCAAGCAGATTAGGTAATGAAGTGGAGATTAGGTGCAAATTCAGTATAGATAAATATAAAGCCATGCAGAAGAAAAAAATCCTTACTTCACATTAGAAAAAAATTATGGCTTCTTTGCCAACTGTTGCAACTAAGGTTGCAGTTCCGTAGGTAGGTGTATGGTTTAGTAAATTCATCAACTTAGTGCTCAGTGTCAGTCAAACAAAATAAAAGGTAAAGAATTGTCCTGAAAGTATTAAAAAAAAAAAAACAGGCTCATTAAACCACTATATAAGCCCATAGCACGCATTATGCTATGCTCCAAATCCAGAAATAAGGCTGATCACAGAAATGGAAAAGATTTGGGAGGGAAGACTCCAGGCGGTTACACACTGTGAAACCAGTTACATTTTCTGACAGTTTTTCAGCACATACTTTTTGATTTAGCACAAAATAATAATGTAGTCTTGATTCTGCACCAATGAATGCATTCTTCTTAAGAGGCGTAAATTGATTTCCATTTCTAACAATTGAGTCTATGTTTGAATTTCACCTGTTTTTTAAACAGAATTAATTGAAATTTTTGTAAAACTGCATGTAATTATGTATTTTAACACTTGTCAACATCCATCTAAAATGAACTCTATTACACAACAGTGTTCCAAGATGAGGCTTCTTGTTCTCCCCATTGATGAGCAAATGCTTGTGCTGATGGAGTTGCGCACAAGGATTTACACAAATAAGAGACATTTCGTCTCTATCCCTACATTTAATTTTTGTATGTTTGTTTTCCTCAATGTACTCATCGTGTTAATGTCCTTATAGATGGTTTTGAGACTTTGTGGCAGGAATCCATCTCAAGTTATAGCAAGCATAGGATAGATGTATTAATGAATCTGCAAGAGAGTGACAAAATATTTAATATGCAGAAGCTTCATGAGTTTTGAATATTAATTGTAGAGTTAACCACTTTTTTGAGGAATTTGTTTTCAGAGATTTCTTTTGTTTGCTTTAACAGCTCGTTTTATCCTGTATCTGCTGTATAACATTGCATGTTACTTCAGTGAACACACAGGCTTAGATCATCTATAGATCCAGCTAGCTGCTTTCTTAGTATGAAAAACCCATAGTCTTTATAATTAAAATTAAGAAAAAAAGACTAAAATGTCTGTTTAATTGCTATTCGTATATTTGTTCTAATGAATGGTAAATGTTTCGGAGTTTATTTTCCCATAGTGTCATGGAACTATAGAGTAGCATGGCAATAGCATTTACCATATACCATTCTCCTTCAGTTTTCTTAAGAATAATAAAGTGCTTGTACAAAGAAGAGTTTTTTTGGTCTTTGTATGGCTTTTTTTAATACTAAATGTGAAGCAACAAGTTCTTCATTAATTTAGAATAAAGGGGGAAAAGATTACATTTTCATTGATGTAGATATTCTTATACAGCAACTTGGAAACTGCCATACAGATAAAACTGGAAGGTTCTACTGCAAATGCAATAGCAGAACTTTAGTTCAGTCAGTGAAGGAATTAAGTAGAATACTTGATTATAGAATCCTATCAGAGAAACTGAATTTTTAGATAGATTTAGGTGGGATTTTAATTTAGAAGTATGCCTTGTCTGATTTTTTGCAGTGATGCAAGTGGTGAGAATTTCGTGTTGTCCTGCTGCTACAATTTTCTTATCCAGCATGAAAGCTCACTGAATAGAGCCTCCTGGGTTTTTTAAAAATATGTTATTTTATCAAGAAAGGCTTTATTTCATGAAAAATGTACAAATCCTTGACAACCCACTGTGTTTTTCCCCCTTCTATAATATCATCGACCCATGTTAACATTTAAATCTGAAATGTGAGTTATTTGTGGTTCTATATCAGTTGGAAGTGTTTAGTGGAAAGTCTCTATCAAATAAATAAGGTCTTGTCATTCTGTCCCTAAATTCTAAAGGAAGAGCTTTGCTGATTACGTATACCTCAGTGATCGCTATAGCATGTTAATCTTAACTTTCAGGAAAGTAGTGCTCATTGTTTCCTACTGCTGCTAGCTGAGTCAGGTGCAGTCATGACATATGTTTAAATGATGTCTTGCTTTGCTTGCTGTCATATGTTAGGTAGATGTGTTGCTGCAAAATTTACTGAAATGTTGACCAAAGTTGATTGATAATGCATGTCTTGAATGGCTTGGTGTATGCAGATGAGCTGGAGGAAGATGAGGAAGAATCTGACACGGAACTAGAGCGACAAAATATTGAAGAGCTTTATGACTTTGTGAGGCATACCCATCAGCAGGATATCCAGTTACTGAGAGAGGATGTGCAGCATCCTGCATTAATTCCTATTCTGAGGCCGTACCAAAGGGAGGCTGTGAACTGGATGCTTCACCGAGAGAACCTCACAAGCACTCCAAGTGGTGGCAAGTATATGGGTCTGGAAGACTCAGTAATTGAGGAAAGTGGCATCGTATTGTCAGCAGAAATGTTTTCTTGCTGTTTGATTAGAAGCTTTGTTAATTATTTCATTACTATTTTGGTAAAAGCTGTTGTTTGGTTAGTTCACTAAATGATAAACTAAACTTTGCTGAACAGCAGTTGATATATCTTGTTGGTCATGAAGCACTGTGGAGGTAAACATCTGCTTTTAGTCTATAAATGTCACAGTCAGGCTGAGCAATTCGAAGCAGTGTGCTGTTTTTAGAGAAACCTCATAATAGTAACAAGAACTCTTTCTCTGTAGAAAATGCACTGCACTTCTTGTGGCGGGAGGTTGTCACTCTGGATGGAGTAAAAATCTACTATAATCCATTTACTGGCTGGTATGTTTTTATAGTTATCTCTTTCTGAGAACACCTCAAGGCTGTAGTTCGTGAAAACCTTATTGGCAGCTTTTATCTAGAGGATGTAAGATAATTCATAACTGTTGTTTTTCAGTTAGCAACTAAAGAATTAGAACAGTGATATCTTTAATTTGAAAAAAAAAAAGGCAAACTGGAGTATATAATGCACAGGTAAATATGTAAATCTTGAGTTGAAGACGTAATTCTTAAAGCTGTTTTTTTTTTTTTCAATTTCCATGCAAATTTGTGGGTTTAAGATTAACATTTTTTTAAAATAGAGCATTGGAGGCTTCAACTCTCTGGTGCCATGTTTTTAAAATCTAAAGGAAGGAGGCAGTATAATGTCTTTTATTAATGTTGGATATTGCATTACTAGTTCTGTTTCACTTTTCTCGTTAATTTGGTTAGAGTAGAACCTTTTGATTGCTAGTTTGCTTTTTATTTTTTTTTCCCTATATAACTTTGCGATCACACGTGTGAATATAAATTTATTTCTAGTTTTTTGGGCACTAATGTTGTGATATGCCAAGGTTATCAAGGCAAAGCCTATTAGGTTGGGAAAAAAATCCAAAAACTTCTGGCATACATATTTGTCTTGGTCAGGTTTGTACACCCAAAAAGCTTGGTAGCTTTTGTCAATCTCAGCTTATCTAATAAAAGATATTGCCTCACCTTACAAACTTTGCCTTGCTGAAGCTAGATAGTGTGTCTCTGAACATGCGCTTCTCTGTCACACCGTGCTATAGTTACTGACTTTAATTTGGGAATGTACTTGAATTTTAGTATTATCCATGAATGTCCGATTGCTGGACCCCAGTGGCCTGGAGGTATTTTGGCAGATGAGATGGGTCTTGGAAAAACAGTAGAAGTGTTGGCTCTTATTCTGAGTCATACCCGACCAGATATTAAAGAAGATGATCTGACATTACCTGAGGTAAGAAAACCAGGATAAGATTTAATACGAAGGAAATACTTTTCATAATTAATGGAAATGCACTTCTCTTGAGTTTATTGCTTTCTGTTTTATAGAAGTACAGATTTAAAGCTGGATTAAAGTACAGTGAAAGTTTTTGCTTTGTAGGATGTGATACTTGGTGTCATAAATAGTGGAATGGTTTGCATGAGAAGCAATTGATAGTTTCCATTGTTGAAGGGTGTTAGCAGGCAACTGTGCTGTTAATAGGCTGTTGGTAGTTTACACGTACTCCAGGAGTGTATAAATATGTAATTTAATCTACTATGTTGGAAATCATTCTCCCCTTCACTTCATTGTATTGACGAGTATCAAACATCCATTAGACATATGTTCTGTGCTAAAATAGGGATGATTTAAACGCGGTGAATAAAGATTTCTGCTCCCCGTCTATTTCATATAATAAATGGGCTTATTTAGCAAGAGTTTTCCGTCTTTTCACTTGCATCATCATGCATCCTGTGAAAATTTGGCACATTCCCTAAAACCAAAAATTCTCTCTGAAGGGAGAGAACCTTTTATCCTAAAGTAAATTCTTACCAGTATTGTGGGTTCAATCCGTTTGAATTCATGGCAGCTAGTTTCATTGTAGATCTGTTCATAATGATCTCCTGTCTGCTTGTAATTTTATCAGTTAAAAAGACCCAATTCTCGAAAGAGTGAATAAGATTCTTCTTAAATGTATCAGAGGGTCAGCACTGAGGGATGTGAAGAGGGGAGTATTAGCACTAAAGCATCTGAACATCAACTGGCAACAATAGCTAGAGACCATAGCTTTTGGAGAGCTGGAGTTATGAAACTGTTTCATGATAGGGTAATTGGGACAGACAGCTAATATTTTGGGATCTTTATTAACAGAATTATGTGACATTGCCTATGGTTAAAAGGCACTATTCCACTAATCCAGAAGGCTCCTTGTCATCTGCATTTTTCTTGTCTTCAAATATAAAATGTCTTTTGTATGATGTCCTGAAAAAAAAAACCATAACCAAAACCAACCCACCAAAAGTGCTTTATTCCAACAGAGACTTTCTGGATGACTCCTGCCTTGTGTAAGTCAATGTCAGAGTTACAGTGAGTTGAAATACTTGGAGTAGGGCTCAAACAGTGTCTGGAGTTTCATTGCAGTTACTGTTAAGGGACTCAGCAAAGCAACCAGTTGGACAGGGCAGAGTGAAGTGTAAATGAGTACAGCTATAAACCAATTAATCACAGAAATATTGGCACTACATTTGTTCCAGTTCTGGAATTCTTTTTTATATCCCGGTTCTTGAGTATACATCTCCTTGAATTAAATAACTATTCCTGAATCACTAATAATAGAGTAAAATTTTGGAGGCAGTCCCTAAAAAGAGAAACTTACTTGTTGTACAACTAACTAAGGCTTTTCAATCTATATTGCTTACCTCCTTTTGTGCTTCTAGCTATATATTAAATATATATTTTCCTTCCCTATTAGTAACCTAGGTCACTTACAGCTATAGATTCCTTCAGCTTTATTCTGAAGTAGTGGAGGACCCAAGTGGCTTGCAGGGCTGCTGTTTCTGTTCTCAGTGTAGGGTGCTGAACATTGTTTGCTGAGAAACTGAACTGAATGGGGTATCACTCTGTACACTAAAAATGAGCTATCTGAGCAAATTACTGAGATCAGAGCACACATCTATAGTAGCTCATGCTTATTTTCAAATGTGAAAATATTAATGAAGTTCAGAATTACCGTGAAGAGACATGAGCTAATAACTATTTAATGTTGTCTGCATTAGGGTAAGCTTGTGAACTTCTTTGTTCCACCTCAACCTTTAGAAGGAAATAAAAAGAAAAAACCAAAGGAAATGGAGCTTAAATTGAAGGAAAAAATACAATATCCCAGTAAGTATTTCTCATTACTTTTTTTAATACATTTTGCTTTTAGCATAAGTCTTATATTAGCCACAGACTTCGAGTTCAAGGCTACTCTTCACTTCTGCAGAATGAAATGATTCTTTTGCTGAGCACTGTGATGTAGGATTGCGTGCTACAATCAAGTGATCCACACTTAAAAGTAAAGTTACCAACTCAGATCTCTGTGCTACAGAGCTCCGTGTAACTAAAGGTGGTTGTAAGAGAGTTTACGCGTTTAACTGAAATACACTGTCTTTTTATTAGCTTCAGTAAGAAAATGGAGCGACTTACTTCTATTGCTACTCAATATTGTCTTAGAACCACTGAAAAATAGCAATTAGTAAAGCTACATCAAGTAAAACATTGTCAAAACTGCCTCTCTTTTGCATTTTTTTAGATGAACATTTTTTAGATGTTTAGAGTTCCCTTAATATGCATTCTCTGAGGTAACTTTCATTTTATCTGAGCTGTAAGTTTTTTTGCTTTGATTCTACATATAGGCTTACGAGTGATGATACTAGCAGCTGTAAAGGAAATGAATGTGAAGAAAGGAGCGTCCATTATTGCAATATTTAAGTACATCAGTGCTATATATAGGTATGACATACAGAGAAATAGGCGGCTTCTCAAAAGAACTCTAGAAAAACTAATCACAGAACAAGTAGTAGAGCAAGTCAAAGGACATGGTCTGGCTGGATCTTTCAAGCTGGGAAAGAATTACAAGGAACAGAAGAAGCGAGAAAGAACCAAGGAGCAGGTAAAACATGCTGCCATAGTTACTTCAAAGAATGTTGCAAAGGCAGATCTTATTTCTGCCAATTGCATGCTACTCAGCTGTGTTGTCTGTGTGCACTAGTTCAGTGATACTGGCTTATTGATAAAAATGAAGGAAACTGCAACATTTGCTTTGACATTCATGAACAAAGAGGCAGAAATCATAAGTAGATCAAATTTGGGGCTAAAATATTAACTACGTCTGTCACAAATCTTTTAAAATAGTGCTGCAGGGGCTGGCAGATGTATTGTTCTTACTATGAAGTTGTCTTTTAAACACTGGTAAACATCATTAACCAAATCATCAAACTGGAAATTGATATAAAATCTTAATATCTATGTTTTGATGTGTTTATACATTCCAAAAAAAAAACCAAACCCGTGAGGAGAAAGTTTGACAGTCTTGGTTAATTTTACTTTGTAGATAGCAAGGACTTCAGAAAGCATTCAGAAGAAGCAGTTGATTGCTGCTAAAACTCAAACCAAAGAATCAAGAAATAGTGATGTCACTTCTGAAAATGTCCTTAAAACTCCTTTACGGGTGGATATCACCATGGAAGAACATGATTATTGTACAACTAGCAAAAATAACAGGAAATCTGAAGCAGATGATGAGAACTCTGTAAAAGAGAATCATGTTCAGCAGGAAGCTGTGGTCTTAAAGTCACCTGATTTGCATGGCAGCCTCCTTGTCTCCAGTGAAGTGAGCAGTCATCCTGATTTTGATGTTTCTAAAACTACAGCTGATGTCCAGCAGGAAATCCCAAAGGACCGGTCCTCACATTCCCAAGAACATGCCGGCAGCAGCGTACAACACACCAGTTCTGTATTTCCATTTAATACCTCTGAATATCGTTTTGAATGCATCTGTGGTGAGCTTGGGTTGGCGGACTATAAAGCTCGTGTGCAGTGTCTGAAATGTTACTTATGGCAGCATGCAGAATGTGTAAACTACAAAGAGGAAAACCTGAAGACCAAGCCCTTCTACTGTCCACATTGCCTTGTGGCAATGAAACCAGTTTCTACAGGAGCAACTCTGATAATTTCTCCAAGTTCTATTTGTCATCAGTGGGTAGATGAGATCAACAGACATGTAAGATCATCTTCTCTTCGAGTTCTGGTAAGATTATATAGCTTCATATTCTGGAGAGTTATTTTATGGAGGCTCAGGACTTCCTGTGTGACACTGCATAATGTAAAGTTCAGAGGTTTCGTTGTCCTCTGTGTCAGAATTCTACATTTCTTGCTATTAGACCTATACTTTGGCACCACACAGTGCATTTGTGTCCCAGAAAGACTGCATTTAGTTATTAATGTTTTCCTTATTAGTTGGTCACTGGGAGATGATAGAATGGACTAGATATCTTTATCAAATGGAAGCAGATTTTGAGCAGTTGAATCAGCAGGTGATTTCTGAGAGGGAAGGCCGTTTGTGTCTTTTTTTTCTGAAAGATTACCAAGGAACTTAGAAAGGCCTAGCTATAGGTGTTTTGGCAGTGTCCAGTCTCACTGTACATTTGCACCCAATCATCTCTCTTGACAGTTGCTTCTCATTTTGTTCTAGATAAAAACAAATGTTTCAGTAGGTAAAGAGAGTACTTTCGAATTTCTGGTTCTCAGGCTTTACAAAAGAAGTCTTGGGCCTTGGTGTTTACTGAGAATAACACCATTATAACTTGGGCGTTGTCTCTATAACATCTGCCATAATTATTAGGATATTGCTTATCTGGAGACCTTGTATTGTCCTTTTACTTGATTTTAATAGCTCTATCACTAAAATAAACCTAATTATACATATAGGAACTATGGCTATACAGGATTCTTTTGAATATAGTTATCATAGTATTCAAGGGTAGCCATTGTCTTTTAATGATGTAGTCAAGTTTTGTCCTTCCTATTTTCGGTAAGCAAGAACCTTTGTAATGATAAAATGCTTTGAGAACCGTAGATCCCTTATGTTTTGGATAAAATAACAGTAGTAGTAGATTGATGGAAGAGACAAGCTTTGTATTCAGGGATATATCTGATACCATCAGCTATCCTACATGGATGCTCAATGTATAACTGAATTCTAGGTCTCCAGTAAGCCATTTGTGTGAGCAGTCTAATTAGCTTTAGTGCAGCAACTAACAAATGTGTAAAACTTGCATAGTTTTCATAGGACCCAGTCCAAGTTTTATACCAGCTTTGATGAAAACTGTCTGAAATAGATTTACATGGTAACAGTAAAATAGCTTAAATAATGAATGTTAGTACTTCAAGCTGTGCGACACCTTCCATTCTAAGACACTGTTTTCATTTTCTCTTAACTGCCAACCGTAATTCGTCCAGACTTGCTTTCAGTGTTGCTTCAAAATGAAAATTTGTTGTCTTTTTTCCTGTAAAGTTAAAACAAAAATAGTGCAGATGTTTCAAAGAACCAGTTTCCCATGTTAACAGGTTTTGCACTGCATGTGAAGGATGTTTTTTTTTATTCTTCCAACTGCTTACAACCCATGGCAAATTCTAATGGTTATGCAATAGAACAAGGAACCAAAATTTATCAGTAGGTCTTGCTTTGTGGCAGATTGTCTTTTCCTGCTGCTGTGAAAACAACCGAAACTTGGCCAAGTTATAAACCTCCGGAAAATCTGTTCATAAATACTTGGAAGAGATCATTAGACTTCGACAGCTATTTTTTCCTTCTTAACAGTTGCTTCAGCAAGCATGCTCTCCTTTTTCCTTCCCCCCCTTTCTCTCTCTTTCGCCCATGTGCATTGACCTGGTTGCACATGCTCTGTTGTCCCACTCTGGGGCTGAACAAAAATTTTCTGCAAGTGTTTCAGTTGACGGAAACATTGTTGCCATATGCACAAATGTAGCAGAAGATTATTACTGGAAGAAAAAGTACTGTTAACAGCAAAATTAACAGTGAAATAATGTGCTGATCATCAAGGCATAAAGAGGAGGGAAAATCAACAAAGATTTTATAAGGTCACCTTAATTTTGGTATTTTTAACTATTAGTTGCATGAATTAAGAGAACATTAAAGTTTGTGACACTATGAGGGACTGAAAGTATGATTTTCTTAAATGGTGAAAGTGTTTGTAGGTAGTTGCAGATAAACACTAACCAAGATGGTCCATTCTTACATATGGATCATGAACTCGCAGAATGAGAGAGAACAGAAAGATGCTGTCTGTTTGAAGATGAGACTAGACTATAGATTCTTTCTTAAAAAGGTAGGGATATTCCTTTATCTGTCAGAAGAAAGCCTTATCTATTTTAATATTGTGATTAATATACAGATCTAGTTGAGTGGTCAGAAGTAGCTGACAGAGTTCTTAAAACAAGCAATGGATGCCTGTAATTTTGAAGTAAGTTCCTGAAGTAAATTGGGAGCAAGAGAAAAAGTTAGTATGAGAAGGAGAAAAAGGCAATTGGTATATAGCTCTGCTAATATTTGTTCTTAGTAGCAAAAAATCCTGGAGATGAGAAAACACTCCTATTCTAAAAATATATTTTGATTGTCTACTGTACCACACATTATTTGAAATTCTAACATGTTTTGGTATTGTAAGTATATTGGGATTTACATGTGCTGTGTTTATTTTCTTTAGATACAGAACGCTACCATGCAGAAGCATATAGTAAAATGTTTGGTTAACTTGTTAATTTTTTTTATTTAAACTGCTGTATGTTTCCAAAAGTATTATTCTTAAAATGACGAAGGAGATTGTCATGTTCCGGATTAAGATCTGCCTTAAAAGTAAATCTAGAAATAAAAATGCAGTCGGTCCCCGAGAGGGACCCGCCTGATTGGTAAAAAGTAAATCTAGAAAATAAAAATGCAGTCAGTCCCCAAGAGGGACCCGCCTGATTAGTAAAAAGAAGTAAATCTAGAAAATAAAATGCAGTCAGTCCACGTGGGACCCGCCTGATTAGTAAAAAAAAAGAAATCTAGAAAATAAATGCAGTCAGTCCCCGAGAGGGACCCGCCTGATTAGTAACTTCAGTGCAGCCAGTCCACGTGGGACGTGCCTGGTTCAATGCAGTCAGCCCACGCGGGACCCACCTAATTATAAATCACCCGGTATGCTTAACCTGCCTGCAGGTAAAGCACCCCCAAAATCCTGACCAGAAATAAAATAGGTTCGTCATCCTTGAGTTTGGACAAAGCACAACCGAGGCACGGTATCAATAAACTTAACTCTGACTTTATTAAGTCCAACAATGAGGCAACTTAGTGAGCGAGGAAGGAAGGGGGGGGGGAGAGAGAGAGAGAGAGGTAAAAGGAAGAGAGGAAAAGAGATCAGTTGATAGGGAAAGGATAGTCACCACCCTGGATCCCGCGGCATCCCGTGGGTCCATTGTTGATTCTCGGCAGACGGTGGTGGGGGCCCGCGCGGTCGGGCGATCCAGCCTCTTTTATAGAGTTTTTCGGCAGAGTCATGTGACATGGAGCCGCCAGTCAACAGTTCGCACCAATCACAGGTCCGAGGGCGGGACAGGTCCAGTTCCTGCGCCGTAGGATTGGCCCATTGCCAGGCTGTCGCTGGATGTGTTTCTCCAGAGGAGGAGTGGAGGGTGCAGGGCGGAGACGTCCCTCAAGTCGGCGCCTACCTTCTTGCGTCATAAAATGTCGCCAAGGTCAGGCAGTCCGGGCCCCCACAAGATGGTGTCTGAGCACATGGCCTAGGACGGTTTCTGAGACAATGCCGAAAGAAAAAAAAAAAGAGGGGGACAAGGAACCGATCCCTACAGAGACAGAAAACTACTTTTGATATTAGAACAAATGTCAATATGAAAGGTTTATAATAGTATTCTGTGATGCACAGGGGTTGTTTCTTACTAGGGTATTCTTTCTGTTTCATGAGTATCTGTAGAGATCCTTTTTGTAGATAATACATTACCCAGAGTACCATTTCTGTTTTTTAAATATTTTGCTGCATACTTCTGTCTTTGTCTAATCATCCATGAAATTTTTGGGGCAGTGAGGAGAAAGGTACAATCTCCTTTATCTACAATAAAGGAGAGGAGAGGACTGGACATGTAACACTGACTTACACAATGTTGCTCCATACAACGTTACAGAATCCTTAATATTGCAAACAACTGTTGCAACAAATAACTATTGCAGAAAATACTGAAGTCATCTGTTCTTCAAAGGAGAAAAAAATGTTTTGCAAAGATATAAATAATTATACATAAAAATTTCGCATCAGTGTCTGTATTGCATTTATTATCTGTGTGACTTGTATGGATTTCCCACCATGCTACTATCTGAATACAGGTTTTGTGAATGGTTTCGTGTTATATGAGCAACAAGCATGCATGTATTACGCTGTGCTGGTATTTTTACGTTTTTATTAAAGTGACTCTTAGCTTCATTCTTTGCTGTTGTGCTATTGAATACAAATCTGTGTAGGTGTATCAAGGTGTGAAGAAGCATGGCTTTTTGCAGCCACACATGCTGGCAGAGCAGGAGGTGGTTATCACCACATATGACGTCCTCCGCACTGAACTGAACTATGTAGATATACCCCACAGCAACAGCGAAGATGGGCGCCGTTTCAGGAACCAGAAGCGGTACATGGCCATCCCGAGCCCCTTAGTAGCAGTGGAGTGGTGGAGGATCTGCCTTGATGAAGCACAAATGGTTGAATGCACTACTGCAAAGGTATGACATTCCCAGTCATGCATTTATTTAACTTGAAAAGGTTTTGACAAGCTTGTTGTAAATAATACAGTAGACTTCCCTCTCCCGCTCTTACTGTTCAGTGCACTCAGGTAATTTGTCTTTGTAGCTTGTTCTTTAGAAGTGAATTTTCTGTTGGAGATATTTACTATTAAATGGTTCCCCTGTTGGAATTTTGGCAGACTCTGAAGTATATCCAGCTCAAAAAATACTTAACATAATCTGTACTGACAGTATAAAGAACTAGGTCATCACATTGTATATGTTGTGTGATAGTTTCAAACAAGACACTAGCCTGCTCAGTGACATGGTTCAGAGGCATAGATATGTCCTTTGAGTCTAGAAGCTAAAATAGTCATCAGTCTGCAAACTGTAGGGCTGCAGTCTGCAGAGGGAGATTTAATCAGTATTCATCCAGTCTTTTTTCCCAAGACAGGAAGACAAAAATGCTGCTTACATGATGGCTTATAGGCTTTAATTATTTTTTTTTTTTTTTTACATATAGTTTCTTTTGCTAACTGTTTGCCTTTTGTGAACCCTTAATTGCACTCAATTACTTGGAAGTGGATGTGGCTTTTATCAGCTTTCAGTTACCTTCAAAAAAGCTCAATAACTTCATACACTTTTTAATGATATAGTGTACCAATGCTGCTTATAGGTCTGCTAATTTTACATACTGAAAAGATGTTCGTACTTCTTAAAAATAAGATCCATGTGTTTTCCGACTGTGTTCACTCTGCCTTTGTTTTTGCTTTCCTACCATTGATTCTATCTTCTTTTGCTAGGCTGCTGAAATGGCACTCCGTTTAAGTGGAATCAATCGCTGGTGTGTCAGTGGCACTCCTGTGCAGCGAGGATTAGAAGGTGAGATTTTATGTAGCAGTGTCATCTGTGGGTTTTCCTTATGCTTATAATTAGGAAGTGGTTTGAAGCAGTTAAAATGTCTGCTAGTTTTGCTCTGAATTCATTAGGTACTCTGGCTTGGTAAGCCATAAACCTTAAGCATCTAATAAAGCCATCAGTAAATGTATCAATATAAAAATTGCAGAGCAAAAATTTTTTTATCTCCAAGTTAGACAAATACTTTGAGGAGTAGGGAAGCTGTAATCGAACAGCTGACTCAAGTCTGTTCTTCAGTTTTCACTTAGCAGAGTGGGTAAATATTAACCCCTATCTATTGCAGCTAAAGATAGTCTGCTCTGGTTGCAGAATCCTTCTGTCAAATACAGCAAGCAAAGCTGTGTTTGCTTTTTGCGTAGCCGTGTATGAACTGCTGCGGGCATCAACTGTCGTGAATATAAATGCTAAAAATCATACTAAAGCTTTATGAAACTTATGAGACTTATGAAAGTCCTTATGTAAGGACTTAATGAATTGAGATGTGTAGAGTAGGGAGCTGTATGTTAGCAGGTGTCATTTATATTGTCTTTTTGTGAGGTACTCAGTTTCTGTAGACAGGCTTCAGACAGAGACAGAAAAAGAAGACAGGGAACTGACTAACTTCTTTGTCTCCCTGTGCTCTTTGAGGGATTTAGGAATATGTGGTACACACTGAGGCAATGAGTTCAAAAGTGGATAAATGGGTGTAAGCATTTGTGTGCATTTGTGAACTATTGTTCAGATACCAAACTATTACAAAAGTCAGTATTGTAGATTAATTCATTATGGATTGTGGATTAAATTTATAAATACACATAATAGTTGTGAGAATACATAGTTATTAAAGCAAACACTATAGAAGGAAGTGATTGTCATGATTAACTTGTTCAAGTCCTTATGTGTGATAGTGTTGATTTAATACGTACCTGAAATGTCATATTGTCCATAGTACGTGTTGGCCAGACGCTTAGGCTATACTGAGGCAGCCCCCATCACATAGGGGACGAAAACTGCTGACTAATTTGAATCTCTGCTGCCGCTGCTGTAATAAAGTGGGATAGGACCTCTGGGTAAACAATTGCTTCCTGGATAGAAATTATTCCCAGGATTTTTCTTTCCCTGATCTATGATGTATTTGGTGAATGTCTTACGGCTCTTAGCTGAATACCAAAATTATTATAAAGCTAACAGAATAAAGAATGTAGCCACCAGATCTTTAAGAACTATCTGTAAGGTACCATCATATATTTCTATTTCTGCATTGCCCACATGCAGCATTTAAACATGTGCTTCTCTATTTTTCCAGTAAGACTTAGATACAAGCTTAAAGTCAGTATGTCCGTAAATTTAATGCCCAAAAATGAAGGATTTCTGAACTGGGCAGAATTAGCAAGCTGTATTCTCTCAATTAGTAAGAAAACAATAAAAGTGTGTTTTGTTAATTTCTTCTGCCTTAGTAGAAAAGTGAAAGACTTCTGAATTGCAGCCCCTTTTAGGATGGTGGGCAACAAACAGTTGGTGCACAGCAGGCTGTGAAGTAATGATACGGAGCAATATTGTTTTCAAAAACCTGGCAAACCCAGTTAACCATATGCAACCATGTAATTTCTACTTCTCACCCCTGCTCTGAATAGGTTTAAATTCATCACTCTGTTTTCCTAAACTTGAAATTAGGAAAGCGTCTCACAAATAGTTATATTCCAGCAAGTTCTGTGAAAATCAACTGGCTAAAGGAGAGAACCCCCACCTTCCCCCACCTGGTCCCCTGCTTCAAATTAGCTATTTTGGTGAGGGAATGACCGGAAAACAAGTGGAAAAGATAACGACCAGAATGTCGTTGCTTTAGGCCTGGTAACCTTTCTGTGAAAGTTAATTTTTTTTGAGTCATATTGTGAAGTATTAAAACACAAACATTGTACTAAACCACTTTCTTTTCTTGGCAGATCTGTATGGATTAGTCCTTTTTCTTGGAGTTGATCCTTACTGGGTCAAACATTGGTGGGACCAACTTTTATATCGACCGTATTGTAGGAAAAATCCCCAGCCTCTCTACAGTCTAATTGCCAAGATAATGTGGAGATCAGCAAAGAAGGATGTGATTGACCAAGTAAATAAGAATTTTGGGGTTTAAAATTCCTGAACAACATTTATCAATAGCTTTATTTGCAAATTACTTATTTTCTTTTTTAATTGCAGATTCAAATCCCCCCCCAAACAGAAGATGTACACTGGCTTCACTTTTCTCCTGTGGAGAGACACTTCTATCATCGCCAGCATGAGGTGTGCTGCCAGGATGCGTTGGCAAAACTCAGGAAGATTTCGGACTGGACTCTTAAGCTTAGTAGCCTAGATAGGAGGACTGTGACTTCTATTCTGTACCCTTTGCTGAGGCTGAGGCAGGCCTGCTGTCATCCACAAGCTGTTCGGGGAGAGTTCTTGCCGTTACAGAAAAGGTGAATTTCTGTCACTTCCTAAATGGCTTGCTTTATCCAAAGCAAAACTCTTAAGTGTCCCTAACAGTGCAAGATCTTGCACCGTTCTCAGACAAGCCTAATTTTAAGCTTCTTTAGTTATATGTGCAACTATGCAACACCAGGCTATCTGACCTCAGAACTTGAATAGGATGGGGTAGGGTAATTAGTGTAATTCTTCTGTTGAAGAACATAGTACTGAGAGACAGTTGTTTGTGCAGTAATATTTTAACCTTATGATGCCAATGGATACCAGGGTGTTGCAGGTGACAGATTGAGTGTGAAACAAACCAGATTCTTTTTCAGTTTTAAATAAGCCCACTGATTTTCTTTGTGTCTTATAAAACTCATATTCATAAATGAGAACAATGAACAAAATGAATAAACAATGGAATAATTCTTTAATTCAAAGAAAACATTGTTAATGTGAGGTTGCAGAATTTGTAAATGTAGATCCAAACTTGAAAGCTGTTCAAATGCTTTTTTTTTTTTCTTTTTTTGCTCGCTTTCAAGATCATCTTCCTTACAAGTGCTCTGCAAATACCAGTTAGGTCTCAGCCTTTGTTAGACCAAAAGCATGTTGCTAGCACTCTGCGAAGTGTAGCTCCTACTTTTTCAGTCAATTAGGTGGGGGTGGTGAAAGAACAGGCTGTTTCTGTTCTACGTTCTCAGAGCACTGTCTATGTTGGTTTTTTTTAAGCTACAGGTAGGGAAGAACTTAAATTTGTAACACTGCCAGTGTTATTTCTACTGTCTCCTGCTCTTGTTCATCCATTTTGTTCAGTCTCTTTCTATCCTTTTATGGAGTTTTTGTGTCCTATTCCTTCCCCTTTTTCATACAGGGCATCTACAGTGCCTAAGGTGCTGTAACTGACTTTGCACCTGCTTCAGCAGGGACCAATAATAGGCAATGTGCTGTAGCACTTTCTGTCTAATAGTTGCTAGTGTGGAAGCAATGACTCGAGCATTAGAGAAATCAATATTCCCACCAGCCCATACAAGATTATTTGCATTAAAATGAGCCAGTGGAGTACAAATGAAACATGTAAACTGAGCTGAGTATTCTGGGGACAGCTTAGTACTGTGTTGATTTTGGTGGAATGCTTGCAGAGTGACAGCTGCATAGTAACTGTGGTGGAAAAACTAGGAATGAAAATTAAATCTTTCTTAAAATCATGTGTATGAAGAAAAGCTGTTTCCAAGCACTATTTACATATCTTTTTTGTGAACCAAGTTTGACTGCAGCAGTGGACATTCACAGAAGAGAGAGATTTGGCTCCTGGCTTTGCTTATATGTATGAGAATAATGAAGAAATTTAGTGCTAGGAACTTCGATGAAGAAGAGAAATTTAATGAAACAATAAAGTTGATGCTGGAGCATATGGATGAGAGAAACTGGCCTGAAACAAGAAAGCTGAGTTTGGAGCATATTCTATGCTAGATTACTCTTTTTTTCCACCTGTGTAGCGAAGGCAGTAAATGAGAACATCTACTCAGCAAAAATACAGCCCTCAAAAGGGAGTTTTCTAGGCTCCAGTAGTTAAACTGAGAAAAAAAAAAAAAAAAGAAAATTAACTTCTTTTTGTCTTAATAGGTAGCCTCAGGCTTTGTATCAAATCGTATACTTTATATGTACATCCATTTGCTTTTGTAATTTTTCTTGAATCTGCTGATGGTTTTGAAAATGAAAAGTAAGTAGTAGTAGTAGAAGTATTAATAGTATGAGTGGCACGTGCTATGTATGTTTGCCAATACCTCTGCAGTATTGAGCTAATTATAAATAGTTATTATTTGATTTAGAGCCTGCTCTAGTGTAACACTGGTGTAAACTCAAGGAATGGTTTCTGCAAATGGAACGGTGTTGCAAGGAGGGTAGAATAAAGGCCTAGTCAAGGATACCCTTCCAGCATACCTTGGGCTCAGACTGCACAGGAGTTATGTCACCTGTTAACCTACTCCACAGCACTAAATGCCAAATAGTAAATGCTTCTCCTGAAGGTGAATGAGGCTGAGGAGCAGAGTTTCGGGGAGGGGTATAATGTCTCACAGCAGCAATTGGTCATAGAAGCAGCCTCAGGTCAGCTGTTGTAGACTGTTGTTGTAGTTTACTTTTCTGTCTCTTTGCATCAGTCATCTTCCTGCCTGGATTCCTCATCCCTTGGCCTTACTCCAAGCTATCCTTCATGCTTCTTTCTTCTTTCTTATCTCTGTTCTTGTTTCTCGCTCTTACCTCTTCATTTCCTGTATTTTTATGTTAAGCTAATTCTCTTCCAAATTCCTCTCAAGAATTACAAATACTACAAACAAATGTAGAAAAGGAAGTTTAAAATGATACTTGCTAATCTTCAGTATTCTCATTCCACACGTTTTCCTCTTTACCTTGACACCTCACCCGTTTTCCATGTTTAGTTTGGTAGCAGAGGGGAGAAATGTAGTCTCAGCTGTTTTCATTTGAACAGCCTCTAGCAAAATGAGGTTCATTTTTGCTTGTTGCCGGTTCACCGCTGTAACAGAGGCAGCAAAATATTTTGCCCTGTGAAGGGTTATTTTACCTAGTTCTAATTTTCCTCTTGTTTCCTATTTCTTTCTGGTTTTAGGGGATGTCAACCTTTTGACACCCTCAAGTTAGGGTAAAGCTCTAGTTGGAAGAAAAGCTGATGACAACTAGGGTTTTTTTTAATAAGTAAATAAATCTCGAATAAACATTTACACAGTATGTTGGATGCATGTAACAATCTTTTATGCTGCACAGCGTAACAGTTTTGCTTCTCTAGTATTGTGGTTTTGTTTCAAATTTGAGCCATTTGGTCTCTATTTCAGCACCATGACCATGGAGGAGCTGCTAACATCACTGCAGAAGAAATGTCGAACAGAGTGTGAGGAAGCTCACCGACAGTTGGTGTGTGCCCTTAATGGCTTAGCTGGTATCCATATCATTAAAGGTAAGACTGGATGGCTGTAGCATATTCTTTACTCCTTTTAGTAGGCTAATTAATGTTTAGGTGACAACATGTAAAAACAGTGGCATTCATGAATTCAGGGAAAAAGCCACAGTGAAATCCTGGGAAACTAGAGAGGCTTGAAACAGTGTTTGTGACAAAAGCAACATTCATTCCAGATAAGGGAGAAAAGTTTGGCGCTTCTTTGAGATGTCTCAGAGTATTTCTGGCTCTTTTGTTATATTTTCATTCTTGATTCTACCATCTGTGTGTACTGGGAGGATAAAAAGTCATACTTGTGTAGTTGTACTTAACCTGCTTTTGTTTTATTAGGGCTGCTTTCTGGGCTTCCTTTGTGCCCCCTGCCATGCAAACTGCTATGCTGACTGTGGTATCTGTTTGCTGCTGCCTGCTATACATCTCTGTCAATGTAGATTTTGTGTGAATCAGGAGGAAAACAAGCTTTGAATGGGGAAAAAAAAAAAATTAAAATCACTTAGTCATGAATGTGAAAGAACTGCCTCTTTGCCAAGTATCAAGTCTTCTAAAGTTGACAAGCTGCTTGAATTTCTTGAATTTTTCCAGCTCATGTTCAAGTCTTCCTTGAAAGAGGGGAACAAGCCAACTGCCTGTTCTGTTACTTGCCTTACAGAAAGACTACATTCAGATTCTCTAGTCTGTAGTTAGTAGGTTTGAAATACTTTGTGATTGCAGGATGGAGATGAAATTTTTCAGATAAAATAAAGTGCTTGAAAAGATTTCTGTGCAAATTAAATACTTCTAAAATACACTAGTAGCAAAAATTAAGTTTGGCCCTTTTTGAAAAGCAGATTGATGAAAATTGCATTGTGTGAGAAACAGAAGCAGGGCTGAAGCGGGTTCTGGTTTATAACTTTTCTCCCTCCCCCCATTACTGTTACACTCAGTTTTCTTTATCAGCAAGGAGGAAGTACACCTTACGTTTAAGTAAAGCCATGAATTTATGGTTAGTATAATTGAAATCTTATAGGTCTAATTGTTAATAGTCCAGATCTAATTGTTACAGGTGAAAAAAGAATAATAATCACACTTCCTTGTTTCTACTGCTTGTCCTGCTTTTATGCTCACCTTTCTGCTTCCCTTCTGGGTCCTGAGGCCAATGGCTTCATACTGGTGGTAGCAGTGCTAGGGCTAGTTGTCACCACCTGGAGTTCTTCAGGAGTAAGATGTTTGTGTTGATGGTTTCTTCTTTCTCACTTAAGGATCCAATTAGGATCATTTTTATGTTTGCTAGCACACTTTTATATCTTTCTCTTTCTTCATTGGTCTGCAGCTCCACGTTAATACCAAATTTAGTGTACATGATGCCTTTTATGAATGTTACATACTGTTTCTTTGTTCTCTTTGTTGCCCCTAAACCCAGTTTTGTCCAGCTCTAGGTCTGCATTTCTTTGACTGTGGGTGAGTTGTTTATAGCCATGGCTTCCTTATTCACTGCCAAGCCTGTGCACCATCTCTTAGCATCCCATGACTGTACTTCTCTACACTGCATCCTATATCTTTGCTTTTCAAGGCCTCTGCTATTGTTACTAGGCCTGTATTTCTCTACACTACATCATTGTGTTAGTTGTAAATATCTCATTCTACATAGAATAACTGCTTGTTACTGCTATCTGTATAGAGCTGTGATTGTACCACACAAAGATAAACAGAAGTGGAAAAAAAATTAAAATTAGTCATAGACACCTAGTGAATTAAAGAAATTGCTGTCACAGCTAAGCCGATTAAAATGTCTAGGCAGGTCAAGAAAAATTCAAAGGAGGCCTGACAAGCCTCAACCTTGAGGCCTTGCAAATTCAGCACATAGCTCTGGGCCTGTTACAGTAATGGCAACAGTATATTGCAGGACTACACCATTACAACTGGCAACTGTTTCCGTGTAAGAAGCAACAAATCTTGTTGAAATAGGGTTGTTACACTTCCAGATATGTAGGAAGATGATTTTTGTTTTACTATTACCTGTCTTTATACATTTCATATCCCTGTACTTCTCCAAGTTTTAAGAGTCTTCTAAGACTATTACTGGCTAAGTAAATTTCTGTCAGTTGAGAAAAGAAAATAAAAATTGATTTTTTTTTTTTTTCTGCTTTGCCATATGCAACTTCAATTTTGTATTTCATTTTTAATTTATGTAAACTATTTTCTGAGAACTGATTGTGTTGTTAGCACTTTATATCAGTAGTTATGCTTCCTGCATGTATTAATCATTTCTGCATTTCTGAAGTATGACACAACTTTCATTGTTTTCACTGGAAGAGTGAATAATGTATTTGCAGTGCAAATTCAGTAATGCATCACTGGAGTGAGTTGTAGATGATTTTTTTTTTTAGTGCAATGTGAGATTTTTTTGGACTTATGCAACTCTAAATACACATTTTAAGACCAAGAAGTCTACAGATCTTGCAGTCACAAAAGATATTTAACTTGGAAACTGCTTTAGTCTTTGTAGAATATAACAGTGTCTGTCTTTTACCAGGGTGTTGTTTTTTTGGGGGGGGAGGGAGGAGGGGGCAGGAATGAGTAGGGAAGATTTGCTTGAAGACAAGCAGATATTATACATCCTCTCTGCAAACATCTTAGTATGTAACAAGTGATGGCCAGTCATGGCTCTTCGTGTATTTAAAAACCAACACAATATGTGTATGTGTGTATTTTTGTTATTCTTTTTTAATTCAGGAGAATATGCACTGGCTGCAGAGCTGTACAGAGAAGTGTTACGATCATCTGAAGAGCACAAAGAAAAGCTCAAAACAGATTCCTTGCAAGTGAGTGAGCATTCAAATGTAAAGAGACTTAGTTAAGAACTGGAATACTTTATATTTAATTTAACAGGACAGCCTTTTCTTCCTCCCAGTGGTATGCTGAATGACTCTTTGAGCCTTCTGTCATTAACACAACCTTTAGACAGGAATCTGTCCAGTGACCTTCATGTTCCCTTTTTTTAGAAAAGCTACTGTATTTCTAAAAACTTTTGCTTGTGAATGTTCTTTGATATCCCAGAAGCAGTGTATGATCTCCACCTGCTGTTCTGCAATAAACTTAACTCACTGAATTCCTAGACTTTGTGTATGCGACTGTGACTGCTCATATTACTGGTACTATATTACATCCTGTGAATACAAGATGCTGGGTTTGCATTGAGAATGATATTAATATGCCAAATGATAGAGAATAATAAAATTGTTGCACTGCAGAAAACATTCTCTGAAAGGGCATCAAGACATGAAAAAGAATCAAAGTGAATTTTCTCTTCAGGAAATATATTAATACATTTTGAATACTATATTAAAAATATGAATATATTTTCCTGATAAAAAAGCAATGGTTCTGTAAGTAACATCTTTATATTTCTTCAAGAAATAATCAGTTCTAAATTGACCAAAATTCTCTTAAGGATAACAAGATATTTAAAATAAGATAAATAAGTGATCGCTTGTCTATTTCTTTACTTTGCTTGCTTCACTAAGGAAGTTATTCTTTGATTATCTTGCATGTGGTCATCTAATGGCTCTGTTGCACTCCTTTGATCCTTCCTTCTCCTTTGTGCCTTCCCAGAGGCATTTTTCACTTAGCGTAGCCACATCAGCATAAACTTGTTAAGCTACTCATAACAAGATTGTTAATTAAGCTGTTTTACTGGATTATGCAATCCAATAAAGCCTTTTTTTTTTCCTTAAAATGTACACTGCCTAATATTGCCTTTGTGTAATAAAACTCTGCTTCTGTTGAGTACTTCCCACTTGTGTAGGCTTAGCTCTTTAAGATAATGGCGAAGCACTGCTGGCCAGTGGTCTTCAGTGGCTGAGATAGTAATAGGGCAAAGGTGAAATGAATCCAGCAGGTGAGAAGGGCACAAGTTCATGATAGTGAAAGTTACTCGTATGAGTTTGTAGGAGAAATGCAGGCAGCATAATATTAGGGGTCTGGTTTGGGATACGTAGGGTGAACCTAGGGAAGAGGAACAGAGTTGCCTTATATTAACAATCAAGTTTATTTTCCCTAAACATAAACAAAAAGGTCATGTTTTATTCAGTCATTTTTATTTCAGAAAAGTGAAAAATATGAAAAATGATTGAAGTTCCTGGAAGCTGTTTTTTTCCTTATACTTATATTTTGCTTTAGATAGGCTAAGTGAATTGTATCCTTATGATATTCTGAAAGGTATTTACAAAAGAATGTGCTCTGAGATAAATAAGTTGTTTTTCATGGTAGTCAAGAGCTGTTTTAATTAGGAGGGTGGTTACAGGAGAGAATCTGATGACTTGGTATCAGACTTTCCTGCTGATTTACTTTTGAGGTGTTGAATAAGGTCTTTTTAATGTTTTGTTTCCTACGTCAGGAAAAAAATGTTTATTTTCTTTATAAGATGCTTCTAGACTAACAGAGAAAAAAAAAACTAATTTAAAATTAATACTAATTTCTTGCTGTAAGCATTCATTGCTGTTTAAGCTTCTCCTGGCACAGATGTTGCAATGTATTTTTTCATGATTGCTGTTGACTTTGTGTATATTTAGAGACTTCATTCTACACACAATTTGATGGAATTGTTGGCAAAGCACCCAGGAATTCCCCCGACTTTGCGTGATAGCCGACTTGCAGAAGAGGTAAACAGTGTTAATTTTTCTATAAATACATTTTGAAGAGCAAATTCATTCTCTTCAAATTCTTCTTTCGTGCTATTTTATTGGTAAATTTTATATGTACATAAGTTAAATTGTCCTGTTCTCAGATTGTTGTAGGATCTTCTTATTGTTTACTTATTCAACACAATATATTTTAGTGTACAGAGAAGTAAGAATTATGGGTTAAATTCTAGTTCCTTTTTGTAATTCAGTGTATTCCTATTGTGTTGTTTGGGGTTGTCCAAAAGCAAAATTGCATAGTTAGCATCTTTGTAGTAGTTTGTCTTCTTAATTGTTTTTTGGCTTACTAATAAATGCCAGATTCTAGAGAAAAAAATAATGCTAAATATGGCATACAAATGAAAGTGGGTAGCATGTAGGTAGCTAACCATTTTAAAGCATGATAGCGGGAAGTTCTTGCACTTTCAGTTATTCGTCATAAATGAGTTTTGTGTCATTTAAACTCTCATTTCCATGCAGGCAGAGCAACTTCGACAGCATTATATGAGTAAATCCAATGCAGAAGTTGCAGAAGCCCATCAGGCCTTACAGCCAGTTCTTCAGACCATTCGTGAGCTCCAGAGAAAGGCAGGTACCTCTTACATATTCAGTCTCTGAATTTTGAGATTTTTTAAAAAATATTTTCATCTGTTTATCCAGAACTCCAGCTGTTTATTATCTCTAACAGTTCTCTGAAGGCCTGTTTGGACAAAGCCCCAAAACATATTCTGTGTTCCCTGCACAAAGAGACATAGTACGTGATGAACAGACGATTAAAAACAGAAGTGCACGGTGGGATGATTCTAGTATGGTTTAACACCATGCTTGATTTTAATATTAACTGTGCTTCACCTGTAATTTAGGTAAATAAGTTATAGGTTTTGGCCTTAAAACATTTCTGTGGTGTATGAGACGGTATTTCAGTTACTTTCAAAGGAACTGTTCTTTGACATGCATTTAGTCATTGTGCTTAAGGCTTAATTGTGTTTAGTCAATATGACAATTCAGGTTTCATGGAAAGGTGCAAACCCTTAATGAAGTGATGGAACACCTGACTTGAAATGCTGCTTGTCACTTGCATATAACAGTAAGGAAATAATAAAGAAATGAGGGCAAATGGCACATGAGGAAGTAAACTTCTGCATCTTCTTTCGCCTTTTAAAATTATAAGGTCACTTCAGTGTTGCTCTATTAATTTCACAGAGAGCTTGCTTTCTCTGATTAAATGGTCCTTTCCTCCCTTTTTGAGAGAGGGAGAAAAGAAACTTTAAGATTACAATATCTTTGCATGGTTATTCTGCATAGATGGCCTCGGTGAATCTAACTCTATTGAAGCAATTTGAAAGTGTGGAAGCAGATGGGAATGTAGAAAATTTCTTGGTCATGTATTTGCTTAAACAGGAAAGGGGATATTTTTCAGCGTAGTCTTGTCTTCCATTTTCCATGGAATTTACCAGTCTGTGTTTGAGTGTGGCCTAAAGAGAAGTAAAAGCCAATCTACAATGAGTAAATTGGTTGTTTGTTAAATATTCATGGATAAATCTGTTCTTTTGTATACAGATACATTCAGGCTCTCCTTGGTGGTTGGATGTCATCCAGACAGCAATACAGTATGCCATTGACGAGGAGCTTGCTCAACGTGTGCAAAACGAAATAACCAGCAACTACAAACAGCAGACTAATAAACTCTCCATGGCAGAGAAGTAAGAGAATAGCTAAAATAGGCTAAGGGATACAGTTAGGTCTATTCAAGTCCTCTTACCAGTTTGTGCTAACAGTTGCAATTAAATAGCAGGCATTTTTGCTTCAGAGCATCTGGGCTGCAGTTAAGTTTCAAAAACAGTCCCCCAAAAAGTGTAATTAGGTAGAAGACTTGGAAAGAAAAGCAGGAGAATTACAGTTTTCTCCTAGACAAGCATCTTTTGAATGATCCTTTATATTATCTACTGTGGTTTTACAGTCTTCTGTACTCATGCAACTGCTGAGCAAAAAAGATTCAAAGTTTATTGCATTAAAATTGAGTAACTTCTAAAAGAAACTGACTTGCTTAGATGGAAAGTAGACAGTATCAGAAAATCCTTGTGTAACAGCATAAAATAGCATCACTTTTTTATGAACAAAGAATTTTGGTTTGGTTTCATGTTAGAGACAACAGTACCACTGGTGTTATGTGCAATTACTGAATAATAGATTGGAAGGGACATCTGGAGGTCACCTAGACCAACACTCAGCTTATAGATCCAGGCCCATGCCCAGAGATTCAGCCTGATCAGGTTGCACAGGGATTTGTCCTGTTGAGTTTAGGCTGTCTCCAAGGAGGGAGATTTCATAGCCTCTATGTGAAGTCTGTTCCAGTATTTGACCCACTTTGTGGGGAAAAAAAAAAAACAACCCAAATTAAAAATCCTTCTATCTCGTTAATATTTCCTCTGTTGCATCTTGTGTCTGTTGTCTCTTGTCCTTTCACCATGTGCCTTTGAGGAAAGTTTGGCTCAGTCTTCTCAGTACCTTCCAGTTAGATAGATGTAGAAAGCAAGAAGGTCTCCCCTGAGCGATCTCATTTTAAGGCTGAATAAACCCTTTTCTCCCAGCTTCCTCTTATATGTTCTGTGCTCCAGCTCCATACGCTCATAACAGAAAAGGGAAACCTAGGAAGGAGAATGCTGTCACAGTTTAACTTGAGGCAGTTTTCTCAGCTACGTGAACAATCCTTATGCTCTTAAATACAGTCTTTCTGAATCATGTTTTAGTTAAAAACATTTTTTTATTATATATAAAAAATATAAATAGATGTATATAAATGCATATGCATATGTATATAAATATGTAATGTGTATATAAAATGTGTATGTGTATATAAATGTAAATACTTGAAATATGCACAGATTTTAATTAAATATGTAAAGACATATCCTCCAGTATGACTACTCTGTTATCATGGTCCCAAAAGGTGGCACTTCCTTGTCCTTTCTGGAAGTAAGCGTATGTTTTACTTCTCAGTACTTACTGTAATTCTATTGAATAATCTAAATAAAGATACAGAACTTTACCTCTTCTTTCTTCAAAACTCAGAAATATGCTGAGAAGGAAGAAGGAAATTCTATCTGTTCAAAATGGATATTGAGGCCACCCAGGTGGAAAGTAGCTTTGTGGGAAAGGACCTTGGGGTTCTGGTGGACACTGAGTTGACCATGAGCCGTCTCTGTGCCCTTGCAGCGAAGAAGGCTAATGGTATCCTGGACTGCATTAGACAAAATATTGCCATCAGGCTGAGGGAGGTGATCCTTTCCATCTACTCAGCGCTGGTGAGGCCACACGTGGAGTACTCTGTGTCCAGTTCTGGGCTCTCTCATACAAGAGAGAGATGGACATACTGGAGAGAGCCCAACAAAGGGCCAAGAAGATGATGAAAGGGCAGGCGCATCTCTCATATAAGGAGAGGCTGAGAGAGCTGGGACTATTCAGCAGTTCAGGAGGGATCTCCTCAATGTGTAGAAATATCTAAAGGGAGAGTGCAAAAAAGTTGGAGCCGGGCTTTTTTTAGTGGTGCTCAGTGACAGCACAAGAGGCAATGAGCACAAACTGAAACACAGAAGGTTCCCTCTGAACATCAGGAAACATTTTTTAACTGTGAGAGTGACTGAGCACTTGCACAGGTTGCCCAGAAAGGTTGTGGAGTCTCCATCCTTGGAGATACTCAAATGCTGTCTGGGTGTGGTCCTGGGAAACCAGCTCTAGGTGACCCTGCCTGAGGAGAGGGATTGGACAAGACAACCTCCAGAGGTCCCTTCCAACCTCAACCAGTCTCTGAGTCTGTGATATGACCATTTCATGGTTAAATGTTATTTGAGAATGATGGCATCTCATTCTGGTCAAAATAAATTTGAGGGAAGGATTGTTTGCATGTTCATGCTGAACTCATATGCCTGTGTATCTCTGTTTGCTTGTCTTGTCATACTGGAAAAAAGTTGATTTTTCTCAGTAGAAATTAGCTGTTTAGGAAGTATCTTATGAAGTATTACTGGTCAGTGGTGGAAATAACAAGTGCTAATCTCTAGTTGAGTGTTAGAGATGATTAATCCAGGGTATAGCATGGGAGATTTTCATAAATCTGGAATATTTGGCAACTGATAGTATTAACAACAGATTTGTGATTGCAATTTACATGTATTTTCAGACTACCTGGTTAGGCAAACTTTAAAATACATATTGCTTAAGTAGGTCGTTTTAAATGTCAGACTTCAGTAGTGTTCTTAAACCTTTGCTTTTTCTCTCCACACTTTACAAAAGAGATGTTTTGGATCAAACTTTCTACATGGGATAGAACCACTGTCTTGTAATACACTGTCTTGTATTCGAATGCCAGACCTTGTATGAATGGTGCATGCTCAGGAAGAGACCTCTGCTCACAGGAAAAACAATATGGCTTAACTGTTGTTCATGTTCCCACTCCGGTCAAGAAAGACAGCAGCTAGGTTTTAGGAAAATAGTTCACTGTTGTGTCTGTTTAATAATTAATTTTAACTTTGAAAGCTGACTTGCAAAATGCAGTATATTTTTGTGATGGGTGCATGTGTCTGCTGTGAATTGCACAGGTGCATTGAAAATCAGTTTGTTGGCCAACAGATGCAAATAAGACTATGAGTATGTGCAGTTGTTTACCTTTAGTAGATTTGCTTTGTGGACCAGAATGTTGCAGGTTGGTGTTGACTACTAATATTTAGTTGCATCTCTCAAGTCTTGGAAAGAGTATTTCTATTCTACAAATACCAGGCATCATCTCAGGGATACAGTGGAGTAATTCCTAAGAGTTAGCATTATATGTAGTAGTAATAAGCATTTGTTTATGATATGAACTTTGTATGTTGTACTGTATTGCTATTTAGCTATTTCTCTTCTACTTCAAAATACTGAGTTAAGTTTGGATTCGGTGACTTAGTGTGCAATGAGTTCCCTTTTTCTTTAATCAGATTCCGTGACTGCAGAGGCCTTCAATACCTGCTCACAACCCAGCTGGACGAAGTGAAGAAGTTCCAGAAGATTGTAAGAGAAGCAGTGAAAAGCTTAGAAGGCCCTCCCTCTAAGCAGGTTATTGAGGCTGCCACTATCTGCCATTTGCGACCTGTTAGACTTCCACTTAACAAGTATGTCTTGAAAATAGAAAATATACTTTTAAAAGGTGTATTATTAAATTTTCCTTCATTTGAAATAAGAGATTAAAGTCTTTATTCTGTACTCGGGATTTGTATGCACACAGATATCACAGATCCATTTGTCAGAATCATGACCTTACTTTGGTTTTATTCTTATAAAATATTTTCCTGTCAGTTGTTATATTGAGTGTACATAAGACTGTTAAATTGTTCTTTTTTTAAGGACTTTGTGTGATTTTATATGTTGGAATAGATGATTACAGGAATTACTTTGGTTTCTGATTAAATTCTGAGTGCTTCTATTTTCAATTTTCTGTATTGCAGCTGTGTCTTTTGTAAGGCTGATGAGTTGTTCACAGAATATGAGTCGAAGCTCTTTTCTCATACGTAAGTTCATAGCTTTATAAACTTCTCACTATAAAAAAAGGTGAAAGTTGGATTGTTTTATATTTTCTGCTTCAAATTTTCTGAAATAACATTATGAACAAATGACAGCAACTTCTTGCTAGTGGCCTTGATAGCAATTTTATTAGTCAGGTTTAATATTCTTTGTAAATTTCATTTGAAAAAGTTGTGTACAAGGAACAAATACATGCCACTTTTTCTCAATCTGCTATAATATGACCATACGTTTGAAATGAAGTGTTGAGTGTTCAGTAACTGTGTGTATAAATACAGGTATGCTAATTCAACGCATATTCCTGTTAGTGCAAATATTTATTTGCAGTCCAGTTGCAAATGGTATAATACCATACTCATCATAGATTTTTTTTTAATTCCGTATAATTCATAAAATAACAAAATTTTACTAAAGCCACAATGAGACAGGAGATTTCAGACACAAATGCAGCTGTGAGCTGAAAGAAGGGTTGCACCAGCACATGGTGTGAGAGAAGTATGCATAGTAGACAGTACCAAGAGGCATAGATGACAGCCCTCTGCATGCTTTCTCTTTGACTTTTATCTCTCATGTCCCTCACAATGTCAAAATTGGATTCAAAAATCTTGAGGTCACTGAGAAAACATTTTGAACAGTCTTTACCAGTGGGAGCTCTGTTAACCTAATGATTGGTGGAATCATTAGGAAATGTTAATGTGTTTCTGCATTAGCGTTGTTTGTCAAGGAGGGAACTGAGAAGCTGTAGTGTTCTTAAATAGTGCAATATACAGCAGATGTTGCATCAGAGTTTAACTGCAACTCTTGCTGGTTTAAGAAATCAGAATTGCAATTTTTATAAATGACTGTGACATTAATCATTAATAACTACTGAAAGATAATTCAGATGTGTAAGCCTTTACAAAAACTATTGATGATTTTGAGCTGATAACATGGCCTGTACAGTGATTTCGTTGCTGATACTGTGTTCAAAGCAGACTTTTGGGATATGAAGTAATAAAACAGCTGTTTATATTTGTTTGGTTTGCTTTATCCTCTAATCAAATATTAGAAGGCTGAAAAATATGATGAATAAGTAGAAATGGATGTGGAAGTACAAAATCAGTGCTAAATATTGTCTGCTTTTTAAGTGTTAAAGGTCAAATGGCAATATTTGAGGAGATGATAGAAGATGAAGAAGGGCTCGTTGATGACCGTTTGCCCACCACAAGTAGAGGACTGTGGGCGACTAGTGAAACGGAACGTGCCTTGAAAGCTATTCTCTCCTTTGCCAAAGCTCACCGAATGGATGCTAAGCTAACTGAAGAAGGCAGCATATTTCTGGAACTCTTTGAAGCATGGAAAAAGGAATATAAGGTACAGTAAATCAGATGGTGACGAAACAGTTGTGTAATATAAACATTTAATGTAATATAAACAAATTTAAGCTGAACATGAACAAATCTAAGTTGTATTCCTGAAATTAGGGTTTGCCTACGCCAAGCTTTTTCACAGTGCTTATTACAGGATTTGATTTAAAATGGTTTGTATATCATTTAAGAGTTCCTAAAAGCTATCCTGTCTACTAAGCAAATTAGTAAGCAATGTAATTGCATCTATTAAGACAGTATACACATGTAATTAAATGTGTTTCTTTAGTTAAATCAGAATGTAGAAAGACTCAGCACATCAAATGTTGGTCCATTCTGTAATTCAGTTTACCTTCACTCTTGTGCTAGCTACAGATTACCTTTCACTATTGCTCTATTTCCTGGATATTGTTTACTACATAATGTAACCTGAAATAATTAATCTCCTGTTGTTTGGATCAGAGAGAACTACAGGAATATACTGTGTGGCTTTCTTCATGCATCCTTGTGTGTCTGTGTTTCTGTGCAGTGAATACAGTGATGGAGAAGAGGAAGAGCTGTTGCACACAAGGGTCTCATCCTGTCCTACAGCTTAGGTGTAACGAAAAGTGTTTTCTTTTGAATGCTTCTCCTTCTCATTTTTAATTAACACAAACTTCAGCTTCAGTAGAACACACTTGGTACACTAGTTTCAGGTTTATTAACTCTTTTGTATGTGCTTTTTTTTTTAATGTGGTCTGACATCAGAGGAAATTCCTGTTCCTTGAAAAGTCTTCATCCCTGTGATCTTTCTCCCAGGCCTTCTCTTTCATGATTCTAGGAAATTGTCACTTGCTTTTTCCTAGGAGGTTTTGAAAAAGCAAAGATACTTCTTGCAGAAGTATGCTATCCAAGAATTTAAACCGTTGTTATTAGCTTAGTCCATAGAAGAAGAAAAGATACTCTGGAGAGTGATTTGCTTTATGTATCTTAGATTAACTAGTGTAATTCAGTCCATCTCTGTTCTTCAATAGACTTGGTTATTGACCACCTACTTTCCTTGAGTTGGTGGAGCTACTTAGGAGTGAGACTTCATCTGGAGCCACCTTAAAAAAAATTACTAGGTTACAGCGTAACACAGTGCAAAACCTTTTTAAACAAAACGGCATCTCAATCAGCATTTAAATATCTGATAGTTAGTTATTAAACACCTAATAAAGTTGTGCTGCTCTCACAAAGTCAGGTCAGTTGCTTACGGTATCAAAATGCTGACTGGAGAATCATGAAGTTCTCATGCTTCATTATTTTATGTGCTCGGCTTGTAACAGTGCACAAAAGGAGGAGGACATAAGGTAACCAGTTACCAAGGCATTGCTATGTGTTGAGGATTTGCTGCTGCAAGAAGGGAACACAGTCTCTTCATCTTCTTTTACTTTAGGAAACAAAAGGTGGGACTAATATGCCAATGAGAATGAAAACAGTGCCATTATGATTCCATCTGTCATGACTTTGAAATACTGATTTGATTGTCTGTACTACTCTGATCTACATGGAGCTAAAGGGGTGATCCTCTGTAAAATAACCCTTAAATCTAAAACAAGCTTGCATTAATGACCAGAAATTGGCCTTTTACACCCCACCCAAAACTAACGTATTTGTTAAGATAAAAAAGAAGCACAGACAATTTGTGTTTAGGTCTAATGAATGATAAATGCTCTGAAAACAAAAGTGAGAAGATTTTTTTGTTGTTGTTTCTTAGTCACACAGACTTTTTAAGAAGCTTTGTGCAGTTCAGACAAATGCTTAATATGCACAAACTTTGACTTGAAGGGGAAAGCAAAAGTAACAGCCAGGCTTTTCCATTAGTGAATACTAACTGAAGAACTTTTATGCAGGCTTAGTGAAGGAATTATATGATATGAATACTTGAAGGCAGTCCTGGGATTTCTGAGAAAGCATCTGGTGATAGTAGAATTAAATTATTAATATCACGAAAAGGAAACTTCAGTTACTGCTGATGTTACTTGACTTAGGCTCTTGGTTGCTGGTCTAAAGGCTTACTAATTTGCTTTAATCATGCTCTTTTTTTTTTAAAAAAAAAAAAGACAAAGTAATTGTAGCTTAGTTTCTCCCTAATTTTAGTTTCGTTTCTTTAGTTTTGGGGGAGTAATCTCCTTTCATCTTATTCTCTGTCCTTACCCTATATGCCAGGTTTAATACACAGTAATTTTATGTTTGTAATCTAGGCATAGCTCAAAACAAATGCTTCAGTAGTCTCTGTTGAGCTAGAAGAAAAACCCCAAACAAAGAAGCAGCACACCTCCCAGCATATGAGTGTTTAGAAATATATTTACAATTGAAAAATCAAAAATCAACAAATAGTAATTTTTGGCATTTGCAAAAGGTCTTGGAATTTCAGTAAGATCACTGAAGATTTTTTTATAAAATAAAATAGTGGAAACTTGGGAAGAAGTGTTTTACAGTATTATCAGTAATTTAAAAATAATGTCAGTTTATATGTATAGTATACTTCCAGTTGTAGCCATTTCTTTTGTAGAAAGCCAGAATTTACTTTTTCTTGGGAGAATTGAATCTGATGTTATCTTCACCTTGTGCTCGTCTGTGCTTTTATCAAGACCACTCAAAATGTTAGCATTTCTCTAAAACATACTTCATCTTTAAGAAGCAGTCTTGGTACTATAATAGCTAACTGTTTAAAATTGCTTAATCATTTTTCTTTATTTTATTCAGCATTTGCTTAGTCATGCAAGGCATTTTGTTTCTGAATTTTTAGCTGCATTAGTTATTGTAATAGTAATATTTGTAGAAGAAACGGGAGAGCTATTTATGGTTGTTCATAAAGAGAGCCTGCAAAAGAAAGCAGGCAAGGTGATCTCTATACTGTTTGTTTTCCTTCATTATTTGTTGTTGTTGTGGCTGAATTACTGTAAAGAAATATTATCCCTTACTCCAAAAAGATTTTCACATTATACATTGTATGGCAGAGTCATATAAAGGGGACTCAGTTCAGTTCTGCTGCTAATTTGTTTAGGCTTTTCTTACAGTTGCTTCATGAATATTGGATGGTACTGAGGGATCATGTGTCTGCTATTGATGAACTGGCAATGGCTACAGAACGGCTGAGAGTGCGTCATCCTGATGAGCCAAAACCAAATCCACCAGTTCTCCACATCATAGAACCACATGAGGTAAAGTACTTGGCAGGAAAGAGATCTTTTTTTCTCTGAAAGAACCTACCTCCTACAAAAGAAAATCTGTATCTAGATCTATGTATAAGGTCTACAACAGAATGCTATCTACAGAATACAGTTCTTCTATCTATTTCCAGTAAACTATTCAGTTGAATTTTACCAAAAAATGAACTTAAGCCTTATTGTAAAACTTAACTCTTTTTTTTTTTCTTTTTTTAAATACATGTTTAATACTGTTTCCATAGGTAGAGCAAAATCGAGTGAAACTTTTGAATGACAAGGCAGTTGCCAAATCACAGCTTCAAAAGAAATTAGGACAACTTCTGTATCTCACTAATCTGGAGAAGGTAAGGTTTGTTGTTTCTTAGTCTTAACCAAAGTGATGTATTCTATTTGCCTAGTAGAAGAAACCTACCATTATTCTTATTTAAAACTTACATTTTAAAGAAAACGTATTTTCTGTAAAGACTCATTACATGTTGAAATACAGTGTGTTGCTCTTTGTGTTACTGCATAGTCATATTATTTTTTTATTTATATATTTTGGCTATTTGCTTAATTACACAGTTATAAAACTGTGAACTCGTTTTAGATGGTTAAAACTTTTGTTAAAGTTAACTGTGCCATGTTTAGTAGAAGCTTTGTAAAATTATGTACCTCTCCACGTATCCTTGCTGTTTTACAAAGAGCTTACCTTCTTAAACAGAAGGACAAGCAGGTCTGTAAAAAAACAACCAACCAACCAACCAACAACAAAAAAAGGGTTTGTCTGTTTTGATTTTTTTTTGGTTCTATGTATGTGATGTTATTTTAATCATAGTACTCAAGTAAGTACAATTATGCTTAAGTAAGCATAGTTAAGCATGATTAAGTATATCTAAGTGTTTTTATAACAATGTAAAGCTGATAGAAAATATGAGGAGTTTCTTGTTTGAAGCTTGTGTTTTCCCAGGATTTTTCAAAGCTGTAGTAGAGATGCAGATGCTATATGAAGGACTGCAGTATGAACAGTGCTCCTTTTACTTACCTTAATTTACATATTTTTTAACTCCTCAAGATAGACTTATTTATTTAAATGATGTTTTTTAATTTGCTCACACCCCCTTTTTTTTAAAGACTTCATTATTAATTTTTTCTACAAGCTTGTTTTAAATATAGAATAACTTTTTATTTGATGAAACACAAAGTTTTTTTTTTTTCTTTTCTTTTTAGTCTCAGGATAAAACTACTGGGGGAGTTAACCCAGAACCATGTCCAATCTGTGCACGTCAACTGGGAAAACAGGTAAGATGTTTAGTCAGCAGGTTTTGGTTTTAGATCTGAGTCAGTTGTGTGTCAGATTTTCAACATGTGATTTTAAATGAATGTTGTGTTGAAACAGGGGAAATAAGCCCTTTCCTATAATGTGCCAACCAGCCTCTCCCCTGAAATAACATCTTGCTCAGATGCAAGCACCTCTACTGCCTTTAGCTGTTGACATCAATGCTTAAGTGTTTTGACAGAAGTATTCCAAGAATGTGTGTTGCTGATTGTTTTATAACCTCAAGTTTTGATTTCATACTTCTGTCAGAAAAATTTCTTTACCATTTATAAGCTAATAGAATGAAGAAATAGATAAAATCCTGTAGTATGGTACTGTGTTTTACTGTAACTGCTCTTATTGATAGTATTTTTTTTCTTCTAGACTTCAAAGAAATGGATATTAGCTACTTAAACAGTAGTAAAAACCAATAGAATAAAGACTGGCAATTTGGATTTCTTTCCCCACCACTTACCTCCTGGACTGCAGGAGTTGAAATTTAAGTGAGATTTAATCAAAACTGATCTATATCATAAAGTACAAAGCCATAGTTTATACATTACTTACCATGCATTAGGTATAAACAAGAAAGGACTCCTGCACAGTCAAACTAAATTGGCTCTTTTTTAGGGTACCTATTTTAAGGTGTTTTACTTCTGTTAGCTAAGCTTAGACATGTGTAAGCTTGAACTGGTGTCCTGCCATGTTTCCAAAATCCCCTCTATGCTCTTCTTCCAAGTGTGATACAGTTTTTCACACAGTACAGTTGTTTGCCCTGTTAACTGCCATTATGCTTCATCTCTGAGCTGGAGGAGCTCACTGAAAGGAAAAATAGTCTTTTCTTTAACTTTGGCCCAGACTGCCACTTGAGATGATAGTAGCCATCACGTTGCAAGCAGCTTTTAAAATGCTTTGCATTGCGTTTCTTCATGATTGAAAGAACCTTACAAAGCCTAAAAGACCTTTCGCTTGATAATCAGTCATTTAGTCAATTCCCTCTGCTACTTAGACCCATGAAAACGGTTTTGTTTTTTCCTCTTAGAATGGCCTATAGAACAGACTAGTGCAGACTAAGACCCTATTTCTAGGTGCAAAAACATTGGTTTACAAATTATTTCTTTGTTAAGGAAGGTCACAGCTGACATGTAGATGTTCTAGGCTCTCAAAGGAAGGACAGCTTCTGCAATGCTATCTTTTGTTTCTAATGTATTCTGTTAAAAAAGATTAAGCCTCTCTGTTCAAAATCTTTTTTCTTCTTAAATCCGAAGATGTTGTCTAGGACTTAACAATACATAAAATTAAAGCACTTTCTTTAGGACTTTTTTAATAAAGACTGATCTAGTATGAATGTATAGATAGACTTTTACAGAAGGCCAATACAAACATTTGTGTAATTTTTTTAAAATGTTGTAAATACTTCATCTGTGTACTTAACCTATGCATTAAGAATCATCATTCATAGAAATGAAAGACTATAATGCCTTTCTTCAAGTTTAAAGCTGGGGAAATGCAAAAAAAGGAACAATAAATGCAGAGAACTGCTGTGGATCATGAATCTTTCTGTGCTGGAAAACTTTGAAATCCATGCTTTTTAGCAGCTGGAGTGCTAAAAATTCTAAAATTCTTCAATTTTAATCTGATGAGTTTCATGAAAATAATGTTTGTATGAAAATGTAATTTATCATGTATTAGTACACTGTTTTTCTTTTGCATTGATCCGAAACTGATACTGTGTTGTTTTTTTTAATTCTCTGTGTAGTGGGCAGTGCTGACTTGTGGACATTGTTTTTGTAATGAGTGTACAGCTATCATCATAGAACAGTACAGTGTTGGCACCCGCCGGAGCTCAATTAAATGTGCCATTTGCAGGCAGACAACATCTCATAAAGAAATATCGTATGTCTTCACTGCAGAAACTGCAAATCAGGAGGATGATATCCCTGTAAAGGTACGTTGTTTACGTGAGCTTTGTGGCCCAAACTTTCAGCAGTGCATATTTGTTGTGTTTTGTTGCATACTGCGTTTAGGCAGACAAATTTACTATACAGTTTTACAAGTAGGTTCACTTTTCTAATTAGTTTCATTTATAACAGGTATAGTTCTTTTTCTTTTGAATTGGACATGATGTATATAGGCCTTTCTTATACTGTAATCAATGTTTTGCATCCTTCCCCCAGGAAGGATACATGTTTTCCTGTCAAGTAAAAGGGGTTTCTTGTTTTTTGTTTGGTTTACGTTTTTTTTAACTTAACCTTTACACACCTGTTAAAGTAATGCTGTCTTGGGGTGTGTGGGGGAGGCACAGCTTTTGCTGAGCTTTAGTTATGACTTTTTTTTTTAAGCATTTGACACTGGGTAGAAACAAATGCTGTTCGTGTGCAGGATATTTGGTTTTTTTGGTTGTGGTGGTTTTGGCTTTTTGTAGCTAAGGAGAAATGGGGCTTTTTGGAGGCATAGTTTTGCTGTGTGTGCTTGAAACGAGTAGTTTGACAAAGCTACCTGTATTATAAAGCTGTTAGGATAATATAAATATTTTAAATTGGTAGGTCTTCATTGTTAGCCAGAGAACGTAGATCCTGATTCTGAATTTAAGATTAGTCATCTGGAATGTTTCTTGAGCTACCTGAGTAGTAGAATAGTTGTTTTGCATTTTGCATATTTATGTAATATTGTCTGTTATACAAACCATAATTAGGAGAAAAAAAAAATGACTTTTTTAATAAGGGTGAATGAACATTAAAAACTTATATCTAAGCTTCCTCCATCTAACTTGTCCACTAATAAATTAGTGGACAGGTTCTGATGAGTATATTCAGTAACTTGACCCAAAGTTTATTCAGTAATAAATCAAATCACACTGGAGAAAATAGAAAAATTTTAATCCCGTAAAATATTATTTGTCAAAACCAGTGCTTTTCATTGGAACCTGTTGACCATGAATTTGTTCTTTGGAGAAAGGTTTCTCTGGTGTGATGTTGGGGACATTCTCTTTTCTTTTTCCTACAAGTGTATCATCAATAACATGGTTGTGAGGCCACTTTCTTCGTGCTCATCCTCAATTCTTTTGATCTAGTTGTGTGGTGTAAGCTTTTTCTCTGTATTCTAGATGAGTGTTGACTCAGCTGGATACTCTGCAACAGTATTCTTTCTGGATTTTTTTGTTTGTTTCTGTTTGAAAATTCAAAAGGAAAACTTTGGAAAAACTATTAGTGCTGCTTGCCTGTCTGCATTTTAAACTTGTTGGTATTTGGTTAAAGCCTCACTGAGTGGATTCATATACCTACTGAAAAGATGATTGTTGAATAAAGAGTGACTTTTGGTCTTAAAATGGCTCCCTGGCTGGGCAATTTCTTTCTCAAGGCTTTCCACTGAAAATGTCTAGCTCTGTTGAAGACTGGTAGCTATATTTTCCACTGTGACTTTCTGTGTTTATTTCTTCTAGCCTGGCTTTCTAAGGAGATGTAGTCTTTTCATTGTACTATCTTAGACTTCTCCCTTAATTTAGCAACCTATTAGATAATTTCAAACAGCTTGACAAAGTGTCTTGAGTTTCAAAGGTAACTAATTTTCTACAAGTCTCCATATGAAGTATGTCTCCTACTTAGCAAAATACTGTAGCTTGACTTTCCCCTTAATACAAAAGTTCAAGTCTGGGGAAACTTTATTTGTAACTTGTGCGCCTTCCTAATGATAAAAGTTAATGAACCTCTAGACAGAAATGTGTAGGAAACCAGTCCTGATTGCACTGTTTTATCTGCTTTTCTTGGTAACTGAGGATTTTCATTGGGTTGAAGGCAGGTGTGGAGGAAGAGACAGCATCTCCATGAGTCTTTAGCAATACTGACACACATGTAGTGCATAGGTACATTTTTGCTTTGCACTAATCTGTTACAGAATAGTGTTAAACCAAAATCCTGTGGTTATTGCAGTTGTGGAAAAAATAGAGGATTCTAGACTAAAATGCAAAGGTAAAAGACTAAGATTGGTAATACTTTGATTTAGATTATACTGCTATCTTTAATTAAAATATGATTATAATACAGCTGGACATACCAATCATAGTTTAATCTGGTTACTATAGTTAAAACTAATAACGAAATGGGCCAGCAGAGTTCCATGGTGTCTGTGCAAGTCTGCTTGAGCCTTGCAGGTGTACTAGGGTTGCTGACCTGTACTGAAGTCAATGCTACCACGTTCACACTAGTTATGGCAGCCTCCCTGGACAACTGGAATTCCATTTTACAAGTAGATGCTTCCTAAGTCAAATTAGGCAACCATGTTGCCATGTCATGTAGGGAGAAGATTAGAAGGGCCAAAGCTCAATTAGAGCTTGATTTGGCTGCTACAGTCAAAGATAACAAAAAAAGTTTCTGCAAATACATCAACAGCAAAAGGAGGGTCAAGGAGAGCCTCCACCACTTGCTGAATGAGTAGGGTAGTGTAGTGTCAGGGGATGAGGAAAAGGCAGAGGTGCTCAGTGCCTTCTTTGCCTCGGTCTTTAATGTCAAGACCGGTTGTCCTCAGGAGACTCGGCCCCCAGAGCCTCCCCAGTTAGGGATGAGGGGCTGTGTGAACCCCCCGTAATCCAGGAGGAGATGGTTAGTGACCTGCTGTGCCAATTGGACACTCACAAGGCTATGGGCCTGGATGGGATTCACCCCAGAGTAATGAAGGAACTGGCAAATGAACTTGCCAAACCACTCTCTATTATCTACCGGCAGTCCTGGTTAACTGGAGAAGTTCCAGCTGACTGGAAATTAGCAAATGTAACGCCCATCTACAAGAAGGGTCGGAAGGACGATCCAGGGAACTATAGGCCTGTCAGCCTGACCTCGGTGCCAGGCAAGGTGATGAAACAGATCATCCTGAGTGCCATTACATGGCATATGCAGGACAATCGGGGCATCGGTGCCAGCCAACACGGATTCATGAAAGGCAGGTCCTGCTTGACCAACCTGGTCTCCTTCTATGACAAAGTGACCCACTTAGTAGACGAGGGCAGGGTTGTGGATGTAGTCTATCTAGACTTCAGTAAGGCATTCGACGTTGTCTCCCACAGCATCCTCCTAGACAAACTGGCTGCCCAGGGCTTCAATGGGTTAAAAACTGGCTGGATGGCCGAGCCCAGAGAGTGGTGGTGAATGGGGCAAAGTCCAACTGGCGGCCGGTCACTAGCAGTGTTCCCCAGGGCTCAGTTCTGGGGCCGGTGCTGTTCAATATCTTTATAGATGATCTAGACATAGGGATTGAGTGCACCCTCAGCAAATTTGCAGATGACACCAAGCTGGGTGGGAGTGTTGATCTGCTGGAGGGTAGGAAGGCCCTACAGAGGGATCTGGACAGGTTAGATAGATGGGCTGAGACCAACGGCATGAGGTTCAACAAGAACAAGTGCCGGGTCTTACACTTCGGCCACAACAACCCCATGCAGCTCTACAGGCTGGGGGAAGAGTGGTTAGAGAGCGGCCTGGTGGAAAGAGACCTGGGGGTGCTGATCGACAGCCGGCTAAACATGAGCCAGCAGTGTGCCCAGGTGACCAAGAAGGCCAATGGCATCCTGGCCTCTATTAGGAATAGTGTAGCCAGCCGGTCTAGGGAAGTGATCATCCCCCTGTACTCGGCAGTGGTGAGGCCACACCTTGAATACTGTGTCCAGTTCTGGGCCCCGCACTTCAAGAAAGATGTTGAGGTGTTGGAGCGAGTCCAGAGGAGGGCGACCAAGCTGGTGAAGGGTCTGGAGGGTCTGACCTATGAGGAACGGCTGAGGGAGCTGGGGTTGTTTAGCCTGGAGAAGAGGAGGCTCAGAGGTGACCTTATTGCAGTCTACAACTACCTGAAAGGAGGTTGTGGTGGAGTGGGAGTCGGCCTCTTCTCCCAGGCAGCTAGCGATAGGACAAGAGGACATAGCCTCAAGCTTCACCAGGGGAGGTTCAGGTTGGACATTAGGAAGAATTTCTTTTCAGAAAGGGTTATTAGACATTGGAATGGGCTGCCCAGGGAGGTGGTGGAGTCACCATCTCTGGATGTGTTTAAGAAAAGACTGGACATGGCACTTAGTGCCATGGTCTAGTTGACAGGGTGGTGTCAGGGCAACAGTTGGACTCGATGATCCCTGAGGTCTCTTCCAACCTGGTTGATTCTGTGATTCTGTGATTAGATTTGAAGTAGTTGACAGCATGTGGCACCAGGGGGAGTAAATAGGCCATATTTTTAAGTGCTAGTTATTAGGACCTCACTTCATACTTGTTTTTTAAAAGATTATTTCCTCAGGTTTAGAAATATCACCTTGTTTCTAACAAGAAAATTTCAAATATATTTCACAATTATGTTAAAAAATAAATAGAATCACTAGATCTCATAAATAAAAACACAAGGAACATGTCATTTACTGTCCCATGTAAAGGGTTGTAGTGTTTTCTTGAAGTATTTCTGCATCAAAAACTTAAGGCAAAGCAAAAAGATGAGTTCTGTGTGAATTTTCATGTCATTTTGAGAAAAGCCCATTCTTATTTAATGAAAAATTAACAATTTACACTGTAGCTTCATTGTATGTACTATCAAAACAAGCAGCACTGTTAAAAAATTCTACCTCATATTCCTTTAAGGACAGTTAACAAACTTAACTATGGTTTCTATAGAATACTGAGGTTAAGATCAATATCTTGCTGTATATATACAAAAATTGTGTGATTTATTCAGCTTTTATATTTTCATCTGAACTTTCTCAGTCCCTTTGGTCTCTTTCACTATTTAGTACCTCTTTTTTTTTTTTTTTCCCCTTTGTTGTCATATACATCTTGCTCTTTATTGTGCCAGCACTAGCCATCTTAAGTTAATGCCTTAGATGCAAAAGGACTACTGTAAATGGGAGCATTTTATACTGAGAGAGAGATTACTGGCATCCCTGCATGTTTTGGTTCTGTAAAAGCTTCCAGTGTCTGGTCAGTATTGCAGTGGGCATTGCCAGCCTGTCATCTGAGACAGAAATTGTTTGTTAGAGAGTTGTTTTGATTCTTATGTGTGCTGTTCCATAATTAGTTAGAACTAGCTAATCTGCTTATAAATGCTCATCTGGATAGTCAACAAAATGACAAACTCAAGGTGTATGGGTAATGAGTGGGGTAACATTTTTTTAAAGACAGACTTGAAAACCAAGAACTCATAATAGCAAGGGTAGTTCTGTCAGTTTCATCTCTCCATAAATATTGAGAACAAAATGGAAATTTTTTGTGTGCTGTGAGTCAATTGTTAGTTCAATGACAAGTCTGATACAGTTCGTCTAATACAATGTAAGTGGAGGGATGGAGAACTTTGCACACTTAGTTATCTTGTTTAAAAACTAGAGCAAAAAGACTGTAACCACTTTGATCATTGTGCTGTTCTTGTCTTCACCATAGTTCCTCTGACTGATCTTGTACAAACTCATATTTGTAACACCTGAGCCACAGGAAGTCTGAAGGGTGGAAACAGCAACAACAGTGGCTAACAGCAGGGAAAAATGGGACCTGTGGTAAGGTCCAAAAAAAGTCTCTGAGGAAAAGAGTGTCAGAGCAGATTAGCAAGAATTGTCATCATTGAATCACAGATGAATGGTATCAGCAAAGGACATAAATGACCCTAGAATATATAGGAAATAACAAAAGTTAGTCTTGGATCTCTTAACTGAAGGTGGTTATGATTGGCAGGCAGCTGCTGTAGGGCTGCAAATGTGTCATTCATCCTTGCATATCATAACACCTACTGACACAAGCATTTTTAATTGTCTGTCTGACTTTCAGAAACAGTGTTAATGTCTACCAGGTGCAACAGAGATGTCATGAAAAAAGCTGGTTTACTTCTGTGTCTATGACACAGAGTTGGAATCATTATGGAAGACCCTGGGAAATAAAATGGTACTGCTTATTGCAGCCTTTGGTAAAACAGTCTGCAGAAAGTCTTCTACCTGTATTTCTAGAGCATTCATCTAGCTGCATAACATAGGAATGATCAAGCCGCCCAGAACTGGTTCCCAACTTCTGCTTAGACTGCTGACATCCTTCCCCACCAATTCTGCAAGCAGCATAACTTCAGTAAATTTGATCTGTCATTGTAGCAAGCCAACATAGTTAATTCAGTGTTCAGAGGACAGGTGCAGGCAGAAATAAAGCAATATTTGTCCAGCTGAATCTAGTGCAACTTGAAATTACTATGCATGTAAGAACTAGTAAAGAAATTAAATAAGGGCTTCTTAAAAAAACACATTAGGTAAAATTGCTGTAATACAAAGTACATACTGAACGAAATGGAGATTCTAAAGAACTGTTTCTCAGAATCCTCTTCCTGACTTAAGGGGAAAGGGAGGAGTACAGAAATCAAAGTGGAAAAGAAGTAGAATGTAGTATTGGATTGGTTAAACACTGAAATACTTCTGAATGCAGAATAAGAAGATGATTTCATTGCAGCATGCAATCCCTCAAGAATTAAATTAACTACATTTACCAATTTCTTATTATTTTAAATATGATTAACAAGCTTCATAGTACTGAGCATAAGTTTGGTGTTGCCAGAGTGAGAAACAAAAGCAACAGAACTAGCGTTCAGGTAGGTTTTTTCATTGCTAGTTTTCAAGAGGTGTGAAGGGAGGGAAATTTAAATGTGCATTTGGAAGATTTCTATAAAGATTGTGCCATTAAGTTAAACCTCAGGAGGCCTAACTGGCATGTTTGGTGCAACTGCACTGCTTGGACTATCCATTCTGCCGCATGCAGAACTATACAGGTATATCTCTCTGGCACTGCATTCCGTGTACTTCAGATGCTGTAATACACTGCTGATCCTATGGCAGTGCATTATAAGGGAGGTATAAAAGCAGTTCAGTGCTACTTAACCTACCCTTCCTCCAGGTTGCTAATTTTTTAATTTGTGTAAGATATGTAAGAGTCCTAATATAACATTATTTAATAAAACAGTGAATGTGGAAGTTGTTGTTTAATATCCTGCTTTACTAATGCTGTTCTTTGACTTTTCAAAGGGAAGTCACTCCACCAAAGTGGAAGCTGTGGTCCGAACACTGAAGAAAATTCAATTTAAAGATCCAGGGGCTAAATCCTTAGTTTTCTCAACGGTATTAATCCATTGTTTTCTGCTTGTCTTTGTGTGTGTGAGTTTAAAGCGGTCATACGATGTTCAGGAATTAGTTTAGCTACCAAAACGTTGAATCACTGTGTACAGCCACTTGATTGTTTTGAGAATTTGTAGGGCAATTCATGTAACTGGGATATGAACAATGATCGTAGTCAACAGATATAAAAGCTTGTTTCTTTAAAGGGCAAACACTTAGATTTATATGGGAGCATTAGAAATTCTAGCTATTTTTAAATGTAATGTCCAGATATTTTTGTTAAATTGTAAAACTGGTTTTATGATAGCTACCAATTTCTTTTATTCAAGCTGATCTTTTTAATTAAATTTCTTATTTAGTTTTATGAACTATTTTGTTCCTGGCACACAAATATTTTTCCTTTTTCTTTTTTTTTTTTATTGCAAATTTTGTATTTTGAAAGGCCTTTTTATCTATTCTTTCTTAGGGAAGTTAATTAGTATATTTTAGTTGTCATTGCTGTTTGATATGTTGAGTTACTCTTACTATGTTGTGTGATTTTTTTTTTCTTTTTTTTACAGTGGCAAGATATGTTGGACATAATTTCAAAAGCTTTGTATGACAACAACATGATTTTTTCTCAGATCAATGGAATTAGTAAATTTCAGGTACATAAAGAATATTTTTCTTAAAATTATTTTCAGTGAAGAAAAGTACAGTTCATAGAAGTTAATTTGATCCTTTTACTTTATTGCTTCATTTGAGAAACTGAAAGAGCAGCAAATTTGTTTGGCAGAAGCTTTGATCTCTACCTCATTAATTCTAAAAATCATAATCACAAAAAGCCACAATTTAAAGCCTTTGGAGATAAACAGTGCATTCGCTTTTGAGAAAGAAGCGTTGGCATGAATGTTGAGACACACTGATCAATGTTACAAGAAGTTCTTGTCTTCATGATATCCGTCGAGTATCTGTTCTGGGATGACAGGTCTTGGATCAGTCAGGCTGCAAGATTGTCACTCTGGGGCCTGTAGTAGCTGCTATAATTTCTTGAAAATATAGACATGTCCCCCACATTCTTTATTGAGGAACTTTTGTCATGTTGCTGTGATGTTTGTCTTTTAGGAAAATCTCTCTGCATTTAAATATGATCCCAACATCAATATTTTGCTGCTCCCTCTTCACACTGGTTCCAATGGGCTAAACATCATTGAAGCAACTCATGTTCTGCTTGTGGAACCCATTCTGAATCCTGCACATGAGCTGCAGGCTATTGGCAGAGTACATCGTATTGGCCAAACAAAGTAAGAGTTGAAATTGTCTTGAGTGGTTTAGATACGGTCCAGAACAGAACTGCATACTGTAATCAGAATAAATCTAGTTCACTGAACTTCTCAATTTTAGAGATTAGGGTATTCATAGGAATCCTGTTTTTAAAGATGCACATATAAAGGACAGAAAGATTAAAATTAAAAAAAGTTTGCTGAAAATATACAATGTGTATTTTAGGGAGTTCTACACGGGTAAGATGCAGAAGCAAATTGCATTTAGACATTTAGGAAAAGCATAGGCCCCTGAGTCCAAAATCCTGAAAAACTTTGTTCAGTTGCTGCCCTATTTCATGTGTGCTGTTGATGCCTTAGTTTTTAACTTTGAAGTTCTGCTTGTAAGCATGTCCAGAAATGTCTTAGCTTTGCAGGTCTGAGCAACTCACCATTTATGTCATATGTGGCTAAGTTCAAGCATGGCCTGTCCTAGTTTCCTTGAGAGGCTCCTTCTAGCTGGTCATTCCCAGCTCCAGATTAGGAGCTGTGTAAATTGTTGTGGGGTTTTGGGGGGTGTTTTTTTTGTGGTTTTTTTTTTTCCTGAAACTAATTTGTAGGATACGCTTTTTAGAACTGATTAGTTTTTAATCACAGTTCTGCCCTCACCTCTGTCTAGATCTTTTTGAAGACATTAATGAATTTGCATATCTCTTATTTGTTTCAGTGTTGTAGATTTTACATGAGTAGTACTGAACACTTAACAGAGGTTTTGGAAAGTTTGTCCTGAATGGATAAGATATATATGTTTTTCCTTAGGTTTCATGTGACTTGAAAAAGTAATAAAAAAACTCCCTGTACATGATGAAGATAAATAGCTGGAATCGATTCTGGAATAATAATATTCTAGAATAATAGAGGGTTTTGTATTCTGGAAACGGAGGCAAAGCAAGAGGGCATGAATGAGCATGTATGTGAAAGAATGTTTATGAACAGGTGGATATTTGGGTGTGTTGGTAAAGATTTTGAATTAACTGTGAGGGCGTAAGAAAGATTGATTGCAACAGCCTGCATTATTATTTTACATGATGCTGGCACAAAAGGTCTGGCAAAACCGTTTCAATAAAACCAGCAAGAATGTGTGCTGTACTTCTTCAGAATAAGACTTCAGCAAGGCTTATTTGAAAAAGGGCTGTGTTAATGTACAGTGAGCATAATGGAATACTCTGTTTATTTTCACTGGTGTAACTATTACCAGTTCAGTTGAGTTCTTATTTATTTCTCTTTTTTTTGGGTAGACATTTGCATATGAATTGCAAACTATTCCCCCAGAATTCCTCTGTGTAATGTCACCTGCCAAAGTTTCAACTTAAGATCTTAAAACCATCCAAGTACTTTCAAGGGTTCATATCTTGAAAAATGTTTATATTGGGGAGCCTGGAGTGATTTTTCATTTTTATCTTTGGAGCTGACTCTTTTCCGTTTCACTTTTTTGTGCCAGACTTTTCTTATTACAGCTTTCTTTTCAAAATTTTATTTTGTAAATGGAGTCCTCATTTTGTTTTATGTTTATTGACATTTTGTTTTTTATGTTTTACCAGTGTTTACAATTTCATGTTTACTGACTACAATTACTGACTTTTAAAAAAAAATTTATAGCTTCAAGAACAATATTGTTAAAACTTTGGGAATGAGCTTTAATTATCCATACACTGAGCTCTGTCTCTTACACTGCATTGTCACAAGTCAGTCCAAACATTGTATATAACCAGTGGGACAAAGTAATTTCTTTAAATGATGGGCTCTTGAGGACTGTTTGTTTATAGTAGGGACACAGAAAGCAGAACTTTGCCCAGCGTCTGCCTTAGGATTTTAGTTAATACAGCTTATATTCATTTAGTAGATGATTCAGCCAAGTGGCAGTGTGTGCTCTGGGAGGCACTAAGCATCCTTAAATGTCAGTGGAAATTGTTAATCACCTTGTAAGATTTCTTTCTTAAAATACAGAGGCATTTTTTCGGCACTCTTACAATAATTAGTATGAGACAAAAATGTGGTCTTGAACTTTGACAGTGACAGCATAACTTCTGCTCACTTCTGCTCTTGTGTTTTTGGTTTTTTTTTTTAAACACATTCAGATCTACCATTGTTCATAGGTTCCTGATAAAAGCAACAATAGAAGAGAGAATGCAGACTATGCTGAAAACTGTAGATAGAAGGTATGTGTTGAATGTTTTTTAAGACATCATTATTGCACTGAAAATGAAAAGGTGGTTCTCAACCATACTTTTATTAAAGTTAGGTATGCATATCTTACATATAAACTTCAACTGTTCTTCAAATTGTTTTGATTGACAAAGAAGTTTTAAGACTTGAAAAATTGATATTTTAACCTGGTTCCAGTAACTTGAATCTTAAGGATTTTAATTCTCTGGAGAATATTTTGGTTACATTTTGTATATTTTATTTCATAAAAGCCCAATTAATAAATTATATGTTATGATTTATCTTTTCAGTTTACCTATTTCCATTACTATGAAAGCATTACAATTAATGGAGTAATACTAAGCCTGCCACTGGAGTAACAGCATATATTATATGCTCTAGTATAGGACATTAATTCTTTCTTTCATTATTTTTAAATTCTACAAACCTAGCCTGTCAGTTCTGTGTCACACTGGTTGGATTTGCAGTCAATACAAGAGTTGTCCAGATGCTAGCTCCTAAGTCAGTCTGGTGTGCAGACACAGAAAGCAGTTTTCACTGTTTATCTTTTAAAAATCTATAAGCAATGTCTGGGAGTGGAACAAAAGTGGTATTTACATTCTTTATGCAGAAAGTATAAGAGGTTTGTACCTCTATGTTGTATACACATAACAAATCTAGGAGGAGGCCTTAGTTTAAGAAAATTGGTTATTTTTCTAGTTTTTTGGCTGTTACAAATTATGAGACTAAAAATTTACATGCATATCTTTGGCTATAGTTATGAAAGATTTCAGCTTTATCTTTGAAAGAATGATGTAATCAGTTCTTATATCTGTAAATTAGCACTACTTTTGCATATAAAATTCAGATAAATATAAAGTGGTTGAATGATCTAATGAGGGCTAATGTTTTGAAAGTAATATCAAACCTTATGCTTGGAAGCTGAAGCCAATCCCTTAAATGTTAAGAGGGCAAAGCAGATTATCCCATGTTCTGCTGCCTCTGCAGTGTTTGGTGTTGACCACTGCTAGGGACAGTAGATGGACTTTGCATCTTACTGAGAATATGCAAAAGAAGTAGCTGATCAGTGTACGTATTTTCCCTGATAGAAAGTGTGTTTTCCTGCTGAGCTTCAAAGCTGAACAGTTATTGGACTCTGAACCATGTGGTCTGTCTTCAGTGCATACAGCTTGTTACTTGATTCCTTCTCTGATGTCTGCATGCAATTTCTTCCCACAGCCACACGAGCTCTTCCATGAAACAGTCAGAAGCCTCAGTTTTGACAGTGGCAGATTTGGCTGACCTTTTTACAGAGGAAACTGAAGAACTTGAGTAAAAACACTGGTTTGGCCTAAGAAAATCAGAAAGTACCTGACCTAATAAGCACTGGTATATTATCCATTTGATCTGTCATTCCTGTAAACATCACCTAACATTTGTCTGTAACAGAGCTATTGGAAATTGGAAAGTCTTAATTGTTACTGTTTTATTCTGTGATGAAGGTCTTAGCAGCACGCACTTCTGATAGCACTGGAGAAAACTTGCACTTTGCACATTATACAAAAACATGGATTTTATTCCCAAAGAGCATTTGAGCTGGGTGCTAAAACTGAGATCTTGGACCCTTGGTTGAGAGGATTTTTACCATCAGGTTTGAATGGCTAGTAGCTCAGTCTGAGAGCAAAACTATGTGGGTGGTTGGGTGGGAAAGGGGAGCAGAAAAAAACAAATTAATTTTTTTTACTGTACAAAGATTGTTAGAAAGAATGGCTGTAAATTAATATTCTTCTAGAAAGGGCTTGTTAGCATTTAATGCAGAGTTACTGAACGTCTTATTGGTAACACTTTAAATGACTAATCTTTACTAATAATTTGGATATTTGTATTAGGCTTTAGATGTTCTTAAAGACTTGTGACAGTTAAAAATTTCATTGTTAATGCTTACTTACTGCAAATTATAATTAAATTATGCTTTTTGTATGTGTGTTGGTCTGGTAATCAGTTAAATACTTGAATTTACTGTACATGTTTTTACTTATTCTTGAAGCCATGACTAATTTAGTGCTTTGGTTAAAGAAAAAAAATTAATGTGTTTGTTACAGAATTTTTAAAAAATTAATTGGTTAAGCTGCTGATCACTCTATAATCATTTGATGCTTGTGTACATTTTCTCACCCTGATTTTTTTGTCTAGTTCTTCTCCTTAAAGATCACAGAATCACAGAATGTTAGGGATTGGAAGGGACCTCGAAAGATCATCTAGTCCAATCCCCCTGCCGGGGCAGGATTGCCTAGACCATATCACACAGGAACGCGTCCAGGCGGGTTTTGAATGTCTCCAGAGAAGGAGACTCCACAACCTCTCTGGGCAGCCTGTTCCAGTGTTTGGTTACCCCCACCATAAAGAAGTTTTTCCTCATATTTAAGTGGAACCTCCTGTGTTCCAGCTTGCACCCATTGCCCCTTGTCCTGTCAATGGATGTCCCTGAGAAGAGCCTGGCTCCATCCTCTTGACACTTGCCCTTTACATATTTATAAACATTAATGAGGTCACCCCTCAGTCTCCTCCAAGCTAAAGAGACCCAGCTCCCTCAGCCTCTCCTCATAAAGATGAAGCAATCTACATATTCAAAATAGATGAAATTAAGGTAGGCAGTCTAACTATTAGGTACCTAGTCTAAGTTAGATAATCAGTGGAGACAGATGAAGCTTTTGTGAAACTTCATCCTTAGACATGTGAGATCACTCTACCCATCTCTATTGACAGTAGAGAGTTTTAGAAAACAAATCTAGGCTAACTTTTAGACTGCAGAAAGTAGGCAAGATAAATTTTAAGCCTTTTGGCATAGGTTATGGATACATATTTATGTAACATCATTTCTGAAGGTATTACAGAACCAACTTCAGTTATGCAGTTGATGTTAAACACAATTTTGTGTTGAGAGACTGGGCAAATATATGCATAAGCAACAGGCTACTTCCCTCAAATTACAATATTTACTGTTTCAGTAGGCAATGTTTTTTGTATATTTTAGAAGTCTTACTTGAGGCTGAAATTAAAATGAGTCCTTTAAGAAATCTCATCTTAAAATTTTTACTCTAATCATGTCTGCTAAATAGATTTGCCATATAGTTATTGAGCTTCCTGAGATATGTTTTCAATCATACTACATTTGAGCTGCACCGTTTTGAGTATTAAGCCTGTCTTCATGGCAGACAAGTTTTCTGCTGCTGACAACAAATGTGAACGGAATTTATATGAATAACACTGTGTCAAAAAGTGGTTTTTTTGGCATTTGTAGTCTGTTGTCCTTCTGGACCAATTAGACACTTTGTTCTAAAGACTATTTGAGTAAATTTACAGACAATGTATCTTTTATTTCCCATATTTGTACTATGTATTAGTCTTATTTATACATTTTGGTTTGGATATTACTGATTTTTTGCAGATTACAGTTTGCAGCAAGGGAAGTAGGATAGATAGTAGACTTTTTTAAAAATGAGATTGATCAAACGGTTTGCACAGAGACTGTGACATGTCCATCCTTGAATGTATTGGGAACTCAAATGACCCTGAGTAACCTGATCCAGCTTCAAAGCTGGCCCTGCTATGAGTGGTGTGTTGCACCAGATGACCTCCATGGATCTGTTCCAGGCTGAATTATTCTACAGTGTACTGGAGATCGTGCTGTACAGACACTCCAGGAACTCTGAGGGCAGCAACATTCTGGTTTCCTTATTGTCCTCGGATAACTTGAATATTGTACGGCATAATGTGACTGAACAAGGAGCTGCTGTTCACTCTGAGAAATTATATATCTATGTTAAAAACTGTGGAAGCACATAGTGTTTACATTCATAGCTCCCATTTTAAATAACTAGATGTGGGAATAATAGTTGTCAGTGAATGTGAAGACAGAGAAGCAAACTGAAAAATATCTGCTATGAGAGGTTTCCCAAGCTCTGCAAGTTTTTGGCTTATTTATATAAAGACAGTGGTTTCATTGTTTATTTACAAAAATGTGGCTTTTGAATTCCTAAGCAAAAGCATAGCTTCTCATCAAGCAGTGCATGAGTCTTTAGTCCTGACTTATTTTTTTTAGGCCCACATAACAGCATGGAATGCCAGAGATCTGGTTCTTGGTGCTCTCCCCAACTGCCTTAGAGCACCAGGACCTAGACCTCTGGAGGTGTATGTTAAAGTATGTACACTAGTTGTGTTAAAGCACCTCTTGAAATTGGAAGGTTGAACCATTGGAGTATATAGCCTGTGTCAGTCTTCAAGTTTCACATAATACTAAGTACAGAGACTAAATTCAAATAATTATTTTGAAAAAGAAACCAAACTGTAATTTACCACGTTTTTGCCATGCTTTGCAACATTTAGTTTCTTTGACAAAGGTTTTCTTTCAGACATCTTAAGACACCTCATAAGGTGAACTTTTTTTTTTTTTTTTTCTGCTAAGGGTGCAGCTTGTATATCTGCAGTGCTTTTCTCTTATCAAAGCACAGTAAGCCTGTTTTCACAGTGCTGCCATGATTTTGCTCTTTATCAGGAGAACACTCTTTTGCAAGACAGTATCTTCACTGAGAACAAACTTTGCCCTATCATAATAGTTCCAACATACTCATAGAAATGGCATTTTTCCCCAGGAGACAGAAATGTATAAATACTGACTACAGTGTTTACATAATATTTGTGTGGATGTACCCACAGTCATGTACCAGATTCTTATGTGTTCTCCTGCTAACATATCTAAACATGATCCAGGTTGACACTATTGTTTATCCAGTGAAGTCAGTCCCTTTAAAAATGAGGCTCCAACTGATCACAGAGAACTCAGTACTGGCCTTTCATCTCTTACAGTTCCATGACAAATAATGTTGGGAGTTTTTTTAAATGTAGTCGGTGAGGATTTCAGGACAGGTTTTTCTCCCTGTATATAAAACTTCAGTGCCTTGTAGAACAGAGCTGTCATTTAGGTATCTGTAAAAGCTTGATGCAAACTAAGGAGTGTGTTCCCTTATGGTGTTAAATTGAGCTCTGTGAATTTCACTGTGGACCTTTAAATGAGTTCGTAAGTTAAGGTCCTCTTTGGTCTCTAAATCAGTCTCCGCCAGGAAAAGGTTTTCATCTTAACCTGTTAGGTAACTTCTTAGTGTACTAATGAAAGTCCTGGATACACTATAGTTTTCACGCAGGTCAGATACTACAAAAGAATATTTACCTCAGTCTTCTCATCCATATTAAAGTTGCATATTAAGGAATGGACATAAGAGTTGATGATGCTTTTTGTGAGACAGGTCTTCCAAAACCACTTTTCTGCCAATATCTGTAGATGTATTCAAGTTGTCTACCAGCAGAGCATCCTCTACTTCAAAAGTAGCTGTGCTTCAGTACAAATGTGAGTGGGGTCCTACAGAAGAAAAAATGCATAGTTGTTTCTGGTTAAAACCATAATTAGACATACTTCCTCTTGTAAGATTCTGTCTGGATTAGTGGCTGAGGACCAGTTAACAACTCCCTACCACTGTCTTTTCTGACACAAACAGTGCTGTCCTCTTTCCATTGCTTTTTGCAATCCTTATGACTACATTATGTTTTCCAGGAGTCCCAGAATTATTTGTTTAATTACCAACTGTGCTTCAGTTAAATTAGAGGGGAAAAAGTCTGTATGGATCACTCTTGCATTGACCAGTGTAAGAAAAATTAACCTTGAAATTTATTGTGCCCCCAAGGTAAGGAATTAGATGAGTTTCTAAAGGAAAATCTAGGTTTTTTCTAGCTATAAATGGAGCCTGTTTCTGAAGCTTAATCTAAAGACTTACTGCTTAAAATCTGTATGATAAGCTTTTCTACAGACTGAAAGGCTAGTTGCAAGGCCACCGTGCCTGTGGTTTTCTTCCTTTTTTGGTTGCCTGAAACAAGTAAGGTCTTTACAAGATTATATACTATAAATGTAGGTTAAAGGAATTTCATAATGGAGAAAAAAAGAAGGTCCAAGACATCCTTGTCTATCCTTCTGTCTGTCTATCTCCCTTTATCTGTCATCTACGCCCACCCCCAGCTCGCTCAGTTTCTTACAAAGAATTATTGTGTTTTGTCAGTGGAAGTAGAGTAAAAGAGTTATAATTCATAAAATGGCTACAGTAAAACTAGCTTACTGTGTCATAGGAAAAGTGTCAGGAGTAAAGGGAATTTTAGCCTGGTGTAAATTCTTTTTTGTACCTGTAATGTCTTCATTTACCCCTGTAGAAGCAGATGTTGAATTTCAGTCTGTTAACTTTTATATTTCTGGCTTTATGTTGTACAGCTGATATGTAAAAAGACCTGGTAGTCTAATTACTGAGCAATCAGTGAGGCTTACAAGTTTTTAGCTGTAAAGTCTATAGGTTTGGGATTCATAAAGTGCACCTGAACCACTGTCACAACTGCCGGTGCATCCACTGTCTTGTCTTCTCTTCTTTAGAGGAGGAGGAAAGAGTAGGTAACTATTGAATCACTGCAGTATTGAATTCAAGTCCCAGGCAGTCATTCTACATATTGTACAGTCATATACCATATAAAGAGGACAGTTAGTTGAACTTGTAGCTTTCAAATGTAGTTAAGGAATTAGGTCATCTGGGGGTGGGGGAGGTAAATGATGTAGAGTATCTAAGTACTAGAATAATTCTACTTAGAAGATTGGGATACAAGATATCTGAAAAGCTCTGGCTAAGTTTCCTTTTATATACAACATGTCAGCCTTCCAGGGCTTAAATTCCAAGTCCCTTTGTTTTGTGTATTTACAGATTTCACACAAGCAAGTGCCTGGCCCCATTCATTCAACTGGACACATACCAAATTTTATCAGTTTAGGAACAGATGTCATTATTTCCATGACGTAACATCTCTTGGTTTGATAGCAGCCTTCACATCAGGTAGAAACTACCTTCAAGATTCTACCAAGTGTAAGGTCTGACTGCTTACAGGGTGTCTCAAAATGTAAGTTGTTAATGTAGGCTGGCTTAGATAGTTTCTTTTTTTTTTTTTTTTTTTTTTTTCCCCCATGCTGCTTTTCTTCCTAACTATGGGGGCTGGTGAGATAGCAGGATTTATGCTATGTTGCTGTGAATTGTCCCCTCTTTACGCTAACAGGTTATCATCATGTGTCAAAGAACTTTGGCTGATCAATCTAGGCTTTCTCTTGACTATGTCATTTCATTAAGGAAGAAAATCTAGACTGCCTTTCTTGTTACCCTGATGGAGTTTTGTCCTTCACTCTTGGAGTCCCCTGAGACAGAGGATCACAAGTGTGGGAACAGTGACTTTCCATTTGTGGACACTGAAATTGTAAGGGACCAGCTTTATCAGCTGAATGTTCACAAGTCCATAGGGCCTGATAGGATTCATCCTAGAGTACTGAAGGAGCTCACGGATGTTATGGCAGGACCCCTCTGAATCATCTACCAAAGGTCTTGGGAGTCTGAGGAGGTCCCTGCTGACTGGAAGCTAGCTAACGTTATTCCAGTTTACAAGAAGGGCATGAGGGAAGACTCGGGAAACTACAGATCGTTTAGTCTAACTTCAGTGCTTGAAAAAATTATGGAGAAGATTATAGTGAGTACTATTGAAAGGCATTTAAAGAATAATGCAATCTTCAGGCACAGCCAACGTGGGTTCACACAGGGAAAGTCCTGTTTAACTAATTTGATATCCTTCTGTGATAAGGTCACCTGCCTAGTGGAGGCAGGGAAGGCGGTGGATGTAGTTTTTCTGGATTTTAGTAGGGCTTTTGATACTGTCCCTGACAGCATCCTTCTGGACAAGTTGTCCCAGCTGTAGGATGAGTGTGTTCACGGTGCACTGGGTGAAGAACTAGCTAAGGGCAGAGCTCAAAGGGTTGTAGTGAATGGGACTACATCTGGCCGGTGACCAGTCACCAGCAGTGTTCCTAAAGGTTCAGTTCTAGGGCCAGTTCTGTTCAAGATATTTATCAACGATCTGGATGCAGGAGTTGAATGCACCATTAGCAAGTTTGCTGATGAAACCAAAGCGGGAGGTGCTGTTGACTCTTTTGAGGGACAAGAGGCCTTGGAGAGGGATCTAGATAGATGGGAGCATTGGGCTATGATTAATGGGATGAAAATTTAGCAAGTCAAAATGCTGGATTCTGCACCTAGGACACAGTAACGCCAGGCACAAGTATAAATCGGGAGAGGAGTGGCTGGCGAGCAGCCCTGCAGAACTGGATCTGAGCTCAATATGAGTCAGCAGTGGGCCCTGGCAGCCAAGAGGGCAAACCGCATCCTGGGGTGCACCAGACACAGCATAACCAGCTGGTCAAAAGAGGTGATTATCCCACTGCATTCCGCGTTGGTGCAGCCTCACCTTGAGTACTGCATGCAGTTCTGGGCCCCACAATTTAAGAAGGGCGTGAATGTCCTTGAATGCATCCAGGGGAGGGCAACAAAGCTGGTGAAAGGGCTGGAAGGAATGTCCTGTGGAGAAGTGGCTAAGGACTTCGGGGTTGTCTAGTTTAGAGCAAAGGAAGCTGAGGGGTGAGCTCATTGCTCTCTACAGCTTCCTGAGGAGGGGAAGGGGAGAAGGATGTGCTGATCTCGCTGTTATCCAGTGATAGGACACATGGGAATGGTTCAGAGCTGCACCAGGGGGGGTTCAGACTGGACATAAGGAAGCATTTCTTTACAGAGAGGGTGGTCAAACACTGGAACAGGTTTCCTAGAGAGATGGTTGATGCCCCAAGTGTTTAAAGAGGCATTTGGACAATGTCCTTAATAACATGCTTTAACTTGGTCAGCCCTGAATCGGTCAGGCAGTTGGACTAGATGATCATTGTAGGTCACTTCCAACCGAAATAGTCTATTTGAGAGTGGCACTTAAAACACCGAGGTGCATTCAACCATTTTAATGGCTTGTTCTGCAATAATAGAGCATATGTATATATTCATATACGTATTCAGCATGTCATCTTGGACAACCAAATAATTACTATTAAAATTGCATATTGATATAGGGCCACTGCTCCACTAGGTGCTTCATGTGCATTTATGAAAAATCAGCTTTGGGGTTCATTGATATGATAGGGCATACATTTTCAAGAGAACAAAGCCATTATATTTGACATATTTCTTTCTCATTCTCCAACTGTGACATTTTTTGTTTTCCTTCTTCCCTGCATGCAGTTGACTTTGTTTATATTTGAAGCAACACTAGAACAAATGGTGAGGGAATAGAGGGCACATTTGACTGAAGTGATGAGCACCTACTTTTACATCACCAATCTGGAGGTTTACTTAAGCAATGTGAAAGTCAACTTCAGTCTTTCTGCGGGGGATTATTTTTGTGTAATTTCCAAACATTCCTGTATTGGACTGTGGAACAGTAATTCCTGGAAATGCCTCTTCTATTTCCCCTTTGGCAACCCAGGCCCTGAGAATGGGAAATCTTGGTTGCAAAAAGTTTCTAATCTCCTGTTTGTTAACATAAAGGCCATTTCTTGCTCACAAAAGGACATTTGCTTGCAAAATGACAAATAATGATACCAATCCTTCCTTCTCCCATGTAAATTAGTGCACATTTATATTATAAGAATGTATTCAGCAGCTGCAAGCAGCAGAATTGGTTTCTATGCCAGCTTCTCCCAACATACTGGAAAGTAAACCAGAGTGGTGCAGGTGTAAAGCTAACAGCTCCTCCCTGCAATGTTTTATTTGATATGGAGCACTTTTAAAATATCTACATTCTTTATTCTGCAGCAAATATACCTAAATATGACATAAGATCTTCCCTGCTGTACTACCATGCTCTTGAATGCATGCCACCTTCACAGACACCATGCTCTGTGGCTGGTCCAACAGGAAGGGGACCAGCAGCAAGGGAAGGTCATACTTGTGTTTTTTCTCTTCTAGTCTTCTACAAAGTCTTAGTAAAGCAATGCAGGACTTTGTGGAAATGATTATACTGTACTAACTGCTGCCACCATTGTCAGGTCTTGAAAGCAGAACTGATGAAAAGACATTCTATCATACAGCTCCTCTTATAGAAGTAGAAAGCCCAGAGCATTTCACCACCAGCCAGAAAAGAGATGGAGGGAGTATCTCTGAGTCCCAGTGATCCATTCGTATCTGCTGCTCCTGTTGCGTATGCTATAGTGGAGCTAGAACCTACACTGGATGGAGCTGGAGGAGACAGGGAGGAGGTTGGGAGGAAAATTTGAGGAATAGTTGTAAAACCTTTCTCTGAGTGCCCTTCTGCTGATATTCCTGTGGGAGGAATGAGTCACTGATAGGAGCAATGAATAAGTAAAGGGTGAAAGATCATAAGTGTAACCTATTCATTGGAGCTCAATGTTCATCTAGATGCAGTGGCACATTTTTGTGTGTTCATGATTTGAGATTGTAGTAATTTTCTTACTGAAATCTTGGAATATGAATATACAGGGCTTTGCAGTGGCTGAGCAAATGGGATTATGGGAAAGTTTTACCCCTGTGATGACACGTGTTTCAATGTGCACCTAAGAAAAGTCATAGGACTCCCTAGCCAAATTTATGCTGTGGATTTGTGAAGGTCAAACTCATGATATAAATTTACAGACCTCCCTGAAACAAACTGACAAGTTTTGCTAATAAAGGAAAGGTAATTAATCACTTCTGCTGTAAATGCACAAGTGTCTCTGAAGGGGCAAGACAGCAGACTTTGTAATTGCCATTTGAGAAGTTTTGCACCTACTGAACTTCCATGTCAGCAGAGGGGCTGAAAGGCAATGCGCCTAGACCAGTCCTGTTGTGCAGGGAAACAGAGTGCTGAGAAGTCTTGCCAAAGGTTTGAGCCTGCTACATCAGAAGATATTTCTGAGGAATCACCTTTTGCATACTGTAATCACTGAGCATCTTGTAAGCATAGATTTTCTGTAAAGTTTGTACAATTTTTAACACATGCTTCCTTCATCAGCAAGCTACCACTATTCAAGCAGACTTTTCTGTTTTCCCTGTGGAGCATGTATTTCTTTTCTGTTACTCATTCTTAAGAAAGGTGGCTGCCTCTGAATATTTTACAGCTCTTGTTAAAGGCCTCTAAAGTAGAACTGAAGGACATAAAACACCAAAGGGGTAGACAAAGTGAGGGAGGTTCTCCTGCCTAGTGAAGGGCACACTATGCTGCTGCTGTAGCACAAGAGGGAAATGTGCGAGTTGGGGTATGGTAGGGGGTGGGTCCTGTCCTGTCCTAGGGGGAATCAATTCTAAAATAGGTAGAAAAGCCTTTCTGCAAAGTCTTGGTCTCCACTGACTCTGCACTTTGGGAATCCTATTGTTGGGCACAGGACACCATTTGGTCATTTTCTGAGGTGCTTGTTTCTGTGGAGAGGTTTTAAAGCCCAAAACCATGACTCTGGACTTTAAAGTCTTGAGGGATTCTTTCACCTTCCATTGAACTGAAAGAAACCCCACCTTTTACTCCCACTACAGAAAGCAGTTAGAAGGGCAAAGATACAGAGAGGTCTTCAGAGATACCCTGATACTGCAGAGGGAAGTTTGCTACTGACTGTGCTTTGCAACGTGTTGTTTCCTGGTTTACTGGCTGTTTCTGCGCTGATTTCTTTAACTTCAGCAGATGCTGCTGACACGGGAGAGGGCAAGTTGTGTATTTTTCTTCAAGAAAATACCATCATTGATTATTGAAAACAGTTACTTCCATGTACCACCTATAGCAACACAGAAACCCTGTAAGCCAGCTTCTTAACATCTGCTGGTGTAATTGTCAGCTTTAAAACTTAATCTTAAATGAGAATCTATCCCAGCTATGCAGTAACCGAAGGCAGTACTTCCTGGTGTTGTACTGATGTACAGTGGGATGTAGGATAATTTTAGATAGTACCAAACCAAAATTTCTTTCATAACCTCTGAATTAGTTTTCTACCATAACTTTGTAGATTACAAAAAGATAGCTAGAGCCTTTGTAATGCTTTAAATTTAAATAGATACAGATTTTAAAGTGAAATGGTTGGTTGCCTTAGTGTTGTCTGTGCCAGTTCCTCATTTATTTGTGTTATTTGTTTACTATAATAATGTTAAATTTAAAAATTATTTGCAAATTAATCCTGAGATAGATCTTTTAATTACATTTATATTTTTAATATTTCAAATATTGTTTTAGTAATCAAATTACTATAAAGTCTATAAATTACCCACTTTTTGATAGAAAATATTTTCTTTTATACAAATACATATTAACAAATACTTTGTCAGGTATTTCCAATAAATTTGATGTTCTGTAATTTAATTATAGATTTCAGTGTGGAAACAGAATAATTGAATTGTTTTAGTAACAGAATAGTGAAACTAATCAGCTTTTGCAGTGGCAAGGTAATGACCTCTAGAAAGCAACACATGGGAGAGAAAAGAGCAGTTTTCAGTTGTGTTCCAAAACTGAAATTCCTGGATGATGATCCAAGAAAGAGTATTTTGATTACCTGATCTGTATCCTTGCATTATATAGACATCGTAATTTCAATGAAATAATTCATCTAGAAAGTAGCAAAACTGAATTTCTATTTGAAAATGACCAGGGATGGATAAATGTAGAACTTAATGTTCCCTTGGTCTCTGAGTAACTTAACATTCCTGTCAAAAGCCTTTCTTTTGCATTCACAATTTGCTGTCATAATTACATCATACTGTCTCTTAAGGTTTGCATCTATTTCAAAGTCTTTGTGAACGCAAATTTTTGTCTTATATTACCCTGCTACTGAAATAATACTGGTTCTTGTAATAGTCATTAACTATCCTTTTCTTTCTGGTTTGTAGAAAAATAGCTGGTGCCTCTTCGGAGAGACAGTGCTTAATAATTTGTGTTCCTAATAATTTTCCTCAGTATGTCACTGAATTGTCTGATAGATGTTACCTGTTAAATAGTATCAATTAGTAGGAATGTTCTGCATCTGTAAATAATTGTTATTCAAAACTACAATTACAATATGTGGAGAAGCTTAGGGGTCCATAATTATTCTTTTCAATGTGGTTGGTTGAACCCAGCTCCGAAACTGCTGCCTTCTGGAAACAGCTAACACTTCCCTACAGCACTTCTTCACTGCAGTCTCCTGCTCCATAGAGCCTGGGCCTGTGATACCTCCTCGATAAAGTCATCTGTCGGATCACTTGCATCATATTTTCCTTCCTAGAACTGTAAATCAGTCAAAGAATTATTTTTAATACTGTAGTATAATTAGGAGTCGTCTTTGGCCCATTGCTGTATCACAGTTCATGTGTTACTGTTTCTAATTCCTTTTAACATTTTCAAAAACTAATAAAAAAACCATTTGTTCAGTTAGTTATACCTAGATAGTACCTAAAGAATGAAGAAAATAGCTGATATGTTTCAAAGAAACCCCAACTTTATGACAAAACATGAGAAATTATATTGAAAATAAGGTATCTTAACTTAGTTTTAAGTCAGCACTTCAGCGGGTCCTTATTTTTTTGGGAACTGTACAAATGCTTGGGCTATAATCCAAAGCAAAAATGTAAGATTTTCTGTGGAGTTAAATGGTCTGTGGACCAATTACACAGGGAGAGATAACCTGCAACCAAAGTGCACAGAGCTGCAAGGGGTGTGAGGGGGCTTGCCCGAAGCCAGGCACCCGCAGAGGGCACAGAAGCCCCAGGGAGACCAGGCGTGCCCACCTGAGCTCGCGGGCAGCCGCATGGGCACGGTCGCGTTCAGATGCCTGTATCACACAGGGCTGTTGGCACGGTAAGTGCCAGAGCCGTTCAGCACAAGCTGTCGTGTGCGGTGCCCACTGGCACACAACGGGATCCTGTTCCTGCTGTTACTGTGGGATTGTACGTCGATGCAACTCCACAGAGGCTCTTGTGACTTGCTGGGTTGTTCCTTGCAACGCTCCCTGTTCCCGAGTGCTGTGCACAGGCAGAGCAAGATTGTTTTCCATGTCCCCCGCACCTCGGCTGACAGCTTTCAACAGCCCTCCTGCTCTGAGGAGCCAGTCAGTCTTCCTCAAGAGATGCCTGTTCTAGCAATAACATGGACGATAGGATGACCTTGGAAGAAACACCACATCCAGCATTTTATGACCTGATATGCTGAAATGCTTATGATGTAAATAGGCAGGAGATTAAGTTTTTGTAACAAAAGGCAGTACAACAATCAAAAATACTGCATGCATTGAACAAGGTTTTTACAGATCTGTTATACTCTGGAATAAACAAATAACAAGGTGTTAAGTACATTACACATTGCATAGGAAGGCACCTAGGCTCTTTGGGGTCCAGTTATTAAAAAGTGGTCTCACAGCAAGTCCATAGTGGGGTCTTGTTGAATCAAAAGGAAAAGAGCTGGTGTGAGTGACATACAGACTTTCAGTAAGATGTGTTATGGTGACACTATCTTATGACATCACCTTCCAATAAGTAAGTTGTTTTTTTTTTTAAATTGTTTTCCACCTTGCTGGAGAGAAGTTGCTTCAGTTTTAAATACTGTAATGTAATGTACATGGTGAGAAATGAAGCTACGATTCCAATGGAATCACCCTGAAACCGTCTGTTTCATATTGAGGTTTCGCTGTGAAGGAGTTAGAGGACGCCTCTGGCTTTGGGAGCCTTGCTGGCCAGACTTCAAGCAGGTGGGGATGCATTACCCATAAGCAGTGAAGGCTGAGAAGGAACCTGGGCAGCAGGTCCCTCCTGGCTGCTCATGGAAGGGATGGTCCCTGTGCTGATTCCACAACCCACTGCAGGGAGCCCTTGGGTCGAGGAAACACGGGTGCATGCTGGTGATGACTGGGAGCTGTAATCCTCATCCAGGGAGGTGGAGAACAGGGCTGTGTGAAGTAGAATTGCAAAGAGAGAAGTGGAAGTGCATGGGCAATGCTTTGGGGGGCAACTTTTTCCTCCTAACACACAAAAAAAGATAGAAATTATTGCTACATCTAGTTTCCCTTTGCTTAGGCATCCATGGTATCCTGAATAAGGAAGATGGTGTGTTAATAGAACAAAAGTTGTTACGTGTTTGTATGGCGAAATGGGAAAGGGAAAAATCTGGACTTCTGACAAAGCTAAAAGCTAAACAGGAGTCACAGCTGGAGGAAAAGGTCAAAAGTTAAGGTGTGCCGCTGGCCATTTCCAACAAGATGTTTAAACAAGTTGGTTCCTTTGGGTGAGTTTCAGTATCTGGGGATGTGTTTTGCTGTCAGTCAGTCCAGTGTAAATCTGGAGCTTTATGGAGTTTTTCTGTGCTCCTGCCAGTGCAACTGAGAGTAAACTTTGGCTCTGGTTACATCCATCTAGAGCAAGCTGCAGCTTGCCTTATCCACCGAAGAATTCCTGTTGACTTCATAAAGTTTTGCATGAGTTGGGACATCTGGATTTGGTACAGTAATACTTAACATTGGGATGTTGCTGTAAACACTAGGATGTTTACAGAAATGAGAGACGAATCAGACCCCTGCTAACTGTTTCACGGGAGCATAGGGTTTCTTCCAAGAAAAATACCTGAGCACTCTAGGGCAGCATCTGCTCCCAGTATTCTGTTCTGCAGGAAAACCTACATTCAGGAAGATTAAAATTAGCTTCCCTGGATTCCTGTACAAAACTGCCAGCTTGAGAATCTCCTCTGTCCTGCAACTGCTAATTGCACTAATTCCCTTAAGTGTCAGTGAATCTGTAATGGGCGCTGAGCAGCTGTCTCCCATCCCTTGGGAGTTGCAGCCTCAGTCTGCCCTGAGCCAGGGCATGCATCATTTGACAACCTCCCGGCCTCTGTTCCAAGTGAACAGCAAGTGAGCTATTATGAAAACTGAGGATGAAGACAATGAACATTTAGAAAGGGAGAGCTGTCTTTAAGATACCCTTCCCTTGTACCCGAGTCTAAGTTTTGGAGAGTTTCTGAGTTAGATGATACACTCTATGGTTGCATTTCTGTTCCTTAGTTAGACCCCTTCTGAAATACAAATCGTCCATTCAAAGCAGAAACTGATTTAGCCTATTTTTCTACCTCCTGCAGCTCATGATCCACTCCAGAATGTAAATTCAAAACAAATAGCCACTGTGACAATCTGGAAGATAATTAGTATGTAGAAGCCTTCATGAGCTGCTTCAGTTATGGTAAGAACCCAGCAGGAACTTACCGTCTGCAATGTGGCAAACGCATTTGCGGCTCTCTATGCCAGAGGTTAGCTGGCAGCGAGAGGGAACTGCTGCTGCTGAGGTGGAATTAACTGGCTGCAGCTTATGTGGATTGGTCAAATTGATGCTAAGCCAGTGACTCAGTGGTAAACAGAGAGCTGGGGCTCTCCCTGTGCAAACCCTGCAAGCACAAGAAATAATCTTGCAATCCCAAGCACAAATACAGGCTGGGCAGAGAATGGATTGAGAGCAGCCCTGAGGAGAAGGACTTGGGGGTGTTGGTTGATGAGAAGGTCAACAAGAGCCAGCAATGTGCGCTTGCAGCCCAGAAGGCCAACCGCATCCTGGGCTGCATCAAAAGCAGCGTGGCCAGCAGGTCGAGGGAGGTGATTCTGACCCTTTACTCTGCTCTCGTGAGACCCCACCTGGAGTACTGCGTTCAGCTCTGGGACCCCCAACATAAGAAGGACATGGAGCTGTTGGATTGAGTCCAGAGGAGGGCCACGAAGATGATCAGAGGGCTGGAGTACCTCTCCTATGAAGAGAGACTGAGAGAGCTGGGGCTGTTCAGCCTGGAGAAGAGAAGGCTCCGGGGAGACCTTCTACCAGCCTTCCAGTACCTGAAGGGGACCTACAGGAAAGCTGGAGAGGGACTTTTTATAACGGCATGTAGTGATAGGATGAGGGGGAACGGTTTTAAACTGAAAGAGGGTAGAGTTAGATTAGATATTAGGAAGAAATTCTTTACTGTGAGGGTGGTGGGACACTGGAACAGGTTGCCCAGAGAAGCTATGGATGCCCCTTCCCTGGCAGTGTTTAAGGCCAGGTTGGATGAGGCTTTGAGCAACCTGGTCTAGTGGAAAGATGTCCCTGCCCATGGCAGGGGGGTTGGAACTAGATGATCTTTAAGGTCCCTTCTAGCCCAAACCAGTCTATGATTCTATGTTTCTATGATCTTCCCTTCATTTTGCAAAATACCAGAGGTTTTAAAACAATCACAAAGGTCGTATAGAAACCACAAGGTTTTCCTCACCCTGGCTGTTATAATTAAAATGCTTCCTGACATGATTGCCTTGGGATCTTAGCACCAGCTTTGAGCCTGAGATGTTGCTGGAGCTCTGTCCCTCATTTACCATAGGGGGAAGGACAGTAGTACTTGCTAATGCTGTTTCCAGCAATCCTACCGGCATGGTTTCACCGAGCCCCAGCAGATGGGTCACATTCAAGTAAAAATCTCCTGTGGCTGAAGATTCTCTCTTCCACATCACCAACTGGATTTGCCATAACAGCAATGTGAAGCTGAATATCGTATCTATTACTAATGCAATACTCGGTATTTCCTTGTTACTTTTCCTAGAGACTTCATATATAGGCTAAAGGAGGGGAAAGACACAGCAGGACCTTGCTCTGTCGGATCATTTTTCAGCTTGGGGGCTGCTCTTCCCACACTGCAAACAGGAGAGCACTCCAGTCTTTGAAACATCTGTATGTCACTGCTCCATCACTTCAGGTGTTTTTCAGATCAGGCCCTCTGGTACTGGGCTGTGAGCGGCCTTGCTGCTAGCACACCGGTAAAACAGGGTAAGCTGAGCACGGGAAGAGGGTATTTCAGGGCCATTGCGTACTGATGTGGGGTGGTGCCAAGCTGTCATTTGTTGTCAGAGTAGACACCTCCTGAGCCTTCTGGTTCCAGTGGCCTTACTGGGCAACTCATTTAAGTTAGTGTCTCATACTGAGGGGCAGGAATGTCTCTTCAGTACCACAGTCTGGGATAAAGATTGCACTCTTCCCTGTCCCATCCAAAGCTGTAAGTGCTTACAAGCTTTCTGGGTCACTCAGTATCTATGCATGTACTTAAGTCAGACCCTGCACTGAAAATGGTTGTGTGAGGTGCTGCATGCTACCTTCAGCACCAAGAGTGGTATTACAAGGAAGAACATGAAAAACAAGCTACACTTTCCCTCATATGAACGCCACATTAGGATTTGTTCCTTACCCCATTTGCTAAGATCTGAGCAGAAGGGTCCTGCATCTGATGGGGAAAAGCAAAGGATGTTCCTTTCCATTCTTGTCTCCTCTCTGGGGACACCATGTCCCTGTGCTAGGCACAGATGTGAGGGAAAAGGTGCTCCAACTCTTGCACACAAGACATAAACATTCTGCATCTCCACGAGCCAATTTCCAGTTCCCCAGAATCTATATTTAGCAGAGCTAATGAAACTGAAGATAAACACCTTGGGTTACATTTAACAGATGATTTTTTTTTCTTTATCCTTTAACTATTTCTCAGGTTGCTGCACTTGTTCCCTCATTTGAATTCCAGTGCCACACGACAGCTGAGCTGTTCCTTGCTCGGCTGCTGGTCTCAACTTTAACTTAACTCTGCGCTGTGGCTGTGAGGCCCCTTGGTAAGCTCAAAGAAAGGAACCTGTGACATTATTAGTACTGGAGCATAGGGTAGGCTTGGTTTCTTGCTCAGTCTTCACTCAGGCTGCTGTTCTTCTCCAGAAGGGATTGGCATCAGAGAGGTTTGCGTTGCTACTCTTTAATGCGATACCATTTATTAAGGAACTTGCCAGAGGGTGGCTTAGGGTAAGGAAAAAGACGACATTAGGCCCTAAAAGTTAACTTAAAAATTGGCCTATGTTAAAGATATTGTCTGATCTTCCCAAGGACGTCACAGGACACAATGAGACCTGCTTCTCCTCTGGCATAAATCAACAGAGGCCCAGAGAAGTAAGACGAGGAAGATCTTCCCTAATGGCTCTTTCCAGAATTGGTGATAAGAGGTTATTCCTGTCGTTCAGTCACTGGTATCTGAAGCATTGAGGAGGAACCAGCAGGACTTTGTCACTGTCCCCTCCAGCAGTAGCTGGGAATCCTACCTCATTCACTGTGAATTTTGATGGATAGCATGTTAAAAAAAATAATGAGTCTTCAAATACAGGAGCTTGCAATGAAACCTTACTACTATTGTAGTTCAGTTAATATTTCTAAAGGAGTAAAGGTTTGCTTTGCAATTCCTGCACTTGAATATTTCATGTCTTTTTTTCTCTTACTTTCACATAAACAGATACAATCTTTACATCCTATATCACAAGTGATACAAAACTACATATAAGGCTCAGTTTGTCATGTGAAAATCCTTTTTTATCATATCAACTTTAATTTTTCAGTAAGAGCCAAATGAAAATGTGATGGTGGGCAAGAGACTTCTATTTTCTCACTTGACTACGTATTTTGCTGAGTTGTGAGAGACTTGCATTCCTATTATTTGTTGACTGCCTACAGTCAACAGTGTACAGTGACTTACATTTCAGGATGCAGGAATATATAATGTGTAAAAGAATAGGAACATAGTAAAATCTGACTGTTCTTTGAATGTATTTTGCTGGAGCTGGATAGTAAACACCTACACAGTGTTCATTGTCTCTACATGGTGTTTAATACCGTGCTTTGACCTCTTACCTAGTGCTGGGCATTTTATTATTCTCTCAGCCCATTAACCAAATACAGCTGAAAAATGAAATTTTGTGTGGTAAGAAGGGGGGCAGAAGCTATACACAACTTTAGGTTGAATTTTGCAATGTGCTCCAGTCAAAACTGGAGACCAGAATTATCAAAATACTGAAATATTTTGATTTGACATTTTAAAGACTTGTTTCATGTTGGAAAAGTAAACAAAAATTATTCCAATGCCTTGAGAAAGAAATATGTTAGTTGGCTTTAAAATCACATTTCTCATTTTGCAATTAAACTAAGGGAAAAATTGAACACTTGAATTCAAAATCTTCTTGTTTGTTGGTCTGCTTGTTTTATCAGAGATAAAAATCCATTTCATTTCTATTCAAACAATTTTTTGGGGTTGTTTTCTTTCTTAAGTTTGGCAATCGATTCCAAAAAGTCTTTATTTGTCCAAACATGCTGACAACATTTAAGTTATCGGAAATGTCATCTGTTATGCAAGAAAACTGTCTTTGCAGCATAAATCAAACAGTAAAAGAGGAGCAAGGTGTACACTGGCCATCCCTAAATCAAGCTCAGAGGATTTTATTACGGCTGCCTTCCAGCTCAGATGATCCAGGCAGATGATTAGACATGAGAGATTCGCTCCTCACAATTCAACAGCAAAACTCTGCAAGAAAAAATCTCAGTGTTTTTGCCTGCATTACTCCAGAGCTGTGTACAGAGCCTAAATGGGTGCTCTACTCAGCTACCTAAGAAATTCTGGGTAAATGGGGATATAAATCTCCTGCTACTTAGCGTTCTCCACCAGTGCAGCTCCAAGCCATCAACTGAGCATCCCATGGTCTGCAAGCCAGAGTTCTCCATGCTGTCATTGAGAGTTTGATTCTAAGAAAAGACTCAAGTCCCCATTTCGAGACTTTGGACCTATGTTCTTTCTGCTGTAGTGCACAGCTAAAATTAATAGTTCCTCATTTATTTTATTCTTTAGAAATTAAATGTTCCATTTCAAAGCCTGGAATATGTGTATATAAGGTAATGACCTTCTAGCTATAAAATGAGCTGATGTTAACACATAACAAGCTGCTAAAAATGATCATTTCATTCTAGATCTCTGTTTTTACACCTGAACAACCCCAAATGCCATGCTACTGAAAAGGGAAATGTTTACGTGTTCAGCATTAAAACCAATTTGACAGACCGCGGAAGTAGATTAGTAATATGCACAAAGGCCTGCTGTTGGAAAGGAACCTCTTTTTCCCTAAATGCCATGTTTATTTCTTCTGGTGCTGCAGCTGGGGTGGCTTAAACTGCAGAATAGCACACGTGTTTGACGATGAAGCACACAGTTCTGTATTTTCTCTGTCTTTTATTGAAGCTGCTACTCTGTACTAGTTCCTTATTATTCACTCGAACATTCCTGAGGACTGCTGGTGTTTCCAGAAAATGTTATGACAATGAAGAGTTTGAATAAACTTAACGCACCATTTGAATAACTAATATCGTTAGTAAGATTAGAAGCATTAGGCAATGAAAGCACATATGCCTATTCTGCAAAACTTTAAATTTTATTTAAAAGACTGACAGACACTAATCAAAAAGTTGATGTTGCTGAAAGTCCATGGGAATAGATCTTTGTATAGACAAGAACAAAAACTTGCTATATGTGCATTTTCAGAATACACATTAAAGAAAGAATCTCACAGCTATAAAAAAAGCCAAATTCAGAAGATTTACCATAGGTGTAACTTAAAAGAAAAAATAAAACAAGGCACAGCAGCTTTCTCCACTTACATTCCTTGGATTAATAGTCATAATTATAATTTGCAATGTGAATTAATGAAATATGCAAAAAATCAGGATAAACAGATGTGCACATTGGGGAAAAGAAGAAATAAACACTTTCCCAGAAGCCAGGGCATTCTGCACGCGGAAGGAAGGGGCACTTGAGACTGCCTGAGCTTTACGTTTTAAACACCTATCACCAGAAAGGTGATGTGTACTTTTGGTTCCACAACCTTACGCAGTGTGGGTTTAATCATGTCTGGCACCAACAAACATAAATTACTTTAATGAATGTTCATTTTCTCCTCTTAAGTGGCTCTGCTTTGAGCGCTAACAAAGCGTGGCTCCTTACAGATTTGCCTGTCACCTCCTGCCTCCACTCCACTGCCGTAGCACCAGCACTTCTCATTAAGAGTGAATTAAAGAAAAAATACTGTAAGGACAATGGCAACCATATTTCCTGTGAGGCAAGAGTGCCAAGATGCGAAGGAGAAGGCAGAGGAAATTATGACAGACACAGGACTACCACAGCGTCCTGTGCTCTTTCTGTTCCAGTGATGACCACCACTGTGACTACCCCAAGCTGTCAGCCCCTGGTCCTTCTCTCAACTCCTGTTCATGCTTCCCTATTCATACATCTCTCTGGTTCCTACAATTTTCTCTTTTCATAGGAAAGATCCATTACTAAGTTAGATCATGTTTTAGATGAGCATAACAAGTGATGGAGTAATGTGGCTTGCACCGATGTGGACCCTCTCACTTTCCTAGCCTGATCCACCATATCCCTCCAGGGTAGGTTGGTAGAAAGCACCCTGTGTTGTGTCCCCATAATGATGGAGGTAGTCAGATGGAGATCAAGATGTACAGTAAACTACTCACAAGAGAAATACATTTTAGAGGTATTACACATAAAGGATGTCGCCAGAGAGGTTGTATCCTCACCTAGCTAGCAAATAATGCATGGCTTTCTGGAAAGGGAGGCTTTCCCATAGAGAATGGGAGGCTTGAGAAACACAAGAGCCTCATCTGACAAACCCGCCACAGCTGACTAGTGGAGCAGGCATCCTCACCACGATGAGTCAGTAGTGGAGTCAGGCCAAATGGCATCTTCACCACTTTTGTGGTCCATTCCCTTCCTGGGTTGTCTTTTCTCTTGTCTCTGGAGCTCTCTCTCTGGCTCCTCGCGGCAAAGCTCCTGCCACTCACTGGGTAAGAGCTCCTGCTTGCTGAGCGAGGGACATTCCCACACAGAAGACCTCAGTTTTGCTCTCCTGTGTCCATACTTGGTACTTTCTCATTGTGTATTTTCTCTGGCCCACTCCTCTCCCCTCCCTTGACATGCGTTGCCAACATTGCCCCTGCACTTCCACTGCTTCTCTGTCCCCAGCAGCCTGCTTCCAGCCACAGCCCCTTTCAAAGGCTGATCCATTTCTGTGGTGGATTTCTTATTCTCAAAGTGAGATGAAGTCATTGGGAAAAAAAAATCTGTTTTAAATGAAAACATTTTAGTTAGCTTCAGGTTATTAAACCATTTTTAACTTTCACTGAAATTTAGATTTCTGAAAAAAAGCATTCTTTTAAATGTGAAAGTTGGCATTTTTCATTTTAAAACTGTTGGAAAGAATATTGGAAAAAGATTTCAACAAAGTCTTTTCTCCCTTTTAGTCAAAACTAGTTGCTACACTGAAATGAGTTAGCTTCAGCCTCTCTCCAAACTGAATTTGAAGGGAATTTATTATAACGAACTGTAATATTTAAAAATATATCAACTCAAGTGAAAGTCTGAATCAGTTAATACTACAGGAATTTTCATCTAACAATAGCTATCCTCTCTTGAGTTTCTCCCAAACACCAATTAGGTGAAAGCCCAAACAACATGCCTTTAGCTTTGGAGCAAAAGATTTATATTCATCACAAAATGATATCTGTCCCCTTGCAGGTTCCAAGACATTTAATAATTTGAATTGAAAACTGCTGGTCCACGCCAACAAAAGGCCCTTCCCAGGCTGTCCAGTACTCCTTTACAGAAGAAAGGTTTGTATTCCTGTATCATACATTAAACATTATTCTGAAAACAGGGTTGACTGAAATTTTTATGAAAGTATTTTTTTTGTTAGAAAAAACATGCTGTGAAGTTAAGTATTTTTCCATGGGAATATACTGACTTTTAGAAAAAAGTTATGGAAAGAATTATTGCTTTCATATAAATCAGTGTGCTTCATTTTGACTTAACAGATTATGAATAAGGCTGAAACTATTCCAGACAAAGGCCCTTACTTTGTGAGATTAAATACTTCAAAAAGAGCTATTTGACACTTTCAAATAATATTTTCTTGAATTCTTACTTCATGGGAGACTTTGAAAATTTAACTTTTCGTTTCAATTCATGACAAAACAAAAAGTCAAAGTAGAAATTTTCCATAGAGGAGAAATCCTGAATATCGAGCAACTCTATTATAAGATCACTACCTGAACTATACGTACAGTCTGACCATGCAGCCACACATATTTTCATATTACTATAAATTCTCATGTAATTTATTCCAGAATTTAAGAATGCATTAAAATAGTCACTAGCTAACGCAGGTAGGAAAGAAAACTTTACAGATATTAAGTAAATGTAGATTTGCACTGTGATACCTCCGTAAACCTGCACAAAACACATACTTCTGCAAGGAGCTTGCAGTTCATCCCCATGAATTAGTAGAATGAAGATTGATAATAATTTAAATATATTACCTTTTCACTGATGCTAATTTGAGTGGAAACGCCAAGCTAATGTGTTTATCTGCCGGTAATGAATGGAATGACACGCTGGAGATGAGCAGTAGCTGGTGCTGCAGATGGCAGGGATGGGGATGTGGGCTGCCGTCTGACAAACTACCAGCCGCTCTTGACCTAGGTTAAGATATTGCTATGTTGCTGTCTCCCAGCTGCTCATCATATCTTCCTCTCCAAATCTGCATCTCTGCCAGTTTACCAGCTCAGTTGAGAGCTCTGGATTACAAAGGGGAACCAGAATTTTACACAGCAGCAGAATTTTACACAGGTCTTAGTTTGGACCACTGGAGCATTGCGCAGAAGAGGTTACGGACTGATAAGCCCAACAGGCACGACAGCAGAAGCTACCTCCCACAACAGATTTCTTTATACTGTGTGCCCTTTCCCTTAGGGCCTGCAACTGGATGCATGCAATCCTTCAGGTAACCTTTTAGTGAGAGCGCTCAAATACTTTCTGGATTCATTCCAGATAGTACTTGCATTCCAGTAATTTTAGGGTGACCTGTCTTGCAATTTTATTGTTAAATCTTTCTACACAATGATCATCACAGCTTTCACTTTGAGGGACAATTTTAAATTTTACAGTATGCAGGAAAGCTATCACGTGTACAGGCTCGAAACAAAAAAAAAAAGGTAAGAGAAATTGAACATTTCAGCTAGTGAAAAACTTGTTCTTTGAGGCAAATTTACTTACAATACACAGAGTCACTCTTCCCTGCCCCTCTCCAAATATGCTGCCTGTTTCCATATTTCATTAAAAATACTAAAACATGAAACCTCAAACCCAAACCATATTGTTTCAAGATGGTACTATGTTCCCTGAAGTTACAGTTTGCTTAATTTGTGATCCAATTCTCCTCTATAGACAGGATTTTCTGACTAAGATGTATTTTCCTGGAATATGGAAAGTATAATGAGATCTGCAATGTGGCCAGAGAATCCAGAATATAGGGTATTGGATCTACACCTCCCACTAAGAATCAGTATTCTACCTTCTGACAGTATGCCAAATAGCAAAATGTAAAAATTATTTTGCCAATATTTTCCATGAAATAATTATTTTCTTTTGTGACCATCAAATTGCCCCAACAATAAAAACAAACAAACCAACCTTTTTCTTGCTACTGAGAGCTTACAATATTGGATTCTTCTCTAACACATACCATAAATGTATGCAACGATGTCAAATGTGCCTTAATGTAAAGTCAAATATTTGCAACAAGTCACACGCAAAAATTAATTGCAGCTGAAATGAACTCTGCATTCCACTTTAACACTCTTTTAACATGCATTAAAACACTTCTGAGGTCTTTGTTCACTCCTAGCTTTAAATCACATCAATCTCAGCAGTGCAGCCTCAGGAATGACAGCAGAGAGATGACCTGCTCCAGCCCCCTCGGCCACCCAGCCCCGAGGTGAGGGCCAGGTGCCTGGGAGGGATCTCCGAGCAGCAGGCAAAAAAACGGCAAGGGGAGGGGAGGCAAGAAATGCTGTAATAACACTCCTGAGACAAGTTCACTGTATGATATCCGATGGCCAACACTGCTAGAAGGATGTTGTGCCACAGAGGCCGTCCCCCCCACTTCTTTTATCTAGCTACCCTCAATCTCAGTCTGACATCCCACTACTTAATTTACCTTAGGCTGTCCTCTTCACAGGCAGGCACTAAAGCTTCCTTCCTTTTAGATGCTCCACCTGAAATGTCTGACTTCCAAAGGCACATCTACCTCCACCTGAGGCCTGAGCTGGTGTACATTTAGATGCCTCCCTGTTCTTAAACCAAAATTTTCCGACCCTGCCTCAGGAATTCTTTACTTTTGTTTTTCCATCTTATTCTAACACTCACAGAAGAAACTGCAGACATAAGAATAAGTGAAATGTTTTTCCTTGCAGTCCTTCACTTTTTCTGTCCTCTGGCAAGTCTGGAAAAATTAAAAATGTTTAAAAAATGATGTGAAAATTGGAAATGATTATTTAAAAATGAAGTGGAAATTGGGACTTTTTCCAGTGAAATGGTGTTAGTATCTTTTTCTAAATAGTCTTCTGAATAAGAAACAACTTTATTATTAAAATTTAGCAAACTTTCACTCACCTCTGCTTTTCTCAATTTGATTTTGATTCCTTTAGTTCTGATTATTTTGTGGGATGCACGAATCTCAAGTCTAGCCACTGGATCCTGCTGTTTAGTTAAATCTCTTCAATGTCTGATACAATCGGTTCCACAGAGCAAAAGATTTACGACCTTTGGATCTAACTGCATCATACCTTTTATTTTATATAGTTGCCCCGAAGTTGCCAAGGAGGAAACCCTGTCAATATTGATGAATGGAGAAGTATCAGGAACAATGTTTAGTATCCAGATGGTCAGATTTGTTGGTGTCTCTTACAATGATATTTTTCTGCACTGCAAAGTTCAGATTTGTCATGATGCTGCAGCTGTTTGTAAGCCTATAAGTGATTTTGTGTGTGTGTGTGTGATGTGAGGATAAAGATGAATTTCTGTTCCTGCTGGGCCAACCTGAAAAGCTGAGAGCAGGTTCTTTCCATGGGAGTTTCTGAATCCCAGCTGCCATTGTTTAGCTGGTGCGTAGCCCTGAGCAAAGTGTTCAGCCACAGGGCTTTAGCATCCCCATTTACAAGAATAATAATTCTTACTGCAAGCCTGTGCAGTGACTCAGCAGAAAGAAAACTGAGGAGCAATCAGCAAAGGTTTTTATTTTAGCCTTTTACAGCTAGACAGCAAACTATTTAACCATGATTAAAGAGGCAAAAGTCCCATCAAAGTCAATTTGTGCTTTGTCTACATTATTTGGGCTGATACTTTATGTTATTTCTAGAGCAGCCTGTCCAGTGTTGTGCATAGAAAAAAAGATCTGTACTGATGGTAGTTCACAGCTTAAATTACACACTTGTAGTCCTGAAGGAAAACAAACAACAAGGCATTTGTTTGTCTCTGATCAGACAATGTAATGTGGTACCAGAAAGCACGTGATATTACTTGTTCCTAAAGGAGTTATAACTAGGTGACGTTTACAAGCATTCAGCTAATGAATTACGGGCTCTTGAAATAGGAGTTTTCTAATGGGAGCACTCTAGTATTCCATCCAGAAGAACAGATTCTTTTACGCTGTGGAATCTTATAGTATTATGATAATAGCAAGAAGATTTATTATTCAAAGCCCAGAGAGGAAATAGTTTGTAGATCAGAAGAGAAAATATTATATCATATTCTCAGTGTTTATGAGATACTATGACACAAAACACAACACCTAATTGATAGGTTTCAGGTGGTAGAGGCTCGGACATTAATGGCAGTTGCCTCATGACAACAAGGTTTTATGAACCAGTTTGTATCTTTAAAGATATATCTGAAATGCCACCATGCTGACAAGGGGAGAAATTAGAAGGCAGTATGACATCTTGGAAATGGACTCAAAACCAGATGCTAGGTCTGAGAGTCACAAGATTGCAAATGCACCCAACAAGCAAAGTCTGACAAAAACAATACCAAGGTTTGCTTCTGGTTCCAGATAGAAATGTCATTTATTGCTTTAGACCCTGTTACATAAGTTGTCCACAGAACAGCATGGACTTCCTTTAAAAAGATAAAACCCAAAACTTTTAGCAATATGTGATTCTATTAAATCAGTGCTTAGTTTATCTTGTGATTCAAAACCTTGGCAGTCCAATGTCATCAGATTAATAAAATACTTTTGAAGAGCATAAATAAGTCATTTCCCATTGCACCAGATTTATTTTATTTTCCTAATAGGACCTAACCTAGAATCATCTAGTGCTGGGGAAAAGAAGGTGGTTATCGCACCATAATGAGCTGGGCATATTCCATACTGACCGTTGCTAATGTGAAAAACAAAGACACCTCAGGATATACCTGCAGAGTTAGTCTTGATTTAATCATAGGGGGTTATCCAGTAGTGGTTGTCTTAAAGGGACTTGAATTTCCTTTTGTGTGTATTAGTATAAATGATAGCTGTGTTGCATTTACTCATCCACATGAATAATACTGATGGGGGAGGATAAGAAAGCCTTAAAAATGCTTGGCCGACCTTAGATCTTCAAAATGTGCAGCCTAATAACATCAGCATCTATTCACCACAGTCTACTCAATTTTCTCTTCATGGAATAAGGCCGATTTTTGCCATGCAGATTTTTTAGGTTTTGGAACAAAGTGACATTGAGTTCTTAGTCTGACATATGGGCAGAGACCTTCCTCAGTCTTACCCAGTTGTTAGCGCTTATGATGTCTAAGGTCCATAAACTTGAGACGATTCAGTCCCCCACTTCCAGGCAAGAAACTGTCCTGCTATAAGAAAATCTTACGGCTACAAAGTCCTGCCTGTTGACTTCTTCTGCAGCCCTCTTTCTTTAGTATTGCACAATATCTTTACTGGCACATTTCCAAACCTCCAGCACATGTTTTTAGGAAGGAGAAGAGATAGCTACAGCCCTAGTAACTTCCCTGCACAGTTGTGACTGGAGGGAATTATGGGCTGAGAGCCCAATCAGTGAAGCAAGGTTTTATTTTCGTCTCTGCAGCTGACCTGGATGTTCAGTTCTGGGTATGTTGCAAGGGTGTGAAAGGGGTAGAATTTCTGAATCCTGATCTCTTTTATTAAGAATGGTGAAAGTTCTTCCTTAATCCTCAATCTTATTTTTGAAATTCAGTCTTTTTGGAGAACTGGACCAGGATGATGCCATGCATATCAAGATCCTTCCCTAGATGACTGAGCGCTTTGGGAATTCCCTCCCCCATTCCAACCAAGATGCTGAGAGATTCACTAGCATTGCTCAGTGGAGTTCCCCAGCATCATTCGCAAGAACTTGATCACTATATATAGGTCTTGGAGAGAGGGAAGGCTTTGTCCTTGGAAAAAGGGAGTGTGCAGGATGCCAGATTTGACCTGTGATTGCAGGCAGAAGCATTTAATATGAAGGAGTGGCCTATCCTCTCTCTACAGAGAGTCTTGGTTGAATCAGCCTGCTTGGAAAGAAAGAAAGGAATCAGGGAAATTACTATAAAAGGCCAATTTTACAAATAGGTTAAAAATACACTGTTACTGTACATCATTTTGCCCATATACTTCTAAATCTGAGCACTCATTGTAATATTGCCCTCCTGGTTACACTCTCTTCATCTTGGAATTGTTCTCTTCAGGATCACATTGACAGCTCCATGTCTTTCATTGCCGTGACAAAACTACCTCTGATTTATCTGCTTATGATACATCTGTCAGTTTGGTCATGAAGAGCCAAGAGTGTACTAACCATTCTTTGAAACAGCCACAGTAGCTGTCCTTGCATCTGCCAGTCACCAAAACTTAATCCGTAACTGAGAATTTCTGATGTATGTGGAAAGTTGCTCCATATGAGAGAGTAAGCTCTGACAAGAAAAGAATTGTATTTCTATATAATATATAGAAATATATAATATATAATATATAGAAATTCTATATAATTCTATATAATACAGAAATATAAAATATAAATCGAGATATATAAAAATATATAATATTCTATATAATATTCTATATAATATAGACAGAAGTCTAAGCCTAAATAAGCAATTATGGACATTTCCTCTTGTCATATCTGCCAATACTAGGGACAAAGAAACAGAAATCTTTCACGCTCACAAAGTAAAGGGGTATGTTTCAAGCCTGGGGTCAATTCCTAAAGTAACTTCTAGCATGTCTTTTGTCATCCTAGTGTTTTATACTCTAAGATGTACAAGCAACCCTTCCCATTTTGGATGTGACCAGTATAGTGGATAATAGCTCTGAAACATAGGTACAGTTGGGGGAGTAAATAAAAACTTCATGGAGTAAGAGTGAAATGTCCAAGTTCAAGCCCCATTAACTTACTTTCATTGTTCTTGTTGCTGAGCATATCCCTTGTATGAGTAAAAGCATACATGATGAGGAATTAACTCTCAGGAAGGCTGCTAGTACCTCTTTGTGAATGATACTCTTTAAAAAAAAAAACCAGCTTTTCTGAGAACTACATTGATTTGCAGTGGTAGAAAATGAACTCTGGTATAGCTATACCTCTGCAAGCTGCCTCAGGCTGTCTATAGCTCCGGGTCTTTGTCTGCAGGTTCAGGCCACTATTGACCTCAAATGACTCTGAACGAGCCTATCTACAAAAAAAGTTAGTGTTCCACTACAGGTCCTCGGAGTAGCAGATACTCCTGCTTTGGCTGCAGGACAAGCTGGGTCTTGTGTCTCTGGAGTACATGATGTATGAGTTTGTATATATACGTGTCAGAGCCCTCTCTTGAAAGAAGATAGCTCCTATGCAGGGCCTCACAGAGCTGGTAGAGCTGTTCCTTCCTCTACTTGGTGAGCTTGTGTTTCTAAACAGGCAGTTTTGTGCATGAATTAATTGAATTTTTTTTTTTTTTTAGATAAGCACATACAGGCCTGACAATTTGCAATTTCTTTTATCAGAATTGTACTAACTATGGCAGAATGACCAGAATTAAAAGAGACTTGACTCCACTCCCCACTCACATAGTCTCTTACAGTCCCATTAAGTGAAAGCTAACAGACAACAGGAAAGCAGCTCCAAGGAAGTGATTCATAAAGTAATTCATGTGAAACATAAAGATTTACGTAGCTTGGTGCAACTCACCAGTATGTTTTTAAAGTAAAAAATGTGACACTGCTTTGAAGCTGGATTTTTATCACTGTTGAACGAGATTAAAACTGAGATCTACTGTAATCCAAAAAACCTAAATGTACTTATGCATGCATGTCGTGAAGGGGCTTGATTTCCTTGCCAGTGTACTCTTTTGGATTAGCACGTATGTGCACAACCCAATCAGATGTTCCTGTATCACTGATGAATACACTGCTTCCTGATCAGTCCTCATGACCGGGAGCTCCCATGCCTTCCTGTCAGTAAGCTGTGATAAAAACTAAAGCTAGAAGTTTTGAGGCACATATAGCTGATAGTTTACTGGGGGACCAACCAGCTCTAATTGCATTCCAGTTAGTCCTGACTGCTCCTTCTCCCCTGTCATGATGCTGCCAAAGCCAGAAATAAGCTAAGGGGTTGCAGAGCAGGCAGTAGTGTGTATATGGTATTTTGACCCTTGCTTCCCCGTGCAGCCCTCCATGGCACTCCCAAGTTCAATCACCTGATGTAGTTCTATCACTTGACCTTCAGCTTCTTTCCCCCTCAGATAAAACACTGAAGTGGCATTTATCACACTACTGATTCAGTTTCGCAAGGGAAAAATGAAAAGAAATGAAAAGCACCAGTGGCTGACTGAATCTTGCTAAGTCTTCTGAATCACCTGAGTCAATGCTAGCTAACACTTTTAAAATACAATAGCTTTGAAACAGAATCTTTCTTTCTAAAAAAAATCATGTAGCTTGGAATCACTGAAAACAGAAAGGTCACACAGTATGGCAAGGCTGTCTAATAAGAGTATCTCCAAACATATGGAATAAATAAAAATATGAATAGATAAATTTGCTGACATGTAGCTATACAAAGAACTTGCTAGTGCCAAAGAGAATGAAATCCAATAAAGGTGTTATATCATTGTTATTTTTATTTGTTTATTGTGGAACTCCATCTCCACTAAAAACCAATTTACTGCTATTAAGCCCAGGAAGTACAATGATCCTCCTGAGCACTGCAGCTTCCAAGCCAAACTTGCCTTGAGCTCAGAGAGGTCCCCTTGATGCTGCCATGTAAAACTCAGCCATTCACACACCTCCTTGCAAATGTGGAGTCAGAGGGCCCAGCTCTTCCCTCTTTCCACTCCAAATCAGACACAGCTCCAACAGGTTCCCTGTGATTACACTGTTGTAGAACTTAGGCAACTTGAGGAAGAATTCAGTCCTAAAGCACTGTCTAGCCTAGCTGCCACCCATAACAGAAGATGGACCACCGCATGGTGAAGAGTCTTCCCTTCCGACTGCAGACTGATTCATCTTCTCAGCTGGATCATGGAGGATGAAACCTCTGTGAAACAACAGGAGAGACTGTTGAAAACAGCCTCCTCCCCACAAAGACAACCCCTGAGTTGAAGAGGCAGTATCATATCCCAGACAATCATATCCTGCACATGTGTATGGCACAAAAGCATTCTTGAAGGAGGGGAAAACGGGGGCGCGCTCGCAGGTGTCGGGCGACGGTCCAGAGTAACGACACAATCTCAATGTGAGTATGGAAGTTCTCCGTTTATTCGCTAAGCACACAGCGGTTATATGGACTGTGTACATGCTAATCACGTGCCCCGATCGCACTTGTGATTGGTCTATAGATTTACATACTCAGAGCCGTGACTGCCCCCCCCCCCGGACGCAGCTCTGCTTCCCGCCGAAGCAGGCACCGCGGGGTTCCTTGTTTTGCACCGTTCAAGGGGAGTCCAAGGTCGCTAGCTCTGGGCTTAACCCTTGCTCAAAGCCTGGGTTGCTCAGACTGCTCAGTGGCACAAGATCGTGCCCCTTCTCACTTAACCGAACCTCTACACATTCTGGGTTATCTTTTATTTAGAAGACCACCACTGTCCCTTGCTTAGCTCCTTTAACAGTCCCACTCTATTCCTCCTGCCTGAATGACAATTGGAAGTAAAAGCAAAAAGTGAAGTGGATGTGGTAAGTCACAAAGAAATCATTTTCGCACCAATTCACACTGTCCTAGATTATTAACTACTTCCTCAGAGTTTCAGGTGCAGTACCCCTTCTCCAAGTTAAATAAACTGGTACACATTGTTTCTGTACTGTCATTTTGCCTCAGAAATGTTCTTTTATAAGTGCTTTTGAATTGGGGAAACCTGATCTATACTAAGATAATTTACTATCAGTTAGATCTCATCGAAAGAGGCTCCTCTGTAAACAAACACTGCCTATTGTTTTCACTCCAGATAAAACCAAACTTGTCAGTTGAAAGCTTACTCCTTGGGGGAGCGCTCATTGCAGTTTTAATTGTAACTGGAATCTTTGGAGAACTTTTATTTCAACTAAGAAGCGCAAACCTTTCTACACCAGCGCAGCTGACTATGACATATTTTCACAACTCAGAAATAGCCTCATGATCTGTGGATTTCTCTGTAATTTCTTACAGTCTTTGGTCTAAATTATCACAAGAGATTAGAGGGTGCCACCTCTAATTAACTATTAAGTTTATGTTTTTATCAAGTTTTTATTTTGAGATAGTTGAAGATGTCGGAGAACTAATGTTTCTATATTTTGTTTGCTCTCAGAAGAGTGTAGTTTACTAAGAAAAGCTGAAATATTAACACTGGAATTTATTACAGGTATATTGTGGTGTGGGCTTTTTACCTATGAAAAAGTACTCCAAACATAACCATTATCTGACAGTTTTCACTTTTGTCTTAGAAAAAGGGTGGTGTGGTGTGAAGTCAATGCTGAATGACTGCTGAAGTCCTGGGACAATGATTTAAACTATTAACAGGATTACATTTCAAAGATTATAATGACATATCGAAGTATTTGTTAATACATCCACTCATGAGACTTACAGACAAGTTTCCATGCAATAGCACATTATTTTTTCCCACTCTGAGAGAGAGCATTGATCCTTTCTATCTTGATACTTCACAGGTCTAACCAACCAAGGGAGTCCAATTTGGCAGGATTAAAACTTTATTGACTTGAAGGTATTTCTATCCCAGTACTTGGGTCAGAGCACCAAGAATTCCCACAAAACATATGTGGCACCCGCCCACCACAGCTTTTATGGTTGTAACTATGTAGGTGGGCAATTACGCGGACATTGAGACATCTGACCTGACGTTAAGGTAGATTTTCCTACCAAAAAAATCTTCTTCCATTAAAAATGGAATACGACAAAACACCACCAAACCCCAAAATTCACGTGAGCTTCTCTAACGGCTCCTTTTATAATCTGTGTCCCAGATGTTCTAAAAGATCAAATGTTACTATCAAAAATCTTTATGAAAGAGAATCTGATTACTATGCTACTTCAAGTCTTCAGGCTATTTGCAGGCTTTTTTAATGACAGAAGAGGTACCTTGTTAGAGAGGAGAGGCTTTGCTTGGAAAGGTATAAACATAAAGGCATTAAAGAAAGGATCAGATCTCTTGAGGCCTAGGTTGAAAACACAAACCTAGGGGGTGCAAAAAACTTCGTTTGAGGTCTCTGTTATTTGGAAACATCCTGCTCTCAAAGCTGTGCAGTGCAAATTGCATACATGGCTTTGTGGGCAGATCGCAGCTGTTTATTTTTACACACTGCTAAATACGAACGCTCGCGCATTAGTAAATCTTCTTGCAAATGCATTTTGGAAACATTTGTAATTTTTTTCCCTCTCTATCTCCACGTAGGAAGAATTTCCAGACACAAATACGTGTCAGTGAAAAATAACTGTGATGACTGTTAGAATTTGAAACTAGAAAGTGCTTAAATAATTCACATTTATTAGAAAATGCCAGCAAACAAATTGTACCTTCTACAACCTTAGGCACTAATGTGTTTTATTTCACATACCATTACCGGCTTACAGGAGATTGTCCGCACACCTCAGCAATTGCCTTGGCATTTGATACAGGCTTTGCTTCAGACAAGGGGAAGACCTGAACTACACTGCCTCAAGAATCAACTTACACTTCAATCTTCTGTTGCCTTCAGTGAGTGTCATGTACAGAACAATACTGGACCAGACAGAGACACTCATTTTCCATTTATGAGTAACCAGAATGAAGTTTCATTCATTTTGGATTTAAGCCAGTAGAAAATAGCCTCTCCAGTTGTTCACCCACTGAATCCTCAAAGACCTTCTGGCTTGTAGGTGAATGGTACTAAGCCAAATTGTATGATTACAACTTGCCTGATTACCTTAAATAGCAGTTCATGAGAATGATGATGATTGTCAGGTGGGGTAGAAGGGGATAGCTCTGGGGCTGTGAGCAAGTACATGCACTAAAGCATAAACGAAGCAGCAGATTCTTCCCTGAATGACCAAATGACCAGATGAGTCTCAGCTGAGATATGAGAAAAGAAGTCCAAGCCACAGAAATTCATTCTCCTCACTCAAAAAAAGCAAGTAAAATAAGAAGCCCCACTTCTGTCATAAAAGCCCAGTCCCAGCACACAGTCAAGTCAGAGACAAAAGCACTGCAACACCCTGTGTAATTAATACCTTTGGAGCAGGTTGATCTCATAGAGTGTACTCCACTGTGGTGAGAATAAGCAGCACAGCAAACTTCACCTGTTCCACAGAAGACATTTCCAATAAGAGGCAGTTGTGAAAACCAGTGACTGTCTACACAGATTCTGCCCAGCAATTTGTATAATCGCCTGCTGAGCAGGTGAAATTATTTTGCTTGGCTTCTGTGAGTCATGGAGCCAATCCCTACCATCTTCTAGAGCTCACTTGGCTAGGTGATTATGTCCTGATCCTATAATCAAACCTATGAAGGAAAAAAAGGGCCTGTCCTCAGGATCAAGGAAGATCAAGGCTGTAGTATAAGGGTGGGGTAACCTGAGAGTGCTTATTATAGGAAGAGCTGGCAATGATGCCTCATACTAAGGTCATTTTATGCTTTGTCTTACATACCTAACATGAAAATGATGGCTTACATCATCCTTTCATGTTGTCTTATTTTTAGAAAAGAAAAGGTAAGAAAAGAAAGGTTAGAAAAGAAAGGTAAGAAAAGGTAAGAATCTTCTAAGACGCTAAATGTCCGAACTAGCAACACTGAACTTGGGTTAAGCACTAAGATATTTAGGGAATCTATTTGGCTTGCTCTTAAACATAGACATCTCTCAAACAGAAATCTACCCGTGCCAGGGAAATAAGGTCTTTGGAAACTGGGTACAGATAAACAAGGTTTTCAACTGGAAGTTTAAAGAAAGAATACTATTTCTTGTGAATTAACAAACTCATCTTCCCAGTCTGTATGCTCTGTGGCCACAAAATATGTTTACATTAGTATGTTCCTTCTGAAAAAAAAAGGGTATGGTATAAATAAAATTGCTTTTCTCTCAGGACCACAGGACACACTGTGTCCCTTCAAAACACGACGTGCATATCAGGAATAAGAACCCTTACAGCCCTAATGCCCTGAATAATTCCCACCTAGCTACAGCCCCCTGAACAGTTAGCTTCCATAGTCTGAAGAGCAGAACCTGCAAAGGCAGGCTCAACACCCTACACCTCTAGGAGCAAGTTCAAGTTACTGGGGAAAAAACCTAACACGTTGTGATCAGCACTTTAGAAGCCTGTAGGGTGACCGTAAGCCGACCATGCCCCAAGAAACGTGTCAGGCATTGCCAGTAACACCAAAAGGCGTATTTCGAACAGGCTGGCAGGAAATGTTTTGCTGAGGTGACAGCTTTAGCAAGGCCTGGTGCCAGGGCGCCCACCTGTGCCCTAGATGAGACGAGGGGGTCGTTCAGACACAAAGCAGCAGCTGTGCTTGCTGTGCCCTCTGCCCAGGGCCTGCCCCGCACACTCCACCCCCTGCAGCGAAGGCCCATTCGGGCTCAGGAAAGCTTCACCAACGGTAACCCCGCTGCCAGGAGACGCTGGCTCCCAGGCCGGCTGGGCAGGGCAGGGCAGGCAGGACCCAGTCCCCCCGAGGGCACCTCTCCCTCGCACGCCGGGCCGGGCCGGGCACCAGTCCCTCTCGCCCCACACCAACAGCCCGGCCCAACAGCCGCCAGGCCACGCGCACAGGCCGCGTGCCCGCGAGCGCCGACGCGAGCCCGCCGCCTCTCGTGGGCGGACACCGGTTACACCGTCCACACCGCCCCCACCTCTGCCGCCGCCGCGCGTGCGCCCGGGCGGGCACGCGACATCCGGGCACCCCACCCCGGCTCCGTGACCCCACCCCTCCCGCCGAGGAGCGCGCGCAGCCGCCAGGGAAGAAAGGCCGTGCCGGAGCCGTGCGCGCTCCCGGTCTGTTGCCCCGCCCCTCAGCAGCGCCGGCGGGGGCCCGCACCCGCCGCCCCGCCCCGCGTGCTCGCCGGCCCTAGCGCGCGCGCCTGTCCGCGCGGCCTTTGGGGGCGTGGCTGGCAGCAGGGCCGCGCGGGAGCCCGGCGGGCGGCGAGGCAGAGCCGGGCCGGGAGAGGCGAAGCGAAGCGAAGCGAGCGCCGCGGCAGCGAGAGCCCGGCGGGGAAAGGGCGAGGCGCAGCGCAGTCTCCCGCGCCTTCCTGCCTGCCGAGCGACGGGGACGGGTGAGCCGCAGCTGTCCGCGGCCGGCGGGGCGAGCCGGGGCCTGCGCCCCCGGCGGGGCTGCGTCCTGCTCCCGGCCGGTGGCGGCTGCCTGGCAGCCGGCTGGTAAACAAATGGCGGCCCGGCGGGGGCGGGCGCCCGGGGTCGCGGCGGGGCGGGGGTGGCCGGGGCCCAGCGTCGGCTCGGTCGCGGCTTCTCGCTGTCCCTGACAGGTCCCGGCCGGGAGGCGGGGGCGGCGCTGACCGCAGCCCCCGGCGGAGGCCGCAGGGATTCGGTGTGCGTGCTTCGCCGGTGTCCCCTCCTCCCTGCCCGGCTCCTGCGGGGCCCAAAGTGCTGAGTGTGTGTCGGTGGTAACGTGCCATGTTGGGTGGCCGCCGGCCGCCCCGCCCCCGCGCCTGGCCTCTCTGCGGGCCCGCGGCCGCCGGGAGCGGGTGGCAGCGGCGGAGCGAGCCCTGCCGCTTCCTCCTGGCCCACCGCGCTGCCAGCGCTATCCGGGCTGTCGCGACAGCACGTGGGAAGGGGTAGGGCCGGGGTCTGCATGGTACTGTCGAGGCTGCAGTCGGAGAGTCTGCTTTCTGCACGGAAGGAGAGGGGAAGGGAACGAATAATCCAGAGGTATTGCTGAAATCCGCTGCTAATCCCCCGTGTCCGTGTATTTCGAGTAGCTGTGCTCATATCACGCAAGAGGTGGTGGTTTGTCTCTCTCTTCTCTTGATTCTTTTTTCTGATGGCTATTATTGACATGCATTGGAACCTTTTTTTTCCTCCTTTATGAAGGTAAAGGAGGTTGCGTAGCTGTATTGGTGTAACCCCACAGGCTGGCAATCAGAAGTGTGTAGGGAGATGACAGCAGTTTGTTGAACGGCACGCACGTTGAAACAGCGGTGTGGCCTCACTTCCAAAAGCTCTAGTGCCACTGGTGTTTGCAGCAGGTCTTCTGAATTCTCCAGGGAAAAAACCTGTAGGCTGGAGAGACTGCTTTCTTTTGTTCTGTAAACTTCTACTTGGATTTGGCTGAGGAGCTTTTCATAATCCTTGTTTCCCTTTTGCTGATTCTGTTGTTAATATGCCAAAATAAGTGTGTGTTAGCATACTACTCCAAAACCGGGCCTGTGCTACTGTAGCAGCAGCATCACCTTGCTTGTGCTAGCACTTTAGGCAAGAGATCTTCTCCTGCTTTCTCTAGAACGGGTGTGTAGCACTTGATGGTTAATTCCTTTGCCTGAACAGCTGCTGTCTTCTGCTCCATGTTACTGTCATACACCTTAGCTTGTGCTGTGATCTGGAGGGTTAAGGTTCATGCATCCTTGCTGATGAGAATGTTAGTTATGTGTATTTATGATCTTCCCCTGTCCACCCCTCTCCCAAAAGTACAAAAATATTATTAAAAGAACTTTGGCTGGTAAGCAAGTTAAATATCTAGAAGACTGAAACATACACTGGCAGATTTAATCCGTCTTCCACTCTATATGCATGTAAATATCTGTGCATAATTTCTCCATAGTGGTCAAGTTTCATCCAGAGAAGAAAGAGAATGAAAGGGTGAATTGGGGTTGTATTGCAAGCTGAGACTTTTTGTGGGGTCTCTGTCATTCTTTTCCAAAGTTAGAAGGTGTTAGAGAACAGGAGAATCCCAGCAGAATGGGCAAAGCCTATGCAAAAGCAGTGTGTTTTTACTTTGCTTCTTGAATATTCTTTCTTTTGCACTGAATTCGTCTTTTACTCAATTAACTTCTTAAATTTGGCTTATATTTCCCTTGCCTCCTACCTTGATATTGGAAGTCTAATGGGCAAAATAGGTGCTGAGTTTAACTAGCAGTATCTAGTTGGAAACTTTCTGGGCAAGATTTCTGCATGTTTTTGGACAACCAAGTTTCTACCCTAGGCCCTAAACAGTGTCTTGTAGTACCTTTGTGAAGAAGAAAGCAGATGGCTATTAGGTTTCAAGTGAGCTGCTGCAGATTTCAGCTTTGTAACAAACCTATGCTTTGTATTTAGTCCAATAGAACTAAAAATAAGAAATAAAATTTCCTTCATATTGATAGACCTATTTCTTTGGTGAGCTCTGTCTCAGATGAGGCAAATGCTGTTTGCCTCTGGCAATGAGATCCAGTGGTATAGAGATCCGAGCAGGGAATCATTTATCTAGTAATCAGTGTACTGGTGACAGTTCTTTTTCAGTTTCATTATCTGTACAATAAGAATAAAGATAACTCGAGTATTTGTTGGTGAGATGGTTAGATTGTATAAGGAGTAAGTATTCCTGAACAGACCACAAATAAACAAGTAGTTACACTGTTAAGTGAGGGTTACAGAGAAATCCTGTGTAAGCTGTCCTAAGTGTCTGGGCACTGTCTAGTCTCAATATTGAATGAAGGAAAAAGACTGAAAAAAATCTTGTAATATAAACTGGTCTAAAACAGGCCAAGAGAGTTAAAGTCACAGGAGAGCTCTAGATTCTGACTTACTTTGTAAGCTACTGTTTTTAGTAGTTTTTGAGGTGACACTTGATGTCTTGTTTTGGTTTTACTGTAATCTGTTAATGCTGTTTGAACCTGAAAGACCCTGCAAACCCTTACAGTCTGTAGAACATCTACTTGAGTAGACTGTGCTGTTGTTTACCAAATGCCAAACATTGATCTAAGCTCTTAATGTGAAATCATGATGAAAACCTGATAGGTTTAAACTTAAGGCATGACAATGAGAGGCATGGTGAGGTAAAATTCTAATTGGCGTAGTTACAGCTTTTCATGTAAAACTTAAGGTGGTGGTTCAGGTTGATGGTTGAGTCATGATACCTGGTTCAGACTCAGTTACATAGGTGCCGGAAGGTGGGTGGTGTTTAGTTTGTTTGTTGAAGTTTAAGCTTTGTATTTTTCTATTTTGAAGCATCTCTAGTAGAAACTGTAGTTTTCCAAAAGTGCTATAGGACAGAGTAATTTGTTGGAGTGACAGATTCATTGCAAATAGGATCTTTTTAGGAGCGTGCTTTATTGACGTAGCTGTAATGCTCTTAAAAAACCTTGTTTTAGCTGAGTCACTATTGTCATCGGCTATGGAATGTGTTTGGATGGGAAAGTTCAGCTGGAGTCTTTGAGGAAAAAGTAACAGAAGCAAGCCTGTTGACGTTTGGAAAAGGCAGTCTAAATGGTATTAGAGATCAGAAATTCATGACTCATTATATGTCCTAACACCCTGCACAAAAGTGTAGTGCAGATCTTTGTTTTCCAGTTCTTCATTCAAGTTAAAAACATACTGAAAGAGCTGGTATAACATGCTCATTATGAGATCTGTTCCCAGCCTCCTGTCATCAACTATTTGAGATAGGTGAGTTTTTGTTTAGAAAATAGGGTTTTTTTAAGCTGGATATTTTTTACTATTTCCATTGGTTTTAAAACCAGGCAGCTTGGAAGGTGAAAAAGCCTAGCAGGTGCTGCAAAAACATCTTTCATTTGATAAGTGAAATACCTGAAAACAGAATAGGTTAAACTTGTTAATACTGTCTCTGTTCTTGTTCTCCTATTCTTTTTGTTCTACTTTTAATTTTTGAAAATATTTTAGAACAAACTCCATCTCTTTTCCTTTAGTATTATCTTGTGCAGTGGGGAGATCTGTTAAATTTCTTTTGTGTACTGTCAACTTTTGCTGTACAGTGGTCAAGCCATCTTCTACTAACAAGAGTGTATTATTAATAGAAAAAATAACCTTATATGTACAGAGTACGTAACATCAGCATTTTGGTCTGGGATTTTGGAGAACAGTTGTGTTCACGTTCCATTTACTTTAAAGTTGTTTTCTTATTTTGCTATGGGAACTGGTTAAACTTGTATAGTAAGACCTGAAACAGTATATTAGCAGGATTTTTGGCCTGGTCTCTGTAAATATACAGAGGTCAGGAATTCTGCAGCAACATGTATGAATTAAAATATTATGTAAGAAGAAGGATTTATTTTTGGCTTCTTTGGGGTGGATAAAACTACCTACTGTAATATAGAATGCATTATGTTTTCCAGTAGTCCTGTTTCTGATTTCTGAGAAGTGGCTTCTTTTCTTTTCTTTTTTTTCTGGAGGATTTGTGAGATGATATCTGGGGATAAGGATATAATTGTTCCTTTAGGTATATCACCTTGGTTCCACCTCTGTTAAGTTTTAGTGATGATCTCTAGGTATGAACACATGGAAGAAGCAGTTTGTTACAGTAAAGAGCTTTTTAATAATAAAGAACGGTTTAATAAGTTCTCATGTCTGAAGACTGAAGCTGGACAAATTTTAACTAGTCTAAAATGCAGTTTGTAAAAGAATCAAACTTTAAATTTATTTATTTTTTTTTAGTTCTCCAGCTGTTGCAATCTTAATAATTAAGTTTGTTTTTTTTCTTAAGTGGTTCCTGGTGGACCAAACTAAAGAAGTAAGTGAAGGAGGTCAGAATAATAACTTTTAATAATCTCTTCTAGCCTTAAATCTAAATAGGTAACCCTCTAGTGTGACTATCAGCTAGCAGTAAGCTAAAATGACAGAATTTAGATTACACTTGCAAAGCCTGTTAAAAACTTGTGTGTTTTTCCATAAAACCTGCAAAATATTTCACCATTTGTAGCTCCAGATAGTGTAAGCACATGACCTTTTCAGAGGACTGTACATATGGAAAGCAATCTGTACATCTGAAATGAAACCTTACTTCTGATCTCATTTCTTGCAGAGTCTGCAGCAATCGAGGAGTCGCACTGAGTTCAAGTTCAGAAGTACTTTACACATGAAATCTACTGGCTCTCTAGCTGATTCTGTGCTGTCACCATCTCAACAGGTAGAGTGCTTTTGTGCCTGAGCCATGCAGCAAGCATAGCTGTTTTGGTGTGATTGTCCTCTGTCAGTGTGCGGCCAAAGGCACATCGAGGCCTTTGGATTTCTGCTTTGGGGAATGTGTCAAGGAGACAAGAATGCATGGCAGATGTGTCGCAAAAGTACTCTAAGGAAAAGCCTAGTAGTTTTGGCTTTGATTTTTAACATTCAGAGTTTAATAGTGATAGAAGAAAATGTTCTATCATTCCATCAGAGCTTCTATTCTAAAATGGAGCAAAGCCAGACACATGGGGCATCAGTGGAGGGTCCATTTCAGTCAAAGTAGTGTTTTCCTTTGGGTCATTTACCCCTTGAATTCTGTTTTTTTTGGCTGCAATGATTTGGGAAGAAATACCTCAGTGAATTCTCTGAATGGGAGGAAGATGGTTTGCCACTAGGGAGAAAGGAACTCCTAAAGTGTTACGCAAAAGAATGCAAAATACAGGTCAGCTCCTGTAATAGGATGTTTGGGGCAGGAGTTGACATGGAAAAGCTTTTCTTTCTAAGGTTGACATAAAAAAGTTGCACTTCCGTATAATTCTAATACTCACTATTTTTGCTATAGTGATAAGTTTCTTTTTCTTTTGGTGTGGTTTGTTTTTGAGGTAGATGGATAACATCAATTTATGCTTCAAAAAGCACTTAGTAAATACTCCTTCAATAATACATCACTGATAAAACTAGAATCTTCCAGAAGTACATATCCCTCTGAGGTTTTTTTCTTGCAATAAGAAGCCATGTTTTGAGCCTGACCTTTTTCTGCCTCTTTTGTGTAATACATAGAAATTGCTGTAGACTATGATGGTAATGGTAGAAGTAGCATACTACTTGTATAGTAGTTTGGGCTTCAGTAATTGAAGCTTCTTCTCATGTGTTCATTGATTAACAAAAAAATAATGTAGATTTATTCTACTATGTCCAATATGTGCAGTCACTGCCAGGCAGGGATGATGCTCTCTTCTTTGTTGTGGATGAATTTATGTTTGAGAATGCAGAGAAAACTCGTCTATGCAAATTTTTTGAATATAGTTTTAAGTTCTCTGATCTGCCTAATTGTAACAGAAGCCAGGGTTGTCGTGATGAACTTGGGTGTGAGGGGCGGTAATTTGTATCCTATAAGGCTGAGATTTTAAGTGTGGCATCTGAAAGGATTCTACTTCCTAAAAGTATGTCTGATGTAAACTAGTTTGAAGAAATATAAGGCTTCATAAAGTTCCTGTCAGGAACTTCTCTTTGAAAGCAGAAAAATTGTATAAAAAAGAACAATTGCCTAGTATACGAGATATTAAAATATGGCCACATGTACTACTTTATTACCTGTGCAACTGAAGCACATACCTTTAAATTTGTCACCTCTTAGTCATGTTATTTCATGTTAATAACTAGTAGTTTGTAATGTTTGTTGCTCTTTTGAATTTACCATTTTAAAGAGTAGTTGGAAATTAGTGTAGCATTAGATCAACTTTGCTGTATGTCCCTGTTTCCTGCCTTCCCAATGCTGTGGAAAGACACTTAAGCAGGATTTCAGGTACCCAGGTCCCTAATATGAGGACAATGGCTGCACTGGCTTTGGAGAAGCCTCAGAATGGGGCTGTTTAGCCTTAGGCTTTGTGGAATCTTGAGCAGTAGAGTTAGGGCTGCCTTTTGTTGCTCACCTCAAACAGGGATGGCAACTAGTGGTGGCATTTGCCATTCTCCAGTTGAAATGGTGTCGAAGACATCTTGCTGAACCTCCAGTTCATGTTTTTCATCAGTTATTTGAAAACTGTTAAATCAAAACAGACCTCAAACCAACCAACCCAAACACCACCACCCCCAAACCCAAAAAGGGAGCATAACATGCATAACATAGACAGTTAATGAGGCCACGCTATTGTAGTAATAGACTGAGGTGTTGGTCTTTAGATACAAACATTGTTACGCATTTTGTGCAGGATAGGGATGACAAAACAAGAAAAGCTTACCTTCTAGAAGACTGCGAAGCTTGTTTAAAGCATTTGATAGACCTGTGAGTCAAGATGAATGATAGTTATTCTCCCATGCATGGTGGGATAGAAAAATAAAACAGCTTGTTTAATAATTATCGATAGTACTGCCAATTCTATTTTGGCAGAATATTCTAAAGCTCTCTTTTTTTTGTTGTTGTTTTGTTTTTAATAATACTGTTCTCTACCTCTTCACTTATTTTTCCTTACCCTTTTTTTTTAACCACCTGTCACTTAAATCTCTCACTTGGCCATTTCCTCTCTGAAAGTTTCTGCATCTTGCCAGACTTGTTAGCTACTCTTTTAGCCAGAGACCTGGGAAAACGCTGGAAGATTCAGAAATATGTCAGTCTTCTTTACAATCTCCAAAACAAAAGGGGAATTTTTTAGAATGGTTTGCATTTATTTCGCTGCTTGTGGGTGGATTTGGATGCTCCTGGGAGTTTAAACCTGTAGTACTGCTTGTGTCTCTCTATTCTGCTACTTCCTTGAACCAGTAATTTAAGAACCTGTTGGCCTATTTAGTCAAATTTGATAGAGGGAAGAGTCTCAAAGATAGTTGAGCTTTATAGGTTTGGTGAATAAAAGGTAGCTGAGTAATGGAGAGTTCCAATAGCAGTAATAGTTGCTGTGATTTGCTGTCTTACTGGCACCAAATAATTCATGTAGGGGAGAGTAAGTAAGCAGACTTTGGGTTTGATAATACTAAGTACAGCTCCTCATACTTTGTGGTGTAGAAGAAAGTGAGAGTTCTCACTTGCAGCTGAAGTATTGTGTGGTGACTGTTTGAAACCCTTGTTATGCTATTTTAATGTTTGTGTTACAACAGCAACTGAAAATCATCTGGCTGTAGCAGCTGGAATTTTAATCCTTTTAATTATGACAGATTTTCAAAGCATGTTCTGGCTGATTTGGTCAGCTGACTGTATAGTATGTACAATAACATCAAGTGATGGCACAAATTCTGAGAGCAGTGGTCACCTCACTGGAACTGGATGTATTTTTAGGTTTCTCTGCTAGTAACAGTCAAGCGTGTGCTTAAGCATCTCATATGAACTGAAGCTAGTTGCTGACACTGCACTATCGGAAAAGGGCAGCTGTTCGTTCTTGCTATAGTCGTTGATCTGACACTCTTCCACCAAATTCTGGCAAGGAACACAATGGGGTATAAACACTGTAAATATTATTGGTACATGTTTTAATGACAGTTTTTTCTCTGCAGGTCAGCAATGACACTCTTTGCTAGCCCTTTCAGTTTTCTGTATCTGAGTAACTGAAAGCACTTTGTTACCTCCAGCAAGAATTTTCTTTATCTCCCCTTTACCCAACAGGTTTTTTCTTTTACAAGGCAATGTTTGGGTAGAGGGTGGTTCTTATTCTCAGTGTAGTACTAGTGATATATTGGTTGTGGTTCTTCAAAGGAAAATGATTCATACATGGATGCTCTTAATCAATGAATCAAATAGGTGCTAAGCTCCGTGGTTCACGAGGTTAGCTTACAAAATGGAGTGAGTCATGACCATTTGTTGATTAATGAATGTGCTTATTCTTGAGGTCTTATCCATTATTTCACCAGTTTGATAGGGTCATTTTTTTTTTTGCCTTTGGACTTACTTTGCAATTTGATAATTGATTTATATCAAAAGCCTTGAATAGTTTAAGCAGTCCAAGAAGTCATGACTGCCCAAAACAGTTGTTGATTTTGAAGCCCAGGTATAAAAATTAAAAATGCAGAAAAAGTACATTTAATATATATATAAAAGGACTTTGTAGTAAGCTATAAATAAAATGTGACATTCTGACTAAATTGAAGTTCTGCAGCAGGTGCTGTGAAGTTAAGGCTTGTAAGAAGGAAACAGAATTTTAGTGAATGTCCTGCTGATGGTCTACTGATGCCCAAAGAGATTTTAAATTACATGTTTAGTTAAGGAGCCAAAGGATTTAGACTTTAAGAGAAATGGCAACTAATATCAAACTTTTTAGTGACTAATGAAGTTCTAATTTACAGAAACTGAGAGAATAGGTTACTTCAGCTATTTAATTGATCACATGCATAACTGCTTCTTTATAAAAACAATTGCAAGCATCTGTTATAGAACTAAATTAGCATCTACCTGTTGGTAAAACATGGTATTTTAGTGTCTGCTCTGGCTTTCATATACTGTCTGTTAGTGATATTTGATGTCTTCACCAGGTTTTGTCTCCTTCTTCCACACTTCAAAATTTCATTTGCTTGTATGAAATCACTAAGTTTTGATGAATATTAGCTTATGTGTGAAAGGAGTCCAGGAGCCTGAGAAAAGCCAGTATCATCATGCAGCTCAGGTTTCACAATCTGACTTGTAAAGACCAAGATAGTGTGCTAGGGAGGAGGATGTTTTACTGTCTTAATAGAATGTTCTTCTGCATAAGCTCACATAGGCTATTTAAAGGTAGTATTTAATGATGGTTGGCTGATTTAGGGTATGTCTACACAAATGGTGCAGGCAAACACAAGCTCAGTTTGACTGCATTCTGCACTGTCTGCATGCGGGCCAGCTTTGTCCTAGCAGCAGAACAGTGCTAGCACAGCAGTGTGCGCTACCCAACACACCTGCCCTCTGCTCCAGAAGTGGCTCGCTTCTGGCTGTCTTAAAGTGAGCAGGGTGCATAGCTTTTTGCAAAGTAGGTAAACAATATATTTTTTTTTTTTTAAACATAATTGTGGGTAACTGGTTAAATTAAGCCTTACTGCTACCAGACTGCTTGTTTTACTGGAGCAGGACTGTGTTTAGATACATGAAGCAAGGGCTGGGTTCTATGAGGGCTCTTGCATTACAAACTAGCAATTGTCTTTTTAAGGGCTGTTTCCATCTTGTGTTAAGCGCTTTAAAATACACACATAACCTGAGATCTTCCTTTTGATCTCTGTTGACTTGACAAAAACTAGAGTTTGGTTTCAGTATTGATGCAAAACTCTGAAATTTTCTTCGGTCTAGCAACAGGTAGGCTGCTGTATTTGGCAGGAATTACTTAGAGAGGGCTTTGCCAGAAGAACTAAAAATATCTCAAATAATTTTCTCTTTTTCATTCTTTACTGAACTTGTTTCAGCTCTTTGCAGTAGGTGCTATCTGGCTTAATATGCAAGTTGAAAGCAGGTTGTGTGCCAGAAAGGTTTGCTAAAATGTTTAGCAAGTCAGTCAGTTACGGAGTTCAATGACTGATGCGCTTGACAATTTATCTGAAACTTATTTGTTAGTGTATAAATACTAAGATATGGTGGGGAAAATTCAGCTGTGTTTTGCCTGCTAAGTGTAGCACATATGCTTCTTTGTTAGAAGTGTTCAGGAGAGTGGGTGGCTAAAATATTTGAGTTATCCAGATTACGAGGGATGGGAGGATGAGGACTGATTGGTACTTAAAGTCGACATGAATTTCAAAGCATTAAAAGAATACAAGTGAGTGAAGTGTCACATAGATTTCTATTTAAATGCCTTAAATAATTTAAAGTGGAGTGTCTAAAAGGCTGTTTTGTTTCCTCTTAGCTTCAGTTTGAACAAAAGGAATAATACTAATCAATTTTATTTTTACAGTTTTTAAGTATTTTTAATTTAAGAAATCTTAATGCATTAAAACTAAAGTGTTTAGTCTGAAGACGATGCATGAGAGCACTTTTTAGCTAGTAGAATAAAATAAGGCACCATTTCTATTAATCTTAAATTCTGTAAGCATTTTATTTTTCAAGAAAATTGCTGGAGGGTGGGGAGTGAGGAACAGATGGAACCGAGCAATGTATTTTTGACACGGTATTTTGAGATGTGTAATCCCTAGTGGTATCGCTTCTGAGAGGGAGTTTGTTAGACCATAGGGGAGAGCTTGGTCACTTGCGTGGGCCTGCACTCCAGCTAGCAAGCAGTTCCAGAGCGTCTCAAAGTATGGTATAAAGACACAAAGTTTACTCTCTCCTTTTTTTTTTTTTCTTTTTTTCTCCCTACCACAACAAATAATTTATTTTTTTTGTGTCAATTTGTTATAATAGATTATGCAATGAATTTTTTTTGGATTTTTATTGCTGTTTGGCCTTGTTATGTAAAGTTGTGTTACCCTTACACTTGGAACTGCTGGTATTGTAATCATGATGGCCATAGGATACATTAAAAAACTTACCTTTTGTGAGTTGAACTGGAGGTATAGATAGGACTATGTTGGGTAGTAAAGTTTTATGTAAAAGTTTTCAATGAAATAAAAAGACTTATTTAACGGGTAGTGTAATTTCTACCCTTACGCAACAACTACTATAAAAATAAGGGAGGAGCTATAGGCTATAGATGAAGAAGAGCGAAGAGCTGTTGTAAAGGACTGCTGTCTGTCAGAAGCATGGGGGGTTGGAGAATGGGACAAGACGGGACTGAGGTACACACTGAGGGCTGCAGATTGCCTTAAACAGAACTGCATGAAGAGGGTGTCAAAAGCTTAGGTGGTAGCAAGCAGGCCAGGGAATAGGTTGCCTCTGTTTACTTTAGAGAACTGGAGATGAGGATGAATCTGCCTTCCTTTATTTCATCTCCCTACTCTGTAGAATTGTATGGTTTATGATTTTAGGTAGTAGGCCATAGTCAACAGTCATGCTTTTTTTTTTCCCATTGAATCATCTGTGGGATGGGCAGGGGAAAAGAGCTATTCCAGAGGGAAGGATTATACAACATTTTTACCTAAGCTGCATATGTTATACCTGGTGAATAAATGCATAGACTATGTCCTGAACTCTGATATAAATGAACTTTTAAACACCATTTCTTTGAGACAAAACGTCACATACTTGTTCTCTTAAAATGGCTACTGATAAGTTCACATTGTGTTAACATGCATCTCTCTGTATATGTAGAGGATGCAAAACTGCAAATAACTTAGTAAATATTAACAATATTGAGTTAATATTGTATGCTTTTGTCTCCTTTCTCTTCTCTCAGAATTGGATTTACAGTCATGGAGGAACATCAACAGCATTTACACTGTGTGAACTGTGTCAGCCGTCGTTGTATGACCAGACCAGAGCCTGGCATTTCCTGTGATTTGATTGGCTGCCCATTGGTTTGTGGAGCAGTTTTTCACTCGTGTAAAGCTGAGGAACATCGCATGTTATGTCCACTTGAAAGAGTGCCTTGTTTGAATAGTGGCTTTGGATGTCCCTTCATAGTAGCCCGAAATAAAATTGCTGATCATCTAGAAGTTTGTCCTGCAAGTGTGGTATGTTGTACCATGGAGTGGAATAGATGGCCAGTCAGTTATGCAGACCGAAAATCTTATGAAAATCTGAGTAAAGATGTTGATGAAGTGGAACAGTTGGATATGGCTTTAGCCCTTCAAGACCAACGCATGTTATTAGAATCACTTAAAGTATCAACTATGATGTCAAAAGCAGGTGATCAAATACCAGAACCCAGAGAGCAAACTTCTGTCAAATCAAGTGCCCCGGATACAGTGCATTCAAATGGTTTGATGCCTGTAGATGAAGAGTCCTATGGTGCACTTTATCAAGCTACTGTAGAAACAACAAGGAGTTTAGCTGTTGCTTTGGATATCCTGAACACTGCTACAAGGGACATTAATATGTTAAGTTCAAGGCTCTGCATTTCACCACTTGAAATGAAAGAAGATACTGAGATTAAAGAACAAGCTTCTAATGGCATTATTCAGGATAAAAAATCTGACCATGAATATCCAGATGAAGATAACATAGGAGCAGTTGGGGGAATTAACTTTGATAGCCTGAATCAGAATTCACAAATGGAGCAAAATGGTTCCAGTGATATTTGTTATGATGTAGTGCAAAAACGTGACTTAAATCTAAACCTGAATAACTCTGCACTTTTGTGTAATGGCTTTCATGTAGAAAATGAATGTTCAAAAGCGTTGGACCAGAATGAAGATCTTGGTGTATCTAATTCAAAACCATCCAGTATAGCAAATGGTGAATGTACTGCATCTCATGATGATGAAGCATTACAGTCTTGCAGCTCCTTCCCTGAAACAGCACAACTTAAAGAAGTAATATCAGCTGATCACTTAGTTAATGGCAATGTTAATCATGTACTACTTCCCCATAATGCTAACGAAGAAGAAATGTTAGAGAGCCAAGTGGAGCAAGAAAGACTGAGAAACGTAGATGCATTGTCACTTTTACGGCATCGATCATACAAATTCCTTGTTAACCACTTTTGGTCTACACCAAAAGAAGACAAAGCTGTTGATACGTCAGATTTGGAGATAACAGAAGATCCTATGGGTCTTCAGGGGATTGATCTAATCACTGCAGCTCTGTTGTTTTGCCTAGGAGACTCTCCTGGAGGTAGGGGGATATCAGAAAGTCGCACTGTCGATGTGTACCACGTTGACTTTGGGACCCAAACATTTTCTCTCCCATCTGCTATATTGGCCACAAGTACAATGGTGGGGGAAATAGCTTCAGCTTCTGCATGTGATCATGCAAACCCACAGCTCTCAAATCCAAGTCCATTCCAGACCCTTGGACTGGATTTGGTATTGGAATATGTGGCTAGATACCAAACAAAACAGCGTTCAATGTTTACATTTGTTTGTGGACAGTTGTTTCGGAGGAATGAATTTTCATCGCATTTTAAGAATGTACATGGTGACATTCATGCTGGCCTTAATGGCTGGATGGAGCAGAGGTGTCCTTTGGCATATTATGGGTGTACATATTCTCAACGCAGGTTTTGTCCTTCAACACAAGGGGCAAAAATTATTCATGACCGCCACTTACGGTCATTTGGAGTTCAGCCTTGTATATCCACAGTATTAGTAGAACCAGCAAAAAGCTGCTTAATTGGACTACACAATGACCACCTGAGTAGTCTACCTTTTGAGGTTCTGCAGCACATTGCTAGTTTTCTAGATGGCTTTAGTTTATGTCAGCTTTCGAGAGTGTCACATTTAATGAGAGATGTGTGTGGAAGCTTGCTTCAAGCACGTGGAATGGTGATACTGCTTTGGGAGAAGAGAAAGTACCCAGATGGAAGTTCTTCTTGGCGGATAAAAGAGAAGGTAAGTTATTTTCTATTTTGAAGGTGAAAGGGAAAGTATTAAATTGCTCATGTCTCTGCTTTTTCCCTTAATATTTTCCTTGATCACTATTGTTATTACTGTTTTTTGATATAATATCCCTTCAAGAAACAGCTTGTCATGTAGAACAACAATTAATGAAAATTGCTAGCTGGTTGGCTAAGTCTTCTCAACACTTGAAGTAGAAGTTAAAATAGTGTCTGTCTAGTTTTTACCTGATGTAAATCAATTAACCTCTGATTTTCCCAAGATTTTAAAATATTAAATGATTACTTCATTATTTTCTTTAATATCAATATTCCATGAAAGTGGGAAAGTTGCCTACAAAGTTTGCTTTTCTTGCCTTTACACTGTTTACAACAATTTTAATTTTTGCACATCTGTTGAGATCCTATCCATTGCCATGATACTGAGTGCTTTAAGTATGTAAATAATTCTTAAAACCTGTGGGTGACCTTTGTTTAGTAGTTTTCACCATTCCCCCCTCCACCCTGAACTGCAGAGTATTTGCAACAATCACTTGGAATTGCAGAAGTTGATAATTTCAGAAATGGATCATTGTGACTCGTCATGCAATGCTTTGTCATTTAACTTCTGATTGCATCTACTTTGTAGATGCAAAAAGTATTGCCTGCCTTTCTTCTCAGTGTTCAGAGTTGACCTGGAATCTGAATCAGCCTGGGATTGGCTATACAAAATGTAGCATTGTATGTTTTTGTCACGTTGATTTTTAGTATGATTTATAGTAGCCGCAAAACACTGCCTGAAAGTATTATAGCACAAACATTTAATTTCCTGCTCTGAGTTCAGGTATCTTAAACCATTTTGAGTCTAAGTGCAACTTATTTTCTAGGTTTGGCGCTTCAGTACAGCCTTCTGTACTGTGAATGAGTGGAAGTTTGCTGACATTGTAAGCATGGCTGACCACTTGAAGAAATGCAGCTATAATGCTGTAGAGAGAAGAGAGGAGGCTGTTCCGCTGCCATGTATGTGTGTAACACGAGAACTCACTAAAGAAGGACGTTCACTGCGGTCTGTTTTGAAACCAGTACTTTAAATATTGCAGCCACTCCAATTGCACATACACTCAAGCACCTGATATAACCTCGGTAATATTATGTGACACTTTATTAATGTACTAAAGATACTTTCTAGCTAAATCTACTCTGCCACTGTGTATATAAGGTTTGAAGTGACATTTATTTTTTATAATACTATTTAGCTGGAAAGTAATGGAAGTTGCCTTAACGTTTGAAAAATTCGGAACTTGCTGGACAGGGTAGTTTTATCTAACTTATATAATTTAAGAACAAAATCCTAAGGTGTGTTTTCTGATTCACTGGTGCCCATGTTGTTGTTAACTGATAACATTTCAAAAATGGCCTCTAGGTATGCACATTTAGATAGGAAACACTGAATTGTAGTGAGACAAAATCCTGACCAAATGTACTTTCTGTATTTGGTCTATTTTTTTTAACAAATTATAAGCCAAATATTTGAAAGATAAGGAAGAATTCAAAACTTTATAGTAGATGTTTCAAACACAGCTTTTAAGCACATCTTTTCTTATGAAGTTGGTGTTCTAGAGCTCTTCCTAGTTAACAGGTGATCTAGGATCAGCTTTTTTTTATTTTTTTTTTTTTTTTTTTTTAGGAATTATCTAAGTGAACTCAGATTTACAGCAGCTTAATTTTTAGTACAACTTTCTTTTGACATGTCAACAATGATTATTTTTCTTCTGAACTATTAACAGTTATTTCACTTTCGGGAGCAAAACTTTTAGAGCTAAACCCATGGAATACTAGTTTTTACTCTCGCACCCACAATGACATCAATATAAAATGTTTAAAATGTTTTTTCCTTGTCCTGCAGTTGGCTGAGGGTTAAATTGCTTGAGCAGACAGACGTTCAAAGTATGTGATGAACAGTTATGGATTTATAATGCAGCTAATGAAAGGGCTTCCCTTGTGTTTTGGTATTGTGAGGTGTATTGTCTCCTTTTCTGTTAATTTGTCTATAAAAATGCTGCTTTTCTGAGGAGCATTTTAAATTACTGGTATGTATAGCGAATGTATCATCTTCATAAGATGAGACATGATGTGATAATTGCATAAGGCGTATCAGAAATGTATGTTCAACCACATCTGTTAAATGAACAACTCCAATTTGCTTCCAGTCTTCCATAATAAAAGATCTTACAAAGCATTTGTGAACAGAGAGTACATGCTATGAAAAACGGCCTGGTATAGCAAAACTGTAATAACTTGAACTAGGCCTTTCCAACTTGTTTGTATTAATGTTGGTGTCTCTAGCCTGTTGCACTTAGCAACTGTGCCATAAAGCTAAAACAGAAACAGACCAGAGCTTGGAACAAAGAAATACAGTGTGTATTTCCATTATAGGAAAAATTAAGAGATTAGTAAGGAGGAGATGTTTACAAAAATGGCTGAATTTATTACTCGTAATTTCTGTATTGGACACTTGTTTATGGCTAGTCTGGCTGCAGTTCACAATTTTGGTATCTGTACATTTCCCATTCTGGGTCCAGTCCAGCTAAACATTCACTGCCTTTTTCTATCCAGAGTGCTACAGGTGCCCAGAAAAAAAATTAAATCTAGTTCTTCAGTGCCATGAGTTGAAATTAAAAAAGCTCAAACAGAAGTTCTGCCTGGATCTTCAAACTGCGTGTTCTCTTTCCACACTTTGTTTTTTGTTTGGAGAGAGAAAAGGAGTAAACTCTCTAAAGACGTTAGCAATATTTGCAGTAATTCTTAGCTGTTACCACAGTTATGTGGAAAGGAGAATCTAGATTCATGTACAAATCTTGACTATACCAACTGAGATTTAGGGAGCGATGTTAACACCCGCCCCACCCCAGTTCTCTGAGTGCACGGAAATGCTCATTACCCACAAATTCTTCAGTACGAGGCAGGAGACAGACCTTGATCAGTTCTTATCTTTTAGCTCTAATGGCTGCTTAGAGCTGCAGTGTTTAAAGGAGTGGTGTGATTGGAAGGATCACAGAATCACAGAATGTTAGGGAGTGGAAGGGACCTCGAAAGATCATCTAGTCCAATCCCCCTGCCGGAGCAGGATTACCTAGATCATATCACACAGGAACGCGTCCAGGCGGGTTTTGAATGTCTCCAGAGAAGGAGACTCCACAACCTCTCTGGGCAGCCTGTTCCAGTGTTCAGTTACCCTCACTGTAAAGAAGTTTTTCCTCATACTTATGTGGAACCTCCTGTGTTCCAGCTTGCACCCGTTGCCCCTTGTCCTGTCAATAGATGTCACCGAGAAGAGCCTGGCTCCATCCTCATGACACTTGCCCTTTACATATTTATAAACATTAATGAGGTCACCCCTCAGTCTCCTCTTCTCCAAGCTAAAGAGACCCAGCTTCCTCCGCCTCTCCTCATAAGGGAGATGTTCCACCCCCTTAATCATCTTCGTGGCTCTGTGCTGGACTCTCTCTAGCAGTTCCCTGTCCTTCTTGAACTGAGGGGCCCAGAACTGGACACAATATTCCAGATGCAGCCTCACCAGGGCAGAGTAGAGGGGGAGGAGAACCTCTCTTGACCTACTAACCGCACCCCTTCTAATACACCCCAGGATGCCATTGGCCTTCTTGGCCACAAGGGCACACTGCTGGCTCATGGTCATCCTGCTGTCCACTAGGACCCCCAGGTCCCTTTCCCCTACGCTGCTTTCCAACAGATCTGTCCCCAACTTATACTGGTACATGGGGTTGTTCTTGCCCAGATGCAGGACTCTACACTTGCCCTTGTTATATTTCATTAAATTTCTCCCCGCCCAACTCTCCAGCCTGTCCAGGTCTCTCTGAATGGCTGCGCAGCCTTCCCGTGTGTCAGCCACTCCTCCCAGTTTTGTGTCAACAGCGAACTTGCTGACAGTGCACTCTATTCCCTCATCCAAGTCATTAATGAATATATTGAATAGAACTGGTCCCAGTACCAACCCTTGAGGGACCCCACTAGACACAGGCCTCCAACTGGACTCTGTCCCATTGACCACCACTCTCTGGCTTCTTTCCTTCAGCCAGTTCACAATCCACCTCACTACCCGATCATCCAGACCACACTTCCTCAGTTTAGCTGCGAGGATGCTGTGGGAGACCGTGTCAAACGCTTTACTGAAATCAAGATAGACCACATCCACAGCTTTACCATCATCTATCGACCGGGTTATGTCCTCATAAAAGGCTATCAAGTTGGTTGAGCATGACTTCCCCTTGGTGAAGCCATGCTGAGTGCCCCTAATGATCCCCCTATCCATGATGTGCCTAGAGACAGCATCAAGGACAAGTTGTTCCATTACCTTTCCGGGGATGGAGGTGAGGCTGACCGGTCTATAGTTACCCGGGTCCTCCTTCTTGCCCTTTTTGAAGACTGGAGTGACATTCGCTTTCCTCCAGTCCTGAGGCACCTCTCCTGTTCCCCACAACTTAGCAAAGATGATGGAGAGTGGCCTAGCAATGACTTCTGCCAGCTCCCTCAGCACCCGCGGGTGCATCCCATCAGGGCCCGTGGATTTATGGACATCCAGATTGCTTAATTGGTCCCTGACCCAGCCCTGATCCTGAATGTTGAGGAGTTTATGGTTGTGTTTATGGCTAAATCTACTTTAAAACATCTGTCGTGGGTTACTGGTATTGTTTTAGTCAGCAATGTGGTGGTTTTGGTGCTTGGCATCCTTTGTAACTACCCAGAACCCTGATAAGTATAGTAGGCAGGCACGTGTCTCGGTCACTTAGGAAAAGAGGGTATTCAGTTAGAGGAGCTGGTGTTGGTAGAATCTCTCTTGTAGCACGGTGCAGATCTACATCTAAAGTATCATCTGTTGTTGATCTATTAAAATGATCTTTTTAAGTACTCAGTGTTGTTTTTAGGAAATAACACTATTTCTCAATACATGCACTTTTGTTTTCAAATGTAGATACAGGCTTTTTTTGTTAAATTAGTTTATTTTTTATGAGAATCCAGAGCTATTAAAATATCAGTGTTGTAAACAAAACCTCTGCCTTGTAAACTGCTCCAAATGCAGGAATACAATATAGTTATGATAAAAACTTTTTTTTTTACACTGCTATGCAGTTTGGAAAACATCTATGGTGTATAGTCAGTCTATCAAAATGTGGCTTGTTCACATTTGCCCTTGAATTTTAAAAATGTTGTATCCCTTTCCTGGTACATCTTCCTTACGGCATATATAGACAGCTGTTCCAGTCTTTCTTTTACTTGATACCACATTGCTACTTTGTTTAAACTATTATGTTTTCAATCATTATGCAATATTTTTTTGCAATGTCTGTTGAAATCCTAATAAAACTTTTGGAGTTTCTCTTTTAGTATGATTGTACTTTTTTTAAAGCTTATCGCCAGCCTTCCAGTGTTCAGACATGGTGCTCAGTGTCTGCCTAAAGGATTCTAGTAAGTACTCAAAGAATCAAGTTACATAAAAGAATCTATTTACAAACATTTAAAAACTGCATAATTTGGAAGTGATTAATATGTATTCAGATTCACTTCATTATGAGGATCAGTCATTCCTTTTTAGACACCCATTTCTATTGCTTTGGTCTATTATGCAGCATAGATTTCCTTCCACAATTAAAGATTTAACTACATAACATCGAAGACTCAAATTGTACCTTATAAGTTTGTTTTAATTGTGTTTTCTGAGTAATAAATTGAAAAGATTATCTGATCAACATGGTACACGCTTATGCTATCGGTTTGTGAAGAACATTTTCAGTGTATTGTCTCGTGAGTAAAGTTTCTGTAGAAAGTAGTTGCTTAAAATGGTACAGAAGCAAAAATGTAGGGTGGTTTTTAGATAGTAGTTGTAGTTCAGACTGTTTGTAGAATGGCAAAACATAAACCGAAACCTCATTAAAATAGAAGACCCTGCCCAGAAACCTTTTGCCCTGCCGTTTGCTAATATGAGTATGCTAATAGTCTTTACAAACAAAAATGTACCTATACTACATAAATATGATAATAAATTAATCTAAACTGTGTTCAGTAACATGGTGTGACTTATGGTTTAATTTCAGCCATTACAAACTTGTGGCTATTTTACTGTTTAGACAGGCCACATTAGCCTTTTGTTTTTCTCTCTCCGTAAGTGGATTAGATATTCTGCTGTGTAAGGAAATATTTTTTGTCTCACTTTAACTTTCTTGATACTTAAAATATTCTAGAGGATTTGACGATGTGTTTTAGCTTGTTTTTCTGAGAATACTACTGCTAAAACTATCTTCATAGGCTCTTATCTGCTGAATGTGCTTTCCTAAAATGAGATTTAAGTTCAGTGGAGAATTTGATGCTTGCTGTAATATCAGAAAGCTGATTTAATATTTCAGATTATCTTTGATCATCTTCAGATGAGCAAAATCTTGTGGTTGTTTACAGCACTGAGGAAAGAACAGCATTCAGATAGTGTTTATAAAAAGTTGTGGCATGTAAAGCAGAGACAGTTTGAAGAATGGGATTCTCATAGTGTGACTGGTCGGCATGTGGTGAATATTGTAGCAGTAATCCAAACTGGAGAGGAAAACTGAATGGAGAAGTAGGCTTAAAAGAACAAAGGCATCCAGTCCCTGCATAGAGGCTCTTCTGAGGGACTGCGTTTGTGAGAGTGCTGGGAGTTTCTCACTTGTGCATGCCGTTAACTGTGTTTTACTGATGATTTACCAGTCTTTCCATGATAGTGGGAGTTACCTGCTGCTATTTGAGCTCTATAATGTGCTTTAGTTGTAAACTGTCTCCAAGTGCTGCCTGTATTCCTGAATTAAGTATTAGTTAAGTTGAATGCAGTCCTCTCTACTGAATGCAAGGTGTGTATTCAGTGTAGGTTCTATATGCTGGGGGTGTCAGAGGCAATATGGTAAGAAGAATAGAAACATAAGGTCCTTCAGGTATGGAGAATTCATCTGCATGGTTTCCATCGGTATTTGCCAGAAAAAGGGAACAAAAATGTGTTAGGGAATACAAGGAGCAAAATAAGAAGACTGATAGCATTCACTATAACTGGCTAATGGCCTGGTAGTTCAGAAAACATTATTAGTCATCGTTAGATGTACTACGAAATGTGACAGCAAAAGTGCACACCTCTGCCGTTTTGACAAACCGAATTCTGCAACACATGCAGTAGTAGGTATGCAGACTGGTTATAGCCTCAGTTAGTAGAAAAAAAGGTATACAAAATAGGCATGTCTGATTTTAACCGCAAAACGTAGAAGAAAAGCTAGAATTTAATGAGGTATGAATTCACATAAGGCTGGATTTGTAGAATCAATCATAAAAATGTGATTTCTGCCTTGATGATATTTCAGTGTTCTGGTGCTTATTTTCATCCTAAACTATGCTGACATTTATTTATTTATTTAATATCATAAAATGAATGAACTGCAGAAAAACAGTAGTAGGAAAAGTTGCAATGACCTTACAAAATTATTTCAATTTGACAGCATCATAAGAGTCCAAAGAAGGGCAACAAAGCTGGTGAAGGGTCTGGAGAACAAGTCTTATGAGGAGTACCTGAGGGAACTAGGGTTGTTTAGCCTGGAGAAAAGGAGGCTCAGGGGAGACCTTATTGCTGTCTACAAGTACCTGAAAGGAGGTTGTAGCGAGGAGGGTGCTAGTCTCTTCTCCCAGGTAACAAGTGATAGGACGAGAGGAAACAGCCTCAAGTTGCACCAGGGAAGTTTTAGATGGGCTGTTAGGAAAAGTTTCTTTACGGAAGGGGTTGTCAAGCAGTGGAACAGGCTGCCCAGGGAAGTGGTGGAGTCACTGTCCCTGGAGGTATTTAAAAGACAAGTAGATGTGGTGCTTAGGGACATGGTTTAGTGGTTGACTTGGCAGTGTTAGGTTAATGGTTGGACTTGATGATCTTAAAGGTCCTTTCCAACCAAAACGATTCTGTGATTCTGTGATAGCATAGTATCAAACTGAGAATTTTACAATATGAAAAAAAAGGAACGTAAAAACCAGATTGTAATATATGCTTTTCATTTAAGATTTTATTTCCTCCCCCCGCCAAGGTATGTTTTCAAGCATGTAACAAAAGAGCTATCTTCAAGCTTATTGTGATTTAAATGGAGAGAATTCTGCTGGCAGGATGAAAGTTGGGTTGCATTAGTATTTTCACATGAACATCCCAACAATGGGGTAGGCTGTAGAACAAAACTAATCTGATTATGTGACTGGTTAGCAAATGAACAATCAAAGACCTGGCACAAATATATGTTGGACTTTGTTCAGAAGTGTTAATGTTTGATCATTACATGTTGTGTAATCTTCTGAATGTTGTGTACTCTTTAGTATTGTAATTACGTAGTTGTGTTCCACATGTAATTCTGGAGGCCTTTGCAGCAAACAGGAAATAATGTGCTGCTTAATGAGATTTGAACCTTGGTTGAGGTAAAATATGACTGTTATGAACTGTGGCAGCTGTTTACAAACCTCAGCTGTCTGGAGTTTCCTGTCATTGTGTGTTTCAAGAGTAAGGGATGAGTGGATGCCTTGTTGCCTAAGCACGGTGGCTTTACTTCTAAACCAGAAGAGTTTTATATTGTATCTCACTGTGCAGATGGTTTTTGATATGCAGATGAGTAGGATATTCTTGATTTAACAATGCAGTAAGACTAACTTCTTAGCAGATGGGATTGCACACAACACAAAATTGCTTCCATATTTTGTGATAAAACAGATTCAGTCTAAGTGACCTGTGACTTGGACTTCAGTTAAATGGAGTTGCAACTTGTAATCATATTTTTCAGCTGATGCCATTCTGGATAAACACAGAAGCATTTATGTTAAAAGTTAAAAAAACAAAACAAACAAACCAACCAACCAGGGGAAAAAAAAAAACACCCCCTCAACAACTAGAAAAATTCTCATTGATGGATTTCTGTCCTGTTTCTATATATAAACAGTGTTCATTAATGTTTGTTAGGAGAACCTGGCAAGTAAATAGAAAACCCAATTTCTATATTTTGTTCAAATAAAATCTACTGCATATAGGTAAGAAAGTGCACCATTTTAATGAAAAACAAAACCAAAACAAAACACATTTACAAAAGGTGTGTGATTGGCAGTGTTACTTTTTTACTGTCCTTTTGATCTTCAAGTGAAGCTTAAATGATACCAGATTTCAGTTTTATCATCCAGATGTTTTTTGTTCTCTTTGACTAGTTCCAAGTACGTAAATAGCTGAAAAAAAATCTCAGGGCTTTTATAGGTGTTTAATGGGCTGAGACAGTTTCAAGTACAAGATTCTACCATGGGTCTTTGCTAAGATTCTGGTGGTTATTTTATACCTTAGATGCCATGAGATGATCTTTTCAGCCCTGTATTGCAAGATCAGGGAGAAGGGCAATTCTCATACGTAGCTATGATCTTCCATACCATCTTGAAACTCTTCAGTTTTCTAGGAGTCACATTGAACATGCCAGGGCTTGGGAGGTTGAGATACCAGGCTTACTGTGTTGATTTGTACCATGTATGAGATGATGAGGTCCTATGACTCAGCAAGATAGGTGAGCACCAGCCCTGCTACATGAGAGGGAAGGGTCTGACCACATCCACGAAGGTCCTAGCTCAGACTAAAAAGTACTTGGTTTTGAGTCACTGGATGCATATGCACTCATAGTATGAATTCGTAACAATAGCACCACTCAAAAGATTTCGCTTCTTAATAACCAACTTTCTTGTTTCCTGTTACTCAAGTGGTTGAACAGTTTTCATTCAGGGTTTTGATCCAGAGCAGGTGTTGAAGCCTTAATTAGATTTGTCATCAGGGTTGCAGTGTTGATGGAGTGAAGTAGGTTGTATGGCTTAATGTCACTCAGCAATAACATTTGACTGGAAAGCTGTAATTTTGCCTTGCAGAAAAAAAAAATGAGGTTTTTATCTATATTTTCCTCTTGCTTTGGAATGAGAAACAAACTTTTTGGTATGGTTTATGTCAAGAAAGCAAGGAAGATACAGAGTAACAGCTGAATGGTTAGAGCATTTCATATGTGGAAAATCCAGTTTGTCTTGTGTCCAAATCAAGCAGAGAAGGAACATGCAATAATAAGGCGCTGTTTCTCACATCATCACCACTGCAAGAGCTGCTTCTGAGTTGTCTCTTGCTTTCCCCTTTCTCTCCTCATAGAATGAATGATGTTAAATTATTCCACTGTAGGAAATAGTTACCTTGTATATAGGTGTGTTAAACAAGGCTGGACAGAACGTCCATAGGTGAAATAAAATGTCAGTAAGAAGTCTTCAAAACAGGTGGAGAATATGGGATGATTTATGCTTTGACAGTTAGTCAAGATAAATTGTAACTGGTCTTTAATTTTGCTCTGCCTGCAGGTATGCTCTCAGCAAAACTGGGTTTGAGAAGTACTACTCTAGAGAGAGTTAGGGCACAGCCTGCCTTTGGAATATTCTGTTTGAACTTTAAGACACTCTTAATTAACATAAGTTGGATGAACAACTTAATGTTAATTATGGTAGTTACTGAGAACAACACACAAAGTGGTTGAGTGTTCCCTGTCAGTTGTGGTGACCTAACAGTGCTCAGGAAAAAGTTAACAAGTGGCCAACTGAAGCATGCTGTTTGACTTTGGACCTTGAGCAAGTACCTAATGGTTAAGTGAAGCTCATACAAGACTGTTTTTCTTCAAACTTTGATGCAACGCATCAGGTCAGAGTGACTGCTTGCATCCATGGAGGTAGAATTTTAGAGTTGTGGTCAAGCTGAAACTAACCTGAGGAGAAACTGAAGAAAGTATAGAGAACATGACGAGCTGCACATCATTATCTAGGGACTCATCCATGATAAGGGAGTTACCTGCTCCCAGACACAAGTGACCACATAGTTTATAATTGCAAGCTACTGCAGTATAATGGGTTACTCATTAATCAGCTGAGACATCATGGTCGTATTAGCAGATGTGTTCTTCTTTGCAGCTGGAGCAGACTGAGAGAATTTATCTGGTCATTTACCACAACTCAGCTGATGACACATTACTCCACAAATAATTTGGTTGAGGAATTGCCACGGGATGTGCTAGGAGCCAAAATCTAGCCTGTACTGTCAGTGATCCCATCATTGCTGAATGTACTCTCCCAGCAGATTTACTGTCACTTTTGTTTCCCTCTGTGGCATTAAATGCTAGTCTATTGTTTTTTACATCAGTGTAAGTAGGATTAACAATAGAAGTAATGATTTTTTTCAAAACACTGTTTGACACCGATATTAGAAACCTTTAAAGTTGCTGTTAGGCTTCAAGGGGATGTTCTGACAAACTCATCCATAAAGCGACTTGGGTGAGGAAAAAAAAAACCCTTTTTATTTATTGCTCCCTATGGATCATATAGATGTAATCACATTGAAATGAATTGAGCTGCTAAAACAATGACTACAGTAATTATGTGAAATTCATGCAGAGCTCATTTTATGCTTAGTTGGATCAATGTATCAAACATGTTGGTTTCTATTTCCTTGAACTTTTGCAGGTAGTAATGTTTGAACAGAGATGCACTATAGCAAAACAAGTATTAATAAATACAGAATAATCAATGCAATACAAAAACACTTATTCTCTGGTGGTATGTACAGAAACCTTAACAGAACTTGTTTACTTAGGAAAGGCTGCCAGCAACTTGTTTATCTGACTTAGAAGCACTCGAGTGAAAAGTGATGCCAGCTGGATTTGTTATGTAAATACAATTTTTAACAGATTTTTGAGTATTTTTGGTCTCAGTAGAACAGTCTTAAGTTTGTTAGCTACAGGGATATACGTGTTGTACATATTCATGTTCTGGCATATGATAACACTATTACTAAATTTACAGAAAAGAGGTGTTTGTGGTGAAATGAGTGGATTCAGTTGACTTCCATGCAATTTTCAGACTGTTCTAATCCAGGTCATACTGGTTGCTGCTTAAAATATGTCTCAATTCTAGAACAAAGTACTAGTTCTCCAAGTCTGAAATAAGCTCTTCTAGGTGATAATGCGCAATTCATCCATCACTCTAGTCAGCTGCCAAGTAACAGTTCTGTAGCTTTCCCTTTTATAGTTCTCTGGTTGGTGACATGTCCCTAAAGAAAACATTGTTACATTTGCAAGCATTTCTGAAAGGCAGAGAAGAATTGCAATGTTCAAAAAAAAATTATATAATTAAATTTTAAATTTTGAGCTGATTATATGTGAACTTTAATGAAATCAATAGAGCTTTGCAAAAAGCACGGCTGAGAGCAGCAGCAGAAAAATGATTAGCCTCTCTTGAAGTCTGTGTAGTCCAGACAGTGAACAGTTTCTTTGCACTATTCCCTTGTTTCTTATTTTGTAATTTTCCTTGCATTGTTCTAAAAATATCCCACTGGCTGTCATCAGTGAGACTCCTAATTCGCAGTCATACTAACCTAAATTACATATGTAAACCCATTATTTAATAGCTTTATAAACAGCAATTAGTTTTATTTTCATAAAGTCTTCAGTTGAAACTTGCACCAATGTTAAATGCCCAAATATATGGCTTAAAAGCATAGAAAATGAAAGGTGTATTTCCAGAGGGACTTAATCCTTTATGTGCTGATAAAATCAATAGAGGGTACTGTTTTATCTGTTACCTCTAATAATTAAAGTCTTAGCTTTAGGCTTCCAAATCGGAATGCTTTTGCTAGAGCCACTTCGAATCTTTCTGCTAGTAAGAGACGGCACTGACAGTCAGTGTTTTTTATTTTACACTTTTTTAATATGAAAAAAGAAACTTCTACATTCTAAAGTTTAGTGTTTAAAAAAGTCAGAGCGCCTCATTGGGTAAGACAGATTAGTTTAACTTTCCCTACAAAGACATGAGGCCCAGAATGACATGAATACTGATTTGTGCTCTTTCCTTAAAAATATTAAAAGGAAAACCATTAGAAGATAAATCTAATTTAGTTGTTCCAACAGAATACGCCACCTTGGCCCTGTTAGTTTGGCAGGCAAACAATGGTGGGCTCAGCTTTTGCAGTATTAAGTCTAAAAAGATGTAAGTCTTGTGCTTGTTCAGTATAGGATCTTTCTGGAATAAAATAATACTGAAGTTGTTCTCCTTCAGATGGTTGTTGTATGAACGTGGAACGGTCTCCGATTGCCATCTCACCTGCAGTGCTTGGCTTTGGGCGTGCTGTGGCATGGATTATTCAATTGGTCATACGTTGCAACAGGCTTCATTTTTTTAAAGGTATTGACGTTGATAACTTTGCCAGATTGTTCACTTCCATCCCACAGTAGAATGGTAGATACAGACAAACAAGTACGTGTAGATAGTTACTAAGGGAACATGCAGATCAATATGCAAATATTAAATGTGCCCTTTGTGTGCATAATCACTTCTTAGAAATACAGTTCAAGAAAACCCTGTCAATTATTTTAGCTTGTTTATTATTACATATTGGTAGAATCTATGTCGTTTGAAAGAAATGGGTGTAGCTGAAAATGAGGTAATTTAGAGAGCAAAGGTAAAAGAAGTGGTCTGTTGTACCTGGTACACACAGTCAGTACCTCACTTAATATACTGTTGTTCCTGGTGAGGTGGAACTGTGCAACAGCACTGGTCATATTCACTAGGTCAGGACTGGTACTCTCAGGAGTTCTAATTATGGAAGCAATAGACTGAGTTATCACATCTAGATCTTTTCAAAACAAAGGATACAGTTTATTTTGTGTGCCATTTAATGCAACCAGGGTACTGAATAGTTACAATATCTGTATCATTGATTACTAAGGTAAAAAAAAGTCACTGTATTTGCATATTCATAGTTACAGTAGAATTAAAAATACAGAGGTTAATTGTTGTTTCCAGTTTAAGACATTTGAAATGTAGATGCTTACAAAGGAAATCTAGTAACTGCTCATGAAGTGCTTCACTGTGCTGCCCCTGTCAATCCAGACTGGCCATCATGCTAGTCTAATAGCTCTATTCCCTTTCCCTTCTTAAAAATATTTTAACCACTGGGATAGCTGTAAGCAGTAATAAATTAAAAATACTCATAAATGTATGCAGTGTAAAGACTGTTTAAGCTCTTGAGAACTTGGAACACAATATTCTACTACATGTGTTTAACTACTACACGCTACAAAGAATGGTTGGTTGGCTGGCAGGAATTCAGAGAGGGCTTGAAGTTTGCATGGGACTAGTTCCATGCAAACTAGTTCCAAAAATTCATATATAAATATATTTTTCAAAACTCCATTTCATTGTTTTATGGGTAGGAACCTGAAAAGTGAGATAACAGATCAGGATTTCTTCTACAAGTTCCCCAGACAAGGAATTTGCTATCAAGCAAAAACTAATTCTGATAATTTAAGAAATCAATTCCACTTATCTGGAATTTGAGGTCATTAGTGACATACTCAAAAACTATTAAATTTTGGCCAAATTAGTGCCTGTTACTAATCTGTGAATCTATGAATTTTTCTATTGGAGTTTTTCTCAGAATAGGAAAGGCTTTTGGCAACAAATTTTTTATAGCACTAAGCCTTGTCACGGTTTAAAGCTGGGCTGGCTATTAAACCTGTGGCAGATGCTCTCTGTTAACCCTCCCCCCCCACCCAAGGGAAAAGGGAGAGAGACTTATGGGTTGGAAAGTTAAAACAGTTTTAATAAACTATAATAATGAAAAAGAGTATAATAACAATAATAATAGAAATAATCAAATATATACAAATATATACAAAACCAAGATCGAGAGCTTAGAAATCCTCCTCGGGCAGAGTTGCTCCCCCCAGCACGGGCAGAGGGGAAAATGCAGTAGCTCCACCCAGCACAGGCAGAGGGCAAAATGCAATAGCTCCCTGCCATCACACCTGCAGGCTTTTAACTGGAAACTGGCAAAGCTGGTACCAATCAGTGGGAGACAGGAGGACCCCTCACTCCTGGGCCCCACCTCCAGGAGGCAGTGGGTTAGTGATAAATAGGAAAGTGAGAATGACATGTATGGGATGGAATACCTCGTTGGTCAATCTTGGGTCACCTGCCCTGTCTGCTCCTCCCTGCAGGTGCGAGCCCCCTTCGGCTCTTCACTCATAAGCAGTGAGGAATTTAGCAGTGACCTTGGTTTCTCTAAGACTAATTGGCCTGGTTTGGGCCAAACCAGGACATTCCACCCCTTATTCCATACCATTCACATCATACTCAGATCACCACTACCTTTTCATTTTCAAATATATATACACATATCACTAGTTTATGATTCATCTCTATACAAAAAGTTCATTAAGTTCATTTGGTTCAGGATTGTGGGTTTCCATCTGGCTAGCAGTCTCTCAGCAGTCTCTCTGGCTAGCAGTCTCTCTTTTGTCATGGTTCGTGCCCACGGGTTGTAGGTTAAAGATGTCAGACTCGAGGAGGTTACTGGACGCCACTTGATGAAGCTAGCTTCGGTCTCATCACCACTGTCTTAACCTGAAAGACACTTATGCAGTAACAACATACAGTTCGGACTTAAGTAGTCTCACCCAGAATCAGATCACCTTCAGGGACACATCGGACTTCACCATCTTGCAACATCACTGTCCTGGTTTGGCCCAAACCAGGCCAATTAGTCTTAGAGAAACCAAGGTCACTGCTAAATTCCTCACTGCTTACGAGTGAAGAGCCGAAGGGGGCTCGCACCTGCAGGGAGGAGCAGACAGGGCAGGTGACCCAAGATTGACCAACAAGGTATTCCATCCCATACATGTCATTCTCACTTTCCTATTTATCACTAACCCACTGCCTCCTGGAGGTGGGGCCCAGGAGGGAGGGGCCCTCCTGTCTCCCACTGATTGGTACCAGCTTTCCCAGTTTCCAGTTAAAAGCCTGCAGGTGTGATGGCAGGGAGCTACTGCATTTTCCCCTCTGCCTGTACTGGGGGGAGCAACTCTGCCTGAGGAGGATTTCCAAGCTCTTGATCTTGGTTTTGTACATATTTGTATATATTTGGTTATTTCTATTATTATTGTTATTATATTCTTTTTCATTATTATAGTTTATTAAAACTGTTTTAACTTTCCAACCCATAAGTCTCTCTCCCTTTTCCCTTTCCCTTGGGTGGGGGGAGAGGGTTAACAGAGAGCATCTGCCACCTGGTTAATAGCTGGCCCAGCTTTAAACCGTGACAATCACCCACCAAGTACATCCAGGTCCCTGAGCAAAAGCAATCCCACGAATGGGTTTACCTTTGCCTGTTGCAGGAAGAATCCAGACAGTTTTTCCCAACAGATTCCTTTCATGCACCACCGGGACTTTATCCCCTTCTACTGTATGTAGAAGGTCTGACTGAGCAGGGCCAGCTCGATTGATAGATCCCCTGGTGTTAACTAACCAGGTAGCTTGTGCCAGATGTTTATCCCAGTTTTTAAAGGTTCCACCCCCCATTGCTTTCAGGGTAGTTTTTAACAGCCCATTATACCGTTCAATTTTCCCAGAGGCTGGTGCATGATAGGGGATGTGATATACCCATTCGATGCCATGCTCTTTGGCCCAGTTGTCTATGAGACTGTTTTTGAAATGAGTCCCATTGTCCGACTCAATTCTCTCTGGCGTGCCGTGTCGCCACAAGATTTGCTTTTCAAGGCCCAGAATGGTGTTCCGGGCAGTGGCATGGGGCACAGCGTATGTTTCCAACCATCCAGTGGTCGCCTCCACCATGGTAAGCACATAGCGTTTACCCTGGCAGGTTTGAGGGAGTGTGATGTAGTCAATTTGCCAGGCCTCCCCATATTTATATTTCAACCACCCCCCCCAATACCACAAAGGTTTTAACCGTTTGGCTTGCTTAATTGCGGCGCATGTTTCACAATCATGGATAACCTGTGCAATAGAGTCCATGGTTAAGTCCACCCCTCGGTCACGAGCCCATCTGTATGTTGCATCTCTCCCTTGATGACCTGAAGTGTCATGAGCCCACCGAGCTAAAAATAGTTCACCTTTATGTTCCCAGTCCAAATCTATTTGGAACACTTTAGCAGCTTGATCCGCTTGTTGGTTGTTTCGATGTTCCTCAGTTGCCCGACTTTTAGGTACGTGAGCATCTACATGACGTACCTTCACGACTAGTTTCTCTAGCCGAGCAGCAATATCTTGCCACAATTCAGCAGCCCAAATAGGTTTACCTTTGCGCTGCCAGTTGCTTCGCTTCCACTGCTTTAACCACCCCCACAAGGCATTTGCTACCATCCATGAGTCAGTATAAAGATACAGCCTTGGCCACTTTTCTCGTTCAGCCATGCCTAAAGCCAGCTGGATGGCTTTTACCTCTGCAAATTGACTTGATTCACCTTGTCCTTCTGTGGCTTCTGTGACTCATCGTATAGGACTCCATACAGCAGCTTTCCACTTCCGATGCTTTCCTACAAGACGGCAGGATCCATCGGTGAACAGGGCATACAGCTTCTCATCCTCTGGTAGTTCACTATATGGTGGGGCTTCTTCAGCACGTGTCACCTCAATTAAGAAATGGATTCATGCTGCTCACAGGGACTGGACCTTCATTTCTCCTATTCACACTTGGGAAAAAGTGATTTGAGGCCCATCTACCCTGACTGGGGTCCTGCTCACTGGTAACTGGAGCAGCCATCCTTCTAGAAAAATTCTCTCTGGTATTTCTTTTAGCTTGCAACTCACGTACTCGTGCCTGTAGGGTACTGGTAGGTTGTCCATGCCATCTGCTCATGTCCTCCCCATAACCACGCAGGGCAAACCACAGGATACCTCGTGATGTGTTCCGTTTCCTTTGAGCTGGTCCTGTAGGAGAACGTTTTCTCTTAATGGCTGCAACGTGCGCCTGTGTAGGTAGAGAGTCAAGTTTATTCTCGATCTTGGACAGTTTGTCTGACAGTTGTTATTTAAATGAGTCCTTGTTCTCCTTAGTCAGTTTTTCCACAGCCGAGATGCGTGCCTGCAGTGGGGAAGAAATACTATCTTCATACTGTCGCATACAGTTAGCCATTTCACCCACAGTAGAATGTGCCATATCATCTTCTCCCCATACTAATATTGACAATGTATGGGTATATGTCGGTGGAGCATTCTTCACAACCTTCCGGAACATGGATCGGTTGCATTCCACTTCACCAGGATCTACAGGATCTACAATGTCCCGTGGGTGTCTATAAATGATCTCTTGCACAGCCAGTTCTCTAAGGTAGTTAATACCTTTTTCTATAGTGGTCCATTTGCTTAGATGGCTCATAACATCATCTTTATAGGGATACCTGCTCTTTACAGCTGACAAGAGTCGCCTCCAGAGACTGATAGTGTTTGACTTTCTTGCGAGCGCCTTATCAATACCACCATCTCTGGACAGGGATCCCAACTGTCTGGCTTCTCTGCCATCCAATTGCATGCTGTCTGCCCCATTATCCCAGCATCGGAGCAACCAGGTAATAATAGGTTCACCGTCATAACGGCTGAAGTCTTTCCTTATATTTCTCAGGTCCTTCAGGGATAAAGAGTGGTAGGTTATCTCTACGTCCGAGTCCTCCTCTTGTGATAGTTCTGCTTTAGAAGGACCTTTCTTCTGTGATGGGTCTGCTTTAAAAGGACAATCAAGGAAACCCCCATCTGTGTCAGGCCCCAACTCTGCCTGAGAAGGGCCCTCACCTGGGTCATATGATGGCTCTGCCTTAGAAGGCTCTGAGTCATCATCCTTCTCTTCACAAGGTGATTTCTTTTGGTATTTCTTCCTGGTTACAGGAGCAATTGGTACAGATTCGATAGATGCTGGAGTCTGAGTAGATGCAGTGGCTGTCGTGGGAGTGCTGAGAGTCTGAGTAGCTGCAGTGGCCATCTTGGGGGGTGTAGCAGCTGTGGTACAGGCTGCCGAGGCTTCAGTGGGTTTAGTGGCTGTAGCAGCAGTACACACTGTAGGATCTGAGGTGGCTGCATAACACCTACAACTGTCCCTGCACCGATATTTAATCTTATCCCACATCAGAAACACATTCAGGACAACCAAAAATAAGAACATGCCACCTAGACAGCACCATCCTAATTTCGCAAAATCTAGTGGAATCAGCTTGGCAGAAAAGGAGAAGGTACTATTTCGCAAAGTAAAACTGGAAGTGTAATCATTAACAGAATCAGCTAAAGGACGCCTGGAGCGTGCAGATGAAGTTGCTGCTACTGATTTGCGATTAAAGCTGCCCATCATTGTGTCATAGAGATAAGAGATCGGAATATTAACTGCCCAGTTTATCACAGCATAAATCAGGATCAAACCCCATACCAAAACAATACATTTCGACCAGCGCCCACTGCTAAAGTGCATGTAAACATTCATAAGAAGCAAGCAATAACACAGTGCCCACGGCAGGTAAGGCATCATTGCAATACTCAACTGTGAAAGAAGCGCCATAAAAAGATGAGATAACACAGCATTCAAAAATGACATCACCATCTTCACTATCTGTTTTAATTTCCAGCCCCTCATAAATCTCAAAGGAAGAAATCTGATACTCTCTCAGCTGAGCTCTCTGGGTCTCCTCCCACCAGAGCCAGGATTCAACTTATCAGAGCAACCTGTTGGAGCTTGTCTCAAGCCCTACGTTGGGCACCAATAAATCTGTCACGGTTTAAAGCTGGGCTGGCTATTAAACCTGTGGCAGATGCTCTCTGTTAACCCTCCCCCCCACCACCCGAGGGGAAAGTGAAAAGGGAGAGAGACTTATGGGTTGGAAAGTTAAAACAGTTTTAATAAACTATAATAATGAAAAAGAATATAATAACAATAATAATAGAAATAATCAAATATATACAAATATATACAAAACCAAGATCGAGAGCTTAGAAATCCTCCTCGGGCAGAGTTGCTCCCCCCAGCACGGGCAGAGGGGAAAATGCAGTAGCTCCACCCAGCACAGGCAGAGGGCAAAATGCAATAGCTCCCTGCCATCACACCTGCAGGCTTTTAACTGGAAACTGGGAAAGCTGGTACCAATCAGTGGGAGACAGGAGGACCCCTCCCTCCTGGGCCCCACCTCCAGGAGGCAGTGGGTTAGTGATAAATAGGAAAGTGAGAATGACATGTATGGGATGGAATACCTCGTTGGTCAATCTTGGGTCACCTGCCCTGTCTGCTCCTCCCTGCAGGTGCGAGCCCCCTTCGGCTCTTCACTCATAAGCAGTGAGGAATTTAGCAGTGACCTTGGTTTCTCTAAGACTAATTGGCCTGGTTTGGGCCAAACCAGGACAGCCTTCAATAATGATCATAGTTTGAGCATATTGTGCCTATATAAGCGTGCAGATGACTTAATGTATACAAGTAAACCAAGAAGGAATCTAAGTAGGACAATTAGACCTAGGTGCTATTTTTCAGTAAACTTAAAACCATTTGGTGGGGGGTAGAAGACGTAAGAAGTTTCAGACAGCTTGTGTAATTATATTTTCATGCAGTAAGCAGCAAAAAGTAAGTACTAAGATTATGTCACTTGAAAATGGAAGTGTGCTTATAGCTGTTCAAGACAACGTAATATGTATGTGTAATACAGGTGTAACTCTAACAAGGAGACTATTCTTATGCATATATGAAGTATATACTCTTGCACTTCAAAGGCTGTTAAAATAGTGTTCATTAACACGACTGATCCATTTTTGGGCTTATCTCCAAACTCTCTTATTCCTTCAAAACAGGTGAAGAAAAAAACAAGAAGTGGTCAGCTGGTGACTTAGGGGCCAGGTACAGCTCTTGAGTAGCCAGCTGTGGTTTCCACGTTGGGATTATCTTGAGGGACTGGCTGTCCTAATGGAAAGGCATCTGTGGGAGAGCTCAGGCTCAAGTGGAAACAGGTCACTATGGTGCACAGCAACATACACACACCAAATTAAGAAGTAGGAGTCCCCTGTCTATGATCTAGTCTCCAAAGTATGTCATACACATCTTCTGGCTCTTGGCTGCAAGCTGTTGCCATGACCTGTGGAAGGTTGCTAAGTTGCAGGCTGTTTACACACTCATTCTAGACTGCAATTCCTATTTTCAAGGGTTTCTGTATGGCTGGATGAAAACAGTGTTTGTTCCTCAGCAAGGATTTTTTGTGGTTCAGGTAAGCGAATTCAGTGAAGCTTGCCAAATCAGCTGAAATAAATAGAGTTTGTTTAAAAGAGAAGAAATGTAAAGTTGAAAAATCGGGAAACACATGAAACCAAGAAGATGAGGAAGCAGCAGCAATGTATTGGATTGATACACTGATACAGCAACATACTCATACAAGGAAAGAAGATAACAGAGTAGATACTCTGTACTCTATTATCTACTTGAGCATTAAATCTACTTCTTTATTAAATTGGGCTGATGACACAACCTGTTCTTATTTTCTGTGTGTGGCGGGACTGTTGGGTAGGAAGCAGGGTGGTTTCTGGATTTTTTTTTTTTTATTCAGTTTCAGTCTAAGGAAAAGGCTTTAAGTTGTTATTAGTTTTTAATATAATTGGAGAAATTGATTGGTAAGGTCAGCCACCAATAAGCTGGATTTCTTACAGGGAGCATATAATAACCACTGAGAATTGTATACTTAAGTGATTAATCATCTCTCTACATTTCATCCTCTGTTCTCTTTTCTGTTATACGGGTCGTGACTTCAGGGATAGCATCCCTCAGTTTGTGTTTGCTTTTTTTTTTTTTAAAACAGTAAATGAAACAAAGCTGTTTAATTATTATACAATGAAATGGTCTACTTCTAACTTCCTTAAAATCTAGTCAGAAGACTTTTCTGCAACACTTCCATTTTTTTTAATGCTGTACATTAAGTTCCAGTCAGCTTTGGAGCTAGAAATGTATTGCTTAAGAGCATATTGAGAAGAAACTTTTCTTGTTTAACTTTCTTCCCCATGGTTGCTTCGCAAACTAACAAGTGTATTCTCTCACCTTATACACAACAGCAAATGGGTTTTTATTGTTCCTGAATTCAAGATCAATAATTTAGTCATTTATATATATAAATGGAAGGACCTGTGTGCTGGGATTGCCTGTGATATTTGTTGATACCTGAGCATTGACGAGGCTGATACAGCATACTGAAAGAGCCCTCTGTTGAAATATGTTGGGGCATCTGAGGCAGGGGAGGATGCAGAGATAGCTTTATGTTTTTATTGGATTTTGAAAAAACAAACATACTAGAACAGTTATTCCTGTATGTATTCCTGTAATGTTTACTCTAATGTTATTGCATATTTATGCTGCCTAGTTACTTCTAAACATAACAAACTAAGTTAGGGAACTTAAGTTAAAAAGTTAAGGAAATATTTTATACAAAACCCCGTGCAAAAGTGAAAATAATCTCCTGTAGTGTCCTACCTATTATTACAATATAATTCCCCAACACAATTCCTAAAATGGTCAGTCATGCCAGAACTTCTGTAGCTTAATCTGCAAAAAGGCTGCTACTAGCACTAAGCAGCTAAAGCAGTTCATGCACTTATCACTGCTCTGACACAGTACCTAAAACTAAAAAATGAGAATAGCAGTGCTTATCTGGTAACAGGTTCTTCAATTGCTCTTTGAAGAAACATAGGCTGTCTAAGCTTTTCAGCAATGAACATTTTACCCAAATCACTAATACATCTAAATCAGCTTACCACATAATATAAATGCTTTCCCTTTTACAAGCAAGACTGTACAGTGTGCTGCCTTTCTGTTTTCTATAATTAGCAGAAACATTTGGAAATTGCAATAACACTTTCTCCATATCTTTACAAGAAAGAAAATGACCTAAAAAGGGAAGAAAGACTAGTCTAGGAAGGAGCACAGCTAAACTAACATCACCCACAACTTGCCATCAGGGACACCCCCCCCCCCCCCGCCCCTCCTCCCTTCTCCAACCAGATCCTTTCAGTATTTGTGTTTTGGTTTTGTTTTTCAAACTCTGTCTTCGCTACAGATTTCCCTACTTGGAAATATTATCGTTTGAGATCACGGTGCGGCAACAACAGGCAAAGCTGTGCCAAGCAGCAAACCGGCCCATGGTGTAAAAGTTTGTAATCAGTAAAGAACATGTACACTATAGACACAGGCTACCCCAACATGCAAGTATTAAGTTCCATCTGTCATTTCAGTAGTGTTCACGTTGTTCAGATGACTGTGTGCTATTTCTATACCTAGTAGACACTTTTCAAATAGGAAAATTGTGAAGAAAAATATGACTTTCCACTTGGAAAACTGAATTTTGGACTGCTGTATACAGTCGACTTCTTGATTAGTGTCTTTATTATAATTTCAGCTGGTAATACTTTATCCAAGTTTCCTGAATGTAACAAACGGTTCAAAACTCTGAGTTCACAAAAATACCAGAACAATTTTATGACAGTAAAGAGACAGTATAAGAAATCAGAGGGACTTCTGTAGCATAAAAAAAACCATAAACATCTCTGTCCTGACTGGTTAATCATCCACAGCAATGGGATTTGAATGAACACAGAATCTCAGCATTATATTTCAGTAGGGCCCTATGTAGAAAGTTAGATTTGTGATTCTGCAAAAGTTTAGTGCACAGCAACAGAAAATGCCTTTACACACATTTTAATCACAGCTGAAATTTCTGGACATTCAAACTTTTGTTTAGAACCCTTTTAGCTACAGCAATTAGGCAGAAACTGTTGATGTTGCAGTTGGTACACAGCCTCAGTGATTCCTCCTCTGAAATCTCCATCGGCTACACAAATTTTGGATGTCCTTACCCAGATGTAAGGATTGTGATCTCTAGAGCCCCCTCTTGGATACTAATGCTGTAGAAAAATAATCCATCTTTTTCATACAATTCTGCCCATTTAGTCAGTTAGAAACTGTATTGGGTTTGCATGGCAAGGTTTTGGTAGCTGGGGGGCTACAGGGGTGGCTTCTGTGAGAAGCTGCTAGAAGCTTCCCCCATGTCTGACAGAGCCATTGCCAGTCGGCTCCAAGATGGACCCACCACTGGCCAAGGCTGAGCCCATCAGCAACGGTGGTAGCACCTCTGTGATAATGTATGAAAAGGGGGGAAAAAACCTGCATGGCTGCAGCTGAAGAGAGGAGTGAGAACATGTGAGAGAAACAGCCCTGCAGACACCAAGGTCAGTGAAGAAGGAGGGGGAGGAGGTGCTCCAGGTGCCAGAGAAGAGTTTCCCGTGCAGCCCTTGGTGAAGATCATGGTGAGGCAGGCTGTCCCCCTGCAGCCCCTGGAGGTCCGCGGTAGAGCAGATATCCACCTGCAGCCCATGGAGGACCCTACGCTGGAGCAGGCTCCTGGCAGGACCTGTGGACCCATGGAGAGATAGAGAGGAGCCCACGCTGGAGCAGGTTTGCTGGCAGGACTTGTGACCCTTTGGGGGACCCGTGCTGGAGCAGTCTGTTCCTGAAGATCTGCACCCTGTGGAAGGGACCCATGCTGGAGCAGTTTGTGAAGAACTGCAGCCTGTGGGAAGGACTCATGCTGGAGAAGTTTGTGGAGAACTGTCTCCCGTGGGAGGGGCCCCACACTGGAGCAGGGGAAGAGTGTGAGGAGTCCTCCCCCTGAGGAGGAAGGGAGTGGCAGAGACAACATGTGATGAACTGACCGAAACCCCCATTCCCCATCCCCCTGCACCGCTGGCGGGGAGGAGGTAGAGAATTCAGGAGTGAAGTTGATTCCAGAAAAAAGGGAGGGGTGGGGGGAAGGTGTTTTAAGATTTGTTTTTATTTCTCATTATCCTACTGTGATTTGATTGGTAATAAATTAAACTAATTTCCCCAAGTCGAGTCTGTTTTGCCCATGACAATAATTGCTGAGTGATCTCCCTGTCCTTATCTCGACCCATGTTTTCTCTCCCCTGTCCAGTTGAGGAGGGGAGTGATAGAGTGGCTTTGGTGGGCACCTGGCATCCAGCCAGGGTCAGTCCACTACAGAAACAGAGTCAGCATTGACAAACACCTGGGATGGTACCAGTGACAATAAACTGAAGGGTTTAAAATAAATTTGGCACTAAGCATCACTGTGTTGCTAGTTTACTATTAGATTTGAGGTAGATCAAGGCTTCCACTCAGTAGATGCTGTAGGTGTAAGTATATTGCTAGATCATAAACAGCTGTTATGGACACAAAGGCACAACATTTATTATTACAATTCAGACAGACCACTAAGATGGTAGTTTGTTCCCACAAGAATGAACAGTTAACAATAGTTTCTGGGACAGTTAAAAGCAACTTGTTAGGGTTTTGGCCCCTTTATGCTAAAGCTTTTTGATGGGACGTGTAAGCCTTGCTAAGTTGGAATGAGGACTTAATGTCGGAAGAAAGAAAAGGAAATGGTCATGTTTAATTTTGTGGCTGTAAAAGATGACTGGATTATAGGGAAGGCTTTTAGGTTTGAGAATAGTGTTGAGGACTGCAGGGGAAGAGCACTGGTCAGGCAGTACTAGGATAAGGGGTCATTTTGGCAAAGGAAACTAGTTTATTGTTAATTCCTTAGGAGGCTTAGGGTGACACTTAAAAATAAATTTAGGGTTATGACAATGGCGCAACAATGGAAGTACTTCTTCACCTCCTGCAATCCCAAACAATAACAGTAAATGTAACATTCCCCCCCTCCACCTTTACTCCAGCTAAAATTCCAGTTTAGAGACGACAAATCCATAGACTATGCAAATCTAGCAATGGAAAAAACACACATTTGCCTTTGCTTCTGAGCTTAAACACAAACCTCACGGTACCTATAGCTTACCAGTCTCAGATCTAACAAGAATCCATTTTATCCTGTCTACAGCCCTCACTCAGTCCACAACTTGGTAGTATTCATCAATAAGAACTTCTCTTCTGTTCCCACTATCCTCAACTCATGGGACTTCAGAGTCCCAAGCCAATCTCCAGTTCTAGTTTTTATCCCAGTCTTGCAGGATCCAGCAATAAATCCAGTTTTTTCAGCCTTTCTTGGTTGCTCTCTCAGTGCTAACCCTAATCTGAACTAGGGTTTTGAGGAAAGAGCAGGAAGTCAAGCTTGTCACTTTCTGTCATCTTTAACAATCTAACACCCAATATCGATAGGCACAAAATGGATTAAGGCAGAACCTGCAGAAAAAACGTACGGAATTATTTTTAAAGCTAGTATTTGGCACATCAGAGAAGATGTGATGAAACACATGGGTAACTCGACTGTAAAGCTGAGCAAAAGCAAAGATTAAGATGTAATGCTTTGTCCCACAAAGGCAGCAGTGCTATGGTGAGGGCTGGTGCTAGCAGAAATGGATGTAGGACAGCCAGAACTCCCTTAGCTTTGGTTATGTCTGGAAAAGTGGTCGCATATCACTTACTCAAGTTCAATGAGGATCAGTGAAAATGAGCTAAAGCACTCTGAAAAATAAATTTGGCAGTACATAAGCTTCAGTGTGTCATCACCCCTGAACACTGGAAACAAGCAGCCATCTTCTGAGGCAGCATTTCTTTTGACTCATTGAAAGGCCATGATCCTGTTCCCACAACTTGACCTAAATAAAATTACCACTCCTCTGTTTCTGTCCTTAAACGCTTCTGAAATGGGTGTATTCAGACAAGGACTGCCCTGTAAATGGTTGGATTGTATCCTCCTTCTCAGGCGTTCTTTGCAAGCTCTGAACATTGCTACATGCAGGAGTTGCCAAATTACATCCAGAAGGGCAAAACAGAACACTGGCAGCTGGGAGCTACAGTTTTAAAGAGCTTTCTAACCTCCCCCAATAGTTCACATTTCTGGTCTCACCATGACTGACTGCCCGTCCGCAGAGAAGATATAAACATCATGGACACTTAAGTGTTTGTTATTTGAGGCTAAACCTCGTTTGCAATGCCGCACGTACGGCAGTTATTTAATGATGTGTTTGCTGCGCTCAGATGAAGTCTGGGCTCTCAGGAGTAACTGCAGTAGCTTCCTTTAACGAAGTGACAATACTCACTTGCTAAAGCCGGTGTACATAACGTGTAGCCTTTTGCAACCTGGAAAGCCAGTATCTACCTGCAGAGATAATGCTCCGTTCCAGTCCCGGTTTTAGGCGGCTGTCCGCGGTACGTGCTGTTTTAACCCCCAACCGGTATTTTGGGAGGGCAGGCCCCTCAGCTATGTGCGGGCCGGTACACAAGCACCCTAAAACGCCACACCCGGAAAAGCCCTGACGCACGGAGCCGCTGCCGGGGCGCCGCCGAGCCCGGCCGCTGCCGCCCCCCCCCGCCAACCCAGCACTCGGGGCGGGCGCCCGAGGGGAGCGGCCCAGGCACGGCGTCCCGCCCCCGCCTCAGCCGGAAGTGCGGGGCAGGCGCGGCCCCCTGGCGGCGGCGCGGCCCTACGGCCGGGGCCGTCCTCAGACGGACGCGGCTGCCCGCCATGCTGTTCCGTTTCGGCGTGGTGCTGCCGGCCCGGATGACGGAGGGCGGTGGCATGCTCCTGGTGGCCGGCTCCCGGCCGGAGCTGGGCCAGTGGGACCCGCAGCGCGCCGTGCCCATGAAGCCGGCGCGGCCGACCGCCCCCCTGCCAGCCCAGGAGCCCGCGCTGTGGCTGGCGGAGGTGGTGCTGCCGGACGAGGACGCCGCCAACCCGTTCTGGTACAAGTTCCTCCGGCGGCAGGGCGGCGACCTCCTCTGGGAAGGTAACGGAAGGGCCTCGGTGGCGGCGGCCCGCCCCCCTCCTTCGCGCCACCCCGCCCCCTCCTTCGCGCCACCCCGCCCCCCCCTTCGCGCCGCCCCTTCGCCGCAGCCTTCGCCCCTCCCGCCCTGGCTGGAGGAAGGAGAGGCCCGCGAGGCGCCGGCGCGCGGGGCCTGCCGCTGGCGGCGGGTGGGGGCCGCGTGCTCGGTCGCTGTCCGCGCGCCGTGGGGCTGCGGCGGGCGGGAGCGGTGAGGCTGCAGCGAGGCTGGTGGGAGCGGGGTGGGCTCGGCGCCGCCGCCCGGCCCTCAGCAGCCGTGGGGCCGGCGGGGGGCGGCCGGCGGGGCGGCTCCGCCGGGGCAGAGCAGAGGTGGGAGCTGTTCTCCTTGAGGGATCGCTCCTCTTGCTGGCGGCTCCGACGGCTCCGCCTTGCCCGCTGCTCCGGAGCATCGCCCGGGGACGGGGAGGGGTGTCGCCGTCAAACGGGCCGTACCCTGGGCTTGGTGCTGCCGGGTGTCGGCCGGAACGGCGTCGGCCGGCTCCTGTACAGAGAAGGCCTGAATTACGCTTGCAGGTAGAAAGAACCTCCTAGGATGTCGTGACATGACATGAGCACTCGCTAACACAACACTTTTTAGCCGTGTTGTGGGAGAGTGAATGCAGAAGGAAGCTGCTCTTCTAGGTTGGTAAAAGTCCTTTGAAACAGTTTCATCATTTTTTTTCTTACTTTAGGCATCCATTGTCCTGAAGTTTTGTTTTCTTTCTTTCCCCACAAGTAAGGAACTCGGAATTTCCTACTTAGGCGTTAAGGTGTGATTTGTTACTTTATTTCAGTAAGCTGAAATGTCATGGTGGCATTTTCAGGCTGGTAAATTTTACCATTGGAATCGCTGAAAAAAAATAGGGAAAAGTTCTATGGCAGCTTGTCCAGTCGTCTTGCTGTTTCAGCAGTACTTCCACCATGATTTTCTCCTGTTTTGTGTTGTCAAATGTTGAATAACTTTAGTCAGTTTCCATGTGCTCTTCTAGTATAGTTAATTTGTATCTTAAATAAGAGAAAACACTCATACAATAGTGAGTCAAATAAAGCTCTAAATATACCTCTTGTCCCTGAGGAATGGATCGGACTTGGTGAAGGAAGACAGATGACTAGGTAATTTGTGAGGGTTTTTTTAAACTTATAAAATGGTTTTATAATCCATGTACCGAAATAACACATTGTAGAGCAGTTGCTCTTTGCCCATTTTAAGAATACATATCACACTTTTAAACTGCTGTTCTGTCATATAGACTAAAACATGCATGTTGTCATAACTGTTGCATTTGGTTTTTCTTCTTTATACTAATAAAAGACTACACGTTAATAATACGTTCACAGAAGTTTACATCCTGAAGCACTATTTACACCATGTAATAGTAACTTTTTTATTTAGCAGCTACAATAAATAGTATATTCTGCCTGGTTTAACCATGTTTTTCTTTTGCAGAAATGCAGGAAAAGTGAATTTATGGAATAAAAATCTTTGTGCCTGTCCAAGGAAGCAGAATTGTGTCTCTTTTGAAGGTGCCAAGTTGTACATAGTATGCCAGTGATATTGGTGTATAAAGAGGTCCTCACCAAGCAGAATACAGAAATCATAATAGAGTGTTCCAGTCTGTAGAGAATCTGCAATTGTAAGGTGATGGTTACTGTCTAGTTTGGAAGTAATGATATCTCAAGGTATTTGTCCATACTTGGGAGCACATTTAGTAACTGTAGTCTGTTGAGTAATAAATTTACTCTGTTTTGGCAGTAGCGCTGCTGATGCAGTTTTAGGATTAACCTATATGGGATTTTGTTCTTGTCATTGTGAATGCTCAGTGGTTTGAGCTTATGGCTTAGCTAGAATGATGGAAAACAAATGGGCATATCATCCAAATGCACAGGGATTTTTTAGTTAATCATTCACATCAGCCGTTTTTTTTCTAAGTTGTCATTTACCAGAAAGAACTAAATTTGCTTAAACCCTGAAATTTATTGTTCTTCGTGTATTACATGAAGGGAGCTTAAGGATGTTTTTCTATCCAATAATTAATCACTATCTTGCATTCTTTTTTTTGTGTCATCTATTTTAATGATTTTTTTTCAACTGCAGATCAATAAAAGTTTTGGCTGTCATCTGTTTATTCTTGTAAAAATCACAGTTTGAAAAGACAACTACCTTTTTTTAAAAAAAGAACAAAACTTTTTTTTTGTGATAAGCAAATGCTGTGCTTTGGCTCTTTAGTATCCTATGTGTTTAGAATTAAAATGTGCTTTGGGAGACATGACAGCTTGGAAAGTAAAAGTAAATTGTGCCTGCTGTCAAAATTAAATAAATACAAGATGAAACTTATGCTTGAATTTATTTTTGTGAATTTATGTTTGAACACTCATCTGTGCTTTTTTTCTCCTTTACTCTGGTCTGAATAAACTGTAGGTACTATACAAGATACATGTTTCATAAAAGGACAGAGGAGTTACTAGGTATGCCCTAGCCTGTATTTTGAAATGATGGAATACAGTCTATTGACGCCTGACATTTTCAGAAGGGTATAAGAAGGATAAGCTTATATTCTAAATTATTGATCCATTTTCACATAACCATTAGTTTGATGTAGTTGGTGCTTGCTGGAAGCTTGATAGATACAGTATTTCCAGTTAAAGCAGAAAAGCACGATCAACCTACATTCTAGTAATTTGTAGAGGTGAGCAGAGCCTTATTCCTTCCAAAAAAAAAACCATCTCTGGTTTTGGGGAGGGGGGAGGAGAGAAAAGGAGATGTCTTGTTTGCACTTCTCTGCTGCTGCTGTTCTTCATGGTTTCTTGGAGGCCCAAAACAAACAATACAATGCAGTTCGGTTTAAAAACTGTGGTTACGCAGCCTGTGGCTGACTGTTGGCCTTCCAATGTTTCCAGTTTGTACTCGTGTTGGCTTGTTAGTTACTGGTCAAGCCATCTGTTGGACAACATACACTTCTGATGGTAGTTCAAGAAGACTGGTACGTTTATGGAGTAGTAAAGGCTTTCATAATATTGTAATATAATTAGCAAAAATATCAGAAGTAAAATTTACTCATAGCTTTCAAGGGTTGAGCACTTGATTGGCTGAGAACATTGATGGTAGTAAGGGACATTAAAATTTCATTTTTGAAGTGGCAGTGTGTTGAAACCTAAACCAACCTCACTTCTTGGCCTCAACTTCGTGGAACAAAACGGGTATAATTTCTTATTTTAATGGGGGCGATTCTTTTAAGGCAGTATGGGAAGTTAATGCCTAGTTGCTATTCGAGTTGGAGAGATTGTAACAGACAAAAAATATTTGGGGCTAAGCCATAGCACGATAAAGCAATGTAAAAATTCTTTGAGGCCATTCTGGAGAAGTACAGTTGGATGCAACGTTGTTTTTCTACAACTGAGATGCGTCTCTCTTTCTTTCTTTCCCAAAGCTAACCTACAGATCCCCAAATTAGATAGCAGTTGTATTATTAAAAAAATTTTAAAAAATCCCGGAGAGGATAACATTTCTTCGTACCTTTTTTAATGCAGATATTTTGTGTAGTGTTTTTCCCACTGGGTGTCACCATTTTACCTGTGTATAGCCAGTCACTTCCTAGCTGCTTGCAGCTGCTTGCACATTTCATCAGTACTTAGTGTAATCTGTTCTGCTTTTGAAAATAATCCAGGGCTTTACTTGCTTCCTCCATCCCAGTCTTGTTCTGAAGTAGGTAGTGACTAGGAAGGAACATAAAGAGCAAGCGGATGTTGATAGTTGAATAATTTTGCATAATACACATTTTGTTTGTGCAAGGCTGTTGCTTCCCGGACAATGCTAAATGCCTTAACACCTTTCAGATGTAAGGAAACTTTATGAGTCAAAGTGGATAACTCTGAAATGTACTACCCAATACCTCTTTAATGAATGGAGAGAACGTTTTGTCTACAAAGTGCAACAGCTCCTGGTGTTTTGTTTTCAACCCCCCTCAAGACATATACTTAGCATGGATTATGGTACAATTGATAGCAAGTTTTTCATTACTTCCTATCTGTATGTCAGCATTAACCAGCAGACTACTGGAGATCAATAAAACAATGGAGAGTTGCCCATGAAACTGCAAAATTAGAAGAATGAAAATGAGTATGTACACATGCATTCCTCTGGATTTGGCAGGTATGTGTCATTTCCTACCTGCAGGGATAATCAAGGGCCAGCTCTGACTGCTGTGAGAGCCTAATTAAAGCATTTGTGGTTATAATGGTAAAATTACAATAAGTGTGTTGTTTATGCAAATACTTTATTTATTTATCATTTTTCCCATGCCCCGCTTCACTCCCTGCCCTTACTTCCAAGTGACACCAGCATGCAGTATGGGTCGAGAATTTATTTTCAATGGTGAGAAGCACTGAGAAGAGAGAAGTGAAGTAACTGGGATGATAGTTTGGTTAAGATTTTGCCATAGTTGCTATGTTGATGTAGCTTGTTTCCTGCCTATAGTTCAGTAGACTTTTCTGGTCTGGTAAAAAGTAACAATCAGTAATATACAGTCCAATGCCTTAGAGAGTATCAGTCAGAGCAGTTAGGAAGACTGTGTTACATTATCCATTTTGTTGCTGTCAGCCATTATTCTATCAATCAGCTTCATTTACTTTATTCTTATTTCTACCGTCTCTCTGAGAAGAACCTCCTTTTCACATGAGCTGAATTCCCTTTTAGTTGTTTTTCTCTGTCTTAATGTACTTTGTTAGACTGGGCATTTGGGTAAAAACTCTTAGTACCATAGTAGCTCCCACTGAGAAACATCTGTGCCTAAGCAGACCTAGAGAGAGAAATAAAACACGTGGTTTTGAAAGTTGCCTTTGAAAATTCTTATTTTCTCATCTCTGATTAAAAAAAAAAGAAAAAGAAAAAAGCCTTGTTGATTAGCAGCATTAAGAGCTGAGGAGGGCTTTCTTGTAAACCATTTAGTTCTAATTCTGGATAATTTTAAAAAATCTATAAATTAGGAGTAGGCTAATAGACTAAAAACATATTGAATTCAGCCTGGATGTTAATAGGTTTAAAACTTGTTTACTTGGTTATATATATCAGCCCCACCAAATGAGAAGTTGAAACAGTCTGCCTTAAGTCTGGTAGAAAATAAATGTGTGGTGTATTATACAAACAGTCTTCTGCTTTTTGGATATCTCTTTGGACTGGCAAATGCAAGGAAACATTTCTGAAAATTAAACCAGTCATGAAGAAGGCGTTAGTGAAGTGGGTGTGGCAGATTAACAATTTTGTCTTACAGTAATGTGAAGTATTTAAGTAATATATGAAATTCACCTACTGTTTTCAGAATCTAATGAGAAGACAGTTTATCGACAGCAGAAAAAGTAGCAATAAAAAGCAGAGTAACTATTTTTATTAAGCATGCAAGTAAGGGTTAGTACATGACATACAGAATTAAAATGTGTTATTTGGCGCTATCTGTCAGAGGTGTAAAAACAAAGGGCAGCTGTTCTGGGGCTTTACTGCGACTTCAGAAAGGTGTGAATCCCGTCTAAGAGCCTGTGGCAGAGTCGAACTGCCAAAGTACCTGACCTAGCTCAGTTCCAGCGAGGGGAGTTCAGCTTCCCGTCTCTATGGTTCTCAACAATCGATAGCAATTCAGCTTTGGTGGGATTGAAACAGATCCTATTTCAAGACATGAGAGATTGAATTTTGTTCAGACAGGCAGCAGGGAGACTTTCATAGCAGAATCTGGTGTAAAGGGTAAATAAATTTGAATATTGTAAGTGTAGTAATGGAGGTCCAATTAGAGTAATGTCTGATAATGACACCATGCAGTAGCACATTCAGATAACTCTGAGAATTGCCTCCAAAATAGGACTCGAGGCTTTTCTTCATTGTAATGTTGGTATGAAAGATAAGGAAGCTACCAAATACTTAATCTTTTAAATCCTTCACTTAAGAGATTTTTTTTCTATATGTTTCCATTAGTTCCTGTTGTTCTATTACTATTTTTTTTTAGCAGTCTTCTATTCCTTAACCCCTCCCCATTCCTCTGCCCCCAGAGTGTTGATAGTGCCTATGATGTTATTTAATTCTTTCAGGGGAATTTCTAAGCATGAACTCAAGATGTTAATTTACCTTGTTAAAGGACCTCGTTTAATATTTCAAATGTAATTACTTATAATATTTAAGCATACTTAAAATTTTCACTTGACCTGTAAAGCCTGCAAAATTTATGGCAAAGAATGTAAGAGTTAAGTCTTTGCTCTTACTGATTTGTAAGTGATCTGAAAATTGCCTGGCTGCTTGCTGTTTGGATTTGTTAGTTGCCATTGAAGCTAATGGGCATATCTGAGGTCATCTAAGTACCCCTGTGGTTTTCAAAGGTAGCAGTGAGCTGAGAAACATGCTGACCTTGCTGGGGTTTGGAGGTTTGGAAGCTATAGGTCTTGGCGTAGGGTCTAGCTAAGGCAGGGATGAGATATACAGCACCTCTACAGACTCTGCTGTGCTCTGGAGTTTCTACATACCTTCCCTCACACATAAAAACAGAAAAAAAAAAGTCCAGCAAGGTATGCAACACGCCAGGAGCTGGGAGAGCTGTGGCTTAGCAGTACATCAAGTGGCTTTGCTGCAAAGAGCTCTGCAGAGACAGTGGAAGAGGCAATCTTATTTTTTTCATTCATTCATGGTTTTTTTGTTCACCACACTTAATGGTGCTGAGAAATTTCATTGACCTAGATTTTGCTCATTATCTTTTAAGATCAAGCTGAGAATATTACCAGTGTGACTCTTCCAGAGCATTATACAATCTGTGTGCAGTTCTCCTCTGTGTCAAGATGAGTCTGTGCTGTTGGCAGACTGTTGGATTATATTTTTTTCATCCCTGCAGTACAGCTGTAATAAAATAGTAACTGAAGGTTTTTCTTTGTATTCTGCACGTGGTTAGCTCGAATTTCAGAAGATCCTCTTCTGGTCTCTGCTTATCTTCTTCCAGGCCTTGACCTTTGGGCATCCTTTTCTTTTTTACTATACCTTCACCTGGTTTTCCCTTTGTTTCGTTCTTGTCTCCATCTTTTGCCAGTGCCATTTCTCAGTTATGTGGAGATCTGTTTTAATCTTTTGTTTGGTTGTTTGTACAGCTAGCTTCCTTCGTATGCCACTTTTATTATCCTTCGTATGCATCAAACCAGGAGCCATACGTGCAGTCATGCAGATTTGGAAAGAGCCCTCTGTGAGCCTTCAGCTGTAAGCGGGGCCGCTGGTTGCTTTGTTCCCTAGCAGTTCCCTACCTAAATCAGTGGATTCCACTGTGCAACCATCTGTAGTAGAGAGAGCAACAAGTGGGTTGCAAAAGCAATGAGAAACTTTATAATTTAATGCCTATAAACTTATTTTTATTTTTTCTATTTCAGATAAGGATTTTTGCTGTGAAGAGTCACAAAGACAGAATTTAAATAAAATCATTCTGGGCCTTATTGAAGGAAAAAGAGTGCTGCGCTATCAGTTAAACTAGGACCTGTATCTTGTAAAAATCTCTTCCAAATTCCTTTTGTTCTTTAATTAGGAAAGTCCACATGATCAATTAACAGGAGGATTAGTACTGTTCAGGTATTTCGCTTACCCTTTTTTTTATGGTTGAATTTTACATGTTTTCAAATGATTGTGTATTTGTCTCCCAAAGATAAATCATTAAACTAATGTTTTGGCACTTGGAACAATATGTATAAAAACAAGATGAAGAAAAATACTAGTTTAGAAGTGGTCTGGGCTGTAAAAACATGTATTTCCTGTTGTGCATTGCCCTTTCTCAAAGGGCATTTGTGCTTGTTTTCTTTTCTGCAAAGATGAACAGGCGAGTGGAAAACGTGATTTTCTTTGCTTTGCTACTGGCTTTAGGAACAGAAAAGTTGAAATGCTGTTAAAATCTCCCCAAATCTTTGAGGCTGCACAATGTTTTCTTGACTATAAAAAAAAAAATACAATTTCACCCAAATAATTGTTTATTTCATACTAAAAGTACCTGGAAGCCTACCCAGTGGTCTGGTGGTGTGTGCTGTGAGCAACATGTGAGTTCCGAGACTGATATTTTTGTTGTCTTGCAAACGCTGGTGAGGGGGTGCACAGCTGCTGTGTCTGAGCAAGGCATTTACATGGGAATTGTGGTGAATTCCCACTCAGGAGGCTGGTGGAGTCATTGGGGGGTTTATTCAAAGTATCTTGAAGTCTTTGTACAAGGTTCGGGTAAGCTTGGGGAGACTACTCAATGTAAGGGGACAGATGTATTTGCCTGAACAATTTATGCACCAAAGGGTTCCTTTTGGTGAGAGTTTGCCTTGCTGCTCCTCTAGGGATTCAGCAGTACGCTCTCGCGCTCAGCACTGGTGTGGTTCAAGGTGTTTCCCTCCTAATGGAGTCAAGTCTAGAGTGCCCAGCTTGTAACAGGGATGCGAAGTCCTCAGGCCATTCAGTCTCTGCGTGAGTGGTATGTGCAGGGGACTGGCCAGTGGTGCACACTTTATTGCTGGTAAAGATGTGACGTGCGCTTGTGGTCCTGGAAGCATGTTGGATTGCAGCAAATTAAACCTGGATGTTCTCTGTGCCATGTCAGGCGGTGATGTAGAGGCACCTTGACAGCCAAGGTTGCCCAGCACAGTCAGGATAATGATAGCCTTCCCGTCTTGTAGATAGGACCTTTCTGAGCTTCAGGTACGGAAATAAACTTCAGAGCGAGCCCTTCACTTTTGTTAATTCACTTTGTGAAATGCTTTGTGCATTTGAGAAGTGAGTAATAAAGCTGATTTTCTGTGGGGAAGGGCTTCTAAGTGTGACTTCCTAGGAAGTCACTTAGAAGATCTGAAGGTGCAGTGGCCTCTCAGATGATGTAGATAACTGGGACCTGTGGGGGAAATAAGTGAAGTAGGAAGTTGGTGTGGGTATGAACAGCTTCAGTCGCAAGCAGACATGTCCAGATTCTGCACACATGCAGTCTCATGGCACTTCTCTCTGCACTGGCCTCTATCTTTTCTCTCTGGTGCCTGAGCAGAAGGTAAAAAATTAGAAAGGGCCACAGCACATTTCTGATGCACTGAGAAGAATCGTATTCTGCTGAGCTTAGTCCCACTGCCTTCATCAGGTGCTCTGTTTCCTCCCAGATTGACCAACCACACCACACAAACAGCCCTGGACCAGAGAGAGACTGAGGAAGTGGTGCTCTTTGGTCTGTGGTGCTGTTGGTTGCTGCCTGTAGCTAACCCTGTCCTAGGCATGGGAAAGTCCCCATGCTTCAGGGATCCAAATCCAGAAAGGACTTTGCTTGCCTGTCCTGGTGAGTGAGGGGAGAGTAAGTGTTTCACTTAGTGTGCCAAATTTTTATCCTGCCTCTGACTGTGAAAGCTTTTTTCTTCTTGGCACGAACTCTTCCTGTACTTGTGAGAAGTCCTGGACCAGCTCTGAGCCATGAGTCTGTCAGAGTCATGTAACTTCCACAAAGAAGATACAAGGAGTACGCTCCATCAGCAGAGATAAAGGAGCTAAGATGAGACTAAGGCATGTTTTGCTTGGAAGTAGCTCATACTATGAGGCTGATGCACCTTGCTTCAGACAGCAGAAACTCATGAGGAAAGGTTTAAAAAGATAGGGGTGGAAAAGGAAGAACTGAGGATTATCCAGTTAATGATTTCTGCTCATCACTCAAGCTGCGCCCATTTTCCTAGCGTTATACATTCTTCAAATGCATAACAGAACACGTAAGTGATGCTAATTGTTTTCTATTTAAAACAAGGTTTATGATCAGTTACCTTGAATCAATGTTGGTTTCATTGGCTGACTTATTTTTGTATTAAACGACTCTGGAAGATAAAAGTTGAGAGAATTCAATCTTTAGCCCTTTTATAGCAGCTCTAAATTATAGATGAGTTCTACATTACTCATCCAAACTTGTCATCTGGCTCCACTTCTGAAACTGTTTCCTTGCATTGTTGTTTTATGGAATCCAAAATATTACGCTTTTCCTGTGACAAAATGTGCTAGCAGAAGCATGATGTGAACTGACACAACAATTTGCTTTTTCTTTGAAACTTATTTGTTAAATGTGTCTTGTGAAGCAAACTGTGGTGAGAAGCACTTGTGTATCATTTGGATATTGCCTGCGTAGTGAGATCCTGATCATTTGTGGTAATTGCCTTCTTTCATAACTCTTGCAAGGGGAATGGAGAATTCAGCTTCCTGAACAGCTCAGTATGATCATACTGTTCTTTAAATTAGTATTCCTTGGAGATGGTAGCACTCTTCCCTTCCTGTCTGAAATTATATCACTGTATTTGTTGAATATGTATTCAACAAATACATGAATATATATACACACACGAATACATGTACGTCAAATGTATATTCGTATACATTCTGTTGCACAGACATCATATTTCAGTAAGGGGGTTGTTAATTCATAGATCAGTATAAAACATAAGGAGTAGTAAAGAGCTGTGCAATTCTCATGAAAAATGTTACGAGTGCAAGCTGTTATTGTTTACCTGAGTATTACAGCCAAAATGGAAACACACCTTTTGAGATTCGGGTTTGACTGTAGGCCATGGCAGGAAGGTGAGGTGAGTGGTGCAGAAAAACCAACAGCAATAAATAACAATTAGATAAGGAAAATTTTTAGAATGAGATTTGAAAAAACCTGTTTGAGGGAGCAAATGAAACAAACGTCTCGTGGCAATTTACTCTTGGCCCTGCTTTCATGTATGGTTGCAGGCTAGGTATGGGAATGAATGATGGTGAAGGTGAAGAGGTTACAAAGCAAGGAGGTTACTGCCGTTTAAGAAAGCAGATGATAGAAAAGGAAGGAGAAAAAGAGCCAAGAATTAAAGCTGGAGGGGAAGAGGATGGACAGTAAAACTGGCGAATGACAGAAGGACATGCACCTCAAGCAGCAGCAGTTGGAAATGGAAAAGCAGGAGGTGTGCAACTGTGATCATGAAGATGAAGAAGAGTGAGGCTTTGTTGTCTTGTAGGACTGACTGTCACCTCAGGAAAGGAGAAATTCAGCAGGAGAGAGAGATCATAGATTGTGATGGCAAAAATTCATGCAGAAACCCTGATGGGAGAGGAGGAACAGCTGTGAGCAATGGAAGGAGGGAGCCAGAGTGTGTACAAGGTGTCACCCAGCACTAAGGGGACAGACAGGTTGTTTTAGGGATCCTTGGCAGAATGATGACATTACCAGGCATCAGGAGCAGGAGGTACCCATTACACAAGGGTGCCCATGTACAAGGAAGCATAGGGCTGGGAGCAGCAAAAGAGCCAGAGATCCTGAGAACATGGTCCAAAACTGCCAGGGTGCAGTGAGGGCTGGGGGCTGCAGGGACACCCCAGAGTCTGGCAGCCAGGAACAGACAGCCGGGAGCACCAGGGCAGCCCCAGACCCGGGCATTGGGCACCTTCCTGGGGATGGGGACAGGCTGAGACTGGGACGGGACGTTGGTCCGTGGGTGGGTGTGGGCCAGGATCAGACACAGCCTTGTGATGGCTGGGCAGGGCCATGGGGATGTGCATCGCTAGGGACAGTTGTCAGAGAGTAAAATGGGGAAGGCAAGATCTGTTACCTGTGGTTGTAAAGATTTTGCTGAATACATGAAGTCAATTGAGTGTTGTAAGTATCCATGGGTTTTGTTATGTTGCTGTATTTGTTGATGTATGCTGCTGTCTTCAAATATTGTTTAAAAGTGGTAAGAACGTGTAAACAATTAGAAATGTGACATAAAAATGTAGCGGTAAGATTTGTAGCTTCAGGAGCTATATCCTCATCTTGCTCACCTTATTTATCAAAAGCTGTGTCATACCGTTGCGTATGATACATAATGGTTCAGCAATATAGAAAGAGAAAACAGTTTTCTGCCTAATATTTTCTTTTTCTTTTTGGTAAATAATAATATTTCACAATTATGATAGGAAGTGCTGCATGTCATCTAGAAATTAAGAGATTGTTTGAGCTTTACTATTAAATGTTAGTCTTATTCTCTAATCATTGCATTAATACGTCTCCCAAAATGCTCTTGCTCTAGCAAATTTCCCTAAATGTGGTGCTTGGAAGCTGGTCATGCATTTACACGAATGTGAAACTGAGGATATTCCTTCGCGCATAATTTTACTCAGAAATATTCTAACATCATTAATAATGTATAAGTGTAACAGGTTTACATTAAAAGCAAGCCATAGACTGGGTCATTTCTAATCTGCACGATAATTCCTACATGGCAATTAGTATTACAATTAGTATGTAAAAATTATGGGGAGGGGGAGAATATACATGTACTGAATTTTTGGAGGCTAGATAACCTTTGATTGATGACATGACCCAGTTCAATTCAAATTGCTTACTCTGGCATGATATTAAAAATTGGTTTTCTGTACTAAAGCTCACATTATTGCTGTAAGAGAGGAAGGGGTAATGGAAATTAAATAATGGAAAACTGTAAGAAAAATTTCTTACTTTAGACAAAGCCATTTTAGGTAATCATGATTGCTCGGCATTGCAGATGTGACCGTGTCTCTCTTCGTCACTTTGGGCAACTTTACTGTGTATGAGCAGACCCTGTAAGCGGGACACGTGCATCTGAAGAGTACAAAGCAATTCTTTATTAGTTAGCAAACATAAAAGACAGGTGGGATTTAATGAACTCCTAGGCTAGGAGTGCGTCCTGTCCCCAGCAGGACACCTCAAGAGTCTTTGCTGGCCTGGCAGCTGTGAATGAGGTGGAGGAGGACCACCCTTCTCTGCTCCCTGAAACAGGTCGTCATTGCTGCCGGGTTGCTCTCTGCCACCTGCTTGCTTTTCTTCTTTGGGATTTGATGCCTTTCCACGTTTGTGTTTTTCCTCTTAAATCCTTAAGCTGTTAACAACTCCAGTGTCACCAGTCCTACCTTTGTTTGCGGTGTTACCTTTCTGATCGCGCATGGCCGTACTCTGTGCTTTCTCCAAGGTCTTTCTCATAGCTTGGCAATTTCCTTAGAAGTAAGCCCGAGGCATGGTGACACTGCTGTGCCGTGTCAGAGCTAGACCTCAGGTCACATCAGCTGGACCCCCCAGAGGGAGGTCACACAGCAGATATGTTAAACAAACACTGAGGTCATATATTATCAGACATCAAATGAGGAACTTAATGGAATTAATTATTCTTGAAATTTTAGGTGCCACAGTTGATGATTTGGGAGTCTTATACAGCTTTAATGGTTTTTTTTAATGATTTGCAAAAACTGATCTTAATGCTGAATGTTTGCTTTTTGGCAGCACTTCTGTTACAACTATTTTAGGTGTTAATTATGTGGTATGAGAAACACAGTTTGAACAGGCAGCAAACATCACTCCTGGCCTTAAATACTCAGTTCACAGCTCCTGCAAATCTTTTGGAAGATTTTCCGAATACACAGCCCACAATTGTCCTTTCTTCTGTTCTAGGTAATGGGCCCCATCATGATCGAAGTTGTGTTTACAACCAGAGCAACATAGTAGATGGAGTTTACTGCCTCCCAATAGCACACTGGATTGAAGTCTCTGGACATACTGATGAGATGAAACATACAACTGACTTCTATTTTAATATTGCAGGACATCAAGCTATCCATTACTCCAGGTAAAAGAAAAGTGCAGGATTTGGCTGGTGTCAAGTATTCAAACAGAAAATCTGTACCGATATAATGGCAGCAAACCTTGAATTTGAAGTGGTGAATGGTAGTATGTATGTAACAGTAAAGTTTAACAAAGATTCAACACCTCTTTGCAATTAAATGTCACTTTTGGCAATAAAAAGGAGAGATTCTGAGTTCAAGGATACCTGGAGCCTGTGCAGATGTCTTAATTTGCATCATATCTGAAAATGACTAGTGGTAATTTATGGATAGATTTATGAGGAACTGTCACTTTCAAATGCTTGTCTACATAAACATGTAAATGTGCATGCATGTAATATGTTTGGTTTGGTATTATTTTGCTGAAGAACATCTTCTGGGAAACAAAAAGAATATATTCCAGCACCAGATCTTTAGGGCATCACGTTATCATTCATGTGCGACAGCAACTGCAATTATTGACAGCTGTTATAGATGACTTCTGCTTCTGTGCATACATTTAAAAAAAAACCAAAACTTGGACAAGGCTTAAAATGTTTGTACTTCCATGGTGTTCACTTGAGTCCGCTGCCTCACCAGTGAAGCATTCTGGCCTGAATTAGGAGACAGTAAAGCTTAAATAGAAGAGGGCACCCACCCTTTAGGGCTGCAGATAAAACACAGGCTGTATTTAGAGCAGCAGCCTTAGCACTGGTGGTTAACAAAGTGGCACTGAGGAATTTGGTACCATTTGTCACTTTTTCCCCATCTCCAGTCATGGATGGGGTAGCAAGTTTGTTGATTCATGACGGTTGCATGAATGCTGGCAGCCCTGATACGCCACATGCAGCTGGTTGGTTACAGAGCAGTTAGTGGTCCCAAAGGGATATGTATTTTTTGAAGAAATCAAACCACTTTTTACCTTCCTTAGTTCTTATCACTGCTTTGTGTGAAAATCTCCAGATTACCATTTCAGGTACTCCAACCTAACCATCTTGTCTCCTCTTTCTGCGCTTATGTCTCCACCCTCCCACAGGGTAGGAAGCAGAATTGTCTTTTTTCTTGGCAGGGTTGTGGTGTATGAAGAAAAGATTTTCTTCTCTTGGTACCTTTTGGAATAGTACGGATTCGTAAACAGTTAGGCATATATTGGTATTCGTGTGGCTTGGTACCTTTTCCCTGACACCCCCTCAAGCTATGTAATACGCCTGACAGACTATACTGTTATCTGTATCTTAAGCATCCATTTCCAACACCCTATCAGAGAAAAGATCTTGTTTATTCCAAAGCACAGATGTGTCAATCCCAAATAATCTTCGCTTGGCAGAGGAAGTTTGTGAGAAAGAACAGCTGTCAGAAAGCGAATATCTAAGCACCAAAGGCTAACTTATCTTCCTTTCCAGAGGCAGCAGTGATCCGTTTAATACTGCCTTATCTGTGTGACTATATGTTTCTAATATTAGGTAAAAAGCACAGATTCCACTAAAGAATATTTTGAGAAAATTTTCTGAGTTGTGTAGTCTTTTCCTGATGAGGATCTCCTCCTCCGTTCCCCTCTCACACACACATACCTTCATTGCAAGACAACCTTATATGTACATCTTCAGTAATTCTTATCTCATTCTTTTAATCTATATTAAGTGAGCATACCCCGTAACAGTCCTGTTGCATAATTATTTTTAATACTTTGAAGATATGCATCCTTAAGTGACTTTCTAATTATTAACAGTTGGGGGCAGATTCACCAGTCTGCTGGTTATAACAAAGCAGCCCAAAAATACTGGCTAATTAAGATTTTTTTTTTTTTTTGGCAGAGCAGCTGAAGTGAGCTGATGAAAATGCCTTTATTTTGTAATAGATCTATTGATTCAGAAGAGTACTATGGAGATTAATATCACCAAAAAGAAAAAAAAAAGGAAAAAAAAAAAACGCAAAACAGATGCAAAAAGCCAGTCCCTCTGCCTCTATGGTTAAAAGCTTACTGTATGGTCAGATCATAGTTATCCAGCTAAGGTTGCTTTTTTCCACTCTGTAATGGAGTCAGCAGTACCACAGGGAGCTTTATGAGCACAAATTCTGAGTTCTGTCACCAGCTGTAGGATCTTTAGAGAATGGTGGCAGCTGGAAGGTGATTTATCAGTGAAAACTTTTGATGTGGGCCCCTCCTCTACGTTGCTCCACTTAATAGGATTGCCATGCACAAATTAGCTGGAGAGGAAAGTTTTTCCCTGTCAAAATGGCCTCCCACATGAGCCCTTGGACTCATTTTACTTGTCATCTGCCTAATTACAACAATTAGAAACAGTTGCTCTGAGCTTAGCTACCGCCTTGCTTCTTCATAAAACATGCTTGAACTTTAAATGGGCAGCAGCAGGATGAGAAAAGCCTGCTTCCTGCTGTTGCCAAAATTCATTTTTAGTCATGCTGAGGCTGATGGCAATGCCCTGAGGAATCAGATTTTTCTTATTCGGTGTAGATGTATTCACTCATAAATCAGTGAATTTATGTTTAAGCTTATATTTAGGGATCTCACTTTGTGTTGGTCATTCAGGTTGGAGAGTATATGATGCGTTTTTTAAGCATAGCAGGATTTAAATTAATTTTTTCAAGTGTGAAATGGAGTTTGCCCACAGCTACAGAGTCATGACTGATACCTCCGTGGCGTTAGTGTTCACTAGTTTTGGACATGTAATGATGACACATATCACCAAAATCTGATTCAGGAAAAAATAAATCCCTTTCTCTTTCATATTAGATATTAATGCAATAAGAAGACCTCAGATTGCAGGAGAGTTCACTTAGGACACAGTCATTTTCCAAAGCAAATTAGAGTTATTGTAATCTTTTCTGGGAGAAGATCACTTCAGAAAATTTGTAAATCTGGGACATGTTAGCTCTGTTTCAGTTCCATCTGTGAAAGGTGGAGCTTCCTAATTCAAAGGTGTTAAATACCTTATTATTTATATCAAAACTTCTGCAATTCTCGGAAGAAAGTCATTGCATAAGAGCAAGAGAGGCAGTGACACCCGAAACTACAAAATCCTTAAATAATATGTTGGAGACAATGATGCTTGATGGCAGAATTAGGTGCTACGGGAATGAGTATCACCAAGAGGAAAAGTTACAGCTTTCTATTTTCAGACTAATTTTATGTTCCCAAATACACCCCTGATAAATAGTGAGTTCCCATAGTTTTTGCATGCTCATTTGAATATGATGTATGACCACCACCTCTTCATTTTAGGACATATATTTGTTGCTATCTATGGTGTCTAATTTTTAATAATGTGTGTTTCAAATTTACTGTCTTCGTAACTATAGTTTTATTCACTGTGTGTGCTTTTTGAGGGTCACCTCTCCTAAATCTGATGAAGAAAAATATTTTTTACGTGCTTTGCCTGTAAAATGCAGCTAAACTAGATTCTGTAAGTGAATTTCTCAGTCAACAATGATAGCTAATCTCTAACTGAAGGCTGCTATTGTTATGGCTGCTAAACATTTTAGAGGAAAATACACAATGAGCTTTAGATGTTAAAGAATGTAACGGGGGAGTCACTACATGAGAGTAGCCGTGGGTCCTGACAACAATTTTTTGAGATACAGTTTTTACAGTAGCTTTTTTGCACTTAAATATTAAGGCCATTAAATATTAATATTTCATGTTTATGGAACGAGTGGGATGTTCCTGTAACTGGATATAATCCAAGAAATTGTGACGTTGATGAATGTGTTGCTATCATCAGTGTTTATGTCCCTAATTTTTTCCATAAGACAAAATAAAGCAAAAGATAAAAGAAAACAAACCTTTGTGCTTGGAAATACTATTTTTGTTTGTTTGTTTCTTGATGGTGGCAAATTAAACTTAATTTATGATGCAGTCTTTACAAATGCTTTGTAGCTTGTTGGTAAGATGGTTTCCTTTGGCACAGCTGTAGTAATGTAGGTTATAACCTAAGTAAGTTAAGTGTTAAGTGGGAATGATAGGAGAGTCACATAAAATATATGCTCCTGATTTGTACTAAAATGTTAATGTAGATAGGTGAGTGGATGAGGAATGATCCCGGGAAAAATCCAGATGCTTCTTGTTTACCTTGTGGAGGCACTAAAGAAGTATTCTGCTGATGAACACTGAGTTTCCTTTTGCCTGTAGTAATTCTCCTGTGAAGAAAATAAGCATTTACTTGATTGACATGCATCTTTAATTGGGGTGGAAAACAAGAAGCTGGTTGCGTATATTTTTGTGTGACAATCACTGGAGAAGGGAAGTAATGTAACTTCTGCTAACTTATTTGGGTCATACGAGGTGCAGTTGTGGCTATTTGGATGTTACAACACTGCTGGGATTGATGAATGTAGAGATATACTTAAAGACATCTGTGGTAGGACTCAGCTTGAGGTTAAGACGACTGAATTTGTATGTCTATATACAGCAATTCAACTCACTGGTGACTAGATGTCTACTTTAGAGTGATTTGAAGAATTGAATTGGTTTCCAAATTCCACTGACTATGCTGATGAGATCTCTATTGATTTGTAATGAGACATTAAACATCCTGTCTGGTTGCTTGAATGTCGATGTCTAGTGTGGTTTGAGATGCTCTAGAGTTTACTGTCTGGCCTCCAGCTGCTGCACTACAGGAATATGGTTTCTTACAGCTAACGAGCTGTATTTGTGAACCATATTTGTGAACCCCATCCAGATGTTCCAGATGCTATAGGATGTCTCATATGTCAGTGGGAAGCTGTCCTTAGGCAATGCATTGAGCATTGCTGTGCTTAAAGACACCCATTTGTAGATAACCAGGGCTAGGTGTCTTCATCTTGGTCTTGTATCCCATCCCTAGCCTGTATTAATGAATAATGTCCATCTCGGTTCAGTATGAAGTCAGAATTACCTTTGAATTATGCAACTGGAAAAAATACAAGAGAGAGTGTTTTTATTTATTTTTTCTCTTTAACTTCTTTTCTGACTTACTGGTTTTAATTCATTCCCAAAATAAAATACCCTTCTGTTTTAAGTATAATTCTGAAGTAATTTTTTTATTACTGAATTATAAGAAAAGCTTTAAAGAAGAAGATGTCACAAAAACCCCCTAGAGTGCAGTGAACTATGCTACTGTAGCAGAAAGTTGAACTGATACTTTATGCCTACGTTATGAATTAAGAGAAGAGGTGATGATGTCTAAGGAGACTACCATAATTAACATTAAAAGCTGAGAGCTAGCTGTCCCTTGTGCCTAAAGAATACTTGTGCTATTGGAGAAAAGAGTAAGAAATAATGAGCTCTGGAACAAAAGTCTTCGATTGTGTTCTAGTAAAATAATCCCAATTAAAAATACTTAACATCAATAGGAGTTTGGCCTTTGATTTCAGTACTTGGGGCTCTAACTGTAATGTTATCTGGCCATTTTATACATCAAATAATGAAAATATTCTAAGCCACATTTTGTGATATATTTATCCCATAAAATTGACCACTCATTTGAATATTGTTTTATCATACTGAGCTATAGTCTTAAACTAGTCTAAATTAGAGGCATTGTTTACTTACCAATGGGAATTTAAACCACAGAAAGGTTTAAATATTATTTTTTTGTCCCTTGCATATCTTCATTTTTTCCTATGTCACCCTCAACTGGAGCTGTGAAATGCTTTTACTAGTCTCTGCTGTGAAGAAAATGGATTTCAAATCAGTGTAAGAAGTGACTTTTAAGCATTTTTTAATATAAGTTCTTGAAAATTAAGAGTGAGTGAGGAAATAGGAGCAAAAGTGAGAACACAAGCGTATTGTTTTAAAGCCCTTGTTTACATGCGTTTAATTCAGATGTATCTCTGTATTGGGTAACAAATGTATTTTTCTTCCAAGTTTGTTGCCCATCCAAACAAAAACTTTCTCCTTTCATGAACTCCTCATGCGGTGCCCTCCCTAACAATGGCTGAAAACTTGAAAACTGGTTCTGCTTTTCTAAGTTTTGTGATTTTTTCATGGGCAGGATGGCACCTGGCAGGGATACCCTAAGCCAGGCTATCAGAGAGTTAGCTGCAAATCCCAGTCCCATGAATGGCACACAGATGCACAGTTAGGATGTGCCAGCAGTGCAGTCACAAACTGTAGTAGCTTTGTAATACTGTGGATGAACTGGATCGAGGGAACTCGCTTTTCACATTTTGTTTTCCTGAGTATTGGCAAATAGCTGTTGTCAGCACAGCTCTGGTTCCCTCGCTGTGACTCACCACCTGAGCATGCAAAAGGAGCTTGAAATGGGAACTCCTGGGTCTCAATTACTCGTTTCTAATTGCATATCTTGTATGTGCCATAGTAACAAGCAAAATCTGGCATTTAAACGAGTGATGTAAATTTTGCCAGAAGAAAAAAATCACAGAGCTTTTAGATTAAAGATATTTGCATGACTGTCAGCGTTTGAAATCCCGGTATTACTTCTGCCTACAGTGTCTGGTCTGTTAAATCTGATGAATGGCTACTAGCCAGCATGCTGCCAGGTTTGTTATGTACTGTAGTAGCAGAGGGACATAAAATATTGTCAAGACATTGGGATGACACTGTTGAAGTAATGGCTGTTGAATGGTAAATTATCTCTGTAAATATAAAATTGTGGGAGGGAATTATTCTGGCAGCAAATGGGACTGAAAACTAGCAACCTTGTGAACTATTAATGTTTTTATTTCAGTGATTTTTCAAATGGCAGCCATCATTAATATTCACCATCTTTTCTGAGTGTTTTCTCCTCTTTCTGTAAAGCTACAATGTATGTTATCAGCATTATTAATAAATCAGCAATTTTGAATTGTTCATATATATAGTCTAAATAGCATAATATTTTATAAGTGATTTAATGTGGTGTTTTACATTGCTTTAGGTTATAGAGCAATTAGAATAATTCTTGATAGCACAATAAGGGCAAATCACACTATGTGGATTTCACTTTTGATGAAAATTGGTGTATTTCTAATGAAACACAGCATATTTTCACAGTTCAGAAGTTACTGAATCCCCCAAAGTAGCGCCCAACACTCATCTGTACCAGAAAGAAATGGCTTCATTACGTCTTGTTTGCCTTTGTTATACTCCTCATGAGGGAAAGCAGGGTTGTCATATTCTTTCCCTTCCTTATCCCTGCAAAGAAAGATAAAGGAAATAAATCTTTTGGATGTTACACTTCTGAAAAAGTGTTTTTTCCCCTAATTACAGTCTGAATCATACTCAGAAGTAATATTAAGGCCCTTTGAACTACCCTGTGGCTCAGCCAAGGAAGAACCAGTTGGCTTCCCTAAACTTCGATGGCTAGGGAAGTGGTATGGATGTGCAATATCTTCCTGACAGTATTGCTAGAAACCCTGAACAGTAATGCCCCCTAGGCAAAAGAGAGCTTTTGCAGCAACAAAGCTCTTAATGTACTTCCATCTCAGAAGTTAATATAATTTCATCTGTCATGGGGACAGATGGGCTATATGGAGTCTGCTCAGTGCCACTGCTGGACTGTCAGCATGTGCGTGGCAGCAGGAGGAGGAGTGGGACCACAGCAAGAGTCCTGGTGCTTGTTAACACCACATCGGCACAAAGCTCTGCAGGGTGGCAATTATTAGAGGTGTCATTCCTCTGGAAACCAAATAATTTCTATGTATAAATTATGCATATAAAGTACATTGAGCATGGCTCAATGTGCTTCTAGTCAGCTCAGTGAATTTGGCAAATTTTAAAAATTTTTGAAAATAATTTTAAAAACCTGGTAGGACATGCGTAGCTGAGTTGAACCGAGTGTTGTGAGAGGGCAGAGACCGGCTGCTGCTTTGTGGAAGCACTGGCTTTTGTTCACATACGAGGAGCTTCAGAAAACCTGAAATGAGGGTTCAACTCAAAAGAGCTAGTAATTTAACCAAGTTCTAAACAGGGAGTGGGCAGCAGAACACAACAAGGTAAAGGGGAGCTTAGCATACTGTCTGGATAGTCTTGTGAGTTTTACCTGAACTTTTTTTCTGAAATTTTCTTTACCATTCTGCCATTCATATGTGGCATCTGGAATGGGCATTTGATTGAGAATTATTTATTTAGAGGAGTGGTTGTTCAGGAGTGAGTATTTCATTAATTAAATGGCAGCAAGGAGAGACCAGCTGTTGATGGGAAGATGAACGCCTTTCATAATCTGGCTAGTAATGGGTAATACTTGCTTAAAATCACTGTAGCTCTTTAAAATGGGTCTTTTCATAGGTGTGTTGCTGCACAAAATGATTTCCTTATTTCTTAAGAAAAATTGACATTTCTGTGTTATTCTGGGAGCAAAAACCAGAAGGAAGACTGGGAAACCTCCATGAAAGCGCCTTGAGGAGTAAACATACTTATTTGTTCTATTTTTCTCTGTGCGTTATAACAGACAAATGTTGATAGTTTAGTAAATATTAATTTTATATGAGGTATCACCCTTAGGAAGCAAAAAATACTTCTGCTTCTAATTTCTCTTTCTGTTTTACTGTGCCTCCCTGTCCCTTGTCTGTACTTCTTCTGCAGGTCTTCAGCCCTTTTTCCTGCCTCTCTTCTCTTTAACATTCAGGCTGTCAGTGAGAGAGTAAAGTTCTGTCTCCATTGGAAAGCAATTTGCTGGCATTGCTGGCTGTAAACGAAATTGACTGAGATTGTGAAACCTGGGCAATTTAGCTCACAGCCAGGATGACAGGGAAGGGGCAGCATTGCTCTTTCACCAAAGACGATGTTCCAGTTGCCTCACAGATATTTATTGTCTGTTAGCTTTTACATGCATTTATTAGGTGCCCTGTAATTGCTGGCGTTTCTTAATGTAGTTTATCCAAAAACAGCAGAAGCCCTTTTTCAGAAACAGAGTGTGTACTCAATGTTATTGCTATTTAGTTTACCAGGAGGGAGGAATTCAGATATTTGGTTGTTATCAGAAGAACTTCACTAAGCAAACTCCGTAATTTACAACTGGTGAAACCGTTGAACCAGGGACTTGTGTTTGCAGTGTAGACCCCCTCTGCCTACCCTTCCCGTGTTTTTTCGCAGGCACAACTCCTAGGGCAGGTTAGCTCAGCGAGCCTGCAGCTGATTCCTACAGAAAAAAAAAGCCTCAAAATGAGAGAGATTTCAGTCCCTAAATGTGAAAGGTGACACCATCAAATAGTTTATTACCACCAGCTGGTTTGGTGTTTGCTTGCTCAGTCTATACTGTATTTCTGAAACAGGTAACCTGTAAGTCAGAAAAATCTGAAATAAACAACTGCATAGTTGTTCCAACTCAAATGAAATGGGGAAAGTGTAAAAGAGACTTCATTTAAAACAGTAGCAAGCTGAAGCTATTGTTATGAATTCTACCTCTATCTTCAATAATTTTTATAAATACTGAGAGATATAAATGCAAGTTTTCATGCTTAAATGCTCTAGATATTTACAAGATAATTTTAAAAAAGCTCCTCCATATAAAAATATGGAGAATCCTATTTAAAGGATAAAAAATTATTTATTAGAAAGGAAACCTGAATGTAGCTCTAGTTTCTTTGAAGCTTGTCTCAGAAACTTAAGTATTTTACTTCCCAAGAGTAAATAGAGATTATCAAATTGCTGCTGTATTTTCCCATATATAATTTTCTCTCTGCAAGAAAAAACAAAAAGAAATGAACTGTGTTTGTCTTCCCAGGGAACATATTAAGAGGCTGAACCGAAAATCTCTTGTTCCCTCCTTTAATGCTTGTACTTTGGGAAATTTAATTTCAGGGAGTCAGGTACATAATCCCTGCTGTTGTTTAGAAGTTTAATGTATGTCCTCTTGTGAACTATGATAAAAATTGAGTCAAATGTCATAGATGTTGCCAAGTTATACGAAATGTTGATTTCCTCTGTATTGGTTCAATAGACACATGCTTCGTAAGTTTAAATTAAATGTCTTTTTTCTTTGATGTGAAAAACCTAATAATAGAAAAGATGATTTTAAGCATGCAAGAAGAGGAAAAGGGGGAAATATGCATTTCAGTTTTAATACAGAGAGAAGAAAATGTAGAATATAAATAAGATTGGTAATGAAGTAGAACCTTGCTTTCTCTTCCTTTCTTCCTTTCTTTCCTTCTATCTGTCTGTCTGTCTACCTACCTGCCTACCTACTTATAATTCAAAGTAATTGCGTGAAAAGCAGCAGGAATAGGATGGTAGCATTCATGCAAAAAGTCCATTCATCAGCCATGGGCCAGCAGCAAGACTCTCCATGGCTCTGTCTTTCAGTTTAGGGGCTGGATGCTAGGTGCTAGTATGTATGTGTGGATGTTGGTGGGCTTCTAGAGCCGTTTTTTTAAAATTATTTTTTTTGTTTATCTAGCTTCTCCAGGACTGCCTTTTCAAAACTCTTCAGAACAGTTATATCCAGTGCCTTCACTTTCCCAAGGTGAAGGTCTAATAAGGAGCATATGCAGCTTCCCTAATAAAATAATTTCTTAGGCGTTCCTTCTTTCTGCAGTCTGGCTGCCAGCTTGAAGGGTTGGCCACGTGCAGACCATTCCTAAACATAGCGTTAACTACTGCTTTCATTGCAGAAGACTGAATTGCTCAGATTCCTGTAATACTGAGTTTCTTCAATCAGGTGAGATGAAAGGAGGAAAAAGCTTCTCAAATATGTCTGTTGTCTAGGTAATAAGGCTATCCGGTATGAGTAATGTTTTACAAATTTACAAAGTCAGGCTTCAGCTGAGAATGTAAACACATTTACATAAACTTTAGCAACAGTAGATCACTTCAATACATTTATTCAAACACCTGCAATTCCAATTTCCAAGCAAGTGAAATTATATTGCTAGGAAAAGAAAGAAATCTGAAAAAAAGACGACAGTTTAAAAAAATAGCCAACCCTTGGTAATTCTTGTCAATCTTTGGGCTCCAATAAAAACTGCAGTGTTGTGAGTTCATAAAATTTAAGTCAGGTGATTTTTTTTCCTTTTGACATCCAAGACTTCTTCAAGACATTCCACTATACTTTACAGTTTTGTATTAAAAAGAGTTACACAGGTCTCATCCACCAGGGTTATTAATTTTCTGCTTATAATCTAGCAACCAGGTATGTTAGCTAAAATGAAGTTTTCTGACAATTTTATTATGGTAGCACCATGCAGCTCTTGTCCCTTTGATTTGACTTTGTTGTGGGAACACATCCTTTCATATATTTATGTAGCTGACTGTGGTGATGCATTGATTCAGTTTTTCTCAATATTTCTGAGATGTTGTCCCCCAGCCTGTGGTACTCTAGAATGTGTCTGTCCCTCTTTAAAATTAGTATAAATGAACTGATGTGGGTTTAAAAATTCTGGATAAATGTCTTAACTGGAATGAACACAGGCAGATACAGAACCTGTCAAGACTGTTATATTTGCAATGATGCTTTGCAACGATGTCATTTTAATGAATATGTGCTTGTTTTTGAAACATTGGAAAGCATTTCCATTGGATATCTGAAAAGCTGCATTTTGAAAAGTGGATTCATCATTTATTATTTTCACAGTCTAGATTTCTAAGCAGCTGCTAATAAGTGAACTCTGAAAGAAAACCAAAGATATTTTTACCAATGATTCCTGAAACTTCTCGGGCACTAACTTAAAGTTCATCTGCAGCAGTTTAAGTCAATTTTGTTAAGATGCTTTAACTTAAAGGTGCCAGTAGTGGCATCATTCCCATTGCTAAGCATTAATGTTAGAAATTCTCATTCTTAATGCCAAGAGGTTCATGGCTCATTGCTATCTGGCTTAGTTTAGCAGCCTGTTTTTCTTGTGTTTCCGAGTATTTGTTCTAATTCAAAACAAATGGGAATGTTGGCAACCTAATGGAGACATATGTAGGAAGTAACCATTGGCAACCGTGATTGCATGAGACAATATTCTATAATTGGAGCATTTCAGTATTAATCCTCACAAGCCAACGGAGGAGTCCTTTCCAAGTTGTTCAGTACAAGCCTTGGAACCTGATTCTCTTCTCAGGCTGTATTTTTGTAATTGGCAAGTAGTTTGCTTCAGATAATGTTTATACAAATGAAAGTACAAGAAGAGTCGTTCCCTACAAAGGCAAATCCTGCTTTCTGCTGCATGCAGTGCGCTCCTTAAGCACCAGTAGAAACCATACGTGTATGTTTGAAAATAAAGTCTAAGTGATATAAGGCTTGATCTGGACACCCTGTCCTACAAGGCATTGGTGTGCTTATGAATGATTAGTTTCTTATCTTCACAGTAGAAATACACAGTGAAATATGACATAAGATATTTCACTTTGAATACAGAGAGGATAAAATTTTATCTTCCACAATTTAGTTTTGGCCATGTACATAAAGTCTTGTGTGACCAAGTTATTTTAGATCATATCTAAAGTAGAGATAAAATAGATTATAAAAAATGTCTAATATATAAATCCATTTGCTTTAAGCTTTTTAATGGAGTGAGGTGAATGAGAGGGGAGTAGAGTTTATAGTGTGGTTTTTTCCCTGTATATATTCAAATATACCACAAGCTTAACAAGCACAGTTCCATTGAATTTATTGGAGCCTGCACACTTATCCTAGAGACAAAATTAGATAAATTTGATTTGTTATTGTGTCAGAAAAACAAAGATAATTTGCAATCCTGTTTGCACTTCCATTTCCCAAGGTGGGACAAGTCTGGAACGTGTTCTGGTTCTGGCATGGAAGAGATGAGCTGTATCAGACTGGTTTGTCTGATCTATCAGTAACTGACCTTTGAGGTAATGCTTCAGTCCCTGTTAATGGGGATACACTGCCGCTTCTGCGTTGCCTTCTTCACAGGAGCTTTGTGATCAAAAAATATACCACAAAAAGAATCCCCAAGGTTTCTTGTTAAAATACCAAATTATGTAACATTCTTTTTTGTTGCTATGTCAGGGGTTCCCTGACATATGATATGCCTTCATCACAAACTGCAGTGAAAAGCAGAGATACGTGAGCTAACTTGGAATGAATGAGGGCATTTTCCACAGCCTGTGTAGCTTTTATGACACTGGAGTTGGAGCAAAATAAATTGGCTTGCAAGGAAATCTGTGCTACCACAGCTTGACTACTTCTGGTGTCTGAGATAGACAGCATAGTTAAATGAAGACTGAGAAAGAGGATATATTACTATTTGTAAAAGCCATTCGGGAATTAGTACAAGGGAGGAAGAAGACTTATTGAAATTGAACCTGCTTTAAGATCAAATGGATATTAATTGCTTCTGAATGAATTTAGAGTGTAAATTAGAACAAGGTTTCTGACATCAAAGGAATGATGTCTGAATTCTGGCATGACCTTTCAAATAGGGCAGGGAGGACAAGGAACCTAAATTATTTCAAGATGGAGCTTGATAAATTAATATAGGTAGTGATCCCAGAGACGGAAATTAAAGTTTATGATTATAGTATCACAGATCATAGACTCCAAGAGACTTCAAAAAGCATCCAGTCCATTTCCTTGCTCTAACTTAGTCTCAATTACATTTAAATCATTACAAGTTTATGCAGCCTGATCTTAAATATGATCTCATCTCAGTGATGAGACTGTACAGCCCTGTTACTCTTGCATTCAATTACCTCACTATTCCTACCATTAAAAAGATTTTCTAATCTCAACTTAAGTCTTCCTGGATCAATTTAAATTCATTTCTTCTTGTCCTCTCCACAGCAGACTTGGAGAACAAATTAGTATCCTGCCCTTGTATAGCCATCTCTTATATGCTTGGAAACTCCTATCATTTTTCCCAGAATCACAGAGTGGTTGAGGTTCGAACATCTCAGTATTTTCATTTTGATATTCACCCTCGGTTCTTTCACTCTTTTCTCTGAAAACTTGTCTTCTAGATCTCTTAGTGTTCTGGTACTCTCTGCTGGGCTCTCCAGGTGTTCCTCTTCCTTCTTCCCATTCCTTCTGTTGATGGTCTACCAGTACTGAATACAATGGAAGGATTATTTTGAGACTCTCAGGCATAGTGCTACTGCTTATTTATCCAAGTATTATTGTCTTTTTGCAGTGTGGGGTGTGGTTTACTTCCCCGTTGTCTAGGTGTTTTCATCAAATATATTCCCTGCTGTGACAGGGTATAGGATGTTAGAAATGCCCTTGATCTCTGCAGCTGTCCTTATGAGATGTTTTTGTGAGTTTCTTCTAATAAAACTCTTATGCTCCTTGTAGGCAATGTTTGAGGTTACTGTGGAAGGGGAAAATGGGCCATAAACAGAAAGCTTTGTGGATCCATCTGGACTAAACTTCTCTTACGTGATTGACTTTAATTCTACTCATGTGTATCCTTATTATCCTGTATCCCTGGCGCATTCAAAGCTAGGACAATCCATAAAGTAGACATAGCCTACAGGCCTCCTCAGAGTCAGAATCCACCAGAAGGTTATGAATGAGGAGGAAAGCTGTGCTGTGCTGTGCTTAGGTGTTTAGCATGGTTGCTCCTTGTCTCACAACCTGGAGAGAGCACCATACCACCTGCTGTAAATGCAGGTTGGTGGGTGATGAGGGGACAGCCAAGCCCTTTTGTGCCATCAAGCTGATGCTATGGAAATCTCCTAAGACAGCAGAACTGTACCCCTGGAACTGCTTTGTAGCTGAATGTCTGTGTAACCTTATATTTCAGTTATCAGTTTGGTATTATTCTTACCTGTTTTCATTTTAGCACATTGTCAGCTTGAGGTCAAATCTTAATGGCTTACTTGCTCTGCATATCAGCAAGTGAGGTCGTTTGTTGCCACATTCATGCATAAATTTGTGAACATGGAATAAATAAGATACTATTAAGCATAACACTCAGAATTCAAGGGCTTGAGAAACTTTGCATATTGCTAAGCTGACAAAGTGTTGTTCTAAAGTGATAAAAGCAGGTGTTTCTTTTTAGTTGCCAAGTCTGCTCCCATGTGAGAGGCTAGATAAGTAGTCCAAATTACATCTAAGAAGAAAATTTGCCAGAGCTTAATTACTTTTCATCGCAGTGCCAAATAAGAATAATAAGAAAAAAAACACCTTGGAACTACATTGTAGTCTATTTAATTCTCCTCCTTTAAAACCCTGAGGTAGAATTCTTAACTTCACAATAAGCTGCATTCTTTCAGTGGTAAAGCAGAACAAATTTGTTAAGTGGTGACTTGTGCTCCTTCTACATTTGGCATTTAGGTTAAAGTAATTTTTTTCTCAAAAATATAAGTAGTTTTTACAAGATCTGCAGCTGTGTCATTTCAGTAGGATATAGTTTTATCATTAATCAACGCTTTTCTCTGATGACTTCTGCTAAGGTTATGGCCATTTAATCCTTCTTTATTGATAAACGTGATCTTATTAAGCCTGGCTATCGGATCTTGGTGTTCTGTGAGTTAGACCATAGTATCATCAAACCTTGCTCTCCTGCTCTGGCCAGGAGTGCTTGTCTGCGTGCTGGGCAATTGAGTGCATCAGACTGTGTTCAGTCAATCCTGTTTGAGTCAAGCCTCTCATCACAAAGCCTCCGTCAGCTTGTCTTCTGCAAGGAGACTTTCTCAGTAAGTCAGCAGGAGAAGAGATTAAGACCACAGCCATTTACCCACGTGCCCTGCGCAATATGCAATGAAATGTCAGTGGCGTAACCCCTTAGTTCTACATTATTGTTCCATTGGTAAGGAGACATTTTGCTGAGACATTTGTCTGTCCTTTATTTAAAGAGAATGTAATGAAACCAGAATTCTTGTACAAGACCAAACCAGGGGGTCCTCTGTTTTGATATATGCCTATGTTGTCAGTATTTTGGAGGAAGATGCAAGAATTAAAAAAATGATTAAAAGAAAACCTCCCATTTTTCTCATCTCTTGGTAGTTGCTTTATTGGTGAAGCTATATGGAATTTGAGATTCTTTACCTCTTTTATGTAGATAGGGACAGTTTATTTGCCCCTACCATATATTTTATCTTTAAGCAGTCATCCAATTCCCTCTTAAATATGCTAAATTCTTAGTCTGCCCTCATATGAAAGTATTTTCACAAGAAATAGCTGGCATCTCCTGTATTTTGAATGTTTTCATTTTTCTGTGTCTTTTCTGCTATAATAAAATAGTTAATAGAAAGTTCAAAGTTAGAGCGCATAGAATGGGATAATTGATTTTTAGAAGGTTCCTATAAATTTTCTGTTATTTTCAGTTCACGTCTACGCACAGGCTAATATTACCACTTTGACCTCTCCATAAAGCAATGCTTTCACCAAGCATCACTGCAAGCATGTACTGTTTCCCTTTCTAATTGATTATAGTTAACTTAAAACCCAGTGATGTGTGTGAGTGGCTGAGATTATTTATTCCAAGACATATTACTGAGATGCATTCGTCAACTGCGAATCTCATCTGCTCCTTTGCTGCATATTCATTTGATTTTATTTGATACAACTGGCGGTTGTAACTAATAAAACCTTAAATAATTCTGTTTCAGGCAGATTTACCCTCTCCTTGAGTAGACTCTTCTCTTGTGAGAGATCTTATCTTGGAAACAGAATTCCATGTTGAATATAGGTCAACAGTGTCATGCTGTAAAATGATAGTCAGGAACCATAAAGTGGGATAGAGCCTTTGAGGCACAAGAAGTAAGTAATCTTCAGTTCTGCTCAGAAATGGTAAGACCTCTTTCCAGTATTGGGCATAAAATCTTAAGAAAGATGTTGACCAGCTGGAGAGTCCAAAGGCAAACAAGAATCATCAGATGCTTTGAATATATGACAAGCAAGCGTTTGTGTGTGTGTGAAGAATTCAAGGCTCTGTGTGTGTGTTTTAGTAATTTTCAGACAGGTAAAAGGATTTTGCAGAAAGGAATAATCTGTTCTTTGTGTCAATTGTGGAGACAAGAAAAAGTCACTGAGACCTGTGACTGCACTATTCATATTGGACATTAAGAAAATATTTCTGAAGGTGAGGATAGTCATCAGTGTGCTTTCTATATATCAAGCAATATTTGAAAGTGTTCAGATCTTCCACTGGAGAGCAGAATTTGGTCACTTGAAAATAATCTTTCTCTGTAAGTGCATTTCAGGACGTTAGATAGCAATCTAAGTAACGTTTCTAGATTGCCCTGACAAAGGTGCAGGAACCGCACCTGATTTCAAGCAAGTGCTCTTAGTATTTTCACTGTCACAGGTTCAGGGGAAAAGAACAAGGAAGGCCCAGAACAGGCACGAATGTACCTACGAATAAGCTGCTATATGTTGTTAAAATGATACCAATGGCAAAAGAAGGTGCACATGCAGGATGATAGTTCTGGGTCATCATAATCCAGTGGTATCACCATTTAAAGTGATGTGTCTTGTCACAAGGCAGAGGGCAGTGAAAAGTTGAAAGAGCATCTCAGCTACAGCTGATAGGATTTCCTATATTCTCATTTTGAATATGCCCAAAGCAATACTTTTGGAAATCTCTTTTGTGTCAAATGAGAGAGAGGGAAAGAGAGGTAGGAATTTTTTTGCTGCCTTCCCTCTGTCTCGCTTTATTTCTCATCAGACTTTGAACTAGTTTAAATTTGGTTAAAAGCAGAAAGTTTCAATGCAAGCTTTTGTTACTGACAGATCATAATTTTCCATTAAAAATCCACCTTATCAAAAAATTCTGAACCAGTTCCTACTCCAGTGGCATCAGGGGAGGAAACAGGAATGCACTGTAATTGGAAGCAGTCTCCAGTAGTTACAGTGCTGCAAAAACATCTCTAATTGAGTTGTACTTCAGGCCTACATTCCCCTTGGGCTGCTTGCTTGTAGTGGTGTTGGGGTAATAACACTGCATCAGTACAAGAAAACACTCCTTATGCATATGAGCATCACAAAATGCTGGAGGTAAATTAACTGAATTATGTATGTTGCTCTTCTGGGAATGCAGGATATGTCTTGCTGCAAGTTACATGTAGCTGTAGTTGCATGCTACACCTTTAGGAAATAAAAGCCTTAAGGGAGGACACAGCCGATTTAATCATTATTTTGTTTGTTGTTTCAGCTAAATTGCTCTGTCATGTTATATGTATATATTAGCCCTCATTTTGCTATCATCAGATGCGTAGTGGGATCTAAGGAAGACTGGTGCAGACAGCTGAAGTTAATTGCAAGCTTTAACATCAGGCTACATCTTGACCTGGCGCTGAAGGATGAATCCATCACTTTTCATTTAAAGTAATACTCTGGACCTTGGACAAAAGTATTACCGATACAAAAAAAATGAATGGTTGATGGATCACTCTGTTGCCAATAACCAATGAAAAATACCTTAGTATTTTTCCTTAGTTTGGCAAAGTCCTCTTTCTTGATTAAAGGTGGCAACAACAGGGATGAAAGGACATCTGAAATATTGTACCTGATGGATGTTCTGATGAAAACTGTTCCCCAAAGGCTTGAATCCTACCCTTTTCTGTAAGAACTGTAGCTCCTTAGAAGGGTTCACTGATTTTAGGAGAGAGTGTAAGATGCCTGCTCCTAGTACATTGATGATTGAACAGATCTGGAAACAGTACCAGAGTCATCCCAGCTTACAGCTCAGCATTTTAAGGAAATTTGAGTTTGGTGCCTGTTTGCCTTAAACCATGATCAACAAAAGTAACACAGGAGCTGCTTAAGAAGCAGCATAGACATCTGTGTGGTGGAGGAGGAGCTGACAGCCAGATGCAGTAACTGGGTATCTTCCCCTAGGGCAGGTCACCCTCGGTGTGAATCAGATCCCTACAGCTACAGTTGCTGGATTGGTTTTGTACTGCCTGTGGAGGTCTAAGATTCAAAGGTATGGTGCGTTACACTTTGGGAACATTTCCTCTAGCCTGAAAATTACAATCTGCACCATTAAAAAAAAGGTATCAGAATGCCAATCTTTCATTGCCTCAGACTCATTTTCTCCTTAAGGATGGGAAGTTTATTTGCATATGCATAGATTAAACAGAATGCATTTGTTGTTTCAGATGCATTCGTAGTTAATTGTTATAATTGAGCCAGCAGTGTGCCCAGGTGGCCAAGAAGGCCAATGGCATCCTCGCCTCTATTAGGAATAGTGTAGCCAGCCAGTCTAGGGAAATGATCGTCCCTCTGTACTCGGCACTGGTGAGGCCGCATCTTGAGTACTGTGTTCAGTTCTGGGCCCCGCACTTCGAGAAAGATGTTGAGGTGTTGGAGCGAGTCCAGAGGAGGGCGACCAAGCTGGTGAAGGGTCTGGAGGGTCTGTCCTACGAGGAACGGCTGAGGGAGCTGGGGTTGTTTAGCCTGGAGAAGAGGAGGCTCCGAGGTGACCTTATTGCAGTCTACAACTACCTGAAGGGAGGTTGTAGTGAAGTGGGAGTTGGCCTCTTCTCCCGGGCAACTAGCGATAGGACAAGAGGGCACAGCCTCAAGCTTCACCAGGGGAGGTTCAGGTTGGACATTAGGAAGAATTTCTTTTCAGAAAGGGTTATTAGACATTGGAATGGGCTGCCCAGGGAGGTGGTGGAGTCACCATCTCTGGATGTGTTTAAGAAAAGACTGGACATGGCACTTAGTGCCATGGTCTAGTTGACAGGGTGGTGTCAGGGCAGCGGTTGGACTTGATGATCCCAGAGGTCTCTTCCAACCTGCTTGATTCTGTGATTCTGTGATTCTGTGAATCTAGGTTGTGCAGGGTCCTGGGGGGAAGCAACCAAGTGCAATATATATCTGCATCATTAAAAATAATTTAGGTATGATGACAGCTGGAAAATAACTGTACAAGTGATTTCAGGGTGTTCCATATTTATTCCCTGGTAATGATAAATCTTTGTTGGTTTTCTTAGTCTACAAGTAAAAAGGCAGGTTTTTAACAGGTCAGCCTTCAGTCTGGGCTCTATAAGTCAAGTAAATTGAGCAGACACCTGCCTAACATTTAGTCCTTATTGCCACAAATTCAAGCTTCTCACATTCATTCATTCATTTGATCCCCAAAAGTCCCCTTAAGGTAGGTAAATATTATCTCCATATTACTGACGGAAAAATGAAGTGTAGGGCAGGCTGAAAGTAACATTACAGAAAGTAGTTTTAAAGAAAGGGCTTTTAGATAATCTTCAAGTCCTAATCTCTGAAGTTAGATAGATATTTTTGATGTTACTCTAGGTGATTTCTTCATTGATAAACTGTCTGACTGAATTGACCATGTCTTCTGGGACCAAGCATAGTTTGTTATCCTTGGTAACATAGGGAGTTAACAGGTACAATGACAAAGTGCCATTTTTGTATTAAAACAGAATTCTAAGTAAAGTTTTGTTAAAACACCATCCTGTTGTGATATTTGGGGAATATGACAGGGGTTAACGGCTGAAAAGATTGTAGGTTTATCGTGTACATAGGGATCACTTAATCTGCTGCTGGAAAACAACCACATGTGAGCTGGAAAGCAGTAGCTGTTGGAGAGCTCAGAGCACTATTACATGACAGTTGAGAGGGGAAAGTAAAAGAGGGCTCTTTCCCATGCCAAATACTCTTGTGGCTACAATCTAGTTACCTACTGAAAACGAAACATTGGAAAACGAAAACTAGAAGTCATATTATTAAGGAAAGAGACGTAAAAATGAAATTACTACGCAGAATTTTATTTATCACAGGAACTCTTAAGTCATTCCTGATTCAGTCAAACACCAGAAAACATACTGTTGCTCTCCTGTCAAGGTAACTTATTATATTAGCTGTTTCCCAAAATATCAAGAGAATTACATATGAGTCTCCAGGAAAGCCTTTGAAGGAAGGATACTAATGTTCTTGATCTTGAAAGAATATCCTCATATTGTCGCAAGGTATTAGCAATACTGCTGTTTCTCTTTCCCCACTATGGGGTTTTGTGGGCATTGCTCATCTCCAGCCATTCGTTAGCGTCTGTAGGGCACTTTAGCTTGTATTCACCACCTTGAAATGCTCTAATCATTGTGAAGGATTCCTCTGGCAGAATCCTGAGAGGGGTCACTCTTTCAGGTCAGGATCAGGTTTGCTGTGAGGCTGGCATGTAGGAAGTGGGGCAGCAAAATAATTGTTGCAGTGGACCTTCGCTAATCCCTCTGGTCAGTGGGAACGCTCAAGCTGGTTATACTGGATTTTGGGCAATTTTGTGAAGCTCCCTTCCTGGGCCAGCATGTGGGGTTGTGCCTTGAACATAATGGTGATACACAATTGTTGTGCTTTATTACATTTCCTTCAGGTTTTCTTGGAGTCCACTGGGTATTGCTATTTCTTAATAAAAGAACTGAATTTAATTTGTAGCTTAAGAAATTCAGAGCCTGTGTATTTGAACTTCTTTCTTTCCATGTCTTCTCTCCTTTACAAAGGTAGCGTTCAGGAGTGTGAGAAAAGTGACAAAGGATATTACTTCAAGGGGTAAAACTTAATTTCTGAAATTTTGGATTAGAGCTTGCTTCCTGCTTAGGAACAAATGCATTTTCTATTAGCAGTGGGAAATACTCTCACCATGTTCTAGACCATGTTTCACATGGATGTGAAACAACAACTAAGTCAAATCTCTTCAAGTGTTCTCACAGCCAGAGCAACATGGTTGAAATGGTGTTTTGTTATGTAATAGATTTGTCTAAATTTTCAAGTTTTCATTCATTATCTGTTATCCAGAAAGTTGAGACTCATTTACCATATACTGAGATCGAGTTCATTGTGTCACTGAAACAGAGGCTGCTAAGGCCAAAGACTGTGATTATGTGGCTGGTATGTAACTCACTGTAGAAGCAACTGAAATACAGGAAACAATAATAATAAGTACTTCCTGGATTTGAATTTTTCTTTTTGACAATCTTTCAGTAGTAACATAGCAGGATTTAATAATTGTCTATTACAGGTCTTAAATGCTAGTAAGCGCTTATTACTGTGATAGTGGAATGGAAATAGCTACCTGATGATCTAAGGGCTATTTATATGAGTAACTGCTCCTGAATAAACATAAAACTTTTCTTATTTGTCCCTGTGATTAAAATCGGAAAAGACCATAAGAAATGCATGGCAGACATGTTATTTTTGATGATCTTGCTTTTGTTGTAGATTGACTTCATTTTTTTGCAGTTAATAATATTTGCAAAGTTGTATATTCAACTGCAGGGATAATTTGTGTAGCTTGTGGATTGCACGTTCAAAATAGAAGTTTATGCAAACAAAAAAAAAAATTAAAGTAGATCACTAATAATTTGTGCACGTAAACAATCCATTGTAGGTGCCATCAGTTTAATTGCATGTGTACATTAAAAATCCTCATTTGAAAACAAGCCTCTTAATATTCAGTTTATATTTATGTCAAAATCTCTTGAGACACAATATTGCAGTTTACAACTACCTGAAGGGAGGTTGTAGAGGAGTGGGAGTCGTGCTCTTCTCCCAGGCAACTAGCGATAGGACAAGAGGACATAGCCTCAAGCTTCAGCAGGGGAGGTTCAGGTTGGACATTAGGAAGCATTTCTTCACAGAAAGGGTCATTAGACATTGGAATGGGCTGCCCAGGGAGGTGGTGGAGTCACCATCTCTGAATGTGTTTAAGAAAAGACTGGACCTGGCACTTAGTGCCATGGTCTAGTTGACATGGTGGTGTCAGGGCAATGGTTGGACTCGATGATCCCAGAGGTCTCTTCCAACCTGATTGAGTCTGTGATTCTGTGATTCTGTAATAGTTTAATGCTAATTAACAGTGGGAAAACTATAGAATTGTTGAAGTTTGATTTAGATAAGTACCAGAAATAAGGATGTTTATCCATCCTACACATTTCTCTTGAGTTTTCTCGCAAAATTTCTGGTTCTTTAGGCCTTGAGGGAAGCTAAACATGTATTGTAATTCTGCATTTGCTTCCCACTGGACTCCACAAGAGCAGAGAAAAATGAGAAGAAAATTACTCATTCATTTTTGAGTTTCCTCACAGAAGGGTAGTTTAAGTTGTTTTTTTTTTCTGTCTGCTTTCCTCATTACAGTGGTAGCTACAAAGCTGGAAGAGTTCTATGTGTTTGACTTGTTACTAAAGTAATTCAGATCTGGATCATGTGAATCTTTTAGGTCTCTTTTATTGTTTTTGTGCAAATTGCATGACTCTTCAGAGTTTTCTTATTCTAATCTGTGATATTAGTAAGCTTCTACTGCAAGCTTAATGACAGATGCCTTGAAGACCTGTGCTACTAATTATGCTCCAAATTTTCTCTCAAACCATCTGGCTCTTTGTGGTAGGTTAGGAACTTGTTCCCCAGCATCAAACATTACCAACTCAACTGTAATGAAATAAGAAGCTGCTTACTGCATGACACGAAAAGGCTGCGCTTAGCAGTGTTCGTGTGCTGATGCTAAGCAGGGTTGGAGCTGGAACGCTGCTGAATTTGGCAGTTTCTTTGTTCAGATATTTTAATTCATCCCCCTGCAATGTTTTCTCAATGCTAGAATTCTGCCAAACATCTGGCTGGGAAGTTGCCCTCGGCAGCTGGAGCATGTGACCGTCAAGCTGAAGCACGAGCTGGGTGTTACGGCTGTGATGAACTTCCAGACTGAATGGGACATTGTTCAGAATTCCTGGGGCTGCAACCGCTACTCGGAACCCATGAGCCCCGAAGTCCTCATGAAACTGTATAAAGAGGAAGGTCTTGCTTATGTCTGGATGCCAACCCCAGACATGAGCACTGAAGGTAATGCTCAGACCACTCTTGCAGCTAAATTAATAGTAACAAACCCTTTGAGTTACTAATTTGTCACTTTCGTGACTGTTTTTTTCTGTGTAAATTTTGCGTAAAAATATAGCTCACACATGAGGTGTAATTTCTGTGTGTCTGTTGTCTCTAACAGATTACTTACATTTTCTTGTAGGTGGAGAGGTCATCTAAAGTACTTTGTGCCTGGCAGTATACATGTATTTGAGTTTAAAGCCATCTGACATTGATAACTGCTTGACTGTTTTTGCTTTCACCTTGAATTCAGCCGTATCATGAAAACGTGCTGTGTAGGTGGAAGAGTGCAAGCTTGCACAGCAGGACATCTTGCCATCCTTTCTGGTTAAAAATGGAGAGACAATGCTGTATGCCCATCTCTGCTATTCCCTTCCCCCAACAAATCATTTTTCTTTAACTATAGTATCCCAGTCTGATACTGGGATAAATGATCTTGATAGAGTCATTTGTATAATTATTTGTAATTAATTTAGAATGCCTATAGCACCTTATGTTATAACATAAATTATTATTTTTAATTCCTCTGTTGGAATGTTCAGTTCAAAATCTTATTTCCAACCAGTAGGTTAGAAAGGGTGTGTGTTTTTGAGTGAGTAGCCTTCGATAGAGTGAAATATTGCTGCCACAATTAGAGAACTGTCATATCAGTAATAGGACATCAGGGAAGACAGGAGACCTTAAAACAGAGATTTGAAGGGGCTTAATGTCTGTGCTTATCTGTGCTGTGAGGAAAAGTTAGGCTCTGATGTTTGCAGCTTCAGTTCCTGGGGTAACAGGGAGAAAAGCGCCAGGAAATATGGTATAGTCATCCCTTTGGGAGTGAGAAAGACTGTTGTGTGTTGTTTAACCATATGCTTAGTACACAATTAAATTGTAACAGTATTAAGTTGTACAGGAAAACACTCTTCTGCTCTCCCTCCCTCACTTATTATTGACATAATGGCTTTCGTTACAATGGTTTGGAAAGCAGCAGTACATAGGTAGCTTCACAAACCTCTGGTACTAAAAAACATTGCATTTTTGGCTTGCTAACTTTAATGCTATGTAAGATGTATTGTTTGACGTAATTTGCTGCCTTATCTCAGTCCCTGTGAAAATGAATATGCCACACATGTTCAGTGTTACTCGGAATGTATATTTAGAGACGACTTGGGGCATTTTACAGATTTTGTCTGATCTGACTCTATGTTGCCAGAAGAAACAAAGGTTAGGGTAGAAGGTCATTTAAAAAAAAAAAAGAAAAAACTGAAACATGTCAGGTTTGCCATTGTGATTCAGAGTGCATCAGGCTGTACAGACATAATCTCAACCATGAACCTAGCTTTCTCAAATGCAAATGAACGTGCTTTACTTTTAACCTTAGGGAGAATACAGATGTTGCCACAAGCTGTCTGCCTCTTGCACGGGCTACTGGAGAATGGACACACTGTCTACGTTCATTGCAACGCTGGCGTTGGCAGGTCTACAGCTGCTGTCAGTGGTTGGCTGAAGTACGTGATGGGATGGAGCCTGCGGAAAGTGCAGTACTTTTTGGCTTCCCGGAGACCAGCTGTCTACATCGACGAGGAAGCTCTGAATCGTGCTGAAGATGATTTCTACCACAAATTTGGGCATCTTCGTTCCTCATGCAAAGTACAAGAGTAGAAAAGCAGAAGAGGAAAAAGAAGGTGAAGAGGAATCCTTACATTTGAACCCCAAGGACTTAGAAATCATGATTCAGATGCCTACCTCTTCTCTTCAGATTATTAACTTGTCATAAAAGCCGTGAGAAGTGCCTTAAGGGTTTTTTATTTGCTGTCTTTAAGGTGATATGATTCAAGTTTTCAAGCCTTTTACTGCAAGTATGAGACCTAGAAACTCTGCAAAGGGAAACTAAGATTTTCTTTTAACTACTTGCCTACAGGAACTGAGGTTTTAGGGTAGACACTAAATAAGACGAGATGTGAAATAGTTAGGGTTGGCAATATTTCAGTGACAAGAAAGAGAAGGCATTCTCAGAAAAACAGATGCAAAGGTTGACTGGATTAAGGTTCAGGTTAGGATGGAGCTGATCATCATCAAAGCTGCTCAGTTATTTTAGGTGGAGTGTACATTATTGAAGTGTTTTCTAGTAATTTTGTAGATAGACGGCATTAATGAGAAAGACCGGAAGGAAACTGATTTTTCAGCACAGTTTCTTAAACAAAAAGCTTATGTCTAATGCAGTGAACTAAAATTTGCTCTCTTTGCCTATCTAGTTAATGTTAAATGTTATGAGTTACAGCTATATTCTTTTATGACACTGGGGTTATGCTGGTGTGTGGCATGAAGAGAGGAAACAGCTCCACTTACTCCAGTCTTACTCTGTTGCAGGGAAGAGCTACTATTTTTACATTACATTATCTTAGGCTGTGACATCTCTATGTCAAATATACATTTTGCTCTTCTGGTCTATGCAGTGCTGTACAGTGGGCTCCCTAGCTGCCAAGTCAAGCTAAGCAGTAACCACTGAGCTAAAACAGGACGTATAGAACTGTGTGATAAGCCTCTGCACATGATTGACGCCACAACCTCTGTGTTGTTGTTGACCTAGATGAATTTCTTCACTATAGCAAAAGTCTCTCCTTCTTGCACAAGCAGTGAGTGGATGTTCACAGATGCTAGATTTAGCGAAGTGAAGTGAATACATTCCTATATAGGAGCAAAGAGTAACTCTGAGGAGGGTTTCTCAGGAGCTTAGCCTCAGTAGATTAATGTTGGCTTTGTGGATGATCCCTAATGTTTCCCAGTGCTGGTTAGTCCCTTAGCTAAACTAAGCAGTGGCACCAACAGCTTCCAGCCTTGCTCAGGTTGAACCAATGTGCTGTACATTAAGTCCAAGAGAGAAGGGAGAGAAAGCATTTCCTAAGGCACAGAGGATTAAGGATACATAAACATTAAGAAACCTAATTTCTATAGTATTGTTCTTCAGTGAAATCTGCTTTTTTCCAGCCAACTTCCCTCTAAAGACCCAGACAGTGCCAGAGTAATTTAGCTGGAATACATTAATTATCTGAATACTTAATGAAGAAACTATTAGATATGAACTGTTTATGGAGAATGTCCAGAATAATATAATAAGTTTTATTTATCCTATACTTCAATCAACTTCAAAAGGAAAAATGTTTATTTAAGTTATTCTATATGTGTGGGTTTGATTATGACTCTGTTTGTGATGTTTTGCTTTGAAAATGGATGAGAAAAGTTCTCTATTAAATAAAACCAGAATGACAATTCCAGCAGCCCATTTTGTCATACGTCTTTGGCTCCCAATTTCATGAATAGCAAAAAGGGTCATGACTGATATTTCTGTAATAGGAGGGGTGGGACTAGCCACTTTAATGGTAACAGCCCATTTCTTGCCTGCTGTGCTGTGTCAGTTTTGAGAGGCTGTTGAGAAGGAAATCTCAAAAAAACATCACAGCAAAGATGCGTGGGTGATATGGCACCTCTGGCACCTCCAAAGACCAAAAAAGGGGGTTGTTTCTCCTAGCCTGATGCGGAGAGCAGAGGGAGTGTGTCAGTGCTGCTGTCTGGCTGTTGGGCTCCCGTGCACATGTGCAGCACTACAGTTGAGTGTCTAGGAGCGCTCAGGAATTACCTTGTTTTGACTGACTTTAAAGTAAAAATCATGAGTTTTTGCCACCGTGTGCCTCTCAAAATCAAGCACTGAGAAGAAGAGGATGGCATAAGAAGTAGAGAGTAGAACTCGCTTAAGTTTTACATTTCTGTTGAGATATATTTGAAACCCCGAGCTTAAAATGTGTTTCCAAGCATCTCTGACGGACAGTCCTTTCCATCAGATGCAACTTGTAATATATGTTGGGACAAGTGCTTGTGGTTTTGGTCCTTGTTTCACAGTGAACTATATTTCTTTTTTAGGGCTCTTGGGACTGAACAGTGCATAACATGGCACAAACAAGAAGACAGGCTGTTGAGAAATACTAGTTGTTTAGCTTAAATCAGTAAGTTTTAAATAGAATGACTCACTCAGAGTCAATCAGTTAGCACTAGCATGAGTAGCTAGATTTGCTGAAGCCTTAGGCCACAAGCTGTGGACTTTCACCTAGATACGCTTTCATCTGGGATAGAGTTCATTTTGTTCCTAGTAGCTGGTACAGTGCTGTGTTTTGGATTTAGTATGAGAAGGATGTTGATGGCACACTGATGTTTTAGTTGTTGCTAAGTGATGTTTATCCTAACTCTAGGACTTTTCAGTTTTGTGCACAAGGAGCTCAAACCAAAAGATAAGGAGGCTACAAGTCAGTGGAAGCTGCAACTCGACAAGATAATGACAGTTAACAGCCTGCCTGGAGACAGGGAAGAATCCAACAAGGTGTTAGAAGACCTCAGACCAGAAATCACCATTGGACTACAAAGGCACATGAAGAACGTGTGAAGAGCGCTTGAGGGGAGGTTGCATAGATTGTAAGGTATAATTGTCCGTGGATTTCTTTGTCCATGGTCCCTCTCCACAGGCACCCTGCTCGAGCTGTTTTTTCCCGCTGCACCATAGGAATAAATATTTTTTTTTAATATAAGATTTGATGCCTGAGACTCTGCTACAGGAAACCTAGGGTGGAGCCTGAAGGAAGAGGAAGCTCCCAAAAGTGAGTGTGTGTGTGAGCGAGGAGTCGAAAGGGGCACCCATCGTCTCACTGGAGTCACCTGCTGCAAAGAGACTCTGGTCCTAGCAGTTAAAGTCTTGGGTGGTGTGTGTAAGACTCCTTGAATGGTGTGTGGATGCTCAGGCAGCGGCTTCTCCCTTAACAAGATGACTAAGTAAGTATAGCCGTGCTGTATCAGCTATTTGCTAATTTTGGTTTCATTGGCAATGGAAGCAGACTGGTGCTTCATTTGTAGGGCAGGAATCTAGCGCTACAGAAGTCACACATTCAAGGAAGCCCTAACAAGGGACTGTTAATTTATTGTGTATTGTCATTTCAGTTTGCTTGTCTGCTGAACTGCTGGGAGACTATATCGTATATAGATTGCATTAGCCAATGAACTACCTATTTGTACCTATTTGTAGCATACTTTTTTTCCTCATTACCACTTTCCTGCCTTCCTTATTGAAGGCCACCCTGTCGAGTAACATTCATTCAAAGCCCTGCCTGTTGAATGCAACTAGGAATTTAAATGCCAAAGAGATCATTCCAAGAGGCTACAGCAACAGAAAAAGCAATCACATAAAAGTATTCCATTTCTCCAACTGTATAGTTACATGATAAATCTGCATCTAGAGATTATCTATTAGAGTTCCAATTTGTAATATGTTCTTATGCTAATGGGATCATTAGCTCTTTCCATAGACTAGCCTCTTGGTGCAATTTGGATGAAAGGATGAAGAGACAGTCTGTTGTTTATATACTTGTATGTTTCCTTGCTACTTTAGTCATAAAAGTGCTACAAAATTTAGAGAAGAACAACTCCTATAGAGAGAATTAGAAACAGATAACAGTAACAGTTATTTTAATGTGGGCCCAAGAATTCAAACTCATACATACACAATAACAGGAGCCAAGGCAGAAATATTTTGATAACTCATCACTGAAAAGCATCAGTTGGGGAAGATGGTTTTCTGCTGGTATGAGCAACCGTATTCTCCGCCCTGTTACAGCCAGGTTTTTCTCTCTGTTAAATTAAAGAACAAAGTAGAATTTGCTATATGGAATGGGACCATTTATAACTCCAGGTACTTAGAGTATCTCAATGTCATTATTAGACCAAACGGTAGTATGTATCCTTTCCCAGGGCTATGTACATGAAGGAGCTAAGCAATCCTAGCTCTTATGAGTGATTTTGTAGCAAACACAGCTGCTTGAGGGATGGATTGGGCTTTGAATGGTATAGTTTCATCATTTTTTTTCCTTTTGACATTAGAAAAGTACTAATGAGAATCTTCTGTGTGACCTTTTTAGGTAGGCGATGCAGCCTGGTGAAAGGAGACTAGGCTGGCTAGCATGACTGTTGAATACCTTCTTTTCTCCCTTACTTCTTGCTTGTTATTTCACACTTTGAACTTAGGTCCCTTTGGCACTTGTCTGCTCTAGTTGCTTAGGTTGTAAGTTTTCAGTCTTTTCTTTCTGTTTATACAACACCAAGCACAGTGAAGCTTTGCATGTGGCTGGGACCGCAGGTTTTATACCAGGTCGTACTCCAGAGTAGTTGAAAAGACAACTGGCAACTGAGTTGTGTGTGCTGCACAAAAATGTGCAAAACAGTGTCTTTGCTCTGGGGTGGAATTACAATTTGAGACAGCCAGCCAAGCCCTCTTGGGCAAAGATAAAGGGAAAAGATAGCCTGTAGGTTGTGCAGGAGCAGGTAATAAAATCCCTATTTAAAAGAATGCAAAGAGTCGGATTTACTCCATTGCCTACTATGATGGCCTTTTTGAGTTCTAACTTATAAAACCCACTGACTTTACCGGTCTGTAATTGAGAAAAAAATTTTGATTTGAAGCAGTCAAAGACATTTGCCATAGCTGTATTACCTTGCTTCCCCTTTTATTCTTCATCATTAAATTGCAGTGAGACGTTTCAAACCAATGATAGAGTTAAAAAAATAAATAATGTGATTCTTTAAAAAAATACTCTGGAACTGTGTAACAGGAAACTATGAAAAAATATTTAGAAGTATAATAACTACCACAAAAGCACATATTTGGCAAGCGAGCACAGCCGCCTTGAAAGATAATGAACATCAGGCTGCCCTTAGCTAAAATGGAATTGGATTAATGTAGCAGAGGACAGGATATAGATGACTCTCTCCAACTCTAACTCTTTACATTCTCAGGGGTAAATCAACACCTCTGCAGTTATTGCCTTAAAAATATTCTGCTGGAAAAATTTTCCACATGTATGTAGCTTAAAGGGAAAGGGTCTGCTCTGAGGGAGCAGACTTTGAAACGGTGGAAGTATAAAGAATTAATCCTTTTTCTGTTGCTCAGCGACACAATGACATCACCAACAGCAAGACCAAACCATATGATTTCATAATTCATCATCTTCCTAAATTAACAGAGGAAAGCAATTTTTTCAAGGGTAATGACATTACTATATATTAGCATAATTGCATAGTTGTGATACAAGCAACCAAAATACATGTTGTTGGCCCTTCACTTATGCTAACACTGAACCTATAGGGTGTTCATTCTTAATCAGATGTGTTTTCCTCTCGCTCTGCCCTTTCACCCCAAGATGCTTCATTCCAGTCTTGACTAGTTTATAAATGGGTTTGTGACTAAGAATTACCATATTTATAAAGATAAGTAATGCATATTTTATTAAACCTTTTTTACGAATCAAGGCTTGTCTGGGGATAAGGAAATAAGAACTGTTACACCCTGTAAAACAAGGATGGTGACACTGTGAACCTTAGCCTTATATAATTCAACCTTTTTGTGCTTAAACATGTTGTCTTATTTGGGAGATTGAATTTATAAAGATTGCAGGATAATGTCTGTGATTTGATAACTACTTCAATGCTGATGTTGTTATATTTACATCAAGGAAAATAGGCGGCCTGTTTATTCATGAGCTGGTAAAATATTAAATGATATATCATTCTTGATTTAGATGATGTGAGGAAAAAGCATAAAACAGCTGCCAAGAAAAAATTTCTAATGCTGGGCAGGTTTCTATGGTCTTTACTTAATGTCATTATAACAAAATTTGTTTTGTGGTAATGCAGTTTCAGCAGGGAATAATTAGCAGTCAGGCCATCATCCAAGGCTAGCAGCCATGTTTAAGTTGGGCAGCCAGCCTGAAGTCATTGCAACAAATCAAATGCTGAAAATGAATCCAATCTCCAAAAATTCAATAAAATACATAAACACAGAGGTTAAGAAATGAATATAAAGATTGTATTTGGAGAAAGGCAAAAATATATAAAACATAATCCTAGCTAATGTCAAAGTGAAAAATATTTTGGAGTGGGATAGCAAACACCACAACTCATTTGAAAACATAATCAATGTGTTAGATAGACGTATAGCTGGTATTTAAAGTTCACTAACCAGTTAAAGGGATACCACCAAGCTATTTAGGATTAAAATGCCATCACAATATTTATCTGTATAAAGAAAGAAATGTGGAAGGGTAAGCTCTCAAGAACACAGACCTGTTTTATACCCTCTCTTGGGCAACTGACTCACAAAGTGTACTCAAGCAGGTGAAGCTTTATGAGCACAAAAGTAGTTGCTGGTGCATTGTGGTTTGGCAGTCAAATAAATCCCTTGCCTAGAGATGTGTTATTCTGGAATAGGGTCAATAAGGCTGCGCTTCAGAAGAAGTAATGGGAAAGGCACCTCTTAAAATATGCTTAAATGATAGCTCTGGATGGAAATCTAAACAAACATATGTCTTGATGGGGTCTTTCTCTTCACATGTGTCTTGCCAAAACAGGAAAGCCTCTTAGAGGTCTTTTGCCCCGCAACACCCGTGCTTAAAGCCAGAGCACCAGAATGGGAAATTGTGAGTAGCAGTGGCTGTGACCTCAGTTAGTTAATTGTTAAATGACATCGTTCAGACCATCGCCAAGTTTGGCAGAACTGGCCAAATTCGGAGGAAAGCTGCCATCTGGATGTCTGAGGCACTGACATGAGAGAGCTAAAACTCATCTTGCAGAACCAAGATGGCCTGGCGGGATCCAGCCAGGAGAAGGGTGGACTGGAAAACAAGAGACAGGTCCTGAGTCCAGTGCTGCCTCTGACTCTGCAGGTGAAATGGGTTATTTAATCTCTTTACTTGAGTTATTCTATTTCTTAACATGAAGGATGGTTAACCTCAGTCCTCTATCAGTAATTGGATGGGAAAACCGACATTCTCAGTTCCTCCACCCACAGTGGTTGTGTGGTGCCTGTGAGCACTTGTTCAGAAGCTATGGCAAGTACTTTGCAACTCTGTGTTAATATGGTCTGAATGATCAACTTAAATTTCACAGGGAGTTGTTTGTCCATGTCCCCAGCATACTTTCGTGGCACATGTGTGAGTATTGCAGTTTGACGGCACTCACAGCCAACACATGGTCTAGCCATAAGAACCAGGACTATGATCTGGCCTTCTTCCCAACTGGGATATCTTACACACCTAGAAATAAGAATGCATGAACAGATGCCCTCATCTTCAGTCAGACTTACTGTAGTTTTCTTGGTGCCTTATATGGCACTTTACCTCCAAGTGCCCTCTTCTGAGAATAACGAAAGCAATCATGATAGACTGTTCTCAGCACCGCTGAAACCCTCATTTGTGGTGTGGTTTTAGGTTTGTTTTTTTAAAATTTATCTTAATTTAGATACCCAACCATGGGCAACTGAATTGCTGAGGCCTGAGCAATAGGCCCCAAACTAAAGTTGACCTCTAGATGAACCTCCAGTCACACATTATATAATATTAGTATCTGATTATTAGTGAAATATCCATGATTATTAACGGAAGATGTAGCTTGGGTAAAATATAATCCTTAGTAAAAATGAAAAGTCATGAGAATGTATCCATGTTATGATAATGTCTCTGTTTTTCCTTGTTTAGAGGCAGGCTGTCAAGGCTGTGAAACCAGGTGTCCAGCCTAGTCTGGGAACATGTAGTCAGAGCCAAATAGATAAAGACACTCCCTTAGTTCCTCCTTAAGCCCTGGCCAGGCTTTGGATGGCATCTAACGGAGTGAAACCAGACTTTTCCGCATTTTACATTATGTTAGCTTGTTTATTCAATAGTATAAAGCTGGACCCTCTTACAGCGACTTTGGAGACCTTACCTATGAGTGGATGCACTGCGTAGGACCTCCCAATTGCCAGGAAAAGCTCTCCAGATCCTCGCTGTAACCGGGGCTCCCCAGCGACTGAAGATCTGGATGATGGTCAAGTATTGAGGCAATTGGTGATGAATCTTTCTTAATCACTATGCTTAATTCTATGTGGTAATGATTAGGTGCATCACCTTGCTTTGTTTTGTTCCTGCTGTATTATTTTCCCTTACTATTCTATTGCTGCTTTAAACTAAAGTAAAAGTAACTCATCTTTTGAACCTGGTTTCTGTGCCCTTTGTGCTGACTCTGTCTATTGGCAAAACAGCAACTAAAATAGAAAATGCTGCTCTGAATTTTTGACATCATCCTCTTTTCCTAAATGGTAAAATAAATGTATTCTTCTGCAGTAATTTTCATACGAAGCAATACAAAACATTTCATAAGGAAATAACTAGATATGCTAGACTACCAGAGAAATTTAGAAGCAGGAGTAGGAAAATACATGAACTGCAGAAAGGAGAGTGATCTGCTGAGATGAGGCAGAGCAAGTGGCCAGGTGGCCTTCCTTCCAGTGGTCTCATGTCACATGGAAAGTAGCAGAGAAGAAAGCGAGGGCTTGCGACGCAGGCTGAGGACAAGGAGGGGATGCAGTCCAGGCAGAGATGTGTGAACCAAGAGCAGCTGGGAAACGGCCAGGAACCAGGGCAAAGGCTCAGAGATGAGGTGTGAGCACGGCTTGCTCACTGGGGGCAGTGGTGTGATCGCCACAGTTGGATTGTCGCTCTTATTTCAGTGCACTTGGAAATATCTCATTCAGCAGTTAGCAGACACAAGCACAGGGACTGAGGAAATGCAGCAGTGAGACGCAAAGACATCTCAGCACCCAGTGATCACCAAAAGCACACAATATCCACAAGAACAGCAAAGCCTGGCAAGCTATTTAACAAAATCTGCCAAGATCGTAATTTTTGAAAGGAAAAAATTTGATTAGGTTTCTCTTGATTGCTGGGAACGTGGCTTGGGTACACTTTGGAAAATGCTGAGCTCTGACATTTGTGTGTTTCTGCTTATGGAACCAAAATCGATAACTTAATTTGAGCTGTAAATGGTTTTATTTTACTTTCCTGAATAGTAGCAATTTCAAGGTGTCTTTCAGTGGCACCCTGATATAAAAGAGAAAAACCAAACCCCCAAAGAATAATATCAGAAATTGATATAAATGAGATATATCTAGGGTAATTGCTATGCTTTTAATGATGATCATCCTGGTTTATTGGGATATTACTGAGCTTAGAATGTGCAGTTGTCTTCTTTTTACTCAAATACTGTCTTATATTCCAGACTAAAACATATGCTTGAGTAGTACAGAAAATATAAAAAATAGCTAGGTTTGAAACTCTTTCTGTAACTGTTATGTTTTTGTGCTGCTGTAAAGATCCAGGGTTCACTGTGTTAAAATTTGTGTTAAAAACCCCACAGCTGTAAAACAAACATTGGTGAGAAACACGGTAGTTACCAGAATGTTTATCCTGCTATTATCTGCTTTTCATTTGACAAGGCAGGAGAGAAAATTATTTGGGAGAAGTTGTTAAAGTCAAGCAGAAGACATACTTACACTCATCAACATACATTTCCTCCCTCGTTTTACCAGTGGGTTTGGGCAGACGATCTGCTGATTCTCCTTCTGCCCTCTGAAAGGCTCTGCTCAGGGGACACCTTCTTTAGATAGAAACTGATCTAACAAAGCACTTACCGCTTGTGGAAACTTAAGTACGAGAATAGTCCTGGGGATTTCAAGTTGAAAACTTTACACTTGGTGCCTAAGTGCTTTGCTGCATTCTTCACCTTGATTTTTGATGAGACCAGTTCTAAACTGGTGTATTGCTGGAACCAAAATGACCCCAGCAAATGCCATGAGTTGTGAGCCCTTAGAAGAGGGTAAGGACACTCGCTTGTTACATGACTCTATGATTCAAACAAGCTGTGTAAGGTGGTAGAGTGAAATAACTTTGTTTTTCAAGGGAATGGGTGATAATAGGTGTTGGAACTTCATTATAAACACAATATCTGAAAACTGTGTTGTGCACACCAGCAGAGTTTTCTGAGCATCTGTGTTCATGTGCCACACACTTGCCTGGAAAAGAAAGAGAATGAAGAGAAGGCCTACCAAAGATCAGAGTTTTTGGGACTGCAAATGAAAAGAATGAATGTATACATGTCAGATACATAATGGCTGGAAACGCAAATGAGCTCTGCAGCATCTTGGGTAGAGCCTGAAGTTTTGAGCAATATTTGTATTGTGTTATGCTTGGATATACGTATTTACTCTTGTACTTTTCCACTCGCTTTCTGCCCCTGCTTCTCTCCCATTTGAAACAGACTCAAATACTACAGAAATTTTGAGGAAAATTCTTTGACTTGTGGGATTTTTATTCTCTGTGGAATTCCTTACGTTTTCTTGGTAACTGCTTGTTCCAGACTTGCCAAATACTCAAGCATTATTCTATCTACTCCAGTGCCACAGGTCCTTCTTTTCACCTGTTCCTTCATAGTTCCTGAACCCGGTAGGTAGAAGCACAAAACTGTGTAATGTTTCTGCGTGGCTCTGGGTCACCTCCAAGAGAGGTGCAGAAATCGTAGCAGATAGATAGATAGAAATATCCCTGCTGAAGAAACTGAAAACTACAGTTTAGCATGATTTTTCCATTAGTCTTTCTAGACATAATTTGAACTATTATTTTGGGGTTTTTTTCTACACAAGCTGCTAGTCAGCAAACCCTTATGTGTTTCCTTCTCCTTCAGTGAAGAGAGCTAGTCTTGAAGAACACTTAGCAACTTGCAATGGTTGTGAATGGTCTTTTGGTCTCTTCAGCACACACATAACAATGTGTGCCTCAGAGCCCTTCAGAGCTGCATACTAGATACCAGAGCTACAGCAGTTTCCTATGAATGGATCTCTGCTGATTTTTATTTTTATTCTATATCTAGCTCCCTCATTGCCTATGTTCTGGCACAGATGTGTTGAAGCTGTTGACTGATTACTGTTAGTTATTTTTTGCCTCTGCTAATGGCCTGTAATACAATTTCTTCAGCTAGTGTTCACGGCTGTTACCAACAGCAGTTCTGCGACCAGCAGAACACCTCATCTGCACAGGCAGATTCCCCCAGTTGCTGACAAGTGGGGGGCAGGTGTAAGTGGCTACCTGACAGAATTGAGCTCAAGGCTATTCTGCTGTTTTATTTCATAAAATATTGACTCAGATTTTTAACAGTTAACCCAACACAAATGCTAAGACCAGCAGCCCTCTTTACTAGAGGTGTGTTGGCATTTTATAACCTGATGACTTCTGAGAGGCGTTTCAAAGTGCTTCACAGTAAGTGGGCTGCGTTGGGTTTGCTCTATACTGCAATTGCCCGTCCTGGAGGGGAAGCAGCAGAAGTCCAAGGACCTCCGGTGGTGGAGTTTCAGCAGGGAAGTGGGTGGCTAAATGAGAACGGTCGATGAGAACTGATCACCAACAGCTCGAGTTTGCTTTGATATATACTTGGGGTCTCCCAGGGGCCTGTAAGAATAATATTTCTTTTCTAATTTCAGGGGTGATCCCTATGCCTACCTTGTTTGCTCAGCTTAAAACCATGAGTTGCATCCCAGGGATATCCTGGAAACAGGGTCTGAGACTTAGTCTTGACTTCTGTATTTCTAAAGCGAGGCAAAGTAATAATGGTGTTCTCCCGTAGGCCACAGCTGCACAGAGTGGGTCACTTACAAAGCAGTTGCTCCGAGGTCACTCTGAGGGTTCATCCAGCTCAACACCCTGACTTGGACAGTGGCTGCAAGTGGAAGCCAAGGGCAGTTACACCAGGGCAAACAGAGGTTACTATGCTGCCCCCAGACTCTGACCATTTGTAGCTCAAGCAATTTCCAGAGCTGGTTTAATTTCTCTGTTTATTAATCTATAATGCACCTCTGTTCAAGCGCTTGCTCTGTCTCCTGTGGGCATAAGCTTCAAGCACTCACAGTGGCCTCTGGCAAGAAAGTCCACAAGTCTGCTACACACTGGAGGAAAAAACATATTATTTTGTTTGTTTTCATATCCCCTAGTTTTTGTACTGGAAGAGTCAGAGTGTAATTACTTGCTTCTCCACCTCCTCCATCAGAGAAGTGTGTGCTCTGTTAAGCACAAACATAACAGAATATTAAGCACTTGATGAAGTCCAGTGGGAATAAACAAAACCTTAGCCCAAACTTAAACACAAGCTTATCTGCAAATGCTTTGCTGAGCGTGAGGTCTCCAATAGCATTGGTGCAGAGCTGAACTCATTTTGTTCTGTTTTAAAGTGGAACTCCCCACTCAGAGCCTTTATTTAGGTGTAGACATTTAAAAGGTTGCTTCTAAAACTCTACTTTCCTTGAGACAAACTTTTTCCCTCTACCCCTGTTTGTTACCTGCTGCCTCAAAATCCTTCCAGTTTATTAAGGTATTAAATAAAGTGGGCATGCCATTCCTGCATAGCTTTCATTCTTTTAACTCTTGCTTTCCTCTGATTTCTGTTTGTTCACTGCCCCTGGTCAGAGGCCACAGCATGAAGAGGGAAGTGAGCA